>NC_058522.1:390253778-391630861 GCF_904849725.1 Hordeum vulgare subsp. vulgare
TAAAACAAATAAGCACATTGTCTACCATATGGTTTGATTAGTCGAAGCTCAACACGGCTTGATAAAAGGTGATCTCGAACTTCCATTCTGCTGGACGGTGTTCACAAGACAGGACCAGCTTCAGGCCTGCAGGTACCAAAACCTTTTTGAAAAGAAAAAAAGTTTGCAAGAAAATAGCCAATAGCGCAAGCATGTAAAGGACTACAGAAATAAGCAGGCCAAAACAGACCATGTTCAGGACCATGTATACATGCATACATAGATTAATACGTAGATAGTGCAACTGACACAAATCATTTATACAGTAACGAAACTGAACACGAAATGTTCCTTTTTAGTATGCCCCCCTTTCATCCTGAATTTCTTTACCTCCCTAAATTCACTGAAAGAGTCAAAGATAATGTGCAAAAAGAAATGCATTTTGAGAAACAAAAAACGCATGTACAGCTTGTACTAAAAAAATCTGATTCTGATGGACAACCATCTAGCTTACTCCAAAAAATCAGCGATTAATGCTGGTAATCTGGTTCTTCTGTTTGACCAGCAAACCGCAGGCCCTAGGAACAATCACCACTCCTCAAGCTTGTCATCAGCTTCAGGTACCCATTACAGTCTGGGTTTATGTACCTGGAGGAAAGATTACCATGTCAAGAGCTGAGAAGATTTGTTCTTGAAATTGCACTACTAGGAGAATAATGCATATATTACCCATGACGGAAGAGGAAGTCAATGATCACAAGGTTGCAGTTTGGCTTGAGAAAATCTGTCCTCCGTATAATGTTTGCAACATGTGGTACAGGGATTAGCCTGAAGCTATCAACTTCTCCATCTGCAAGATGTTTGGCAGCACACTGGTTAATAACTTACCTGTCAGAATGACATTTGTATGAATTGGAAAACAGAATATTGGCATCAATGCTTTAGTTTTGTATACCTTCATTATTAGGAACAAAATCTGCAGGGAGTCTAAGGTCATAGCAGAACAGAACATCCCTTTTGTATCTAAACCCATTGATATCCATGTAAGAAACGGCTCCAACAGAAGTAGCGCTAGTAAAACAAAACATTGATACTTATGAGTTCGGTTCTTCGCACAGCAAAACGTTGAGGTATCACAGTACAGGAAAACAAGAACTTCTAACAACAGTTTGTGTGTTACTTGGTTGACATGGATCTTGGTATTCCTGCTTCCTCTTCACATTCCTTGATGACATTCTCTTTACAGGAGATTCCGTAAGGCTAAAAATTCCATATGGAGTCAACGTAAGTTAAAAGCTATACAGTTCCACACAAAAATCAAAAGGGCACTGTGCAGCACTTCTGTAACCGAAGGCTTTGAGCCTGCCAGTTGAATCCATAACCTGTATTTTGATGCACAATTATAATTCCAAAGGTAGCACCATTTTAAGCAGCCTAACTTCCTAAATATTAAGTCACTCGGCTTGACTAATATGGAGGCGCTAAGGACATTATTCATCAGATGATTTTATACGGAAAAAAGATAACCCAGAAAGATAAGATGTATTCTTTCAACAATAATTACTTTATTAAGACTAAGGTACTGAAAATTCCAATCATTCTGATTCAAGCAATTGGCAGTGACAGTCTACAGGCCATAGGTCTTCAGCGTTATCTTCATAACATGTCGAGAACTCGTGGAAATCTCTAGGCAATTATAAAAATGGGAAGTATTCATACATATTATTACAGAGTAGATATTCTGTAATAGGAGTTTCAAGATTGTCATCTAATGCATATAAGATTCCAGCTTAATATTTCAAAATGAATTTGGCATCAAAGGCACTATATGACTGGTGCACATGAAATCAGTGTTGAGTAATTGAATAATTGTTGTTACCCATCGTCAATAGAAGTGCTAATAAAGTACAAAAGGACTTGAACAGAAAATAGAGGAAACGAGAACGGTACCAGGCCACCAGCAACAAGATGATCTAGCATCCCAGGGTAAGTTTGCTTCACATCACTTCTCTTACCAATCCAAAGAGATTTTTCACCATGCTTCTCAATGTACCCATTCATATGAATACCATAAGCCTGCCATGAGGATCTAGAACTTAAAGATAGAGAAGGCTGCTTAGGTACATAGCTAATAAGAATCAGGAAACTTATAGCATAGACGAAAGGATCGATGATGAGTACCTTTAGAGGTGCATAATACTACAAGGGTGACATATATACATAATTATATATTAAAGGGGGAAGTGTCAAAAATATATCAGACCTTTATACCAAAGTAGGGAGCAGCAGCACGTTCCAGAGAGAAGTACACAGGCATGCCGTAAGATGAGGTTACTGGATAGAGCTGCATATTGCAAAATATTGCCAGACAAGCAAAACATAGAGAAAATGTGGAAGTAAGGTTAATTTGATAGGTAACAAAGTTAAAAAAGCCTTGCATGTAGTATCAGAATTCAGAAGATAGATACAAAACTCCAAACTATAACATGAAAAACCCACAACAGGGAAATATGCCAAGTATTATTCGCTTCCACTACCATGGTCATCAGAGATGGACGGACTGCCCTGTTTTGGGACGACCGCTGGCTACATGGGCAGTCTGTGTGCGAATTCGCACCAGCGTTATATCAATGCATACCCAAACGGCGGCGCAAATCAAGAACGCTGGCGGAGGGGCTCGCTGGCAACTCATGGACCCGCGACATCCAAGGAGTAATCGGGATACACGAGATTGGGCAATACCTGCAGCTTTGGCAGGCCATGGAACACATCACTCTCACGCACTAGCCCGACCGAATGCTATGGAGATGGACGGCAAGCGGCACATACTCGGCACAATCATGCTACGCCGCGACATTCCACGGCTCCACTCATTGCCCCTCATGGAAACTGACGTGGAAGAGCTGGGCCCCGCCTCGCGTCAGGTTCTTTAACTGGTTGGCAGGCCAGGATCGATGTTGGACAGCAGAGCGGCTTGCCCGAGACGGCCTACCACACCACCCCCGATGCCTACTGTGCGACCAAGCCCCGGAGACTATCCAGCACCTGCTTTTGGCATGCCCGTTTGCCCAGCAAACTTGGCACGACATCCTGGCCTAGACACGCATACCAGCACAACCCCCCACCAACGAACCTACATTATTGGACTGGTGGCAGAGTGCGAAGGAGCAGACACCCCCGGCGCTGCGCAAAGGCCTGCAATCCATCGCCATGCTCGTCCCCTGGATGATTTGGAAACACCGGAACGAATGCGCCTTCGACAACGCGCGACCCTCGATTGGATGCATTAGTGGATAGGACCAGAGATGAGGCCAAGTGTTGGGCACTCGCTGGGGCGCAGGGCCTATGGGTTGTTCTGCCCACATCCTGGGATGTCCACTGACCAGGCGCATGGCCTATGTATCACCAGCCTCTTAGGAGGACTGTACTCCCCATCTTTTCAATGAAATGAAACGCAAAGATCCTTTTGCGTTTTCTCAAAAAAAAAATGCCAAGAGAGGCACTCGTGATAAAGAATGAGTGGGGAATAGAATGGTCTACATTATCTCACAATATTACTATCACATACGATGTTATGACCACTTCATCTTCGTGGAGAAAGCTCGAAGGGGTAAAAAATATGTATCATTACAAGAGAAATTAAACACTAAGGAAACCTTCTCAAATGGTCGACGGAAGGATCTATTATTGACATGACCCTAATCAATGAAAAGTAGATAAAAGAAAACAATAATATTCTTCTCTGCTCCACTGAGATAAAAGTAAACGATAATATTCTTCTCTGCTCCATTGAGAGGGGCTACCAGTTGTGGAGCTACCTTGGTCGTAGTCGTCAGTGATGAAGAAGTGCCGCGTCCACCGGTGACCACGAACATAAGGGGGTGTTTCTTTACAGGGACTTTTTGCTGTAGGGACTAAAAAAAGTCCCTTTTAGTCCCATGTGAAAGAAACAGGAGGGATTTTTAGGGACTAAAAGGGGGTATTTGGGACTAAATGAAGAAGTCCCTATGGGAGGGTCTTTTTGGGATTCTTTTGACACTTTTTTCAACAATGCCCCTACTTTTAGCATGTCATTTAATGACTTGTAGTACATTACTAGGGGTAACATGGTCTTTTTGCACGTCATTTAATGACCTCCAGTCCCTGTTTAGTCCCTGGAAAGAAACGGGTAGGGACTAGGGACTTTTTAGTTGGGACTAAAAATAGTCCTAGGACTTTTTAAATAAACAGGGCCTCAATCTCGTCGCAGTTGAATCAAAGGCCCTGGCGATGACGTTCTGCCAACCCAGCTGGAGTGAGACGCCAAACCTGTTGTGACGGGGTTGGCTCTGGAGTGGTCAACTGCAGAATAGGTGCTAGTGGTGCTGGCGGGGATGGTATTTTAGCTGTGTTGACCGCAGGAGAATTGGAGGGGCACAAGTGCCCTGTAGGCCCAGAAGGCTGGTATGGTGACGTTGCTGGAGGGAAATGCCGCTGCTCATAGGCCTTGGCAAAGGAGATGGCGGTGTAGAGGTCAGATGGTCATTGAAGCTTAACGTCAATGCAAAGACCCTCAGGCAGCCCTGCTGTGTACAGAAACCATTGTTGGAACGGTACTAATGGCTCATTATTGCGGCACATGAGCGCTAGAAACCTGCTGGTGTAATCTGCGACCAAGGAAGTGAACGACAGACACGCCAACTTGCCCTATGGGATTTGCGCAAAGTGACGGCCCAAACTGAACGTGGCAAGCCTCCTTGAACTGCTCCCATGTCGGCATGCCAAAATCAAGCTCGTAAGTACCAGAATTGAGAGTCATTGGTGAGACTGTAGGCCCCAGTCCAAACCTTGTCTGCCTCGTCTGTGCATTGTCCACGAAAAAACTGCTCGCACCTATTGAGCCAACCAAGAGGATCGACCAAGCCATCATATGTTGGGAAGTCGAGCTTGTGGAAGCGGGGCATGCCGGAACCCAAACCTGATCCACGGTGATGGTTAGGCAGGGGTGGAAAGGAGGTGATGGGACGGGTGGATCCATAGAAAAGAGGTGATGGTTAGGCAGGGGTACGTCTTTATGGCAGTGCCGCTTGTGGAAGCACGCCGGAACCCAAACCTGAGCCACGGTGATGGTTAGGCAGGGGTAGAAAGGAGGTGATGGGCCGCGTGGATCCATACAAAAGATGTAAAGGCGGCACTGCCATAAAGACGTGCCAAATCGGTTGGCATGTGGAGGCGTGAAGGCGGTGACGATCTGCGGCTGTTGCTGATGGTAAGGGATTTGGGTAGGATTTGAGCTGTACGAACTGACCCAGATTGATGTTAGGGTGTAGCTGCGGCAAGTAAGGATGGCTAGAGGTGGTAAAAAGGGGATGGCGGCTGGTGGTGGTTGGCAGGAGTCGGCGCATGGTTGTGTTGTGACGGCAGGTAGGTGGCGAAGGCAGGAAAGTGAGGGGGAGGTGGTGATGGGCAATCTGCCCTGCAGGTAGAGGTCCGCCAGCGGTGGCTGTGGCAATTCCCCCGCTGGAGATGGGGGCACCGAAGGTGCTGTTGGCGAGATTTGTGTGTCGTACACCGGCGTGGATTCTATACTTGTGATCTCATCAATCATATTTTTCCAATGTTAACTGCAAACATCTCCAATCTGATTACATTACTTCTCAGGCTATTCTATCAACACAATATGCGTATGCTGATAGGATAACACAAAGTTGATTGTTCCTAATGATGAAATGATATGTCATAGTTTTGATCAAGCAGAGGATGATCCTCACAAAAAATAGTCAATTATCATTCTAAATATTTGAATTCGCTCACGTCCAATGGCTTGCCTCTGCATGTGCTCAAGCTGGAGGTCGATTGTCTCATGATCTTGCTACAGCACCTGGATCCAACTAATGGTTTGTGTAACGGAACAATGTTGGTAGTACGTGGTTCCAGAAAAATTTATAAATGTTAAAATCGTGTTGAGGCAACATCCTGGAAAGAGTCTTTCTGCCTCGAATACCGTTGTGCCAATCAGATGATGAAATGTTACCTTTTAGGTTCAAGAGGAAGCAATTTCGTATCAGACTATAAAGAAGGCACATGGCAAACAATACCAAATGTTGGAGTCTACCTCCCTGATCCTTTTCTCCCATGGACAATTGTATGTCACTTTATCTCGAGCTACATCCAGAAATAGTTTTTAAAGTACTTGTTCTACCAGTAAAGGATGATAGCTATTCCTGTTGGGATATTTACCAAGAATTTTGTGTACAAAGATGTACTCACATAATAGTTGTGTTATGCAGTGTGAAAGAAGATATCATTTCTAATCTATGCTCGTGTTGGACGAGGACCGGTAGAAGCAGTTAAATGAACGAAAGTTTATATTCCCGCTCTTCCATTCATTTGTCAACATTCTTCAATATTTGGTTATGCTCAATCTTTGCCTTCATTACCCTTTTAAACAACACAAGTTACACAACATCTATCTTGTCATAACACACGAGCACCTTACTAGTTTATCCATTTAGCTACACTAATGGAGTCATGAAGTTGTCTAAATTTGACTAAGTCGGCAGATGTGCAATTTTGAGTTAAGTTCATAGAATAACTCATATATACAATTCTTGCAAGTACCTCATTTCGTATACCAGGAATGAGTTCTCCTAGGCCTTTTATGACATCTCCGATGGCGATTGTTCGATCTTCTGGAGTCCTGAGAGATGAGTGGAGAGTCACATGCTCCACACTGTTCTTGCCATTGTTGCCCGAGACAATGGTAAAAACATCATGGAAGTCCCTCAGGTGTTCGGTAAAACTGAAATTAATACCACCAAGTTAAACATCTCATAGATCCTAAATCACAATGATGTAACCATGACAAGTATTTGTATTTCAATATCCTCGTACACTTCCGCTTGGCCATCTGAACACTCTTGGCTAAGAAATGCAAGCTCTGTTCATCTTATCATGTTTAATCTATGATTGTTGTCTTTTCAAATGATTTACTTTATTAAAGAAATAAGAAAATGAGGTCCTGGGGAAACATTATTAAACCCTGACATGTTACTTCAACGAGAAATCCCAAAACTAACAGAAGTGTATATGTACTGGGATATCATGCATTCCAGTGGAATTTCCATGACTATAATTTGAAACTAAACTGGAAAATGAGAAGATATTTCATAGAGTAATTTTACAATTTGCACTCCATGTGGAATCAACTTTCCTTAAAATATTATATATGATAGAAGAATTGCACATAGTGGGCATGAAATTTTAGCAAATCATCGCAATTCATTCAGTACAAATAAAACAGGGTCTAGAATCAGTTGTTGCAAATTGTGAACACCAATACCGATATGCTTTGGATAGACACCAATTTTCTTCTATACACACCAACATGGAGTTAACTCAACGAGAAGCTCCTCGCCCAAATCAGAGGATGCTTATTTTGTTTGTAAACTTCTGCAATTGTTTGCATTTTTCGGTGCAGAGGCCCGGAGGCCCTTATGGAAACACAGGAGAACAAATCATAGGATTTGGGATAACACAAAAAGGAATTCGCGTATTATTGTTCAAATTGTCTGCAGGTGAGTGTTGCTCCACCGTTGTTTCCTCGATAGAATTTGTTCTCGGAGTAGATGTTACACAGAGAAAACTAAAGAGCAGATGTTGATACCGTTACACTCACCCCTTGTGGATGTATCCCACCACTTGATCCTCCACCGTGAACTCCACAAACTCCCCTTTGTTACCCTGCAAAACCCAAACAAATCCGCGCATCCCACACCTGAGACAATTTCACATACACGCGCCAGCGCAGCTGCGAGAATAGGAGTAGAACTCAAAGGGGAAACCTACCATTCCTCGGTTGCAGATGTCGACCTTCCGGAAGTATCCCGAAAGGTCGGACTCATCGCCGACCACGAGTTCGCTGGCAACTCGGAGGGCGTCGGCCCACCCAAAGCCCGCCGCAGCAGCAGGTGGCGCGGAGGAAGAGGAGGCGGCGGTGCAGAACGAGAGGCGGCGGCGAGCGGCGAGCTGGAGGGGTGCCGGGGAGCTCCGGCGGGCGGCGACGACGGCGGCGGCGGCGGAGAAGGAGGTGGCGACGGCGACCATTGGATAAATGCTGATTGTTGGTAATTTTAATAAAAATAAGGGTCTAAGCGGGATTTCGCTTTTCTTTAGTTGGAATTGTTGCCTTTTATTCAATCATCAAGTATGAGTTCAAAAACGAAGAAATATAGTGATGGAGTCCACGACAGATTTCGTAATGCGACACAATGAGCAAGGCATGCACTAAATTGTTAGCAGATAATGTAAGCATTAGGCCGACATATCGTCCTCGCCGCCAATGTTAGGAGCGCTTCCTTGCGTCATCGTCCTCCAACGACTCCCCTACGTCGACGACCTTGGATCATGCTTATGGCTCGATTTAGCTGTTAGCGGCTTAGGTTTTGGGTTGTTCATCGTCTTGGCTTCGACGGCGACGATGACAGTGCTGAACAAAGATTCTTTAGATCCTATCCCGACGAAGCGATCGGTCGTATGGTTGAGGATGAATTTAGAAACTAGTCTATTCAAGCAAGGATGATGCAGCGGCGGCGGCATCCTTGTAGTGGACATGTGTCCTTGGACTCGGTCTTTGCGAGGGTGTTTGCTCTCACGCCGGCACGAAGCTTGAGAGGTAGTTCAGGAACAGATGCAGATTATGATATGTATCGACAACATCTGAAAGATGGTGGATCTTGATGGATCATGTGTTGGGTCAGTGGTTCGTGGATGACAAGTATTGTTTTCTCCTTCGACATCTTAGTCATGTGGGGGTGTCAGATCTGAAGTTTAATGGCATGTTCGAAGTGTTGTCCCGATCTGATTCATTCAACGATGATGGTTTCGCTTTTCGCGACCCACCTTGGAGGTCCGCTAAGATGCATATCAGCGATGGAGCCGCGTCAAGCTCAGGTGTGGAGGTGATCCATCATGTTTTCTTTTAATGGCTACCATGGTGATGCCGGGGGAGGTGATGGATGTTGGTGTCAGCCTCAGGGGATTCTTCGGCCTTGTTCGTAATTTTACTTCTCAGCTGATGTTTCTTTGTGCGAAGGCTGGCGTTTTACCGTCTTTTCATTTTTGACAAATGGGTATATACATGGCTTGTAATATGATCCTTATAATATAAATAAGACATGTATTACCACAAAAAAAAAAAGATGGTGTAAGCATTATTTAAGTTTAATAAAGCTAGCTATTAAAGCCTTCTCGTTAAAAAAGGGTGCACGGATGGTTCCTTGTCGGTATCTACCATCATAACATCGGATTCGACACTATGTTGGAAGCTTAATGTGACTCACATCAATGTGGAATGAAACAGGTCGATTTCATAATGAGACATGGATATCCATCTGACGGTTGTCAAGGCGGACGTAGGTGAAAAGACTTTTGGAAATATGCCCTAGAGGCAATGATAAAATAGTTATTATTATATTTCCTGTTTCAAGATAATCGTTTATTATCCATGCTATAATTTTATTGAATGAAAGCATAGATACATGTGTGGATATATAAACAAAACAATGTCCGTAATAAGCCTTTAGTTGGCTAGCCAGTTGATCAAGGATGCTTAAGGTTTTCTGACCATATGCAAGTGTTGTCACTTGATAACTGGATCATATCATTACGAGAATGATGTGATGGACGAGACCCAAATTATAAACGTAGCATGTGATTGTGTCATTTTGTTGCTATTGTTTTCTACGTGTCAAATATTCATTCCTATGACCATGAGATCATGTAACTCACTCACACCGTAGGAATACCTTGTGTGTATCAAACGTCACAACGTTACTGGGTGACTATAAAGGTGTTGGGGAACGTCGCATGGGAAACAAAAAAATTCCTACGCGCACGAAGACCTATCATGGTGATGTCCATCTACGAGAGGGGATGAGTGATCTACGTACCCTTGTCGATCGTACAGCAGAAGCGTTAGTGAACGCGGTTGATGTAGTGGAACGTCCTCATGTCCCTCGATCCGCCCCGCGAACAATCCCGCGATCAGTCCCACGATCTAGTACCGAACGGACGGCACCTCCGCGTTCAGCACACGTACAACTCGACGATGATCTCGGCCTTCTTGATCCAGCAAGAGAGACGGAGAGGTAGAAGAGTTCTCCGGCAGCATGACGGCGCTCCGGAGGTTGGTGATGACCTTGTCTCAGCAGGGCTCCGCCCGAGCTCCGCAGAAACGCGATCTAGAGGAAAAACTGTGGAGGTATGTGGTCGGGCTGCCGTGGAAAAGTCGTCTCAAATCAGCCCTAAAACCTCCGTATATATAGGTGGGAGGGAGGGGACCTTGCCTTGGGGCTCAAGGAGCCCCAAGGGGGTCGGCCGAGCCAAGGGGGGAAGACTCCCCACCCCCCAAACCGAGTTGGACTTGGTTTGGTGGGAGGGAGTCCTTCCCTTCCTTCCCACCTCCTCTTTTTTTTCTCTTGATTTTCTCTTCTTGGCGCATAGGGCCCTTTTGGGCTGTCCCACCAGCCCACTAAGGGCTGGTGTGCTACCCTCAAGGCCTATGGGCTTCCCCGGGGTGGGTTGCCCCCCCGGTGAACTCCCGGAACCCATTCGTCATTCCCGGTACATTCCCGGTAACTCCGAAAACCTTCCGGTAATCAAATGAGGTCATCCTATATATCAATCTTCGTTGCCGGACCATTCCGGAAACCCTCGTGACGTCCGTGATCTCATCCGGGACTCCGAACAACATTCGGTAACCAACCATATAACTCTAATACGCATAAAACAACGTCGAACCTTAAGTGTGCAGACCCTGCGGGTTCGAGAACTATGTAGACATGACCCGAGAGACTCCTCGGTCAATATCCAATAGCGGGACCTGGATGCCCATATTGGATCCTACATATTCTACGAAGATCTTATCGTTTGAACCTCAGTGCCAAGGATTCATATAATCCCGTATGTCATTCCCTTTGTCCTTCGGTATGTTACTTGGCCGAGATTCGATCGTCAGTATCCGCATACCTATTTCAATCTCGTTTACCGGCAAGTCTCTTTACTCGTTCCTTAATACAAGATCCCGCAACTTACACTAAGTTACATTGCTTGCAAGGCTTGTGTGTGATGTTGTATTACCGAGTGGGCCCTGAGATACCTCTCCGTTACACGGAGTGACAAATCCCAGTCTTGATCCATACTAACTCAACTAACACCTTCGGAGATACCTGTAGAGCATCTTTATAGTCACCCAGTTACGTTGCGACGTTTGATACACACAAAGTACTCCTCCGGTGTCAGTGAGTTATATGATCTCATGGTCATAGGAATAAATACTTGACACGCAGAAAACAGTAGCAACAAAATGACACGATCAACATGCTACGTCTATTAGTTTGGGTCTAGTCCATCACGTGATTCTCCTAATGACGTGATCCAGTTATCAAGCAACAACACCTTGTTCATAATCAGAAGACACTGACTATCTATGATCAACTGGCTAGCCAACTAGAGGCTTGCTAGGGACGGTGTTTTGTCTATGTATCCACACATGTAAATGAGTCTTCATTCAATACAATTATAGCATGGATAATAAACGATTATCTTGACACAGGAATTATAATAATAACTATATTTATTATTGCCTCTAGGGCATAATTCCAACAGTCTCCCACTTGCACTAGAGTCAATAATCTAGCCCTCACATCATCATGTGAACTACATTGTAATAAATCTAACACCCATACAGTTCTGGTGTTGATCATGCTTTGGCCGTGGAAGAGGTTTAGTCAGCGGGTCTGCTACATTCAGATCCGTGTGCACTTTGCATATATTTACGTCCTCTCCCTCGATGTAGTCGCGGATGAGGTTGAAGCGTCGTTTGATGTGTCTGGTCTTCTTGTGAAACCGTGGTTCTTTTGCTAAGGCAATGGCACCCGTGTTGTCACAGAACAAGGTTATTGGATTCAGTGCGCTTGGCACCACTCCAAGATCCGTCATGAACTGCTTCATCCAGACACCCTCCTTAGCCGCCTCCGAGGCAGCCATGTACTCCGCTTCACATGTAGAATCTGCTACGACGCTTTTCTTGGAACTGCACCAGCTTACCGCACCCCCATTAAGAATAAATACGTATCCGGTTTGCGACTTAGAGTCGTCCGGATCTGTGTCAAAGCTTGCATCGACGTAACCTTTTACGGCGAGCTCTTCGTCACCTCCATACACGAGAAACATCTCCTTAGTCCTTTTCAGGTACTTCAGGATATTCTTGACCGCTGTCCAGTGATCCACTCCTGGATTACTCTGGAACCTACCTGCCATACTTATGGCCAGGCTAACATCCGGTCTAGTGCACAGCATCGCATACATGATAGAACCTATGGCTGAAGCATAGGGGACGGAGCGCATATGCTCTCTATCTTCATCAGTTGCTGGGCACTGAGTCTTACTCAATCTCGTACCTTGTAAAACTGGCAAGAACCCTTTCTTGGACTGTTCCATTTTGAACCTCTTCAAAACTTTATCAAGGTATGTGCTTTGTGAAAGTCCTATCAGGCGTTTTGATCTATCCCTATAGATCTTAATGCCTAGAATGTAAGCAGCTTCTCCTAGGTCCTTCATAGAGAAACTTTTATTCAAGTAACCTTTTATGCTCTCCAAAAACTCTACGTTATTTCCAATCAGTAATATGTCATCCACATATAATATTAGAAACGCCACAGAGCTCCCACTCACTTTCTTGTAAATACAAGATTCTCCAACCACTTGTATAAACCCAAATGCTTTGATCACCTCATCAAAACGTTTGTTCCAACTCCGAGATGCTTGCACCAGTCCATAAATGGATCGCTGGAGCTTGCACACCTTGTTAGCATTCTTAGGATCGACAAAACCTTCGGGTTGTATCATATACAACTCTTCCTTAAGGAAACCGTTAAGGAACGCCGTTTTGACATCCATTTGCCAGATTTCATAATCGAAAAATGCAGCTATTGCTAACATGATTCTGACGGACTTAAGCATCGCTACGGGTGAGAATGTCTCATCGTAGTCAACTCCTTGAACTTGTGAAAAACCCTTTGCCACAAGTCGAGCTTTATAAACGGTCACATTACCGTCAGCGTCCGTCTTCCTCTTAAAGATCCATTTGTTCTGAATGGCCTTGCGGCCCTCAGGTAGTACCTCCAAAGTCCATACTTTGTTCTCATACATGGATCCTATCTCGGATTTCATGGCCTCTAGCCATTTGTTGGAATCTGGGCCCACCATTGCTTCTTCATAATTTGCAGGCTCATTGTTGTCTAACAACATGATTGATAAGACGGGATTACCGTACCACTCTGGAGCAGTACGTGGTCTCGTCGACCTGCGTGGTTCGACAGAAACTTGAACTGGAGTTTCATGATCATCATCATTAACTTCCTCCTCAACCGGCGTCGCAATGACAGAGGTTTCCCCTTGCCCTGCGCCACCATCCAGAGGGATGAGAGGTTCGACAACCTCGTCAAGTTCTATCTTCCTCCCACTCAATTCTCTCGAGAGAAACTCCTTCTCGAGAAAAGCTCCATTTTTAGCAACAAACACTTTGCCCTCGGATTTGAGATAGAAGGTGTACCCAACTGTCTCTTTTGGGTAACCTATGAAGACGCACTTTTCCGCTTTGGGTTCCAGCTTTTCAGGCTGAAGCTTTTTGACATAAGCATCACATCCCCAAACTTTAAGAAACGACAGCTTTGGCCTTTTGCCATACCACAGTTCGTATGGTGTCGTCTCAACGGATTTTGATGGTGCCTATTTAAAGTGAATGCAGCTGTTTCTAATGCATAACCCCAAAATGATAACGGCAAATCAGTAAGAGACATCATAGATCGCACCATCTTTAATAGAGTACGATTACGACGTTCGGACACACCATTACGCTGTGGTGTTCCAGGCGGTGTTAACTGTGAAACAATTCCACATTGTCTTAAGTGAGTACCAAACTCGAAACTCAGATATTCACCCCCACGATCAGACCGTAGGAACTTGATCTTCTTGTTATGATGATTTTCCACTTCACTCTGAAATTGCTTGAACTTTTCAAATGTTTCAGACTTGTGCTTCATCAAGTAGACATAACCATATCTACTTAAATCGTCAGTGAAGGTGAGAAAATAACGATATCCGCTGCGTGCCTCCATGCTCATCGGACCACACACATCGGTATGTATGATTTCCAACAAGTCACTTGCACGCTCCATTGTTCCGGAGAACGGAGTCTTAGTCATCTTGCCCATGAGGCATGGTTCGCACGTGTCAAGTGAATCAAAGTCAAGTGACTCCAAAAGTCTATCAGCATGGAGTTTCTTCATGCGCTTTACACCAATATGACCTAAGCGGCAGTGCCACAAAAATATGGCGCTATCATTGTTAACTCTAACTCTTTTAGTCTCAATGTTATGTATATGCGTATCGCTATCAAGATTCAATATGAACAATCCTCTCATATTCGGTGCATGACCATAAAAGATGTTACTCATAGAAACAGAACAACCATTATTCTCTGACTTAAAAGAGTAATCGTCTCGCATTAAACAAGATCCAGATATAATGTTCATGCTCAACGCAGGCACTAAATAACAATGATTTAAGTTCATCACTAATCCTGACGGTAACTGAAGTGACACTGTGCCGACGGCGATTGCATCAACCTTGGAACCATTTCCTACGCGCATCGTCACTTCATCTTTCGCCAGCCTTCGTCTATTCCGCAGTTCCTGTTTCGAGTTGCAAATATGAGCAACAGAACCGGTATTGAATACCCAGGCACTACTACGAGAGCCGGTTAAGTACACATCAATAACATGTATATCAAATATACCTAATTTTTCTTTGGCCGCCTTCTTATCTGCCAGATACTTGGGGCAATTGCGCTTCCAGTGACCCATACCCTTGCAATAGTAACACTCCGTTTCAGGCTTAGGTCCAGCTTTAGGTTTCTTCGTCGGATTGGCAACAGGCTTGCCGCTCTTCTTCGAATTGCCCTTCTTGCCTTTGCCGTTTCTCTTGAAACTAGTGGTCTTATTCACCATCAACACTTGATGCTCTTTACGGAGTTCAGACTCTGCGACTTTCAGCATCGCAAACAACTCGCCGGGAAACTTTTTCATCCCTTGCATGTTGTAGTTCAACACAAAGCCTTTATAGCTTGGCGGCAGTGATTGAAGGATTCTGTCAGTGATAGCTTCTTGCGGGAGTTCAATCCCCAGCTCAGCTAGACGGTTTGAGTACCCAGACATTTTGAGCACATGTTCACTAACAGATGAGTTTTCCTCCATCTTGCAAGCATATAATTTATCGGAGGTCTCATACCTCTCGATCCGGGCGTTCTTCTGAAAGATAAACTTCAACTCCTGGAACATCTCAAATGCTCCATGACGCTCAAAGCAACGTTGAAGTCCCGGTTCTAAGCCATACAAGACCGCACATTGAACTATTGAGTAGTCCTCCTTACGTGCTAACCAAGCGTTCTTAACATCCTGATCAGCCGTAGCGGGTGGTTCATCTCCTAACGCATCATTAAGGACATAATCCTTCTTCCCAGCTTGTAAGATTAGCTTAAGATTACGAGCCCAGTCTACAAAGTTGCTTCCATCATCTTTCAACTTAGCTTTCTCTAGGAACGTATTAAAATTCAGGATGACTGTCGCGTGAGCCATGATCTACAACACAAATATATTCAAAGTGGACTTAGACTATGTTCAAGATAATTAGAGTTTAACTTAATCAAATTATTTGCTAAACTCCCACTCAAAAAGTACATCTCTCTAGTCATTCGAGTGGTTCATGATCCACTTACACTAGCTCAAGTCCGATCATCACGTGAGTTGAGTATAGTTTCAGTGGTAAGCATCCCTATGCTAATCATATCATCTATATGATTCATGATCGACCTTTCGGTCTCATGTGTTCCGAGGCCATGTCTGCACATGCTAGGCTCGTCAAGCTTAACCCGAGTGTTCCGCGTGCGCAACTGTTTTGCACCCGTTGTATGTGAACGTTGAGTCTATCACACCCGATCATCACATGGTGTCTCGAAACGACGAACTGTAGCAACGGTGCACAGTCGGGGAGAACACAATTTCGTCTTGAAATTTTAGTGAGAGATCACCTCATAATGCTACCGTCGTTCTAAGAAAAATAAGGTGCATAAAAGGATTAACATCACATGCAATTCATAAGTGACATGATATGTCCATCATCACGTGCTTCTTGATCTCCATCGCCAAAGCACCGGCACGATCTTCTTGTCACCGGCGCCACACCATGATCTCCATCAACGTGTTGCCATCGGGGTTGTCGTGCTACTCATGCTATTACTACTAAAGCTACATCCTAGCAAAATAGTAAACGCATCTGCAAGCACAAACGTTAGTATAAAGACAACCTTATGGCTCCTGCCGGTTGCCGTACCATCGACGTGCAAGTCGATATTTCTATTACAACATGATCATCTCATACATCCAATATATCACATCACATCGTTGGCCATATCACATCACAAGCATACCCTGCAAAAACAAGTTAGACGTCCTCTAATTTTGTTGTTGCATGTTTTACGTGGTGACCAAGGGTATATAGTAGAATCGCATCTTACTTACGCAAACACCACAACGGAGATATATGAGTTGCTATTTAACCTCATCCAAGGACCTCCTCGGTCAAATCCGATTCAACTAAAGTTGGAGAAACCGACACTTGCCAGTCATCTTTGAGCAACGGAGTTACTCGTAACGATGAAACCAGTCTCTCGTAAGCGTACGAGTAATGTCGGTCCAAGACGCTTCAATCCAACAATACCGCAGAATCAACAAAAGACTAAGGAGGGCAGCAAAACGCACATCACCGCACACAAAAACTTTTGTGTTCTACTCGAGAAGACATCTACGCATGAACCTAGCTCATGATGCCACTGATGGGGAATGTCGCATGGGAAACAAAAAATTTCCTACGCGCACGAAGACCTATCATGGTGATGTCCATCTACGAGAGGGGATGAGTGATCTACGTACCCTTGTAGATCGTACAACAGAAGCGTTAGTGAACGCGGTTGATGTAGTGGAACATCCTCACGTCCCTCGATCCGCCCCGCGAACAATCCCGCGATCAGTTCCACGATCTAGTACCGAACGGACGGCACCTCCGCGTTCAGCACACGTACAGCTCGACGATGATCTCGGCCTTCTTGATCCAGCAAGAGAGACGGAGAGGTAGAAGAGTTCTCTGGCAGCGTGACGGCGCTTCGGAGGTTGGTGATGACCTTGTCTCAGCAGGGCTCCGCCCGAGCTCCGCAGAAACGCGATCTAGAGGAAAAACCATGGAGGTATGTGGTCGGGCTGCCGTGGAAAAGTCGTCTCAAATCAGCCCTAAAACCTCCGTATATATTGGTGGGAGGGAGGGGACCTTGCCTTGGGGCTCAAGGAGCCCCAAGGGGGTCGGCCGAGCCAAGGGGGGAAGACTCCCCCCCCCCAAACCGAGTTGGACTTGGTTTGGTGGGAGGGAGTCCTTCCCTTCCTTCCCACCTCCTCTTTTTTTTCTTTTCCCTTGATTTTCTCTTCTTGGCGCATAGGGCCCTTTTGGGCTGTCCCACCAGCCCACTAAGGGCTGGTGTGCTACCCTCAAGGCCTATGGGCTTCCCTGGGGTGGGTTGCCCCCCGGTGAACTCCCGGAACCCATTCGTCATTCCCGGTACATTCCCGGTAACTCCGAAAACCTTCCGGTAATCAAATGAGGTCATCCTATATATCAATCTTCGTTGTCGGACCATTCCGGAAACCCTCGTGACGTCCGTGATCTCATCCGGGACTCCGAACAACATTCGGTAACCAACCATATAACTCTAATACGCATAAAACAACGTCGAACCTTAAGTGTGCAGACCCTGCGGGTTCGAGAACTATGTAGACATGACCCGAGAGACTCCTCGGTCAATATCCAATAGCGGGACCTGGATGCCCATATTGGATCCTACATATTCTACGAAGATCTTATCGTTTGAACCTCAGTGCCAAGGATTCATATAATCCCGTATGTCATTCCCTTTGTCCTTCGGTATGTTACTTGGCCGAGATTCGATCGTCAGTATCCGCATACCTATTTCAATCTCGTTTACCGGCAAGTCTCTTTACTCGTTCCTTAATACAAGATCCCGCAACTTACACTAAGTTACATTGCTTGCAAGGCTTGTGTGTGATGTTGTATTACCGAGTGGGCCCTGAGATACCTCTCCGTTACACGGAGTGACAAATCCCAGTCTTGATCCATACTAACTCAACTAACACCTTCGGAGATACCTGTAGAGCATCTTTATAGTCACCCAGTTACGTTGCGACGTTTGATACACACAAAGTACTCCTCCGGTGTCAGTGAGTTATATGATCTCATGGTCATAGGAATAAATACTTGACACGCAGAAAACAGTAGCAACAAAATGACACGATCAACATGCTACGTCTATTAGTTTGGGTCTAGTCCATCACGTGATTCTCCTAATGACGTGATCCAGTTATCAAGCAACAACACCTTGTTCATAATCAGAAGACACTGACTATCTTTGATCAACTGGCTAGCCAACTAGAGGCTTGCTAGGAACGGTGTTTTGTCTATGTATCCACACATGTAAATGAGTCTTCATTCAATACAATTATAGCATGGATAATAAACGATTATCTTGACATAGGAATTATAATAATAACTATATTTATTATTGCCTCTAGGGCATAATTCCAACAAAAGGTGCTCTACAGGTATCTCCGAAGGTGTCCGTTGAGTTAGCATGGATCAAGATTAGGATTTGTCACTCCACGTGACGGAGAGGTATCTCGGGACCCACTCGGTAATACAACATCACATATAAGCCTTGCAAGCAATGTGACTCAAGTGTAAGTCACGGGATCTTGTATTACGGAACGAGTAAAGAGACTTGCCGGTAACGAGATTGAAATAGGTATAGAGATACCGACGATCAAATCTCGGGCAAGTATCATACCGGAGGACAAAGGGAATGTTATATGGGATTATATGAATCCTTGGCACAGACGTTCAACTGATAAGATCTTCATAGAATATGTAGGATCCAATATGGACATCCAGGTCCCGCTATTGGATATGGACCGGGGAGTGTCTCGGGTCATGTATGCATAGTTCTCGAACCCGCAGGGTCTGCACACTTAAGGCTCGGTGACGTTTTGATATAGTTGAGTTATAGGTGTTGGTAACCAAATGTTGTTTGGAGTCCCGGATGAGATCACGGACGTCACGAGGGTTTCCGAAATGGTTCAGAACGAAGATTGATATATAGGATGGTTTCATTTGGTCACCGGAAAGATTTCGGGCATTACCGACACTGTACCTGGAGTGATGAATGGGTTCCGGGTTTTCACCGGGAGGGGCCCACCCACCCGGGAGTGAGCCCAATAGTCCTAGGGTGGCGCACCAGCCTTAGTGGGCTGGTGAGGCCAGCCCAAGTGGACTATGGCGCCACAAGAAGAAAACAAAAAGAAAAAAAAAGAGGGAGGTGGGACGGAAGAGGAGGACTCCTCCTTCCCAAACCGAATTGGAGTTGGAGTCCTCCTCCTCCTTTCGGCCGGCACCCTTGGGGCTGTCTTGAGCCCCAAGGCTAGCCCGTCCCCTCCTCTTATATATACTAGAGGTTTTAGGGGTTTTGAGGCACAACTTTGCCACATGCAACTCAAACCTATACCTCGTAGTTCTTCCTCTAGACCGGATTTCTGCGGAGCTCGAGCAGAGCCCTCCAGGAATAGATCATCACCATCACCGACGTGCCATCACGCTGCCAGAGAACTCATCTACTTCCCCGTCTCTCTTGCTGGATCAAGAAGGCGGAGATCGTCATCGAGCTGTACGTGTGTTGAATGCGGAGGTGCCATCCGTTCGGTGCTAGATCGGGACGGATCGTGGGACGACAGTGATTTGAATCACAAAGGTGTACCACTACATCAACCGCGTTTCTTAACGCTTCCCGCTTAGCGATCTACAAGGGTATGTGGATCCGATCTACCTCTCGTAGATGAACATCACCATGATAGGTCTTCGTGTGTGTAGGAAAAAAATTGTTTCCCATGCAACGTTCCCCAACACTCGCATCATGAGCTAGGTTCATGCGTAGATGTAATCTCGAGTAGAACAGAAAAGTTTTTTTGGGCGTTGATGTTCGATTTGCTGCCCTCCTTAGTCTTTTCTTGATTCGGCGGTATTGTTGGATTGAAGTGGCCCGGTGTCGTGGGTATAAGTCTGACAGTAGATGTGTTGGGTACGAAAGGATGGGCAGAGCCTTAGCTACGACGAGGTTGTATGAGTTCAGGCCCCTCTCCGGTGGAGGTAATAGCCCTACGTCTCAGTGCTCTGGGAGCTTGTTGTCGAGTGGAATATGGAATACAGTGAATTGCTAACCCCTGCACCAGTGGGGGAGGGCGGCTTATATAGAGTGTGCTGCCTTCCACAACGGTTCGGTGCACAGGGGTGGAGTAGTGGCGAATAAATGCCTACGTTACAGGTAACGTATGTCTTAAATGCTAATAAAGGCACATGGAAACGTACGGCCATTTCCCTCCTGGGGGGTTACGATGCACACACTGGAATCCAGTCGGTTAGTTTGATATACTCCGAATGCTCACCTCCGACTGGATGGTGGAGCGTCCGTTACCGACTGGATGATGGGAAGTCCTCAGTTCAGTCGGAACTGACTAAGGGCCTTGTCCCTTATGAGGGGTAGTCCTTGGGTAGGACCTACAGGACAGGTCTATGACCCTACCCTAGGACTATAACCCCATCATTAGTCCCCGGATGGATTGGGGTTGGAACGACGAAGCGATGCTTGAAGTATGGATCCGACCGGTACGGATGCGACTTTGGCGTTGCTTG
Organism: Hordeum vulgare subsp. vulgare; assembly: GCF_904849725.1. Classification (NCBI taxonomy): domain Eukaryota; kingdom Viridiplantae; phylum Streptophyta; class Magnoliopsida; order Poales; family Poaceae; genus Hordeum; species Hordeum vulgare. The sequence goes on from NC_058522.1 coordinate 390,274,659, forward strand.
CCTCGATCCATTTTATCTTCACTGACCAACGATCCGAGTGGAAGTATTTGTGAAACAAATTGTCGGAAACCGAGTGCTTCCGTGGTATCTTCTGACGTGACCAGTCAACTGACAGCGGCGGATTTTCCGGGATCCTCAAATTTCGGTTACCGCGCGCTCAGCAGGGATGACGACATCGCGCTCGAGTAGTACCTGACGCCTCGATCCCCGCGCCTTCATCTTCTCCACTGATATCGCCGCGACCGGTCGGGGGATAAGATTTCGGGGCCACTTGCCAGTGACCGAGTCGAAACCTTACTTAAACCTCAGCGGCGAGGGTTTTTCATTGCACTCACCGGATATCTTGCACTTGCCTGCTCCGCTCCTCTCGCCACCTCCTGCGCACCCCAAGCTCCTTCCTTCTCCTTCTCCCCCGCGGATCCGCAGCTTCCGCCATGACCAAGGGGCAGACTAGCAAGCTGGAGGCGAGGAAGAAGAAGGGGAAGGCGGCGGCTCCTGCTCAGCGGCGACAACGAACGTTACCGGCGGGGTGGATCCAGGGGGATTTCCTCCCCTCCACGGTGACGGAGGAGAATCTGCTGGAGTTGGTGGAGCACGGGATGATCGCGCACAAGTCGTGGAGGTTGCCGGAGGAAGGCGAGACCGAATCGGCGCCCCGGGAGGGGGAGCGCGTCTTGCTCCTCAGCCACGTGTATCGAGGTTTTTCTCTACCTCCACACCCCTTCTTCAAAGGTATCATGAACCACTTCGGGGCGCAGCTCCACCACTTTCCTCCGAATGCCATTGCTCATCTCTCTGCCTTCGTTGTGTTGTGCGAGTGTTTCATTGGCTGTCCTCCCCATTGGGGCTTTTCAAACATATCTTCTCTGCTAGATCCCAGACCATCAAACGGCTTAGCCAGTCGAATGAGAAAACTCACCTTCTCCAGCTCTGTGGAGGCTTAGGCTTCCAAAAGAAGAGTAAAATTAGCTATCCTGCTCTGCAATTGAGTGAATCTGTTAGGAACTGGTAGTCGACATGGTTCTACTGCCAGGATGTTGCTTGCCCGAATGCTACCACTAGACTCCCTCCTTTTAGCTTAGACCGACCGGCTCCTCCTAGGCAGCTCGCGCTCACGAAGGCGGAGAAAATTGAGATCCAGCCTCTGGTCGACGCACTTGTAGAGGTCGTCTGAAAGGGAGTCACCAGCATAGATTTGCTGGAGGTTTTCCTGGGTCGGCGTATCCAGCCTCTGCAAGCTCGACACCACGCCATGTGGCATTATACAGGGCCTGAGGACTCCACTCGGACCAACGTCGAGTGCGTGACCGGGGAGATGGTGGCGTCGTGGGTCCTCAACATCACCGGCGCGTGCGAAAACCCTAGAGGATCTCGGCGAGTGAAGGCCTTCCGGGCGGACAATCCTCCTCCAAACGCAGTGAGTACAACTTGCCGAGTGCACACAACTGTCTTAGATTTATTGCATTCTTGAATCACTGTTTGACGTCTGAGGTCGTCGACTGTATCTTGTGCAGGAGTGGACTAACTGGTTCTCTCCCGTCTCGAATGGGAATCCGGCCAAGGAGGAGGAGGGCAGCCAGGAGGGCAGCATGGAGAGCGGCGAGTACGTCTCTGACAGCGGGGAGACGGAAGAGGAGTCCGCAGAAGAAGAAGAGGCAGATGAGGAGCAGAACTCGCCGCCTCCGCAGCCAGAGCCTCGGACAAAGCGCCATCATGAACCGGTGATTCCTTCGGCTCCTCCAGCGTCCTCGAGTGCGCCGCCAGCTCCTCCAGCGGCTCCTGTGGCACCGAGTGCTTCGCCAGCCGTTCCCGTGGCTCCGAGCGTTCGGAGCGCAAAGAGGACCAGGGATTCTGCTGCTGAGCCCGCGGGCCAACCCTCCAAAGCGGCAAAACCGAGTGGATCTAAGCCTCGGAAGGCCTTGCCGCGGATGAGGGTCACGGTTCCCGTCACCTCAACGCAAGTGCATTGTACTTCTATCTTCCTTTAGTACTTGATTGAACTCCCGCTTATTGGTCGAATGTATTTTGCTCGATAGAGTTGCAACCTCTGCCACCTCTCTGACACGCCAGGGGGATGATCCCATGGACATGGACAACGTTGCCACATCCCAGCCAGGTGCGTCGTAGTGACTCCGAGAGCCTACGTTATTGCGTCACCAATTCTGTCTTGGGTCTTGCCTTTTTTCCTGTGGTCTCACGCCGTTCGGTCGGGTTTCTCTCAGGGGTGATTTTTGTGGAGGATGACGACCAGGGGAGGTCTAAGAAAGCTGCTGTGCCTGTCCTTCAGGCTGTTCCGCCGATTACCACTCTCGCCATGGACGCGCCGCCGACTGAGGTGATACCGTCGACTGAAATAGCGCCGATCGCTGCTGGACCGACTGGAGCGGGCCTTGGGATGCCCACGGAGCCTCCTACGACGCCAGGCCCGTCGACTGTCGAGTACAACGTCCAGCGCCTCCCAGAAGATCAGGTGGGAGCTGCCAAGGGGGCCATGGTGCAGGCGGAGCTGATGGCGGGAGAGGCCAAGAAGGCGTACGACTCCATCGCGTCCCTGTACCAGCGAAGCTTGGAACTGCGGGATGATATCCGAGTAAGTGGGCTAGTAAGTATTTACTTTTCTCTTGTAACCCAGTGGGTGTGCTCGGATATCGTATGATTTTTGCAATGGGTTCACTCTTAGTGAACCCAGTGGGTGTAGTCCCCGAGACTTCTGTCGAGTGCTTGCACCGGCAGTTGTCTTTATACACATTTTTTGTTGACTTGAGCAGATCAAAAATTAATCTGTTCGAATGCTAACAGTTGGGGCACTCGGAGTGCACGTACTGAATGAGTCCCCGAGAGTAATTTTACTCAGGTCGGGTAGCAGTAGCCTCATAGGCTTAGGTGTTGTCATGTAGCTCAATAGGGCGGACCTGTTTGAGTTTCATGCCAGTGGGGTCACTCTTAGTGAACCCACTGGGTGTAGTCCCCGAGACCGCTGTCGACTGCTTGCGTCGGCAGGGGTCTGAAGAACTTAGATTTTTATTGTTGAATTTGTCTGACCGTCTCTTGGAGCTGACTGGCAGAAAACTTGCGAGATGGGGACAACGTACGAGACTCTTAGGGCTGAAAAGGTTCAGTTTGCTGGTGAACTGGATGCGGCAATGGTTGCAATGGCTGGTATGAAGGATGTTCTGGCGGAACAAGAAAAGTCGTTGGAGCAGGCCCGTGAGGCGAACAAGGCTTTGACTGCTGAGGTGGAGAAAATGGGGAAACAAAGGACGGAGCTGATGGGGCAGATGAAGGTGCTGAACAGGCGGTGCATAGCACAGGGAAAATTACGTCAGTGATTGGGCCCGGAAGATGATAGCGCTTCTGGGTGGTAAGTCTTCTTTTTCCGAGTGCTTGTGGACCGTGCATTTCATTCTGCGCTGACTGTTTTGGTCGTCCTGTCTTTGCAGATTTTTGCATGGACGCTGAGGTTGAAGCAGCTGACGTTGAGCGGTCGATGCGTGAGAACATTCCACTCGGCGAGGACGCCAATCGAGATCTGCTCCGAGCGCACATTCGGCTGGGCAAAGTTGGACCTTTCATCGGTCGACTGAGAGAAGTCGTCGGCCGAATCGACAAGGAGCTTTGGCCTGAAGACGAGTCTCGGCACGAGATGGAAGGCTTGATGACTCGGCTGGAGGAGGTCCCAAACTGAGTGCAGTCATGGAAGAAGTCTGCGGCTCGCTGTGGTGCGGACGTCGCTCTGTCTCTGGTCCGAGTGCATTGCAAGGAGGTGCGCGAAGAGAAGCTGAAGGCGTTGCAGGTCGTGAACACGAAAAAGCTTCGATTCGAAGACTTCATGGAGACCTTCCTTGAGAGCGCCACCCGCATCGCCGACGGGATCGACCTCGATACATTCGTAGAGCCTGCCAGTCCCATCACCAGTCCTGACGACGCTTGAGAAAACTTTTACCTCGGTATGCCGAGTGTTGATTGTAATAAACTTTGGCCACTGCTGTTGGCCGTCACATTCTTGGTTCGATGTGGATAAGCTTGATCTACACCGAGCCAACTATCCTTAGGTGAACTTTGAATTTGAATCGAACCTTTTGCTCTTCTGTTGCCAAAGAGTTGCTGATATGAATTTGGCTCGTGTTTTTGTTTGGCGTTTCTTGGTGAAGCCAATGGCAAACATGCGGAGCGTGTAATTGTCAGTTGTCTTGACATCTACATGAGCCTCACTGAGGGTCTGCTGAGTTTCCGAGTGAATCTGCAGGATACACTCGAAAGCAATAGAGTACTTAGGCGATTCGTGATCGCGGCTAAGTCTTCGAGTGCGACTGTTAGGTCATACTCGGAACGGGTTGTTACTCATGTAATTTTCAGTGGTCTTGACATCTACATGAGCCTCAATGAGGTTCTGCTACTCATGTAATTGTCAGTGGTCCTGACATCGACATGAGTCTCACTGAGAGCCTGTTGAGTCCCCGAGTGTATCTGTAGGATACAGTCGAAGGCATTTTAGTACTTAGGCGATTCATGATCGCAGCTAAGTCCTCGAGTGCGACTGTAAGGTCGTACTCGGAATGGGCTGTTACTCATGTAATTGTTAGTGGTCTTGACATCTACATGAGCCTCAATGAGGTTCTGCTACTCATGTAATTGTCAGTAGTCTTGACATCTACATGAGCCTCAATGAGGTTCTCCTACTCATGTAATTTTCAGTGGTCTTGGCATCCACATGAGCCTCAATGAGGGTCTGCTGAGTTCCCGAGTGTATCTGTAGGATACAGTCGAAGGAAACTTTCTCATTTAAGTGATTCTTGATCGCAGTTAAGTCCTCGAGTGCGACGGTTAGTGCACGCTCGGATAAAATTTGTACTTAGGCGATTCTTGATCGCAGCTAAGTCCCCGAGTGCGACGTTTAATGCACCCTCGGAGAAAGTCAGTACTTAGGCGATTCTTGATCGCAGCTAAGTCCCCGAGTGCGACGTTTAGTGCACACTCGGAGAAAGTTAGTACTTAGGCGATTCTTGATCGCAGCTAAGTCCCCGAGTGCGACGTTTAGTGCACACTCGGAGAAAGTTAGTACTTAGGCGATTCTTGATCGTAGCTAAGTCCCCGAGTGCGACGTTTAGTGCACACTCGGAGAAAGTTAGTACTTAGGCGATTCTTGATCGCAGCTAAGTCCCCGAGTGCGACGTTTAGTGCACACTCGGAGAAAGTTATTACTTAGGCGATTCTTGATCGCAGCTAAGTCCCCGAGTGCGACGTTTAGTGCACACTCGGAGAAAGTTAGCACTTAGGCGATTCTTGATCGCAGCTAAGTCCCCGAGTGCGATGTTTAGTGCACACTCGGAGAAAGTTAGTACTTAGGCGATTCTTGATCGCAGCTAAGTCCCCGAGTGCGACGTTTAGTGCACACTCGGAGAAAGTTAGTACTTAGGCGATTCTTGATCGCAGCTAAGTCCCCGAGTGCGACGTTTAGTGCACACTAGGAGAAAGTTATTACTTAGGCGATTCTTGATCGCAGCTAAGTCCCCGAGTGCGACGTTTTGTGCACACTCGGAGAAAGTTAGTACTTAGGCGATTCTTGATCGCAGCTAAGTCCCCGAGTGCGACGTTTAGTGCATACTCGGAGAAAGTCACTACTTAGGCGATTCTTGATCGCAGCTAAGTTTTTTTTTGAGACCGGAGTCTGCGACCGCGGAAGAATTTTGAATGTGCAAAAACTCAATCTGCTTTGTATTATTTCACCAGTACTTGTTCTTTACATAGCTTCAGTCGACGGTCACGTGTAGAAGCGCTTCAGGAGATCTCCGTTCCATGCTCGCGGCTCATCTGTTTCCCTGTCGATGTTGTAGAGTCTGTATGCTCCATTGTTCAGCACCTTGGAGATGATGAAGGGTCCTTCCCATGCGGGAGCCAACTTGTGAGGTCTTTGCTGATCCACTCGGAGCACCAGGTCGCCTGCTTGGAATGTACGACTCATGACGTGTCGCGCGTGAAAACGCCGCAGATCTTGCTGATAAATGGTTGAGCGAGTCAGTGCCATCTCGCACTCCTCCTCTAGAAGGTCCACTCCGTCTTGCCTTGCTTGTTCTGCTTCAGCTTCGGAGAAGAGTTCGACTCGTGGAGCATTGTGGAGCAAGTCACTCAGAAGGACCGCTTCTGCTCCGTAAACGAGGAAGAACGGTGATCACCCTGTAGATCTATTCGGGGTTGTGCGGAGACCCCAAAGCACTGAAGGTAGCTCGGTGACCCATGCGCCAGCGGCATGTCCCACCTCTCGCAGGAGTCGGGGCTTCAAACCTTGCAGAATAAGTCCATTCGCCCGCTCTGCTTGTCCGTTTGTTTGAGGATGCGCCACAGATGCAAAATCCACTCGGATACCTTGGCTTGCACAGAAACCTTTGAATCTGTCCGAGTCAAAGTTTGTCCCGTTGTCCGTGATTATGCTGTGAGGTACCCCAAATCTGGAGATGAGGTCCGTGACAAACTTGATGGCTGTTAGGGCGTCGAGCTTCTTGATGGGCTTGGCTTCAATCCATTTTGTGAACTTGTTGACTGCCACCAACAGATGTGTGTATCCTCCTTGGCCTGTCCTGAATGGACCGACTGTATCTAATCCCCATACCGCAAACGGCCAAACAAGAGGGATTGTCTTCAACACAGATGTTGGCTTGTGGGACTTGTTGGAGTAGAACTAACAGCCTTCACATCGGTCGACCATATCTTTAGCCATTTCGTTCGCCTGTAGCCAGAAGAAGCCAGCTCTGAATGCTTTGGCGACGATTGCTCTTGAAGAGGCATGATGACCGCAGGTTCCCGAGTGAATTTCTTCCAGGATTAACTGTCCCTCCTCTGGGGAGATGCATCGTTGAAGAATGCGTGAAACGCTTTCCTTGTACAACTGGCCATCAATGACAGTGAACGACTTTGACCTATGGACTATCTGCCTGGCTTGGACTTCGTCTTCTGGTAATTCCTACCTCAGGATATATGCAATGATCGGCACAGTCCAATCGGGGATGACAGCAAGAATTTCCATGATCAGATCAACCACAGCAGGTACGTCGACTTCAGTCGGATCTGTCGAGCTCTTTGGTTGTACTGGTTCCTCTGTGAAAGGATCTTCTTTAACTGAGGGAAGGTGGAGGTGCTCGAGGCAGACGTCACTCGGGACTAGTCTCCGAGTGGATTCGAGTTTTGCCAACTCATCAGCTGCTTGGTTCTTCAGTCGCGGAACATGGTGGAGTTCTAGACCTTCAAACTTTTTCTCGAGCTTCCTCACTGCATTGCAGTATGTGGTCATGGTGGGGTTCCTGACGTCCCACTCTTTCATCACTTGATTAACCACCAAATCCGAATCGCCATAGACCATCAGGCGACGGACGCCGAGTGCGATGGCCATGCGCGGTCCATAAAGGAGAGCTTCATACTCTGTCTCATTGTTGGAGGAATCAAAGTGTATCTGCAGCACATACTTGAGTTTGTCGCCCTTTGGCGATACGATCACAATGCCAGCGCCGGAGCCATTCAACATCTTGGACCCATCGAAGAACATTGTCCAATGAGCCGAGTAGATGTGGGTCGGTTGCTGTTGTTCTACCCATTCTGCTATGAAGTCAGCCAGAGCTTGAGACTTTATAGCTTTCTTGGCCTCGAACTTGATATCACAGTACAACATCTCCATTGCCCACTTCGCCACTCGGCCTGATGCGTCCCGATTGTGGAGGATTTCCGACAACGGAGCATCAGAAACGACAGACACCGAGTGGTCTTGGAAATAATGGGCCACCTTCTTCGCAGTCATGTAAATCCCGTAGATAAGTTTTTGATAGTGGGGATACCTCTGCTTGGAAGGGGTCAGGACTTCAGAGACGTAATACACTGGCCGCTGAACTTTGTATGCTTTGCCTTCTTCTTCTCGTTCGACTGTAAGAACAGTGCTGACGACTTGATTTGTAGCCGCGATATACAGAAGAAGGGGCTCTTTACTGAGCGGAGCAGTAAGAACCGGCTGGGTGGAAAGTAGGACTTTGAGGTCGTCGAATGCAACTCGGGCTTCATATGTCCACTCGAAAGTATCTGATTTCTTCATGAGCCGGTACAGAGGGAGTGCTTTCTCGCCGAGTCGACTGATAAACCTGCTCAAAGCCGCTAGGCAACCTGTGAGCCGTTGAATATCGTGTATTCTGACCGGCCTCTCCATTCGGACGATGGTCCCGATCTTTTCGGGGTTGACATCGATCCCTCGTTCGGAAACGAAGAAACCGAGTAACTTTCCGCTGGGAACGCCGAATGAATACTTGGCGGGGTTGAGCTTGATATCGTACCTACGAAGGTTGGCGAATGTTTCTGCCAAGTCAGTCAGCAGGTCGGAACCTTTGCGTGACTTGACTACGATATCATCCATATACGCCTCCACATTCCGACCGATCTGGTCGAGGAGGCATTTTTGGATCATGCGCATAAAGGTAGCTCCTGCACTCTTCAAACCGAATGGCATAGTGATGTAGCAGAAGCACCCGAATGGGGTGATGAAGGCTGTTTTTAATTCATTGGGGCCATACAGATGGATCTAATGATAACCCGAGTAGGCATCCAGAAATGACAAACGCTCGCAACCCGCAGTCGAATCGACAATTTGATCGATGCGGGGGAGTGGAAAATGGTCTTTCGGGCAGACCTTATTGAGATGCTTGAAGTCGATGCACATTCGGAGCGACTTGTCCTTCTTGGGCACCATGACAACATTGGCGAGCCACTCGGAGTGGTGTACCTCGCGAATGAAGTTGGCTGCCAAAAGCTTGGCCACTTCTTCTCCGATTGCTTTCCTCTTGTGCGCGGCGGACCGACGCAGGCGTTCTCGAACAGGCCGAGCGGTGGGATCCACATGCAGTCGGTGCTCAGCCAACTCCCTGGGTACACCTGGCATGTCAGAGGGCTTCCATGCGAAGATGTCCCAGTTCTCACAGAGGAATTGGGTGAGCTCGGCTTCCTATTTAGGATCGAGGGTGGTGGAGATGTTCGTCGGGGCAGTAGTATCGTTTGTCGGGTGGATGCTGACCTTCTTCGTCTCTCCCGCCGACTGGAATGCAGACTCCGAAGCTGGCTTCTTCGCACGCATCAAGTCAGCGGGGTCGACTATTTTCTTGTACTCGTCAAGCTCGAGGACAGCCATCTGCTGATCGGCGATCCTTGACCCCTGCTACAGACACTCTTCGGCCCGCTGTCGATTGCCTGTGATAGTGATCACACCTTTCGGGCCTGGCATCTTTAGCTTCAGGTACACGTAACATGGACGGGCCATGAAACGTGCATACGCCGGGCGGCCCAGAATTGCGTGGTACGCGCTCTGGAAGTCCACCACCTCGAACGTCAGCTTTTCCTTGCGGAAGTTCTTGTCGGAGCCGAAAATGACGTCCAACGCGATCTGGCCAAGTGACTTGGCCTTTCGTCCAGGGACGACTCCATGGAACTGCATGCTGCTCTCGCTGAGTTTGGACATCGGAATGCCCATCCCCTTGAGAGTGTCGGCGTACATGATGTTCAAGCCACTGCCGCCGTCCATGAGGACTTTGCGCAGTCGGACCCCTTCAACCACCGGGTCGACGACCAGAGCCTGTCTCCCTGGGGTGGGTACGTGTGCTGGATGATCCGACTGGTCAAAGGTGATCGCAGTCTGAGACCATTTGAGGAACTTGGGGTTGGTAGGGGTGGCCATGTTCACCTCCCTGTTCACCAGCTTCAGTCGACTCTTGCTCTCAACGTCAGCAAAAATCATCAGTGTTGCATGGAATTGGGGGAACGGATCCTCCTTATCCTCCTCGTCCTGTTCATTGTCCTTTTCACTCGGTTGCCCTTCGCCGAACCCCTGGATCAGGAGGCGACATTGCCGAGTGGTATGCTTCGCATATATGGCGTTGCCCTCTTCATCCATCTTCGTATGAATCGGACATGGCTGGTCCAGGATGGGATTGTTGAACTGCTTCTTCTTGGGGGTGAACTGAGCCTTCCCCTTGCCCTTGAATTTGGCGTTTGTAACAGCTGCAGCTTCTGCTTGCGGAGTGGACAGAGCTTTTTGCTTCTGCTTCCGAGTGTTACTCCCATCTCCATCGGCGACTGTTTTGTGCTTGCCGCTTCGAATGCGGTCCTCTTCTTCGCCATTTGCATAGCATGTCGCTATCTCCATCATCTTGCTCATGGAGATGTCGCATGTTCAGCCGAACTTCAGGTACAGATCCCTGTACCGCATGCCTGCCTTGAAGGCGCAAACTGCTTGATGCTCTGTGACGTTCTCCACCGTGTGGTAGAGGGTCGTCCAACGCTGAATGAAATCGCGCAGGGGCTCATTCTACTTCTGGACACAGTGTTGGAGCTCCACGAGGCCAGCAGGGCGCTTGCACGTCCCTTCGAAGGTCCTGATGAACACTCGGGCCAGATCTGCCCAGCTGTAGATGCTTGAGGGGGCCAACTGGTTCAGCCACGCTCATGCCGAGCCATTGAGCATCAGAGGGAGGTGCTTCATGGCGACGTGGTCGTCCCCTCCTCCGATCTGGACTGCCACTCGGTAATCATCCAGCCACGTTTCTGGCTTGGATTCTCCTGTAAACTTGTTGATCCCCGTCGCCAATCGAAAGTTGGGAGGGATATCAGCCGAACGGATGGCTCGACTAAAACACTCGGGACCAGAAACGATGGTCCTGCTCCCACTCGGACGATCAATATTGTGACCATCGCGGTGGGCTCGGCCCCTGTCGACCCTCCGCTGGGCGATATGCCCTCTCGTGTCGGGCCTTGGGTCGTAAGTGTCACCGACTGAATGCCGATCATCATGATGTCGGGGCCCGTAGGGCCCACCCCGCGGAGGGGTGCGTGAACGTCGACGACCTTCGGGATTTATGGAACGGCTGCCTCCCCTGTGTCGCTGATGAGAACCAGGGCTATGAACTGACCGATGTGTGTTCACACGAACAGAACTATTGTGGATCTTGTTGTGCGACTGGGAGACCGTCGAGTTTTGCTGCTGCGCCGTGTGCAGCAGGGCGCGGATTTGCTCGATCCCCCTGCCAGCCTCTGAATCAGTCGGCTGAAGGGAATCGGCTATCTTGGCAGCGTCTGCCAAGTTGAGGATGGGCGTGCGGAACAACTCCACGTTGCTCCGTCGAGTGTGCCGATTGGCAGAACAGCGAGGTGGACGGCGAGCGCCGGAAGTTTCGCCGATCTCATGCTCATTCCGGCCAGCTTGGCGGGGACTTTCATGGGAGTTGGCCATGTGTACTTCTGCTGCAGGCCCGCGACCCAAGTACTCGGAAGGGATCTCAGTCGGAACTGAGTCCGAGCGCTGGGACGGCGGGGCAACCACAACCGACTCTAGGACCGCCACTTGCGAAGACACGTTCTGGCACGCCTGGGCGTGCTACACCCAACGCTGGAGCCGAGGACGGCGGGACCGCTTGTTGCGGCGCGCGACGGCGGCGTAGGCCGACACCGGAGCCGACTCCTGGAGAAGGAGAACGCCGCGGGCGCCGGCACGAATGTGCGTAGCTCCGCGACGGGGAAGCGCCTCGACGTCGAGAGGTGTGTCCCGAAGCCATGCCGAATCATCGACGAGGAAGGAGAGAGCGCCGAAGAAGATCTCGTGACCCATGCTCGAATCTCCGCCGGACGACATGACGAAAAGATGTAGTAGCAAACTCGCAGGAAGTCTCTTAGACGCCTGCCCCTCGGTGGGCGCCAACTTTCGTGGGTATAAGTCTGACAGTAGATGTGTTGGGTATGAAAGGATGGGCAAAGCCTTAGCTACGGCGAGGTTGTATGAGTTCAGGCCCCTCTGCGGTGGAGGTAATAGCCCTACGTCTCAGTGCTCTGGGAGCTTGTTGTCGAGTGGAATATGGAATACAGTGAATTGCTAACCCCTGCACCAGTGGGGGAGGGCGGCTTATATAGAGTGTGCTGCCTTCCACAACGGTTCGGTGCACAGGGGTGGAGTAGTGGCGAATAAATGCCTACGTTACAGGTAACAACGTATGTCTTAAATGCTAATAAAGGCACATGGAAACGTACGGCCGTTTCCCTCCTAGGGGGTTACGATGCACAGACTGGAATCCAGTCGGTTAGTTCGATATACTCCGAATGCTCACCTCCGACTGGAAGGTGGAGCGTCCGTTACCGACTGGATGATGGGAAGTCCTCAGTTCAGTCGGAACTGACTAAGGGCCTTGTCCCTTATGAGGGGTAGTCCTTGGGTAGGACCTACAGGACATGCCTATGACCCTACCCTAGGACTATAACCCCATCACCCGGACCAACATTACTCGTACGCTTACGAGAGACTGGTTTCATCGACCAACATGCAACTCGTTGCATAAAGATGACTCGCGGGTGTCGGTTTCTTCAACTTTAGTTGAATTGGATTTGACCGAGGCAGTCCTTGGAGAGAGGTTAAATAGCAATTTGCACATCTCCGTTGTGGTTTTTGCGTAAGTAAGATGCGATCATACTAGATACCCATAGCAGCCACGTAAAACAAGCAACAACAAATTAGAGGACGTCTAACTTGTTTTTGAAGGGTATGCTTGTGATGTGATATGCCCAAAGACATGATGTGATATATTGGATGTATGATATGATCATGGTGTAATAGTTAATATCGACTTGCACGTCGATGCTACAGCAACCAGCAGGAGCCATAGGGTTGTCTTTAAACTAACGTTTGTGTTTACACATGCGTTTACTATATTGCTAGGTTGTAGCTTTAGTAGTAATAGCATAGATAGCACGACAACCTTGATGGCGGCATGATGATGGAGATCATGGTGTGGCGCAGGTAACGATGAAGATCATGTCGGTGCTTTGGTGATGGAGATCAAGAAGCACAAGATCATGGCCATATCATGTCACTTATGAATTGCATGTGATGTTAATCCTTTTATGCACCTTATCTTGCTTAGAACGACGGTAGCATTATAAGGTGATCCCTCACTAAAATTTCAAGATTAAATTGTTTTCTCCCCGACTGTGCACTGTTGCGACAGTTCGTCGTTTCAAGACACCACGTGATGATCGGGTGTGATAGACTCAACGTTCACATACAACGGGTGCAAAACAGTTGCACACGCGGAACACTCGGGTTTAACTTGACGAGCCTAGCATGTGCACACATGGCCTCGGAACACAAGAAACCGAAAGGTCGAGCATGAATCGTATAGTTGATATGATTAGCATAGAGATGTTTACCACTGAAACTACGCTCAACTAACGTGATGATCGGACTTGAGTTAGTGAATTTGGATCAAGCCACACTCAAGTAACTAGAGGGATGTCTATTTGAGTGGGAGTTTATTAGTAATTTGATTAGTTAAACTCTAATTATCTTGAACATAGTCTAAGTCCACTTTGCAATATTTTATGTTGTAGATCAATGGCTCACACAGTAGCAACCCTGAATTTCAATACGTTCCTAGAGAAAGCTAAGCTGAAAGATGATGGTAGCAACTTTGTAGACTGGGCTCGTAATCTTAGGCTCATCCTACAAGCTGGGAAAAAGAATTATGTCCTTGATGCTGCGCTAGGAGATGAACCACCCGCTACGTCTAACCAAGATGTTTTGAACGCTTGGCAATCACGTAAGGAGGACTACTCAGTAGTTCAATGTGCAGTCTTGTATGGTTTGGAACCGGGACTTCAACGGCGCTTTGAGCATCATGGAGCATATGAGATGTCCCAGGAGTTGAAGTTTATCTTTCAGAAGAACGCCCGGATCGAGAGGTATGAGACCTCCGATAAATTCTATGCTTGCAAGATGGAGGAGAATTTGTCTGTCAGTGAACATGTGCTCAAAATATCTGGGTACTCAAACCGTCTAGCTGAGCTGGGGATTGAACTCCCGCAAGAGGCTATCGCTGACAGAATTCTTCAATCACTGCCACCTAGCTATAAGAGCTTTGTGTTGAACTATAACATGCAAGGGATGAACATGTCACCCGGCGAGTTATTCGCGATACTAAAAGTAGCAAAGTCAGAACTCCGGAAAGAGCATCAAGTGTTGATGGTCAATAAGACCACTGGTTTCAAGAGAAATGGCAAAGGCAATAAGGGTAACTCCAAGAAGAGCGGCAAAACTGTTGCCAATCCGACGAAGAAACCCAAGGCTGGACCTAAGCCGGAAACAGAGTGCTATTATTGCAAAGGGATGGGTCACTGGAAGCGCAACTGCCCCAAGTATTTGGTTGATAAGAAGGCGGCCAACGTAAAACCAGGTATATGTGATATACATGTTATTGATGTATACCTAACCAACTCTCGTAGTAGTGCCTGGGTATTTGATACCGGTTATGTTGCTCATATTTGCAACTCGAAGGAGGAACTGCGGAATAAACGAAGGTTGGCGAAGGATGAAGTGGCGATGCGCGTGGGAAATGGTTCCAAGGTTGATGCAATCGCCGTCGGCACAGTCTCACTTCAATTACCATCAGGATTAGTTATGAACTTAAATAATTGTTATTTAGTGCCTGCGTTAAGCATGAACATTATATCTGGATCTTGTTTATTGCGAGACGGTTACTCATTTAAGTCAGAGAATAATAGTTGTTCTATTTTTATGAGTAATACCTTTTATGGTCATGCACCCAATGTGAGGGTCTTGTTCATATTGAATCTTGATTGTAATGACACACATATACATAACATTGAGACCAAAAGATGTAGAGTTAACAATGATAGAGCCACATTTTTGTGGCACTGCCGCTTAGGTCATATTGGAGTAAAGCGCATGAAGAAACTTCACACCGATGGGCTTTTGGAGTCACTTGATTTTGTATCACTTGACACGTGGGAACCATGCCTCATGGGCAAGATGACTAAGACTCCGTTCTCTGGAACAATGGAGCGTGCAAGTGACTTATTGGAGATCATACATACTGATGTGTGCGGTCCAATGAGTGTGGAGGCACGCGGCGGATATCGTTATTTTCTCACCTTCACCGATGATTTGAGTAGGTATGGATATATCTACTTGATGAAGCACAAGTCTGAAACGTTTGAGAAGTTCAAGCAATTTCAGAGTGAAGTTGAAAATCATCGTAACAAGAAGATCAAGTTCGTGCGTTCTGATCGAGGGGGCGAATATCTGAGTTTCGAGTTTGGTGCTCACTTAAGACAATGTGGAATCGTTTCACAGTTGACACCGCCTGGAACACCACAGCGTAATGGTGTGTCCGAACGTCGTAATCGTACTTTGTTAGATATGGTGCGATCTATGATGTCTCTTACCGATTTTTCGTTGTCGTTTTGGGGTTATGCATTAGATACAGCTGCATTCACTTTAAATAGGGCACCATCAAAATCCATTGAGACGACACCGTATGAGCTATGGTATGGCAAGAGGCCAAAGTTGTCGTTTCTTAAAGTTTGGGGATGCGATGCTTATGTCAAAAAGCTTCAGCCTGAAAAGCTGGAACCCAAAGAGGAAAAGTGCATCTTCATAGGTTACCCAAAGGAGACAGTTGGGTATACCTTCTATCTCAGATCTGAGGGCAAAGTGTTTGTTGCTAAGAACAAAGCTTTTCTTGAGAAGGAGTTTCTCTTGAAAGAATTGAGTGGGAGGAAGATAGAACTTGATGAGGTTGTAGAACCTTTGCTCCCTCTAGATGGTGGCGCAGGCCAGGGGAAACCTCTGTCAAGGTGACACCGGTTGAGGAGGAAGCTAATGATGATGATCATGAAGCTTCGGATCAAGTTACTATCGGACCCCGCACGTCGACAAGATCACGTACTGCTCCTGAGTGGTACGGTAATCCTGTCTTATCTATCATGTTGTTGGACAACAATGAACCTGCGAATTATGAAGAAGCAATGGTGGTCCCGGATTCCAACAAATGGCTGGAGGCCATGAAGTCCGAGATAGGATCTATGTATGAAAACAAAGTGTGGACTTTGGAAGTATTACCTGAAAGTCGCAAGGCTATTCAGAACAAATGGATCTTTAAGAAGAAGACACACGCAGATGGTAATGTGACCATTTATAAAGCTCGACTTGTGGCAAAGGGTTTTTCACAAGTTCAAGGAGTTGACTACGATGAGACATTCTCACCGGTAGCGATGCTTAAGTCTGTCCGAATCATGTTAGCAATAGCTGCGTTTCTCGATTATGAACTTTGGCAGATGGATGTCAAAACGGCGTTCCTTAACAATTTTCTTAAGGAAGAGTTGTATATGATGCAACTCGAAGGTTTTGTCGATCTAAAGAATGCTAACAAAGTATGCAAGCTCCAGCGATCCATTTATGGACTGGTGCAAGCATCTCGGAGTTGGAATAAGCGCTTTGATGAGGTGATCAAAGCATTTGGGTTTGTACAAGCTGTTGGAGAATCTTGTATTTACAAGAAAGTGAGTGGGAGCTCTGTAGCATTTCTAATATTATATGTGGATAACATATTGCTGATTGGAAACAATATGGAGTTTTTAGAGAGCGTAAAGGATTACTTGAACAAATGTTTTTAATGAAAGACCTAGGAGAAGCTGCTTACATATTAGGCATTAAGATCTATAGGGATAGATCGAGACGCCTAATAGGACTTTTACAAAGCACATGCCTTGATAAAGTTTTGAAGAAGTTCAAAATGGAGAAGTCCAAGAAGGGGTCCTTGCCAGTGTTACAAGGTATAAAGTTGAGTAATACTCGGTGTCCAGTAACTGCGGAAGATAGAGAAAAGATGAGTACCGTCCCCTATGCTCCAGCCATAGGGTCTATCATGTATGCAATGTTGTGCACGATACCAGACGTCAGCCTGGCCATAAGTATGGCAGGCAGGTTTCAAAGTAATCCAGGAGTGGATCACTGGACGGCGGTCAAGAATATTCTGAAGTACCTGAAAAGGACTAAGGAAATGTTTCTCGTTTATGGCGGTGACTAAGAGCTCGTCGTAAAGGGTTACGTCGATGCAAGCTTTGACACTGATCCAGATGACTCTAAGTCTCAAACCGGATACATATTTATTCTTAATGGGGGTGCGGTAAGCTAGTGCAGTTCCAAGCAAAGCGTCATAGCAGATTCTACATGTGAAGCGGAGTACATGGCTGCCTCGGAGGCAACTAAGGAGGGTGTCTGGATGAAGCAGCTCATGACGGATCTTGGAGTTGTGCCAAGCGCGCTAAATCCAATAACTCTGTTCTGTGACAACACTGGTGCCATTGCTTTAGCAAAGGAACCAAGGTTTCACAAGAAGACCAGACACATCAAACGATGCTTCAACCTCATCCGCGACTACGTCGAAGGAGAGGATGTAAATATTTGCAAAGTGCACACGGATCTGAATGTTGCAGATCCGTTGACTAAACCTCTTCCACGAGCGAAGCATGATCAACAACAGAACTGTATGAGTGTTAGATTCATCCAATTTAAATCGCATAGCGATGTGAGACTAGATTATTGACTCTAGTGCAAGTGGGAGACTGTTGGAAATATGCCCTAGAGGCAATGATAAAATAGTTATTATTATATTTCCTATTTCAAGATAATCGTTTATTATCCATGCTATAATTTTATTGAATGAAAGCATAGATACATGTGTGGATATATAGACAAAACAATGTCCATAGTAAGCCTCTAGTTGGCTAGCGAGTTGATCAAGGATGGTTAAGGTTTTCTGACCATATGCAAGTGTTGTCACTTGATAACTGGATCACATCATTAGGAGAATGATGTGATGGACGAGACCCAAATTATAAACGTAGCATGTGATCGTGTCATTTTGTTGCTATTGTTTTCTGCGTGTCAAGTATTCATTCCTATGACCATGAGATCATGTAACTCACTGACACCGTAGGAATACCTTGTGTGTATCAAATGTCACAACGTTACTGGGTGACTATAAAGGTGCTCTACAAGTATCTCCGAAGGTGTCCCTTGAGTTAGCATGGATCAAGACTAGGATTTGTCACTCCACCTGACGGAGAGGTATCTCGGGACCCACTCGGTAATACAACATCACATATAAGCCTTGCAAGCAATGTGACTCAAGTGTAAGTCACGGGATCTTGTATTACAGAACGAGTAAAGAGACTTGCCGGTAACGAGATTGAAATAGGTATAGAGATACCGACGATCAAATCTCGGGCAAGTAGCATACCGAAGGACAAAGGAAATGTTATACGGGATTATATGAATCCTTGGCACAAAGGTATGTGGATCCGATCTCCCTCTACATCAATCGGGTTTCTTAACGCTTCCCGCTTAGCTATCTACAAGGGTATGTGGATCCGATCTCCCTCTTGTAGATGAACATCACCATGATAGGTCTTCGTGTGCGTAGAAATTTTTTTGTTTCCCATGCAACGTTCCCCAACAAAGACGCCCACCAATCTACTAGTGGCTTTTTCGCCCCGGTATAGAACACTGAAAGAGGTAGCTATGAGATGATTCATCATCAAGATGTTGATTGAAATATTGCTTCGTGTTTGAGAAGGAAAACTTTTGTCCTAGCTTTTATTGATCGGACAGATCAATGACCAACTTTTGTCTCGTTGAAGTACTTGTCTAGTTGCTATTGTGTTGGTTTTCATTGTTTGGTCAACAAATATGATGAAAATCGGATGGTCGGACGTGGCATCACTAGTGCGGAGACGTTATCCTTTCTTGAAGGAAATCGGCTTAATCATATGTGTCAATTTTGCATATCTTGTAATGGTTTGACGAAACTAAGATATGAATTTATCAAAATAATAAAACGTGACTAGACACATTCATATCTAGATAAATGTAAGAAAAGAATTTTGGGATGAAGGGAGTACATCACATTGATACAAAGTTGCACCATTTTAAAAAAAAAGTAGTACCTTATTTCGAAGAGGGTTATTTAAAAAAAAGACATGTAACTTTACTTATACTCGCAATCATTATAGGTATACTGCTTTGGATCCACAATACAAGAAATTACAACTTGGTAAGAATTAAAAACAAATACTCTTGAAGACATCTTTTTCATAGTATCAATCTTTATAAAGCAAAAGTTCACTAAAGAGATTACAGTTGGATTGGAGTAGTGATAACGTCACTCGTTTCACTTCATGAACTTGATTAGCAACAAAGGACTTTGGAAGCCCCTTGAGTCGCTCGTCCAAAAAGATAGAAAACCGTGAGCGATGGACGTACTCAAGCTTGGATGATCCCCTAAAAGCACAAATCTTCAAACCACAAAATCTTCACTGTAACATTGAGTAAAGATTTAAACTCCACAAAAAAAAGCAAACTAACAAAACAATATGACACATAAAACTCATCATATCCAGACTAAAATGAAATCATCATATCCAAATAATCAGATTCATGAGGACACATACCACCGTTACAAAAACTGAAGTAATTTTATACTAACACATTAAATTGTCACTTGATGGAGATTAAGCAATCTATATCTATACACCAATAAAAAATGAGTTGCAGAGACCGAACAAATCTCATCTGTTCCACTATATCTATCCAACGGTCTACATCACTCTCGTGCTTAGCACTAAACATGTTTAACATTATAAACATGTTTCACACACTTCACTAATTGGTATCATGCCTAATATCAACATCAGCATTAACCAAATAATTATACTCTATCTAAAATTAACATGCAATTTGTATCGAGCATAATATTAATGTGCAATACAATTAATATCTTGTCTAATACTAACATGTATTGCACGTACACAATTACTAGTAAATAAGTAAGGGAACGTGTCACTATATATTACGCATGTAAAAGACCAGACTGAACCTGTTGAAAGAAAACACCAACGGTTGTATACATGTTGCAAATTTCAAGATGAAGTTCTCGAGTTCATGGTTAACATGGCAGCATTCAGGTGAATATGCATTGTTGGTGTTCAAGAATCAAGTGACCTATATACAATTTTACCCTGCAAAAAAGTGACACATCTATTTCAAGTGATAAAAACGGTATTACACAGTGAAAGGAAAACAACACGGATCTTGAACATGACCATGGTGAATCTCAACCAGATCAGTTACTTGGAGACGATGAATTGAGGATGACTTTGAATACCGAGAACCGGGTACGAGAGTACAACAACAATGCTAGAAAAAGGGTTTGGTGTGACGAGAAGAATCAACGGTAATGTTGGACAGCCGAATTACATTTGTTAATGTTGGACAACTGAATTACCTTATACTTTCATGCTCATGCTATGGTAAGACTTGGTCCAACCCAAGAAATATGTTGAAACTCATCTAACAACCAGGTTAGGGTGTAAAGCTAAGAGTAATATTACATGTGGTCCTGATGGAAAATTTCATCTTTCGACGGGTCATTTGGGTCTCCACTTCAATCTCGCAAATTCAGAAACAACCAAATTTTAGACTTCCATGTCAAGAGAAGCCTTAAACTGAATGACGGAATATGAGTAAGCACGAATTTTGATTCTTTTTGTAGCAAGAGATGGTCATGCAAACATAACTTTTGGTGAGAAAACTGTAAGTGCATCTAGTGCCCCTTAGTGATTTTGGTGGTTTAAAGACTCATAGGTTAAGAGACTGATATGTTTGTGAGTGTACACAGACTCTATAAGTCGCTGAGGAGTTTGAGTTATCCGATGAATATCGACCCTTAAAATGTATGTCTTCGGGTGAAGACTTTGGTCTTTCCTTGAAGACTTTGATCGCGAAGAAATTGATATTCCTCATGAAGATATTGAAGATGAGAAATTCGGTTTGTCCTAAAGAAAACACTCTGAAGGCTTTGAAGCGTGAAGATTTACTCTTTATGTTTCATTTTCTTTACACTTGAGTCATAGGAACACCGTACTGTTAAAGGGGTCGAGGTAAAACTACGGAATGATTTTCCTCATGATGCTCAATCCAAGCCTAAATCTAGAAAAGCTTCAAAGTGAGGAATATGAGAGACATGAGGACTTTCACAGTTGAAAGTTCCGACCGTTGCCGCGCCACGCGCCACCTCACCGATCTTATCCACCCAACAGTCATATTATCAAAGGGAATTTATGTCAAATCATGTTGGGATGCTCCCAGGCTATAAATAGTCGTCCCCCACAACCACTTGCTGGTTGGCTGCTCCGAGAGAAACTGACACTTGTCATTTAGAGCAACCCAAATTCCTCAGAGTCTTCGAGAGAAAATCATCAAGTGAGGAAATACCCCCAAACACCAAACCCAAACCAAAATCCAAGTGATTGAGCATCACTGAAGAAGTTGTTACCATGTGGAACCGACGTTTGTTACCTTTGAGGACTGTGTATCCTCCAGACTGTTAGGTGTCATGGTCTAGAGCATCCAGCAGTCAATTGTGGATCGCCAGGTGACCGAGTTTGTGAGGGTTTGGAAGTCTGCCCTGAAGACTTACCAGGAGTGTTGGGCAAGGACTATGTGTCCTTAGCTTAAGGATAATACGGTAGGGACTGTGTGTCCTTTGGTTTCAATACAATCCGCTCCGAACCATGCGTACAACTGTCACAACAGTTGGAACTGGGTCATCAACAACTGTCTTCATCAAGCTACGGGTTCTATTTCTTCAACCTTCTCATTTCCTCAATTGTATGTTGAAGACTTTCATTTGTACTGTTTGAAGAATTTGTGTGAGGACTTTCTCTGAATTTCCTCAACCTCAAATTCTTCACTTGAGCTAATCTTCACCTGCTTACTCTATACTTGTGAATAGTGCAAACCGAATTTCTGAAATCTCATCGAGTACTTTGCTATAGACGTTTTTGCACACCTAATCATGTGCTATTTCCGCCGCACTCAGTTAATGACTGAGGTCTTTCCTCATTAGGAATTTCCTCAGTGATGAAATTATAAAAATCTCCTAATCACCCCCCTCTAGTCGATATAACGCACTTTCAAAAACATGTCACAATTTTCTAGAAAAAATAAGAAGGTTAAAACTTGGCAGTGGTGATGCTAAAACAGTTGCAGTTTGTGATCAATTTGCCAAATGCAGTCCGACAACCCTAACTTTGTAGTACTCACATATATTGATGACCAATTCTAACTTAGGATGTTTCCAGTTTTATGCGAGAAATGGAGCAGTGTATGACTCTTCAATGATATCATTAGTTTTAACACAACATATTTGGTGAAAAAATATGATATGCCTTTTGCTTTGTTTTGTGAGAGTGAACAATCATGGCCAATCGGTGTTGGTAGGCACTAGTAGGAAAAACCTTATAGGTAGGACCCTTGTAGTAGCGCTGGATTATAACACGCGCTGCTGCTACTTAGCAGTAGTGCTGGCTCAGGCGAGCGCTACTGCTAAAGACTTAGCAATAGCGCTGGAATTCTAAAAAGCGCTACTGCTAAACAGGACCCAATGAGCCCACCAACGGTAGAAGTAGTAGCAATGCGGCCTTGTAAAAAGTGCTACTACTAAGAATAATAGCAGTAGCACTTGGCGGGATTCAGCGCTACGGCTAAGCATAATAGCAGAAGCCCCCCTTAGCAGTAGCGCTGCCCCAGAAAAGCGCTACTACTAAGACCAATAGCGGTAGCGCCCTTTGGAAAGCAGCGCTACTGCTATGCATGGCTGGTGGTAGAATTTAAACCCACACACCCCCTCTCTCCCCCTTCCTCCTCCCTTTGCCCTCTCCCCTCCTTTCTCCTCTCTCTTATTTACTTCTCCACCATTGTTGCCCTTCTTCTTTCTTCCTTCTACCTCTCTTCTCTCCCCATTAATGCCCCCTCCACCCTAATTCTCCTCCATAAATGACCTCTTCTAACTCTATGTTCCACATTTATTTGGCTCTCCCTCCTTCCATACATATAGATCTAGCTAGCTAGGTCATCTCTCTCCCTCTCCACTAGTTAGCTAGAGTCATCTCTCCTCACAACAACTAGATCTAGCTATTTATTTAGCCGTGCACAATCTCTCTCGGGATATATATAGGTTAGTAAAAAGTTATGCATTTCAATAATGGGAATATGTGTGTTTGCGATATGAAGGGATTTGTGTGAGTGACATGCCCCGTTAGTTGCTTATGTTTTGCCGAAATGTTGATTTATTTCCATTTTGGCAAATTTCGAGCAAACTCGATATGTCCTATTTTTAGGCAAGGTCATGCCAAATTTTTATATGACTTTGATGCATGCATGCATTTTTTTATAACCCTTTTGCTTGTTATACCGTGTAGTCATGAAGGTGAGTGGAAGGAAGGTGGAGCGATACTTGCAATCCGCAGTGATGGACATGTATGCAAATAAACGGACTGGGATTAGATGTTCGTGTACAAAATGCAAAGGAGTAGTTTTGAACCCTTTTGATGGTGGCCGTTTGAAGGCCCATTTGCTGATCAATGGTTTCATGGATGGCTATACTCGGTGCATAAGTGAAGATGATGATGAGGACGTCCACATGGTAGGGAATAACGACATGGGACTAAACAAAGAGATGACCAATCGACATGAAGACGATGGCACCGGACACGACAGCGGTGAAGAGTCCAAACATGGCAGCGGGGAAGAGTCCAAAAATAGCGGTGTCGAAGATTCTTGACACGGCGAAGAAGTAGAGTTCGGACATGGCACAGAAGAGGCGACAGACACGCCGCAGACTTCAACGCTACTAAGTTCAGTCGTGCAGGACCCTCATATTCGAGACCTCCTTCGCAAGAGTACGACTAGCGACAGAGTTGCTTCTAGAGAGGAGGCCAAGCTGGCGCAACTTGAAGTAGACTTGAAGACTCCATTATATGACGGTTGTGATCGTGAGGTTACCCGCTTGAGTTTCACGCTAGAACTTCTAAAGACGAAGGCCAAAACAAATGGACAAACAAGAGCCTCGATGAAAATTTGAAGTATCTACATAATAATGTTCTTCCCGCGGGGAACCTCTGTCCTACTAGTGTCGATGAGGCCAAGAAAATCGTTTGCCCTCTTGATCTGCCGCACAGTAGATACCATGCATGCATCAATGATTGCATCATTTATTGGGGGGAGCACGCGGAAAAAACCAGGTGTCCAGAGTGCAATGCTTCTCGATACAAGAAGGCGGGAAAGAAAGCTCCTCAGAAAGTTGTATGGTACTTTCCTATCACTCCCCGTCTGCAATGGTATTTTGTAGATCCTAAGGAAGCAAAGCTCATGCGCTGGCATGCAAAGAGGAAGAAGCCCGATGATGGAGATGATCCGAAGCTGAGACACCTTGCAGATGCTAGTCAATAGAGATCATTCAACTCAGAATATCGATTTTTCAGAGAAGATGCAAGGAACATCATGCTTGGTGTGTGTACCGATGGCATGAATGTGTTTGGAAACCAGAGCACCAACCACAGCACATGGCTCGTCTTTGTATGGATGTACAACCTCCCCCCATGGAAGTGTATGAAGACAAAGTACATACACATGAGCATTCTGATTCAAGGGCCGAAACAACCAAGAAATAATATTAACATGTATATGGGGCTTCTGAAAGAGGAGCTAGACACTTTATGGAAATCGTCGGTCAAGACATGGGACGCCAGCACAAGAGAATATTTCTATATGAGAGCTGCACTGATGACGACGGTGCACGACTATCTCGGTTACGGGTACACCTTAGGCTAGGTGTGCCACGGATACCGCGGATGCACGAGGTGCATGGATGCAACGTCTCGGCAGCTTACGTCAACGAAAGATGGCGGGTCTAGGAAAATCGTGTATATGGGGCATCATAGATGGCTCGAAAAGGATGACCCGTGGAGAAAACGTGGAGATCTATTCAATGGTTTGGCTGAGCATCGAGTACCTCCATGTAAGAGGAGCGGCGCCGAAATCAACAAGCTGTTGAATAACTGGCAACAGTGCCCCGCGCCAGGAAAGATGGAAAAAGCGTCGGAGCCGTTGCTGAAGGTATGGAAAACGAGGTCTCTTTTCTAGGACTTGGAGTACTCGCCCAATCACGACATGCCTCATTGCCTTGATCAAATGCATATCACGAAGAATGTACTAGAGAGCCTGCTTGGCACACTATTGAACATGCCGGAGAAGACCAAGGATGGGCCGAAGGCAAGGAAAAACTTGGAAGATTTGGAGATCAGGGGGGATCTCCACATGCCCCGTAAAAAGTCGACGGAGGAGATGGAGATGGAGACGGCGGCGGGGGCAAGGGGAAGAAAAGTCAACAAGAAGGAGGAGAATTGTTGCCCCCCTTCTTGCTTCACCTTAAGTCCAAAGGAGATCGATAAATTCCTGAAGTGCCTTACGGGAATCAAAGTCAGTTCTGGTTACTGTGGGAACATAAGCAGATTTCTAGTCACCAAGAAGTAAAGGTTCAGCGGGATGAAGTATCATGACTGTCATGTGATGATGACGCAAATACTCCCGGTTGCCATTAGAGGGATAATGGATAAGCACGTCCATGAGACGCTTACTGGTCTCTTCAACTTCTTCGATGTTATCTCTCGAAAGTCCATCAGTGTGAAGCAGCTCAGAAGGCTACAGGAAGAGATCGTTGTCATACTATGTGAGCTTGATATGTACTTTCCACCCGCATTCTTTGACGTCATGGTGCATCTGTGTGTCCACATCGTGGACGACAGCATCGAACTCGGGCCGACATTCCTTCACAACATGATGTCGTTTGAGAGGATGAATGGGGTCATCAAAAGATTCGTTCGTAACATATCCGTCCCGAGGGAGCATCGTCTAGGGGTATCTGACCGAAGAGTGCATCTCCTTCTGCGAGAATTATATAGGCAAAGAAGACCCTGTTGTTGGTTTGCCCGTCAACAAGCACCATGGGAGGCTCGGAGGAGAAGGTCATAACAACGACCAGAGGGAATTGCACGTGGACTACTCGGATCGACGGAACGGCTTTGATAGGGCTAACTTAGTAGTGCTACAACACCTAGATGTGGTAGATGATTATGTGACACTGCACAAAGAAATCATCACAAATAAGTACCGTGATCAGGGGATGCGCAAGACGGACGACGAAGTTACTATAGAGCACAACACCACTTTCTTGCGTTGGTTTAAAGAGCACGTTCGTGCTAATTCCCCGGAAGAGGGCGGTGCGGATGGGTTTCTCATACACGTCTTAGCACATGGCCCCGCGCCCAAACTCGTGTCCTATGTGGCATACGTTATCAATAGGTACACATTATACACGGAGGCAACATAATTTTCCTCATTCTGCAATCATGCATGATAGAAGTGTTGAACCAACTTGGAGGAAACCGTTGCAAAGTTCCGCACATGCGGAAGACTGTCAAAGAGAGGCCCGACAATCTCCCCGTGACATTAAAATGCTTTGCAAGCATTGTGAAGGATGCAACTGAATCTTTACCAGATGTTTAATGTTTGTCATTCAAAGGTCATGAATAATGTAACCGGATTGGCAGAGTATACAGCAATGCCGTGAATAATCTTTAGTTGGTGGGTTTATTCAGTTGGCTTCAATAATGTAACTGGATTAGTACACTCGATGACAATGTTTCAATAATCTTTGCTTCATCTGTTTCTAACAGTCATTTGCAATAATAAGCAAAAAATAGAAGTGCCACAACAAATTTATTTATGCTATCGATCAAGTACATAGAGATAACACGATACATTTATTTATGACATCTGTCAACTACTACATGTCTGTGTTGCTGTATTTGATTTTTGCAAACTCCCTAAGTTTTAATTTCGCGTCCGAGTCGCAGCCATGCTCTTCATCGTTGTTACATTTATAGTCAGAGCTGCTTGGTGAAGATTCGTTCGACGATGGCTCGAACAAAACTTGAGTCTCGCCGCAGCCGGAACACAAGTACGAATCCATGCCCGTTTGCCAGTTAATTACTGGCTTGTTCATTTTTCCTGTCACTTCATGACACTTGAAGCAAGGAATGGCCGTTGCATGCATCTCATCTTTTTTCGATGGAAAGGAAGTCGGAGGCTTTACCTTCTCCTTGTCCAACGACACGTAGTCCGCCGATTTGCTCCGCTCCTCATGATGGGGTTATAGCCCCAGGGTAGGGTCATAGGCTTGACCTATAAGTCCTACCCAAGGGCACCTCATTATTAGCTTAAAGGTCACAAGATACCTACCGACTGGATTAAGACATCCTCTTGTCCAGTCGGTAGAAAAGCACTCGGAGATCATCTTATACTCGATGATTGGATTCCACTCGGTGAAGACCAGAAACCAGTCGACATAGAAGGCCAGAAGCCACTCCAGCGAGGCTAACGGTCAGACGTTAGACTACTGTAGTTAATGTCATTTATGGCATACGTTACCTGTAACGTATGCATTCAGTCTCACTTATTGCACCCTTGAAGCCTGGACACTTATGAGGGGCAGCGCACTCTATATAAGCCACCCCTCCCCTCTAGCACAAGGGTTCGCATTCTGTAACACCTATATTCCACTCGACACAAAAGCTCCACAACACTGAGACGTAGGGCTGTTACCTCCACCGCAGAGGGGCCTGAACTCATACAACCTTGCCGTAGCTAGGACTCTGTCCTCTACTTTCCTACCCTACACATCTATTGTCAGGCTTATACCCATGACAGTTGGTGCCCACCATGGGGTAGGCGTCTAAGCGACTTCCGGCAAGTTTGTGTTTTTTCTCCTTCACCATGTCTTCCAGCGGCGTTTTGTGCCTGGGTCACGAGATCGTTTTTGGCACACTCGTCTTTGTCGCCGACGATTCGGCATGGCTTCGGGAGGTGCCTCTCGACGTCGAGGCTCTTCCAGTTCGCGGAGCAACGTTTTTCCACGCTAATTCTTGTGGAGTTCTTCTTTGCCAACCGTCAACTCCGTCGTTGACGGTGCTCCCCGTCGCACGTCGCAACAAGCGATCCGGTCGCTCGCGGCTCCAGTGCTGGGTGCGTCATGCACTCACGCGTCAAGCGTTTTCGCCGCACGTGGCGGCCATTGAACCTGCTACACCTCCGTGTGCTGCATCTCACTCGGTGTCAGATCCATCTAGCTCTTCTTTAGAGTGAGAGAGCTACAAACCTGTGGCGGAGATCTTCATGGCCGGCTCACACGAGAGCCCGCCAAGGACCAATTGGGACAAGCAGGAAACAAGAGAGACTTCGGTTGCGCGTCATCATCCGCGACCTCCAGCATCCGGTCGGTGTTCTCGTCATGACAACATCGAGGTATTGCGCACGCCTGTCCTCAACTTGGCTGCAACCGCAAGGATTGCGGACTCCATCCAGCCATCAAATTCAGAAGCGGGCAGAGGGGTGCATCAGATCCGTGCCCAGTTGCAGGCGGCACACCAGCAGAATTCCGCTGTTTCTTAGTCCTACAACAAACTGCATAACAATTCTGTCCGAGCAGACACAGTTCGGTCGGTGTACATCCCAAGTTCTCCCCAGCGGCGCAGAGGACGAGATCGTCCAGAAATTCGACACAGAGACCAGGGGTAGAATACGCTCCCCCTCGTTCAATCGCGAGGATCGCCATCAATCACGCTCTCCTTCGCAGAGTGGTTCTTACGCGCACCGGCGCAACGACGAAAGGCGATCGGTGGGCAATGACCGCGAGCAAAGGCGTGATGTAAGGGACTATCTCACTCAGAAGAGAGTTGATAGAGGTCGAGCCCATCGTGACAGATACGACGGTGATCGTCCGAGTGGAAGTGGCTCTGTCATCTCCGGCCCCGAGTGTTTCAGCCGAGCAATTCGCTCCGCTGATATTCCCCCCAACTTCAGGTTGGCGGCCGGAATAAGCAAGTTCACCAGAGAATCCAAGCCGGAAACATGGCTAGATGATTACCGAGTGGCAGTTCAGATCGGCGGCGGCAGCGACAACGTCGCAATGAAGCACTTGCCCCTGATGCTAGATGGTTCGGCCCGCGCTTGGCTGAATCAACTAGCTCGATCCAGATCTTCGAGGGCACCTGCAAGCGCCCTGCTTGGTCTCTCTGAGCTACAACATTGTATCAAGAAGCCGAGTGAGTCTTTGCGCGATTTCATCCAGCGGTGGACCACCCTCCACCACACGATGGAGAACGTCACCGAGCATCAGGCAGTCTGCGCTTTCAAAGCAGGTGTCAGATACCGAGAGTTGTACTTGAAGTTCGGTCGGACATGAGATATGTCTATGAGCAAGATGATGGAGATAGCAACCCTCTATGCCAATGGAGAAGAAGAAGACCGCCTCCGCAGTGGCAAAGGCAAAGCAGTCAACGGAGATGCCAATTCCAACTGAAAGCAGAAGCACAAGGTGGAGCGCACACCGCCGACAGAAGCAGTAGCTCTGGGAGCGGGAAAGTTCAAGGGAAAGGCCAAGAGCCAATCCCCCCCCAAGAAATTCAAGAAGCGATCGGGACCAGATATCCTTGACCAGCCGTGTGCAATCCACACGAAAATAGATGAAGAAGGCAACACCATAGTGCCTAAGAATACCACTCGATAGTGCAGGTTGTTGATCCAGAAATTCGGAGAGGATCAGTCGAGTGAGAAAGACCAAGAGAAGGAGGACAAAGAACAAGAAGACCCCTTTCCAAAGGTCCATGCCACTCTGATGATCTTTGCTGATGTCAAAAGCAAGAGTCGACCGAAAGTGGTCAACCGAGAGGTCAACATGGCAGCTCCTTCCGCCCAAAGTATCTCAAGTGGTCATAGTGTCGGGGGGATAACCCCGGGGTAGGCTCATCAAGCATGTTCCTTCATTTCCGGCCCAATGGGCATGAAGGCGCGGAGATTCTCAAGGCCCAAGTCTTCTGACCGGCTAGGCATCACCTACTGGCTGGCAGACAAGGCGGCCGCCTTTCTGGTCGGCCAGGCAACCCCTGCCGGCTAGAATCCAGGCAGCCTCCCATGCAGACCCGGACTGGTCCCGCCAGCCGGACTAGAGAGGAAGCGGCCACCCTCAAAGCCGGCTGACCAAGCAGGCTAGCCGGCCGAGGATCACCAGTCACATCATATTGTAGGTTAGGAAAGGACTTCACGACTAAAGGTAGCTACGCGTCAGCAAAGGTACTCGATCGGGGCGCCCGGCAGGTACGAGCATCGGCGGCCATGCCGTTGACCTACCCCGACTCTGATCCATCACCTAGCTTGATGTTGGACCGTCACACTCCCACTCCATTACTGCACTCGGCGTGGGGAACAGTGGAGGCGGTCGTACTGCCTGCCCATGAAGAATCTCGCGGGGCGACGCTCGACGTACAGCGTGTGCTCAACGTCAACCTTATGCGGGAGCCCCATTGGCCAGCAGGCGGGTCCCACCAGCAATCGAGACCATGCAGCCGGCGGGCCCCTCATCGGCAAGACAAGACCCGTGTGGGCCCCTGGCCAACCGGCGAAGCAGCCAGCCGGGTCCCACACATGTACCTTTTATCCATATTGTAGGTCGGCGGGTTCGCCTATAAAACCCTCCGGCCGCCCCCCATGCAATGGGGCCGATCACTTGCGAGTCATTCAACACTACACACTCACCAACCAACAGAGAGCGAGGTAGAGACGAGCCGGCTGCTCCCCTCTTCCTCCTCCCAACACAGCTCCAGGAGCAACATTGTACTTTGTTCCCATATATCAAACACACAAGCAGGATTAGGGGTATTATCTCTACGGAGAGCCCTGAACCTGGGTACATAGTGCGTCCCATGCGTGTACCAACCTCGTTCCCATTGCCCACATTTGTCCCTTTGGTTCTCACCGACTTTAGCCTACCTATGGCATATGTTGTGAGTATTCCCCGACATTTGGCACCCACCGTGGGGCCGATCGCGGCATCGGCTGGATTCACGCGCTGGGCGGGGCCCGCACCTACACCACCGGATGCATCGCGTCTGGATCAGTTTGCACACCCGTGGAGCTCGCTTGCAACGAGGCGACGCCCATGATGATCGACGTCCCCGTCCGCCATGCGGATTCAGACGAAGATTCTGATGACGAGGCGCTTCCTAGCATCGTCGTCGCTGCTATGGAGAACCTCAGCGTTCTCTTCAACGACCTTCGCCTCAACGACGACCCACGCTACTTCGGCGAGGACTACGACGTTGAGGCGCTCTGCGCTAGCTTCAGCAGGCTCTCTATCACTGAGACGACTGCCCACGACGTTTACCCTAGTAACGTCCTCATCTTCGATGGCCCTCTGCCGTCAGTGGGGTTTTTCACCCCATACCACGTCGTTGCCGTCTCCAACGTCGTGAAGGTGATGGTTATAGGCGCCGGCACCAGCACGGCTCCCGGCAAGGCCTCCGCAGGCGCTGGCGAGCCCGCTGCGGCCGCCGCCGACACTCTTCGGGACGCCATCACCGGCCTCAAGACACCGGTCACCGCTTGTCGTGGTTTTGTCACGGCAGATATCCTCGTGAAAGAACTTAGTACTGGAGCCATCGCACCTTGGTGGCGACTCAAAGGGGTTAAGCGGGAGAGACACGGCGATTTACCCAGGTTCGGCCCCTCGAGAAGAGGTAATAGCCTACGTCCTGCTTTTGTGTGTATTGATATGAATTCGATTACAAGGAAGGCGTAACTCGCCTAAACCTAGCGCTCGATGATTTCTAACCTGCCTCTCCCCCTCCAGACTCGCCTTTATATATAGGTCGAAGCCTTAGGATTTACAAGAGTCCCTTCCTTTTTACAAATCGTGACCACCGCGGTCTCTAAGTCGCCGTCTTGCAAAGCTCAGAGTCCTTCCATAAATCATAACCATCCTGCGACTTGGAACCGCCCAGGCTGAGGCCCAACTAGCCTAAAGGATGAATCGCCTTAAAAGTAACCCGGCCCATATTCGGCGGGTCACTTAACAGGCAATATCCCCAACATTAGGCCACAAATTGACTTGAATCTTCATGCCAATGCTTCCATTTTAGTCGAAGGCGATTCACTCCTTTGTGTTCCTCCGTACACCAGAAATCTTAACTCGCCAGCTGGTACCGGACAAAGTCTCTGAGCCGCCAACGCATTTCCCATCAGTACTTTCCTTAGCCCTCGATTTTCGGGAACTCCAACACAATCCCAACGGATCTTTTAGTGCGTCATTATCCCAAAATTTTCGGACGTCATCATGGCGAATCTTTCCTTCCTCAACGGTTCCCGCTCATAACGCCTCGATCCCCGCGCCCGTCCTGATAAATAGGCGGAAGGGACAGGGCTGACACCGGCCACCTAGCAGTCTCGTCAATCCCTCCACCATCGCCTTAGCGAGAAGAAAACGCTCTGTATCCCGAAGGCTTCGCCGCCGGCCGCGAACTCCACCCCCGTCCGAAGAACTCCAGTGCTGCCCGCAAGCCGTTGCCGTTCGAGGAGCTCCGGCGCCGCCCGCAAGCCGTCGCCGTTCGAAGAGCTCCGGCGCCGTTCAAGGAGCTCCAGCGCCGCCCGCACGTTGTCGCCGTCGCCAAGCTCCGCCGCCGCCGAGGGTCCCCTCATTCTCCAACAGCCTCCATCATCGCCGATCCTCTTCGACCAAGATCTTCAGGTTAGGCCACTGTTTCCCCTTCTTTAAGGGTAGATTTATTTTTTGTTCTTGCTGCCGCCATTGCCATAGTCCCGAAGCTCTATGCTCGTTACCATCTTAACTGTCGAACTGATTAGTCCGAGCGCCATTAGGGCACCCAGTGCTTCGAACAATGCTATCCATCTGTGCCCTTGCGAATTTTCGAAATAGACTAGTTTTTTTTAAACATGAGGCACCATCCTGATCACACATCGTTCATGTTTTAGCCACGTCCGTAAGCTCTTATATCTGTTGAATAGATCCATTCCTCTTTCACTGTTTGCAAAAAGCTGTTTGGAAACCTCGTCCTTCCCTTAGTGTTTCGGAAAGAATAAATTTTACCACCCACAGTAGCATCGCTTCTGAGAATAGCCCTGCTCCGATAGGTCGCCACATCAGCCCAACCCGGCCTCCCAATCCGGCGAGTTAAGAAGAAGCTAGTCCCGACTCACATAGTAAATGTTCGAGACATGTAATACCATTTTCTTGCCTATTTGTAGCATGGGTGCCATTTTCAAGAGCGATTGGCTTCCCACCAAAGTCGATGATGCTGTTTTGGCGAATTACGTGAAAGCGGGCTGCTTGGATCCTCAAGACGTCATTGGATGGCGCACCGGGTTAGGAGAAGACCTACCCAACCCCAAGGAAGGGGAGATAGTAGTTTTTGTGGAACACTTAGAACGGGGTTTTAAGCCGCCCGGATCTAAATTCCTTAGAGACGCCCTGAATTTTATGAACGTCCGACTCCAGGATTTGGGACCCAATTCCATAAGCAACCTAAGTCAATTCCAAGTCCTTTGCGAAGCTTATTTGCGGATCGAGCCTTCCGTCCCTCTGTTTTGGTACTTTTTCCACTTGAATCGCCAGACGGAATTCCACAATGGCCCCAGTTTGGAACTTGGCGGGGTCAACGTCCAGCGTCGCAGGGACAGTCCGTTTCCTGCACTCACTATGCCTAGCCACCCCAAAGGCTGGGGTGAATCTTGGTTTTATTGCAAAAAAACATCCCCTGCCGGCGAGAACAAACTTCTGGGCTACAGGCCAACCCGCCTTCCGATCAATTTTAAGCTCCCTGACAAGCTCACCGAGGAAGAAGAGTCGGATTTTGTCCCAATTCTGTCTGAACTGAGATCCTTGACGAACAACGGTCTCACCGGGGTTGACTTGATTCGCTGCTGGGTCGAATGGCGGATCCTTCCTCTGAGCCGCCGAGATGGCCTGATGTGCGAATTTGACGGTACTCTGGATCATCCCCAATGCTACTTCCACACAGCATTAACAGAAAAAGACATCGTCACCATCATCAGGAAACTGACTGGCGAACCTGCAGCGAAATGCGGCCAAATCGGCCTCAAGCCCTTCTGCAAGATTAACCCGGCACCCAAGGTAACCAAAGCTAACTCGCCCTCAACTTTTATTTCATCTGTTTTACTGTCATCGTGACTTCATGCCATATCCCTTTCCAGAAAGGCGACAAGTTCTGGTCTAGGAGACCTAATAAACAAGCCATGAAGAGTGCTAAGCCGCCTTCCAAGAAAAACAAAGGCAAAGGTAAATCGGCCGCGGCCGAGCCATCTGAAGTCGACGAATCTCAAGCTGGCGACGCACTCTCAGAGGTACCAATCCGTCCTCATTTTCACTCGCCACTTATCACCTTTTAACTTTTATTTATCTCTCGCTCCTCTCATAATAGAATGAAGATAACGAAAGCCAGGAAGACTCTGTCGAGGTAATTTCCGTCTCCTCCGATTCATCTCCTTCTCCACCTAAGCCGGCCCGGCGAATATGTGGGAAATTACCTCTCTCACATCCAAATGCCCATTTGGACCCAAATTTCTTACTGAAGAAAACGCAGCACGCCTCGAAACGGAAAACGCGAAGTCATTCTGGCGACCTGACGCCTGGCTTGCCAACAACGAACAAAAGGAAACCAAGCGAGGTACCTCCCTTTTTTTTTATTTGAGCAACCATTGTTCGTGCTGCTTTGGATCATAGTCATAACCCGCCAATATTATCGATGTACAAATTCTGCAGGATTCTCCCCCCACTTCTGGCGACTCAGTGATGTCGACCCTTCCACCAATGATCCGAGTCCCGAGGTAAGTTCCTTGTCCTGATCCTTGAGAATAACACTCTTTTTAGTTTTTTAACACGCCTATCTCTTTCATTAGGGCGCAAGCCAAAAAGAGGAAGACCAGTGGATCAATCCCTGACGCCACTTCTGAACCTCCAAGGAAAGCTACTCCGACTCAAGAAGATCCGAGTCAAAACGAGCCGACAATTCAAGCAAACCTTCCTGAGTCGCCCAAAGGATCAACGGATGTCCCTAGATCACCGGTTGTAATGGCGACAGCTGATGACCCAGATGCTGTGGTCATTACTGGTTTTGGTTTCTCCAAGCCGGCAGAGACAATCCTCTCCAAACATATAGCATCCCCTTCTCCATCAATTCCCGAGTCTGGGCCTTCCAAGGCGAAACTTTCTGACTATGCAGGTCTGGAGTTTAAAGAACTCTGTTCTGGCTTCGCAAGTCGCCTGGAAGCGAGTTACGAGATGGAAAAGAATCTCCTAAAGATGTTAAATAACAAGCATGAGGTAAAATTTATACTCCATATTATTCCCAGTAACCCCCAAGGGCCGGGTCATCAGTAAAATGATGAGCCGGATCTTTTAAAAGCTTCGCGACCAGTAACCCCCAAGGGCCGGGTCATCAGTAAAATGATGAGCCGGATCTTTTTAAAAGCTTCGCGACCAGTAACCCCCAAGGGCCGGGTCATCAGTAAAATGATGAGCCGGATCTTTTTAAAAGCTTCGCGACCAGTAACCCCCAAGGGTCGGGTCATCAGTAAAATGATGAGCCGGGTCTTGATTTCTGTATAATTTCCCTTGAGAAATTATACATTAGCCCCCAAGTGTCAGGGGTATTGCCTTGCAATAATTCTGAGACTTGTCTTTCTTTTAAATTTTGAACAGGAAAGCCTTGCCCAGACCGAACTGGCCCTGGGCGACTTAAGGAAAAACTTGGCTGACCAACAAGATGCCCGAACTCAGTCGGAAGACAAATGTAAGTTGGCTCTGGTTGAACTGGAAAAGCTCAAAGCCGAGTTAGAAAGAACTCAGGCTGACCACAGCGCGGTTTTGACGAGAGCCGAAAAAGCAGAAGCAAAGCTGGCAACTGTGCAGCAGGAGCTATCCGGCTTAAAGCACCATATTTCCAACATGACACAAGCCATCTTTGGTAAGCTTTACCTAACTCTCCAATCTTATCCTCTTCCTTGGGCAAATTCCTTACCGGTTATTTAATCACAGGCTCAAGAGTCGCCAATCTGTAAGACGACAGCGTGTTGATGCTGAAGGCGATCTATACACTGACGGAACAACTGTACACAGGCAGTGTGCTGACCGTCAAAGCTGTGATTGGTGCAAAGGAGCCCATAACTTCCATCAAGAAGGTGCTTGGATATCTATCCACACTGCCTCCCCAGATCGGCGAGTTAACCCGATCAGCCGCCCGGAAGGGTGTCCTGACGGCTCTGAGTCGCTGCCTGGCGTATGCTCCAGAAATTAATTTGGAAGAAGTAGCTGCCGGCTTCCCTCAGCTTAAAGATGACGGCTCGGAGTTCGTGGAAGAAGACTACCAGAAGGTTGTCAAGGATTCTCGACTGGCCGCGACTCAACTCACCGCGACTCAACTCGCCGCCAGCCTTGACTTGACAAAATATCAGGCGGCTTGCGATGAAAAGAATAAGAAAATCAGCCCGCCAACCTTCGTGGTGACCAACCTTATCCCTCGGCGACCCAAGAATCCCTTCGACTGGGAAACAGACCTGGCATCAATCTTGACCGATGAAGACGATTTTGCCTCTTTGTCCAGATGCAATTGGGTCTTGGGCGATTTACAAATCGAAGCTGGTCAGAGCTCACGCTGAGACTTAGCGGAATAGATTTTCCTTGAATTTGGCCCAAGAGCCATGTAATGGTCAGTACTATCTTTTGATGACATCTTCTGCAAAAAACCCTTATACCGCTTTTGAGGCGGTTTAAAATATTTTG
Source organism: Hordeum vulgare subsp. vulgare (assembly GCF_904849725.1). Taxonomy (NCBI): domain Eukaryota; kingdom Viridiplantae; phylum Streptophyta; class Magnoliopsida; order Poales; family Poaceae; genus Hordeum; species Hordeum vulgare. The sequence continues at coordinate 390,311,075 of NC_058522.1, forward strand.
TTAATCCTTATCAGAATCGCCTGAAATGCTCAATCCGCCAAGGATGAAAACCTCGAGCACATTATCTGTAAAAATAAAAGAACTACAAACAGTTTCAACGAATAAGCAGTGAGGATTAAAATCTCCAAGGTCAAATCATAACACGAGTAATTTTGTCGGCTCATACGGTCGCGACAGGAGGGGGCGAGTCAGAAAACTCGTGCACCCACCCTTAATGCAGGTTTCGTCGGCTCATACGGTCGTGACAGGAGGAGGCGAGTCAGAAAGCTCGTGCACCCACCCTTAATGCAGGTTTCGTCGGCTCATACGGTCGCGACAGGAGGAGGCGAGTCAGAAAGCTCGTGCACCCACCCTTAATGCAGGTTTCGTCGGCTCATACGGTCGCGACAGGAGGAGGCGAGTCAGAAAGCTCGTGCACCCACCCTTAATGCAGGTTTCGTCGGCTCATACGGCCGCGACAGGAGGAGGCGAGTCAGAAAGCTCGTGCACCCACCCTTAATGCAGGTTTCGTCGGCTCATACGGTCGCGACAGGGGGAGGCGAGTCAGAAAGCTCGTGCACCCACCCTTAATGCAGGTTTCGTCGGCTCATACGGTCGCGACAGGGGGAGGCGAGTCAGAAAGCTCGTGCACCCACCCTTAATGCAGGTTTCATCGGCTCATACGGTCGCGACAGGGGAGGCGAGTCAGAAAGCTCGTGCACCCACCCTTAATGCATGTTCTGTCGGCTCATAAGGTCGCAACAGGATGTCATGAAATTGCTCTCTCTTTTCCTTAAAGAAGAAGCCCCCGAGTCAGGGAAACATTATATTATTCCATAATGAAAACTGAAAAACTTACAAGGCATGGAGTTTTAAGAACTCAAGTGTAAAAAGGCCGCAAATGGGCAATATTCCAAGGGCGAGTTGACTCAGCCCCCGTAGTCGGTCGATCAGGCCGAAGATCCATCAAGTAGTAAGAACCATTGCGGAGGTTCTTGCTGACAACGAAAGGTCCCTCCCAAGGGGGCGAAAGCTTGTGCATGCCTGCCCGATCTTGTATCAGTCGAAGCACCAAATCGCCTTCCTGGAAGGTCCGACTCTTCACCCGGCGACTATGATAACGCCGCAGATCTTGCTGCTAAGTCACGTGCCTCTTCCAAGGCATCCAAAGAGTCCTGACGCGCCAGCTCGTTGTCTCGCTCCACATATGCGGCGACTCTAAGAGAATCATGCCTTATGTCGGTAGGGAGGACGGCCTCTGCACCATAGACCAAGAAGAAAGGGGTGAACCCCGTGGACCGATTCGGGGTGGTCCGGATGCTCCATAATACCGAAGGTAACTCCTCCACCCAACATCCTGGAGTTCTTTCCAGGGGAATTATGAGCCGAGGTTTGATCCCTCGCAAAACTTCCTGATTCGCCCGCTCGGCCTGTCCGTTTGACTGCGGGTGAGCAACTGCAGAGATATCAAGCCGGATATGTTCACGGCGACAGAAATCCAGCATCGCTCCTTGGGACAAGTTAGTACCATTGTCCGTGATGATACTGTGTGGATATCCAAAACAGAAAATCAGCTTCTTCAGAAATTTTACCGCAGTCTCCGCATCGCAAGTCCCAACAGGTTCCGCCTCAATCCATTTAGTGAATTTATCAACCGCCACAAATAAGTGAGTTTTCTTGTTGGAGGACATCTTAAAGGGACCGACCATGTCCAGCCCCCAGACCGCGAAAGGCCAAGTAATGGGGATCATCCTCAATTCTTGAGCCGGCACATGAGCCTGTCTCCCATATCGTTGGCACCCCTCACACCGCCGTACTATATCTTCTGCATCTGCGTGAGCCGTCAACCAGAAGAAACCGTGTCGAAAGGCTTTTGATACCAAAGAACGTGACTCGGCGTGATGTCCGCAGTCTCCAGAATGGATGTCATTTAGGATTTTGCATCCTTCCTCGGAGGAAACGCACCGCTGAAAGACCCCTGAAGCACTTCGTTTATATAGCTCGCCATTAATGATGACCATGGACTTGCTACGCCGAACAATCTGGCGAGCCAAAACTTCGTCAGTGGGTAACTCGCCACGAGTAAGATAAGCTAGATAAGGAAGAGCCCAATCCGGAGCGACATGGAGAGCCGCCACGAGCTGAGACTCGGGATCTGGTATCGCCAATTCCTCCTCCGTGGGTACAGTTACGAATGGTTTATGCAGGACATCCAAGAAGACATTAGGGGGAACCAGTTTTCTCTGTGAGCCGAGTCGCGAGAGGGCATCAGCTGCTTCGTTGAGTCGCCGATCAACATGATGAACCTGGTACCCATGAAAATAGCCCGCCACGTCAGATACGGCTCGCCTGTAAGCCGCCATCATAGGATCTCGAGAGTCCCAGGTGCCCGAAACCTGTTGCGCCACCAAATCTGAGTCCCCAAAACATCTGACTCGGGTTAGGTTCATCTCTTTTGCTAGTCGCAAACCATGAAGCAGAGCTTCATACTCTGTTGCATTATTTGTACACGGGAACATGAGCCGGAGGACGTAGCAGAACTTATCTCCTTGAGGGGATATCAACACCACACCCGCCCCCGAGCCCTCCAACTGCCTGGATCCATCAAAATAAATAGTCCAATAGGTAAGGTCAGGCCGATCTTCCGGAGCCTGAAGCTCCGTCCAATCATTGACGAAATCAACTAGTGCCTGGGACTTGATGGCCGTGTGGGGGGTATACTGTATGTGATGTGACCCAAGTTCTATTGCCCGTTTGGCGATTCGCCCTGTTGACTCGCGGTTTTGGATGACGTCGCCGAGGGGCGCGGAACTGACCACGGTGATCGGGTGTTCTTGGAAATAATGTTTAAGCTTTCGACTCGCCATGAACACCCCATAGACCAGTTTCTGCCAATGTGGGTATCGTTGTTTGGAAAGAGTTAACACTTCACTGATAAAGTACACCGGGTGTTGTACCGTGTATTCCTTTCCTTCCTCCTTTCTTTCGACGACCACAGCCACGCTGACCGCTTTGGAATTCGCGGCGATATACAGGAGCATAGGCTCCTTTTCAGTCGGGGCCGCCAGAACCGGCGGGTTAACCAATTGATGTTTCAAGGCCTGAAGTGCCTCGTCAGCCTCCTCTGTCCACACGAATCGGTCAGACTTCCTCAACAATTGATAAAGAGGAATCGCCTTTTCTCCGAGGCGGCTCACAAAACGACTGAGAGCCGCAATGCGACCCGCCAATCGCTGAACTTGGTTAACATTCGTTGGCTTGCCGAGGGAAGTAACCGCTTCAATTTTGTCCGGGTTAGCCTCGATGCCGCGCTCCGATACCAAAAAACCCAGTAGTTTTCCCGCAGGCACGCCGAAAACGCACTTGGTAGGATTTAGCTTCATCTGATATACCCGTAAATTATCAAAGGTTTCCTTAAGGTCTTCCAGAAGTGTCTCCTCCCGGCGGGTCTTGATCACAATGTCGTCAACATAAGCATGGACGTTGCGGCCAATTTGGCTATGAAGACAATTCTGGATGCAGCGTTGGTAAGTCGCTCCTGCGCTCTTGAGCCCAAACGGCATGGACACATAGCAAAAGGCCCCGAAGGGGGTTATGAAAACAGTCTTCTCTTGATCTTCCACAGCCATTTCGATCTGATGATAACCTGAATAAGCGTCCAAAAAGCACAATCGTTCGCATCCCGCCACCGAGTCAATGATTTGGTCGATGCGGGGAAGAGCGAAAGGATCCTTGGGGCAAGCTCTGTTGAGGTCCGTATAGTCAATACACATACGGAACGTGCCATTCTTCTTGAGTACTAACACCGGGTTAGCTAGCCATTTGGGGTGAAAGACTTCCACGATGAACCCGGCGGCTAAAAGACGGGCGACTTCCTCTCCAATCGCCTTCCGTCGCTCCTCGTTAAACCTGCGAAGGTATTGTTGGACAGGTTTGCATTTTGGGTCAATATTAAGATGGTGCTCAGCGAATTCTCTCGGTACACCCGGCATGTCAGAGGGTTTCCATGCGAAGATGTCCCGATTCTCACGGATGAATTCGATGAGCGCGCTTTCCTATTTGGGGTCCAGACCCGTTCCAATGGTAAACTGCTTGGATGAATCGCCAGGGACGAAGTCGACTGTCTTCGTTTCATCCGTTGGTTTAAACTTGAGGGGCGACTCAGAATCTGTAGTCGGTTTCTTGAGTGGTGACATGTCTGCCGGGTCAACATTGGCCCGGTGGTTTTTGAGCTCTTCCGCCGCGCAGACGACTTCCGCATAGGCCGCGTCTCCTTCCTCACACTCCTTTGCAATTCTTCTATCTCCGTCGACCGTGATGGGCCCTTTAGGACCAGGCATTTTGAGCTTGAGGTAGACGTAGCACGGGCGGGCCATGAAGCGAGCGTAAGCCGGTCGCCCGAACAGCGCATGGTACGGGCTTTTTAATTTGACCACCTCGAAGACCAGAGACTCCGACCTGTAGTTCTGTGCAGTTCCAAACGCTACTGAGAGCCTGACCCGGCCAATCGGATAAGCCGATTTGCCCGGGACGATGCCGTGGAAGATCGTGGTTGAAGGCATCAAGTCTTTCTCTAATAGATTCATCCTCCGGAAGGTGTCGAAGTATAGGATATTAATGCTGCTGCCGCCATCCATTAGTACTTTCGATAGAGTGTAACCCGCCACTTGGGGAGCCACGACCAAGGCCAGGTCGCCCGGGTTATCTATTCTCGGTGGGTGATCCTCTCTGCTCCATGTTATGGTCTGTTCGTACCAGTGGAGATATCTGGGAACTGCCGGCTCAATTACGTTGTACGCCCGGTGATTTACCTTTTTATCACGTCTGCAAGCATTAGTGGTGAAAACATGATATTGCCCATTACTTAGCTGTTTAGGATTGTTGCGGAAGCCCCCATGGTCATCCTGGTCCTGCGGAGCCCCCTGTGGGGGCGGCTGCTGGAAAACTCCCGGCGGGTTGTACCGCCGGTGGTGGTGCACCGGGTACTGGCCGCCGCCTGGCTGCGCCCCCCCTGAGCCTCTTGTTCGGGAAAACCGCCGAAGGGGTTGTGCCTTTGGTTGGGCGCGGCGAGTTGGTCTTGGCGACGGTTCGGGTCTTCGCTCTGGCTCTTCTTGATTGCCTCGGCCCGAAATTCCCGCATCACGAAGCAGTTCTCCCAGGAGTGGCCCGCCGGGCCGTCGGCCGTGGCGTGGTGCGGGCAAGGGCCTTTGAGCAGCTCTTCGTAGTTACGCGGTCTTTTCCCACTGAAGCCTCGATTCTTCTTTTTGCCGTCATTGGCGTTGGTGTTGGCAACCGGATCCGAGGGCTCCTCATGCGGCCTACGCTTGCCGTTGGTCCCCTGGTTATGACGGTTGCGGCCCTGGAGGCGGGTATGCTTATTCGTTGAATCGCCCTTCTTGGGCGAGTTACCCTTACCATCCTCGCCGGGATCCTTGGTATCATCGGCTTTGGCGTACCTAGTGAGGGTATCCATCAGCTCGCCCATATCCTGAACTTTCCGTTTGAGTCGCCCTAGTTTCTGGACCAGCGGTTCGTAGTGGCAGTTATGCTCGAGGATAAGCACAGCTTGCGCTGCCATGATGCCATACGATGAATGGATAATTTCCGCGACTCGCCGCGACCAATGATGCGCCGACTCATCCGGGCGTTGCACGCAGTGCTGCAAGTCGACGATTGTCATCGGCCGTTTACAGGTTCCCCGGAAGTTTTTGATGAAACGCTCCTTCAACTCGGCCCAGGACTGGATAGAGTTGGGGGGTAAATTTTTCAGCTAAGTGCGTGCCGATCCCTCGAGCATCATGGTGAAATATCTGGCGCAAACCGCCTCGTTTACGTCGAGCATGTCCATGGCGATCTCATAGCCCTCGATCCAAGATGTTGGTTCGAGATCTGGTGTGTAATTAGGCACCTTTCTCGGTCCTTTGAAATCCTTGGGCATTCTCTCGTTTCGAAGGGCCAGGGACAAACAGGGCACCCCAACTCGCCCTCCGGTCCCCGCCGGATGAGTCTGAGCCTCTTGAATGTTGGGTGGACCTTTGCCCGGCGGGTCCCGCTCGGGCGGGTTGTCCTGCGGGAGGTGTCGCGGGGCGCTGTTTACGGCTGGCTGATCCTCCGGCCAACCCCTGGTATAGCTCGCCTGGGGGGTGGAGTGCAATCGCTCGGGGCTGTGCGAGAACTGTGCGTTTTGGACCACCGCCGTTTTGAACATCTCGATGGCGTTCCTTGCTTCGATCTCAGCTGCGGTGTTGTCGTGGATCGGGAGAGACTCCAGATGGCGAGTTGCGGCAATCACGTTATCCACCGGGTTAGAGAAGTGGCCTCGAGGGGTACGGAAACGAGGAATTTGACCCTCAGTCGTCTGAATTGGCGGGTTAGGAGGGCGGCCGAGCCCTCCTGCTGGAGCGGCTCCCATCCCGGGTGTTTGGGGAGTGTCGAACAGGCGAGTTGGATTAAGATCATGGGGCAGACGTCCCTGGTGCCTCCGCTGATGGACGGCGTCGGATGCGCGCTGCTGTCTTTCAAGCCGCCAATTGTCGGTGTTCAAACGCATCCTTTCGGCCGTAATCTGGGCTTGTCGAGTTTCCATCCTGGCGGACTCCGTCTCAGCATCCTGATGGGCCTTTGCCACCGCCTCTCTCAGTTTTGCTAACTCCGCATTTATCTCTTCTTGGTTCTCAGGCGTGAGGGGGGTTGGCATTAGTCTTGTGATTTCTGCCGCTAAATCCACCAGGACTGTTGACGCACTTCTGGACGTCCCGCCGGTTCCATCGCCTCCGGCGGGATTCTGTGCGGGTTGAGTCGCCCCGGCCAAGTAGATGGCGATCTGGCGGCTGGTTTGATCGAGGATTTCCGGATCCATGGCCAATGACAAGCCCCCGAGACCATCTCCGTGGAGGGACTGGATGGAATCGGAATCGCCCATGGATGACTCGTCGTCAGAGTTGATGGGGGTAACCTCCTGAGCCGCCGCATGCTCTGGCTCCTCCGACCCCTGCGTGAAGCCCACAAAGATCGGGCGGGGCAGATTCCGTGTTACGACTGGATGAACGTACCTGTCCGGTTCGACGATGTCGGAGGAGATGTCCGGCTCAGGAACAGATGACCCGATCATGCCGATGAAGACGTTGATCTTGCCGAAGGGGACCCTGTAGCCTGATTCGAGAGAATTTGCTTCAGGTCCCCATCGTCGGTTGTCGATGTAGGCGATGCCGCGTCGGCTCCAAGTCATGAGCGCCGCCGCATAACTCCCAGACCCTGGTAGGGCTCCCTTTGAGAACTCAACTCCACCGTGCGCAGGCCCCACGGTGGGCTCCAACTGTCGTGGTTTTGTCACGGCAGATGTCCTCGTGAAAGAACTTAGTACTGGAGCCATCGCACCTTGGTGGCGACTCAAAGGGGTTAAGAGGGAGAGACACGGTGATTTACCCAGGTTCGGCCCCTCGAGAAGAGGTAATAGCCTACGTCCTGCTTTTGTGTGTATTGATATGAATTCGATTACAAGGAAGGCGTAACTCGCCTAAACCTAGTGCTCGATGATTTCTAACCTGCCTCTCCCCCTCCAGACTCGCCTTTATATATAGGTCGAAGCCTTAGGGTTTACAAGAGTCCCTTCCTTTTTACAAATCATGACCACCGCGGTCTCTAAGTCGCCGTCTTGCAAAGCTCAGAGTCCTTCCATAAATCATAACCATCCTGCGACTTGGAACCGCCCAGGCTGAGGCCCAACTAGCCCTAAAGGATGAATCGCCTTAAAAGTAACCTGGCCCATATTCGGCGGGTCACTTAACAGGCAATATCCCCAACACCGCTTCTGTCGACCCTGCAGACGCTCGGGCCTCACTGGAGGAGGCTCGCAAGCGTATCTTGGAGGAGGGCATCACCGTGGCCTCGGCAAAACGTCGGTTGGAGGCTACACATCGTGAGTATAACTCCGCATATGGTCTTACTCCAATTTCCGAGGCCCCCAGCCGGCTTGGATCGGTGCGCAGCCGTGGACGGTTCGTCGTCGAGGTTCTAGGCAGGGACCTGCCCACCTACAAGACTCCTGCGGCCAACATGCGGGCAGCGCGGGCGGCCATGGAGGAGATGGCAAGCCTGGAAGGCGAGGAGCGCGCCTTCCAGGAGAAGCGTGTCAAGGATCTTCTTGACGCCGCTAACCAGCAGCACGCTCGGTTCGACCCCGTCCAGGCTCATTCAGAGTCCCCGGGACCGAACTCGAGGGCTCGCCGCAACCCTAGTGGCCAGCACCACACCGAAGGATCTTCCTCGCATCGCCCTTCCGGCTGGAGGGGCGAGGGAAGCCAGGGACGACGCTCGCAGCACCAGAGCGAGCACACTTTGGGCTTACGTCGCGGAGGCGACGAGGGCGACTCAGAGTACGAGGATCTTCCCCCGCGAAGAACTCACGCTTCCGGCTCCCGAGGAGCCTCCCCTCTCGCCACCGGGGCTGGCGCCCCCGCCTCCCACGACGAGCGGGACGCCCGCCGGCGTATCATCGCCTTGGCCCATTCGGCCCTCCTAGAGGAAGACGGACCCATCGGTCCGGCTTGCTTCGTCCCCCGGATCCGAGGGGAGCCGTTCCCCCGAGGTTTCACCCTGCCTCGGGATACGCCGAAATACAACGGCACGGCCAAGCCAGAAGACTGGCTGATCGACTACACCACGGCCGTGGGCATCGCCAGGGGCAACAAGCGCGTAGCGGTTCGCTACGTGCCACTCATGCTGGCCGGCTCGGCCCGGACTTGGCTTAACAGCCTCCCGGCCGGCAGCGTCAACTCTTGGGTGGACTTCGAGGAGGCGTTCGTCCGCAACTTCACAGGCACCTACAAGCGCCCTGGCCGGCCCCGCGAGCTGGCCATGTGCGTCCAGAAGGCCGACGAACCCCTCCGCGACTACGTCACCCGGTGGACTGAGCTTCGCAACTCGTGTGAGGGGGTGCATGAGGTACAAGCCATCCAGTACTTCATCGACGGATGCTGAGACGGCACCCTCCTCAAGCACAAGCTCATGTGCGCCGATCCCACCTCTTTGGCAGTGCTCATGGCCAAGGCGGACAAGTACGCCACGGCCGACTCCGCAATGCGCATCAAGGTGACCGCCTTGGACAAGGTTGTGCCCGCGCTGGCTAGTCCCAAGCCGACTGGGGACAACCGAGGCGGCCAGAACAACTACAAGCGCAAGGCGGATCAGATGGATCCCCGCTCCAACAACAAGCTAGTGGCCAACGTGGAGGGCGAGCGTCGGCTTCCCAAGCCGGCCCTCCACGAAAGCGTCGCAATCAGGGCAACCCCAACTGGCTGCCCAAGCAGTCTCTCGAGCAGCTGCTCGACGCCCCTTGCAAGATACATTCTGGGGCGACGCCGTCTACCCATACCCTTCGGCAGTGCAGCATCGCATGCCGACTGTCGCAAGGGGAGGGCCTGCCGGCTCCTCCGGGTGCGCAGGCGGCGCCCCGTGCACCGGCTCCCCATCACGCTCCGCTTCCGCCGCCGCCGCCTCGCGACGACGGCCCACACCCTGACGACTATCCGCATCAAGATGGAGCGTTCGTCGTCTTCACCAGCGAAGGCGATGACAAGCATAGCCTGCGCCAAAGGCGGCGCGAGGTAAACTCCACTGTCCCCCCGGTTCCCCAGTACATGCATTGGTCTGACAAACCAATCACATGGAGCCAGGTGGACCATCCTGCGGTGATGCCCAACCCAGGGTCATACGTGTTGGAAATATGCCATAGAGGCAATAATAAATTAGTTATTATTATATTTCTTTGTTCATGATAATCGTTTATTATCCATGCTATAATTGTATTGATTGGAAACACAGTGCATGTGTGGATACATATACAAAACACTGTCCCTAGTAAGCCTCTAGTTGACTAGCTCGTTGATCAAAGATGGTCAAGGTTTCCTGACCATAGGCAAGTGTTGTCACTTGATAACGGGTCACATCATTAGGAGAATCATGTGATGGACTAGACCCAAACTAATAGACGTAGCATGTTGATCGTGTCATTTTGTTGCTACTTTTTCTGCGTGTCAAGTATTTGTTCCTATGGCCATGAGATCATATAACTCACTGACACCGGAGGAATGCTTTGTGTGTATCAAACGTCGCAACGTAACTGGGTGACTATAAAGATGCTCTACAGGTATCTCCGAAGGTGCTCGTTGAGTTAGTATGGATCGAGACTGGGATTTGTCACTCCGTGTGACGGAGAGGTATCTCGGGGCCCACTCAGTAATACAACATCACACACAAGCCTTGCAAGCAATGTGACTTAGTGTAAGTTGCGGGATTTTGTATTACGGAATGAGTAAAGAGACTTGCCGGTAAACGAGATTGAAATAGGTATGCGGATACTGACGATCGAATCTCGGGCAAGTAACATACCGAAGGACAAAGGGAATGACATACGGGATTATATGAATCCTTGGCACCGAGGTTCAAATGATAAGATCTTCATAGAATATGTAGGATCCAATATGGGCATCCAGGTCCCGCTGTTGGATATTGACCGAGGAGTCACTCGGGTCATGTCTACATAGTTCTCGAACCCGCAGGGTCTGCACACTTAAGGTTCGATGTTGTTTTATGCGTATTTGAGTTATATGGTTGGTTACCGAATGTTGTTCGGAGTATCGGATGAGATCACGGACATCACGAGGGTTTCCGGAATAGTCCGGAAACGAAGATTGATATATAGGATGACCTCATTTGATTACCGGAAGGTTTTCGGAGTTACCGGGAATGACGAATGGGTTCCGGATGTTCACCGGGGGGAAGCCCACCCCGGGGAAGCCCATAGGCTTTGGGGGTGGCGCACTAGCCCTTGGTGGGCTGGTGGGACAGCCCAAGAAGGCCCTATGCGCCATAGATAGAAAATCAAAGAGAAAAGGAAAAAAAGGAGGTGGGAAGGAAGAGAAGGACTCCACCTTCCAATCCTAGTTGGACTAGGATTAGAGGAGGACTCCTCCTCCCCTTGGTGGCGCAGCCCTTTGGGCTCCTTGAGCCTCAAGGCAAGCCTCCCCTCCCCTCCTCCTATATATATGGAGCTATTAGGGCTGATTAGAGACAACTTTTGCCACGGCCGCGTGACCACATACCTCCACGGTTTTTCCTCTAGATCGCGTTTCTGCGGAGCTCGGGCGGAGCCCTACTGAGATTAGATCACCACCAACCTCTGGAGCGCCGTCACGCTGCCGGAGAACTCATCTACCTCTCCGTCTCTCTTGCTGGATCAAGAAGGCCGAGATCATCGTCGAGTTGTACGTGTGCTGAACGCGGAGGTGCCGTCCGTTCGGCACTAGATCGGAGCGGATCGTGGGACGGATCGCGGGACGGTTCGTGGGACGGTTCGCGGGGTGGATCAAGGGACGTGAGGACGTTCCACTACATCAACCGCGTTCACTAACGCTTCTGCTGTGCGATCTACAAGGGTACGTAGATCGGAAATCCCCTCTCGTAGATGGACATCACCATGACAGGTCTTCGTGCGCGTAGGAAATTTTTTGTTTCCCATGCGACGTTCCCCATCAATACGCCCTCGTCCTCGACCCCACCTTTGCCTCCAAGAGGCTCACCTACCGATTCTCCCGGGTGCTGGTCGATGGCGGCAGCAGCATCAACATCCTCTACCTAGACACTCTCCGCAAGCTCGGGCTCAAGGAGACGGACGTCCTTCCAACCAGCACTGTCTTCCATGGCATCGTGCCTGGGCAGTCATGCTCGCCCATCGGCAAGATCCAGCTGGACGTCCTCTTTGGCGACAAGGCTCACTTCCGCCGAGAGTCCATATGGTTCGAGGTAGTAGACCTCGGTAGCCCGTACCACGCGCTGCTTGGGAGACTGGTTCTGGCCAAGTTCATGGCTATTCCGCACTACGCCTACCTGAAGATGAAGATGTCGGGTCCCAAGGGCATCATCTCTGTTGTTGGCGACTACAAGAAGTCGCTCGAGTGCGCCCAAGATAGCAGCCGCCTTGCCGACGCCTTGGTGATTGCCGAGGAGAAGCGGCAGATCGACCGGCTCGTGGCCCAAGCTACCGAGAAGCCGACAATTCCTTCTCCTCTGTCCCAATCGGCCGGAGAGGGCTCTTTCAAGCCGGCTAAAGAGACCAAGCAGGTCCCACTCGACCCTGCCAACCCGAAGCAGTGCATCACCATCGGGGCTAGCCTCAGCACCAAATAGGAAGGCGAGCTCGTCGACTTCCTTTGTGAGAATCAGGACATCTTTGCATGGTCCCCCAAGGACATGTCGGGTGTTCCGAGGAAGTACGCTGAGCACAAAGTTCACGTGCGACCGGATGCAAAGCCGGTGAAACAACCTTTGCGCCGCTTCGCCGAGGGGAAGCGACGCACAATCAGAGAAGAGATCACCCGGCTCCTTGCAGCCGGTTTCATCCTGGAGGTTTTCCACCCGGACTGGCTGACGAACCCAGTCCGGGTGCTGAAGAAGAACAACACTTGGCGAATGTGTATCGACTACACTAGCCTGAATAAGGCCTGTCCGAAAGACCCTTTCACGTTGCCTAGGATAGATCAAGTAATCGACTCCACTGCAGGCTGCGAACTGCTGTCATTTCTGGATGCTTATTCAGGCTACCATCAAATCAAGCTTGATCCAGCTGATCGCCTGAAGACCTCCTTCATCACGCCCTTTGGGGCCTACTGCTACACCACCATGACGTTCAGTCTGAAGAACGCAGGTGCGACATTCCAACACTGCATGCAACAGTGCCTACTACCGCAGATTGGCAGAAACATCCACGTCTATGTGGATGACATCGTCGTCAAGACGAAGCAGCACTTCAGCCTCCTCGACGACCTGCGAGAGACATTCGCCAACCTGCGCGAATACAAGATCCGGCTCAACCCTGAGAAGTGCGTCTTCGGGGTCCCAGGCGGCAAGCTCTTGGGGTTCTTCATATCCGCCCGCAGCATCGAAGCGAACCCTAAGAAGATCAGCACCATCGAGCGGATGGTGCGGCCGGCTCGGATCCTCGACGTCCAGAAGTTCGCCGGCTGCTTGGCATCCCTCAGCCGATTCGTCGGCCGGCTTGGCGAGAAGGCTCTTCCACTCTACCAACTCATGAACAAGACGACGAAGTTCGAGTGGAACGACCAGGCGGACGAAGCCTTCCGCGACCTCAAGCGGGTAATCTCGAGCCTGCCCATCTTGGCAGCCCCATCTGAAAGGGAACCCATACTCATATACATCGCGGCGACCACTCGCGTGGTCAGTGTAGTGTTGGTAGTTCAGCGCAAAGAGGAAGGCAAGGCCCTGCCAGTACAGCGCCCTGTCTACTACCTTAGCGAGGTCTTGTCTGCCTCTAAGCAGAACTACCCTCATTATCAGAAAATGTGTTATGGAATTTACCTTGCTGCAAAGAAATTAAAACAATACTTCCAAGAGCATGCCATCACTGTGGTGAGCACTGCTCCGCTCTCAGAGATCATGGGCAACCGTGATGCCACAGGCAGAATTGCCAAATGGTCCATCGCCATGGCGGACCATGATATTCGGTACGAGCCTCGCACCGCCATCAAATCACAGATGGTGGCCGACTTCTTAGCCGACTGGGCCGAGACCCAGTTCGAGCCACCGCCTCCAGACTCCACGCATTGGCAGATGCACTTCGATGGCTCGAAGATGCGGACATGACTGGGAGCCGGCATCATCTTGACGTCTCCGAAAGGGGACCAGCTCAAGTACGCTCTCCAGATCCATTTCGCCGCCTCCAACAACGTCACCGAGTACGAAGCACTGGCTCACGGCCTCCGGCTTGCCAAGGAGATTGGCATCCGGCGGCTCATATGCTTCGGCGATTCACACTTGGTGGTGCAGTAGGTCTCTGGCGAATGGGACGCCAGGGACGCCAACATGGCGAGCTACCGCTTCCTCATCCAGCAACTCAGCGGCCCCTTCGAGGGTTGTGAGTTCCACCATGTTCCCAGGGCGGAAAATGTGGCGACCGATACGTTGGCAAAGATCGGCTCTACGAGGCAGGCCATCCCAGCCGGCGTGTCCCTCGAGCAACTCCACAAGCCATCTATCAAGCCGTCTCCTGAGTCGGCATCAATCTTCGTACCGGCCGACTCTACGGTACAAGCGCCGCCGGCTCCGCCAGTTGTGCCAGCTGTGGACCCCACGCCGGCTGCACTGACGGCACCGGCTCCAGATACGGCACCGACTGAGTCTACGGTGCAAGCGCCGTCGGCTCCACCAACTATGCCGGCTTCGGATCCTAATCTGGCTCCATTGGTCCACCCGACTCCAACAACGGCACCAGCTACAACGACAGCCCCGGCTCTGCCCGGGCTCGAATCCTCCCAGTGGGTGGACATCATGGAGATAGACGATGAGCCGGCTGCAGCAATAGCACCGGAGACGCCATCAAGCTCGGGGGCTACAGAAGCCCCCAACAGTCAAGACGAAGCGTAGGTGACCCTTGTGTCGGCTCCATCATGGGCTCAGGCCATTCTGGCCTTCCTTCTTCGCGGCAAACTTCCTCAGAACGAGGCGGAGGCGAGACAGACCCAGCGCAGGTCCGCCGCCTACGCCATCATCAATCGCGAGCTCGTGCGACGCAGCACGACCGACATCTTCCAACGCTGCGTCGAATCAGAAAAAGGGCAGGAGATCCTCAGAGACATCCACCAGGGGGAGTGTGGGCATCATGCCGCCTCCAGAACCCTGGTGGCCAAAGCATTCTGCCATGGATTCTACTGGCCCACGGCCCTCGAGGAGGCTGTGGATCTGGTGGACAAATGTGAAGGCTGCCAACGCTTCAGCGCACAAAGCCATATGCCGCCTTCAGCACTGAAAACCATCCCCTTATCATGGCCATTCGCCGTCTGGGGACTAGACATGGTTGGGCCCTTCAAGACGGCTCGCGGAGGGATGACACATGTTTTGGTAGCTGTCGACAAGTTCACCAAGTGGATCGAAGCCAGGCCTATCAAGAAGCTTTACGGCCCCACTACTGTCAGGTTCATCACAGACATTTTTGTCCGATATGGCCTTCCCCACAGCATCATCACCGACAACGGCACCAACTTCGCCAAGGGCGCCCTGGCGCTCTACTGTTCCAAGGTAGGCACCCGGCTTGACATGGCCTCGGTGGCACACCCCCAATCAAATGGTCAAGCGGAGAGGGCCAACGGCCTGATCCTAGCCGGCATCAAGCCAAGGCTGGTGGCACCACTGGTCAGGTCAGTCGGTTGCTGGATTGAAGAACTGCCGGCTGTGCTATGGAGCCTCCGCACCACGCCCAACCGGTCGACCGGCTTCACTCCATTCTTTCTGGTATACGGGTCTGAGGCTATCATCCCCACGGATGTCGAATTCGACTCGCCTCGGGTCACCCTATACACAGAAATGGAGGCGAAGGAGGCCAGAGAAGGCGGTGTGGATCTCCTCGAAGAAGCAAGGGACTTGGCTTTGAGACGGACGGCCATCTACCAACAAAAGCTGAGATACTACCACAGCAAAAAGATCAGGCCTCTCTCTTTCAGGGAGAGAGACTTGGTCCTCAGAAGAATCCAATGCACTGCCGTCCAGCACAAGCTCTCACCCCCCCTGGGAGGGACCCTTCATCATCAGTAGGGCACTGCACAACAACGCTTACTACCTGATTGATGCCCAGAAGCCCAGGAAGCGCAAGAGGGGCGACTCCGGCCAAGAAACGGAGCACCCATGGAACGCGTCGTTGCTTCGCCCGTTCTATTGCTACAAGGGAGAAGACAAGCAAAGGAAAGAACATGCACATGTATCTTCCTCCCTCTTCAGGTAACAAAGAAGGCAACAAAAAGGACATGCTCCATGTTTCTTTTTATCAAGAGTTTTCACTCAAGTGTACGGGCTACACAGCGTACCACCTCTTGCCGGCTTAACCAAGCTCGGAGGCTACGTAGCGCGGCCCCTTGCTAGCTTAAAACAAGCTCGGGGGCTCGCCAGCCGCCTGAACGGTCCACCCTTATAACGGACACATAGTGTACCGGCTAACCCCTGGTCCGTCGCTTGAACCTGCGGGCTGACTCTGGTCGCTCGGTTCGCGATATGACGCCAGGTAAGGTTGAATACATGCAAAGTCCGGCTATACTTGGGACGACCGGCTCGGGCTGGCTCGATCGTATATACTATCTCATTCAAGACTCAAGACGGCCTCTGACTGCCGGGAACAACAAATATGATGAAAAAAGCAGGCTCCATGCTTTCTCTTGCTAAAAGAGTTTTCACTCAGTGTACGGGCTACACCGCGTACCACCTCTTGTTGGCTTCATCAAGCTCGTAGGCTACGCAGCGCGACCCCTTGCTAGCTTTAAACAAGCTTGGGGGCTCGCCAGCCGCTCGGACGGTCAATCCTTGTAGTCGGGCACATAGTGTACCGGCTGAATCCCGGTCCTTCGCTTGAACCTGCGGGCAGGCTCCGGTCGCTCGGTTCGTGATGTGACGCCGGGTCAGGTCAAATACATGCACAGTCCGGCTATACTAGTGACGACCGGCTCGAGTTGGTTCATTCAAGCCGGCCTCTGATTGGCTTATGTCTTGTTCTTTACGTCTTGATGGCTTCGGATAAGAGAAGTCAACCAGGAATCAAAAGACGGGATCATAAGACAACACGCTTGGTGATGAATATAATGTTGAATATATACATTCATAAAAAGCATTGGCCCATGGCCCACGTTCGTTACATCCCTCCGGGGGTAGAACCAAAAACACAAAACACGCCAGTTACGGGACAGCGGCCTCAGGGGTCGTCTCGACTGCTGCTCCTGATGTGGTAGCATCGCCGCCTCCGGCTCCTCCCGAGGTGGATGCGCCGTCTCCCCCGTTGCGGCCCCCGGCCCCGCTGATTCCGGAGTCGGCATACGCCCCACCACTGGAGGCGGCTGCAGATTCCGCAACCCGGACCGCCTCGTCGGAGCTGCCGTCGGCGTCATAGGGCTGAAGGCCGTGCAGATCTTCAGCGATCACGCCGCCGTCTTCACCCCGCTCCAAGACGAAGTCATCCCAGGCGGCGTACTCGGCGACGGCGCTTGCTCTCACCCGGAGCTCCTCCTCCATGCCTTGCAGCCCTGCCTCTGAGCCGTCGCGCTGGGCGGCCAGCTTGCCCAAGTTCAGGTTGCGATGCCATGACTTGGCCAAGCGCAGGGCCATATAAGCCCCAGACCGTGCTGCGGAGGCACGCCAGGCATCCAGGCGCTCTCCACCTGTTGCGAGCCAGCGGGCAAGCCGACTCATGGTCGTCGGCTCCACGCCCTCCGGCCACAGGGCCGCCACCATCGATGAACCTGCAACCTGGAGCCGAGTCACAGACTCGCCCAGGACGTGCAGGCGGGCCCGAAGGCCCACCCCGATATCCTCCACGCTCCAGCCGGAGGTAGTATCCACCTCCTGTCCGACCGCACGACGCTCCTCACACCACACCTCAACGGCGGTGTCGGCTGCGACCTGGGTCTCGGAGAATAGATCTGGGGTAAAGACAGTCGGGACGTAAGAATACAGCAAGAGGAGGAGACGGCCAAAAAGACCAAACCCAAAACAAGGAAGAAAGACCCACGCTGGAAGGCGCCGTCGGTCTCATGAAAGACCTCAAGGACCTCGCGCTCCCGCACCTCACTCGCATGGGTGAGGCGGGCGATTTCCTCCTGGAGGGTCGCGGCGGACTCGAGCGCCTTAACCAGCTGCGCTTGCTTCTGGGTAAGGGCTTCATCCTTCGCCCTCAAGGCGGCGTCCTTGAGGTTCACCTCATCGAGGTGAAGCGACGCGAGGTGCTCCACGTCAGCAGAGTAGGAGGCCTCCTTCTCCTGCAGCGTGGCTCGTAGCCGCTCCAACTCGGCCCGGCCGGCCGCCTCAAGCTCCTTCTTCTCTACCTGAAGAAGGTCCAGCTGCTCTTGGAGCCGGCCGTCGGCTCCGCGAAGGGCATCACGCTCCGCGGCGGCCTCGCCCAGCCGGGCTTCAAGCTCGGCAATCCGGCTATCAGCCCCCAGGTGCTGGTCCCGAAGCTCGTTCTACGCCTATACCTGAGCATCGTAAAGCGCCTGCCAAGGGGAGAGAAGGGGAACAAGATTAAGATTCGACCTGGTTAAAAGCCTAACCAGCCCGATTCTCGGGGGCTACACCCAGTGGGTGCACTTGCGCGCCCCCTTTGAAGAAAATGGTGCAGAGAAAAAGGCCTCCAAGAGATTCGGACCGGTTGGCAATCAACCCGCCCGATTCTCAGGGGCTACACCTAGTGGGTGCGCCGTCGTGCCCCCACTGACGTCAAGAGAAAAAGCGCAAAGAAAACCAAAAAAGGCAAGGCCTACCTGGGTGCGGGCTTCCACGCGCTCCATCTCGCCGCATACCACGCGGGTCGCCTGCTCCACCTTCGACCGGCGCTGTTAAACATCGTCACCAGCTCCGGCACGCCGGAAAGAACGGTGTCGGCGAGCATTCGCAGGCGGGCCAAGTTCGCCGCCCGCCATGACTTCATAGGCCGGCTCCCAGGCCGGCCCCCTGCCCTTGGCGCAATAGGGCCCCGCTGGGGGACGACGATGGCGCCGGCTCCTAGTGCCGGCTCGACGGCCGGCTCGGGCGCCGTCCCAGCTGGCGCTACCTCCTCCGCAGGAGGCGGATGAGCCCCGTCCGGCGCATCCATGGTCGCCCCTGGGACATCAGGGGCCGCGTCCGACGCGGTCAGATCCAGCACCGGCGCGTCAGGAGCTGCTTCGACCCGGGGAGAAACCGGGATCGTCTCCAGGTCCACCTGCTCCGGGGCTGCCGGCTCAGATGGCTGGGCCCCTTCGGTCCTCGGGGTCGGCCTGGAGGTGGCCTCGCTAGCTGGCTCCTCCACATGGGCATGTGCGGAGGGGTCCTGTCTAGCCTTCGCACACTTCTTCGCCGGCCTCTCGACCCGGCTGGGGCAAGGCTGACCCACGGCGGCCTTCCCCGCAGCCGTGTCCCACCGGCGCTTGGACTCTATCTCAAGCTCCCTATCGGCAGCGTCAGCTGCTGCCCAGCCGGCCCGCTCGGCTGTGGAGGCGGTGTCTTCATCCGCATCCTCCGCCTCCCTGTCAAGCCAAGCTTCTCAGGAATAAAGTTCATCTCAAAATATGAAAGGGAGAAGAGGAGGAAACCATACACTCCAACTACCGGGACCTGCCTCCGGCCACCGCCACGGCGCCTCTTGGCGCCGTCTGCTTGCTGCCCGGCTGGGGGACCCGGCGCCGGTCGCTTAGAGGCCGGCCGAGAAGCTGTGGCACCCTTGCCCTTCTTCTCGGATGCCTCGTGAGCAGCGGTCGCTCCGCCACCTTGACGCCGGCCACGCGACGGTAGTGGGCCGGTGACCTCCTCCACCTCATCGGAGTCTCCCTCGAAGGGTGCATCAGAGCAGAATGAGGCTTCCTCATCGTCGTCCATCCAGTCTGCTAGGGCGTGCCGCGGGTACTCACCAGACGGCTCGGTCCCTTCCGACTCCAGGGGATCTCCCGAGTCGGCGGAGGAGTCTCAGCGGGGCTCCATCGCATCCTCGTCCTCCATCTCGGAGGCGCCGGACGCCTCCACGTCAGGAGCAGGCTGACGGAGGGACCCCTGCAGGGTCTTGAACATCTACAAGAAAGGAATTCAACCAGGCTCAGCAAATGCCACCGGCTTCAAAACAAAACGACAGAAAAGAAGGGAGTAAGGCTACCATTGGAGGCGGATGAGCCCGGTTAAACGAGGACATCCCCCATGTCCATTCCCCGCCCTCATCCATGCGGGTAGTGGAGATCAGGTTCACCCTCCGCGCTACAGCGCCCGGGGTGAACCTTTAGGTGGGCAGCCGGCATGGATCAAGCCGGCCGCTCATCTCGCAGACCAGATGCGGCCGCCTCTGCAGAGGCAGGATCCGGCGGACCACCATGGTGGCGAGAAGGTCGCGGCCGAGGAGGCCGCTCTCCCTCAAGATATCGAGGTGGGCGCGAATAAGCGCCACCTCAGGATGTGGCTTGGGAGTCTTCGCGTCCCAGTTCTGCTGCGTCGGAGGGGCGATGGCGAACGGGGGCATGTTGAGGGCGTCCTGGGCCGGGTCGGTGCTCCTCACATAGAAGAACCCCTGCTACCAATGCTTGATGGAGTCTTGCAAAGGCATCTGGGTGAAGCCGGACTTCGGGCGGTGATGCACCAACGTGGCGCCGCACGGCGTCATGGGGCGCGGCCCCTTGAGCTTCTCCACCTCGGATTTCTCCATGGCGATGGATTGCTGCTTAAAGAAGAACAGGTTGCGCCACAGATCGACGTGAGGCTCGATCCCCACGAAGCCCTCGCACAGGACCACGAAGGCGGCCAGCTGCAGTATGGCGTTCGGTGCCAGATGATGCGACTGCAGGCTGAAGAACTGGAGCCACTCGGCGAAGAAAGAGCTAGCCGGGAGCCCGAAACCCCGGTAGAAGTGCTCGGCGAAGACCACAACCTCTCCCGCGACAGGTGCGGGAGAGGCCTCGGAGCTAGGAAGGTGTACCGACACTTGGGAGGCCGGGGGCAGCAGTCGATGATGAAGGAGCGCATCGATGAGCTCCTCGTCGACATTGCTGCCCAGCCAGGCCCCTGCAAGGACGCCTGCTGCGCCGACGACTTCTTCGAAGAATATCCACCGGCCATGGCTGCGGGTGGCAAGAGCTCGAAGCGGTCGGCGGAGGTCTCGGTGGCGAAGAAGAAGGAGACGAAGGGCTCGAGCTCTTCTTCTCAGGACGCAAGTAGGAAGAAAGCACGGAACGGGGCGAGAAGAGGGGGCGAATGGCCTCCTCGAAACCCTCGCGTCCCATTTAAACCCCCACGAAGCGTCGTGGGGAGGGGATCCGGTGCGCGCCGGGCCCCATTAATTCCGTGTATTACGGGCGGTAACACCCCCCTAAGCCCAACCGTCGTGCAGTAAATCCACAGAGGATCTCCCGCGCGGAGGCCGAGGGGGCGTCATGGCGGGACCCAGGGCCCAGGCCCGGTCCCGTCAGCAGTAATCACCATCATTATGCCAGGCGGGGCCTGGCATGTGGCGTTCTCCGGGCCAGTTATGACTGGACCGAGGCATCGCTTCGAAGCTACCCGACTCCGAAGCCGGCGTCCTTCGCCGCAAACAACAGCCAAAATATCAAGACAAATCAATAAGCCGGCGAGGCCGCCCGCCACCAGGCGGCAGACCTCGCCAGCTTCGGGGACTACTGTCGGGGGGATAACCCCGGGGTAGGCTCATGAAGCCTGTTCCTTCATTTCCGGCCCAATGGGCATGAAGGCGCGTAGATTCTCAAGGCCCAAGTCATCTGACCAGCTAGGCATCACCTACCGGCTGGAAGACGAGGCGGCCGCCTTTCTGGCCGGCCAGGCAACCCCTGCCAGCTAGAATCCAAGCAGCCTCCCATGCAGACCCGGCCTGGTCCCGCCAGCCGGACTAAATAGGAGGCGGACACCCTCAAAGCCGGCTGACCAAGCAAGCTAGTCGGCCGAGGATCACCCGTCACATTAGATCGTAGGTCAGGAAAGGACCTCATGATTAAAGGTCGCTACGCGTCAGCAAAGGTACTGGATCGGGGCGCCCGGCAGGTACGAGCGTTGGCGGCCATGCCGCTGTCCTACCCCGGCTCTGATCCATCACCTAGCTTGATGTCGGACCGTCACACTCCCACTCCATTACTGCACTCGGCGTGGGGAACAGTGGAGGCGGTCGTACTGCCTGCCCATGAAGAATCTCGCGAGGCAACGCTCGACGTACAACGCGTGCTCAGCGTTCACCTTACGCGGGAGCCCCATTGGCCAGCCGGCGGGTCCCACCAATAATCGAGACCATGCAGCCGGCGGGACCCTCATCGACAAGACAAGACCCCTGTGGGCCCCTGGCCAGCCGGCAAAGCAGCCAGCCGGGTCCCATGCATGTACCTTTTATCCATATTGTAGGTCGGCGGGTTCGCCTGTAAAACCCCCCGGCCGCCCCCATGCAAGGGGGCCGATCACTTGCTAGTCATTCAACACAACACACTCACCAACCAACAGAGAGCGAGGTTGAGACGAGCCGGCTGCTCCCCTCTTCCTCCTCCCAACACAGCTCCAAGAGCACCATTGTACTATGTTCCCATACATCAAACACACAAGCAGGATTAGGGGTATTATCTCTACGGAGAGCCCTGAACCTGGGTACATCGTGCGTCCCATGTGTGTACCAACCTCGTTCCCAACGCCCACCTTTGTCCCTTGAGTTCTCACCGACCTTAGCCTACCTATGGCATATGTTGTGAGTATTCACCGACACATAGACTGCCATCACCTTCGACCAGTCAGATCACCCTACCCATGTCCCCACTCCAGGAAGTCAGACTCTTGTTGTCGACCCGGTGGTAGAAGGAGTTCGACTCCGCAAGGTGTTGATGGATGGAGGGAGTGGTTTGAACATCATGTACGCCGACACTCTCAAGGGGATGGGCATTCCAATGCCCAAACTCAACGACAGCAATATGCAGTTTCACGGAGTGATCCCAGGGAAGAAGGTCAAGTCACTCGCCTATATCGCGTTAGATGTCGTTTTCGGCTCTGACAAGAACTTCCGCAAGGAGAAACTCACGTTCGAGGCGGTATACTTCCAGAGTGCCTACCACGCCATACTTGGTCGTCCAGCATATGTACGTTTCATGGCCCGACCATGTTACGTTTATCTGAAGATGAAGATGCCAGGGCCGAAGGGAGTCATCACCATCACCGGCGATTGGCAGAGGGCAGAAGAATGTTTGCAGCAGGGCTCCAAGATCGCCGACCAGCAGATGGCAATGGCGGAGCTCGATGAGTACCGGCAGACAGTAGATCCCGCCGAACTGATGCGCTCGAAGAAGCCAGCTTCTGAGTCTGTAGTCTAGTCGGCATGCGAAATCAAGAAGGCCAGCATCCACCCGACGAATCCCACCGTTGTCCCAACCAACATCTCAACAACTCTTGACCCTAAATAGGAAGTCGGGCTCATTCGGTTCCTCCGTGAGAACTGCGACATCTTCGCATGGAAGCCCCCTGACATGCCTGGTGTACCCAGGGAACTGGCTGAGCACCGACTGAGGGTCGGCCCCAAAGCTCGACCTCTCAAGGAACATCTGCGTCGGTCCGCCACGCAGAAAAGGAAAGCAATCGGCGAGGAAGTAGCTAAGCTCCTAGAGGCCAAGTTCATTCACGAGGTTTACCATTCCGAGTGGCTTGCGAATGTTGTCATGGTGCCTAAGAAGGACAAGTCAGTCCGAATGTGCATCGACTTCAAGCATATCAATCGTGTCTGCCCGAAAGACCACTTCCCACTCCCCCGCATAGATCAGATTGTCAACTCGACTGCGGGATGTGAGCAATTGTCTTTTTTAGATGCTTACTCTGGGTACCACCAGATCCGTCTGTATGGCCCAGATGAAATAAAAACGGCTTTCATCACCCCGTTTGGGTGCTTCTGCTACATCACTATGCCATTCGGTCTCAAAAATGCAGGAGCCACTTTTATGCGCATGATTCAGAAATGCCTCCTCGACCAGATCAGTCGGAACGTGGAGGCATACATGGACGATATCGTAGTCAAGTCACGCAAAGGTTCCGACCTGTTCACTGACTTGGCTGAAACGTTCGCCAACCTTCAAAGGTACGACATCAAGCTCAACCCAGCCAAGTGCACATTCGGAGTCCCTAGCGGCAAGTTACTCGGTTTTCTTGTTTCCGAACGAGGAATCGATGTTAACC
Source organism: Hordeum vulgare subsp. vulgare (assembly GCF_904849725.1). Classification (NCBI taxonomy): domain Eukaryota; kingdom Viridiplantae; phylum Streptophyta; class Magnoliopsida; order Poales; family Poaceae; genus Hordeum; species Hordeum vulgare. Next base: position 390,334,766 of record NC_058522.1, read on the forward strand.
CCGAAAAGATCGGGGCAATCATCCAAATGAAAAGCCGTGTGCGAGTGCACGACGTCTAGAAGCTTACAGGATGTTTGGAAGCATTAAGAAGATTCATATCTTGACTCAGAGAGAAAGCCTTACCATTATACCGACTCATGAAGAAGTCACATACCTTCGAGTGGACTCCCGAAGCAGAAGTTGCATTCGTCGAGTTAAAGACTCTGCTATCCACCCAGCTGGTTCTTGTTGCTCCGTACAGCAAAGAGCCACTCCTCTTATATATCGCGGCTACAAATAAAATTGTTAGCACAGTCCTGATAGTCGAGCGAGAGGAGGAAGGCAAGGCTTCCAAGATTCAGCGCCCAATATATTATGTTTCTGAGGTATTGACTCCTTCCAAGCAGAGATATCCCCACTATCAAAAGCTTCTCTATGGGATTTACATGACTGCAAAGAAGGTAGCTCATTATTTTCAAGATCACTCGGTGTGTGTGGTCAGCGATGCCCCATTGTCAGAAATCCTTCACAATTGGGATGCATCGGGCGGAGTGGCGAAATGGGAAATGGAACTATTATATTGTGACATAAAGTTCGAAGCCAAGAAAGCCATCAAATCTCAAGCTCTGGTAGATTTCATGGCTGAATGGATAGAACAACAACAACCAACCCCTACCCACTCGGCACACTGGACTATGTTCTTTGACGCCTCGAAGATGCTGAGTGGTTCTAGTGCAGGTGTAGTTCTTATATCCCCGAAGGGCGACAAGCTCAGTTACGTATTGCAGATTCACTTCGATTCCTATAACAATGAGCCAGAGTATGAAGCTCTCCTTTACGGGTTGCGTATGGCCATCTCACTCGGCGTCTGACGCTTGATGGTATACGGCGACTCGGATCTAGTGGTTAATCAAGTAATGAAAGAGTGGGATGTGAGAAACCCTGCCATGACTGGATACTGCAACGCAGTAAGAAATCTTGAGAAAAGGTTTGAAGGTTTGGAGCTTCATCACGTTCCTCGATTGAAGAATCAAGCTACTGATGAATTGGCAAAAATCGGATCCACTTGGAAAATTGTGCCCAGCGATGTTTGTTTGGAGCACATACACACCCCTTCGGTCCAGGAAGATCCATTCACTCGAGAACCTCCTCAGCCTACAGGTGCATCTGATTCGACAAAAGTTGAAATCCCAGCAATTGTCGATCTAATCATGGAGATTCGAGTGGTCACGCCCGACTGGACAGTGTCGTATATTGCATATAACCTGAGGCAAGAACTACCCGAAGATGAAGACGAAGCTAGACATATCGTCCGCGGGTCAAAAGCCTTCACGGTCATGGGAGATCATCTCTATAAGGAAAGTGTGTCTGGCATAGCTCAGCGGTGCATTTCCCCTGAGGAAGGCCGACTGATTTTGGAGGAAATTCACTCGGGAACCTGTAATCATCATGCATCCTCCAGAGCCATCGTTGCTAAGGCATTCCGAGCTGGATTCTTCTGGCCACGTGCGGGTGAAATGGCCAAGGAGCTTGTAGATCGTTGTGAAGGATGTCAATTCTACTCCAACAAATCTCACAAGTCGTCATCTGCTCTAAAGACAATCCCCTCACATGGCCTTTTGATGTGTGGGGCTTGGACATGGTCGGACCCTTTCGTACAGGGCAGGGCGGATTCACTCATTTGCTAGTCGTAGTCGACAAATTCGCCAAGTGGATAGAAGCCAAGCCAATCAAAAAGCTAGATGCACGCACTGCAATCAAGTTCATGAGGGAAATCACTTTCATATTTGGGGTTCCACACAGCATCATCACTCACAATGGATCGAACTTCGACTCGGATAAATTCAAGAGTTTTTGCTCCAACCAAAGAACTCGAGTGGATTACACATCCGTTGCTCATCCCCAAACAAATGGCCAGGCTGAACGAGCGAATGGATTCATACTTCAAGGGTTAAAACCTCGTCTCATGCGAGAGATTGGACAAGCTGCATGTCGTGGGTATAAGCCTGATACTAGATGTGTAGGGTACGAAAGTAGAGGGCAGTGTCCTAGCTACGGCAAGGTTGTATGAGTTCAGGCCCCTCTGCGGTGGAGGTAACAGCCCTACGTCTTAGTACTCTGTAGCTTTTGTGTCGAGTGGAATATAGGTGTTACAGAATGCGAACCCTTGTGCCATAGGGGAGGGGTGGCTTATATAGAATGCGAACCATTGTGCCAGCAGCAGACTGAACTTGAATGCTCTTCAAAGTTTCACCAAATTGGATGTTGATTGTAATCTTCGTCATTCGCCTTGATCAATTCTGCTTGGTACAAAATATCTGAGTGGATTTGAAGATCCGAGTGAGCAAACGAAATGGCGCATCTGAAAGGATCTTTTGATGTGACCAGTCACACTGTTAGCTCCGAAATTTCCGGAATTTGAAAATTTCGGTTGCCGCACGTTACGGTGTGATGACGTCATCACCATCAAGTGGATCCTGTCGCCTCGATTCCTGCGCCTCTATCTCCGCCACGTATCTCGCGATGGCCTGTGAAGGGATAAGTTGAGGGGCCACTTTCTAGTGACCCAGTCGGCTGGTTATAAAAGCCTCCAGCGCTAGGGTTTGGAACGACATCGTCTTCTTCCTCTCCTGTGCTCTTCCTTCTCCTTATTCACCAACGCAAACTGAAGCAATCAATCTCACCATTGCCACTATGACGAAAGGGCAGACTGGCAAGCTGGAGAAGGCGAAGAAGAAGGGCGTCGCCAAGTCGAAGAAGCAAGCTCTGCCGCCGGGCTGGATCCAGCGGGATTTCCTCCCTTCCACTGTGCGGAAGGAGGATCTCCTCGACCTCGTCTAGCATGGCATGCTGGCAGACAAGTCTTGGAGGCTTCCTGGAGACGAGATCGAGCCTGAGCCGCGGGAGGGAGAGCGGGTTCTCCTCCTGACCCACGTCGAAAGAGGTTTCTCTCTGCCGCCCATCCTTTCATTCGGGGGTTCTTGAACTTCTTTGGGGCGCAGTAACATCATTTTCCTCTGAATGCCATTGCGCATCTTTCTTGCTTTATCACCTTGTGTGAGTGTTTGTTGGGGTGTCCTCCTCACTGCGGACTCTTTAAATCTATCTTCACCATGCGTTCTCAGTCGGTGAAGAAAGTCAATCGACTGATGACAAGACTCATGTCATCCAGTTGTGTGGGGATTTAGGGCTTCAGAAGAGAGCCAAAAGTAGCTATCCTGCCATGACCTTTCCTGAGTCGGTTTGCAACTAGCAAGCCACTTGGTTCTACTGTAATGATGTCGCTTACCCGAATATGTCGAGTGGACTCCATCTCTTTATTCTAGAGCGACCGAGTGCTCCGAGGACGTTACTGTTGATGAAGGAGGAAAAAATCTCAGGTGGATCCCTTGGTCAAAGCGCTAATAGGTCTGGTCTGCAACGGAGTGATAGGAATGGATTTGTTAGAGACCTTCCTTGGTAGACGCATGCAGCCTCTCTAGGCTCGGGACCACACTATGTGGCATTACACTGGTCCTGAGGACTCCACTCGGTCTCATCCCGAGGAAGTGAATGAAGACACGGTAGCAAAGTGGATCCGCGGAATAGCTAGTCCTTGTGATAATCCGATGGGGGCAAAAACGGTCCTGCCCATCTTAGCTGAAAACCCGCCGACCAACAAGGTTAGTTCCGCTCTTATGAATATTTTTGCGTTTGAACCAAGTGCTTGCAATTTCCTTGTCGACCGAGCTTGTGGATTGTATCTTGCAGAAGTGGACGAACTTGCATTCCCCGGTCCCGAATGGCAACCCACTCGATCTTGATAAGGGGAGCATGGAGGATAGTGCGGAGAGTGAGGACTATGTCGATGACAGCGAAGAGACCGAGGAGGAAGAGTCGGAAGAGAGCGAGGAGGAAGATTCATCTCCTTCTCACCATGAGCCTCGGACCAAGCAGCGTCATAACCCCGCGGGCACTCCAAGCAAACTTTTGGCATCGAGTGGCAGGAGTGCCAAGCGTGTCAGGGGATCGTCTGGAGAACCACTAGAACAGCCTGCAAAGGTGCCCAAGCCCAGCGGACCCAAACCTCGGAAGGCTCTGCCTAGGATGAGGATTGTCGATCCAGTTGCCTCTCTATAAGTACTTGATCTCCTACTCTTACCCGAGTGAACTTTTTGGTTGATGATGACTGAATGAGATTGCCTTGACAGAGCTGCTACCTCTATCACGTCGGCGCCGCGAGGGGACGAAGATCCCATGGAGGTTGACACCGCAAACACAGCCACCTCACAACTAGGTATTACTGATTTTCCATTATGTGTCATTCCTCCGTGTGTATGGTTTCCTAGTTGTAACTTCTGGTGTTTCTGTCTGCCAGCCGCGCCTGCTGCAAGAGTGGTCATCCAGCTGGACGACGATGATCAAAGGCCACCAGCTGCTGCGGTGGAACCCATTGTGTCCGAGGTGCCTGTGCTGGAAATGGCTGTAGTGAGTGCTCCACCTCTCAGTTTAGTCGTTGTCACCACTACTCCGACTGGATTGCAGTCAAGCGCTCCAGTTGTTTCTACCGTAGCCTCAGGATTGATGTCACCCACGACTGTGTACCCCCATGTGTCGTGTCCCTGAAGAATAGACTGGTGCCACCAAGGAGGCTATGATCCAGGCAGAGCTGATGACGCAACAAGCAAAAGGAGCCTATGATGTCATCGTATCGGTGTACAACAAAATCGTGGTGCTCCAAGAAAACGTCCCAGTAAGTTCGACCGTAAGTTTGAATTCTGACTCACACCCACTGGGTGTTTTTGTAGAAATGCCTTTGTTTTATTTGCATTCCAGTGGGGTCACTCCGAGTGAACCCACTTGGTGTAGTCCCCGAGACCGTTGTCCAGTGCTTGCACTAGCAGGGCTCTTAATCAGTAGAGACTTTTCTTTTTTGTTGATCAAAATCAACCAGAGCAGATCTAGTTGAGCTCTGAATCCAGTGGGGGCACGCTAAGTGCACCCACTAGGTGTAGCCCCCGAGACTATTATTAGTCTGTACTCTGTAGTGAATGATAATAGTTTGAAGTACTTAACTGTATAATATTTTTGGCTCGTCGGGACATGCATGATTGAGTGATAATCAGTGGGGTCATGCCGAGTGAATCCACTGGGTGTATTCCCCAAGACCGCTGTCGAGTGCTTGCATCCGCAGGGGTCTGATCGGAAACATATCTTGTCCTTCAATGGAATGAAGTTTTTATCACTCAGAAGTGATTTTACTTTGACCATATATCAATCGGAAGTCTTATATATGTCGATTGATGTTTGTCTTCTGACTCTTTCAGAAGGCTTGCGAAGTAGGTTCTGCGTATGCTACCTTGGCTGCACAAAAGACTTCACTGACTGTGAACCTGGAGACGGTTACGAATGAAGTAGCTACTTTGAAGAAAACACTAGAGGAGAAGGACAAAGCATTGGTGGAGGCTCAGGCAACCAGTAAGAGTTTGCAGGTGGAAGTGGAGAAAATGCAGAAAGAGCGAATGAAGTGGATGAACCAGCTGAAGGATATGAATAGAGGGCTAATGCTCAAGAGAAATACGTGGGAGACTTTGCCACCAAGATGCTGGAGTTATTCACTGGTAAGTGTATTGTGGAGTGAATCGTGCAATCGATTGTGTGATGTTTTGTTGATGACCTTGAAAGTTCTCTCCCACGGAATTCTGTCAAGACTTGGGGAAGGAAACTGAGGAGGTTGAACCTTCGCTTGACCCGATGAACACTCCACTCGGTGATGGTCCAGCTCTCAATCTGTTCCGTATGAGCTCCCGACTGATGAAGGTGGAGAAGTACGTCACGCGACTGAGGGATGTTGTGAGCAAGATCGACAAGGAGTTATGGCTAGAGGATGAGCTCCAGCATGACCTGGAGGGAATGATGACTCAAATGGAGCACATACCTCAGCGGGTTCAAGTGTGGAAGAAGTCCGCTGCTTGGTGTGGGCGGACATAGCTTTGTCACTCGCAGGGTCCATTGCAAGGAGGCCCGGGAGGAGAAGCTGAAGGCGCTGCAGGTTGCAAACACGAAGAACCTTCGGTTTGAATACTTAATGGAGACCTTCATTGATGATGCAACCCGTATCGCCGACGTCGTCAACCTCGATACATTCGTGGAGCCGGCCAGTCCAGGTGAGCCGTGAGGAAGATGATAACTCGTGAGAAAAACATTTATTCGCCTTGGTACACCGAGTGGTTATTGTAAACGCTTAAAACTTCGTTGGGGTAATAACTCGAATGCTTTTGGCCCGGGCGGATAACCTTGATCTGCGTCGGGTATCATCGATGTGCTCGTTTCGACTGAATTTGATTTAATCTTGTCGAATGTACCTTTCTTTTTAGGGATGCTCTGGGCATTTGGGCAGGGTTTCATCACTTAGGCGAATCTGGTTCGCGACTAAGTCTCCGAGTGAGAGGGTAACTCTTCACTCGGATTTTTTTTAACTTAGGCAAATCTGGTTCTCGGCTAAGCCCCCTAGTGAGAGGGTAGCTCTTCACTCGAATAAGTTTTTTTATCTTAGGCGAATCTGGTTCGCGGCTAAGCGCCCGAGCGAGAGGGTAGCTCTTCACTCGGAGAAGTTTTTTAACTTAGGCGAACCTGGTTCGCAGCTAAGCCTCCGAGTGAGAGGGTAGCTCTTCACTTGGAGAAGTTTTTTAACTTAGGCGAATCTGGTTCGCGGCTAAGCCCCCGAGTGAGAGGGTAGCTCTTCACTCGAAGAAGTTTTTTAACTTAGGCGAATCTGGTTCGCGACTAAGCCCCCGAGTGAGAGGGTAGCTCTTCACTCGAAGAAGTTTTTTAACTTTGGCAAATCTGGTTCGCGAGTAAGCCCCCGAGTGAGAGGGTAGCTCTTCACTCGGAGAAGTTCACCGGAGATCGTCCGGTGGAATAAGCAAGTTCACCGGAGAATCCAAGACGGAAACATGGCTAGATGATTACCGAGTGGCAGTTCAGATCGACGACGGCAACGACAACGTCGCAATGAAGCTCTTGCCCCTGATGCTGGATGGTTCGGCGCGCGCTTGGCTGAATCAACTAGATCCATCAAGTATATATTGCTGGGCAGACTTGGCCCGAGTGTTCATCAAGACCTTCGAGGGCAGCTGCAAGCGCCCTGCTGGTCTCTCCGAGCTACAGCTTCTTCTGCTGGCAGTGTGCGCTCCATTGGCATTTGTTTTCTCCACATTCTTCTCCATTGACTTCACGGAGTGGAATTAGCATCTTCTTTCTCCACCTTCTTCTTCTCCATTGGCAGCTACTTCTGCCGGCGGTGTGCGCTCCACCTTCTGCTTCTGCTTTCAGATGGAATTGGCATCTCCGTCGACTGCTTTGCCTTTGCCACTGCGGAGGCGGTCTTCTTCTTCTCCATTGGCATAGCTAGGCCTGGGCATTCGCTTAGACCGAACCGATCGGTTCGGTGCCTCGGTTTATTTTTAAATTCGGTTTCCTGATTTTATGAACCAATCGGTCTGCTAAGCATTCACTAACCGAGGCGTTCGGTCCACTGAGAATTCGGCTCGGTCCTTGGTTATAACTGAAGAGAACCTACACCTTTTTTACGAACTTGAAGAGAGAACCATAGATGGAGGAACAAGAGAAGGAATCAATGAAAGCATGCTTAGCGTTGCGTAATATGGCTCAATCACAATCTGGCCACCCCATGCTCCCTTGCATATCATACGTGAATGGTATGAGGAAAGACATACAACATGATATGGATGCAAGCCGGCCGTCGACCATGAAGGAGCACGCGTGCTACCGACCGCCACCGAGGGAAAGCCACGGGCGCCGCCGGTCGTCGACCATGAAGGAGCACGGGCGCCGCCGGCCGCCGCCGAGGGAGAGCCACGGGCGCCGTCGACCACCGACCATGAAGGAGCACAGACGCTGCCGACCGCCACCAAGGGAGAGCCACGGGCGCCGCCGGCCCTCGACCATAAAGGAGCACAGGCGCTGCCGGTCACCACCGACGGAGAGCCACGGGCACCGCTGGCCGTCAACCATGAAGGAGCACGGGCGCAGTCCGCCGCCACCAAGGAAGAGCACGGGCGCCGTCGGCCGCCGACCGCCGCTTGGATTGTGATCTATGAAAAACGAGGTGGTGGCGCTGCGTCTACTGCGTGATTTCGTGCGTCAAGGAGCGTACCGCCACCAGGGATAAGCTGTGAGGGCAACGCGTGTTGGGCTAAGAATTGGGTTGAGAAAAGGCTGAGTATACTTTCTGTACATATTACCTCTTTTTTTTATCATGGATGGGCTATGGAGCTTTCCCTGCACACAGATTTCAATACCTCGGTTGCTTTGGGGAATTCGGTCAGCTGGGTCCAATGACCAAACAAACCGATGTAATTTCGGGTTTCCACAATTGCTAACCGAACAATAAACTGAAGCTTCGGTCCTTGGTTTTTTCGGCTTTGGTCTTGGTTTTTTCGGCTCCGGTCTTTGGTTCTCGGTTTTTTTGCTCACCCCTAGGCATAGAGGGTTGCTATCTCCATCATCTTGCTCATAGACATATCTCGTGTCCGACCGAACTTTAAGTACAACTCTCGGTATTTGATGCCTGCTTTGAAAGCGCAGACTGCCTGATGCTCGATGACGTTCTCCACCGTGTGGTGGAGGGTGGTCCAGCGTTGGATGAAATCGCGCAAAGACTCACTCGGCTTCTGGCTCAATGTTGTAGCTCGGAGAGACCAGCACGGTGCTTGCAGGTGCCCTTGAAGGTCTTGATGAACACTCGGGCCAAGTTTTCCCACCAATATATACTTGATGGAGCTAGTTGATTTAGCCAAGCGCGGGCAGAACCATCCAGCATCAAGGGCAAGTGCTTCATTGTGACGTTGTCGTTGCCATCGCCGATCCGAACTGCCACTCGGTAATCATCTAGCCATGTTTCCGGCTTGGATTCTCCGGTGAACTTGCTTATTCCACTCGGACGATCTCCGGTGAACTTCTCCGAGTGAAGAGCTACCCTCTCACTCGGGGGCTTAGCAGCGAACCAGATTCGCCTAAGTTAAGAAACTTCTCCAAGTGAAGAGCTACCCTCTCACTCGGGGGCTTAGCCGCGAACCAGATTCTCCTAAGTTAGAAAACTTCTCCGAGTGAAGAGCTACCCTCTCACTCGGGGGCTTAGCCGCGAACCAGATTCGCCTAGTTATAAAAACTTCTTCGAGTGAAGAGGTACCCTCTCACTCAGGGGCTTAGCTGCGAACCCGATTCGCCTAAGTTAGAAAAAAATTCCGAGTGAAGAGCTACCCTCACTCGAAGACTTAGTCGCGAACCAAATTCGCCTAAGTGATGAAACCCCGCCCAAATGCCTAGAGCATCCCCAAAAAGAAAAGTAAATTCGACAAAGATAAAATCAAATTCAGTCGAAACGAGCACATCGATGATACCCGGCGCACATCAAGGTTATCTGCGCGGGCCAAAAGCATTCGAGTTATTACCGCAACGAAGTTTTAAGCGTTTACAAGAACCACTCGGCATACCGAGGTCAATGAATGTTTTTCTCATGAGTGATCAACTTCCTCACAGCTCACGTGGACTGGCCGACTCCACGAAGGTATCGAGGTCGATGACGTCGGCGATGCGGGTTGCAACATCAATGAAGATCTCATGAAGTCTTCAAACCGAAGCTTCTTCGTGTTTGCAACCTGCAGTGCCTTCGGCTTCTCCTCCTGAGTCTCCTTGCAATGGACCCTGACGAGTGACAAAGCTACGTCCGCCACACCCCGAGCAGCGGACTTCTTCCACGCTTGAACCCGCTAAGGAATCTGCTTCATTCGAGTCATCATTGCCTCCAGGTCATGTTGGAGCTCATCCTCTGGCCATAACTCCTTGTCGATCTTGCTCACAGCAGCCCTCAGTCGCGTGACGTACTTCTCCACCTTCGTCAGTCGGGAGCTCATACAGAACAGATTCAGAGCTGGACCGTCACCGAGTGGAGTGTTCATCGGGTCAAGCGAAGGTTCAACCTCCTCAGTTTCCTTCCCCAAGTCTTCATAGAATTCTGTGGAAGAGAAGTTTCAAGGTCATCAACAAAACATCACACAACCAATTGCACGATTGACTCGACAATACACTTACCAGTGAGTAACTCCAGCATCTTGGTGGCAAAGTCTCCCACGTATTTCTCTTGAGAATTAGCCCTCCTATTCATATCCTTCAGCTGGTTCATCCACTTCATTCGATTTTTCTGCATTTTCTCCACCTCCACCTCCAAACTCTTACTGATTGCCTGAGCCTCCACCAACACTTTGTCCTTCTCCTCCAGTGTTTTCTTCAAAGCAGCTAGTTCATTCATAGTCGTCTTCAGGTTCGCAGTCAATTGAGTCTTTTCTGGAGCCAAGGTAGCATACGCAGAGCCTACTTCGCAAGCCTTCTGAAAGAGTCAGAAGACAAACATCACTCGACATATATAACACTTCTGAGTGATATATGGTCAAAGTAAAATCATTTCCGAGTGATAAAAACTTCATTCCATTGAAGGACCCCTGCCGATGCAAGCACTCGATAGCGGTCTCGGGGACTACACCCAGTGGGTTCACTCGGCGTGACCCCACTGATTATCACTCGATCAGGCATATCCCGATGAGCCAAAAATATTATACACTCAAGTACTTCAAACTATTATCATTCACTACAGACTAATAATAGTCTCGGGGACTACACCCAGTGGGTGCACTTAGCGTGCCCCCACTGGATTCAGAACTCAACTAGATCAGCTCTGGTTGATTTTGATCAACAAAAAATAAAAATCTCTACTGATTAAGACCCCTGCCAGTGCAAGCACTCGACAGGGTCTCGGGGACTACACCCAGTGGGTTCACTCGGACTGACCCCACTGGAACGCAAATAAGACAAAGGCATTTCTACAAAAACACCCAGTGGATGTGAGTCGGAATTCAAACTTACGGTCGAACTTACTCGGACGTTTTCTTGGAGCACCACGTTGTTGTTGTACATCGAGACGATGGAATCATAGGCTCCTTTTGCTTGTTGCATCATCAGCTCTGCCTGGATCATAGACTCCTTGGTGGCACCAGTCTGTTCTTCAGGGACACGACGTGTGGTGTACACAGTCGTGGGTGACATCAATCCTGAGGCTGCAGCAGAAACGACTGGAGTGCTCGACTACAATCCAGTGAGGGTAGTGGTGACTACGACTGAACTGATAGGTGGAGCACTCACTACATACATTTCCGCCACGGGCACCTCGGACACAAAGGGTTCCGACACAGCAACTGGTGGCCTTTGATCGTCGTCGTCAAGCAGGATGACCTCTCTTGCAGCAGGCGCGGCTGGCAGACAAAAACACCAGAAGTTATAGTCAGGAAACCATACACATGGAGGCATGACACGGAATGGGAAATCAGTAATACCTAGTTGTGAGGTGGCTGTGTTCGCGGTGTCAACCTCCATGGGATCATGTCACGCCCAAGATGCGACCCTATCCTCAATTTGGCACGAAGACCTCGTCAGGGATAGAAGCGCATCTCGTCATGTCGCAAGAATGGATATCGTTACAAGTACATGTACTGAAGAGAAGAGATATATTTATAGAATTGGCTTACACTCGCCACAAGCTACATCAGAGTCACATCAATACATTACATAATCATCAAGAGTAAGAGCGGGGTCCGACTACGGACGAAAACAAACGAGAAAAATAAGAACGACGTCCATCCTTGCTATCCCAGGCTGCCGGCCTGAAACCTATCCTAGATCGATGAAGAAGAAGAAGAAGAAGCAACTCCAAATGAACAATCAACACGCTCGCGTCGAGTGACCTTTACCTGTACCTGCAACTCATGTTGTAGTAATCTGTGAGCCACAGGGGACTCAGCAATCTCATTTCCAAAGGTATCAAGACTAGCAAAGCTTATTAGGTGAGGCATGGTTAAGTGGTGAGGTTGCAGCAGCGGCTAAGCATATATTTGGTGGCTAAACTTACGAGTACTAGAAATAAGAGGGGGAAGATCTACGCATAGCGGGCGTGAACTACTGATGATCAAATGAATGATCCTGAACACCTACCTACGTCAGACATAACCCCACCGTGTCCTCGATCGGAGAAGGAACTCACGAAAGAGACAGTCACGGTTATGCACACAGTTGGACAATTTTAATTAAGTTAACTTCAAGTTATCTAGAACCAGTGTTAATCAAAGCTTCCATGTTGCCACATAACCGCGGGCACGGCTTTCTGAAAAGATTTAACCCTGCAGGGGTGCTCCAACTAGTCCATCACAAATTACCACAAGCCGCATAGAAATCCTCAATCACGAAGCTCGCGATCTCGTCGGATTCCCTAGTGGAAAACCTCAACTCTGAGATTACCCAAAGCATCACCGGAATCCCGATGCACAAGATATCTTGTCAAAGGTAAAACTAATCCAGCAAGGCCACACGGTGTGTCGACGAACCCGATAGGAGCCGCGTATCTCGTTCTCAGGACACACCGTCTATGCATAGTGGACGGTAGCCAAACCTCGAGTTGCCCCGAGGTGGCACCGCCGACTGCTAGGTGGGTGGACCAACACTCATGCGGAGCACCGGGGGTTGATTAAATTATCCTCGGGGTCCGGAAAGTCCCTATGCAATTTTATTAGGTTATTAGGCAAATGTAGTACCAAGGTTGGGCCTTGCGAGACCAGCTTTAATCTAAAACGAATTATCAAGGGGGTCCCCATAACAACCCTGATCGTGTTAGGAGCACTCAATTATGGAACATAACACCGGTAGCCGAAACTAAGGGGGCAAAGGTGGAACAAAACACCAAGCTAGAAAGGCCGAGCCTTCCGCCTTTTACCAAGTATATAGGTCCATTAAATTAAATAGCATTAATATATGGTGATAAGACAAGGAACCCATGTTATCACATGGTAGCAACTACACCTGCAACTAGCAACGCTAACAACATGGATAAGCAAGCGGTAACATAGCCAATCAGTGGTTTCCTAGGTTGAACAGGTTGAAGGTAATCATGGAATTGTTGAGAGGCTGATATTTAACATGTGGTAGGCATCGAGACATAAACGATAGAAGCGATAAAACTAGCATGGCAATGATAGAATGGTATCTGGGGAAATGGTCATCTTGCCTGAGATCCCGCTTGGAAGAAGAATAACTCCGGGAAGTCGGCGAACCACGTAGTCGAACGGGTCCTCACATGCCGACACGCTTGCGGAACTCTATTGAAACAGAGTAAACCAGAAACAAACATCAACACAAATATTCACCACACGATGCACAACACAAATGATGCATGAGCAGCTGAATGCATGCAAGTCACGACATGACAATTCACACAATCAAACACTACACATTAAGTGAAGCTCGATATGCAACGAGTTGCATATCGACGAAACTCCACGTTTAATTATTTAGTTCACTCCCGTTTATCTACACGCAATATTAAATGTTGTTAACATGGCAAAGGGGTGAAGCAGGTGATTCTACATGTCATCCTAGTCGGTTAACTCACAGAACATAGAACGAAGCTACGGTTACAAGAGACATGCAACACATGAATTTATGGCATTAATGCGTCATGCATGCTAGTTCATAACACCACGGGCAAGAAGAGAATGAAGAATGTGTCGCCATGGCGAACGAAAGGGAACCATGGCGGCAAAACGAAAATGGTGACACGACAACGTTCCGATCCCGAAAACTCGAGGAGATACCGGTGCCAACGAATAGGGAGTGCGTGCGTGACATGCCATATAATGATGGGGTGACCCCGGTTATCGGGTTTCCATGTGCCACATGCATAAATATGGGGGGTACGTGCAACTAATGACATCTAATAAACGGGCAACAATGCAACTCATACAAACATGCATGTCTAGGCTAAAGATGAAATCGCAGAAGGGAAAAAAAGGAACATAGGTCGAATTGCAACATAGTGCAGCGGCCAAGGAATCTAAGCGTGTGCGTGAGTGCAACAAAAAGAAAAAGAAAGCATGGCAAAATGAGGGCTACATGGGACTTGAACCCAGGATCCCTTGGGTGGAGACTAAATGCACTAGCCAGCTCAGCTACACAATGAGTCTTATATAAATAAGTGTTTTGGACTAGATGAATTACGCCGTGGTGCAGGTCAACAGAAACAAGCGTAAAAAAATAAATGAGCATAGCTGGGATTCGAACCCCAGATCTCTGGGATGGAATCGGTTGACACAAGCTAGTGGGCTACGGCCATGAGACTGACAATATATAGCGTTCATACAGAAGAACTAGCTAAACCACACAGTGCAGAAGTGAAGCAAAATAAAAATAACCAGTGCCAAAGAAATGTGTCACGCATGGGACTCGAACCAGAGACCTCCAGGATGGTAGTTGGCCGCTCTAGCCAACTCAGCTAGCAAACTGCTTGTGAAAGAAAGCGATATCGAGGCTTTCTATAAGAAAACCTTCGGACGTTCTACAGGAAACAAAAACACACACGCACAACCTGCAGAGTTCAGTTCGTCAGGGACGAACGGCTGAACGTGCGGGCGGCTGGAGGTTGGAAACGGAGCACGCATCGCGGGATCCGGTGCCTCTGGGCGCAGGACGACGTCCTCCTGCGAGGGGAGGCCAGATCCGAGGCGGAGGAAGCTCAAGCCAGCTACCATGGATGGGATTTCCTGCATAGAGAGAGAGGAAGAGATGAGACAGAGAGCAGGGGAGGAGAGGGAAACGAGGGGAAGGGGACCGAGGGACATGGGGTCCTGGCCTGCTGGTGTTCGTCGGCGGCGGTGGCACTCAGGCGGCTCAGGGGCGCGACAGTGAGGGGCTCCAACGAGCTGGCTCGAACGCGGGTCGCTCGGGAGCTCGGGCTACGGGCGCGGTGGATACTACGAGCGGGTGGACGCTCACGCTACAGACGGCGGACGCATCCAAGCGCAAGCGGTGGCTGGAGAACTACGGATGTGTGAGCTCGGGCACCAGAGGATCTGGTGGTTGCGCCCTGGGTGTGATTGGCTCGCAGAAGAAATCGAGGAGGGGTTGCGGTTGCGCAGATGGGATCTGGGAGGATACCGAGGGAGATGATTGTGGGTGGCGGCGGGCGACTGGGACTGATTGGACTAGGGTTAGGGCTAGGTTCATCTAGACCCTCCGATTTAGATCGGATGGTCGAGATAATTAGGTTAGCGAGTCCAATAGACAAACCAAAGACGTTTTGCGGTAAAACGGTGTTGATCCGGATCCAACGGTCATGATCGCCGGGTTCGGGTTCCGGGAGGTTTTCGGACTATGTCGCGCGTAGGGTCGATGCACTGTGCAGAGGGGCTAGGCGGAGATGAGAGGGAAAATGGGCACCCGACAACATATTTAAAACACCGACAGACGTCCGACGATATACCGAATATGGTGCCGCTACGGTCGACCGTTCGGGTACCAGACGGACTCTGATCGCGACGAAATTCGACAGGCGGCCTAGCTATAACTACTTACGACCGCATGCCAAGTTTCACCCCGATTAGAGAAAGTTTTACGCACACTTTAAAAACAGGGTTACGACTGATGCCGCGGGCGCGTGCGTGTGCGGTCGGGCTCAGAACGGACAACGACGTGAACCGGCAACTAACAACGGATGCAAGTTTGAAAACTGGCGGCAACGGAGATGCCGATGCAATGCAGATGATGCGAATGATGCGATGACGATGCCACAAATAAAATAAGCCAGACGACGAAAACGGAATAGAAGGGGAATCTTCTGGAACGTCGGCATCGGGCTGTCACAACTCTCCTACACTACAAGAGGATCTCGCCTCGAGATCCAAGAATGAAAGGGGGGAGAGGATGAGAAAGAACAAGAGGTAAAAACTTAGTCGCTTCTTGACAAATGAGTGAAACCAACGATCCTTGAAGGTTGCAAAGAAATGAGGAATGATATGAGAAACAAGCAAGAATTCACAAAAAAATTCGGCAGCACTTCGATAGGAAAATGGGACAAAAAATTCGATAAGAAGAGAGAAATAGACAATATTCACAACCAACAACTAGATAGAACAAGGGAACACCATGAACTTGATAGAACAACATAATAGACCCAAAAGAGCAACATCACAAGGCCTCCGGAACAAGAGAATAGGAACTAGCTCATACGGAAGAAGAGAATGAAGAGAGAATGACAACTATCATCACAATAAAATTGAAGAGCCTCCGGACAGAAGAATTGTCGTAGTAGTTGGAAAACCAACAACGAAAAGAACAAGACAGTAGTGGGCTTATGAAAACCTTTTCAAACTAATGAATTGACAACCAGCCACTAACAGAAACAAGGATTGATTGGGAGAAACAAGATATGAACAATTCCTTACACCAAGAGGATACATTGATAACTTGGATTAATGACAAGCACCATGATAGCAAAAATCCATAGGAAAAGCTTTAGGTGAAGTCTAAACCAAGATAGCTCAATGAATAATTCATGGGTTGAAAAATATCTCGTGAACATAGAATTGATGGGTTTAATTATCTCATTCTTGAAAGGAAAACTCTTCGAGGCTCCTACACTAACAAGAAAGCTATAATACCACCTCAAAGGATAAAGGAAGAACAATTGCACCTAGACATGCAAGAGAAAGGACACTTGAGGTTCTCCAACAAGAATCTTGAAGAACTCTTTGGGAATGAATTGAAACCTTGATGAACCACCATTAAGGACCTCCGTATACAAATGAATGATGCAACAAATATGAAGGTAGAAAAGAATAAGATTATGACCTTGCCAAGATTTAGATGAAGCCTCACAAAGAGATACTTAAAAGAACTCGGAACTCCGGAAAAGAAATATAGGCACTTGAGAAAAGAATTGATATCATGAGTCCTCCGGAAGAAGAATTGAAATCTCTTGGGAGAAGGAAGGACAATAATAATAATTATGTTATCCTCATCCTTCATCAAGTTTAATTGATGACAAGCAACGGATTTAGCATACCACTTATTCTACTAGAAATGAATCTTGAAGAGGCACAGAGATAAGCACCACTTGAGGCATGATTGAAGGACGCACCGGTAAGAATTCACCATTGAAATGGAAAACCAAGAATTAATGGAAATACATCAGAATGATGAGATCATAAGCCACCTGAGAGAAAACTTGAATAAGGCACCGGAATAATTGAGAGACGAACGAAGAGGCAACAATTTAGAAGAATTGAGGATGAAAGCTGAAATCTGAGAACGAATAATCTTCTAAAATGATGGCCTTCGGAGGATCGAGAATGAAAACAACTCAGAAATGCACCGGATAGGAAGAAAGGGATTACTCACGATAGAAACAATTGAGAGGATAACACAAAGCTGAGATGACAATCTTCACAAGAATGGAGCAAGATTTGAGAGAAACACTCCTTCGAATTGCAAGCTGAGAATGATGACGAGAACAACACCAAGAATTACTGAGACACTCCGGAATAATGAGGAATGAAAGGTTGAGCCAAATATGAGAATTAATATAAATGGATCTTGAAGAAGTAATAAGACTGATGAAATTCATACTTACGTCATAGTTGAAAAGAATTAAAGATCTCTGGAAGATTACAAGAGCTATAACAGATCCTGGGAAAAACCTGTGGGTTATGGGCCCACTCAAAGAAACCACCGTTAGAAAAATTGCTAGAAAGAGAGATATTGCACCGGTAAAAAGAAAACTAGATGAGGTTAGCACCTCGAAATAACTGAAGGATTGAAAACCAGAACTTCTGAAATATCTTTAACACTCCGGATAGAAAGAGAGAGGAATTAATAAACAAGATAGGCTGAAAGAATTTCCAACGTCAGAAAGAATTTAATGGTTGAAAAGGATATGATGACCATGGATAACTGAATTGAATTCACCGGTAAGGATGACAAGAATGAATAAAGATGAACACGAAGCTCCTGAGAATCTTCACAACGAATCACCGGCTACGAAAGGAAAAAGAGATAGCGGAAGCCTCACTGAAAATAAAGGCACTTGGATGAAATCCAATCACCGAAGAAAAGGGCGGGAGGGCGGGGAAAACAAAGACAACATGGGACAGATGGGATGACTCCGAAAAGAAATGAGAGATTGATCTTGCAAAATTGGAGAGGATTGAATTACTTGAAGAGAGACACACAGGTTGAAAAAGAATTAACATGACGACTCCGGTTGACAAGAATTGATATGACAATTGATTGAGCAAAGAATTTGATTCACATAAAAATTATGAGAACACCTCTTGGAAAGATCTGAAATCACCACATAACATCGAAGCAACTTGAATTACCATATTAAAACAAAACAAAGGTGAGGCTTATGAAACAAGCCAGAACAAACTCATGAGAAAGATTTCGTTCGATATTTTCGTGGACAGGAATCCACTAGATGTCAAACCCCAATGTAACATCATATATTTGTTGGAAGATTGTCCTATAAGCAACTACTTGAATTCCCACCTAAGAATTCCCGAAATATCTGGTCATGCAATCTGGTACACGGATACAAGGAGTAATAATCACACAACTCCTATACTAACCCGTCACCTGTATCACATCCGTCAACACACAACCAGAATCTCGGACCTTCATTTACAACAGACCCTCGTGATTACAACGATACAAAGTATGGCAGTACTCCCGAACAATCTGCACCAGTACTGGGGACATCGGGGTTATCTCGCCACTACTAGTATTGAAGCAATTACGAACATCCTTCGTTCTTAGATACTCAGAAATCTGAATGATAACGATGTGCTCAAGAATCCCCTGGAGCTCAACTCCCCTAAAACTCAAAGCAGATAGGAGGCACCAAGACAGAACTCCGTCACATCGGCATCATATAGATTCCAAAAATATCCGCATGATCCTAAAAAAAATTGAATGAGAAGATGAGTAGAATTAAATTATTACGTCAAGATTCCTCACCACAGCATAGAAGAGGAGAAAAAAGAATCCTACTCTCCGATATATAACTAGACTCAAAGCAGTTTTTCACTAGACTCGACTCGGCGAAGTTCGATCAATTAAGGGGGCTCCTAGGTCGGTAGTGCTCTGATACCAACTTGTCACGCCCAAGATGCGACCCTATCCTCAATTTGGCACGAAGACCTCGTCAGGGATAGAAGCGCATCTCGTCATGTCGCAAGAATGGATATTGTTACAAGTACATGTCCTGAAGAGAAGAGATATATTTATAGAATTGGCTTACACTCGCCACAAACTACATCAGAGTCACATCAGTACATTACATAATCATCAAGAGTAAGAGCAGGGTCCGACTACGGAGGAAAACAAACGAGAAAAATAAGAACGACGTCCATCCTTGCTATCCCAGGTTGCCGGCCTGAAACCCATCCTAGATCGATGAAGAAGAAGAAGAAGACGCAACTCCAAATGAACAATCAACGCGCTCGCGTCGAGTGACCTTTACCTGTACCTGCAACTCGTATTGTAGTAATCGGTGAGCCACACGGGACTCAACAATCTCATTTCCAAAGGTATCAAGAGTAGCAAAGCTTATTAGGTGAGGCATGGTTAAGTGGTGAGGTTGCAGCAACGGCTAAGCATATATTTGGTGGCTAAACTTACGAGTACAAGAAATAAGAGGGGGAAGATCTACGCATAGCGGGCGTGAACTACTGATGATCAAATGAATGATCCTGAACACCTACCTACGTCAGACATAACCCCACCGTGTCCTCGATCGAAGAAGGAACTCACGAAAGAGACAGTCATGGTTACGCACACAGTTGGCAAATTTTAATTAAGTTAACTTCAAGTTATCTAGAACCAGTGTTAATCAAAGCTTCCAAGTTGCCACATAACCGCGGGCACGGCTTTCCAAAAAGATTAACCCTGCAGGGTGCTCCAACTAGTCCATCACAAATTACCACAAGCCGCATAGAAATCCTCAATCACAAAGCTCGCGATCTCGTCGGATTCCCTAGTGAAAACCTCAACTCTGAGATTACCCAAAGCATCATTGGAATCCCGATGCACAAGATATCTCGTCAAAGGTAAAACTAATCCAGCAAGGCCACCCGATGTGTCGACGAACCCGATAGGAGCCGCGTATCTCATTCTCAGGACACACCGTCTATGCATAGTGGATGGTAGCCAAACCTCGAGTTGCCCCGAGGTGGCACCGCCGACTGCTAGGTGGGTGGACCAACACTCATGCGGAGCACTGGCCCGGGGGTTGATTAAATTATCCTCGGGGTCCGAAAAGTCCCTATGCAATTTTATTAGGTTATTAGGCAAATGTAGTACCAAGGTTGGGCCTTGCGAGACCAGCTTTAATCTAAAACGAATTATCAAGGGGGTCCCCATAACAACCCCGATCGTGTTAGGAATGCTCAATTCTGGAACATAACACCGTTAGCGGAAACTAACGGGGCAAAGGTGGAACAAAACACCAGGATAGAAAGGCCGAGCCTTCCACCTTTTACCAAGTATATAGGTCCATTAAATTAAATAGCATTAATATATGGTGATAAGACAAGGAACCCATGTTATCACAAGGTAGCAACTACACCTGCAACTAGCAACGCTAACAACATGGATAAGCAAGCGGTAACATAGCCAATCAATGGTTTGCTAGGTCGAACAGGTTGAAGGTAATCATGGCATTGTTGAGAGGCTGATATTTAACATGTGGTAGGCATCGAGACATAAACGATAGAAGCGATAAAACTAGCATGGCAATGATAGAATGGTATCTGGGGAAATGGTCATCTTGCCTGAGATCCCGCTTGGAAGAAGAATAACTCCGGGAAGTCGGCGAACCACGTAGTCGAACGGGTCCTCACATGCCGACACGCTTGCGGAACTCTATTGAAACAGAGTAAACCAGAAACAAACATCAACACAAATATTCACCACACGATGCACAACACAAATGATGCATGAGCAGCTGAATGCATGCAAGTCACGACATGACAATTCACACAATCAAACACTACACATTAAGTGAAGCTCGATATGCAACGAGTTGCATATCGACGAAACTCCACGTTTAATTATTTAGTTCACTCCCGTTTATCTACACGCAATATTAAATGTTGTTAACATGGCAAAGGGGTGAAGCAGGTGATTCTACATGTCATCCTAGTCGGTTAACTCACAGAACATAGAACGAAGCTACGGTTACAAGAGACATGCAACACATGAATTTATGGCATTAATGCGTCATGCATGCTAGTTCATAACACCACGGGCAAGAAGAGAATGAAGAATGTGTCGCCATGGCGAACGAAAGGGAACCATGGCGGCAAAACGAAAATGGTGACACGACAACGTTCCGGTCCCGAAAACTCGAGGAGATACCGGTGCCAACGAATAGGGAGTGCGTGCGTGACATGCCATATAATGATGGGGTGACCCCGGTTATCGGGTTTCCATGTGCCACATGCATAAATATGGGGGGTACGTGCAACTAATGACATCTAATAAACGGGCAACAATGCAACTCATACAAACATGCATGTCTAGGCTAAAGATGAAATCGCAGAAGGGAAAAAAAGGAACATAGGTCGAATTGCAACATAGTGCAGCGGCCAAGGAATCTAAGCGTGTGCGTGAGTGCAACAAAAAGAAAAAGAAAGCATGGCAAAATGAGGGCTACATGGGACTTGAACCCAGGATCCCTTGGGTGGAGACTAAATGCACTAGCCAGCTCAGCTACACAATGAGTCTTATATAAATAAGTGTTTTGGACTAGATGAATTACGCCGTGGTGCAGGTCAACAGAAACAAGCGTAAAAAAATAAATGAGCATAGCTGGGATTCGAACCCCAGATCTCTGGGATGGAATCGGTTGACACAAGCTAGTGGGCTACGGCCATGAGACTGACAATATATAGCGTTCATACAGAAGAACTAGCTAAACCACACAGTGCAGAAGTGAAGCAAAATAAAAATAACCAGTGCCAAAGAAATGTGTCACGCATGGGACTCGAACCAGAGACCTCCAGGATGGTAGTTGGCCGCTCTAGCCAACTCAGCTAGCAAACTGCTTGTGAAAGAAAGCGATATCGAGGCTTTCTATAAGAAAACCTTCGGACGTTCTACAGGAAACAAAAACACACACGCACAACCTGCAGAGTTCAGTTCGTCAGGGACGAACGGATGAACGTGCGGGCGGCTGGAGGTTGGAAACGGGGCACGCATCGCGGGATCCGGTGCCTCTGGGCGCAGGACGACGTCCTCCTGCGAGGGGAGGCCAGATCCGAGGCGGAGGAAGCTCAAGCCAGCTACCATGGATGGGATTTCCTGCATAGAGAGAGAGGAAGAGATGAGACAGAGAGCAGGGGAGGAGAGGGAAACGAGGGGAAGGGGACCGAGGGACATGGGGTCCTGACCTGCTGGTGTTCGTCGGCGGCGGTGGCACTCAGGCGGCTCAGGGGCGCGACAGTGAGGGGCTCCAACGAGCTGGCTCGAACGCGGGTCGCTCGGGAGCTCGGGCTACGGGCGCGGTGGATACTACGAGCGGGTGGACGCTCACGCTACAGACGGCGGACGCGTCCAAGCGGAAGCGGCGGCTGGAGAACTACGGATGTGTGAGCTCGGGCACTAGAGGATCTGATGGTTGCGCCCTGGGTGTGATTGGCTCGCAGAAGAAATCGAGGAGGGGTTGCGGTTGCGCAGATGGGATCTGGGAGGATACCGAGGGAGATGATTGTGGGTGGCGACAGGCGACTGGGCCTGATTGGACTAGGGTTAGGGCTAGGTTCATCTAGACCCTCCGATTTAGATCGGATGGTCGAGATAATTAGGTTAGGGAGTCCAATAGACAAACCAAAGACGTTTTGCGGTAAAACAGTGTTGATCCAGATCCAACGGTCATGATCGCCGGGTTCGGGTTCCAGGAGATTTTTGGACTACGTCGCGCGTAGGGTCGATGCACTGTGCAGAGGGGCTAGGCGGAGATGAGAGGGAAAACGGGCACCCGACAACGTATTTAAAACACCGACAGACGTCCGACGATATACCGAATACGGTGCCGCTACGGTCGACCGTTCGGGTACCAGACGGACTCCGATCACGACGAAATTCGACAGGCGGCCAAGCTATAACTACTTACGACCGCATGCCAAGTTTCACCCCGATTAGAGAAAGTTTTACGCACACTTTAAAAACAGGGTTACGACCGATGCCGCGGGCGCGTGCGTGTGCGGTCGGGCTCAGAACGGACAACGACGTGAACCGGCAACTAACAACGGATGCAAGTTTGAAAACTGGCGGCAACGGAGATGCCGATGCAATGCAGATGATGCGAATGATGCGATGACGATGCCACAAATAAAATAAGCCACACGACGAAAACGGAATAGAAGGGGAATCTTCTGGAACGTCGGCATCAGGTTGTCACATCTTCGTCCCCTCGCGGCGGCGACGTGAAAGAGGTAGCAACTCTATCAAGGCAATCTCATTTGGTCATCATCAACCAAAAATTCACTCGGATAAGAGTAGAAGATCAAGTACTTACGCAGAGGCGAGTGGAACGACAATCCTCATCCTAGGCAGAGCCTTCCGAGGTTTGGGTCCGCTGGGCTTGGGCACCTTTGCAGGTTGTTCTACTGGTTCTCCAGACGATCCCCTGACGCGCTTGGCACTCCTGCCACTTGATGCCAAAGGTTTTCTTGATGTGCCCACGGGGTCATGACGCTGCTTGGTCTAAGGCTCATGGCGAGAAGGAGATGAATCTTCCTCCTCGCTCTCCTCCGACTCCTCCTCCTCGGTCTCTTCGCTGTCATCGACATAATCCTCTCTCTCTGCGCTATCCTCCATGCTCCCTTCATCAAGATCGAGTGTGTTGCCATTCGGGACCGGAGAATGCAAGTTAGTCCACTCCTGCAAGATACCATCCACAAGATCAGTCGACAAGGAAATTGCAAGCACTCGGTTTGAACGCAAAAATATTCAACAGAGAAGAACTAACCTTGTTTGTCGGTGGGTTTTCAGCTGAGAAGGGCAGGACCCTTTTCGCCCCCATCGGATTATCACAAGCACCAGCTATTCCGCGGATCCACTTCGCTACCGTGTCTTCATTCACTTCCTCAGGATGAGACCGAGTGGAGTCCTCAGGACATGTGTAATGCCACATAGTGTGGTCCCGAGCCTGGAGAGGCTGGATGCGTCTGCCAAGGAAGGTCTCTAACAAATCCATTCCTGTCACTCTGTTGCGGACCAGACCAATCAGCGCTTTGACCAAGGGATCCACCTGAGTTTTCTCCTCCTTCGTCAACACTAACGTCCTCGGAGCACTCGGTCGCTCTAGAGTAAAGGGAGGGAGTCCACTCGACATATTCGGGCAAGCGACATCATTACAGTACAACCAAGTGGCTTGCCAGTTGTGAACCGTCTCAGGAAAGGTCATGGCAGGATAGCTACTTTTGGCTATCTTCTGAAGCTCTAACCCCCCACACAACTGGATCACACGAGTCTTGTCATCAGTCGGATTGACTTTCTTCACCGACTGCGAACGCACGGTGAAGATAGATTTAAAGAGTCCCTAGTGAGGAGGACACCCCAAGAAACACTCACACAAGGTTATAAAGCAAGAAAGATGTGCAATGGCATTCAGAGGAAAATGATGCAACTGCGCCCCAAAGAAGTTCAAGAACCCCCGAATGAAAGGATGGAGCGGCAGAGAGAAACCTCTTTCGACGTGGGTCAGGAGGAGAACCCACTCTCCCCTCCCACGGCTCGGGCTCGATCTCATCTCCAGGAAGCCTCCAAGACTTGTCTGCCAACATGCCATGCTCGGCGAGGTCGAGGAGATCCTCCTTCCGCACAGTGGATGGGAGGAAACCCCCTGGATCCAGCCTAGCAGCACAGCTTGCTTCTTTGACTTGGTAACGCCCTTCTTCTTCGCCTTCTCCAGCTTGCCGGTCTGCCCGTTCGTCATAGTGGCAGCGTGAGATTGGTTGCTTCGGTTTGCGTTGGTGGCTAAGGAGAAGGAAGAGCAGAGGAGAGGCAGAAGACGATGTCGTTCCAAACCCTAGCGTTGGGGGCTTTTATAACCAGCCGACTGGGTCGCTAGCAAGTGGGCCCTCGACTTATCCCTTCGCAGGACACCGCGAGATACGTGGCGGAGATAGAGGCGCAGGAATTGAGGCGACGGGATCCACTTGATGGCGATGATGTCATCACCGCGTAACCGCGGCAACCGAAATTTTCAAATCCCAGAAAATCCGGAGCTGACAGGGTGACTGGTCACATCAAAAGATCCTGTCAGACGCACCGTTTCGTTTGCTCACTCGGATCTTCAAATCCACTCAGATATTTTGTACCAAGCAGAATTGATCAAGGCGAATGACGAAGATTAGAATCGACATCCAATTCGGCGAAACTTTGAAGAGCATTCAAGTTCAGTCTGCTACATCAAGATTTACAGATTCACCTTCACCACTCAAACCTCGATCCATTCGGGGGCTTATGATGGGGTTATAGCCCCAGGGTAGGGTCATAGGCCTGACATATAAGTCCTACCCAAGGTCACCTCATTATTAGCTTAAAGGTCACAAGATACCTACCGACTGGATTAAGACATCCTCTTGTCTAGTCGGTAGAAAAGCACTCGGAGATCATCTTATACTCGACGATTGGATTCCACTCGGTGAAGACCAGAAATCAGTCGACATAGAAGGCCAGAAGCCACTCCAGCGAGGCTAACAGTCAGACGTTAGACTACTGTAGTTAATATCATTTATGGCATACGTTACCTGTAACGTATGCATTCAGTCTCACTTATTGCACCCTTGAAGGCTGGACAATTATGAGGGACAACACACTCTATATAAGTCACCCCTCCCCTGTGGGACAAGGGTTCGCATTCTGTAACACCTATATTCCACTCGACACAAAACCTCTAGAGCACTGAGACATAGGGATGTTACCTCCATCGAAGAGGGGCCTGAAATCATAAAACCTTGTCGTAGATAGGACTCTATCCTCTACTTTCGTACCCTATACATCTACTGTCAGGCTTATACCCACGACACCTCATTCAGAAGGGAAATCGCCGGCTTCATGGAACAGAAGGTAGCTGGCTCCGGCTCCATGGAGGTCGGCGGCTACATGGGATGTGAGGTGGCTAGCGGATAGAAGTTGGCATCCTGATGATCCTTCATGTGAAAGAACGAAGAGACATGACAGATCGGTTCACGAGGGAAAGAATAAAGAAAACCAGTTTTTTTAAAGCTAAAGTGCCGATGGAATTTACGATAGTACGTGTGATCTCTTTCCTAAAGAACGTATAGAACATGCATAACATATACAGCATCTACTTCCTAAGTAGGTCATGCGTGGCGTCTAGCTTTTGTATGGTTTAAAGTGTTAACCAAAGGAATACACCTTATAATCTGAATAGTTTAAAAAAAAACTATGGGGGCTGCTACGCATCCTCCGCCACCTCAACGGCTGTTGGATGTATCGGTGCAGCCGTCCGATCTACGTCCCCGCATTCAATAGTTCCTGAAACAGAGGTCGAGTTGCAGAAACAATAGCCGCGTTGCGAAAACAACGATCGTGTTGCAAAAAAAAATTCTGAAATAACGGTCACATTGCAGAAAATAATTTACACAACTCCTGAAACAATGGCTGAGTTGAAACAACAACCCCGTTGCAGAAATGTTGCAGGCTCAGTTGCGGAGCAGCCTCGATGGCGGAGGGCGACGGACAGGTTGGCGGCGGAGGTCCGCGGGGCCACGAGCAGGGGCGGCGGCGGAGGGCGCGCGGGGTCGCGGGCGAGTAGGGGCGACGGGCCGCGAGCAGGGCGGCAGGCAGGACGGCGCGCGGAGGGGTGGCGGGGCCACAACAGGCCGGCAGCGGTGGGTGGCTGGGCCACATCAGGCCAACGACGGAGGGGCGGCGAGGCCGCAGCAGGCCGGCAGCGCGAGGTCGTCGGAGCCGAGGCTGAGGCGGAGGCACGGACTGAGCAGTTTTCTGAAACAACTGCCCAGTTTCAGAATCGCGGGCACGGTCGGTTAGATGGAGTAAGATCCAACGAACGAGGAAGCGGTGGACAGTTTGTTCGGATCCATCGATGAAAGTTAAAGAGTTTTTCAAAAACTCTACCCCCTACATCTAGGAACCGAGGGAGTAATAAATATATCGAGTAGAATGGCTAGCTAGATGACCTATAGTACATCATCAATTGTTGGATAAGAAATTGATCAATAATTCGATGAGGTTATGACTTACAGAGTCAAGACTTAGGACGGGCCTTCCGATCCTCACTCGTATCCTCATGGCGTGACTAAAGATATTAGTCGTACACATGCTCAATGGAGAAACAATCCTAAATCTGGAAATCAAGACCATATTACAGTGTAGCCTTAGTGCAGCACTATTTCATTATTCATGCATTGGTAGGAACAGGAGTAGTATAGTATAGAAAGTTACCTACGATTGGTGTGGTGCGGCAAACGAGGCGGAGATCGGCTAACAAGTTTTGCACAGCGTTGCCCTGATCAAGTCCCGCTCGCGCAAGAGAGTCATGATGACGGACGACGCCAGCAGCCAGCTTTCCAGGCGAGATCGTTTCTTCTTTCTCGTCAGCGTCGGCCTCATCGTCGCCGTCGTCGAAGTCTGTGGCCGGGCTCCCTAGAGCCTACCGTCTCCGTCGCTCCGTTCACCTCCGGGCATGAAGTTCTATTGTTGACGCCGATCGGGAGTCGAGTCGACGCTGAGGTTGATTGGTTTTCAAGGCGTCGCCAAGTGAATAGGGTGAATTCTGGATTAGGGCAGGGCGACGTTTTGCCTCTCTATGGCTCGACGCACAACGGGGCGTGGGGCGGCTCTACGGACCGCGTGGTTAGCATTATCCGCGTATATGCTTGGCAAAAGTATCTCCATATATCGGACATCGGTGAGGCGATTGCGTTTTCCACGGGTATATAAGCAACAGATCGCGTTTTCCACGGGTATATAAGCAACAGATCATCACAAGGCATATGCATCTCTGCACGCTGAGTGTATGCGGGTGTATACGTGCACTGCACAAAGGTTAGAGGGATTATGTTATCCTCAGTGCTTGCATTTATTCCTGAATTTATTTCAGGATTTCCAACGATGTGTATTTAATGAAAGAAAACATTTTTATCGATGACGAGGTGTCTATGATGACTTCGTAAGTTTTAAAATGATATGTCAGCCCAGTCTCTCGAGGGTGCTCATAAGGATAGGATGTGTGTGTACGTTTACAGGGTTAAGTGTATGCGCAATGCATACCCACAAAGCTCAAAAAACCCAGACGGCAGAGTTTTTTTTTCTTTCTAGAATATGCAAAAGCTTGCGTATCATGTACCGCGATGGCAGAGTAGTAGACTAAATTTCTGATATATATACACAGGAGGGGCAACACGCTGCATGAAAGAAAGATACAACCAAGCTGAGTGTATTACTGTGGCTCGTCTAATTACTATTACAGCACAGGCACAAAAAAGGATTCGTATACAGCTGCTAGGCAATGCAACTCAATTAGCAGTAAAAGAATTGAATTAGCTGGTTGACTATAGCAAGCTAGCAAATCTTCCTAGAACAATCTCGACGAAAAAAATATATGCAGGAGGAAGATAGATTTTGTACCAATACCGGAAGAGCAACAGAGCAACCTTTCTCTAATCTCGTAACTTTCTCTGTATGATGACTGGCCGACTAGATCTACACCGATCCCAGCTCGTAGGCACTAAGTTGCATGTACAGGTGAGTCCACACGGACCGATCCGCGTTGTTCAGTTCAGTGTGAATTGCCGTTCTGCTTGGTCGAGTCGGGTGACCCGTACCCGTAAGGGTTCTTGCTAGCCCAGTTCCACTGGTCCCTGCACATCTCCGTGATGCCATACTTTGCTCTGTACACAGAAGAACAACATTTAGTTACCAGAGGAATGTCGCCGCTGGCAAAAATTGTAGATAGTCTGTTAGTAGCTTACTTCCAGTTGAGTTCTCTCTCTGCTTTACCAGTTCCTGCAAAGAGAATCTCCGCGTCACCAGGGCGGCGCTGACCGACGACCAGCGGGATTTTCTAACAAAGGAAACACAGACATATGCATAAGAAAAGAAGGCACAAGAAGAAACCAACTCATACAAATTTTCCTATCATTGGCATTTGGCAGGAGAGTTAAACGTCGTCTGGTCAAGCGTGGCATGGTAACACTGCAAGATACAGTTAACTCTACTTGCAAATTCTAGCAATCGCCCATAAACTTTCTATGGGCAATTGTATGATGAATCGTAGAATTTTCACACATCTACTTGTAACCAGCACAAAGGGGCTTAGCATCATAACAGTCTGTTCACCCAAACAAGTACTAGCTACTCCATGTTTGTGCTTTGTAATAAGAAAACTTCATCTTGGCAATAATTGAAGCAACTACACAATTCCTGATCCTAACTTTCCTGTGCAATGCAATTGTCAGTTGTCAATTTGCAAAGACTCTCAGCTTAAGCCTCTAAAGCCCTATGCAATCTGCTGAATAAATCCAAGGATTGCTTGGCATACTGTTACAGTTGAGCAGATTGTATCATAGAGTATATGCTAACCAGCAAAACATACCATGTAAAAAGAAAATACATGCATACCTTTCCAGAAGCCTTCTCGAATGCATTTACTATCTCCAACACTGACGTCCCTTTTCCAGTTCCAAGGTTGTATGGTTCACATCCTGCATGATGAGTTGAATTTTAGCAGGAGATCAAACTACATAGCAAACTGGTACATCGAGCATCCTGTGCATTTAGATGTAGAAGAAATTGGAGTTTGAGCACTCAATACTTGCAGCATGGACTCCAAAGTGAAAGCATCAAATAAAAATAAAATTATTTCTCTATGTTTAATGGCTAGGGGATTTGCAATGCACAAGAGTTTAGCGGTTGAGTACTTAGTTGTTACATACATATGTATGGAAAATGATACTACCTCCTTTCGAGTTTACAAGGCCCACGTGCATTTTGAGGACAACTTTGATAATCAATTTGATTAACAAAATATTAATTATATGCCATAAAAATATATCCATGAATTCGTGTTCAAAAAAGATTCCAATGGTATAATTTTTAGGGCACACAACTCATATTATTGGTCGAATTGGTGGTCAAAATAAATCTCAGAATGCATGCGGGCCTTGTAAACCTAAAAGGAGGGAGTAAAACGCATTCGTGATGAGTGCAGTCAATTGTGCAAACCTATGTTAGACGAACTATCAAAAAGCTTCCGTAGTGCAGCAATATGCCCCTCAGCAAGATCAAGCACATGAATATAATCTCGTACCTGCACAAAAGGCAAAAGTGTGTCCTTAGTAGATGAGAAAAACTTAACTGCAGGTTTCCTAACAATATTCACAAAATGATTCACTGGCATTCAGGCAATAGCACATCAAAAAAAATGCAGGACAAGACTTTTTTCAAATGGCATTGCCTGTCTCAGATGTAGGATGTGGTTTTATTTGTTGTCCTCTTTGCTTATATTTTGTTGTAAGCCAGGCATTAGGAGTCTGATTTGCACTTTAATGTAAATTTTGATGGCATCAGAAGTACCCGGGATCCACATGATAACATGTTATTAGCATATCATCATGTGGTAGCATTGTGGATTTGTCTCCGGAGGAGAAACTGATGACATCAATGCATCATTCATTAAGTTGCTAAGAAGATCGAACCAGATAGATATGTTTTACAGGTCTATACGTTGATGACTTGGGCAAACCAATAGTAAAGATATACAAAACTCAGTTATTGAAAAAAAGATATACAAAGCTAACGAAAAGTTCTAAGTTGCACAATGGAACAAAGTCTGAGGGCAACCATTTCTAGTTATATAACTTGTCTCAAGTACTATGATTATTTTTCTTCAGTTATTTGTTTGCAAAAATACTACTATATCTTAGTAAGAGCTACACAATTCCATTACTTGCTATGAAATTTTGTAACTAGGGGACCAACTTGAGGAACTGTTGCTGCGACCACTCTTCTAGAGTTTGATCCATTCATATTTCAGAAAACACGTAGAGGACTAGAAAAGAGCTACTGCACTGTGCACCAATGCACTCCTACTACATAATTACTAATGTTTAGTAGTTGATGGGACATGAACTGAATGAACCGAAATGGTTTCACCAAATTTAAAATTCCGCGGTGAAGTACTAGCTGACTGAGAATAGCATGTGAAAGAAAAATACCCCAGTCCCATCTTTAGTTGCATAGTTATTTCCAAAGATTGTCACTGACGGCCTCCTCCCAACAGCAACTTGCTGAACGAAGGGCATAAGGTTGTTTGGAACTCCACGTGGGTCTTCACCAAGGTATCCACTGGGGTGAGCCCCAACCGGGTTGAAATACCTAAGTAAAATGATCCTCCACTCAGAATCTGACCGGTATATATCACGGCATATCTCCTCAGCCATAAGCTGCAATTAATGTGCATCACTACAATCAGTTAAAAGACTCAATGTAAAGATTGTGCGTAGGAAAAGAACTATAACATGCCTTGGTTCTGCCATATGGATTGTGCGGAAGGAGAGGAAACTCCTCTGTGCAGGGTGAGTTCTTAGGTGATCCATAAACTGCAGCTGATGATGAGAACACCAACTACAACATTTGAACACATAAACATATGTCACTATCAGTCTGGTATGAACAAGAAAAATAACTGAATGAGCCTCAACAAACTGTCGATAGTTAACAGAATCATTAAGACAAATAAATTTTAACTACATATATCAAGAAAACCATGAATGTGCTAACCATATCTAGGAAATGCATGGATCAGTTGTTACAATTTATAGAAGTTGGAGCTAGGGGCAGCTATAGGACGGCGGTTCGACCCGCATGTTGTATGGTGCTGAGTGTTGACCGACTAAAAGGCGACATGCTCAACAGTTAGGTGTGGCGGAGATGCACATACTGAGATGTATGTGTGGCCACACAAGGAAGGACCGAGTCCGGGATGATGATATACGAGATAGTGTTCGGGTAGCACTGATTGAAGAGAAGTTTGTCGAACATCGTCTGAGATGGTTTGGGCATATTCGGTGCAGGCCTCCAGAAGCTCTAGTGCATAGCGGACGGCTAAAGCGTGCTGATAATGTCAAAAGAGGTCGGGGTAGACCGAAGAAGTCCGTAAAGAGAGACCTGAAGGACTGGAGTATCACCAAAGAACTAGCAATGGACAGGGGTGCGTGGAAGCTTGCTATCCATGTGCCAGAACCATGAGTTGGTCGCGAGATCTTATGGGTTTCACCTCTAGCCTACCCCAACTTGTTTGGAACTAAAGGCTTTGTTGTTGTTGCTGTTGTCGGAGCTAGGAGCAGCTACAATAAGCGGTCTAAAAGTGCATCCTACTGCAGCCTGATACATCATAATTATATTGGAAAGCTTGGAAAGCAGAGGGCCTAAATTTTAATTTAAAATGAGATGTACCAATAGAATTTCTCCTACAAAATGCAATATGATATTCTAAACAATTAGTGACATTTGTATGTTAAAGGCTACTGGTGTTCAAAGCACTACCAAGAAGCATATTACAGTCTAAATAATGAATTATATCAGTTAAGGTAGTTTGTGCACATGAGGTCAGAGAGTACAAGGTATCTTGTGGATACATCACTTGTAAGTACCTTCTTGCATTCATGGGCTGCCATAACTTTCAAAAGATTTATTGTGCCAGCAATGTTATGGTCATAGTAA
Source organism: Hordeum vulgare subsp. vulgare (assembly GCF_904849725.1). Lineage (NCBI taxonomy): Eukaryota > Viridiplantae > Streptophyta > Magnoliopsida > Poales > Poaceae > Hordeum > Hordeum vulgare. Next base: position 390,367,400 of record NC_058522.1, read on the forward strand.
AACAATGGCTTCTGTACACTTTCACCGACAGCTTTCAGTCCAGCAAAGTGAATAACAGCATCAAATCTGGAAAACATGTAATTCAAGAATGTAAATGCCATTACACATAGCAAGAAGCCAAAGCACTAAACAATTAAATAATGAACATAAGTACATTGATTACTAATATAGATTGTGGTGCACCTTGTGGAAGCAAAAACAGCGTCCAGTGCATCCTCGTCACGGATATCAACCTGCAGAAGCAGATAAGTGTCTGGTGTTCCATTATATGTTCATGTAGAGCAATTTATAAGCAAGATATCCATAAGGATTAAATAGATACTCAAATTTTGCTATCCAAATCAAACTGTAATACAAGAAGCAATAGATTCCCTTGAGTCATCATTTAAATGCTTCATATAGTAAAAAAATCATTTGCTTTGACAAAAAACATAATTACATTAACATAGTCACCTTTTTCATTTCCACAGTTCCACGTTCAGATGGATTTGGCCGTTTGTTTATGAACTAAACACTTAGATTTGGTCAATAACAATAAAAGACAATACAAAGTTTGGATTAATTCCCGGTCAAAAGGAATTTTGACTAATGAGCTAACCACCTTGTTTTTTTTCAATGACAATAACAAAATAATCAAACTATCATAGCCAAGTGTAAAAGATGTGCAGCATTGATGTGAATGTGATAAGCTGTGAATTAACCAAACAAGGCAGTGGCAATGTGCACACCTTACGAAGTGGACAGTTGCAAATCAAGTTCTCAACTACCAACCTAAGTGACACCTTAAAAATGTAATCAACCCAAAATATAACTTCTAAATCACTGTCACGCAGAAATTTACCAGTGGTTCTATTTGTAGCTCACAGTCATTCCAGTTATTCATAAATTACAGGCTTACAGCATAGCGCCAAAAAATTCAAATTATGGTGCGCTGTAAGCATTTTTTTAATATGCAGGCACGCCATGCAGTAAACTGCCAATAACCAACAATGTCGAACAAAGAGATAGGAGATATATAAACGCCTCACCGGCTTCAATCTACCATTATCAAGTAGTACAACATCAGTAGAACAAATAAAGTTATGAAATCTATGTTTTACGGAATTCTCTGAGAATCTGCAGCCCAGATGCCACCAATATGCGAATTGATCACAGATACCCTGCATTTGCTACGGCATGACTGACGTTCTCACATTCTGAGTACCCACATTCACAGTTTCACAGAACTGTTGACCAAAACTAATCCACATCATTTTGGCTAGTTGGCATATACCAGAACAAAACGAAATCCCCTTCACAAAATCCACCAACATAACCACAAGCAAATCGTCAAATTGAACACAAAGTCATCTAAAAATGATGGCTCCAGGCCCCACAACAGCAGCGGGGAGATCTGCATTGCGTGTAACGAGTCTCAAATCACCCAGAATGGTAAGTAAGCGCAAACGAATCTTAGCGGGCCGAATATTCCCAACTCCAAATGTAACCAAGAAGCAAGCAAATTCCCCCCATAATGCGTCAGAACTAGAGTGATTAAACATGCCAAAATCCCGAAAACAACTATTCCGTGGGCACACGCCAGGAATGTAGATCTTTCATTATCATCTAGAAAAAGCACAGGGGACGTGGCCGGCACGTCAAGCACGAGATGAGATCTATCCTCGAACTAGGGACCACCCAATCGACCGGCGATGACGAGGGGAGAAGCAATGTATCTAAGGAGGGGTGGGGGCGTAGCAGCGGAGGCGGGCGGCTTTACCTTGTGGAAGGAGAGGTTCCGCGCGTGTTCCCCGGCGAGCGCGGCGACGCGGCGGACGGCGAGCTCGGAGGAGTTCTCGAGGCTGTCGACGACGACGGCGCGGAAGCCCGCGGCGAGCAGCTGCAGCACGGCGTGGCTGCCGATGTAGCCGGCCCCTCCGGTAACCAGCACGGTCCTGGTCGGGCCCGAGGACCCGTTGGCCCCCGACGACCCGTTGGCCGCCCCGTTGACCGCCATCGGCGGGGAAATTCCTCCTCGCTGGCGTGGATCTGCCGGTCGAGGGAGGGAGGGAGGGAGCGAGCGAGCGGAGCGGAGGAGGAGACAGGCAGAGGCAGGGGGGATGAGATGGGCTGGGGCTGGGGCTGGGGCTGGGGCTAGGGGCAGTGGAAGAAAATTTGAATGGTCTCGGTCCGAGTTCGTCCGGGGTTGCCGCACGCCAGTGGACAGGAGGGCGTGTCGGCGGGGCCCGCGACCCAGTGACAGACGGGCCGGCTTGCTTTGGCTCGGCTGCTACGCTCCTGCGACCGCGCAGCGCGGGCCCGTGACGCTGCCTGTCGGTGCCGCGGCTCGTTGCGTTGCGTCACAGGGAGAGGGGTGGCGTCTGCGTGCGCCCTCGTCGTCGGCTCGACATGGGCGCGACGTGGACGCGGACGCGGGGATGGAAGGAATCATTCCGTCGACTGAGTAGGTCGTCGCTGGACTAGTCGCCTTGCGCTTCAGCTTTGCTTGCTTGTTTATTGTTTCATGATTCGATGCCGTGGAGACGTGTTGGTTTGGCGAGGACGGCTGCTTTCGTGGCCCTAGAACCTAGACCTCATGATTAATATGGACACCGACAAGTGACAGAGGTGCGATCTGAGATGGTTAGTTGTTGTTGTTTTTTAACCATGGTTCAAGTCCTGTTCTCAGCACATATGCACGCATTTTTTAGATTTATCTCAGTCATTTCGACGATGTTTATTTAATTTAGTAAGAGAGGACGTTCTTAATCTTAAAATGGTGCGCGGACGTAGGTTTATAGGCATGTAAGTGAACATCTATCTGTATTGTGTTAAAAAATGACCCGTGACAGTGGTGCAAATGCCTAGATGTATGCTCCTTCCACATTTCAATGAAACACTAGCAAAAGGGTCCATGCGTTGCAACGGGAGAAAGAAATACCACACAGCACACGCTCTTAATTTATAAAAAATGTCTATAATTTGAGAATTTATAGTTACGATATAAATAAAGATGGTCTTATCCTACAAAAATGCAGTTCAAAATTTCACAGGTCTTCTATTTTAACACGGCTTGCATGTAGATTTAATACGTACAAAGAATCAGTCAAGTGACCTTTCAGTTTCATCTCGAATCCTGATTTTGTTGACGTGTTCATCCCCAACCCGGATGAGTACCGGTATGAAAGAAAGACAAATAATGACTTATTTATTAAGATTGCGCCCTAGATAGTATTTTTTATTAAACGTTTAACAGATAAAATAATATCATATTTAAATTCTACATATTTTTTAATCAAATTCCATGTATAATATGTTAAATTTAGAGTTACAGTTTAAAAGATATGAGTATTTAAAAAAATATTTAATATGTACTACAAGTTTAATGTCATAAACAGTAAGGGCTTTTTTGTAATATCACCTCGGTGGGTTTTCCGACGGAAGCGATAGCCTCTTTATTATTAGGTAAAGATATGTCCTTGTTGCTAGACTTGAATATGTTTATATATTACGTGTTTATGATAATCATGATGACATAATTTTATACCAAATGGATGTTAAAAGTAGTTTTTCTTAGTGATGCAATTGGAGAAGTATATGCTAAATAACCTTTAGTTCTTCCGAGTGAAGGGCTTCCGTTGAGTGAAGGGAGAAAGTCTCCAAGTGGATGTTCTACCGAGTAACCCATGCACCATGGCGAGTCAGTCGGAGCCTTCCTTGTAATCTTAAGTCTTCAATGTAGTGCCCTTAGGTAGGACATCTAGGTCAGGCCTATGACCCTACCCTAGGTACATATCCCCATCATTAGCCCCCCGAATGGATTGGGGTTCGAGTGAGAAAGGGGTCGATGCAGATTCTGGTAAGACACGCAAACTTCGAATGCACTTCAGAGCTTAGTAGAAGTGTGCGTCAATTGAAGTCTTTGTTGTTCACCCTGATCGATTCTGTCTTGAAATGCATCCGAGTGAACTTGAACATGAAAATTGGTCCGAGTGATCAACAGGGTCTGTTGATGCGACGGGTCGCTTCGTCAGCCCCAGATTTCACGGGATTCAAAAATTTGGCAAGCGCGCCCCGTGCGGTGATGACGCAACAACGAGGGCAAGTGGGAGAATGACGCCTCGATTATCGTGCCGCCTTAATTGCCACGTATCGCACTTCCTCTGTTACCGGGATAGACAGAGATCTGGCGGCCCCATAGGTCAGCAACTCACTCGGGCGGCTATGAGATGGGACAACACTAGGGTTGGAATAGTGCTCCTCCTCAATTCCCCTCTTTTTCTTCATCACCTCTGTATCACGAGCGCCACTTAGATCCGTCTCCACCACTGCCGTTGAAATGACGAAGGGGAAGACAGGGAAGCTCGAGCGGGCAAAGAAAGGAGCTAATGCCAAGTAGCCGTCGGGCGCCCGATCTAAGCCTCCGCCGGGGTGGATCCAGGGGGATTTCCTCCCGTCGACCGTCAAGGAGGTGGACGTCCTGAACCTTGTCACCGACGGGCTGATAGCCGCCGATTCATGGAGGTTGTCGGGGGGAGAAGTCGAGTCGGAGCCATGCGAAGGTGAGAGAGTCCTCCTCCTCACCCACGTCGAGCGAGGTTTTTCTTTGCCTCCTCACACATTCATCTACGGGTTCTTAAACTTCTTCGGTGCTCAACTCCACCACTTTCCTCCAAATACTATTGCATACCTTGCTGCGTTCATAACGTTGTGTGAATGCTTCTTGGGTCGTTCCCCTCATTGGGGACTGTTCAAACATATCTCACTATACGTTATCAGTCGATAAAGAAAGCCACGTCATCCAGCTGCGTGGTGGTCTGGGGCTCCAGAAGAGGAGTAAGAGTGTGTTTCCGCAAATGATGATGATGAGATGATGTATATACTTCTCGCCCCTCGTTGGATACCCGGAAGGTGGAGATGTAGTCAACAACAAATTTCCCTTACACGGAGACTATAAGGTTTATCGAACCAGGAGAACTCCTAGGCTCAACAAGTAGGTGTCTTCCACCCTGGCGCTAGCAGAACACGTTGACCTACACACAGAACAAATAACTTTGCTCCCAACGAGTACAGAGAGGTTGTCAATCTCTCCGGCCTTGTAGTTTGCAAAGGATCAAAACACAAGCGGGAAGGTAATAGTGATTGCAACAGAAAAGTAAATGATGGAGGTGCAAACAATGATGGTGATATGGACCGGGGTCACATGATGTTCACTAGTGATGTCTCTCTCCCAAAAGACGATAACCAACTATGCTTGGGTAAACAAATCACAGTTGGGCAATTGACAGAATTATGATCGCACCGCAATGCTAATTATGCTCCTTGATAGTTAGAGGTTCAATAGTAATGGGCAGTACACCAAGACAAGTAGACCGTTTATTCATAAGCATCTACTTACTAATCATCCACTTGATATATTTATCCAGAACACCTCTCCGATATAAAGTTGCGATCCCCACCCAAAGTGTAAACTCAAAGCAACGGACAACTGCATTAACGAACTATGTGTAAGGTAAACAATCCTTGCAACCGTGGTCACAAGCACCGTTGTTTTCTCACTCGTGGCAACAAGCACATCCCCTAGTCTCATGTTTCTCTGACTCAAGCTAGACATCGAGGGGCCCGAACCCACAATCATGCATAACGCTCCCTCTTGGAGCTACGATCTACTACTTGGCCAAAGCAATAAAAAGCAACGAAGAACATGCAAGAATCACTAAGGAACATAATATAAAAGGATAACCAAATATATAACTCATAACAATCTGAACATAATCTCATAATCCATCGGATCCCAACAAACCAAACATAGCAAAAGCAAGAGAATTACATAGATGCATTGATCATGTAGGGCAGCTCACAAGGACTAACCATTGAAGCACAAGATTGGAGAGAAGACATCACATAGCTACTGGTCATGGACTCATGGTCCAAGGAGGACTACTCACTGCACGTCCGGGAAGCGTCCATGACGGTGGAGAAGCTCCCGGAGGTCAATCCTCCCTCCAGCGGGGTGCCGGGAAGAGGTCTCCTGACTCTCCCGATCTTGGAAGCGTTGCGGCAGCGGAACGTTGGAGAAATTCGCAATTCCAGAAAGTCTGCGAGGGTTTCCTCATGGAAGTCTAAATATAGGCCAAAGGAGGGCACCGGAGGAGGTGGGACCCACCCAGGCAACCTCCTGGCGCGGCCTAGGGCCTGGCCGCGCCAGCAGGCCGCCTGGGAGGCCCCTGGCCCTCCTTCGATGATCCTAAAGCTTCTATTTCGCTGATTTTTATATATTTTTTCGGGCTTCGGAAAATTGGGTAAAAGCCCCTACAAAATAGCCATCAGCAGACAGAAACTGGCACTAGGTGCACTGAGTTAGTAGGTTAGTCCAAATATGTGTAAAATGATATAAAAGTGTAGCAAAACATATAACATTGTCACCCAAAAGATCATGGAACAAGCAGAAATTATAGATACGTTTGGGACGTATCAAATGACTCTTCTCGAATCTGTCCGAGGCTGGCAGTCGACTTAGTTTTATTGCAAAGACATTGCATATCCAAATATGTCGACTTGCCTTCCCCCATTCACTTTGGAGCGACCCACTACTTGCAGAACGCTGGTTGTGTCAGAGGAGGAGAAGATCCAGGTAGGAATTCTGGTGAATGCGTTAGTCAATCTAATCCGTGGCGGGGTGACTGGATGGACATACTTGAGACATTTCTCAGTCGGCGAATTCGGCCTCTTCAAGCAAGAGACCATGCCATGTGGCATTATTCGGGCCCCGAGGACTCCACTCGGTCACACCCAGAGGAGGTCTCTGAAGAGAACGTGGCACAGTGGCTCAAAAGCATCACTGGAGCTTGTGACAACCCTCTGGGAGCCAAACGGGTCTTTGCCCTTCTCTGCTGAGAATCGGCCGTCGAACGTGGTGAGTTATGTCCTTGTTGAATACTTTCATATCTTTGTTGAGTGATTGAATCTCCAGTCACTGACTTTGCTGTTCGTATCTTGTCGGAGTTGACAAATATGTATTCGCCCATGCCGAACGGAGGGCAACTTGACATCGGTGAAGAGAGTGCACGCGGCAGTGTGGACAGTGATTATGCTGAGGACAGCGAGGACATCGAAGACGGCTCGGAGGAGAGCGAAGAAGAGATTCAGTCTCCCCCGCGTAACGAGTCTCGATCCAAGCAGCGCCAAGACCCGGCGGCTACCCCAAGCAAGACCCTGGCATCAAGCACCAGTAATACGAAGCTTGACCGGGCCACAATGACTGAGTCGGTAGAGAAGGCTATGAAACAGCCCAAACCCGACGCTCCCAAACTCGGAAAGCTTTGCCCAGAATGAGGATCATTGTGCCAGTCGCCCGAGCGTGAGTGTTTACTTCCTTTCTTTTGCTGTTGTGGAATTTCATTCCTTTGATGAACAAGTGGAATTTGCTTGTCAGAGCTGCTACCTCGGTGACGTCACCTCTGGGAGACGAAAAGGATCACATGGATGTGGATATTGCAGACGTAGCCACCTCCCAACGAGGTATAACAAATCTTCACTCTGTTTTGTTTTCTGGATATAATTCGTCGATTGGATAAACTAACTGATGGGGAACATTGCATGGGAAACAAAAAAAAATCCTACACACACGCAATACCTATCCATGGTGATGATCATCTACGAGAGGGGAGAGTGAATCTACATACCCTTGTAGATCGCTAAGCGGAAGTGTATATAACGCGGTTGATGTAGTGTAACATCTTCGTGATCCAAATCGCATCCCGTCCCGCGATCTCATTACGATCCGTCCCGCGATCCCATCACGATCCATCCCGATCTAGTGCCGAACGGACGACACCTTCGCATTCAGCATACGTACAGCTCGTTGACGATCCCCGCCTTCTTGATCCAGCAAGAGGGGTGGAGAGGTAAATGAGTTATCCAACATGACGGCGTGGTGGTGGTGGTGGTGGTGGAGTTGATCCGGCAGAGCTTCGCTAAGCTATACCGAATAGATCTAGAGGAGAACAGATCTAGAGAAAGAAGAGGGCAGCACGTGGCAATTAGGGTTAGGGACTGCCCTCAAAATCCCTCAATATATATAGGAGGAAGGGGAGAGGAGGCAGCCTTGGCCCCTACCCCAAGCAGGTTCGGCCGAACCAAACAAGGGAGGAACCCACCTCCCACAAGGGAGGTGGAATCCTATTAGGACTCCTTCATTGGAAATTCTTTCCACCTTTTGGCTTTTTGCCTTATCCCTCCACTCCAGCCGCATGGGCCCTTAGGGGAGGCTTCGGCCAGACCACCAGGGGCTGGTCTGCCTCCTCTCATAGCCCATGAAGCCCTTGGGTCGTCACACCCATCCCGGTGGTCCCCCGGTACCCTCCCGGCACTCCCGACACACTACCGATAAGCCCGGAACTTATCTGGTGACCAAAACGGGACTTCCTATATATCAATCTTCGTCTCCGGACCATTCGGGAACTCCTCGTGACGCCCGGGATCTCATCCGGGACTCCGAACAACTTTTGGTTACCAACAAACACAACTCAATAATACCAAAACGTCACTAAACCTTAAGTGTGCAGACCATGCGGGTTCGAGAACTATGCACACATGACGTGAGTGTTGGGGAACGTTCACGGTGATGTTCATCTACGAGAGGGATATCGGATCCACATACCCTTGTAGATCGCTAAGCAGAAGCGTTATTAAACGCGGTTGATGTAGTGGTACGTCTTCACGATCCGTCCCACGAACCGTCCCATGATCTGTCCCACGAACCATCCCGCGATCCGCCCCACGATCCGTCCCGGTCAAGTGCCGAACGGACGGCACCTCCGCGGTCCGCACACGTACGGCTCGATGACGATCTCTACCTTCTTGATCCCGCAAGAGAGACACGGAAGTAGATGAGTTCTCCAGCAGCGTGACAACGCGCCGGTGATGATCTATTCCTGCATGGCTCCGCCCGAGCTCCGCAGAAAACCGATCTAGAGGAAGAACTACGAACTGAAGGAGAGGGCAGCACGTGGCAAAGTTGTGTCTCAAAAGCCCTAAACCTCTAGTATATATAGGAGGAGGGGAGAGGCAGCCTTGTCATGCCAAGGAAGGCCTCCTTGGGTCGGCCGAAGTGGGGAAGGGAGGAGTCCTCCTCCAATCCCACTTGGATTAGGACTCCTTCCTTATTTTCCCACCTCTTTTGGATTTTCCACTTTTCCTCGTGGGCTTTTCTTGGATGACTTTGTCAGCCCATTATACCTTATTGCGCATCCAATAAATCCATGTGGACCCCTTGGGGCATGGTGGGCCCACCCAGTGGGCCCCCGGAACCCATTCGTCACTCCCGGTACAGTGCGGGCAATGCAGGCAATGCCCGAAAACCTTCCGGAATCCAAACACCAACTTCCTATATATCAATCTTTGTTTCTGGACCATTCCGGAACTCCTCGTGATGTTCGGGGTCTCATCCGGGACTCCAAACAAAACTTCGGTCACCAACACATATATCTCAACTCTACCAAAACGTCACCGAACCTTAAGTGTGGAGACCCTGCGGGTTCGAGAACTATGCAGACATGACCTGAGACACTCTGTGGTCAATAACCAATAGCGGGACCTGGATGTCCATATTGGTTCCTACATATCCTACGAAGATCTCTATCGGTTGAACCTCTATGTCAAGGATTTATATAATCCCGTATACTATTCCCTTTGTCCTTCGGTATGTTACTTGCCCGAGATTCGATCGTCGGTATCACCATACTTAGTTCAATCTCGTTACCGACAAGTCTCTCTACTCGTTCCGTAATACAAGATCCTGTAACTAACTCCTTAGTCACATTGCTTGCAAGACTTGTTGTGATGTTGTATTACCGAGTGGGCCCCGAGATACCTCTCCGTCACACGGAGTGACAAATCCCAGTCTTGATCCATGGCAACCCAACAAACACCTTTGGAGATACCTGTAGAGCACCTTTATAGTCACCCAGTTACGTTGCGATGTTTGATAACACACAAGGTATTCCTCCGGTGTCCGGAGTTGCATGATCTCATGGTCATAGAAACAGATACATTGACATGCAGAAAACAGTAACAATAAACTGACACGATCATATGCTACATTTATAATTTGGGTCTTGTCCATCACATAATTCCCCAATAATTTGATCCTGTTATGAAGTGACAACACTTGTCTATGGTCAAGAAACCTTGACCATCTTTGATCAACGAACGAGTCAACTAGAGGCTCACTAGGGACAGTGTGTTGTCTATGTATCCACACATGTATTTGAGTTTCCAATCAATACAATTCTAGCATGGATAATAAACGATTATTATGAACAAGGAAATATAATAATAACTAATTTATTATTGCCTCTAGGGCATATTTCCAATAATCTCCCACTTGCACTAGAGTCAATAATCTAGTTCACATCACTATGTGATTGTAATGAATCTAACACCCACACAGTTGTGGGGTTCGATCATGTCTTGCTTGTAAGAGAGGTTTTAGTCAACGGTTCTGAACCTTTCAGATCCGTGTGTGCTTTACAAATCTTTATGTAATCCTATAGATGCTGCTACTACGTGCTATTTGGAAATATTCCAAATGACTGCTCTACTATACGAATCCGGTTTACTATTCAGAGTTATTCAGATTAGTGTCAAAGCTTGCATCGACGTAACCCTTTACTACGAACTCTTGAATCACCTCCATAATCGAGAAAAAAACCCCTTAGTCCATTAGATACTAAGGATAACTTTGAACGTTGTCCAGTGATTCAATCCTGGATCACTCTTTGTACCCCTTGACAGACTCATGGCAAGGCACACATCAGGTGCGGTACACAGCATGGCATACTTTAGAGTCTACGGCTAAGGCATAGGGGATGACCTTCGTCCCTTCTCTTTCTTCTGTCATGGTTGGGCTTTGAGTCTTACTCTAATTCACACCTTACAACACAGCCAACAACTCCTTCTTTTGCTGATTTATTTTGAACTCCTTCAAAAACATGTCAAGGCATGCATTTCATTGAACGTTCTATTTAGCGTTTTGATCTATCTCTATAGATATTTTCAATGTTCAAGTAGCTCTATCCAGGTCTTCCTTTGAAAAAAACTCATTTCAAACAACCCTTTATGCTTTACAGAAATTCTACATTACTTTTGATCAACAATATGTCAACCACATATATTTATCAGAAATTCTATAGTGCTCCCACTCACTTCTTTGGAAATACAAGTTTCTCATAAACCTTGTATAAACCCAAAATCTTTGATCATCTCATCAAAGCGTATATTCCAACTCCGAGATGCTTGCACCAGTCCATAGAAGGATCATTGGAGTTTGCATACTTGTTAGCATCCTTAGGATTGACAAAACCTTCTGGTTGTATCACATACAATCTTTCCTCAAGGGAACCGTCGAGGAAACAATGTTTTGACATCCTATGTGCAATATTTCATAAATAATGCATCAACTGCTAACATAATTCCAATAGACTTTTAGCATCGCTACAAATGAGAAAGTCTCATCATAGTCAACTCTTTGAACTTGTCGGAAACATCTTTGCGATAAGTCGAGCCTTTTCTTAATGGTGACTTTTCACCATCATCGTCTGTCTTTCTTTTAAAGATCCATCTTTAATTAATAGTCTTACAACCATCAAGTGGTTCTTCCAAAGTCTACACTTTGTTTTCATACATGGATCCTCTCTCGGATTTCATGGCCTCCAGCCATTTGCCGGAATCCGGGCCCACCATCACGTCTCCATAGCTTGTAGGTTCATTGTTGTTCAACAACATGACCTCCAAGACAGGGTTACCCTACCACTCTATAGTAGTACGTGACCTTGTCGACCTACAAGATTTGTAGTAACTTGATCCGAAGCTTAATGATCACCATCATCAGTTTCTACTTCAATTGGTGTAGGCGCCACACGAACAACTCCCTGCGCCCTGTGATACGTCTCCAACGTATCTATAATTTTTGATGGTTTCATGCTATTATCTTGTCAAACTTTGGATGTTTTGTATGCCTTTTATATCTTTTTTGGGACTAACTTATTAACTCAATGCCAAGTGCCAGTTCCTGTTTTTTCTGAGTTTTTGACCCTTTTCAGAGGAGGATTTCAAACGGAGTCCAAACGAAATAAAACTTCCGAAAAGATTTTTTCCGGAACAGAAGATACGCAGAAAGCTTGGGAACTAAGGCAGGGAGTCCCGCGGGAGGCCACAAGCCCCCATGGCGCGGCCAGGGGGGCCCGCGCCTCCCAGGCTTGTGGGCTCCCTGGGCCTCCCCTGCCCTAGCTCCTTGGCCTATAAATTCCCTAAAATCCCTAAAAAATCAGGGGAGCCACGAAAATACTTTTCCGCCGCCGCAAGCTTCTGTCTCCGCAAGATCCCATGTGGGGCACGTTCTCGTGCCCTGCCGAAGGGGAGATTCGGATACGGAGGGCTTCTTCATCAACACCATGACCTCGCCGATGATGCGTGAGTGGTTCACCATAGACCTACGAGTCCATATCTAGTAGCTAGATGGCTTCTTCTCTCTCTTGGATCTTCAATACAAAGTTCTCCATGATCTTCATGGAGATCTATCCGATGTAATATTCTTTTGCGGTGTGTTTGTTGAGATCCAATGAATTGTGGATTTATGATCAGACTATCTATGAATCTTATTTGGGTTTCTTCTCATCTCTCTTATGCATGATTTTACATCCTTGTAATTCTCTTCGAGTTGTGGGTTTTGATTGGCCAACTTGATCTATGATTCTTGCAATGGGAGAAGTGCTTGGTTTTGGGTTCATACCGTGCGGTGACCTCACCGGTGACAGAAGGGGTAGCGAGGCACGCATCGTGTTGTTGCCATCAAGGGTAAAAAGATGGGGTTTTCATCATTGGTTTGAGTTTATCCCTCTACATCATGTCATCTTGCTTAAATATTTACTCTGTTCGTCACGAACTCAATACACTAGATGCATGCTGGATAGCGGTCGATGTGAGGAGTAATAGTAGTAGATGCAGAAAGTATCGGTCTACTTATCTCGGACGTGATGCCTATATGTATGATCATTGCCTTAGATATCGTCATGACTTTGCGTGGTTCTATCAATTGCTCGACAGTAATTTGTTCACCCACCATAATATTTGCTATTTTGAGAGAAGCCTCTAGTGAACACTATGGCCCCGGGGTCTACTTCACACCATATTTTCAGCCTTACTCTTTTACTTCGTTGCACTTTCCGCCTTTAGATCTCACTTTGCAATCAATCTTGAAGGGATTGACAACCCCTTTATAGCGTTGGGTGCAAGCTCTTTTGTGTTTGCGCAGGTACCCTGGACTTGACGAGATTCTCCTACTGGATTGATACCTTGGTTCTCAAACTGAGGGAAATACTTACTGCTCATGTGCTGCATCACCCTTTCCTCTTCAAGGGAAAAACCAACACAAGCCAAGTCTCCGTCAACATGCCAATTTATGTTGGTGTTGTTTGAGAAGTAGCAGAAGAATTTCTGGCGCCGTTGCCGGGGAGGATCAAGTCAAGAACTCATCCAAGTATGTGCCGCAAACTCATCTCTTGCATTTACTTTTTTGCCTCTCGTTTCCCCCCCCCTTTTGAAAAACAGAAATTTACAAAAATATTTGCCTTTTTCGTTTGCCTTTCCTTTGCTTGTGTGTTATGTGCCCTCAATATGCTTGCATCTTCGCTTTTTGAAAATCTAGTGATATGGATCCTCACCCACTTGCTAATCTCTTTAAGAGATCCAATTATGTTGAACCAATTGCTAGTGAGTTGAGTGCACTTGACTTTCTCTATGGAGTTTTGCTTGAGATGCGTGAATCTGAAAATCGTGATGAAGAAATTTATGAAGTGATTCACGAGGGCTCCTTGAATGAAAAGCATGATTGCAATGATTTCACTATAAATCCTATTAGTGTCAATCATGCTAAAAATATGCAAAACCCTAAGCTTGGGAATGCTAGTTTTGCTATGTCCTCTACTTGTTGCAATGATCATGATTGGGGTAATGATTTTTCTTATGATCTTGAAAATTTTTTTAAGCCTCATGATGAATATGATATTTGCAATAATATTGAAAGTGCGTTTGGAGAAGTCATGACTTTAGTTGATGATAATCCCACTATTTTTGAAGAGCGTCAACTTTGCATGCATGTGGATCATGAAAAGAATATCCTTTGTGATAGCTATATTGTTGAATTTGATTATGATCCCACATGTAATTGCTATGATAGAGGAAAATATTGTGGTAGAAACTTTCATGTTACCAAATTACCTCTCGTTATGTTGAGATTGCTATTGTCTCTTTCTTCTTCCTTGCATTTGGTAACTATTGGTTGTCTTGACAATTTGTTTTCCTATAAAATGCCTATGCATAGGAAGTATGTTAAACTTAGATGTGATTTTCACATGCTTTATGATGCTCTCATTGTGCTTCAATTGCTATCTTTTATGTGAGCATCATTGAATTATCAATGCCTAGCTAAGGGCGTTAAACAATAGCGCTTGTTGGGAGGCAACCCAATGAATTTATTTTTTTCTTTCTGTTTTGTTGCGTTCACACCATCATAATTCTGTTAGGATTGTGTCTTTTGTGTTTCTTTTTGTGTTTGAGCCAAGCAAAACCTTTATGACTAGTCTTGGTGATGGTAGTTTGATCCTGGTGGAAAAAGACAGAGACTTTTCGCTCATGAGATTATTTTTCATTTTTATTCAGAAAGAGCTTTTGAGTTGTTTCTTTTTTCTGCTGGTTGATATTCCTTTTGTCCAGGTAGTCGTAATTGTTCATAACTTTTTAGGTACCAGAAGTATACGAAGTATACAGATTGCTACAAACTGGTCTGTTTTTGACAGATTCTGTTTTTGTTGAGTTGGTTGCTTGTTTTGATGAAACAATGGATAGTATCGGGGGGTACTAGCCATGGAAAAGTGAGAATACAGTAATCTAACACAAATATGAATAGAAATCAAGTTTTCTACAATACCTAAAGAGGTGGTAGTTTGTTTTCTTGTGCTAATGATATCACGAGTTTCGGTTTAAGTTTTGTGTTGTGAAGTTTTCAAGTTTTGGGTGATGTTCTCATGGACAAACGGATAAAGAGTGGAAAGAGCTCAAGCTTGGGGATGCCCAAGGCATCCCAAGACAAATTCAAGGACACCAAAAAGCCCAAGCTTGGGTATGCCCTAGGAAGGCATCCCCTCTTTCGTCTTCAATCCATCGGTAACATTACTTGGAACTATATTTTTATTCACCACATGATATGTGTTTTGCTTGGAGCGTCTTGTATCGTAGGAGTCTTTTCTTTTTGTTGTGTCACAATCATCCTTGTTGCACACCTTTTGAGAGAGACATGCACTCATCGTGAATTTGCTAGAATGCTCATTATCCTTCACTTATATCTTTTGAGCCTAGATAATTTTGCTCTATGTGCTTCACGTAGATCTTTTAGAGCGCGACAGTGCGTGACTTGGTAGTTGGTTTGTGCTATGAAAGTAGTCCCAAAGGTGATAGGTACCCAAAGAGGATACAAAAACTTCCATCTTCATGTGCATTGAGTAGAAAGAGAAGCTTGATTCCTCTCAATTAGTTTTGAGACGTGGATTTGGTAATATTAAAGATTATGTTAGTAGGGTGTTGTGAATCTAGAAATACTCGTGTTGAAGTTAGTGATTCCCGTAACATGCACGTATGGTGAACCGCTATGTTAGGAAGTTGGAGCATAATTGATCTATTGATTGTCATCCTTTGTGTTGCGGTCGGGATCACGCGATGGTTAACACCTACCAACCCTTCCCTAGGAGTATGCGTTTAGCACTTTGTTTCGATTACTAATAAAAACTTTCACTATAAGTATGTGAGTTCTTCATGACTAATGTGACTCGATGGTATAGATGCACTTTCACCTTCCACCTTTGCTAGCCTCTCTAGTACCGCGCAATTTTCGCCGGTGCACAAACCCACCATACGCCTTCCTCAAAATAGCCACCATACCTACCTACTATGGCATTTTCATAGCCATTCCGAGATATATTGACATGCAACTCCCACCGTTCCGTCTCATGACTTGTGCCGTCACTCTCATATTGCCATTGCATGATCGTAAGATAGCTAGCGAGATGTTTCAATGTTATACACCAAGCTAGATCGTTGCACATCCCGGTACAGTGCCAGAGGCATTTCCTATAGAGTCATCATCATTCTGAGCTTTGAGCTGTGAGTAAATAAAACTGTGATGATCATCATTATTAGAGCATTGTCCCATGTGAGGAAAAAAGAGAGGCCAAAGTTGCCCAAATAAAAAAAAGAGGCCAAAGAGCCCAAATAGAAAAATAAAAAAAGAGAGAAGGGACAATGCTACTATCTTATTCCACACTTGTTCTTCATAATAGCAGCATGTTCTTCATGATTGAGAGCCTCTTGTTTTGTCACCACCATATACTAGTGGGGATCTTTATTTTATAACTTGGCTTGTATATTCCAATGATGGGCTTCCTCAAAATTGCCCTAGGTCTTCGTGAGCAAGCAAGTTGGATGCACACCCACTAGTTCTCCTTTTGAGCTTTCACATACTTATAGCTCTCGTGCATCCCTTTGTATGTCAATCCCTACTCATTCACATTGATATCTATTAATGGGCATCTCCATAACCCTTTGATACGCCGAGTCAATGTGACCATCTCCTCCTTTTTTTTCCCACAACCACCACCACACTCTATTCCACCTATAGTGCTATATCCATGGCTCACGCTCATGTATTGCGTGATAGTTGAAAAAGGTTTGAGAAAGTAAGAGTGCGAAAACAATTACTTGGCCAATACCGGGGTTATGCATGATTTAAATTAGTTGTGTGGGGATGATGGAGCATAGCCAGAATATATGATTTTGTAGGGATAACTTTCTTTGGCCTTGTTATTTCGAAAGTTCATGATTACCTTGCTAGTTTGCTTGAAGTATTATTGTTTTTATGTCAATAGCAAACTATTGTTTTGAATCTTACAGATCTGAACATTCATGTCACATGAAAGAAGTTACAAAGGACACCTATGCTAGGTAGCATTCCACATCAAAAATTCAGTCTTTAACACTTCCCTACTCGAGGACGAGCAGTTATTAAGCTTGGGGATGCTTGATACGTCTCCAACGTATCTATTATTTTTGATGGTTTCATGTTATTATCTTGTCAAACTTTGGATGTTTTGTATGCCTTTTATATCTTTTTTGGGACTAACTTATTAACTCAGTGCCAAGTGTCAGTTCCTGTTTTTTTCAGTGTTTTTGACCCTTTTCAGAGGAGGATTTTAAACGGAGTCCAAACGGAATAAAACTTCTGAAAATATTTTTTCCGGAACAGAAGATACGCAGAAAGCTTGGGAACCAAGGCAGGGAGTCCCGGGGGAGGCCACAAGCCCCCATGGCGCGGCCAGGGGGGCGCCGCGCCACCCAGTCTTGTGGGCTCCCTGGGCCTCCCCTGCCCTAGCTCCTTCGCCTATAAATTCCCTAAAATCCCTAAAAAATTAGGGGAGCCACGAAAATACTTTTCCGCCGCTGCAAGCTTCTGTCTCCGCAAGATCCCATCTGGGCACGTTCTTGTGCCCTGCCGGAGGGGAGATTCAGATATGGAGGGCTTCTTCATCAACACCATGACCTCTCCGATGATGCGTGAATAATTCACCATAGACCTTCAGGTCCATTGCTAGTAGCTAGATGGCTTCTTCTCTCTCTTGGATCTTCAATACAAAGTTCTCCATGATCTTCATGGAGATCTATCTGATGTAATCTTCTTTTGCGGTGTGTTTGTCGAGATCCGATGAATTGTGGATTTATGATCAGATTATCTATGAATCTTATTTGAATTTCTTCTGATATCTATTATGCATGATTTCATATCCTTGTAATTCTCTTCGAGTTGTGGGTTATGTTTGGCCAACTTGATCTATGATTCTTGCAATGGGATAAGTGCTTGGTTTTGGGTTCATACCGTGCGGTGACCTCACCCAGTGACAGGAGGGGTAGCGAGACACGCATCGTGTTGTTGCCATCAAGGGTAAAAAGATGGGGTTTTCATCATTGGTTTGAGTTTATCCCTCTACATCATGTCATCTTGCTTAAAGCGTTACTCTGTTCGTCATGAACTCAATACACTAGATGCATGCTGGATAGTGGTCGATGTGTGGAGTAATAGTAGTAGATGCAGAAAGTATCGGTCTACTTGTCTCGGACGTGATGCCTATATGTATGATCATTGCCTTAGATATCGCCAGGACTTTGCGCGGTTGTATCAATTGCTCGACGGTAATTTGTTCACCCACCGTAATATTTGCTATTTTGAGAGAAGCCTCTAGTGAACACTATGGCCCCCGGGTCTACTTCACACCATATTTTCAGCCTTACTCTTTTGATTTGTTGCACTTTCCGCCTTCAGATCTCACTTTGCAATCAATCTTGAAGGGATTGACAACCCCTTTATAGCGTTGGGTGCAAGCTCTTTTGTGTTTGCGCAGGTACTCTGGACTTGACGAGATTCTCCTACTGGATTGATACCTTCGTTCTCAAACTGAGGGAAATACTTACTGCTCCTCTGCTGCATCACCCTTTCCTCTTCAAGGGAAAAACCAATGCAAGCCAAGTCTCCGTCAACGTGCCAATTTCTGGCGCTGTTGTTTGAGAAGTAGCAGCCTGCTACACACTGGTTGAAGTGACGGTTCAATAACCTCATCAAGTTCCACCACCCTCCCACTCAATTATTTGGAGAGAAACCTTTCCTCGAGAAAGGACCCGTTCCTAGAAACAAACACTTTGCTTCCGGATCTGAGATAGGAGATGTACCCAACTGTTTTGGATATCCTATGAAGATGCAGTTATCTGCCTTGGGTTCGAGCTTATTGGAATGAAACTTTTTCACATAAGCGTCGTAGCCCGAACTTTCAAGAAACGACAGCTCATGTTTCTCCAAACCATAGTTCATATTGTTTCATCTCAACGGAAATACGCGGTGCCCTATTTAAAGTGAATGTGGTTGTCTCTAATGCATAACCCATAAACAATAGTGGTAATTTGTTAAGAGACATCATAGTATGCACCATATCAAATAGGGCGCGGCTATGACGTTCGGACACACCATCACACTATGGTGTTCTAGGTGGCATGAATTGTGAAACAATTTCCACATTGTCTTAACTGTGTACCAAAACTCGCAACTCAGATATTCATCTCTATGATCATATCGTAGACAGTTTATCCTCTTGTCACGACGATCTTCACTCTGAAATAGATTTGAACTTTTCAATATTTCAGACTTGTGATTCATCAAGTAAATACTCCTGTATCCACTCAAATCGTCAGTGAAGTAAGAACATAACGATATCCACTGCGTGCCTCATCACTCATTGGACTGCACACATCAAAAATGTATTACTTCCAACAAGTTACTTTCTTGTTCCATGTGGTATGATTTTGATGTCTCAAGTGATTCAAAATCAAGTGAGTCCAAACTATCCATCTGCATGGAGTTTATTCATGTGTTCATACCAACAGGTATGGTTTGCATGTCTCAAACGTTTCAAAAATGAGCGAGTACAAAGATCCATCAACATGGAGCTTCTTCATGCATTTTACACCAACATGACTCAAGTGGAAGTGCCACAAGTAAGTGGTACTATCATTACTACTTTGTACCTTTTGGCATCAATAATATGAACATGTGTAGCACTATGATCGAGATTCAATAAACTGTTGAAGGTAATTATTCAAGAAAACAGAATAACTATTATTCTCTTTAAATGAATAATCGTATTGTGATACGTCTCCAACGTATCTGTATTTTTTGATGGTTTCATGCTATTATCTTGTCAAACTTTGGACGTTTTGTATGCCTTTTATATCTTTTGTGGGACTAACTTATTAACTCAGTGCCAAGTTCCAGTTCCTATTTTTTTCCGTGTTTTTGACCCTTTTCAGAGGAGGATTTTAAACAGAGTCCAAACGGAATAAAACCTGCAGAATGATTTTTTCCATAACAGAAAACGCGCAGGAGACTTGAGAACCAAGGCAGGGAACCTCAGAGGAGGTCACAAGCCCACCAGGCCCGGCCTGGGGGGGCAGGCCTAGCAGGATTGTGAGCTCCCCGTGGCTCCCCTGTCCTAGGTCTTCCGCCTATATATTCCCTAAAATCCCCGAAAAAATCAAGAGATCCACGAAAATACTTTTCCGTCGCCGCAAGCTTCTGTCTCCGCAAGATCCCATCTGGGGCACGTTCTGGTGCCCTACCGGAGGGGGCATTCGGATACGTAGGGCTTCTTCATCAACACCATGACCTCTCCGATGATGCATGAGTAGTTCACCATAGACCTATGGGTCCATAGCTAGTAGCTAGATGGCTTCTTCTCTCTCTTGGATCTTCAATACAAAGTTCTCCATGATCTTCATGGAGATCTATCCGATGTAATCTTCTTTTGCGGTGTGTTTGTCGAGATTCGATGAATTGTGGATTTATGATCAGATTATCAATGAATCTTATTTGAGTTTCTTGTGATCTCTTATATGCATGATTTCATATCCTTGTAATTCTCTTCAAGTTGTGGGTTTTGTTTGGCCAGCTTGATCTATGATTCTTGCAATGGGAGAAGTGCTTGGTTTTGGGTTCATACAGTGCGGTGACCTCACCGAGTGACAGAAGGGGTAGCGAGGCACACATCGTGTTGTTCCCATCAAGGGGGAAAATGGGGTTCTCATCATTGGTTTGATATTATCCCTCTACATCATGTCATCTTGCTTAAGGCGTTACTCTGTTCGTCATGAACTCAATACACTAGATGCATGCTGGATAGCTGTCGATGTGTGGAGTAATAGTAGTAGATGCAGAAAGTATCGGTCTACTTGTCTCGGACGTGATGCCTATATGTATGATCATTGCCTTAGATATCGTCATGACTTTGCGCGGTTCTATCAATTGCTCGACAGTAATTTGTTCACCCACCGTAATATTTGCTATTTTGAGATAAGCCTCTAGTGAACACTATGGCCCGCGGGTCTACTTCACACCATATTTTCAGCCTTACTCTTTTTTTCGTTGCACTTTCCGCCTTCAGATCTCACTTTGCAATCAATCTTGAAGGGATTGACAACCCCTTTATAGCGTTGGGTGCAAGCTCTTTTGTGTTTGTGTAGGTACTCTGGACTTGACGAGATTCTCCTACTGGATTGATACCTTGGTTCTCAAACTGAGGGAAATACTTACTGCTCCTGTGCTGCATCACCCTTTCCTCTTCAAGGGAAAAGCCAACGCAAGCAAGTCTTCGTCAACGTGTCAATTTCTGGCGCTGTTGTTTGAGAAGTAGCAGAAGGATTTCTGGCGCCGTTGCCGGGGAGGATCAAGTCAAGAACTCATCCAAGTAAGTGTCGCAAACTCATCTCTTGCATTTACTTTTTTGCCTCTCGTTTTCCTCTCCCCCACTTATGAAAAACAAAAATTTACAAAAATATTTGCCCTTTTCTTCGTTTTTCTTTTTCGTTTGCCTTTTTCTCTCGCTTGCTCTTTGTTCGATTGTGTGGGATAGTCTACCTGTCTTCATGGCTAGATCCACCACTTCGAACAATACTCCCGAGAACGAAGTTCTCAATTTCAAACAAATTGAGGGAGAAATCTTAAAGGACACTTGGTATAAGATTTGCAAAGCTCAGAGTAGATCTACTCATAAGCAATCTACTACTGTCCTGCTTCGCAGTTTTTATGTGGGTATTTCTCCTTGTAATAGGTTTATTCTTGACACCATCGTAGGTGGAAATTTCCTGGGTAGCCATACCGTTGATTCTTATGGAGCTGTAATAAATTTGGTAGGCTCATCCCCACTCATGGTTAATGGAACTACCTTAACTCTGGAACATGCGATGCGTAGGCTGGATGTCATCGAAAATAAAGTTGCTACGATCGAACTTATTGAGAATTTGGATAAAAAGATCCACAATCAAATCACCCAGTACAGATCCAAGGTGGGAATGGTTTTGAAAAATTTAGAGGAGAAGGAACCCACAGTTAACGAAAAACTAGGTCATGATTCCGCTAGGATTGGCGAACTAGAGGATGTTATAACCAACTTGGGTTCCGCTTTTGCCGCTGTGGAGAATACTCCAAATTTTACCCACAATAAGGTCACCAAGTCTATTTTTGTTCCTAAAAATAGTGGTGAATAATCTAGTAATAAAGATGAATACCTTAAGATGGTGAGTGATCACGTTACTTATGCTTTGAGCACCAAACACGACGATACGTGATTCTATCGCCTTATGCCTAGCTAAGGGCGTTAAACAATAGCGCTTGTTGGGAGGCAACCCAATGAATTTATTTCTTTTTCTTTCTGTTTTTTTGCATCCACACCATCATAATTCTGTTATGATTGTGTTTTTTGTGTTTCTTTTTGTGTTTGAGCCAAGCAAAACCTTTATGACTAGTCTTGGTGATGGTTCTTTAATCCTGCTGGAAAAGACAGAAACTTTTTGCTCATGATATGATTTTTAATTTTTATTCAGAAAGATATTTTGAGTTGATTATTTTTTCTGCTGGTTGATATGCCTTTTTCCCAGGGAGTCGCAATTTTTCAGAATTTTTGAGGTACCAGAAGTATACGAAATATACAGATTGCTACACACTGGTCTGTTTTTGACAGATTTAGTTTTTTTTTGAGTTGGTTGCTTGTTTTGGTGAAACTATGGATATTATCGGGGGGGGGGGGGGGTACTAGCCATGGTAAAGTTAGAATACAATAACCTAACACCAATATAACTAGAAATCAACATTGCTACAGAACCTAAAGAGGTGGTAGTCTGTTTTCTTGTGCTAATGTTATCACGAGTTTCTGTTTATGTTTTGTGTTGTGAAGTTTTCAAGTTTTGGGTGATGTTCTCATGGACAAAGAGATAATGAGTGGAAAGAGCTCAAGCTTGGGGATGCCCAAGGCATCCCAAGCCAAATTCAAGGACACCAAAAAGCCTAAGCTTGGGGATACCCCAGGAAGGCATCCCCTCTTTCGTCTTCAATCCATCGGTAACATTACTTGGGGCTATATTTTTATTCACCACATGATATGTGTTTTTCTTGGAGCGTCTTGTATCTTAGGAGTCTTTTCTTTTTGTTGCGTCACAATCATCCTTGCTGCACACCTTTTGAGAGAGACACGCACTCATCGTGATTTGCTAGAATGCTCATCGTGCTTCACTTATATCTTTTGAGCTAGATAATTTTGCTATATGTGCTTCACTTAGATGTTTTAGAGCACGGCGGTGCGTGACTTGGTAGTTGGTTTATACTATGAAAGTAGTCCCAAAGGTGATAGGTACCCAAAGAGGATACAAAAACCTCCATCATAATGTACATTGAGTAGAAAGAGAAGTCTTGATTCCTCTCAATTAGTTTTGAGACATGGATTTGGTAATATTAACAGTTATGTTAGTAGGGTGTTGTGAATCTAGAAATACTTGTGTTGAAGTTAGTAATTCCCATAGCATGCACGTATGCTGAACTGCTATGTTAGGAAGTCAGAGCATAATTGATCTATTGATTGTCATCCTTTGTGTTGAGGTCGGTATCGCGCGATGGTTAACACCTACCAACCCTTCCCCTAGGAGTATGCGTTTAGCACTTTGTTTTGATTACTAATAAAAACTTTCGCAACAAGTATGTGAGTTCTTGATGTCTAATGTGAGTCCATGGTATAGATGCACTTTCACCTTCCACCATTGCTAGCCTCTCTTGTGCTGTGCAACTTTCACCGGTGCACAAACCCACCATATGCCTTCCTCAAAACAGCCACCATACCTACCTACTATGGCATTTTCATAGCCATTCTGAGATATATTGCCATGCAACTTCCACCATTCCGTCTCATGACTTGTGCTGTCACTCTCATATTGCCATTGCATGATCGTAAGATAGCTAGCGAGATGTTTCAACGTCATACGCCAGGCTAGATCGTTGCACATCCCGGTACACTGCCGGAGGCATTTCCTATAGAGTCATCATCATTCTGAGCTTTTGAGCTGTGAGTAAATAAAAGTGTGATGATCATCATTATTAGAGCATTGTCCCATTTCAGGAAATAAAAAAAAGAGGCCAAAGAGCCCAAATAAAAAAAGGAGAAAAAAGAGGCCCAAGTGCCCAAATAAAAAAAAGAGAAAAAGAGAGAAGGGACAATGCTACTATCGTTTTCAACACTTGTGCTTCATAATGGCACCATGTTCTTCATGATTGAGAGCCTCTCATTTCGTCACCACCATATGCTAGTGGGAATCTTTATTATATAACTTGGCTTGTATATTCCAATGATGGGCTTCCTCAAAATTGCCCTAGGTCTTCGCGAGCAAGCAAGTTGGATGCACACCCACTAGTTATCCTTTTGAGCTTTCACATACTTATAGCTCTAGTGCATCATTTGTATGGAAATCCCTACTCATTCACATTGATATCTATTAATGGGCATCTCCATAGCCCTTTGATACGCCGAGTCAATGTGACCATCTCCTCCTTTTTTGTCTCACAACCACCACCACACTCTATTCCACCTATAGTGCTATATCCATGGCTCACGCTCATGTATTGCGTGATAGTTATAAAAAGTTTGAGAAAGAAAGAGTGCGAAAACAATTACTTGGCCAATACCGGGGTTGTGCATGATTTAAATTAGTTGTGTGAGGATGATGGAGCATAGCCAGACTATATGATTTTGTAGGGATAACTTTCTTTGGCCTTGTTATTTTGAAAGTTCATGATTACTTTGCTAGTTTGCTTGAAGTATTATTGTTTTCATGTCAATAGCAAACTATTGTTTTGAATCTTATGGATCTGAACATTCATGTCACTTGAAAGAAGTTGCAAAGGACAACTATGCTAGGTAGCATTCCACATCAGAAATTCAGTCTTTATCACTTCCCTACTCGAGGACGAGCAGGAGTTAAGCTTGGGGATGCTTGATACTTCTCCAACGTATCTATAATTTTTGATGGTTTCATGCTATTATCTTGTCAAACTTTGGACGTTTTGTATGCCTTTTGTATCTTTTGTGGGACTAACTTATTAACTCACTGGCAAGTGCCAGTTCCTGTTTTTTTCGTGTTTTTGACCCTTTTCAGAGGAGGATTTTAAATGGAATCCAAACGGAATAAAACATGCGGAATGATCTTTTCCATAACAGAAGACGCGCAGGAGACTTGAGAACCAAGGCAGGGAACCTCAGAGGAGGTCACAAGCCCACCAGGCCCGGCCTAGGGGGGGCTAGCAGGCTTGTGAGCTCCCCGTGGCTCCCCTGCCCTAGGTCTTCCGCCTATATATTGCCTAAAATTCCCGAAAAAATCAAGAGATCCACGAAAATACTTTTCCGCCGCCGCAAGCTTCTGTCTCCGCAAGATCCCATCTGGGGCACGTTCTGGTGCCCTGCCGGAGGGGGGGATTTGGATACGGAGGGCTTCTTCATCATCACCATAACCTCTCCGTTGATGCGTGAGTACTTCACCATAGACCTACGGGTCCATAGCTAGTAGCTAGATGGCTTCTTCTCTCTCTTGGATCTTCAATACAAAGTTCTCCATGATCTTCATGGAGATCTATCTGATGTAATCTTCTTTTGCGGTGTGTTTGTCGAGATCCGATGAATTGTGGATTTATGATCAGATTATCTATGAATCTTATTTGAGTTTCTTCTGATCTCTTATATGCATGATTTCATATCCTTGTAATTCTCTTTGAGTTGTGGGTTTTGTTTGGCCAGCTTGATCTATGATTCTTGCAATGGAAGAAGTGCTTGGTTTTGGGTTCATACCGTGCGGTGACCTCACCCAGTGACAGAAGGGGTAGCGAGACACGCATCATGTTGTTGCCATCAAGGGTAAAAAGATGGGGTTTTCATCATTGGTTTGAGATTATCCCTCTACATCATGTCATCTTGCTTAAGGCGTTACTCTGTTCGTCATGAACTCAATACACTAGATGCATGCTGGATAGCGGTCGATGTGTGGAGTAATAGTAGTAGATGCAGAAAGTATCGGTTGATGACCCACAAGTATAGGGGAGCAATCGTAGTCCTTTTGATAACTAAGAGTGTCGAACCCAACGAGGAGCAGAAGGATCTGACAAGTGGTTTTCAGCATGGAAATATCTGCAAGCACTAAAATTGTCGGTAACAAGTGATTGTCTGGTGAGATGATTCGTAGCAAGCAACAAGTAAGAAAAGTAGCAATGGTGCAGCAAAGTGTCCCAATCCCTTTTGTAGCAAGGGACAAGCGTGGACAAAGTCTTATAGGAGGAAAAACGTTCCCGAGGACACACATGAATTTCTGTCATGCTAGTTTCATCATGTTCATATGATTCGCGTTCGTTACTTTGATAGTTTGATATGTGGGTGGACCGGCGCTTGGGTACTGCCCTTACTTGGACAAGCATCCCACTTATTATTAACACCTCTCGCAAGCATCCGCAACTATGAAATAAGAATTAAGACAAAGCCTAACCATAGCATTAAACTAGTGGATCCAAATGAACCCCTTACGAAGCAACGCATAAACTAGGGTTTAAGCTTCTGTCACTCTAGCAACCCATCATCTACTTACTACTTCCCAATGCCTTCCTCTAGGCCCAAATAATGGTGAAGTGTTATGTAGTCGACGTTCACATAACACCACTAGAGGAAAAACAACATATAACATATCAAATTACCGAACGAATACCAAATTCACATGACTACTATTAGCATGACTTATCCCATGTCCTCAGGAACAAAAGTAACTACTCACAAAGCATAATCATAATCATGATCAGAGAGGTAACGAGTAGCATCAAGGATCTGAACATAAACTCTTCCACCAAATAATCCAACTAGCATCAACTACAAAGAGTAATCAACACTACTAGCAACCTTACAAGTACCAATCGGAGTCACGAGACGGAGATTGGTTACAAGTGATGAACTAGGGTTTGGAGATGAGATGGTGTTGATGAAGATGTTGATGGTGACGAGTCCCCTCCGATGAGAGGAGTGTTGGCGATGACGATGGCGACGATTTCCCCCTCTGGGAGGGAAGTTTCCCCGGCAGGATCGTCCTGCCGGAGCTCTAGATTGGTTCTGCTCAAGTTCCGCCTCGTGGCGGTGGTGAAACCACGAAAAAGCTCCTCCCTGATTTTTTCCTGGACGAAACCCTTCATATAGAAAAAGAGGGGGGCAAGTGGGCCAGTGGGCTACCCACAAGCCCCCATGGCGCGACCTGGGGGGTGGCCGCGCCGTGCAGGCTTTTGGGCACCCCCTGGTGCCCCTCTAGCACTTCTTTGGCCCAGTATTTTTGATAAATCGGGAAAAATCCCCGTTGACTTTTTCGGCGTTTGGAGTTGCGCAGAATAGGTATCTCAACTTTGCTCCACTTTCAAGCCAGAATTCCAGTTGCGGGTATTCTCCCTCTTCATGTAATCCTTGCAAAATAAGAGAGAAAAGGCATAAGAATTGTACCGTGAAGTGAAATAACAGCCAAAGAAGCAATAAATATCAACATGAAAACATGATGCAAAATGGACGTCTCATCGGTCTACTTGTCTCGGACGTGATGCCTATATGTATGATCATTGCCTTAGATATCGTCATGGCTTTGTGCGGTTCTATCAATTGCTCGACAGTAATTTGTTCACCCACCATAATATTTGATATTTTGAGAGAAGCCTCTAGTGAACACTATGGCCCCCGGGTGTACTTCACACCATATTTTCAGCCTTACTCTTTTTCTTCGTTGCACTTTCCGCCTTCAGATCTCACTTTGCAATCAATCTTGAAGGGATTGACAACCCCTTTATAGCGTTGGGTGCAAGCTCTTTTGTGTTTGTGCAGGTACTCTGGACTTGACGAGATTCTCCTACTGGATTGATACCTTGGTTCTCAAACTGAGGGAAATACTTACTGCTCCTGTGCTGCATCACGCTTTCCTCTTCAAGGGAAAAGCCAACGCAAGCAAGTCTCCGTCAACGTGTCAATTTCCGGCGTTGTTGTTTGAGAAGTAGCATATTGCAATAAACATGACCCAATCATGTTCATGCTCAACGCAAACACCAAATAACAATTATTTGGGTTTCACACCAATCCCCATGGTAGAGGGAGCGTGTGATGTTTGATCACATCAACCTTAGAATTACTTCCAACACACATCGTCATCTCACCCTTGCTAGTATTCTTTTAAGCCGTAGCTATAATTTCGAGTTACTCTTAGCAACTGAACCGGTAGCTAATACCCTGGTGCTCCTAGGAATACTAGTAAGGTACACATCAATATCAGGTCTATCCAATATACTTTTGTCAACTTTGCCAACCTTCTCATCTACCAAGTATCTAGGGTAGTTCCGCCTCAGTGACCGTTCCCCTCGTAACAGAAGCACTTAGTCTCGGGTTTGGGTTCAACCTTCGGTTTCTTCATTATAGCAGCAACTGGTTTGCCATTTCATGAAGTATCCCTTCTAGCCCTTGCCCTTCTTGAAACTAGTGGATTTACTAACCATCAACAATTGACGCTCCTACTTGATTTCTACTTTCGCAGTGTCAAACATTGCGAATCGCTCAAGGATTATCATATCTATCCTTGATCTGTTATAGTTCATCATGAAGCTCTAGCAGCTTGGTGGCATTGACTTTGGAAAACCATCACTATCTCATCTGGAAGATTAACTCCCACTTGATTCAAGCGACTGTTGTACTCAGACAATGTGAGCACATGCTCAACAATTAAGCTTTTCTCCTTTACTTTGTAGACAAAGAATCTTGTCGGAGGTCTCATACCTCTCAACAAGGGCACGAGCATGAAATCCCAATTTCATCTCTTAGAACATCTCTTATGTTCCGTGGCATTCAAAACATCTTCGGAGCCTTGCTTCTAAGCCGTTAAGTATTACGCACTGAACTATCACATAGTCATAAAAAACGTGTATGTCAGATGTTCACAACATCCACAGACGAGGCTCGAGGTGCAGCACACCGAGTGATGCATTAAGGATATAATCCTTCTGCAGAGCAATGAGGACAATCCTCAGTTTACGGATTGTGTCCGCAAAGTTGCTACTATCATCTTTCAACTAAATTTTCTCTAGGAACATATAAAAAACAATAGAGCTACATCGCAAGCTACAACATAATACGCAAAGACCTTTTGACTATGTTCATGATAATTAGTTCAATTAATCATATTACTTAAGAACTCCCACTCAGATAGGCATCCCACTAGTCATTCGAGTGACGCATGATCCAAATCCACTAACTCAAATCTGATCATCACGTGAGTTGAGTATAGTTTCAGTAGTGAACATCTCCATGTTGATCTTATCTACTATATGATTCATGCTCGACCTTTAGGTCTCTTGTGTTCCGAGGCCATGTCTGCACATGCTAGGCTTGTCAAGTTTAACCCGAGTGTTCCGCGTGTGCAACTTTTTTGCACCCGTTGTATGCAAACGTTGAGTCTATCACACCCGATCATCACGTGGTGTCTCGAAACGATGAACTGTCGCAACGGTGCATAGTCGGGGAGAACACAATTTTATCTTGAAATTTTAGTGAGGGATCACCTTATAATGCTACCGTCGTCCTAAGCAAGATAAGGTGCAGAAAAGGATTAACATCACATGCAATTCATAGGTGACATGATATGGCCATGATCTTGTGCTCCTTGATCTCCATCACCAAAGCACCGGCATGATCTTCATCGTCACCGGCGCCACACCATGATCTCCATCATCATGATATCCATCATCGTGCTGCCATCGAGGTTGTCGTGCTATCTATGCTATTACTACTAAAGCTACAACCTAACAACATAGTCAACGCATCTGCAAGCACAAACATTAGTTTTAAAGACAACCCTATGGCTCCTGCCGGTTGCCGTAGCATCAACGTGCAAGTCGATATTTAACTATTACAACATGATCATCTCATACATCCAATATATCACACCATGTCTTTGGCCATATCACATCACATGCATACTCTGCAAAAACAAGTTAGACGTCCTCTAATTTGTTGTTGCATGTTTTACGTGGCTGCTATGGGTATCCAGTATGATCGCATCTTACTTACGCAAAACCACAACGGTGATGTGCAAATTTCTATTTAATCTCTCTCCAAGGACCGCCTCGGTCAAATCCAATTCAACTAAAGTTGAAGAAACAGACACCCGCCAGTCATCTTTATGCAACAAGTTGCATGTTAGTCGATGAAACCGGTCTCTCGTAAGCGTACGAGTAAGGTTTGTCCGGGCCGCTTCAATCCAACAATACCGCCGAATCGAGATAAGACTAAGGAGGGCAGCAAATCGAACATCAACACCCACAAAAACTTTTGTGTTCTACTCGAGATTACATCTATGCATGAACCTAGTTCATGATGCCACTGTTGGGGAACGTTGCATGGGAAACAAAAAATTTCCAACGCACACGAAGACCTATCATGGTGATGTTCATCTACGAGAGGGAGATCGGATCCACATACCCTTACAGATTGCTAAGCGGAAGCGTTATTAAACTCGATTGATGTAGTGGTACGTCTTCACGATCCGTCCCACGAACCGTCCCACGACCCGTCCCACGAACCGTCTCGCGATCCGTCCCAGAATCCGTTCCGATCAAGTGCCGAACGGACGACACCTCCGCATTCCGCACACGTATGGCTCGATGACGATCTCCGCCTTCTTGATCCAGCTGTTGGAAATATACCCTAGAGGTAATGATAAATAGTTATTATTATATTTCCTTTTAAAGATAATCGTTTTTTATCATGCTATAATTGTATTGGATGAAAAGATAGATACATGTGTGGATACATAGACAAAACAATGTCCCTAGCAAGCCTCTAGTTGGCTAGCCTGTTGATCAATGATAGTCAAGGTTTTCTGACTATGTGCAAGTGTTGTTACTTGATAACTGGATCACATCATTAGGAGAATCATGTGATGGACTAGACCCAAACTATGGACGTAGCATATTGATCATGTCGTTTATTTGCTATAGTTTTCTGTGTGTCAAGTATTTGTTCCTATGACCATGAGATCATATAACTCACTGGCACCGGAGGAATACCTTGTGTGCATCAAACGTCACAGCGTAACTGGGTGACTATAAAGGTGCTCTACAGGTATCTCCGAAGGTGTCCGTTGAGTTAGTATGGATGAAGACCGGGATTTGTCACTCCATGTGACGGAGAGGTATCTCGGGGCCCACTCGGTAATACAACATCACACACAAGCCTTGCAAGCAATGTGACTAAGTGTAAGTCACGTGATCTTGTATTACGGAACGAGTAAAGAGACTTGCTGGTAAGGAGATTGAAATAGGTATGCGGATACCGATGATCGAATCTCGGGAAAGTAACATACCGAAGGACAAAGGGAATGACATACGAGATTATATGAATCCTTGACACTGAGGTTCAACCGATAAGTTCTTCGGAGAATATGTAGGCCAATATGGGCATCCAGGTCCTGCTATTGGATATTGACCGAGGAGTACCTCGGGGCATGTCTACATAGTTCTCGAACCCGCAGGGTGTGCAGACTTAAGGTTCGACGATGTTTTAGTATAGTTGAGTTATATGTGTGGTTACGAATGTTGTTCGGAGTCCCGGAAGAGATCACGGACGTCACGAGGGTTTCCAGAATGGTCCGGAGACGAAGATTGATATATAGGATGACTTCATTTGCTTACCGGAAGGTTTTCGGGCATTACTGGGATTGTACCCGGAGTGACGAATGGGCTCCGGATGTTCACCGGAAGGGGGGCAACCCACCCGGGGGAAGCCCAAAGGACCTAGGGGTGGCGCACCAGCCCTTAGTGGGCTAGTGGGACAACCCAAAGGGACCTATGCACCAAGAAAGAAAAAACCAAAGAAAAGGAAAAAAGTAAGGTGGGAAGGAAGAGAAGTACTCGAGTTTCCAATCCTAGTTGGACTAGGATTGGAGTAGGACTCCTCCTCCTCCCTGGCCGGCACACCCTTGAGGGCTTGGCCCTCAAGGCAAGCCTCCTCCCCCTCCCTCCTATATATAGTGGTGATTTATGGCTGATTTGAGACAACTTTTGCCACGTGCAACTCAGATCTAGACACCATAGTTTTACCTCTAGATCGTATTTCTGCGAAGCTCGGGCGGAGCCCTGCAGGAGTAGATCCTTCACCACCACCGGAGCATCGTCACGCTGCCGGAGAACTCATCTACTTCTCCGTCTTGCTTGCTAGATCAAGAAGGCCGAGATCATCATCGAGTTGTACGTGTGCTGAACGCGGAGGTGCCGTCCGTTCGACACTAGCTCGGAGCGGATCGTGGGACGGATTGCGGGACGGTTCGTGGGATGGTTCGCAGGGTGGCTCGAGGGACGTGAGGATGTTCCACTACATCAACCACGTTTCGTAACGCTTCCTGCTGTGCGATCTACAAGGGTACGTAGATCCAAATCTCCTCTCGTAGATGGACATCACCATGATAGGTCTTCGTGTGCGTTGGAATTTTTTTGTTTCCCATGCAACGTTCCCAACAATGGCATCATGAGCCATGTTCATGCGTAGATGTTATCTCGAGTAGAACACAAAGGGTTTTGTGGACGGTGATGTTCGATTTGCTGCCTTCCTTAGTCTTTTCTCGATTTGGCGGTATTGTTGGATTGAAGCGCCCCGGACCGACATAATTCGTACGCTTACGAAAGACTGGTTTCATCGATTGACATGCAACCTCGTTGCATAAATATGACTGGCGGGTGTCGGTTTCTTCAACTTTAGTTGAATTGGTTTTGACTGAGGTGGTCCTTGGAGAGGTTAAATAGCAATTTGTGCATCTCCGTTGTGGTTTTTGCGTAAGTAAGATGCGATCTACTAGATACCCAGAGCAGCCACGTAAAACATGCAACAACAAATTAGAGGACGTCTAACTTGTTTTTGCAGGGTATGCTTGTGATATGATATGGCCAATGACGTGATATGATATATTGGATGTATGAGATGATCATGTTGTAATAGTTAATATCGACTTGTACGTCGATGCTACGACAACCGGCAGGAGCCATAGGGTTGTCTTTAAACTAACGTTTCTGTTTGCACATGTGTTTACTATATTGCTAGGATGTAGCTTTAGTAGTAATAGCATAAGTAGCACGACAACCCCGATGGCGACACATTGATGGAGATCATGATGATGGAGATCATAGTGTGGCATCGGTGACAAGAAGATCGTGCTGGTGCTTTGGTGATGGAGATCAAGAAGCCATGATGATGGCCATATCATGTCACTTATGAATTGCATGTGATGTTAATCCTTTTATGCACCTTATTTTGCTTCGAACGACGGTGGCATCATGAGGTGATCTCTCACTAAATTTTCAAGACGAAATTGTGTTCTCCCCGACTATGCACCGTTGCTACAGTTCGTCGTTTCGAGACACCACGTGATGATCGGGTGTGATAGACTCAACGTTCACATACAATGGGTGCAAAATAGTTGCACACGCGGAACACTCAGGTTAAGCTTGATGAGCCTAGCATGTGCAGACATGGCCTCGTAACACATGAGACCGAAAGGTCGAGCATGAATCGTATAGTTGATATGATTAGCATAGAGATGCTTACCACTGAAACTATTCTGAACTCACGTGATGATCGGACTTGAGTTAGTGAATTTGGATCATGTACCACTCAAATGACTAGAGAGATGTACTTTTTGAGTGGGAGTTTAGCAAGTAATTTGATTAGTTAAACTCTAATTATCTTGAACATAGTCTGAGTCCACTTTGAAAATATTTGTGTTGTAGATCAATGGCTCACGCGACAGTCAGCCTGAATTTTAATACGTTCCAAGAGAAAGCTAAGTTGAAAGATGATGGAAGCAACTTTGTAGACTGGGCTCATAATCTTAAGTTGCTCCTGCAAGCTGGGAAGAAGGAGTATGTCCTTAATTCTGCGCTAGGAGATGAACCACCCGCTACGGCTGACCAAGATGTTAAGAACGCTTGGTTAACCCGTAAGGAGGACTACTCAGTAGTTCAATGTGCAGTCTTGTATGGCTTAAAGCCGGGACTTCAAACGTTGCTTTGAGCGTCATGGAGAATTTGAGATGTTCCAGGAGTTGAAGTTTATCTTTCAGAAGAACGCCCGGATCGAGAGGTGTGAGACCTCAGATAAATTCTATGCTTGCAAGATGGAGGAGAATTCGTGTGTTAGTGAACATGTGCTCAAAATGTCTGTGTACTCAACCCGTCTAGCTGAGCTGGGGATTGAACTCCCGCAAGAGGCTATCATTGACAGAATTCTTCAATCACTGCCCCCAAGCTACAAGAGCTTCGTGTTGAAATATAACATGCAAGGGATAAACAAGTCACCCGATGAGTTATTCGTGATGCTGAAAGTTGCAGAGTCAGAACTCCGTAAAGAGCATCAAGTGTTGATGGTGAATAAGACCACTAGTTTCAAGAGAAACAACAAAGGAAAGAAGGGTAATTCAAAGAAGAGCGGCAAGCCTGTTGCCAATCCGACGAAGAAACCCAAAGCTGGACCTAAACCTGAAATGGAGTGTTATTATTGCAAGGGTATGGGTCACTGGAAGCGCAACTGCCCCAAGTATCTGGCTGATAAGAAGGCGGCCAAGGAAAAATCAGGTATATTTGATATACATGTTATTGATGTGTACTTAACCAGCTCTGGTAGTAGTTCCTAGGTATTCGATACTGGTTCTGTTGCTCATATTTGCAACTCGAAACTGGAACTGCGGAATAAGCGAAGGCTGGCGAAAGATGAAGTGACGATGCGCGTGCAAAATGGTTCCAAGGTTGATGCAATCGCCGTCAGCATAGTTTCACTTCAGTTAACATCAGGATTAGTTATGAACTTAAATAATTGTTATTTAGTGCCTGCGTTAAGCATGCACATTATATCTGGATATTGTTTATTGCGAGACGGTTGCTCATTTAAGTCAGAGAATAATGGTTGTTCTATTTCTATGTGTAATATCTTTTATGCTCATGCACCCAATGTGAGAGGATTGTTAATATTGAATCTTGATAGCGATGATACACTTATACCTAACATTGAGACCAAAAGAGTTAGAGTTAACAATGATAGCGCCATGTTTTTATGGCATTGCCGCTTAGGTCATATTGGTGTAAAGCGCATGAAGAAATTCCATACCGATGGAATTTTGGAGTCACTTGACTTTGATTCACTTGACACGTGCGAACCATGCCTCATGGGCAAGATGACTAAGACTCCGTTCTCCGGAACAAGAGAACGTGCAAGTGACTTGTTGGAAATTATACATGCTGATGTATGCGGTCCGATGAGTGTGGATGCGCGCAGCGGATATTGTTATTTTCTCACCTTCACTGACGATTTTAGTAGATATGGTTATGTCTACTTGATGAAGCACAAGTCTGAAACGTTTGATAAGTTCAAGCAATTTTAGAGTGAAGTTGAAAATCATCATAACAAGAAGAACAAGTTCCTACGGTCTGATCGTGGGGGTGAATATCTGAGTTTCGAGTTTGGTGCTCACTTAAGACAATGTGGAATTGTTTCACAGTTGACACCGCTTGGAACACCACATCGTAATTGTGTGTCCGAACGTCGTAATCGTACTTTATTAGAGATGGTACGATCTATGATGTCTCTTACCGATTTTCCATTATTGTTTTGGGGTTATGCATTAGAGACTGCTGCATTCACTTTAAATAGGGCACCATCAAAATCCTTTGAGATGACACCATACGAACTGTGGTGTGGCAAGAGACCAAAATTGTCGTTTCTTAAAGTTTGGGGATGTGATGCTTATGTCAAAAAGCTTCAGCCTGAAAAGCTGGAACCCAAAGCGGAAAAGTGTGTATTCATAGGTTACCCAAAAGAGACAGTTGGATATACCTTCTATCTCAAATCCGAGGGCAAAGTTTTTGTTGCTAAAAACGAAGCTTTTCTTGAGAAGGAGTTTCTCTCGAAAGAATTGAGTGGGAGGAAGATAGAACTTGATGAGGTTGTCGAACCTCTAATCCCTCTAGATGGTGGCGCAGGGCAAGGGAAAACCCCTGTTGCTGCGGCGCCAGTTGAGGAGCAAGTTGATGATGATGATCATGAAACTTCGAATCAAGTTGCCATCGGACCTCGCAGGTTGACAAGATCACGTACTGTTCCTGAGTGGTATGGTAATCCTCTCTTAACGATTATGTTGTTGGACAACAATGAACCTGCGAATTATGAAGAAGCAATGGTGGGCCCGGATTCCAACAAATGGCTGGAGGCCATGAAGTCCGAGATAGGATCCATGTACGAGAACAAAGTGTGGACTTTGGAAGTACTACCTGAAGGCCGCAAGGCTATTAAGAACAAATGGATTTATAAGAAGAAGACGAACGCATACGGTAATGTGACTGTTTATAAAGCTCGACTTGTGGCAAAGTGTTTTTCACAAGTTCAAGGAGTTGACTACGATGAGACTTTCTCACTGGTAGCGATGCTTAAGTCCGTCCGAATCATGTTAGCAATAGCTGCCTTTTATGATTATGAAATCTGGCAGATGGATGTCAAAACGGTGTTTCTTAACGGTTTTCTTAAGGTAGAGTTGTATATGATGCAACCCGAAGGTTTTGTCGATCCAAAGAATGCAAACAAAGTATGCAAGCTCCAGCGATCCATTTATGGACTGGTGCAAGCATCTCGGAGTTGGAATAAGTGGTTGGAGAATCTTGTATTTACAAGAAAGTGAGTGGGAGCTCTGTGGGTTTCTAATATTATATGTGGATGACATATTGCTGATTGGAAACAACGTGGAGCTTTTGGAGAGCATAAATGATTACTTGAATAAAAGTTTCTCTATGAAGGACCTAGGAGAAGTTGCTTACATTCTAGGCATTAAGATCTATAGGTATAGATCGAAACGCCTGATAGGACTTTCACAAAGCACATACCTTGATAAAGTTTTGAAGAAGTTCAAAATGGAACAGTCCAAGAAAGGGTTCTTGCCAGTGTTACAAGGTATAAAATTGAGTAAGACTCAGTGCCCAGCAACTGCGAAAGATACAGAACAAACGAGTTCCGTCCCCTACGCTTTAGCTGTAGGTTCTATAATGTATGCAAAGCTGTGCACTAGACCAGATGTCAGCTTGTCCATAAGTACGGCACGCAGGTTTCAGAGTAATCCAGGAGTGGATCACTGGACGAAGGTCAAGAATCTTCTGAAGTACCTGAAAACGACTAAGGAAATGTTTCTCGTTTATGGAGGTGACAAAGAGCTCGTCGTAAAGGGTTACGTCGACGCAACTTTTGACACCGATCAGAATGACTCTAAGTCACAAACCGGATACATATTTATTCTTAATGGGGGTGCAGTAAGCTGGTGCAGTTCCAAGCAGAGCGTCGTAGCAGATTCTACATGTGAAGCGGAGTACATGGTTTCCTCGGAGGCACCAAAGGAGGATGTCTGGATGAAGCAGTTCATGAGAGATCTTGGAGTTGTGCCGAGCGCACTAGATCCATTAACTCTGTTATGTGACAACACTGGTGCCATTGCCTTAGCAAAGGAACCAAGGTTTCACAAGGAGACCGAGCACATCAAACGACGCTTCAACCTCATCCGCGACTACGTCGAAGGAGAGGACGTGAATATTTGCAAAGTGCACACGGATGTGAATGTAGCCGACCCGCTGACTAAACCTCTTCCACGCGCAAAACATGATCAACACCAGAACTGTATGGGTGTTCGATTTATTACAATGTAAATCGCATGGCAATGTTAGGACTAGATTATTAACTCTATTGCAAGTGGGAGACTGTTGGAAATATGCCCTAGAGGTAATGATAAATAGTTATTATTATATTTCCTGTTTAAAGATAATCGTTTATTATACATGCTATAATTGTATTGAACGAAAACGTAGATACATGTGTGGATACATAGACAAAACAATGTCCCTAGCAAGCCTCTAGTTGGCTAGCCAGTTGATCAATAATAGTCAAGGTTTTCTGACTATGTGCAACTCTTGTTACTTGATAACTGGATCACATCATTAGGAGAATCATGTGATGGACTAGACCCAAACTATGAACGTAGCATATTGATCGTGTCGTTTTATTGATATAGTTTTCTGCGTGTCAAACATTTGTTCCTATGACCATGAGATCATATAACTCACTGGCAACGAAGGAATACCTTGTGTGCATCAAACGTCACAACGTAACTGGGTGACTATAAAGGTGCTCCGAAGGTCTCCAACGTATCTATAATTTTTTATGGTTTCATGCTATTATCTTGTCAAACTTTGGATGTTTTGTATGCCTTTTATATCTTTTTTGGAACTAACCTATTCAGTCAGTGCCAAGTGCGAGTTCCTGTTTTATCCGTGTTTTTAACCCTTTTCACAGGAGGATTTTAAACAGAGTCCAAACGGAACGAAACTTCCAAAAAGATTTTTCCTGAAACAGAAGACGATCAAGAGACTTGAGAACCAAGGGAGAGGGTCACTAGGGACCCCACAAGCCCCCTAGCCGCGGGCAGGGGGGCCGCGCCTCCAGGCTTGTGGGCTCCTTGGGCCTCCTGTGCCCTAGGTCTTTCGCCTATATATTCCCTAAAATCCCAGAAAAAATCAGGAGAGCCACGAAAACACTTTTCCGCCGCCGCAAGCTTCTGTCTCCGCAAGATCCCATCTGGGGCACGTTCTCGTGCCCTGTCGGAGTGGGGATTCGGATACGGAGGGCTTCATCATCAACACCATGACCTCTGCGATGATGCGTGAATAATTCACCATAGACCTTCAGGTCCATTGCTAGTAGCTAGATGGCTTCTTCTCTCTCTTGGATCTTCAATACAAAGTTCTCCATGATCTTCATGGAGATCTATCTGATGTAATCTTCTTTTGCGGTGTGTTTGTCGAGATCCGATGAATTGTGGATTTATGATCAGATTATCTATAAATCTTATTTGAGTTTCTTCTGATCTCTTATATGCATGATTTCATATCCTTGTAATTCTCTTCGAGTTGTGGGTTTTGTTTGGCCAGCTTGATCTATGATTCTTGCATTGGGAGAAGTGCTTGGTTTTGGGTTCATACCTTGCGGTGACCTGACACAGTGACAGAAGGGGTAGCAAGGCACGCATAATATTGTTGCCATCAAGGGTAAAAAGATGGGGTTTTCATCATTGGTTTGAGTTTATCCCTCTACATCATGTCATCTTGCTTAAGGCGTTACTCTGTTCGTCATGAACTCAATACACTAGATGCATGCTGGATAGCGGTCGATGTGTGGAGTAATAGTAGTAGATGCAAAAAGTATCGGTCTACTTGTCTCGGACGTGATGCCTATATGTATGATCATTGCCTTAGATATCGTCATGACTCTGCGCGGTTCTATCAATTGCTCGACAGTAATTTGTTCACCCACCATAATATTTGCTATTTTGAGAGAAGCCTCTAGTGAACACTATGCCCCCCGGGTCTACTTTACATCATATTTTGAGCCTTACACTTTTACTTCGTTGCACTTTCCGCCTTCATATCTCACTTTGCAATCAATCTTGAAGGGATTGACAACCCCTTTATAGCGTTGGGTGCAAGCTCTTTTGTGTTTGTGTAGGTACTCTGGACTTGACGAGATTCTCCTACTGGATTGATACCTTGGTTCTCAAACTGAGGGAAATACTTACTGCTCCTGTGCTGCATCACCCTTTCCTCTTCAAGGGAAAAGCCAACGCAAGCAAGTCTTCGTCAACGTGTCAATTTCTGGCGCTCTTGTTTGAGAAGTAGGAGAAGGATTTCTGGCGCCGTTGCCGGGGAGGATCAAGTCAAGAACTCATCCAAGTAAGTGTCGCAAACTCATCTCTTGCATTTACTTTTTCGCCTCTCGTTTTCCTCTCCCCCACTTCTGAAAAACAAAAATTTACAAAAATATTTGCCCTTTTCTTCGTTTGCCTTTTTCGTTTGCTTTTTTGTTTGCCCTTTTTCGTTCGCCCTCTTCTCTCGCTTGCTTTCTCTTTGCTTGTGTGCTTGCTTGCTTGCTGAAGTCACCATGACTGAAAACACCAAACTTTGTGACTTCTTGAATACTAATAATAATGATTTTATTAGTACTCCGATTGCTCCCGCCACTAGTGCGGAATCATACGAAATCAATGCTGCTTTGCTGAATCTTGTTATGAAAGAGCAATTCTCCGACCTTCCTAGTGAAGATGCCGCATCCCATCTTAATACCTTCATTGAGCTTTGCGATATGCAAAAGAAGAAAGATGTGGATAATGATGTGATTAAATTGAAGCTTTTTTCCTTTCTCGTTGCGATATCGAGCAAAAACTTGGTTTTTGTCTTTGCCCAAAAATAGTATTGATTCTTGGAACAAGTGCAAAGATGCTTATATATCCAAGTATTTTCCGCCGGCTAAGATTATCTCTCTCCGTAATGATATCATGAATTTTAAGCAACTTGATCATGAACATGTTGCACAATCTTGGGAGAGGATGAAATAGATGATTAGAAATTGTCCCGCTCATGGCTTGAGTCTTTGGATGATTATACAAATCTTTTACGCTGGCTTGAATTTCGCTTCTAGAAATATCTTGGACTCCGCCTCAGGTGGAACGTTCATGGAAATCACGTTAGGAGAAGCTACAAAACTCCTAGAAAATATCATGACAAACTACTCTCAGTGGCACACTGAAAGGTCACCTACTAGTAAAAAGATACACGCTATAGAAGAAATTAACTCGTTGAGTGCTAAGATGGATGAGTTAATGAATTTGGTTGCTATTAGAAGTGTTCCTTTAGATCCTAATGATATGCCCTTGTCTTCGTTGATTGAGAGTAGCAACGCTAGCTTGTACGTTAATTTTGTTGGTAGGAATAATTTTGGCAACAACAATGCTTTTAGAGGAAACTATGTTCCTAGGCCTTTTCCTAGTAACTCCTCTAATAACTTTGGAAACTCCTACAACAATACTCATGGAAATTACAATAGATTACCCTCTAATCTAGAGAGTAATATCCAAGAGTTTATCAACTCGCAAAAGATTTTCAATGCGTCCATAGAGGAAAAACTACTCAAAATTGACGATTTGGCTAGGAGCGTTGATAGAATGTCTAGTGATATTGATGCTTTGAAAGTTATATGTGCTCCTCCCAAGATCAATATGGATGAATATTTGAAATCTATGCGTGTTTCCATGAGTGAGAGCAAAGAAAGAACCGCCCAAATTCGTGCTAGACATGAATGGCTTAAAAAGGCGTGTTCTCGTGATGAGAATCACGAAGATCTTAAAGTGCTTGGTGTGAATCCCATTGATTTTTTTTCTTGTGTCAAACCTAATGATGATGGGGCTGTATATGAATCCACTTTGGTTGAAAAATGCCCCAATGATTTGGAGTCCATCTATCTTGATGCTAAAAGCATTGAAAGTGGAGTAGAAGATATTAAAACCTTGAGTAGTAATGAAATTACTACTTTGTATTTCAAGGAATTCAATTATGATAGTTGCTCCTTGATTGAATGCATTTCCTTGATGCAATCCATGCTAAACTCTCCACACGCTTATAGCCAAAACAAGGCCTTTACCGATCATATCGTCGAAGCTATGATAAAATCTCTTGAAGAGAAACTTGAATTGGAAGTTTCTATCCGTAGAAAGCTTCATGATGAGTTGGAACCTACTATCAAAGTCCATATCAAAAACTATGAATGCAATGCTTTGTGTGATTTGGGTGCTAGTGTTTCCGCGATTCCAAAGTCTTTATGTGATGTTCTGGGTTTTAATGAGATTGAGGAGTGTTCTCTTAATTTGCTTCTTGCGGATTCTACTATCAAGAAACCCATGGGAAGGATCAGTGATGTTTTTATTATTGCAAATAGGAACTATGTACCCGTGGATTTCATTGTGCTTGACATTGATTGCAATTCTACATGCCCTATCATTCTTGGTAGACCTTTCCTAAGGACTATCGGTGCTATCATCGATTTGAAGGAAGGGAATATTAGATTTCAATTTCCTTTAAAGAAGGGTATGGAAAACTTTCCTAGAAAGAAAATAAGATTGCCTTATGAATCCATGATGAGGGCTACTTATGGTTTGAGCACCAAACACGACGATACGTTATTCTATCGCTTTATGCCTAGCTAAGGGCGTTAAACAATAGCACTTGTTGGGAGGCAACCCAATGAATTTATCTTTTTATTTCTGTTTTGTTGCGTCTACACTATCATAATGATGCCATGATTGTGTCTTTTGTGTTTCTTTTTGTGTTTGAGACAAGCAAAACCTTTATGACTAGTCTTGGTGATGGTTGTTTGATCCTGCTGGAAAAAGACAGAAACTTTTCGCTCACGAGATTATTTTTCATTTTTATTCAGAAAGAGATTTTGAGTTGATTCTTTTTTCTGCTGGTTGATATGACTTTTTCCCAGGCTTTCGAAATTTTTCAGAATTTTCGAGGTAACATAATTATACGAAGTATACAGATTGCTAACTGGTCTGTTTTTGACAGATTCTGTTTTTGTTGAATTGGTTGCTTGTTTTGATGAAACTATGGATAGTATCGGGGGTACTAGCCATGGAAAAGTGAGAATACAGTAATATAACACCAATATAAATAGAAATCAAGATTCCTACAGTACCTAAGGAGGTGGTAGTTTGTTTTCTTGTGCTAATGTTATCACGAGTTTATGTTTAAGTTTTGTGTTGTGAAGTTTTCAAGTTTTGGGTGATGTTCTCATGTACAAATGGATAAAGAGTGGAAAGAGCTCAAGCTTGGGGATGCCCAAGGCATCCCAAGCCAAATTCAAGGACACCAAAAAGCCTAAGCTTGGGGATGCCCCGGGAAGGCATCCCCTCTTTCGTCTTCAATCCATCGGTAACATTACTTGGAGCTATATTTTTATTCACCACATGATATGTATTTTGTTTGGAGCGTCTTGTATCGTAGGAGTCTTTTCTTTTTGTTGTGTCACAATCATCCTTGCTGCACACCTTTTGAGAGAGACATACACTCGTCGTGATTTTGCTAGAATGCTCATCGTGCTTCACTTATATCTTTTGAGCTAGACAATTTTGCTCTATGTGCTTCACTTGGATCTTTTAGAGCACGGCGGTGCGTGACTTGGTAGTTGGCTTGTGCTATGAAAGTAGTCCCAAAGGTGATAGCTACCCAAAGAGGATACAAAAACCTCCATCTTCATGTGCATTGAGTAGAAAGAGAAGTTTTGATTCCTCTCAATTAATTTTGAGACGTGGATTTGGTAATATTAAAGAGTTATGTTAGTAGGGTGTTGTGAATCTAGAAATACTTGTGTTGAAGGTAGTGATTCCCGTAACATGCACGTATGGTGAACCGCTATGTTAGGAATTCGGAGCATAATTGATCTATTGGTTGTCATCCTTTGTGTTGTGGTCGGGATCGGGCAATGGTTAACACCTACCAACCCTTCCCCTAGGAGTATGCGTTTAGCACTTTGTTTCGATTACTAATAAAAACTTTCGCAACAAGCATGTGAGTTCTTCATGTCTAATGTGAGTCCATGGTATAGATGCACTTTCACTTTCCACCATTGCTAGCCTCTCTAGTAACGTGCAATTTTCGCCGGTGCACAAACCCACCATATGCCTTCCTCAAAACAGCCACCATACCTACCTACTATGTCATTTTCATAGCCATTCTGAGATATATTGCCATGCAACTCCCACCATTCCATCTCATGACTTGTGCCGTCACTCTCATATTGCCGTTGCATGATCGTAATATAGCTAGCGAGATGTTTCAACGTCATACGCCAAGCTAGATCGTTGCACATCCCGGTACACTCCAAGAGGCATTTCCTAAGGATTCATCATTGTTCTGAGTTTTGAGCTGTGAGTAAATAAAAGTGTGATGATCATCATTATTAGAGCATTGTCCCATGTGAGGAAAAAAGAGAGGCCAAAGAGCCCAAATAAAAAAAGAGGCCATAGAGCCCAAATAAAAAAAGAGAGAAAAAGAGAGAAGGGACAATGCTACTATCTTTTTCCACACTTGTGCTTCATAATAGCACCATGTTCTTCATGATTGAGAGCCTCTCGTTTCATCACCACCATATACTAGTGGGAATCTTTATTATATAACTTGGCTTGTATATTCTGATGATGGGATTCCTCAAAATTGCCCTAGGTCTTCGTGAGCAAGCAAGTTGGATGCACACCCACTAGTTCTCCTTTTGAGCTTGCACATACTTATAGCTCTCGTGCATCCTTTGTATGGCAATCCCTACTCATTCACATTGATATCTATTAACGGGCATCTCCATAACCCTTTGATGTGCCTAGTCAATGTGACCATCTCCTCCTTTTTTGTCTCACAACCACCACCACACTCTATTCCACCTATAGTGCTATATCCATGGCTCACGCTCATGTATTGTGTGATAGTTGAAAAAAGGTTTGAGAAAGTAAGAGTGCGAAAACAATTACTTGGCCAATACTGGGGTTGTGCATGATTTACATTAGTTGTGTGGGGATGATGGAGGATAGCCACACTATATGATTTTGTAGGGATAACTTTCTTTGGCCTTGTTATTTCGAAAGTTCATGATTACCTTGCTAGTTTGCTTGAAGTATTATTGTTTTCATGTCAGTAGCAAACTATTGTTTTGAATCTTACGGATCTGAACATTCATGTCACATGAAAGAAGTTACAAAGGACAACTATTGTAGGTAGCATTCCACATCAAAAATTCAGTCTTTATCACTTCCCTACTCGAGGACGAGCAACAGTTAAGCTTGGGGATGCTTGATACGTCTCCAACGTATCTATATTTTTTGATGGTTTCATGATATTATCTTGTCAAACTTTGGATATTTTGTATGTCGTTTATATCTTTTTTGGGACTAACCTATTAA
Source organism: Hordeum vulgare subsp. vulgare (assembly GCF_904849725.1). Taxonomy (NCBI): domain Eukaryota; kingdom Viridiplantae; phylum Streptophyta; class Magnoliopsida; order Poales; family Poaceae; genus Hordeum; species Hordeum vulgare. The sequence goes on from NC_058522.1 coordinate 390,412,256, forward strand.
CTTAGTGCCAAGTGCCAGTTCATGTTTTTTTCCGTGTTTTTGACCCTTTTCAGAGGAGGATTTTAAACGGAGTCCAAACGGAACGAAGCTTCCAAAAAGATTTTTTTCCGAAACATAAGACGATCGGGAGACTTGAAAACAAAGGCAGAGGGTCACCAGGGACCCCACAAGCGCCCTAGCCGCGGCCAGGGGGCCCGCGCCTCCTGGGCTTTTGGGCTCCCTGGGCCTCCTCTGCCCTAGGTCTTTCGCCTATATATTCCCTAAAATCACAGAAAAAAATCAGGAGAGCCATGAAAACACTTTTCCGCCACCGCAAGCTTCTGTCTCTGCAAGATCCCATCTGGGGCACGTTCTGGTGCCCTTCCGGAGGGGGGATTCGGATACTGAGGGCTTCTTCATCAACACGATGACCTGTCCGATGATGCATGAGTAGTTCACCATAGACCTTCGGGTCCATAGCTAGTAGCTAGATGGCTTCTTCTCTCTCTTGGATCTTCAATACAAAGTTCTCCGTGATCTTCATGGAGATCTATCTGATGTAATCTTCTTTTGCGGTGTGTTTGTCGAGATCCGGTGAATTGTGGATTTATGATGAGATTATCTATGAATCTTATTTAAGTTTCTTCTGATCTCTTATATGCATGATTTCATATCCTTGTAATTCTCTTCGAGTTGTGGGTTTTGTTTGGCCAGCTTGATCTATGATTCTTGCAATGGGAGAAGTGCTTGGTTTTGGGTTCATACCGTGCGGTGACCTCACACAGTGACAGAAGGGGTAGCGAGGCACGCATCGTGTTGTTGCCATCAAGGGTAAAAAGATGGGGTTTTCATCATTGGTTTGAGTTTATCCCTCTACATCATTTCATCTTGCTTAAGTTGTTACTCTGTTCGTCATGAACTCAATACACTAGATGCATGCTGGATAGCGGTCGATGTGTGGAGTAATAGTAGTAGATGCAGAAAGTATCGGTCTACTTGTCTCGGACGTGATGCCTATATGTATGATCATTGCCTTAGATATCGTCATGACTTTGCGCGGTTCTATCAATTGCTCGACAATAATTTGTTCACCCACCGTAATATTTGCTATTTTGAGAGAAGCCTCTAGTGAACACTATGGCCCCCTGGTCTACTTCACATCATATTTTCAGCCTTACACTTTTACTTCGTTGCACTTTCCGCCTTCAGATCTCACTTTGCAATCAATCTTGAAGGGATTGACAACCCCTTTATAGCGTTGGGTGCAAGATCTTTTGTGTTTGCGCAGTTACTCTGGACTTAACGAGATTCTCCTACTGGATTGATATCTTGTTCTCAAACCGAGGGAAGTACTTATTGCTCCTGTGCTGCATCACCCTTTCCTCTTCAAGGGAAAAACCAAGGCAAGCAAGTCTCTGTCAACGTGTCAATTTCTGGCGCTGTTGTTTGAGAAGTAGCAGTCGTCTCAACGGATTTTGATGGTGCCCTATTTAAAGTGAATGCAGCTGTCTCTAATGCATAACCCCAAAACGATAACGACAAATAGGTAAGAGACATCATAGATCGCACCATATCTAACAAAGTACGATTATGACGTTCGGACACACCATTACGTTGTGGTGTTCCAGGCGGTGTTAACTGTGAAACGATTCCACATTGTCTCAAGTGAGCACCAAACTCGAAACTCAGATATTCACCCCCACGATCAGAACGTAGGAACTTGATCTTCTTGTTACGATGATTTTCAACTTCACTCTAAAATTTCTTGAACTTCTCAAATGTTTCAGACTTGTGCTTCATCAAGTAGATATATCCATACCTACTCAAATCGTTAGTGAAGGTGAGAAAATAACGATATCCGCCACGCGCCTCCACACTCATTGGACTGCACACATCGGTATGTATGATCTCCAACAAGTCACTTGCACGCTCCATTGTTCCGGAGAACGGAGTCTTAGTCATCTTGCCCATGAGGCATGGTTCGCATGTGTCAAGTGATTCAAAATCAAGTGACTCCAAAATCCCATCAGAATGGAGTTTCTTCATGCGCTTTACACCAATATGGCCTAAGCGGCAGTGCCACAAAAATGTGGCGTTATCATTGTTAACTCTACATCTTTTGGTCTCAATGTTATGTATATGTGTGTCATCACAATCAAGATTCAATATGAACAATCCTCTCACATTGGGTGCATGACCATAAAAGATATTACTCATAGAAATAGAACAACCATTATTCTCTGACTTAAACGAGTAACCGTCTCGCAATAAACAAGATCGAGATATAATGTTCATGCTTAATGCAGGCACTAAACAACAATTATTTAAGTTCATAACTAATCCTGATGGTAGATGAAGTGAGATTGTGCCGACGGCGATTGCATCAACCGTGGAACCATTTCCCACACGCATCGTCACTTCATCCTTCGCCAACCTTCGTTTATTCCGCAATTCCTGCTTCGAGTTGCAAATATGAGCAACAGAACCGGTATCAAATACTCACACACTACTACGACAGTTGGTTAAGTACACATCAATAACATGTATATCACATATACCTGATTTTTCTTTGGCCGCCTTCTTATCAGCCAAATACTTGGGGCAGTTGCGCTTCTAGTGACCTATCCCCTTGCAGTAATAACACTCTGTTTCCGACTTAGGTCTAGCCTTCGGTTTCTTTGTCGGATTGGCAACAGTCTTGCCGCTCTTCTTGGAGTTACCCTTCTTGCCTTTGCCGTTTTCTTGAAACCAGTGGTCTTATTGACCATCAACACTTGATGCTCTTTCTGGAGTTCTGACTCTGTGACCTTCAGCATCGTGAATAACTCGCTGGGTGACTTGTTCATCCCTTGCATGTTATAGTTCAACACAAAACTCTTATAGCTAGGTGGCAGTGATTGAAGAATTCTGTCAGTGATAGCCTCTTGCGGGAGTTCAATCCCCAGCTCAGCTAGACGGTTTGAGTACCCAGACATTTTGAGCACATCTTCACTGACAGACGAATTCTCCTCCATCTTGCAAGCATATAATTTATCGAAGGTTTCATACCTCTCGATCCGGGTGTTCTTCTGAAAGATAAACTTCAACTCCTGGAACATCTCATATGCTCCATGACGCTCAAAGTGACGTTGAAGTCCCGGTTCCAAGCCATACAAGACTGCACATGGAACTATTGAGTAGTTCTCCTTACGCGATTGCCAAGCGTTCAAAACATCTTGGTCAGACGTAGCAGGTGGTTCATCTCCTAGCGCAGCATCAAGGACATAATTCTTTTTCCCAGCTTGTAGGATGAGCCTAAGATTACGTGCCCAGTCTACAATGTTTCTTCCATCATCTTTCAACTTAGCTTTCTCTAGTAACGTATTGAAATTCAGGGTTGCTACTGCGTGAGACATTGATCTACAACATAAAATATTGCAAAGTGGACTTAGACTATGTTCAAGACAATTAGAGTTTAACTAATCAAACTACCAATAAACTCCCACTCAAAAAATACATCCCTCTAGTCATTTGAGTGGTGCATGATCCAAATCCACTAACTCAAGTCCGATCATCACGTGAGTTGAGTATAGTTTTAGTGGTAAACATCTCTATGCTAATCATATCAACTATATGATTCATGCTCGACCTTTCGGTCTCTTGTGTTTTGAGGCCATGTCTGCACATGCTATGCTCGTCAATTTTAACCCGAGTGTTCCGCGTGTGCAACTGTTTTGCACCCGTTGTATGTGAACGTTGAGTGTATCACACCCGAGCATCACGTGGTGTCACGAAACTATGAACTGTCGCAACGGTACACAATCGGGGTAACACAATTTCATATTGAAATTTTAGTGAGGGATCACCTTATAATGGTACCGTCGTTCGAAGCAAGATAAGGTGCATAAAAGGATTAACATCACATGCAATTCATAAATGACATGATATGGCCATGATCTTGTGCTTCTTGATCTCCATCACCAAAGCACCAGCATGATCTTCTTGTCACCGGCGCCACACCATGATCTCCATCATCGTGCCGCCATCGAGGTTGTCGTGCTATCTATGCTATTACTATTAAAGCTACAACCTAGCGATATAGTAAACACATGTGCAAACACAAATGTTAGTTTAAAGACAACCCTATGGCTCCCGCCGGTTGCCGTAGCATCGACGTGCAAGTTGATATTAACTATTACAACATGATCATCTCATACATCCAATATATCACACCATATCTTTGGTGATATCACATCACAAGCATACCCAGCGAAAACAAGTTAGACGTCCTCTAATTTGTTGTTGCATGTTTTACGTGGTTGCTATGGGTATCTAGTATGATCACATCTTACTTACGCAAAAACCACAATGGAGATGTGCAAATTGCTATTTAACCTCTCTCCAAGGACCGCCTCGGTCAAATCCAATTCAACTAAAGTTGAAGAAACCGACACCCGTCAGTCATCTTTATGCAACGAGTTGCATGTTGGTCGATGAAACCAGTCTCTCCTAAGTGTACGAGTAATGTCGGTCCGGGCCGCTTCAATCCAATAATACCGCTGAATCGAGGAAAGACTAAGGAGGGCAGCAAATTGAACATCAACCCCACAAAAACTTTTGTGTTCTACTCGAGATAACATCTACACATGAACCTAGCTCATGATGCCACTGTTGGGAAACATTGCATGGGAAATAAAAAATTTCCTACGTACACGAAGACCTATCATGGTGATGTTCATCTACGAGAGGAGATTATATCCACATACCCTTGTAGATCGCTAAGAGGGAAGCGTTAAGATACGTGGTTGATGTAGTGGTACAGCTTCGTGGTTCAAATCACCGTCGTCCCACAATCCGTTCCGATCTAGCGCCGAATGGACGACACCTCCGCGTTCAGCACACGTACAGCTCGATGACGATCTCGGCCTTCTTGATCCAGCAAGAGAGAACATAAGTAGATGAGTTCTCCGGCAGCGTGACGGTGTGCCGGTAGTGGTGATGATCTACTCCTGCACGGCTCCGCCCGAGCTTCGCAGAAATCCGATCTAGAGGAAGAACTACGTGGTGTAGGTTTGAGTTGCACGTGGCAAAGTTGTGTCTCAAAAGCCCTAAAACCACCAATATATATAGGAGGAGGGGAGGGGCTAGCCTTGGGGCTCAAGGGAGCCCCAAGGGCGCTGGCCGATGGGAGGAGGTGGACTCCCACGCCAATTTGCTTTGGGGGAAGGAGTCCACTCCTTCCTTCCCACCTCCCTCTTTCCTTGTTTTTTTCCTTTGGTTTTTTCCACTTGTGGTGCCATAGCCCTCTTAGGCTGGCCTTACCAGCCCACTAAGGGCTGGTGCGCCACCCTAGGGTTACTGGGCTCACTCCCGGGTGGGTGGGCCCCTCCTGGTGAATATCCGGAACCCATTCGTCACTCTCGGTACACTACCGGTAATGCGCGAAAACTTTTTGGTGACCAAATGAAACCATCCTATATATAAATCTTTGTTTCCAGACCATTCCAGAAACCCTCGTGACATCCATGATCTCATCTGAGACTCCGAACAACCTTCGGTCACCAACACATATAACTCAACTATACTAAAACATCATCGAACCTTAAGTGTGCAGACCCTGCGGGTTCGAGAGCTATGTAGACATGACCCGAGACACTCCTCGGTCAATATCCAATAGCAGGACCTAGATGTCCATATTGGATCCTACATATTCTACGAAGATCTTACCGGTTGAACCTCTGTGCCAAGGATTCATATAATCCCGTATCACATTCCCTTTTTCCTTTACTTGCCCGAGATTTGATCGTCGGTATCCCTATACCTATTTCAATCTCATTATCGGCAAGTCTCTTTACTCATTCCGTAATACAAGATCCTGTGACTTACACTTGAGTCACATTGCTTGGAAGCTTGTATGCGATGTTGTATTACCGAGTGGGCCCCGGGATACCTCTCCGTCACACGGAATGACAAATCCCAGTCTTGATCCATGCTAACTCAGCGGACACCTTCGGAGATACTTGTAGAGCCCCTTTATAGTCACCGAGTAACGTTGTGACGTTTGATACACACAAGGTATTCCTCCGGTGACAGTGAGTTACATGATCTCATGGTCATAGGAATGAATACTTGGCACGCAGAAAACAATAGCAATAAAATGACACGATCACATGCTACGTTCATAGTTTGGGTCTAGTCCATCACATGATTCTTCTAATGATGTGATCCAGTTATCAAGTGACAATATTTGCATATGATCAGAAAACCTTAACCATCCTTGATCAACTGGCTAGCCAACTAGAGGCTTGCTAGGGACATTGTTTTGTCTATATATCCACACATGTATCTATGCTTTCATTCAATACAATTATAGCATTGATAATAAACGATTATCTTGAAATAGGAAATATAATAATACTATTTTATCATTGCCTCTAGGGCATATTTCCAACAATACAAGGTTGGTCCGGGCCGCTTCAATCCAACAATACCGCCGAATCGAGAAAAGACTAAGGAGGGCAGCAAATCGAACATCAACGCCCACAAAAACTTTTGTGTTCTACTCGAGATTACATCTATGCATGAACCTAACTCATGATGCCACTGTTGGGGGACGTTGCATGGGAAACAAAAAAATTCCTGCGCACACGAAGTCCTATCATGGTGATGTTCATCTACAAGAGGGACATCGGATCCACATACCCTTGTAGACCACTAAGCGGAAGCGTTATTAAACGCGGTTGATGTAGTGGTACATCTTCACGATCCATCCCGCAAACCGTCCCATGATCCGTTCCACGAACCGTCTCGCGATCCGTCCCATGATTCATCCCACGAAACGTCTCGCAATCCGTCCCACGATCTATCCCGATCAAGTGTCGAACGGACGGCACCTCCGTGTTCCGCACACGTACGGCTTGATGATGATCTCCACCTTCTTGATCCAGCAAGAGAGACGGGGAAGTAGATGAGTTCTCCGGCAGCGTGATGGAGCGCCGGTGATGGTGATGATCTATTCCTGCAGGGCTTCGCCCGAGCTCCGCAGAAAACCAATCTAGAGGAAGAACTACGAACTAGAGGAGAGGGCAGCACGTGGCAAAGTTGTGTCTCAAAATCCCTAAACCTCTAGTATATATAGGAGTAGGGGAGAGGCAGCCTTGGCGCTCCAAGGAAGGCCTCCTTGGGTCGGCCGAAGTGGGGAAGGGAGGAGTCCTCCTCCAATCCCACTTGGATTAGGACTCCTTCCTTATTTTCCCACCTCTTTTGGATTTTCCACTTTTCCTCATGGGCTTTCCTTGGATGACTTTGTCAGCCCATTATACCTTATTGCGCATCCAATAAACCCATGTGGACCCCTTGGGGCATGGTGGGCCCACCCAGTGGGCCCCCAAAACACATTCGTCACTCCTGGCACACTGTCGGCAATGCCTGAAAACCTTCTGGAATCCAAACACCAACTTCCTATATATCAATCTTCGTTTCCAGACCATTCTGGAACTCCTCGTGACGTCCGGGATCTCATTCGGGACTCCGAACAAAACTTCGGTCACCAACACATATAACTTAACTCTACCGAAATGTCACCGAACCTTAAGTGCGCAGACCCTGCGGGTTCGAGAACTATGCATACATGACCTGAGACACTCTCTGGTCAATAACCAACAGCGGGACCTGGATGTCCATATTGGTTCCTACATATTCTACGAAGATCTTTATCGGTTGAACCTCTATGTCAAGGATTCATATAATCCCCTATAGTATTCCCTTTGTCCTTCGGTACGTTACTTGCCCGAGATTCGATCGTCGGTATTACCATACTTAGTCCAATCTCGTTACCGACCTGTCTCTTTACTCGTTCCGTAATACAAGATCCTGTAACTAACTCCTTAGTCACATTGCTTGCATGGCTTGTTGTGATGTTGTATTACCGAGTGGGCCCCGAGATACCTCTCCGTCACACGAAGTGACAAATCCCAGTCTTGATCCATGCCAACCCAACAAACACCTTTGGAGATACCTGTAGAGCACCTTTATAGTCACCCAATTACGTTGCGGCTTTTGATAACCCACAAGGTATTCCTCCGGTGTCCGCGAGTTGCATGATCTCATGGTCATAGAAACAGATACATTGACATGAAGAAAACAGTAACTATAAACTCACATGATCATATGCTACGTTTATAATTTGGGTCTTGTCCATCACATCATTCTCCCAATAATGTGATCCCGTTAACAAGTGACAACACTTGTCTATGGTTAGGAAACCTTGACCATCTTTGATCAACGAACTAGTCAACTAGCGGATCACTAGGCACAGTGTGTTATCTATGTATCCACACATGTATTTGAGTTTCCAATCAATACAATTCTAGCATGTATAATAAACGATTATTATGAACAAGGAAATATAAAAATAACTAATTTATTATTGCCTCTAGGGCATATTTCCAACAGTGAGACACTCTCCGATCAATAACCAATAGTGGGACCTGGATGCCCATATTGTCTCCTACATATTCTACGAAGATCTTTATCGGTTGAACCTCTATGTCAAGGATTAAGTTAATCCCATACGCTATTCGCTTTGTTCATATGTATGTTACTTGCTCGAGATTTGATCGTCGGTATCTCCATACCTAGTTCAATCTCGTTACCAGCAAGTCTCTTTACTCATTCCGTAATACAAGATCCCGTGACTAACTCCTTAGTCACATTGCTTGCAAGGCTTATTGTGATGTTGTATTACCGAGTGGGCCCCGAGATACCTCTCCGCCACATGGAGTGACAAATCCCGGTCTTGATCCATGCCAACCCAAGCACCTTTATACTCACCCAGTAACATTGTGACGTGTGATACACACAAGGTATTCCTCCGGTGTTCGGGAGTTGCATGATCTCATGGTCATTGGAACACATACATTGACATGCAGAAAACAGTAGCAACAAATTGACACAGTCATATGCTACGTTTATAGTTTGGGTCTTGTCCATCACATCATTCTCCTAATGATGTGATCTCGTTATCAAGTGACAACACTTGTCTATGGCCAGGAAACCTTGACCACCTTTGATCAACAAGCTAGTCAACTAGAGCCTACCTAGGGATAGTGTGTTGTCTATGTATCCACACATGTATTTGAGTTTCCAATCAATACGATTCTAGCATGGATAATAAACGACTATCATGACCAAGGAAATATAATAATAACCAATTTGTTATTGCCTTTAGGGCATATTTACAATAGTCTCCCACTTGCACTATAGTCAATAATCTAGTTCACATCACTATGTGATTGTAATGAATCTAACACCCATACAGTTATGGGGTTTGATTATGTCTTGCTTGCGAGAGAGATTTTTAGTCGACGAGTCTGAATCTTCCAGATCCATGTGTGCTTTACAAATCTCTATTTCATCCTATAGATGTTGCTACCATGCGCCATTTGGAACTATTCCAAATGACTACTCCACTATACGAATCCAGTTTACTTCTCAGAGTTATCCGGATTAGTGTCAAAGCTTGCATCGATGTAACCCTTTATGACAAACTCTTTAATCACCTCCATACTCGAGAAAATTTCCTGAGTCCACTAGTTACTAAGGATAACTTTAACCTGCTATTTAGTGATTCAATCCTGGATCACTCTTTGTACCCCTTGATTGACTCATGGCAAGGTGCACATCAGGTGCGGTACACGACATGGCATACTTTAGAGCCTACGGCTAAGGCATAGGGGACGACCTTCGTCCTTTATCTTTCTTCTGCCGTGGTCAGGCTTTTGAGTCTTACTCAAAATCACACCTTACAATGCACTCAAGAGCTCATTCTTTAACTAATCCATTTTGAACTCCTTCAAAAACCTTGTCAAGGTATGTATTAATTGAAAGTTTTACCAAGCGTCTTGATCTATCTCCATAGATCTTGGTGCTCAATTTTCAAGTTGCTAAATCCAGGTTTTCCTTTGAAAAACTCCTTTCAAACAATCCTATATGCTTTGCACAAATTCTACATTATTTTTGATCAACAATATGTCAACCACATATACTAATCAGAAATTCTATAGTGCTTCCACTCACTTCTTTTGCAATACAAGTTTCTCATAAACTTTGTATAAAACCAAAAACTTTGATCATCTCATCAAAGCGTATATTACAACTTCGAGATGCTTGCTCCAGTCCATAGAAGGATCGCTCGAGCTTGGAAACTTGTTAGCATCCTTTAGGATCGAAAAACCTTCAGACTGTATCACATACAACCTTTCCTCAAGGAAGTCAATGAGGAAGCAATGTTTTGACATCCTATCTGCAAGATTTCATTAATAATGCAACAACTGCTAGCATAATTCCAATAGACTCTGGGCATCGCTACGAGTGAGAAAGTCTCATCGTAGTCAACTCCTTCAACTTGTCGGAAACATCTTTGCGACAAGCCGAACTTTCTTAATGGTGACACTTACCATCATCATCTGTCTTCCTTTTAAAAATCCATCTGTACTCAACAGCCTTACAACCATGAAGTAGTTCTTCCAAAGTTTACACTTTGTTTTCACACATGGATCCTCTCTCGGATTTCATGACCTTCGGCCGTTCGTCGGAATCCAGGCCCAGCATAGCTTCTCCATAGCTCGTAGGTTCATTGTTGTCCAGCAACATGACCTCCAAGACATGATTACCATACCACTCTGGAGCAGTACGTTTCCTTGTCGACCTAAGAGGTTTGGTAGTAACTTGATCCGAAGCTTCATGATCACTATCATCATCTTCCACTTCAATTGGTGTAGGCGCCACATGAATAACTTCCAGCGCCCTGCTATACATTGATTGAAGTGACGGTTCATCAACCTCATCAAGTTCCACCATCCTCCCACTCAATTCTTCTGAGAGAAATTTTTCCTCGAGAAAGGACCCGTTTCTAGAAACAAACTCTTTGCTTCCGGATCTGAGACAGGAGATATACCCAACTGTTTCGGGTATCCTATGAAGATGCATTTATCCGCTTTGGGTTCGAGCTTATCAGACTAAAACTTTTTCACATAAGTGCCGCAGCCCAAAACCTTTAAGAAACGACAACTTAAGTTTCTCCAAACCATAGTTCATACGGTGTCATATCAACAAAATTACGTGGTGCCCTATTTAAAGTGATGCGGTTGTCTCTAATGCATAACCCAAAAACTATAGTGGTAATTAGATAAGAGACATCATAGTATGCACCATATTCAATAGGGCGCGACTATGATGTTCGGACACACCATTACACCATGGTGTTCTAGATGACATTCATTGTGAAACAGTTTCCACATTGTCTTAAATGTGTACCAAAACTCACAACTGAGTTATTAATCTCTACGATCATATGATAGACATTTTATCCTCTTGTCACGACGATCTTCAACTTCACTGTGAAATAGCTTGAATCCTTCAATAATTCAGACTTGTGTTTCATCAAGTAAATATACTAGTATCTACTCAAATCATGTGTGATGTAAGAACATAACGATATCCAGTGCGTGCCTCAACACACATTGGACTGCATACATCAGAATGTATTATTTCCAACAAGTCACTTACTCATTCCATCTCACTCAAAAACGAGGCCTTCAGTCATCTTGCCCATGTGGCATGATTTGCATGTCTTAAGTGATTCAAAATCAAGTCAGTCCAAATGATCCATCTGCATGGAGTTTCTTCATGCGTTTACACCTATAGGGATGGTTCACATGTCTCAAACGATTCAAAAACGAGTAGTCCAAAGATCCATTCGTATGGACCTTCTTCATGCGTTTTACACCAATATGACTCACGCGGCAGTGCCACAAGTAAGTGGTACTATCATTACTACTTTTATCTTTTGGCATCAATATCATGAACATGTGTATCACTACGATCGAGATTCAATAAACCATTCATTTTAGGCGCAAGACCATTGAAGTTGTTATTCAAGTAAACAGAGTAACCATTATTCTCTTTAAATGAATAACCGTATTGCAATTAACACGATCCAATCATGTTTATGCTCAACGCAAGCACCAAGCAACATTTAGGTTCAACACTAATTTCGAAAGTAGAGGGAGCATGCGATGGTGATCACATCAAACTTGGAAACACTTCCAACACACATCATCACCTCGCCTTTAGCTAGTCTCTGTTTATTCCGTAGCTTTTATTTCGAGTTACTAACACTTAGCAACCGAACCAGTATCTAATACCCCAGTGCTACTAGGAGTACTAGTAAAGTACACATCAATATCATGTATATACAGTATATTTTTGTCGACTTTGCCAATCTTCTCATCTACCAAGTAACTAGGGTAGTTCCGCTCCAGTGACCGTTCCCCTCATAATAGAAGCACTTAGTCTCGGGTTTGGGTTTAACCTTGGGTTTCTTCACTAGAGCGGCAACTGGTTTGCCTTTCATGAAGTATCCCTTCTTACCCTTGCCCTTCTCAAAACTAGTGGTTTTACTAACCATAAATACTTGATGCTCCTACTTGATTTCTACCTTCGGAGTGTCAAACATCGTGAATAGCTCAAGGATCACCATCTCTATGCCTGATATGTTATAGTTCATCACGAAGCTCTGTAGCTTGGTGGCAGTGACTTTGGAGAACTATGTCAATCACTATCTTATCTGGAAGATCAACTCTCACTCGATTCAAGCGGTTGTATCACTCAGACTATCTGAGCACATGCTCAACGATTGAGATTTTCTCCCTTACTTTGTAGAAAAAGAATCTTGTCGGAGGTCTCATACCTCTCAACACGGGCACGAGCCTGAAATCTCAATTTCATCTCTTGGAACATCTCATATGTCTCGTGACGTTCGAAACATCTTCAGCGCCTCAATTCTAAGCCGTTTAAGCATTATGCACTGAACTATCATGTAGTCATCAAAAAGGTGTATGTAAGATGTTCGCAACATCTATAGACGATGCTCGGGGTTTAGCACATTGAGCGGTGCATTAAGACATAAGCCTTCTGTCCAGCAATGAGGACAATCCTCAGTTTACGGACCTAGTCCACATAATTGCTACTATCATCTTTCAACTAAATATTATCTAGGAACATATCAAAAACAGTAGAGCTACAACGTAAGCTACAACATAATTTGCAAAGACCTTTTTGACTAAGTTCATGATAATGAGTTCAATTAATCATATTACTTAAGAACTCGCACTCAAGGTTACATCCCTCTAGTCATTCGAGTGTTGTATGATCCAAATTTACTAACTCAAGTCTGATCATCACGTGAGTTGAGTTTAGCTTCAATGGTGAACATCTCCATGTTGATCATATCCACTATATGACTGATGATCGACCTTTCAGTCTTCTGTGTTCCGAGGCCATGTCTGTACATGCTAGGCTCGTCAAGTTTAACCCGAGTGTTCCGCGTGTGCAACTATTTTGCACCAGTTGTATGTGAACGTTGAGTCTATCACACCCGATCATCACGTGGTGTCTCGAAATGACGAACTGTCGCAATGGTGCATAGTCGGGGAGACCAAAATTTTATCTTGAAATTTTAGTAAGGGATCACCTTGTAATGTTACCTCGTCCTAAGCAAAATAAGGTGCATAAAAGGATTAACATCACATGCAAATCATAAGCGACATGATATGGCCATGAACTTGTGCTTCTTGATCTCCATCACCAAAGCACCGGCATAATCTCCATCGTCACCGGCGCCACACCATGATCTCCATCATCGTGCTGCCATCGAGGTTGTCACGCTTACTATGCTGTTACTACTAAAGCTACTACTAGCGAAAAAGCAAAGCATCTCCAAGCGCAAAATAATTAACGACAACCCTATGGCTCCCGCGTGTTGTCGTAGCATCGACGTGCAAGTCGATATTTAACTATTACAACATGATCATCTCATACATCCAATATATCATATCATGCCTTTGGCCATGTCACATCACATCCATACCCTTCAAGAACAAGTTAGACATCCTCTAATTTGTTCTTGCATTTTTTACGTGGCTGCTATGGGTATCTAGTATGATCGCATCTTACTTACGCAAAACCACAACGGTGATATGCAAGTTGCTATTTAACCATCTCCAAGGACCGCCTCGGTCTAATCCGATTCAACTAAAGTTGAAGAAATAGACACCCGCCAGTCAACTTTATGCAACAAGTTGCATGCTTGTCAATGAAACCGGTCTCTCGTAAGTGTATGAGCAATGTTGGTCTGGGCCGCTTCAATCCAACAATACTGCCAAATCAAGAAAATACTGATGAGGGCAGCAAATTGAACATCAACGTCCACAAACTCTTTTGTGTTCTACTCGAGATATCATCTACGCATGAACCTAGCTCTGATACCACTGATGGGAATGTTGCATGAAAAAAAACTTTCCTACACACATGCAATACCTATCCATGGTGATGATCATCTCCGAGAGGGGAGAGTGAATCTACATACCCTTGTAGATCGCTAAGCGGAAGCGCATATAACGCGGTTGATGTAGTGGAGCATCTTCGCGATCCAAATTGCAGCCCGACCCGCGATCTCATCACGATTCGTCCCGCGATCCAATCACGGTCCATCCCGATCTAGTACCGAACACGATGGCGTGGTGGTGGTGGCGGTGGAGCTGTTCCGGCAGAGCTTCGCTCAGCTATACCGAATAGATCTAGAGAAAGAAGAGGACAACACGTGGCAATTAGGGTTAGGGGAAGCCCTCAAAATCCCTCAATATATATAGGAGAAAGGGGAGAGGAGGCAGCCTTGGCCCCTACTCCAAGCAGGTTCGGCCGAACCAAACAAGGGAGGAATCCACCTCCCACAAGGGAGGTGGAATCCTATTAGGACTCCTTCCTAAATTGGAAACTCTTTCCACCTTTTGGCTTTTTTGCCTTATAACTCCACTCCAGCCGCATGGACCCTTAGGGGAGTCTTCGGCCAGCCCACCAGGGGCTGGTCTGCCTCCTCTCACAGCCCGTGAAGCCCTTGGGTCGTCACACCCATCCCGGTGGTCCCCGAGTACCCACCCCGCACTTCCGGTACACTACCGATAAGCCCGAAAGTTTTCCGGTGACCAAAATGGGACTTCCTATATATCAATCTTCGTCTCCGGACCATTCCGGAACTCCTCGTGATGTCCGGATCTCATCCGGGACTCCGAACAACTTTCGGTTACCAACAAACATAACTCAATAATATTGAAACGTCAGTGAACCTTAAGTGTGCAGACCCTGCGGGTTCGAGAACTATGCAGATATGACCTGAGACACTCTCCGGTCAATAACCAATAGTGGGACCTAGATGCCCATATTGGCTTCTACATATTCTACGAAGATCTTTATCGGTTGAACCTCTATTTCAAGGATTCAGTTAATCCCGTACGCTATTCCCTTTGTCCATCGGTATGTTACTTGCGTGAGATCCGATCGTCGGTATCTCCATACCTAGTTCAATCTCATTACTGGAAAGTCTCTTTACTCGTTTCGTAATACAAGATCCCGTGACTAACGCCTTAATCACATTGCTTGCAAGGCTTATTGTGATGTTGTATTACACTACAAGAAATATGTCAACTAACGACCTTCTGTTAGTGAGATGTTCGGAGGGGTCCTAACCCCAAAAACTAACGACCATTTTCATCAAAAAGGTCGTAACTTCCTTACTGGAAATGGTCGTAAAGTGGATAGCCCTGTTCCGCTGCCTAATTTGTAGCTAATTATGACCAATATTGATGGTCATAGCTACGACTAGTTGCCACATCATTAGTTTTGCGTACGTGTCATGTCCATGTGTGAATTTTTGCCTAGTTTGTAAGCAACCAACTATTCTGTCATTCCAGAAATTCTCGAAAAATTCTCATAAATACTTTGGATCATATATTCCTCAAATAGGTGAAAACCCTTCATTCCATAGTTCGAAAATAATTCAACAATATTCATTTTCCTATTCTGTTCAGAATAGCAGTTTGTGAAGGAAGTGATATTTCTATTTCTCTCATTACCCTCAAATTTTTTGGGCACTCTTTCTATCCAAATCGTTGTTCCATGAAAACTTTCGTAACCATTTGCGTTGTAAATCATTCTCAGCAAATTTCCAAAGTTTGTGTTCAGCCAACAACTTTGTGAAGGAAGTACTAGATAGGAATATCCTCATGAGTTGATTTTTTTCCACATCTTCTATGTGCCCAAAACATAGCTCTCCATAAAATTTTAGCCCCATCTAACAATCCATGTGAGATCATCATCCAATCTTTGTTTCTGGTAATATTTCCAGTTTGTGAAGCAACAACATTTTATATTACTTTATAGTTGATCAAAATTTACCACAGAATGAAACTCACCATATAACCTCACACCACCAAATTTTAGCTCATTTAATTCAGCCAGTTTCCCTCAATATTTTTCCCAATATTCTGTTCAGTAGAGAACATTGTGAAGGAAGTATAATTTTTGTTTATCCAAATTTTATGAAATTTTTACAGTGCCTTAATGTGCCCAAATTATCATCCTCCTCCAAATTTCAGCTCAATCCAATAATCTATGTGAGCTCAGTTTCAATTATCATTTTCTGTCCAGATTGGCACATTGTTAAGTAAGTGTCACTTTGGCATGTCTAAATGGAATATTTTTTTTACAGTGCCTTCATATGCCCAAATTAACATCATACACAAAATTTCACCTCAATCCATTCAATCATTTGATCCTAGCTTCAATATCCCTATTTGTGCACAGTGTGTTACTTTGCAAAGCAAGTGCGACCTAGGTTCACCCATTTGAGCTAAAAAATTGCCGAGAGATTCTCCTTAGTAGATGATCATCCTCAACAAAAATTTAGGTCCATTGTCTATGTGCATTACCCGCACCGCTAATCAAACACTTGGCTGCTAATTAATGTTTGAGCTTAGTTTGGTCTCCTCGTGAGATTCTTATATTGTATTCTTTTTCCTAACACCTACCGAGGGATTGTCCAACCCACCAAACATGCCTATTCCACCCAGAACGCGTGGCAACAAACAGTCAGGCGGTGACCATGCGGCTCGCATGCAAGTTCACGCGCTCTGGAGTTGGGCCCCTCGACCACCATCCAAACCTCGACGTCAAGCCATCACACCATGTATTTCTGATTAAATAGATACTTATGAACCTATAAATGATTTTTGGAAAAAATAAAGAGCAAACTATAATGCAGCTACAATTCAGATTTAACCCGCTTCCAGCTGAATCGACATAAATTTCTCTTTCTCACGAGAAGTGGATAAAAGCTTTTAACACCCAACCATTTGTTCAATTGTACATTAAATATGTCCTAGTATTTAAAAAAATGATTTGGTCCAATTTTGCAACAAATATATGGTAGGTCCTTCACAAAAAAATTCATTTTAGGCACTTGAAAAATGGAAAATGATTTTTACATACAAGGAAAATGAAAACTTCCTTAATCAACATTGTTTGTCATTCCAATATGCACCCTTGTGCATAATATTAGATCATTTGAACAAATTATGTCATGATTGTGGCGATGAGATTGATCATTTGGCTTGAAAGTCATGAATCTTCATACATGATAGCTCATTTCTGAGAACACTTTTTTAAAATAATTGTCGTATTACAAGTTTATTATTTTTCCTGGTAACTTTGTCACATATAAAGACACAATGCAAAGGTTTTCCATTTTTTTGAATTTTTTTGAATTTTTCATGGCCATTTCAAAATACGGTCAAAACCACGGGTATGACCATTCCTACCTAGTGGTTGAATCTTGGAAATATTTTGGTGTTTCTACGATTAAATAGATACTTGTGTACCTAGAAATGATTTTTGGGAAAAATAAAGAGCAAACTATGGTAGCTGCACTTCAAATTTGACCCGCTTCCAGAAGAATCGGCAAAAATTGTCTTTTTCACGAGAGGTGGACCAAAGCTTTTGACACCCAAACATTTGGTCAATTGTGCATTAAATATATACTAGTATTTTATAAAAATGATTTGGTCCAATTTTGCAACAAATATATGGTAGGTCCTTAACAAAAAAACTCAATTTGGGTACTCGGAAAATGGAAAATGAATTTTCCGTCCAAAGAAAATGAAAACTTCCTTAGGCAACATTGTTTGCCATTCCAACACGCACACTTATCTACATTATTAGATCATTTGAATAAACTATGACATGAATGTGGCCATAAGATTGATCATTTGACATGAAAGCCATTGATCTTCACACATGATATCTCATTTCCGAGAACACTTTAAAAAAATAATTGCTGTATTACAAGTTTATTATTTTACGTGCTAACTTTGTCACATATAATGACACAATGTGAAGGTTTTCCATTTTTTTTGTTTTTTTTTGAATTTTTCATGCCCATTTCAAAATGCGGTCAAAATAGCGGGTATGACCGTTCCTACCTAGTGGTTGAATCTTGAAAATATTTTGGTGTTTCTCTGATTAAATAGATACTTGTGTACCTAGAAATTATTTTTGGAAAAAATAAAGAGCAAACTATAATGTAGGTGCAGTTCAAATTTGACCCGCTTCGAGCAGAATCGGCAAAAAATGTCTTTTTCACGAGAGGTGGATCAAAGATTTTGACACCAAAAAATTTAGTCAATTGTGCATTAAATATGTCCTAGTATTTTAGAAAAATGATTTGGTCCAATTTTGCAACAAATATATGGTAGGTCCTTCACAAAAAACTCATTTTGGGTACTCGGAAAATGGAAAATGAATTTTTCGTCCAAAGAAAATGAAAAGTTCCTGAGGCAACATTGTTTGCCATTCCAATACGCACCCTTATGCACAATATTAGATCATTTGAACAAACTATGGCATGAATGTGGCCATAAGATTGATCATTTGACTTGAAAGCCATGAATCTTCACACATGATAGCTTATTTCTGAGAACACTTTTTAAAAATAATTGCCATATTACAAGTTTATTATTTTACCTGCTAACTTTGTCACATATAATGACACAATGTGAAGGATTTCCATTTTTTTGATGTTTTTTGAATTTTTCATGGCCATTTCGAAATGCGGTCAAAACAGCGGGTATGACCATTCCTATCTAGTGGTTGAATCTTGGAAATATTTTGGTGTTTCTCTGATTAAATAGATACTTGTGTACCTAGAAATGATTTTTGGAAAAAATAAAGAGAAAACTACAATGTTGGGGATATTATCTGTTGTGTGACCCGCCCTAGTTGGGCCGGGTCACCAAGTGGGCGACTCGTCCTTTGGCGATTCAAGCTTTGGCCTGTGAGCCCAGGAGCTAGACGGCAGTTTAGGATCCTCGTCGAGAATCAATCATTGGGAAGATCTCTAAGTCTTGGAAAGCACGACGACTTAGAGATAGAAAGAATCATGACTTGTATGATTGTAAGGACTCTTGTAAACCCTAAGGTCTTGACCTGTATATAAAGGCGAGTCCCGGGGAAGGAGAGGGCAGGTTAGAAATCATCGAGTGCTAGGTCAGGCGAGTTACGCCCTCCTTGTAATCGAAACACCATCAATACAACACAAAGCAGGACGTAGGCTTTTACCTCCTCTCGAGGGGCCGAACCTGGGTTAGTCTCTGTCTCGCTCCCGTTCAACCCCTTTGAGTCGCCACCAAGGTGCGATGGCTCCAACACTAAGTCCTTTCACGAGGACATCTGCCGTGACAAAACCACGATAGTTGACGCCCACCATGGGGCCTGCGCACGATGGAGTTGAGTTCTCAAAGGGAGCCCTACCAGGGTCAGGGAGCTACGCGGCGGGGCTCATGACTCGGAGCCGCCGCGGGAAGTACTACATCAACAACTTGCTGTGAGGGCCCGAGGCCGATTCAATTGAATTCGGCTACAGAGTCCCCTTCGGCAAGATCAACATCTTTGTCGGCATGGTTGGATTGCCTATGCCTGAGCCGGACATCTTCACCGACATCATCGAGCCGGCCAGGTATGTCCGCCCTGTCGTGACGTCAAATCTAACCCGCCCGGTCTTTGTTGGTTTCACACAGGGATCTGAGGAACCAGAACGATCGGCGACTCAGGAGACCACGCCGGTCAGCACTGATGACGAATCATCCATGGGAGACTCAGATTCAATTCAGTCTCTACATGGGGGCTGCCTTGGAGGTCTGTCATTGGCAATGGACCCCGAGGTTCTTGACCGGACCCGCCGTCAGATCGCCGTTTACATGGCAGGGGCGACTCAGCCCCAGCAAAATCCTGCAGGCAACGACGGGACTGGAGAAACATCCAGAAGCCCAGTTGCGATCTTGGTGGACTTGGCGGCGGAGATAACAAGGCTCATGGCGACCCCCCTAACAACAGAAATCCAGGACACGATAAATGCCGAGTTGACAAAGCTAAGATATGGGGTGGCAAAGGCTCAGCGAGATGCTGAAGTAGAAGCCGCCAGGATCGAGACCCAGCAAGCTCAAATCACCGCTGAGACAGCCCGCTTGAACACCAAAAACTGGCGGCTTGAGAGGCATCAGCGCGCATCGGATGCTGTCCATCAGAGGAGGCACCAGGGGCGTTTACCCCCTGATCTCAACCCTACCCGCCTGTTCGACACTCCACGCACCCCCGGGGCGGGAGACGCTCCGGGAGGAGGGCCGAGGCGGCCGCCAAACCCGCCGCTTCAGCCAACGGTTGATCGCATTCCTCGATTCCAGACACCTCGGGGTCACTTTTCCAACCCGGTGGACAACGTGCTCGCTGCAACTCGCCATTTATAATCCCTTCCGATTCATGGCAACACCCCGGCCGAAATAGAAGCAAGGAATGCCATTGAGATGTTGAAGACGGCGGTGGTTCAAAACACCCAGTTCTCGCACAGCCTCGATCGGCTGCACTCCACCCCCAAGCAAGTCACACCAGGAGCCAGCCAGAGGACCAGCCCGCCATAACCAGCGGACCGTGACACCTTCCCCAGGTTAACCCGCCTGACCATCGGGACCCGCCGGGTCGGGATCACCCGGACATCCAAACCGGCCCAGCACCGCTTGTTGGAGGCGGCAGGCAGGTAGGGGTGCCATGCTTGGCCCCCGCCCTTCGTAATGAGCGAATGCCGAAGGATTTTAAGGGACCAAGAAAGGTGCCTAACTACACCCCGGACCTTGAGCCGGCGTCATGGGTTGAGAGTTACGAAATCGCCATGGACATGCTCGATGTAAATGAAGCAATCTGCGCCAGGTACTTCACAATGATGCTCGAGGGAACGACGCGTACTTGGTTGAAAAACCTGCCCCCCAACTCCATCCAAACTTGGGCTGAATTGAAAGAGCGTTTCATCAAAAACTTCCGGGGAACTTGCAAGCGCCCAATGACAATAGTCGATTTACAACACTGCGTTCAGCGCCCTGATGAGTCGGCTCACCACTGGACGCGACGGGTCGTGGAAATCATTCACTCGTTGGACGGCATCACAACGACTCAGGCTGTGTTGATCTTCGAGCAAAACTGCCACTATGAGCCCTTGGTACAGAAGTTGGGGCGACTCAAGCAAAAGGTCCAGGATATGGGGGAACTAATGGACACCCTCACTAGGTACGCCGAGGCGGACGATACCAAAGATCCACGAGAGGATGGCGGTAAGGCCAACTCGCCGAGGAAAGGCGAGTCATCTAAGAATCATACCTGGCTTCAGGGACGCGCCCGCCATAATCACGGAGGGAACGACAAGAGAAGGCAGCAAGAAGAATCCACGGACTTCGTTGCCAACACCAATACCAACAACGTCAACCAGCGCCAGAAGAAGAGGGGTTACAGTGGCAAGAAACCGCGCAATTATAACGAGATACTCAAGGGCCCCTGCCCGCACCACGCCATGGCGGACGGACCGGCGACTCACTCCTGGGAGGACCGTTACGTGATGCGGGAATTTCGGGCGGAGGCGATCAAAAAGGGCCAAAACGGTGACCCAGACCAACGGCAGGAACAGTTCGGTGTGCCTAACCAACGCCAGAACCCGTTCAGTGGCTTCCCCTAACCGGGGGCTCAGGGCGGCTCGCAACCAAGCAGCGGCAAGTACCCAGTGCATAACCAACAACGGTATAACCCGCCCGGGGTTTTTCAGCAGCCACCCCCACAGGGGCAAGATGATCATGGCGGGTTCCGCAACAATTCCAAACAATTAAGCAACGGGCAACACCACGTCTTCACCACCAATGCCTGCAAGCGTGATGAAAAGGTGAATCACCGAGCGTACAGCGTATCTGAGCCGGCACTCCCTAGGTACCTCCACTGGTCCGAGCAGATTATATCATGGAGTAGGGAGGATCACCCCCCAGAGTTGACAACCCCGACGACTTAGCATTGGTCGTGGCTCCTAAAGTCAGGGGATATACCTTATCGAAGGTACTGATGGATGGTGGTAGCAACATCAACATACTATACTTCGACACTTTTCGAAGGATGAACCTGCTCGAGAAAGACTTAATGCCGTCAAGCACGGTATTCCATGGAATTGTCCCGGGTAAATCGGCATACCCCATAGGCCGGGTTAAACTCACAGTTGCGTTTGGAACATCATCCAATTATAGGAATGAGTCGCTTATAGTTGAGGTGGTCAAGTTAAAGAGCCCTTATCATGCGTTGTTTGGGCGGCCGGCTTACGCCCGTTTCATGGCTCGCCCTGCTATGTTTACCTTAAACTCAAGATGCCCGGTCCTAAGGGGCCCATCACGGTTGATGGTGACACGAGGATAGCAAGAGAGTGTGAGGAAGGGGATGCGGCTTACGCAGAAGTCGCCTGCGCTGCAGAAGAGCTCAAATATCACCAGACCAATGTTGATCTAGCAGATATGTCACCTCTAAAGAAGCCAACAACAGACGCTGAGCCGCCCCTCAAGTTCAAACCAACGGATGACACTAAGATGGTGGATTTTGTCCCTGGCGACTCAACGAAGCAGTTTACTATCAGGGCGGGTCTGGACCCCAAATAGGAAAGCGCGCTCATCGAATTCATCCGTGAGAATCGGGACATCTTCACGTGGAAACCTTCTGACATGCCTGGTGTACCGAGAGAATTCGCTGAGCACCATCTTAATGTTTACCCAAAAGCAAAGCCGATTCAGCAATATCTTCGCAGGTTCAATGAGGAACGACGCAAGGCAATCGAGGAAGAAGTCGCCCGTCTTTTGGCCGCCGGATTCATCGTAGAGGTTTTCCACCCCAAGTGGTTGGATAACCCGGTCCTGGTGCTCAAGAAGAACGGAACCTTCCGCATGTGCAATGATTACACAGATCTTAACAGAGCCTGTCCAAAGGACCCTTTCACCCTTCCCCGCATCGATCAAATCATTGATTCAGTGGAGGGCTGCGAGCATTTGTGTTTCCTGGACGCTTATTCCGGATATCACCAAATCAAGATGGTTGTGGAAGATCAGGAGAAGACAACTTTTATAACCCCCTTCGGGGCTTTTTGTTATGTGTCCATGCCGTTTGGGCTCAAAAGCGCTGGGGCGACTTATCAGCGTTGCATCCAAAATTGTCTTCGTGGCCAAATCGGACACAACGTCCACGCTTACGTTGATGACATTGTGGTTAAAACTCAGAGGAAGGAGACGCTCTTGGAAGATTTAAGGGAAACCTTTGACAACCTGCGGGTATACCAGATGAAGCTTAATCCCACCAAGTGTGTCTTTGGCGTTCCCGCAGGAAAGTTGTTGGGATTCCTGGTGTCTGAGTGCGGCATTGAGGCCAACCCGGACAAAATCGAGGCGATTACTTCGCTTGGGAAACCAGTGAATATCAATCAAGCTCAACGGATGGCGGGTCGTATTGCAGCTTTAAGTCGCTTCATAAGCCGCCTGGGAGAAAAAGATATTCCCCTCTATCAGTTGCTGAAAAAATCTGACCGTTTTGTTTGGACAGACGAGGCCAATGAAGCTTTTGAAGCCTTAAAGCAGCAGCTGGTCAACCCTCCAGTTTTGGTCGCCCCGACTGAAAAAGAGCCGATGCTTCTGTACATCGCGACAAACTCCAAGGCAGTGAGCGTGGCAGTGGCCGTCGAATGGAAGGAAGAAGGGAAGGAATATCCGGTACAACGCCCGGTGTATTTCATTAGTGAGGTACTAACTCTCTCCAAGCAACGATACCCGCACTGGCAGAAGCTGGTCTATGGAGTCTTTATGGCGAGTCGAAAGCTCAAACACTATTTCCAAGAGCATCCCATCACGGTGGTTAGTTCCCCTCCTCTCGGGGACATCATCCAAAACCGAGAAGCGACAGGGCGAATCGCCAAATGGGCGATCGAACTTGGGCCGCACCACGTGCGATACACCCCTCGCACGGCTATCAAGTCTCAGGCTTTGGTTGACTTCATCAACAATTGTACCGAATTACAGATTCCGGAAGACTGGCCCGACCTCACGTACTGGACTATTTACTTTGATGGGTCTAGGCAATTGGAAGGCTCGGGGGCTGGCGTGGTGTTGATTTTGCCCCAGTGAGGCAAATTCTGTTATGTTCTCCAACTCATGTTTCCATGCACCAACAACGCTGCAGAGTATGAAGCCTTGCTTCATGGTTTGCGACTCGCCAAGGAGATGAACCTCACGCATGTCAGATGTCTCGGCGATTATGATCTGGTGGCTCAGCAAGTTTCAGGTACTTGGGATTCTCGGGACCCCCTGATGGCGGCTTACAGAAGGGTTGTGTCTGATGTGGCGGGTCATTTCCATGGCTATCAAGTTGATCATATCGACCGACGCCTTAACGAAGTAGCTGACGCCCTTTCACGTCTCGGTCACAACGTAAGCCGGTTCCTCCCAATCTCTTTCTGGATATTTTGCATAATCCTTCCGTAAGGTTGCCCTCAGAAGAGGAGTTGGCAATACCAGACCCTGAGTCCCAGTTTGTGGCGGCTCTCCGTGTTATGCCGGATTGGGTTCTTCCGTATTTGACATATCTTGCATGAGGCGAGTTACCTTCGGATGAGGTGTTGGCTCTCCAAATTGTCCGTCGGAGCAAATCCATGGTCATCATCAATGGCGAATTGTATAAGCGAAGCACTTCTGGGGTATTCCAACGATGCGTTTCTTCCGAAGAAGGATGCGTGATTCTGAATGACATCCATGCCGGAGATTGTGGGCATCATGCCGGGTCACGCTCCTTGGTCTCAAAGGCGTTCCGCCACGGATTCTTTTGGCTGACGGCTCATGCGGATGCAGAAGAGATAGTTCGTCGATGTGATGGTTGCCAACGTTACGGACGACAGGCTCATGTGCCCGCTCAAGAACTAAGGATGATACCTATTACTTGGCCTTTCGCGGTCTGGGGGCTCGACATGGTTGGCCCCTTTAAGATGTCGTCCAACAAAAAAACTCATCTGCTGGTGGCGGTTGATAAATTTACCAAGTGGGTCGAAGCGGAACCTGTTGGTGCTTGTGACGCGGAGACAACGGTCAAGTTCTTGAAAAAGCTGATCTTCCGGTTCGGATATCCACACATCATTATTACTGATAATGGTACTAATCTATCACAAGGAGCGATGCAGGAGTTTTGCCACCGTGAGCACATCCGGCTTGATGTCTGTGCAGTTGCTCATCCACAATCTAATGGGCAGGCGGAACGGGCGGATCAGGAAGTATTGCGAGGAATCAAACCCCGACTTATGGTTCCCCTAGAACGCACCCGAGGGTGTTGGGTTGAGGAGTTGCCTTCAGTACTGTGGAGCATCCAGACCACCCCAAACCGTTCTACGGGTTTTACTCCCTTTTTCCTGGTATACGTAGCAGAAGCTGTTCTTCCCCCTGACATTAGGCATGACTCGCCCAGAGTTGCTACTGATGTGGAACAGGACAACAAGTTGGCGCGTCAAGATTCTTTGGACGCTTTGGAGGAAGCACGCGACTTGGCTGCCGCCCGATCGGCTATTTATCAGCAGGACTTGCGGCGTTACCTCAACCGCCGGGTCAAGAGCCGAACCTTTCAGGAGGGCGACTTAGTGCTTCGATTGATCCAAGATCGTAGTGGCATGCATAAGTTATCACCACCATGGGAAGGACCGTTCGTCGTCAGCAAAAGCCTTTGCAACGGGTCATACTATCTGGTGGATCTTCGGCCTGATCGGCCAACCACGGAGGCTGAGTCAACTCACCCCTGGAACATAGCCCACTTGCGGCCTTATTACACTTGAGCTATTGGCTCTGTTTTTTCTTCTCTTGAAAAATTGTAAGTTTTTCATTTTTATGAAGCAATAAAATTGATGCCCACGAACTCGGGGGCTTTCCTGCTATTTCATCTTATTGAAAGTATGGATTTTTTATCTTGCTCCTTAACAAGTCGCCCAAGCATGGATGCTATCCATATGAGAGAGCATAAGTCGCTATGATGCACTTATTACAACACTGGGTATCGATAAGCCAAAGAGGATCAAGTCGCTACAAGCGCGTTATTCAAACATAGGCGCCTTATATGATTCTGTGGATTAGGCCGGCTTACTTGGGGGCTATTTGTTCCCAAGTCGTTTTGTGGTAAGAGCGTATACGCTTGTACAATCCTATGACCGGTCTTTCCCCTAATCATAGGTCACTTGGGGGCTTCCTCTCACTGAGATCAGCCTTACTAACCATTTGGCCTGCGAAAAATTACCGCATTACAAATGGTTATACTGGACTGTGTGTTGGCCGAATCGGCATATGGACCCATGAACTCTTGGCGAGTTACTCCGCTTTATGGACCCTGAACTCGCCTTGGTTAAAACATGTCTGGTACCGGCTAGCGCCCCACATGGAAAATAGAGAAACCATTGGTTCACTGAACCTGCTTCATTGAAGCTTGACTCGTGCCTGATCAGCCAGTCTAAATACTTGAGCTTTTTTATACAAAAAGTCTCCCTCGGGTAGCACTTGAGTTTATATAACTCGTCCTATCCTGTCGCGACTTGAATGCGCCGACGAAATCCCTACTTTTCACCTTCCTGGCACTGCCACAAGGTTTTTCAAATTTTTCCGACTCACCCTAACATCCCGAGTGGGTTATTATTTATTATCATCATCCATTACTCACTAAGGTGGTTTGATGTATGTTTTTAAGCCTAACAGGTTGATGATCAAAATCACTATTGCCATGGCGGGTCAAGCATCATAAGACGCCTCGAGGGCGACACAAGGGTTTTAAAGAAATCACGGAACAAGGTTGTTTTCTATGAATGACTTATTACATGGCTCTGATGGCCAAATCCATGAAGTACTACTCCGCTAATGTCCTCGGGTCAGCTTGCTTTGAGCTCTGACCGACTTCAATTTGCAAGTCGCCCAATACCCAATTACACTTGGATAAGGCGGCGAATTCATCTTCATCGTTCAAAAATGACGAGAGATCCTCCTCCAAATCAAAAGGGTTCTTGGGTTGACGCGGAGTCAAGCTGGTTGTCACGAAGGTTGGCGGATTTATTTTCTTATTCTTGTCATCATAAGCAGCTTGATACTTTGATAAGTCCAAGCTTGCCGCAAGCTGAGTCGCCGCCAAGCGGGATTCTTTGACAACGTGCTGATAATCCTCTTGAGCAAATTTTGACCCGTCGTCCTTGAGCTGGGGAAAGCCTGCTGCTACTTCTTCGGGTTTTAACTCTGGAGCGTATGCTAAGCACCGACTCAACGTAGTCAATACCCCTTTTCGGGTAGCTGACCGGGTTAGCTCACCTATCTGAGGCGGAAGGGTAGATAAGCAGCCAAGCATCGTTTTGATTGATGTTATGGGTTCCTTGGCACCCATCACTGCCTTCACGGTCAGCATGCTTCCGGTATACAGTTGCTGTGTTGATGTATAAATTGCCTTCAGCAACAGGACACAATCATTCTGAAGGTTGGCGGCTCTTGGACCTATATAAGGGATAATGATGGTCAGTAACTCCTTCATACTAAGTTATTTTTTACAAAGTACAAGATCAGGGTTTTGCTTCTTACCAAAGATAGCCTGTGCCATGTTGGAGATATGTTGCTTTAAACCGGCCAGCTCTTGTTGCACGGCTTCCAATTTTTCTTCAGCTTTTTCCGCTCGTTTTACCGTGGCGTCTTGATCAGCTTGAGCCTTCTTGTGGGCGGCCTTCAGCTTCTCCATCTCAGATAAGATTACTTGATATTTTTCTTCTGATTTTGCCCGCGCATCTTGCTGGTCGGCTAAACTTTTCTTTAAGTCGCCAAATGCCGACTCAGCTTGGGCAAGAGATTCCTGTCAAAATATATTATCAAGGGGCAAGTCTCAGAATTATTGCAAGCAACATCTCTGACACTTGGGGGCTAATGTATAATTTTTTAGACAAAATTATACAATATCAAGACCCGGCTCATCTTTCAACAGATGACCTGGCCCTTGGGGGTTACAGGTCGAAAGATTTTTTTCATATCAAGACCCGACTCATCTTTCAACAGATGACCCGGCCTTTGGGGGTTACAGGTCGAAAGATTTTTTTTTTCATATCAAGACCCGGCTCATCTTTCAACAGATGACCCGGCCCATGGGGGTTACAGGTCGAAAGATTTTTCATATCAAGACCCGGCTCATCTTTCAACAGATGGCCCGGCCCTTGGGGGTTACAGGTCGAAAGATTTTTTTTCATATCAAGACCCGGCTCATCTTTCAACAGATGAGCCGGCCCTTGGGGGTTACAGGTCGAAAGATTTTTTCATATCAAAACCCGACTCATCTTTCAACAGATGACCCGGCCTTTGGGGGTTACAGGTCGAAAGATTTTTTTTTCATATCAAGACCCGGCTCATCTTTCAACAGATGACCCGGCCCATGGGGGTTACAGGTCGAAAGATTTTTCATATCAAGACCCGGCTCATCTTTCAACAGATGGCCCGGCCCTTGGGGGTTACAGGTCGAAAGATTTTTTTTCATATCAAGACCCGGCTCATCTTTCAACAGATGAGCCGGCCCTTGGGGGTTACAGGTCGAAAGATTTTTTCATATCAAAACCCGACTCATCTTTCAACAGATGACCCGGCCCTTGGGGGTTACATGTCGAAAGATTTGTTCATATCAAGACCCGGCTCATCTTTCAACAGATGACCCGGCCCTTGGGGGTTAATGAGGATAGTATGCATTAAGGCGTACCTCATGTATATTCTTCATCATAAGGAGAAGACTCGTCTCCATTTCATAACTCGCCTCCAGGCGACTTGCAAAGCCGGAACAGAGTTCTTTAAATTCAAGATTTTCGTATTGAGATAGCTTGCCCTTGGAAATCTCATGTTCAATAGAAGGCCGGGTTGATGTTGATACGTGCCTCGACAAGACTACCGGAGCCGGCTTAGAGAAGCTAGTACCAGTGATGATCACATCATCTGGATCCTCTGCCGTTTTCAACGGACTCGGCGGATTGGGCGTTTCCATGCCTTCTTTGGGAGAATTCGGGAGATCCGCTTGGTCATCAGATTTATCCTTCGCCGGGTTATCCTGAATCGGCGCCGGTTTTTCAATAGGCTCTGAAGCTGTGATGGAAGTTGACCCGCCAGTTTTCCTTTTCTTTGCTTGTGCCCTAAAAAGAGAAGGGGGTGCGCTAAAAACAGACATAATCATCATCAGGAAAATGTAAGTATTATAAGGATTTACCCTGGAACGCGGATCATCGGCGGAAGGGCTGACATCACTGAGTCGCCTGACGAAGGGGGAGAATTCTGCAAAAGTAATACCTCAAGATATGAGCAAGTTATAGGTATGATCCAAAAGGAAACGAAAGGGGACGCTGTTAAAAGGATACCTCATTCTACCTCTTCTTGGTAGGAGTTTTCGTTGGTAACCCGGACACCAAGTCTCCAGAATGACTCCGAGTTTTCCGGTTGGAGGCATATTGCGTTTTCTTCAAAAGGAAATTAGGATTCAAACAAGCATTTGGGTGATACATGGGAACCTTCCCACAAATCCGCCTGGCCGTCTTAGGCGGAGGAGAAGATGAGTCGGAGGAAACAGAAATTACCTCTACGGAGTCTTCTTGGCTTTCGTTGCCCTCATTCTACACAAGAGATACAGAGGTGTATACACAAAATTATAGCAATAAATGGCAAGACAAAGAAGATATAATTTTACCTCTAAAAGTACATCGCAACTTGGGATTTGTCCGCATCACACGGTTCAGTAACGGCGGCTTTGCCTTTGCCCTTGGATTTCTTCTTTGGGGGCGGCCTGGCTTGCTTCAGGGCCATCTTCTTCGGCCTCTTGGACCAGAATTTGTCACCTTTCTGAAATGGCATTTTTATTATGAGAATCATAATTCAAGTAAGTCGGAAGGAATAAAGTAAAGGCGGGTTAAGTTATTTACCTTAGGTGCCGGGTTGATCTTGCAGAATGGCTTAAGACCTATTTGGCCACACTTGGCCAAGGGCTCGCCGGTCAGCTTCTTGATGATCGACACAATGTAATTTTATGTCAGTGATGTACGGAAGAAGCACTGAGGATGGTCCAAGGTGCCATCAAACTCACACATTAAGCCCTCTCGGTGACTTAAGGGGAGGATGCGCCATTCAACCCAGCAGCGGATCAAATCAATCCCAGTAAGACCGTTGTTTGTCAGAGATCATAACTCGGATAGCATCGGGATAAATCTGACTCCTCTTCTTCAGTAAGCTTGTTTGGAAGTTTAAAGTTTGTAGGAAGGCGTTCCTCCCTATATCCAAGGAGCTTGTTTTCACCCTCAGGAGAAGTTTCTTGGCAATAAAACCAAGACTCGCCCCAGCTTTTGGGATGGCTTGGCATGGCGAGTGATGGGAATGAGCTGTCCCTACGACGCTGAACGTTAACGCCTCCAAGTTCCAAGCTAGGGCCATTGGAAAATTCGGTCTGGCGATTCAAATGAAAGAAATACCAGAACAAAGGAACTGAAGGTTCCATCCGCAAGTAGGCTTCGCAGAACACTTGGAACTGACATAAGCTGCTAATCGAGTTAGGGCCTAAGTCTAGGAGGCGGACGTTCATGAAAGTCATGGCATCTCTGAGGAATTTTGACCCTGGAGGCTTAAACCCCCGTTCGAGGTGCTTAGCAAAGACAACTATTTCCCCTTCCTCCGGGTTGGGAATTTCTTCTCCAAACCCGGATCGCCATCCGATAACCTCTTTCGGGTCGAGATTTCCCGTCTTCACACAGTCGTTGAGAAAATATTTATCAACTTTGGTCGGGAGCCAATCGGCTTTGAAGACGGTACCCATGGCTACAAAGGAAAAGATTACGGGTAAATTAACTCGCCGAGCGCTTGCTGAGTGGTTAAAAGATCAGTTAACTCGCCGAACATTTGTCAGGTGACTAAGGGAGTCTGCTGACTCGCCAACAAGGGGCCGAGTCAGAATACAAGGGCGATTTAGGAATTTCCTACTGCTTAAGAGAGACGACTCAGAGCTTCAGAGATGTTTGTTAAAATGGTGAAGTACGGATCTACAAACAGGTTTTATACAGCGGGCAGTAACACATAGATCTACGGAACAGGCGAAAATGAATGAAAAAAGGCCTGGATAAGGTAAAACAACCTATGGCTAGGGTAAGAATAGTAAATCTGATTTGACACAAGCCTTTTTAGATCCTCAAACAGGAGCTAATCAACTGAGGATATGGTCGATGCTACTGTACCTACTATTATCGTTGTGAACTAATCAGCGACTATGGGGGCATTCGAGGTGTTCTAAGAAACCGGCAAGCAATGAACCTCGAGGAGCTAAGATCTACCTCTAATGGCGAAGGGCTGACCTTATGATGGCGACCGGAGGCGACCGAGGAAGATCCACGGCGAGTGTTGCTCGCTTAGTCGGCCTGGGGATGCGTCGGACGCGGTGGCCGGAGACGGAGATCCTTGGGCGGCGATGGAGTTCTTGATGAAGTCGCGAGGAAGAAGAGGTCGAGGAAATGGGTAGGTGGGAATGTTCCCTGCCCCCTTCCCCCAAGCTATTTATTGGGTCGGGCGCTGGAATCAAGGCGCCTCGCATGAGAACTGACAACGGGATAAAGATTTGCTATAATGGCGCCCAAATTTTTCGGGATATCTGTGCCGAAGGATCCGTTGGGGATTGCGTCATCATCTCTTCAGAGATTAAAGGGATAAGATGATGTCAACGAGAAGTGGTTCGGCGACTTGGGTATCTCCGCGATAGGGTGGCGGATGAAGCGCATGATGCGTAAAAAGAGCAAAGTGAGTCGCCCCTGGCTAGGTGAGAGTTGACATGAACAGGTTCAGGTCGATCTGGGGCCTAATGTTGGGGATATTATCTGTTTT
The DNA here is from genome assembly GCF_904849725.1 of Hordeum vulgare subsp. vulgare. Taxonomy (NCBI): domain Eukaryota; kingdom Viridiplantae; phylum Streptophyta; class Magnoliopsida; order Poales; family Poaceae; genus Hordeum; species Hordeum vulgare. Next base: position 390,444,379 of record NC_058522.1, read on the forward strand.
GTGACCCGCCCTAGTTGGTCCGGGTCACCAAGTGGGCGACTCGTCCTTTGGCGATTCAAGCTTTGGCCTGTGAGCCCAGGAGCTAGACGACGGTTCAGGATCCTCGTGGAGAATCAATCATTGGGAAGATCTCTAAGTCTTGGAAAGCACGAGGACTTAGAGATAGAAAGAATCATGACTTGCATGATTGTAAGGACTCTTGTAAACCCTAAGGGCTTGACCTGTATATAAAGGCGAGTCCCGGGGAAAGAGAGGGCAGGTTAGAAATCATCGAGTGCTAGGTCAGGCGAGTTACGCCCTCCTTGTAATCGAAACACCATCAATACAACACAAAGTAGGACGTAGGCTTTTACCTCCTCTCGAGGGGCCGAACCTGGGTAAATCTCCGTCTCGCTCCCGTTCAACCCCTTTGAGTCGCCACCAAGGTGCGATGGCTCCAACACTAAGTCCTTTCACGAGGACATCTGCCGTGACAAAACCATGACAGTTGCAGTTCAAATTTGACCCGCTTCCAGCAAAATCGGCAATAAATTGTCTTTTTCACGAGAGGTGGATCAAAGCTTTTGACACCCAAACATTTGGTCAATTGTGCATTATATATGTCCTAGTATTTTAGAAAAATGATTTGGTCCAATTTTGCAACAAATATATGGTAGGTCATTCACAAAAAACTCATTTTGGGTACTCGAAAAATGGGAAATGGATTTTTCGTGCAAAGAAAATGAAAAGTCCTTTTGGCAACATTGTTTGTAATTCCAAGATGCAAGCTTGTCTACTCGAAGAGATCATATTTAGATTTTATCATGTGAAAAAGTAGAAGCAAAAAAATAGGAAAAATATAATTGCATATGCTTTATTTTGATTGGTGGAATTGATTGTGACATGGATCGATGACATGGCGTCCATCCATATCTCCATCCCCATCCATCCATACATCCATCGGTCCATCCTACTCTCTTACATAAAACATCTCCCTCCCTCTCTCTCTTGCAGAAAACATCTCGCTCTCTCTCGCGCACAAGAGCCCTAGCCCTCTCCCTGATCCAGATCCACCACCCACCTCCCTCTCCCCTCGCCGCTGTCTCCCACCATGGCTCCCCGATCCAAATCCGCCACCCACCTCCCTCTCCCCTCGCCGCTGGTCTGCACCCTACCTCTCCTGGCCGGTGTCGCGGGTGAATCTCGCGTGAGCTCCCCTCCCCTCCCCAAATCTCCCCCTCCTCCAGATCGGCCCTCAGCCGACCGATCCGCACGACACTGACGGTGGTGTGATACGTCTCCGTCATATCTACTTTTCCAAACTCTTTTTCCCTTGTTTTGGACTCTAATTTGCATGATTTGAATGGAACTAACCCGGACTAACGCTATTTTCAGCAGAATTGTCGTGGTGTTGTTTTTGCGCAGAAATAAAAGTTCTTGGAATGACCTGGAAATTTACAAGGATTTTTGTGGAATATATAAAATATACTAGCACAAGAATCAACCGAAGAACTGGAGCGAGGAGCCCACAAGCCCACCAGGCGCGGGCCCCCTGGTAGCGCCTAGCAGGCTTGTGGGCCCCTCAGAGCTCTACCGCCTCCAACTCCAGCTCTATTTAGTCCCTTTCGTCCGAAAAAAAATCAAGGAGAAGAGTTTATCGCGTTTTACGATACGGAGGCACCGCCACCACCTGTTCTTCCTCTGGAGGGAAGATCTAGAGTCCGTTCTGGGCTCCGGAGAGGGGAGATTGTCGCATCATCATCACCAACCTTCCTTCATCGCCAATTCCATGATGCTCTTCACTGTTCGTGAGTAATCTCATTGTAGGCTTGCTGGACGGTGATGGGTTGGATGAGATCTATCATGTAATCGAGTTAGTTTTGATGGGGATTGATCCCTAGTATCCACTATGTTCTGAGATTGATGTTGCTACTACTTTGCCATGCTTAATGCTTGTCACTAGGGCCCGAGTGCCATGATTTCAGATCTGAACCTATTATGTTCTCGTTAATATATGTGTGTTCTTGATCCTATCTTGCAAGTTGTAGTCACCTACTATGTGTTATGACCCGGCAACCCCGGAGTGACAATAGCTGGAACCACTCCCAGAGATGACCATAGTATGAGGAGTTCATGTATTCACTGAGTGCTAATGCTTTGTTCCAGTTATCTATTAAAAGGAGAACCTTAATATCCCGTAGTTTCCTTTAGGACCCCGCTGCCATGGGAGGGATGGAAAATAGATGTCATGCAAGTTCTTTTCCCTAAGCACCTATGACTACTTACGGAATACATGCCTACATTACATTCACGAACTGGAGCTAGTTACATATATGTCCGTGAAATAACTGTTGCATGATGAATATCATCCGGCATAATTATCCATCACCGATCCAATGCCTACGAGTTTTTTCTACTGGTCCTTGCTACGTTACTCTGCTGCTACTGTTACTTTGTCGCCACTGCTGTCACTGCTGCTACCGTTACTCTGTCACTACTGTTGTCACTGCTGCTACTGTTACTGTTGCTACTGTTGCTATCACACTACTCTACTACTGATACTTTGCTGCAGATACTAAGTCTTTCAGGTGTGGTTGAATTGACAACTCAACTGCTAATACTTGAGAATATTCTTTGGCTTCCCCTTGTGTTGAATCAATAAATTTCTGTTGAATACTCTACCTTCGAAAACTGTTGCGCTCCCCTATACTTGTGGGTTATCAAGACTATTTTCTGGCGCCGTTGCCGGGGAGGCATAGCTCTATTCTCTGAGTCACTTGAGATTTATGTGTGTGATCACTATGAGGAATCCGAGAGATCCAAAAACTAAAGTCTTGCCCTCAACTACGAGGACAGGTAAGGAACTGCCATCTAGCTCTGCACTTGATTCACCTTCAGTTATGAGTAAGTTTGCGACACCACCTCCTGCTAGAAATTTTGATGTGTCGCCTGTGCTTGATGATGCTACTTCTGCTGTCCATGATGCTTGTGATGATGCTTTGCTTGATACTGCTTTCCCACTAGGTGCATTCCTTGATGCACAATTGCTAGAGTTGCTGCTAGATGTGATGATACTTCTGAAACTGCTGAGATTATTGAAGTAGAACCTGCTATTTCGCGTGTTAGAACTAGCTCTCCTAGATATGAATTGCCTGATATGCCCGAGGGTTATGTTATGGAGGGAGATATAGCTGAGGATTTTCTTGCGTGTAAGGATAGCTATGATGTTGAGAAATTACTGCGCAAGTGGAAAGAAAAATCTCTGAACGCTAGGATGAAACACGACCCGAAGTTTGCTACTTCGCCTATCTTTGTGACCGATAAGGATTATGAATTCTCTGTTGACCCTGAGTTAATCACTCTGGTCGAATCTGTTCCTTTTCACGGTTATGAGTTTGAAATGATTGTAGCCCATCTTACCAAACTGCATGATATATCCACCATATTCACTAGTGAGGAAACGATCCGCCACTACTATATCCTCAAACCGTTTCCTTTCTCGCTAAAGGATGATGCTAAGACCTGGTTCACTTCTCTTGCTCCTGGTTGTGTGCGTAGCCCCCAGGATATGGTCTACTACTTCTCTGAAAAATATTTCCCTGCCCATAAGAAGCAAGCTGCATTGCAGGAAATATACAACTTTGCTCAAGCTGAGGAAGAGAGTCTCCCACAAGCTTGGGGGAGGCTTATCCAGCTACTGAATGCTTTGCCTGATCACCCTCTTGAGAAGAATGAAATACTTGATATCTTCTATAATGGACTTACCGATGCTTCTAAAGACTACCTAGATAGTTGTGCCAGTGGTGTTTTTAGGGAACGAACTGTAGAACAAGCTGAGATTCTATTGAATAACATCTTGTGCAATGAGAATGCTTGGACTATTCCCGAACCACCTCCTAAGCCAACTCTGAAGAAAAGAGGTATTCTATTCCGCAGTCCTGAAGATATGCAAGAAGCCAAGAAATCTATGCGAGAGAAAGGCATTAAATTTGAAGATGTCAAAAATCTACCACCTATCGAAGAGATCCATGGTCTTGATAACCCGATACATGTAGTAGAGGTAAATTCTCTTTGTAGATTCAATGAGAGTGATATTCCTTTTGATAAACCTGCTAGCTTATACTTAGATGAATTTGATAACTTTGTTGCCAAACAACAAAGTTTCAATGATTATGTTAGCACAGAATTGAAAAAAAAATGCTCGTATGCTTAGTCATTTAAGTGCTTGTGTGGACAGAAACGTCAACGATCTTAAGCTCTTGAGTAAACATGCCTCTATGGTTACTACTCAAGTAGAACAAGTACTTATGGCTCAGAATGACTTGCTCAATGAGTTGAATGACAATTCTCTGAGAGTCGTCACTAGAGGTGGTAGAATGACCCAGGAACCTTTGTATCCTGAGAGTCATCCTAAGAGAATTGAACAAGATTCTCAAGGAGTTAGCACTGATGCACCTAGTCATCCTAGAAAGAAAAAGAAAGATGATAGGAACTTGCACGCTAGCAACCCTGTTGCTGTTACATCCGAGAATCCAAACGATATCTCTATTTCTGATGCCGAAACACAATCTGGTGATGAACATGAGCCTAACAATAATATCGATAGTGATGCTCATGAAGATGCTCAACCTAGAAATGATAAGGATGTGGAGATTGAACCTGTTGATCTTGATAACCCACAACCTAAGAATAGGAGATACGATAAGAATGACTTCACTACTAGGAAGCATGGTAAAGAAAGGGAACCATGGGTTCATAAACCCATGCCCTTTCCTCCCAAACCATCCAAGAAAAAGGATGATGAGGATTTTGAGCGATTTGTTGAAATGATTAGACCTGTATTTCTGCAAATGTGTTTGACAGATATGCTCAAAATGTCTCCCTATGCCAAGTACATGAAGGATATTGTGACTAATAATAGGAGGATACCTGAGGTTGAGATTTCCACCATGCTCGCTAATTACACCTTCAAGGGTGGAACTCCTAAGAAACTAGGTGATCCCGGAGTGACCACTATACCTTGCTCCATTAAAGGCAACTACGTTAGAACTGCTTTATGAGATCTTGGAGCCGGTGTGAGTGTTATGCCTCTCTCTCTATCGTAGGCTTGAACTGGATAAGTTGACACCCACTAAAATCTCTTTGCAAATGGCCGACAAATCAACTGGTTTCCCTATCGACATTTGCGAGGATGTGCCTGTTGTGGTTGCTAACGTTACTATCTTAACGGACTTTGTTATCCCGGATATTCCCGAGGATGATGCCATGGCGGTCATCCTTGGAAGACCCTTTCTAAACACTGCAGGGGCTGTTATTGATTGGAACAAAGGCAATGTCAGTTTCCATGTCAATGGTAATGAGCATACGATGCACTTTCCGAAGAAACAATTTCGAGTACATTGCATTAACGCTATTGAAAAAACTTCATCGGTTCTTATTGGGAGCTTTGAATACCCTAAACCTACTGTTAAGATGAAGTATGATTTGCTTCTGGGGGATATGCACATCCCCATTGAGGTAACCTAGTGACTATTCGAAAATTCTCAATTCTTTTTTCGTGCGATTCGAAAAAGTTTGTCAAGGAGACTTGATCAACCTCATTGACGGATTTATTTCGATGACCATGGGATGGATGAATCGAGGAGTTACAACCCTCTGTTCCAAGCTTTCCCCTTCGGTTGCTTAGAAGAAAAATATAGATTTAGCTTTAGTTCTTCCTGTTTTCTGTTTTTGTGTCCCGTAGAAAAGTGTCCCGAAAATAAAAGTTCTCCGAATGCTGTGAAAATCAAGTATGATTTTTTCTAGAATTTTCAAAAAATTCTGAGACGGAGAGCTAGGCAGGGGGATGCACGAGTGGGTGCTACTGCAACAAAAGACCTTCCAATGGCGCCAGAAATAGGTGTGTCGATGGCACGAGGAATCCTTCTGCTACGACTACTCCACACGTCGACCGCTATCCAGCATGCATCTAGTGTATTAAGTCCAAAAGAACAGAGTAACGCCTTAAGCAAGATGACATGATGTAGATGGACAATCTCATATCAACGACAGAGCCCACCTTGTTACCCTTGATGGCAACTACTCAATGTGTGCCTTGCTGCCCCTACTGTCACTGGGAAAGGTCACCATATGGTAAGAACCCAAAACCAAGCACTTCTCCCATTGCAAGAATCATAGATCTAGTTGGCCAAACAAAACCCAAGACTCGGAGAGACTTACAAGGATATCAAATCATGCATATAAGAAATCAGCAAAGACTCAAATATATATCATAGATAATCTGATCACAAATCCACAATTCATCGGATCTCGACAAACACACAGCCAAAGAAGATTACATCAGATAGATCTGCATGAAGATCATGGAGAACATTGTATTGAAGATCCAAGAGAGAGAAGAAGCCATATAGCTACTAACTACGAACCCGTAGGTCTGAAGTGAACTACTCACGAGTCATTGGAGGGGCGATGATGATGATGAAGAAGCCCTCCAACTCCAAAGTCCCCTCCGGCAGGGCGCTGGGAAGGGTCTCCAGATGAGATCTCGCGGAAACGGAAGCTTGTGGCGGCGGAAAAGTATTTTCGAGGCTCCCGTGATTTTTTTCCTGATTTTTAGCGAATATATAGGCGCAAGATCTAGGCCAGGGGGGCGCCAGGGAGGCCACAAGCCTGCCAACCGCCGCCTCCCCTAGTGGCGGAGTGGTGGCTTGTGGGCTCCCTGCAGCCCTTCTGGCTTGGCCCACAGGCCCCCTGATCTTCTTCCGTTCGGGAAAAAAATCATTTCGGGGATTTTATTCCGTTTGGACTCCATTCCAAAATCAGATCAGAAAAGAGCCAAAAACATAGAAAAAACAGGAACTGGCACTTGGCATTGAATTAATAAGTTAGTCCCAAAAAAGATATAAAAGGTACATAAAACATCCAAAGATGACAAGATAACAACATGAAACCATCAAAAATTATAGATACGTTTGAGACGTATCAAGCATCCCCAAGCTGAACTCCTGCTCGTCCTCGAGTAGGGAAGTGATAAAGAATGAATTTTTGATGATTTCATGCTACCTAGCATAAATGTCCTTTATAACTCCTCTTATGTGACGTGAATGTTCAGATCCATTAGATTCAAAACAATAGTTTGCTATTGACGTGGAAACAATAATAATTCAAGCAAACTAGCTAGGTAATCATGAACTTTCAAAATAACAAGGCCAAAAGAAAGTTATCCCTACAAAAGCATATAGTCTGGCTATGCTCTATCATCATTGCACAACGAATTTAAATCATGCACAACCCCGGTATTGGCCAAGTAACTATTTCACACCTTTACTTTCTCAAACTTTTTCAACTCTCACGCAATACATGAGCGTGAGCCATGGTTATAGCGCTATAGATGGTGTGGAGTGTGGTGGAGGTTGCAAGACAAAAAAGGAGAATATAGTCACATTAACTAGGCATATCAATGAGCTGTGGAGATGCTCATCAATAGATATCAATGTGAATGAGTAGGGATTGCCATACAAATGATGCACTAGAGCTAAGAGTATGTGAAAGCTCTTAAAGAAAACTAGTGGGTGTGCAACCAACTTGCTTGTTCATGAAGACCTAAGGCAATTTTGAGGAAGCCTATCATTGGAATATACAAGCCAAGTTATATAATGAAAATTTCCCACTAGCTATATGGTGGTGACAAAACGAGAGACTCTCAATCATGAAGATCATGGTGCTTAATATGCACAAGTGTGGAAAAAGTGGTAGCATTGTCCCTTCTCTCTTTTTCTCTCATTTTTTTTTATTTTTTTGGTGGGCTCTTTGGCCTCTTTTTTTTGGTGGGCTTCTTTGGCCTCTTTTATTTCCTCACATGGGACAATGCTCCATCAATGATAATCATCACACTTTCAACTCAAAACTTAGAGCAACTATGACTCTCTATGGAATGCCTTCGATAGTGTACCGTGGCAATGATCTAGCATGGCATAGACATTAATGGAAACATTATGCTAGCTATCTTAAGATCATGCAATGGCAATGTAGACGTGGTGGCACATGTCATGGTGGTAGCTGCATGGCAATATATCTCGTAATGACCTTGAAAAAGCCATAGTAGGTAGGTATGGTGGCTGTTTTGAGGATGGCTAATGGTGGGTTTTGTGCACCGGCGAAAGTTGCACGTCACTAAGAAGATAGTGATGGTGGAAGGTGAAAGTGCATCTAAACCATGTACTCAATATTAGTCATGAAGAACTCATATACTTGTTGCAAAAGTTTTATTAGTAATCTAAACAAAGCATTCAACGCATACTCCTAGGGGAAGGGTTGGTAGGTATAAACAATCGCGCGATCCCGACCGCCACGCAAAGGATGACAATCAATATACTAATCATGCTCAGATTTCATCACATAGCGGTTCACCATACGTGCATGCTACGGGAATCACTAACTTCAACACAAGTATTTCTAGATCCACAACACCTTACTAGCATAACTTCAATATTACCAAAACCACAACTCAAAACTAATTGAGATGAATCAAACTTCTCTAACTATTCAATGCACATGAAGGTGGAAGTTTTCGTATCCCTTTGGATAACTACCCCTTTTGAGACTACTTTCAAAGTATAGATCAACTACCAAGCCACGCAACGCTGTGCTCTAAAAGATATAAGTGAAACACACAGAGCAAAAGTATCTAGCTCAAAAGATATAAGTGAAGCACATGTGAGCTGAATTGTCTACCAAAAGATATGAGTGAAGCTCGACAAAATCACGGTGAGTGCATGTATCTCTCTCTCTAGGTGTGCAGAAAGGATGATTGTGACACAACAAAAATAAAAGACTCCTACGATACAAGACGCTCCAAGCAAAAAACACATAACATGTGGTGAATAAAAATATAGCCCCAACTAACGTTACCGATGGATTGAAGACGAGAGAGGGGATGCCTTCCCGGGGCATCCCCAAGCTTAGGCTTTTACGACATCCTTGAATCTCTTGGGGTGCCTTTGGCATCCCCAAGCTTGAGCTCTTGCCACTCTTTATGTCTTTGTCCGTAAGAACTTCATCCAAAACTTGAAAACTTCACAACACGAAATTTAAACAGAAACTCGTGATAACATTAGTATGAGAAAGCAAACCACCACTTCCTTAGGTACTGTAGCAAACTTAAATTCTACTTTTGCTGATGTTGGGTTACTGTATTTTCAATCTTCCATGGCTAATACCCCCCGATACTATCCATAGTTTCATCAAAATAAGCAACCAACACAACAAAAACATAATCTGTTAACAGCAGACCAGTCTGTAGCAATCTGTATATTTCGTATACTTCTGGTACTCCACGAATTCTTAAAACTTACGACAGTCTGAAGAATTTGCTTAGAAATCAGGAGCAAAAAGAATAAACTCAAAAGCTCTTATAGAAAGAAACTGAAAATTCTTTTCGTGAGCAGAAAGTTTCTGTCTTTTCCAGCATGACCAAACGATCATCCCCAATACTAATCATAACGGTGTTGCTTGGCACAAACGCAAAAAGAAACACAAAAAACACAATCATAACAGAATTATGGAAGTGTGGAAAACAAAAAACAGAAATAAAAAGGATAGATTCGTTGGGTTGCCTCCCGGCAAGCGCTTTTGTTTAACGCCCTTAGCTAGGCGAAAGGTGATGGACTCACGTATAGTCATCTTTGGTGCTCAAACCATAAGTAGCCCTCATCTTTGGTGCTCCATGCCCTTCTTTAAAGGAAATTGAAATCTAATATTCCCTTCCTTCATATCGATGATAGCACCAATAGTCCTTAGGAAAGGTCTACCAAGAATAATGGGACATGAAGGATTGCAATCTATGTCAAGTACAATGAAATCCACGGGTACATAGTTCTTATTTGCGACAATAAGAACATCATCGATCCTTCCCATGGGTTTCTTGACAGTAGAATCCGCAAGATGAAAATTAAGAGAACACTCTTCAATCTCATGAAAACCAAGAATATCACATAAAGACTTCGGAATCGCGGAAACACTAGCACCCAAATCACACAAAGCATTGAACTCATAGTTTTTGATCTTGATTTTGATAGTAGGTTCCCACTCATCATGAAGTTTTCTAGGTACAGAGACTTCTAGTTCGAGCTTCTCTTCAAGAGATTTCATCATAGCATCTACGATATGCGCGGTAAAGGCTTTGCTTTGGCTATAAGCATGTGGAGAGTTTGCAATGGATTGCATCAAGGAAATGCATTCAAACAAGGAGCAATTATCATAATTGAATTCCTTGAAATCCAAAGTGAGAGTTTCATTACTACCCATAATTTTGATTTCTTCTACTCCACTCTCCACACCTTTATCATCAAGATGGGTGGACTCCGAATCATTGGGGCGTTCTTCAACCAAAGTGGATTCATGTCCAGCCCCTCCATAAATAGGTTTGACACGCGAAAACAAATATTCAAGAGGAGACACACCAAGCACTTTAAGATCTTCGTGATTTGCATCACTAGAATGCACCCTTTTAAACCATTCATGCTTAGCGCGAATTTGGGTGGTTCTTTCTTTGCTCTCCTTCATGGAGACACGCATAGCTTTCAAAGTTTCATCCAAGTTGACCTTGGGAGGAGATCTAACTTTCAAAGCATCAATATCACAAAACATCCTATCAACGCTTTTAGCCAAATCATCTATTTTGAGTAGTTTTTTCTCTATGGACGCATTGAAAATCTTTTGAGAGTTGATGAACTCTTTGATATTACTCTCTAAATCACAGGGTAATTTGTTGTAATTTCCATAAGTGTTGTTGTAGGAATTGCCATAATTGTTAGAGGAGTTACTAGGAAAAGGCCGAGGAACATAGTTTCCTCTAAAAGCATTGTTGTTGCCAAAATTGTTCACCAACAAAATTCACGTCCAAACTAGCGTTGCTACTCTCAATCAAGGAAGATAGTGGCATGTCATTAGGATCTACACCAACGTTTCTACTAGCAACCAAATTCATCAACTCGTCCATCTTAGCACTAAGCGAGTTAATCTCTTCTATAGCGTGTACCTTTTTGCTAGCAGGTGACCTTTTAGTGTGCCACTGAGAGTAGTTGGTCATGATATTGTCTAGGAGTTTTGTAGCGTCTCCTGACGTGATTTCCATGAATGTTCCACCTGAGGCGGAGTCCAAGATATTGCGAGAAGTGAAATTCAAGCCAGCGTAAAAGATTTGTATAATCATCCACAAACTCAAGCCATGAGCGGGACAATTTCTAATCATAAGCTTCATCCTATCCCAAGATTGTGCAACGTGTTCATGATCAAGTTGCTTGAAATTCATGATATCGTTATGTAAGGAGATGATCTTAGCCGGCGGAAAATACTTGGATACGTAAGCATCTTTGCACTTATCCCAAGAATCGATACTATTTTTAGGCAAAGAAGAAAACCAAGTTTTTGCGCGATCTCGCAACGAGAAAGGAAAAAGTTTCAACTTAATCACGTCATTGTCGACATCTCTTTTCTTTTGCATATCACAAACCTCAATGAAGGTATTGAGATGGGATGCGGCATCTTCACTAGGAAGGCCCGAGAATTGCTCTTTCATAACAAGATTCAGCAAAGCTGCGTTGATTTCATACGATTCCGCACTAGTGGCGGGAGCAATCGGAGTACTAATAAAATCATTATTATTAGTGCTCGAGGAGTCACAAAGTTTGGTGTTTTCAGCCATGATGACTTCAACAAACAAACAAGCACACAAGCAAGCAAGAGAACCGGCAAGGGAAAATGACAAAGGCAAAAGAAAATGGCAAAGGAGAAAGGCAAACGAAAACGGCAATTGTGAAGTGGGGGAGAGGAAAACGAGAGGCAACAGGCAAAAATGTAAATGCAAGAGATGAGTTTGTGAGACCTACTTGGATCTCTCCTCCCCGGCAACGGCGCCAGAAATACTTCTGCTACTGCAACAAAATACCTTCCAATGGCGCCAGAAATAGGTGTGTCGATGGCACTAGGAATCCTTCTGCTACGGCTACGCCCTAATGGACTTCCTAGGCAAATATGCAAAGGATTTCCCACGTGGCCTTGGAGCCTTGCGTTGGTGTTCCCTCGAAGCGGAAAGGGTGATGTAGCATAGCGGTGGTAAGTATTTCCCTCAGTTTGAGAACCAAGGTATCGATGCAGTGGAGGAGTATCACAAGCGCCTGCACAAACACAAAAAGCTTGCTCCCAAAGCTATAAAGGGGTTGTCAATCCCTTAGAGATTGTTTGCCAAGTGAGAACTGAAGGCAACAAAGTAACAAAGCAAAGTAAAAGCGAAAGTGGAACGATAGATGTGAATAGACCCTGGGGCCATAGTGTTTACTAGTGGCTTCTCTCATGAAAGCAAGTAGACGGTGGGTGAACAAATTACTGTCGAGCAATTGATAAAACCGTGCAAAGTCGTGACGTCATCTATGGAAATGATTATATCTATAGGCATCATGTCCAAAACAAGTAGATCGATACTTTCTGCATCTACTACTATTACTCCACACGTCGACCACTATCCAACATGCATCTAGTGTATTAAGTCCAAAAGAACAGAGTAACGCCTTAAGCAAGATGACATGATGTAGATGGACAATCTCATATCAACGACAGTGCCTACCTTGTTACCCTTGATGGCAACTACTCAAGGTGTGCCTTGCTTCCCCTACTGTCACTGGGAAAGGTCACCACATGGTAAGAACCCAAAACCAAGCACTTCTCCCATTGCAAGAATCATAGATCTAGTTGGCTAAACAAAACCCAAGACTCGAAGAGACTTACAAGGATATCAAATCATGCATATAAGAAATCAGCAAAGACTCAAATATATATCATAGATAATCTGGTCACAAATCCACAATTCATCGGATCTCGACAAACACACCGCCAAAGAAGATTACATCGGATAGATCTCCATGAAGATCATGGAGAACTTTGTATTGAAGATTCAAGAGAGAGAAGAAGCCATCTAGCTACTAACTACGGACCCGTAGGTCTGAAGTGAACTACTCACAAGTCATTGGAGGGGCGATGATGATGATGAAGAAGCCCTCCAACTCCAAAGTCCCATCCGGTAGGGCGCCGGGAAGGGTCTCCAGATGAGATCTCGCGGAAACGGAAGCTTGCGGCGGCGAAAGAGTATTTTCGAGGTTCCCCTGATTTTTTTCCTGATTTTTAGGGAATATATAGGCGCAAGATCTAGGTCAGGGGGGCACCAGGGAGGCCACAAGCCTGCCCACCGCCGCCTCCCCTGGTGGCAGAGTGGGGGTTGTGGGCTCCCTGCAGCCCTCTTGGCTTGGCCCACAGGCCCCCTGATCTTCTTCCGTTCGAGAAAAATCATTTCGGGGATTTTATTCCGTTTGGACTCCGTTCCAAAATCTGATCTGAAAAGAGCCAAAAACGCAGAAAAAACAGGAATTGGCACTTGGCACTGAATTAATAAGTTAGTCCCAAAAAAGATATTAAAGGTACATAAAACATCCAAAGATGACAAGATAACAACATAAAACCATCAAAAATTATAGATACGTTTGAGACGTATCAGTGGGCCACAAGCCCTGGAGGCGCGGGCACCCCCTGGCGGCGCCTACCAGGCTTGTGGGGCCCACGTGTCCCCCTCCACTTATTCCAACTCCCATCTCCTTCTCCAACCTCCAAAAAAAACCATTCTACAGCTCAAACCCGTGTTCTTGCTCTTCTTGCTGCGATTTTCGATCTCCTTGTGCAAAGCCCCATTCACCAAACTGTTTTGGGGAAATTGCTCCTAGGTATGTGACTCCTCCATTGGTCCAATTAGTTTTTGCTCTAGTACCTTATAAGTCACGTATTTTTGCTGCCTTGGTGACCCTGTTCTTGAGCTTTGCATGCTAATTTTAGCTGGTGCCAAGTAGTTTTGATGCGTGATATGGCCTCTAGGCACTTGTCGAAGTAGTTGCTATGAGTTTCGTTGAGCCTTGTTCACTTTTCCTTAGAGTCACTAAAAAATTTCAAAAAATTTCAGAGATAGAAAAAGGAAAAGATGAGGAGGTTCTTAAGAGGCTCTTCAAGTTGTGACCCCAAGGATGATGAAAATGAGAAGAAGAAACCCAAGTATCCGGTCCCCTCGAGTTGCAGAAGTTCGAGCGTGTGAGTGGCCAAGCGATGTGTTCTTACGCACCGACGGACTTTATGAGGACTTTTATTACTTGGTGGAGAACGCAGGCCTTACCGCCTTCGTTGAAGATAAGTGTCCGCAATACCTCCTCCTCACTAATATTTTCGTGCAAAGCTTTAACTTCTATCCAAGGAAGAATCCTCCTATGGTTGAGTTCAAGTTATATGATATCCCCAACGCATGTCACTTCAGGATTTTTGCAATGTTTGCAAATTACCTTATGTTGGGGATATTCATGAACCTCATCCACGGGACTTGGAGGCTTTCATTGATACTATTGTCGTGGAAGAGGAGAGAGGAGTGTCTTGCGCTAGAGGTGCTAGCACACATTTTCCCAAGCTTCGGTACTTCTTATTATTCGTGGGAAAATGTTTGATTGGCCGTGAGAAAGCTGGGGCCCTTAGCTCCCCAGACCTTGCGGTTTTGCACGAAGCCCTTTATAATGATAAAACTTATAGCTTGGGCGCTACAGTAGCTCAACGGTTGAACACGAACTGTTCTAAAAGGCGTTGTTTATGGAGGTATCTATGCTACCCGTCTTGCTAGACATTTTGAGATACCTATTAGACTGCACGAGGAAGAAGAGATTCTTCTTCCTGAGAGATATCTAGATTATGATAGCATGGTTCGCCATGACTTTCTTGATAAAGATATAAATAAGAGGATGATTTATAACCTGGTATTTAGTCAGGGTACTCGTGAGACTATTACTTTTCCTGCTCCTTCTTTGTTCAATCTTCATCTAGGCAGGTACATTATTATGCCCTCAGACATCTACGCATATTGGGGCATAGCACCACCACAGGCGCCCGTGCCCGAGCTACCAGTCGAGTACCGGATGCCAGTTTATCAGTGGGAGCCAGAGGAGCTCACACAGCAGTGGCACCCTCAGTACACTCCAGAGTGCCCCGGAGACGGTTATTTCCCTCCATGGGAGTAGACCAACTTAGTCCAAAAGCCTAAGCTTGGGGGAGTACGTGTTTCTCACCGACCTTATATTCATGTTCACACTTTCACTTTGTTAGTCGGTGTTCACACTTTGCCACTCTATCATCCATGCTAGTTTATTTCTTTTTCTCGCTTTCTTCTCGTGTGTTTGTCTAGTTTGAGAAATCCCAAAAAGATTTCTCGTTCTTCTTTTGCTTGTTGGGAGCTTTTCCGTGTAAATAGTTTTCTTTTTCTTTGGGTCAAGGTAGAAGACCATGGTTACAATGTTTAGTGGCTCTCGCATGCATATCTGTTTATCTGTCAAAGAGCCATATTACTTTGTCTTCTCCTTTGTGTTTGCTTACAGATTCCAGCGTAGTCCAATGCACGAGCACTCTTATTATTGTTCACATCATTCGGTCGTGCAAGTGAAAGGCAATAATGACGATATATGATGAAGTGACTGAGCCTGGAAAGGATGGTATGAACTCGATCTATTTTGTTTTTGTAAATATGACTAGCTCATCGTTCCAGATTCAGCTTTGTTGTGAGAGAAACATGTTTGCAATGACAACTTAGAGATCATAGTTTCTGATGCCATGCTTAATTAGCTAGGAGCTTATAATGGTTTGTCTTGAATGCCAACATGAATTTCGAGATGATTATGATGTAGTATGATAGGATGGTATCCTCATTCGAATAATTCAAGTGGCTTGACTTGGTGCATGTTTATGCATGTAGTTGAAAGAAAATCAACATAGCCTCTATGATATTCATGTTCATGGTGATTTATGTCCTACTCATGCTTGCACTCAATGTTGGTTAATTTCAATGCATTTTGATAAATGTTGTCGCTCTCTAGTTGGTCGCTTCCTAGTCTTTTGTTAGCCTTCACTTGTACTAAGCGGGAATAATGCTTGTGCATTCACTTCCATAAACCCAAAGTTGTTCCATATGAGTCCACCATACCTACCTATATGCGGTATCTACCTGCCGTTCCAAGTAAATTTGCATGTGCCACTCTCTAAACCTTCAAGAAATAATCTGTTTTGCATGCTCGAACCGCTCATGTGGCGACAAGGGGCGATATGTATCTTCCATGCTAGGCGTGTTATCCTCGATATGTGTTTATTCACTATCATTCACGAGAAAGGGGCCGGCAATTGGAATGCCCAGTTCCATGCTCAAATCGAAAAGCTAATTGCAAACAAAACTCCCCTTGGATTGTTGTTGGTATGGACGACACCCGAGTATTCGACAAGTCGTGGAGTGTGATTGATCGGTGGTGGGGGAGTCAAAACTTTACTTTTTTGTTTGGGAACCGCCTATAGTATGTGTAGCATGGAAGATGGTGAAAACTCTTGGTCATTGCGTTGACAATGAAAGCATGTCACCCAAAATTATTTATCTGTGTCTTCAAAGCTTGAGCTTTGGCACCTCTGCAAATCAATGCTTCCCTCTGCGAAGGGCCTGTCTATTTATGTTTCTGTTGAAGTCATCCTCTCCTTATAAAAGCACCAATTAGAGAGCACCTCTGTCATTTTTATGCTTTGCTTTTAATTGATATTGAGTATGATTGTGACTAGATCTTCTTTGCCATGAATTACAATGTTCAGTCAGCCCTTGGTATATGAAGGTGCTCTGCATTTATGTTTTGCGGTCTCAAAAAGAGCTAGCGAGATACCATCTGTTCGTACTGCTTCATGATTGTTTTGATTGAAGTGTTGACGTTTGAAACTTATTATTATTGCTCGCTAGTTGATTATGCCATTGATATGAGTTTGCCATCAGACCTAAATGTAATGCTTATGTGGTTAGCTTATGATCTTGCTGAAAATCTGAATATGAGTTAGACATAATTGCAACAACAAGATCAAACAGAGTTCGTAAAAGTTTTTCTTTTGTCTCTTTCAGTTTGCCAACTGAATTGCTTGAGGACAAGCAAGGCTTTAAGCTTGGGGGAGTTGATATGCCTCCGTCGTATCTACTTTTCCAAACTCTTTTGCCCTTGTTTTGGACTCTAATTTGCACGATTTGAATGGAACTAACCCGGACTAACGCTGTTTTCAGCAGAATTGCCATGGTGTTGTTTTTGCGCAGAAATAAAAGTTCTTGGAATGACCTGGAAATTTATGAGGATTTTTTGTGGAATATATAAAAAATACAGGCGTAAGAATCAACCGGAGAAGTGGAGCGAGGAGCCCACAAGCCCACCAGGCGCGCCCCCCTGGCCGCGCCTAGCAGGCTTGTGGGGCCCTCAGAGCTCCACCGCCTCCAACTCCAGCTCTATTTAGTCCCTTTCTTCCGGAAAAAAATCAAGGAGAAGAGTTCATCGCGTTTTACGATACGGAGGCGCTGCCACCACCTGTTTTTCCTCTAGAGGGCAGATCTGGAGTCCGTTCTGGGCTCCGGAGACGGGAGATCGTCGCCATCATCATCACCAACCTTCCATCATCGCCAATTCCATGATGCTCTTCACCGTTCATGAGTAATCTCATCATAAGCTTGCTGGACGTTGATGGGTTGGATGAGATCTATCATGTAATCGAGTTAGTTTTGATGGGGATTGATCCGTAGTATCCACTCTGTTCTGAGATTGATGTTGCTACTACTTTGCCATGCTTAATGCTTGTCACTAGGGCCCGAGTGCCATGATTTCAGATCTGAACCTATTATGTTCTCGTCAATATATGTGTGTTCTTGATCCTATCTTGCAAGTTGTAGTCACCTACTATGTGTTATGACCCAGCAACCCTGGAGTGACAATAGCCGGAACCACTCCCGGAGATGACCCTAGTATGAGGAGTTCATGTATTCACTGAGTGCTAATGCTTTGTTCCAGTTTTCTATTAAAAGGAGAACCTTAATATCCCGTAGTTTCCTTTAGGACCCCGCTGCCACGGGAGGGATGGACAATAGATGTCATGCAAGTTCTTTTCCCTAAGCACGTAT
This sequence comes from Hordeum vulgare subsp. vulgare, assembly GCF_904849725.1. Classification (NCBI taxonomy): domain Eukaryota; kingdom Viridiplantae; phylum Streptophyta; class Magnoliopsida; order Poales; family Poaceae; genus Hordeum; species Hordeum vulgare. The sequence continues at coordinate 390,462,392 of NC_058522.1, forward strand.
GACTACATACGGAATACATGCCTACATTACATTGACGAATTGGAGCTAGTTACATATCTCTCCGTGTTATAACTGTTGCATGATGAATATCATCTGGCATAATTATCCATCACCGATCCAATGCCTACGAGTTTTTCCTACTGGTCCTTGCTACGTTACTCTGCTGCTACTGTTATTTTGTCGCTACTACTGTCACTGCTGCTACTGTTACTCTATCACTACTGGTGTCACTACTGCTACTGTTGCTACTGTTGCTATCACACTACTCTGCTACTGATACTTTGCTGCAGATACTAAGTCTTTCAGGTGTGGTTGAATTGACAACTCAACTGCTAATACTTGAGAATATTCTTTGGCTTCCCCTTGTGTCGAGTCAATAAATTTGGGTTGAATACTCTACCCTCGAAAACTGTTGCGATCCCCTATACTTGTGGGTTATCATGGTGCATGTGTGATGCACGATGGGCCCGGGGATCCGCTGGTGAGCAATCTCCGCCGCCGCCCCCAACCCACAGAGGCCAGACACGCGCCAGCGGCGAGCGGATCACCATGGCTCCATCCTCCACCTTGCTAACAAGCTCCACTCTCCCACCCCGCCCCGCCGTCCATCCTCCCGTCCTCTCGATCCACCGCGCCATTGATGAACCCCCCGGCTTGACTGGATGGATAATTCATTTGGTGTCGTTTGAGCTGTGTTCTCTTCCGCGCCCCTGCTCCCCGCCTCCGTCCCGCCTCCGCCTTCGCCCCCGCCCCCACCCTCGCCGCCGCGTACTCCCCGACGAGATCCTCCGGCCTCCCGCCTCGACCCGTCATCCGTCCCCGAGGTACTCCACCCGGCTTCCCCCCACTTCTCTTCTCCGTGGCTGGCTGGATCAGCGCGATGCTTTCCTGACATTTTTTATTTCTCCCTCTTTCTATGGTTGGGCACATGGAGAGGGTGCTCAAGGATGACGCCATACAGGAGAAGTCCAGCACGCCAGGATGGTGAGACAACCAACCGACCCCCTCTCTGATCCACTTAGTTTCATTGTTGCTTTGCTAGTTCATTTCGTTCGGTCGGTCGGTCGATGGTGCTGAGAGTTGAGTAAGGGATAGTTAGTGAAGCACCAGATCAGGAGCCTGAGTGTTCCCTGCAGCCACCTAGTAGTTTCTCCTAATAGGATTTCGAGGTTACTGTGGCTTACCGATGCTCTGTTGCTATTCCAGGGTGCTTACCGATCTCCTTTTAGTCTGCACAGGCCGTAGATTGCTTGCTTTGTCGAATCATTGTTCAGCCTCTTTTGTTATATGGGGTTCTAATTCATTGAGTTTCATCTCCTGCCAGGCATCTTTCGTTGGTGCCATGGCGATCGCAGACCTGGTCAAGACCACACTGGGGCCAAAAGGAATGGTATGTTTGCTGTTCCCATAGAAAATGTGCATTTGGACAAAAGATGGCAGCCATTCGAATGCCAGTGTTAGTATGTTTTCCTTAGATGTGCTGACTTGGGACGAATAGGTGCACTAGGGCAATAGTTCAGATTTGGTACCACACTGGTCGTATCTATGGCCAAGATTGTCAATTTTAGTTGAAGTGTCCTAGCTTGACGACCAAACGATAGATACACAATGTTTCTGTGGCTTGCCCTGAGGTTGAGGTCCTTGGTTCCTTCTGTAGTAGGTCATGTATGTATATTTGTGTCGACCTCACTTGCATGTTGCAGGTTCAATTCACACGTATGTTCTCGGTTTAATTCGTGTGTTCTGTGATATTGCTGGAACAAACTTTTCATAGGTTTATACTAGATCGTGTATGTTGGTATTAGCCTCTTCCTTTGTGGATATAAATTGAATTTTCATTCTCTGAAACAACATTGTGATGCTCCATTCAGTCTGCGTATTGCGTATGTCATTTTCTAAGCAAGATGACTTACAAATATACGCATACTTTTAAAAAATCTCAGTGGGTTATATTCTTTTCTCTCAGTGGCTTGATAGTTGTTTGGGGTACACTTAATAGAAAGTTAGAGGATCGAGGCTTGAATGTTTACATGTGCTGGAGCAGTAGCTGCCAATTCTGGTAACCACGATGTAGATGGTTGATGTCGCTCCCTCTCTTTCTTTTGTTTTTGTAGGTGGTGTCTGAGAAGCAGAGGTGCAACCACGATCGCCTCGACACGAAGTAGGCGCAACAACTTGTTGAATGTTCCTGTAGTTTTCTGATTTGCAAGTTCAATAGAATCCAGTAGTCTAAATTTTGCATGACTAAATTTTCTAGTGTGGATATATATCCTTCTTGTGAAGTCCTAATCACAGTACATTTTTTTGGAGAACCTAATCACAGTACATCAATGTGAAGCATGCGGTTTTCTTCAGAATTCAAGATTCATTGCGCATGACTCTGCTAAGTGACATCGTTCTGTTTCCCTCTAAAGTATTAAGTTTGAAGCAAGATGTTAACTTTTCAACACCCTAATAAAATGTGTCTGATGTCATTTCCAACATGATTGTGCTACTAACACCAATGTCGTATTTCCATTTTTAATTTTCTTTTGTGGTTATGAAAAAATGTGTTTTATGTCATTTCCTACCTTGGGGTTGGCTCTTTAGTTACTGCCATTTCCACAGACCTATATCTGCCTTGTTATGTTTATCCTATGTGTCTGAGTCTGTTTATCACGTTTGTACACAGAGTCAATTGTGGTTACTCTATATGGTATGTGTTTGTTTGATAAAAAGTTGTGACTGGAATTTCTTCGCATATACATAAGATTCTTTGTTAGTTCTTTTTTGCATGCATATTTCGTTGAAGCAATGAGTTCTCATGCAGAAACTACTTTACAGGTCCATAATCACATCGAACGTTGTCTTCAGCTTTACATGAACGAGAAACTACTTTATAGGTCTAGAATCTTCTCTATTGCCAGCTTCATCTATTTTGATCTTTAGAATATTGTCTTCATGCTATTTAATTTCTGCAGTTATTTAAGTTGAAATGCACGATGCTCGTGACTAAGTAGAAAAGTTATTTGAGTTTCATACGTTGAGTAAAACATTGCGATCTTTCATTGAGTTCGTATATAATTATGTGATATCATTTTTGTACTGTGATAGTTTCTCGTATTTTTATATTATACTTGTATACATTATTCCTATTTGAAGTCATCGACTGAGACGTTATAAACATTCCTGCCATGTGTTGCTTCCTTTTTCACGCTCTCATACCGGATCATTTGCTTGAACTGTGACGATTGTTGTATTTGTGCTTATAATTATGCTTCTATGTGGTTGTTGCAACATGACTTTCATGCCTTCATCAAGCTCAAAGTGTTGCATTACCTCTCTTTTACAGGAGCTCCAGGATGAAGAAATTTGATGAAGCCTGAATCCTGATGCCCGACAAAGCTGAGAGTAGCTAGTTATAATGTAGTGCTAGTTATGTTGTACAGTAGTCGGCGTATCAGGCTGTATGAACACTGTAAAGATTGTAATTTCGTATGTTTTAGTGGAAATTTTGGGTATCATTTCAAGAATTTCGTATGTTCTCTTGCCATTTGAAATATTTTTCATTTTTGTACCATGAAAGTGTGAGAAATAGAAGCTGACTAGTGCAACCAACTTATTGAAATGGCCAAGGCCCAAAATGTAAATGGATACTAAGATGGTTGTGGCCCAAAAGAGAAATGGACTGTAAAAAGGTTGAGGCTGAATAAAATGGAATATAAATTCCATGACCAGGAAATAAATACATCAAATTGTTGGGCTAGGCCCATGTAGCTGCATTTTTTAACGAGAATTATTTTTATTAAAAAGTATGAATTAATGGGCTCGGCTCATCTAAAGCACCGAACTGGACCGGGCTGATTCTAATCTACGACCAATTCATTTGGTCAAAATTTTGCCATGTCAGCTTGCCACGTTGGATCCGATGTGGTCGGGGCAGACTTCTAATGACCAAAATAGTTGGTCGTAGAACCAACGACCTTTTGTTTGGTCGTAAAATTCTACGACGATTCCAGCACAAAGGTCGTTATAGTTCAATAGAGACCCTCAGCTTTTGACCATCTGCTTTTGGTCGTAAAAAGGTCGCAAATGGAAATCAACGACCATTCGGTGACCAATATTGAGGGTCACAAGTTAGCATATTTCTTGTAGTGTTACCGAGTGGGCCCCGAGATACCTCTCCGTCATACGGAGTGACAAATCCGAGTCTCGATTCACGCTAACCCAACAAACACCTTCGGAGATACCTGTAAAGTACCTTTATAGTCACCCAGTTACGTTGCGATGTTTGATACACACAAGATATTCCTCAGGTGACCGGGAGTTTCATGATCTCATGGTCATAGGAACAGATACATTGGCATGCAAAAAACGGTAGCAATAAACTGACACGATCATATGCTACGTTCATAGTTTGGGTCTTGTCCATCACACCATTCTCCTAATGATGTGATCCCGTTATCAAGTGACAACACTTGTCTATGGCCAGGAAACATTGACCATCTTTGATCAACGAGCTAGTCAACTAGAGACTCACTAGAGACAATGTGTTGTCTATCTATCCACACATGTATTTGAGTTTCCAATCAATAAAATTCTAGCACGGATAATAAACGATTATCATGAATAAGGAAATATAATAATAACCAATTTATTATTGCCTCTAGGGCGTATTTCCAACACTAACATTGTCGATTGACAGCTACAAACGTCATCCACTTGGAAGATGATGATGAACTGCATCGGTCGACTGCTGAATTGCCTTCAGAACTTGGTGTTACGGCGACAGAAATCCTTCTATCGTCTCTTGAGCTTGCGTTGGTTCTTCCCTTGAAGAGGAAAGGGCGATGCAGCACAGGAGCAGTAAGTATTTCCCTTAGTTTGAGAACCAAGGTATCAATCAAGTAGGAGAATCGTATCAACTCCAGAGTACCTGCACAAACACAAAAGAGGTTGCACCCAACGCTATAAAGGGGTTGTCAATCCCTTCAAGATTGATTGCAAAGTGAGATCTGAACACGGAAAGTGCAACGAAGTAAAATTGTAAGGCTGAAAATATGGTGTGAAGTAGACCCGGGGGCCATAGTGTTCACTAGAGGCTTCTCTCAGAATAGCAAATAATACGGTGGGTGAACAAATTACTGTCGAGCAATTGACAAAACCACACAAAGTCATGACGATATCTAAGGCAATGATCATACATATAGGCATCACGTCCGAGACAAGTAGATTGATACTTTCTGCATCTACTACTATTACTCCACACATCAACCACTATCCAGCATGCATCTAGTGTATTGAGTTCATGAAGAACAAAGTAGCGCTTTAAGCAAGATGACATGATGTAGAGGGATAAACTCAAACCAATGATGAAAACCCCATCTTTTTACCCTTGATGGCAACAACACGATGCGTGCCTCGCTACCCCTTCTGTCACTGGGTGAGGTCACCGCACAGTATGAACCCAAAACCAAGCACTTCTCCCATTGCAAGAATCATAGATCAAGTTGGCCAAACAAAACCCACAACACGAAGAGAATTACAAGGATATGAAATCATGCATAAGAGAGATCATAAGAAACTCAAATAAGATTCATAGATAATCTGATCATAAATCCACAATTCATCGGATCTCGACAAACACACCGCAAAATAAGATTACATCGGATAGATCTCCATGAAGTTCATGGAGAACTTTGTATTGAAGATCCAAGAGAGAGAAGAAGCCATCTAGCTACTAGCTATGGACCCGAAGGTCTATGGTGAACTAGTCACGCATCATCGGAGAGGTCATGGTGTTGATGAAGAAGCGCTCCGTATCCGAATCCCCCCTCCTGTAGGGCACTGTTGACGTGCAACTATTCCTGACTTGATGCCTCCTCGGCAACGACGCCACAAAAGAGTTGCTTCCAGTTGCTCAACAATTAGCAATTGTCTTGCAACGGCCCACCAGTGTGTGGAATCGCGGCAGTTTTCGAGGGTAGAGTATTCAACCCAAATTTGTTGGTTCCACACGATGGGAATGAACGGATATTATCCAGTATTAGTAGTTGAGGTGTCAGCTCAACCACACCTGAAAGATTAGTATCTGCAAGTAGTATATAAGCAGCAAAGGTAGTATGATAGCAACGGTGCCAGAAACGATCTGTTGACGAGGTAGACTATTCCTAACTGTTGTATCAATGGCGCCAGAAAAGTATGGTAGTAGGTAGCAGCAGTGTAACGAGTAACAAAAGTGGCAAGGAACAGCAGTAGCAAGTAGCAACAGCAAGTAACAGTAGTAGCAACAGTAGTGGCAGCAGCAACAGGACAAAGCAAGTAAGAGTAGCAACGAGTAACAATAGCAGCAACAGTAGTAACAGCAGCAAAGCAAAGCAAGTAACGATAGCAGCAACAGTAGTAACAGCAGCAGAGCAAAGCAAGTAACATCAGAAGTGGGACAAACTCATAGGCAATGGATCGGTGATTCGTTGGATGACATTCATCATGCAACAGTTATAACACGGAGAGATATGTGGCTAGCTCCCGTTCGTCGATGTGATGTAGGCATGCATTCCGTGAGTAGTCATACATGCTTAGGGAAAAGAACTTGCATGACATCTATTGTCCATCCCTCCTGGATATTAAGGTTCTCCTTTGAATAAAGAACCAGACCAACGCATTAGCACTTGGTGAACACATGAACTCCTCAAACTATGGTCATCACCGGGAGTGGTTCCGGTTATTGTCACTCCGAGGTTGCCGGATCATAACACATAGTAGGTAACTACAACTTGCAAGATCGGATCTAAAACACACATATATTGGTGACAACATAATAATTTCAGATCTGAAATCATGACACCCGGGCCCTAGTGACAAGCATTAAGCCTGGCAAAGTAGTAGCAACATCAATCTCAGAATATAGTGGATACTAGGGATCAATCCCCGTCAAAACTAACTCGATTACATGATAAATCTCATCCTACTCATCACCGCCCAGCGAGCCTACGAATAGATTACTCACGAACGATGAAGAGCTTCATGGAATTGGAGAGGGAAGAAGGTTGATGATGACAATGGCGACGATCTCCTTGATCCGAAGCCCAAAACGGACTCCAGATCTGCCCTCCAGGGCAAGAACGGGATGTGGCGGCGCCTCTGGATCATAAAACGCGATGAAATCTTCTCTCTTGATTTTTTTCGGGAGGAAAGGGAATATATATATCTGAGTTTGGGGGCGACAGAGCCACGTGGGCCCCACAAGGCCTGACGGCGCGGCATGGGGGGGGGGTGGCCGCGGCCACAGGGCTTGTGGCCCACTAGCTCACCCCCTCCGGTGGATCTTTGCGCAGGTATTTTTCATATTTTCCAGAAATATTCTCCGTAAATTTTCAGGGCGTTCTGAGAACTTCCATTTCTGCACAAAAACAACACCATGGCAATTCTGCTGAAAACAGCGTCAGTCCGGGTTAGTTCCATTTAAATCATTCAAATTAGAGTCCAAGACAAGGGCAAAAGAGTTTGGAAAAGTAGATACGATGGAGACGTATCAACTCCCCAAGCTTAAAACCTTGCTTGTCCTCAAGCAACTCAGTTGACAAACTGAAAGAGAAAGAAAAACTTTGACAAACTCTGTTTGATCTTGTTGTTGCAACTATGTCTAACTCATAACCATAATTTCAGCAAGATCACAAGTTAACCACATAAGCAAGTGACACAAAGGTCTCACGGTAAACTAATATCAATTGCATAATCAGCTAGCGAGCAAATAATAATGAGTTTCAGATACCAACAATTCAATCAAAACAAGCATGAAGCAATATGAATAGGTGGTATCTCGCTAGCTCTTTCTGAGACCGCAAAACATAAATGCAGAGCACTTTCAAAGATCAAGGGCTGACTAAACATTGTAATTCATAGCAACGAAGATCCAGTCATATTCGTACTCAATATCAATCAAAAGCAAAGCATAAAAATGACAGAGGTGCTCTCTAATTGGTGCTTATATAAGAAGAGGATGACTCAACACGAAAATAAATAGACAGGCCCTTCGCAGAGGGAAGCATTGATTTGCAGAGGTGCCAGAGCTCACGCTTTGAAAACAGAGATAATAATTTTGGGTGGCATGCTTTCATTGTCAACGCAATGACCAAGAGTTCTCAATATCTTCCATGATATTCATGCTATAGGCGGTTCCCAAACAGAAAAGTAAAGTTTTAACTCCCCCACCACCAATCAATCACACTCCACGGTTAGCCGAATCCTCGGGTACCGTCCAGACTAACATCAATCCGGGGGGAGTCTTGTTTTACAGTTATGTTTTCGATTTAAGCGTGGAACTGGGCATTCCAATTACCGGCCCCTTTCTCGTGAATGACAGTGAATAAACACATGTCAAGGATAACACGCCTAACATGGAAGATACAAATAGCCCCTGTCACCACATGAGCGGTTCAAGCATGCGGAACAGATTATTTCTTGAAGGTTTAGAGATTGGCACAAGCAAATTTACTTGGAACGGCAGGTAGATACCGCAAATAGGTAGGTATGGTGGACTCTCATGGAAAAACTTTTGGGTTTATGGAAGTGGATGCACAAGCAATATTCCGCTTAGTACAAGTGAAGGCTAGCAAAAGACAGGGAAGCGACCAACTAGAGAGCGACAACAGTCATCAAGATGCAATGAGTTTGACTAACATTGAGTGCAAGCATGAGCAGGATATAAATCGACATGAACACGAACATCATAGAGGCTATGTTGATTTTGTTTCAACTACATGTATGAACATGCGCCAAGTCAAGCCACTTTAATCATTCAAAGGAGAATACCATCCTATCATACTACATCATAGTCATCTCAAAATCTATGTTGGCATTCAAGACAAACCATTATAAGCTCCTAGCTAATTAAGCATGGCATCAGAAACTATGATCTCTAAGTTGTCATTGCAAACATGGTTCTCTCTCAACAAAGCTGAATCTGGGACGACAAGCTAGTCATATTTACAAATACAAAATAGATAGAGTTCATACCAGCTTTTCCAGTCTCAGTCACTTCATCATATATCATCATGATTTCCTTTCACTTGCACGATTGAATGATGTGAACAATAATAAGAGTGCTCATGCATTGGACTAAAGCTGGAATCTGCAGGCAAACACAAAGGAGAAGACAAAGTAATATGGCTCTTTGAAAGCTAAACAGGTATGCATGCAAGAGCTACTAAACATTGTAACCAATATCTTCTACCTTGACCCAAAGAAAAAGAAAACTATTTACACGGGAAAGCTCCCAACAAGCATAAGAAGAAAGGAAAATATTTTTGGGTTTTCTCAAAAGGGCACAAAACAAGAAAACAAGAAAACGAAAATAAACTAGCATGGATAATACAGTGGCAAAGTGTAAACACCGACTAAAAAAGTGAAAGCATAAGTAAGAATGTAAGGTCGGTGAGAACACGTACTCCCCCAAGCTTAGGCTTTTGACCTAGCTTGGTCTACTCCCAAGGACGGTCTTGGCGAAACCCAAAATCATTATCGGGGTTATACGGGAGTGCTGCAGCCACTGCCTGAATAGCTGCCTCACGGAGACGAGCAGTCGTCGCCTTCCTCTCATACTCCTCTGCCTCTCATCTGGTTATGTAGTATCTCCGTTTTACCTGAAAGTCAAACAAAGCAAAAGCAGGAAGGGTAATATGGAAAACACGCTGCCGGTTAAATATCAATCGGTATAGGAGGGATTCATCATGCCTCTTAAGGAACTGGTAGCGTGTCATAGCGACGCGGTCAAGGAAAGCTGTATGCAGCGGGGGATCTCCTGCGCAGATGGGTACTCCAAGAAAATTTGCTATGCGAGTGGCATAGATGCCGCCAAAGAAATCCCCATCAATAGCATTCTTATTTAGCCTCCTTGCTATAATAGCTCCCATGTTGAAGCTTTTGTCACCCGTCACTGCGCTCTTAAGGATACTAAGGTCGGATGCGTATAGGTGACAGTGTACAACCTTGCCGTTAATGCATCTACCTATGAAGAGGGCAAAGTAGTGCAAGGCAGGGAAATGAATTCTTCCTACGGTAGCTTGCGTGATGTCTCTAGTTTCTCCAACAGTTATACTAGAGACAAAATCTCTAACTGAAGACTTAGCAGGATCATTAAGACTACCCCCATCGGGTATCTTGCAAATCCTATTGAAATCCTCCAAATCCATGGTGTAGGATTTACAATACAGATCAAACAGTATGGATGAGTCACGGTCAACTGAAAATTTAAATCTACGCAAGAAAGAGGCAGTGAGCATAGCATACTGTTCACATTTATCTGCGAGGAATTCTTCTAACCCGGCATTGCGGACAAGTGTATCAAACTCATACTTGAAGCCTGCTTCGAACATGAACTCATAGGAAGGCCATTCACAGGGTTGTACAGGTGCGTCCCTTAGTTGATAAAGATCGGGCTCCCGAATAGAAAGACGGGGACCCTTCTTACTTGAGGAACCACCATGAAACTTCCTCCTGAACATAATTTCTTTTTGCTGAAATTTTTGAAGTTCAAGAGAAAAGTGAATAAAGACCAACCACACCTTGTAGCAACTACTCCTACTAGTGCCTAGAGACCGTATCACGCGCTAAAACTACTTGGGACCAGCTAAAATCAACATTTCAAGCTCAAGAACAGGGTCACCAAGGTAGCAAGAATACGCGAAGGATAAAGCACTAGAATAGAAACTAATTGGACCAATGGAGGAGTCACTTACCACAGAGTAATTTCCCCAAAACGGTTCGGAGAACGGTGCTTTGAGCAAGGAGATCGAAAATCATAGCCAAATGAGCAAGAACACGGGTTTGAGCTGCGAAACGATTTTTTCTAGAGGTAGAAGAAGAGGATGGGAGCTGGAATGAGTTGAGGGGTCCCTGTGGGCCCCACAAGCTTGGTGGCCGCGGCCAGGGGGGAGGCCGCGGCTACACGGCTTGTGGCCCACTGGTGTGGCCCCAGGTCATCTCTCAGTCCCATTATTTTTCAAATATTCTAGAAAAAATAATACTAGATTTTAACAACGTTCGGAGAACTTTTATTTTCGGGGTACTTTTCTCTGGGACGCTAAAACAGGAAACAGGGAAAACTAAACTAAATCTATCATTTTTCTTCTAACCAACAAAAAGAGAAAGCTTAAAATAGAGGTATGTGACTCCTTGATTCATCCATTTCATGGTCATCGAAAGAAATCTGTCAATGGGGTTGATCAAATCCTCATGGCAAAACTTTTTCGAATTGCAAAAGGAAACGAAGAATTGTCGAATAGCCACTAAGTCACCTCAATGGGGATATGAATCTCCCCAACAAGCAAATCATACTTCATCTTAACACAAGGAATAGGGCATTCAAAGCTCCCAAAAAGAATTTATGAAGTTTTTTCGATAGCATTGATGCAATGTACTTGATATCGTTTCTTCGGAAGGTGCATTGTATGCTCATTACCGTTGACATGGAAAGTGACATTGCCTTTGTTGCAATCTATAACAACTCCTGCAGTGTTTAAAAATGGTCTTCCGAGGATGACAGCCATGGCATCGTCCTCGGGAATATCCAAGATAACAAAGTCTGTTAAGATAGTGGTGTTTGCAACCACAACAGGCACATCCTCGCAAATGCCGACAGGGAAAGCAGTTGATTTGTCAGCCATTTGCACAGAAATTTCAGAGGGTGTCAACTTATCCAGTTCAAGTCTATGATAAAGAGAGAGAGAGGCATAACATTAACACCGTCTCCAAGGTCACATAAGGCAATTCTTACGTAGTTTCCTTTAATGGAGCAAGGTATAGTGGGAACTCCGGGATCACCAAGTTTCTTAGGAGTTCCACCTTTGAAAGTGTAATTGGCAAGCATGGTGGAGATCTCAAGATCTGGTATCTTCCGTTTATTAGTCACGATATCTTTCATGTACTTGGCATATGGAGATATTTTGAGCATATCAATTAACCGCATATGCAGAAAGACGGGTCTCCCTTCAATAAAGCGCTCAAAATCCTCATCATCCTTTTTCTTGGATGGCTTAGGAGGAAAGGGCATGGGTCTCTGAACCCATGGCTCCCTTTCTTTACCATGCTTCCTAGCAGTGAAGTCATTCTTATCGTATCTCTTAGGTTGTGGGTTATCAGGATTAATCGTAGCTTCAATCTCCACATCCTTATCATTGCTAGGTTGAGCATTATTATGAACATCACTGTCCATATTGTCACCAGGTTCATGTTCATCACCAGATTGTGTTTCTGCATCAGACGCAGAAATGTTATTTGGTTCTTCAGGTGTGATAGTATTTGGTGAACTGACATGTAGGTTTCCATCATCCTTCTTCTTATTCTTAGGATGACTGGGTGTATCAGCATTAATTCCTTGAGAATCTTGATCAATTCTCTTAGGATGGCCTTCAGGATACAAAGGTTCCTGAGTCATTTTGCCTCCTCTAGTAATGACTTTGAAAGAGTTGTCATTTAATTCATTGAGCAAGTCATTCTGAGATTTAAGTACTTGTTCTACCTGAGTAGTAATCATAGAGGCATGTTTACTCAGAAGCTTCAGATCATTGACATTTCTGTCTACACAAGCACTTAAATGACTAAGCATACGAGTATGTTGTTCCAATTGTCTGCTAACATAATCATTGAAACTCTGTTGTTTGGCAACGAAGTTGTCAACAAAGCATAGGCTAGCAGGTTTATCAAAAGGAATATCACTCTCATCAAACCTACGCAGAGAATTTACTTCTACTACCTGTATCGGGTTATCGAGACCATGGATCTCTTCGATAGGTGGTAGATTTTTGACATCTTCAGATTTAATGCCTTTCTCTTGCATAGATTTCTTGGCTTCTTGCATATCTTCGGGACTGAGGAATAGAATACCTCTTTTCTTAGGAGTTGGCTTAGGAGGTGGTTCAGGAATAGTCCAAGCATTATCGTTGATCAAGATGTTATTCAGTAGGATCTCAGCTTGTTCTACAGTTCGTTCCCTAAAAACACAACCGACACAACTATCTAGGTGGTCTCTAGAAGCATCGGTAAGTCCGTTATAGAAGATATCCAGTATCTCGTTCTTCTTAAGAGGGTGATCAGACAAAGCATTCTGTAGCTGGATGAGCCTCCCCCAAGCTTGTGGGAGACTCTCTTCTTTGAGTTGAGCAAAGTTGTATATTTCCTGCAAGGCAGCTTGCTTCTTATGGGCAGGGAAATATTTCTCACAGAAGTAATAGACCATATCCTGGGGACTACTCACACATCCAGGAGCAAGAGAAGTGAACCAGGCTTTAGCGTCATCCTTTAGAGAGAAAGGAAATAGCTTAAGGATATAGTAGTAGCGGATCTTCTCCTCACTAGTGAAAAGGGTGGTTATATCGTGTAGTTTGGTAAGATGGGCTACAAACGTCTCACACTCATAACCGTGGAAAGGATCAGATTCGACTAGAGAGATTATCTCAGGGTCGACAGAGAATTCATAATCCTCATCGGTGATAAAGATAGGTGAAGTGGCAAACTTCGGGTCGTATTTCATCCTAGCTTTCAGAGATTTTTCCTTTCACTTGAGAAGTAATTTCTCAGCGTCATAGGCATCCTTACACACAAGAAAATCCTCAGCTATCTCTCCCTCCATAACATAACCCCAGGTATATCACGCAATTCATATCTAGGAGAGCTAGATCTAGCAGGAGCAAAAGCAGGTTCTATCTCAATAGTATCGGCAGTTTTAGAAGCATCACGAGCATTGGCAGCAACTCTAGCAATATGAGCATCAAGGAATACCCCTAGTGGCATATGAGGCAAAGTAGTATCTCTAGCAGTATCAAGCATAGCATCATCATGCAAAATAGCATCTCTAGCATCATTAGGCAAGGCAGTATCAAGCATAGCATCTCTAGCGGTATCAGGCATAGCATCTCTAGCAGTATCAGGCATAGCATCTCTAGCAGTATCAGGCATAGCATCTCTAGTAGTATCAGGCATAACATCTCTAGCAGTATCAGGCATAACATCTCTAGCAATATCAGGCATAGTAGCATCATAAGCATCATCAAGCACAGGCGACATATCAAGATTTCTAGCATGAGGTGGTGTCGCAAACTTACTCATAACTGAAGGTGAATCAAGTGCGGAGCTAGATGATAGTTCCTTACCTCGCCTCGTAGTTGAGGGCAATACTTTGGTTCTTGGATCTTTCAGATTCTTCATAGTGATCAGCAGATATAGATCCCAAGTGACTCAGAGAATATAATTATACTTCCCCGGCAACGGTGCCAGAAAAATGTTGTTGACGTGCAACTATTCCTGACTTGATGCCTCCCCGGCAACGGCGCCAGAAAAGAGTTGCTTCCAGTTGCTCAACAATTAGCAATTGTCTTGCAACGGCCCACCAGCGTGTGGGATCGCGGCAGTTTTCGAGGGTAGAGTATTCAACCCAAATTTGTTGGTTTGACACGATGGGAATGAAAGGATATTCTCCAGTATTAGCAGTTGAGGTGTCAGCTCAACCACACCTGAAAGATTAGTATCTGCAAGCAGTATATAAGCAGTAAAGGTAGTATGATAGCAACGGTGCCAGAAGCGATCTGTTGACGAGGCAGACTATTCCTAACTGTTGTATCAATGGCGCCAAAAAAGTATTGTAACATGTAGCAACAGTGTAACGAGTAACAGCTGTGGCAAGGAACAGCAGTAGTGACAGCAGTAGCAAGTAGCAACAACAAGTAACAGTAGTAGCAACAGTAGTGGCAGCAGCAGCAGGACAAAGCAAGTAACAGTAGCAGCAACAGTAGTAACAGCAGCAGAGCAAAGCAAGTAACAGCGGTAACAAGTAACAATAGCAGCAACAGTAGTAACAGCAGCAGAGCAAAGCAAGTAACAGCAGCAGTGGGACAAACTCGTAGGCAATGGATCGGTGATTCGTTGGATGACATTCATCATGCAACAGTTATAACACGGAGAGATATGTGGCTAGCTCCCGTTCGTCGATGTGATGTAGGCATGCATTCCGTGTGTAGTCATACGTGCTTAGGGAAAAGAACTTGCATGACATCTATTGTCCATCCCTCCCGTGGAAGTGGGGTCCAAATGGATACTACGGGATATTAAGGTTCTCCTTTTAATAAAGAACCGGACCAACGCATTAGCACTTGGTGAACACATGAACTCCTCAAACTATGGTCATCACCGGGAGTGGTTCCGGTTATTGTCACTCCGGGGTTGCCGGATCATAATACATAGTAGGTAACTACAACTTGCAAGATCGGATCTAAAACACACATATATTGGTGACAACATAATAATTTCAGATCTGAAATCATGGCACTGGGGCCCTAGTGACAAGGATTAAGCATGGCAAAGTAGTAGCAACATCAATCTCAGAACATAGTGGATACTAGGGATCAATCCCCGTCAAAACTAACTCGATTACATGATAGATCTCATCCTACTCATCACCGCCCAGCGAGCCTATGAATAGATTACTCACGAACGATGAAGAGATTCATGGAATTGGAGTGGGAAGAAGGTTGATGATGACGATGGAGACGATCTCCTTGATCCAGAGCCCAAAACGGACTCCAGATCTACCCTCCAGGGCAAGAACGGGATGTGGCGGCGCCTATGGATCGTAAAACGTGATGAAATCTTCTCTCTTGATTTTTTTCAGTATGAAAGGGAATATATAGAGCTGAGTTTGGGGGCTGCAGAGCCATGTGGGCCCCCACAAGCCTTGACAGCGCGGCCTGGGGGTGGCCGCGGCCACAGGGCTTGTGCCCCACTGGCTCACCCCCTCCGGTGGATCTTTGCGCAGGTATTTTTCATATTTTCCAGAAATATTCTCCGTAAATTTTCAGGATGTTCCGAGAACTTTCATTTCTGCACAAAAACAACACCATGACAATTCTGCTGAAAACAGCGTCAGTCCAGGTTAGTTCCATTCAAATCATGCAAATTAGAGTCCAAAACAAGGGCAAAAGAGTTTGGAAAAGTAGATACGATGGAGACGTATCAGGTACAAAAACGTGCCGCAGATGGGATCTTGCGAAGATAGAAGCTTGCGGCAGCAGAAAAGTATTTTCGTGGATCTCTCTCGCAGTTTTGGAATTTTTCTGAATTTATAGGCGGAAGAGGTAAGGGAGACGAGCCATAGGGGGCCCACAAGCCTGCTAGGCGCGGGCCCCCCTGGCCGCGCCTAGGGGGCTTGTGGGGTCCCCTGCTGGCTCGTGCCTTAGTTCTCAAGTCTGGCGCGTATCTTTTGTTCCAGAAAAAATCTTTTCGGAAGTTTTATTCCGTTTGGACACCGTTTAAAATCCTCCTCTGAAAAGGGTCAAAAACACGGAAAAAACAGGAACTGACACTTGGCACTGAGTTAATAAGTTAGTCCCAGAAAAGATATAAAAGGCATACAAAACATCCAAAGTTTGACAAGATAATAGCATAGAACCATCAAAAATTATAGATACGTTGGAGACGTATCAAGCATCCCCAAGCTTAACTCCTGCTCGTCCTCGAGTAGGGAAGTGATAAAGACTGAATTTTTGATGTGGAATGCTACCTAGCATAGTTGTCCTTTGTAACTTCTTTCATGTGACATGAATGTTCAGACCCGTAAGATTCAAAACAATAGTTTTCTATTGACATGAAAACAATAATACTTCAAGCAAACTAGCAAGGTAATCATGAACTTTCGAAATAACAAGGGCAAAGAAAGTTATCCCTACAAAATCATATAGTCTGTCTATGCTCCATCATCCTCACACAGCTAACTTAAATCATGCACAACCCCGGTATTGGCCAAGTAATTGTTTTTGCACTCTTACTTTCTCAAACCTTTTTCAACTCTCACGCAATACATGAGCGTGAGCCATGGATATAGCACTATAGGTGGAATAGAGTGTGGTGGTGGTTATGAGACAAAAAGGATGAGATGGTCACATTGACTCGGCGTATTAAAGGGTTATGGAGATGCCCATTAATAGATATCAATGTGAATGAGTAGGGATTGCCATACAAAGGATGCACTAGAGCTATAAGTATGTGAAAGCTCAAAAGGAGAACTAGTGGGTGTGCATCCAACTTGCTTGCTCACGAAGACCTAGGGCAATTTTGAGGAAGCCCATCATTGGAATATACAAGCCAAGTTATATAATGAAAATTCCCACTAGCATATGGTGGTGAGAAAACAAGAGGCTCTTAATCATGAAGAACATGGTGCTATTATGAAGCACAAGTGTGGAAAAAGATAGTAGCATTGTCCCTTCTCTCTTTTTTTTTTTATTTGGGCTCTTTGGCCTCTTTTTCTCTCTCTTTTTTTTATGTGGGCAACTTTGGCCTCTTTTATTTATTTATTTATTTACTCACATGAGACAATGATCTAGTAATGATGATCATCACACTTTTATTTACTCACAACTCAAAGCTTAGAACGATGATGACTCTATAGGAAATGCCTCCGGCAGTGTACCAGGATGTGCAATGATTTAGCTTGGCGTATGACGTTGAAACATCTCGCTAGCTATCTTACGATCATGCAATGGCAATATGAGAGTGACGACACAAGTAATGAGACGGAACGGTGGGAGTTGCATGGCAATATATCTCGGAATGGCTATGAAAATGCCATAGTAGGTAGGTATGGTGGCTGTTTTGAGGAAGGCATATGGTGAGTTTGTGCACTGGCGAAAATTGCGCGGTACTAGAGAGGCTAGCAATGGTGGAAGGTGAAAGTGCATCTATACCATGGACTCACCTTAGTCATGAAGAACTCACATACTTGTTGCGAAAGTTTTTATTAGTAATCGAAACAAAGTGCTAAACGCATACTCCTAGGGGAAGGGTTGGTAGGTGTTAACTATCGCGCGATCCCGACCGCAACACAAATGATGACAATGAATAGATTAATTATGCTCTGACTTCCTAACATAGCGGTTCACCATACGTGCATGTTACGGGAATCACTAACTTCAACACAAGTATTTCTAGATCCAAAACACCCTACTAAAATAACTCTTAATATTACCAAATCCATGTCTCAAAACTAATCGAGAGGAATCAAACTTCTCTTTCTACTCAATGCACATGAAGATGGAAGTTTGTGTATCCTCTTTGGGTACCTATCACCTTTGGGACTACTTTCATAGCACAAACCAACTACCAAGTCACGCACCGCCGTGCTCTAAAAGATCTAAGTGAAGCACATAGAGCAAAATTATCTAGCTCAAAAGATATAAGTGAAGCACAATGAGCATTCTAGCAAATTCACGATGAGTGCATGTCTCTCTAAAAAAGTGTGCAGCAAGGATGATTGTGACACAACAAAAAGAAAAGACTCCTATGATACAAGACGCTCCAAGCAAAACACATATCATGTGGTGAATAAAAATATAGCTTCAAGTAATGTTACCGATGGATTGAACACGAAAGAGGGGATGCCTTCCCGGGGCATCCCCAAGCTTAGGATTTTTGGTGTCCCTGAATTTGGCTTGGGATGCCTTGGGCATACCAAAGCTTGAGCTCTATCCACTCTTTATCCCTTTGTCCATGAGAACATCACCCAAAACTTGAAAACTTCACAACACAAAACTTAAACAGAAACTCGTGATATCATTAGCACAAGAAATAAAAATTACCACCTCTTTAGGTTCTGTAGAAAACTTGATTTCTATCCATATTGGTGTTATATTACTATATTCTCACTTCTCCATGGCTAGTACCCCCGATACTATCCATAGTTTCATCAAAACAAGCAACCAACTCAACAAAAATAGAATCTGTCAAAAACAGACCAGTCTGTAGCAATCTGTATACTTCGTATACTTTTGGTAACTCAAAAATTCTGAAAACTTACGCCTGCCTGGTAAAAAGGCATATCAACCAGCAGCAAAAAGAATCAACTCAAACGCTCTTTCTGAATAAAAATGAAAAATAATCTCGTGAGCAAAAAGTTTTTGTGTTTTTCCACCAGGATCAAACAGCCATCACCAAGACTAGTCATAAAGGTTTTGCTTGGCTCAAACACAAAAGACACAATCATAACAGAATTATGATGGTGTGGACGCAACAAAACAGAAAGAAAAATATAAATTCATTGGGTTGCCTCCTAACAAGCGCTATTCTTTAACGCCCTTAGCTAGGCATAAGGCGATAGAATCACGTATCGTCGTCTTTGGTGCTCAAACCATAAGTGGCCCTCATCATGGATTCATAAGGCAATCTTATTTTCTTTCTAGGAAAATGCTCCATGTCCTTCTTTAAAGGAAACCTTTTCCCTTCCTTCATATCGATGATAGCACCGATAGTCCTTAGGAAAGGTCTACCAAGAATGATAGGGCATGTAGGATTGCAATCAATGTCAAGCACAATGAAATCCACGGGTACATAGTTCCTATTTGCAATAATAAGAACATCATTGATCCTTCCCATGGGTTTCTTGATAGTAGAATCCGCAAGATGCAAATTAAGAGAACACTCCTCAATCTCATTAAAACCCAGAACATCACATAAAGACTTTGGAATCGCGGAAACACTAGCACCCAAATCACACAAAGCATTGCATTCATAGTTTTTGATTTTGATTTTGATAGTAGGTTCTGTTGCGGATATTACCTGTTAATAACCCGCCCTAGTTGGGTCGGGTCACCGAATCAGGCGATTCATCTGAGCATGGTTCGGGCCTTGGCCTGGCGAGGCCGAAAGTTGTGTGGCGGTTTACAATTTCCGGAAGGTCTCCAAGCTTTGCAAGATGGAGACTTAGGAGATCGTAGAGGTCACGATTTGTAGGAAGGAAAGTACCCTTGTAAACCCTAGGGATTCGACCTGTATATAAAGGCAAGTCCCAGGGAAGCAGAGGGCAGGTTAGAAATCATCGAGTGCTAGGTTTGGCGAGTTACGCCCTCCTTGTAATCGAAACCACATCAATACAACTCAAAGCAAGACGTAGGCTTTTACCTCCTCATGAGGGGCCGAACCTGGGTAAATCGATGTGTCTCTCCTGCTCAACCCCTTTGAGTCACCACCAAGGTGCGATGGCTCCAGTACTAAGTCCTTTCACGAGGACATCTGCCGTGACAAAACTACGACAGTTGGCGCCCACCATGGGGCCTACGCACGGTGGAGTTGAGTTCTCAAAGGGAGCCCTACCAGGGTTTGGGAGTTAAGCGACGGGGCTCATGACCCGGAGCCGTCGTGGGAAGACCTACATCGACAACCAACAATGGGGGCCCGAAGCGGATTCGATCGAATCTGGTTACAGGGTCCCCTTCGGCAAGATCAACATCTTCATCGGCATGATCGGATCATCCGGGCCTGAGCCGGACATCTCCACCGACATCGTCGAGCCGGCCAGGTACGTTCGCCTAGTAGTGACGCCAAATCTGACTCGCCCGGTCTTTGTTGGGTTCATGCAGGGTTCAGGGGAGCCAGAACGCTCGGTGCCCCAGGAAACTACACCACTCAACTCTGATGACGAATCATCCATGGGCGATTCAGATTCAATCCGGTCTCTACATGGGGATCGTCTTGGGGGCTTGTCGCTGGCCATGGACCCCGAAGTCCTTGACCGAACCCGCCACCAGATCGCCATTTATATGGCGGGGGCGACTCAACCCTCGCAAAACCCTACAGGAGGTGATGGAACCGGCGAGACGTCTAGAAGCCCGGCCGATGTCCTGGTGGAATTAGCGGCGGAGATCACAAGGCTGATGGCGACTCCCCTCACACCAGAAAACTAGGAGGAGATAAACGCGGAGCTGGCGAAACTCAGAGAGGCAGTGGCAAAGGCTCATCGGGATGCCAAGGTGGAGTCCGGCAGTATCGAGACTCGGCAAGCTCAAATTGCGGCCGAGAGGATGCGCTTAAATACTGACAACTGGCGGCTCGAAAAACACCAGCGCGCATCCGACGCCATCCATCAACGTAGACACCAAGGTCGCCTGCCCCGTGATCTCAACCCGACCCGCCTGTTCGACACTCCACGAACCCCTGGGGCGGGAGCCGCCCCAGGGGGAGGACCGGGTCAACCGCCTAACCCGCCGGTTCAGACAGTTGAGGATCGCATTCCCCGATTCCGGACGCCTCAAGGCCACTTTTCCAACCCAGTGGACAACGTCCTTGCTGCAACTCGCCATTTGGAATCTCTTCCGATTCACGGCAACACTTTTGCCGAGATAGAAGCCAGGAACGCCATTGAGATGTTGAAGACGGAGGTGGTCCAAAACGCCCAGTTCTCACATAGCCTAGATAGGCTGCATTCCACTCCCAGGCGAGTTATACCACGAGTCGGCCAGAGGACCAGCCCGTCGTGAACAGCGGGCCGCGACCCGTCCCTCAGGACAACCCGCCTGATCATGAGAACCCGCCGGGCCGGGATCTCCCGAACACCCAAGTCGCCCCGGCCCCTCTCGTCGGGAACGGTGGGCGAGTGGGGGTGCCATGCTTGTCCCCGCCCTTCATAACGAAAGGATGCCCAAAGATTTTAAGGGACCAAGAAAGGTGCCTAACTACACCCCGGACCTTGAGCTGGCATTGTGGGTCGAGAGTTATGAAATCGCCATGGACATGCTCGACGTAAACGAGGCAGTTTGCGCCAGATACTTCACGATGATGCTCGAGGGGTCAGCACGTACTTGGTTGAAAAACTTACCTCCCAACTCCATCCAGACCTGGGCCGAGTTGAATGAGCGATTCATCAAAAACTTCCGAGGAACTTGCAAACGTCCGATGACGATCGTCGATCTGCAGCACTGCGTTCAGCGCCCTGACGAGTCGGCCCACCATTGGTCACGGCGGGTTGCGGAAATTATCCATTCGTCAGATGGTATTACGGCGGCTCAGGCTGTGTTGATCCTCGAGCAGAATTGCCATTACGAACCCTTGGTGCAAAAACTAGGGCGACTCAAGCGAAAGGTCCAACACATGGGAGAGTTGATGGACACCCTCACTAGGTACGCTGAAGCGGATGACACCAAAGATCCAGGTGAGGACGGTAAAGCTAATTCGCCCAAGAAGGGCGAGTCATCCAAAAATCATACCCGATTCCAGGGACGTCACCGCCACAATCAAGGAGCCAATGGCAAGCGAAGGCCGCAAGAGGAGCCCTCGGATTTAGTCGCCAATACCAACGCCAACACTGGCAACCAACGCCAGAAGAAAAACAGGGGATTTAGCGGGAAGAGGCCGCGTAATTATGAAGAGCTACTCAAAGGCCCTTGCCCGCACCATGCCACGGCAGTCGGTCCGGCGACTCACTCCTGGGAGAACTGCTTCGTAATGCGGGAGTTTCGGGCGGAGGCGATCAAGAAAAGCCAAAACGATGACCCGGACCAACGCCAGGAGCAGTTTGCTGCACCCAACCAACGACAGAACCCCTTCGGTGGTTTTACTGAACAGGGGCCTCAGGGAGGCCCGCAGCCAAGCAACGGCTAGTATCCGGTGCACCACCAGCGGCGGTATAACCCGCCAGGAGCCTTTCAGCAACCGCCCCCACAAGGGGCTCCGCAGGGTCACGATGACAACGGAGGTTTCCGCAGCAATCCCAAATAGTTAAGCAATGGGCAGTATCACGTTTTCACCACCAATACTTGCAGATGCGATAAGAAGGTGAGTCACCGGGCGTACAGTGTGTCTGAGCCGGCGCTTCCCTGGTGCCTCCACTGGTCTGAACAGACCATATCGTGGAGTAGGGAGGATCACCCGCCAAGAGTTGACAATCCTGGCAATTTAGCGTTGGTCGTGGCTCCCCAAGTTGGGGGCTACACCCTGTCCAAAGTGCTAATGGATGGTGGCAGCAGCATTAATATCTTATATTTTGACACTTTCCAAAGGATGAACCTATTGGAAAAGGACCTGATGCCTTCAACCACGGTTTTCCATGGAATCATCCCTGGCAAGTCGGCGTACCCCATAGGCCGAGTCAGACTCATAGTGGCGTTTGGAACGGCGCAGAATTACAGGCCCGAGTCACTGATATTCGAGGTGGTCAAGTTGAAAAGCCCCTACCATGCGTTATTTGGGCGGCCGGCTTACGCCTGTTTCATGGCTCGCCCGTGCTATGTTTACCTTAAGCTCAAGATGCCCAGTCCCAAGGGACCCATTACGGTTGATGGGGATAGAAGGATTGCAAAGGAATGTGAAGAAGGGGACGCGGCTTATGCGGAAGTCGCCTGCGCTGCAGAGGAGCTCAAACACCATCGGGCCAATGTTGACCCGGCGGACATGTCACCCCTAAAGAAGCCAACGACAGATGTTGAGTCACCCCTCAAGTTCAAACCAATGGGTGACACTATAACAATCGATTTCGTTCCCGGCGATTCATCCAAGCAGTTCACCATCGGGATGGGTCTGGATCCCAAATAGGAAAGCGCGCTCATCGAATTCATCCGTGAGAATCGGGACATCTTCGCATGGAAACCTTCTGACATGCCTGGTGTGTTGAGAGAATTCGCTGAGCACCATCTTAATGTTGACCCAAAGGCAAAACCCATCGAGAAGTATCTTCGCAGGTTTAACGAGGAGCGACGCAAGGCGATCGGGGAAGAGGTCGCCCGTCTCTTAGCCGCCGGATACATCGTGGAAGTTTTCCACCCCAAGTGGCTGGCTAACCCGGTTTTGGTACTCAAGAAGAACGGTACCTTCCATATGTGCATTGATTACACGGACCTCAACAGAGCTTGTCCGAAAGATCCTTTCGCTCTTCCCCGCATCGACCAGATCATTGACTCCGTGGCGGGATGCGAACGATTGTGCTTTTTGGACGCCTACTCAGGTTATCACCAGATCAAGATGGCCGTGGAGGATCAAGAGAAAACAGCTTTTATAACCCCCTTTGGGGCTTTTTGCTATATGTCCATGCCTTTTGGACTCAAGAGTGCGGGGGCGACTTATCAGCGCTGCATCCAGAATTGCCTTCGCAGCCAAATCGGTCGCAACGTCCACGCCTATGTCTACGATATCATGATCAAAACCCGCCAGGGGGAGACGCTACTGGAGGATCTCAAGGAAACTTTCGATAATCTGCGGGTATATCAGATGAAGCTGAATCCCACCAAGTGTGTTTTTGGTGTTCCTGCATTGAAATTGTCGGGCTTCCTGGTGTCGGAGCGTGGCATTGAAGCTAACCCGGACAAAATCGAAGGAGTCACATCCCTTGGAAAGCCGGCAAACGTTAATCAAGTTCAACGACTGGCGGGTCGCATTGCGGCTCTAAGTCGCTTCGTAAGTCGCCTGGGTGAAAAGGCGATTCCTCTTTATCAGTTACTAAAGAAATCTGACCGGTTTGTTTGGACAAATGAGGCAGACGAGGCGCTCGAAGCCTTGAAACGACAATTGGTTAACCCGCCGGTCCTAGCCGCCCCGATTGAAAAAGAGCCCATGCTTCTGTATATTGCGGCAAATTCCAAAGCAGTAAGTGTGGCAGTGGTTGTTGAAAGAAAGGAGGAAGGGAAGGAGTACCCAGTGCAACGCCCGGTGTATTTTATTAGCGAGGTGCTAACCCTTTCCAAGCAACGGTACCCACACTGGCAGAAGTTAGTGTATGGGCTGTTTATGGCGAGTCAAAAACTTAAGAATTATTTCCAAGAACGCCCTATCACAGTGGTTAGCTCTGCCCCCCTTGGGGACATCATCCAGAATCGGGAGGCAACTCGGCGGATTCCCAAGTGGGCGATTGAACTTGGGCCGCATCACGTGCATACACCCCCCGCACAGCCATCAAGTCTCAGGCCTTAGTTCATTTCGTTAATGACTGGACGGAGTTGCAGGCTCCGAAAGACAGGCCTGATCTTACTTACTGGACTATTTATTTTGATGGATCTAGACAGCTGGAAGGCTCGGGGGCTGGTGTGGTATTGGTATCCCCTCAAGGAGATAAATTCTGTTATGTTCTCCGACTCATGTTTCCATGCACTAACAATGTTGCGGAATACGAAGCTCTGCTTCACGGCTTGCGACTCGCCAAGGAGATGAATCTAACGCGAGTCAGGTGTTTTGGCGACTCTGATTTGGTGGCACAGCAAGTTTCGGGTACGTGGGATTCTCGGGACCCCATGATGGCGGCTTACAGAAGAGCTGTGTCTGACGTGGCGGATCATTTTCATGGTTATCAGGTTGACCACATTGATCGGCGCCTCAACGAGGCGGCTGACGCCCTCTCACGACTTGGTTCCCAGCGAAAGCCAGTTCCTCCCAATGTTTTTCTGGATATTTTGCATAAACCATCCGTGATTTTACCATCGGAGGAGGAGTTGGCAATACCGGATCCTGAGTCTCAACTCGTGGCGGCTCTCCACGTCACGCCGGATTGGGTTCTTCCCTATCTGGCTTATCTCGCCCGGGGCGAGTTACCAACAGACGAAGTTTTGGCCCGTCAAATCGTTCGGCGCAGCAAATCCATGGTGATCATCAATGGCGAGTTATATAAGCGGAGCGCCTCTAGAGTTTTTCAACAATGCGTTTCCTCCGAAGAAGGATGCATAATCTTAAATGACATTCATTTCGGAGACTGTGGGCATCATGTCGGGTCACGCTCTTTGGTGTCAAAAGCATTCCGTCATGGTTTCTTTTGGTTGATGGCTCATGCAGATGCAGAAGATATAGTTCGTCGGTGCGAGGGATGCCAGCATTATGGACGACAGGCTCATGTGCCGGCTCAAGAATTAAGAATGATTCCCATCACTTGGCCTTTTGCGGTCTAGGGGTTAGACATGGTCGGCCCCTTTAAAATGTCATCCAACAAGAAAACCCATTTGCTGGTGGCGGTTCATAAGTTCACCAAGTGGGTTGAGGAGGAACCTATTGGAACTTGCGATGCGGAGACAACAGTCAAATTCTTGAAGAAACTGATCTTCCGTTTTGGATATCCACAGAGTATCATTACTGATAATGGTACTAACTTATCCCAAGGGGCAATGCAGGAGTTTTGCCATCGAGAACATATCCGGCTTGATGTTTCTGCGGTCGCTCACCCACAATCTAATGGGCAGGCGGAACGGGCGAATCAGGAGGTTTTGCGAGGAATTAAGCCCCGACTCATGGTTCCCCTGGAGAAAACCCCAGGATGTTGGGTTGAAGAATTGCCTTCAGTGCCGTGGAGTATCCGGACCACCCCGAAGCGGTCCACGGGTTTCACCCCTTTCTTTTTGGTCTACGGAGCAGAAGCCGTTCTTCCTACTGACATAAGGCATGACTCACCTAGAGTCACCGCATATGTGGAGCAAGACAATGAGATGGCGCGTCAAGACTCCTTGGACGCCTTAGAGGAGGCACGTGACCTGGCTGCGGCCCGTTCGGCCATCTACCAGCAGGATCTACGTCGTTATCACAACCACCGGGTTAAGAGCCGGACCTTTCAGGAAGGCGACTTAGTTCTTCGGTTGATACAAGATCGTGCTGGCATGCATAAGTTGTCACCACCATGGGAAGGACCGTTCGTCGTCAGCAAGAATCTTCGCAACGGCTCTTATTATCTGGTGGATCTTCGGCCTAACCGGCCAACCACGGAGGCTGAGTCAACTTGCCCCTGGAATATTGCCCACTTGCGGCCTTATTACACTTGAGCTCTTAAGCTCTGCATTTTGTAAGTTTTTCAGTTTCATTATGAAGTAATAAAATTAAAATGCTTCCCGACTTGGGGGCTTCTTCATTAATGATCAATTTTGTCATCCTGTTGCGACCTTATGAGCCGACAGAATTATTATCTTAGGGTGGTGCTTGAGCTTTCTGACTCGCCCCATCCTGTCGCGACCTTATGAGCCGACGAAACCATCATCATTTAGGGTGTGTGCTTGAGCTTTCTGACTCGCCCCATCCTTTCCCGACCTTATGAGCCGACGAAACCATCATCTTAGGGTGGTGCTTGAGCTTTCTGACTCGCCCCATCCTGTCGCGACCTAATGAGCCGACGAAACCATCATTTAGGGTGTGTGCTTGAGCTTTCTGACTCGCCCCATCCTGTCGCGACCTTATGAGCCGACGAAACCATCATTTAGGGTGTGTGCTTGAGCTTTCTGACTCGCCCCATCCTGTCGCGACCTTATGAGCCGATGAAACCATCATTTAGGGTGTGTGCTTGAGCTTTCTGACTCGCCCCATCCTGTCGCGACCTTATGAGCCGACGAAACCATCATTTAGGGTGTGTGCTTGATCCTTCTGACTCGCCCCATCCTGTCGTGACCTTATGAGCCGACGAAACCATCATTTAGGGTGTGTGCTGGAGCTTTCTGACTCGCCCCATCCTATCGCGACCTTATGAGCTGACGAAACCATCATCTTAGGGTGTGTGCTTGAGCTTTCTGACTCGCCCCATCCTGTCGCGACCTTATGAGCCGACGAAACCATCATTTAGGGTGTGTGCTTGAGCTTTCTGACTCGCCCCATCCTGTCGCGACCTTATGAGCCGATGAAACCATCATTTAGGGTGTGTGCTTGAGCTTTCTGACTCGCCCCATCCTGTCGCGACCTTATGAGCCGACGAAACCATCATTTAGGGTGTGTGCTTGATCCTTCTGACTCGCCCCATCCCGTCGCGACCTTATGAGCCGACGAAACCATCATTTAGGGTGTGTGCTGGAGCTTTCTGACTCGCCCCATCCTATCGCGACCTTATGAGCCGACGAAACCATCATCTTAGGGTGTGTGCTTGAGCTTTCTGACTCGCCCCATCCTGTCGCGACCTTATGAGCCGACAAAATTGCTATTTTCTATATTCCTTCATGGCACTGCCACAAGGTTTTCCAAACCTTTTTCCTGATTCATCTTGAAAATATTTGTTATCATTTATTTGGTTTCACTTATGTTTTTTCATGCTTAAAACAGGTTGATGATCAAAATCACTTCATCCATGGCGTATTAAGCATTATAAAGGATTTTCAAACGGTGGATCCAGTATTTCAAGTCGCCTTAAGGGCGACATCAGGATTCTTTTCGAGAGTATCACAAAAGCAGTACCGATTCCTAAAGGAGACCTCTTACATGGCTCTTAGGGCCAAATCAATGAAATTTATTCTGCTGGCGCCTTGGGATCGTTTTGCTGCGAACTTTGGCCGACCTTAATTTGCAAGTCGCCCAGTACCCAGTTACACTTGGCCAGAGCCGCGAAGTCATCTTCATCGGTTAGGATTGATGAAAGATATGCGCCCAAGTCAAAAGGGTTCTTGGGTCGTCGTGGAGTTAAGCTGGTCGTCAGAAAGGTTGGCGGGTTGACCTTCTTGTTCTTGCTATCATAAGCAGCCTGATACTTTGATAAGTCCAGACTTGCAGCAAGTTGAGTCGCCGCCAGCCGGGAGTCCTTGGCGACACGCTGATAGTCCTCTTCGACGAATTCTGACCCGTCATCTTTGAGTTGAGGAAAGCCCGCCGCTACTTCTTCCGAGTTGATCTCTGGAGCATACGCCAAGCAGCGACTTAATGTAGTCAGCACTCCCTTCCGGGCGGCTGACCGAGTCAACTCGCCAATCTGGGGAGGAAGCGTGGATAGGCAGCCAAGCATCTTCTTTATGGAGGTTATAGGTTCCTTGGCGCCCATCACTGCTTTAACAGTTAGTACACTGCCGATATACAGTTGCTCTGTCAGTGTGTAAATCGCCCTCAACATCAGCACGCAATCATCCTGAAGGTTGGCGGCTCTCGGACCTGTGCAAGGGGTAATGATAATCAGCGACTTAGGATAAGAGTTATTGGTTTAAAAAAAGATCAAAGGTTTGAGTATTTTACCAAAGACGGCTTGCGCCATGTTTGAGATATGACGCTTCAAGCCGGACAGTTCTTGTTGCACAGTAGCCAGCTTGGCTTCATCTTTCTCTGCTCGTTTTGTTGCAGCATCTTGGTCAGCTTGAGCCCTTTTTAAATCGGCCTTTAGCTTTTCCATCTCAGCTAAGACCAGCTGATACTTTTCCTCCGATTTGGTTCGGGCATCTTGCTGATCAAATAAGTTTTTCTTCAAGTCGCCAAGTGCTGATTCAGTCTGAATAAGAGTTTCCTGTGGAAATACATGATAAAGGGCAAGTCTCAGAACTATTGCCAGCAATATCCCTCACACTTGGGGGCTAATGTATAATTTTTTCAGAGAAAATTATACAACATGAAGACCCGGCTCATCTTTTTACTGATGACCCGGCCCTTGGGGGTTACTGGTCGAAAGTTTTTCTAAGTTATCAAGACCCGGCTCATCTTTTTACTGATGACCCGACCCTTGGGGCTTACTGGTCGAAAGTTTTTCTAAGTTATCAAGACCCGGCTCATCTTTTTACTGATGACCCGGCCCTTGGGGGTTACTGGTCGAAAGTGTTTCTAAATAATCAAGTCCCGACTCATCTTTTTACTGATGACCCGGCCCTTGGGGGTTAATGGGAGTAATATAATATAACAAAGCTTACCTCATGTTTATTTTTTAGCATCCGGCGCAGGCTTTCTCCATCTCATAACTCGCCTCCAGGCGACTTGCAAAACCAGAGCAGAGTTCTTTGAATTCCAGATGTTCATATTCAGAAAGCTTAGCCTTGGAGAGTCCAGACTCAGGAATGGTTTGCGAGGATGATGGCACATGCTTTGACAAAACCGTTGTGGCCGGTTTAGAGAAGCTAGTACCAGTGATAATTACAGCATCTGGGTCTTCTGCTATTGTCAATGGACTTGGCGGCTTAGGGGCATCCATTGTTTCCTTGGGCGAGCTAGGAAGATCCATTTGATCCTCAGGCTCGTCTTGATTCGGGTTATCTTGGATTGGCGCTGATTCTTTGATGGGCTCTGAAATTATGATAGGAGTTGACCCGCTGGTCTTCCTCTTCTTCGCATGTGCCCTAAAAGACGGGAGAAACGCATTAAAGGACTGAAAATTTATCACCCTCAGATTCAAAATAAAATTATCAAAGGACTTACCCAGGGACACGAATCATTGGCGGAAGTGTCGACATTACTGAGTCGCCAGATGTAGGAGGAGAATTCTGCAAGAATTATATGTCAAAGATATAGGCGGGTTAGAGGTGCGATCCAAAGAAACATGAAAAGTGTTATTCATGGGTACCTCATTTGGTTTCCTCTTGTTCTTTGCTGGTAAGCCGGACACCAGATCACCGGAATGACTTCGGGTTTTCCGATTTGAAGTATGTTGTGCTTTCTTCAGAAGAAAATTGGGGTCCAAACAAGCATTTGGATGTGAGAAGGGAACTTTCCCACAAATTCGCCTGGCCGGCTTAGGTGGAGAAGGAGATGAATCGGAGGAAACATAAATTACCTCTACAGAATCCTCTTGGCTTTCGTTGTCTTCACTCTGTTCAAGAGAGGCAGAGACATAAATATGAAGTTAACAGTAACGGATGGCGAGTGAAAAGAGGATAGGTTTTTTACCTCTGAAGGTGCATCGCCGACTTGAGATTCATCGGCTTCGGATGGCTCGGCCACAGCAGCTTTGCCCTTGCCCTTGGTTTTCTTTGGGGGCGGCTTAGCATGCTTCATGGCTGGCCTTTTGGGTTTCTTGGACCAAAATTTATCACCTTTCTGGAATGGCATATGTTATGAAAGGCCACAATTCGAATGAAACATAAGAAGTAAAGACAAAAGGCGGGTTAAAATTGCTTACCTTGGGCGCCGGATTAATTTTGCAGAAGGGTTTGAGGCCGATTTGGCCGCATTTTCCCGCAGGCTCGCCGGTCAGCTTCTTGATGATGGTGACAATATCCTTTTCCGTTAAAGCCGTATGGAAATAACATTGAGGATGATCTAAGGTGCCATCAAATTCGCACATTAGCCCGTCCCGGCGACTCAAAGGGAGGATGCGCCATACGACCCAGCAGCGGATCAAGTCGACCCCAGTAAGGCCGTTGTTTGTCAAAGATCTTAACTCGGACAATACTGGGATAAAATTTGATTCCTCCTCTTCGGTGAGCTTGTCCGGAAGCTTGAAATTCGTTGGAAGGCGGTCTTTCCTATAGCCCAGAAGTTTGTTTTCGCGTGCAGGTGAGGTCTCTTGACAATAGAACCAAGACTCGCCCCAGCCTTTGGGATGGCTTGGCATGGCGAGTGAGGGAAATGGGCTATCCCTGCGGCGCTGAACATTTACACCACCAAGTTCCAGGCTAGGGCCGTTGTGAAATTCCATTTGGTGATTTAAGTGGAAAAAGTGCCAGAATAAGGGAACTGAGGGTTCTATCCGCAGGTAAGCCTCACAGAACACTTGGAACTGGCATAGGTTACTTATCGAATTAGGTCCCAGATCCTGGAGGCGGACGTTCATGAAAGCCATGGCGTCTCTAAGGAACTTTGATCCGGGCGGCTTAAAACCTCGCTCAAGGTGTTCGACGAAAACGACTATCTCCCCTTCTTTGGGGTTGGGGAGATCCTCTCCGAACCCGGTACGCCAACCGATAACATCCTTAGGGTCCAAGTTGCCCGTTTTCACATAATCTGCTAGTATGGTGTCGTTGACTTTGGTAGGGAGCCAGTCACTTTTGAAGACGGTGCCCATGCTACAAAGGAGTAAAGTACGGGTGAATTTACACGCTTGAACATCTACCGTAAGGGGTGAAATAAGTTCATTTGACTCTCCAAGTAATTTGTTCACGGACTGAGAAAAAATCTTGACTCGCCATACAAAGATCAGGGTCGGGTTGCTATGGCGACTTACGAGGTTTGGCTACTCACGAGAGTTGTGTCTTAAAGCATCAGAGACATTTGTTCAAAATGGTGAAGTGGGAATACTACAAACAACTTTTACGCAATGAGCGGTAAACTATGGATCTACTGGACAGCCGAAAAAACATGAGGAAAATGACTGGATACGGCAACTTACTACCAGGATAAGATGATGTTGTTCGTTTGACGAAATATTGCTCTAAACACGCAAATCAAGGGCGGATAAGTGAAGGTATTTAGAGACATTAGCTATCTCATCGTAATCAATACTAATCAACCGAGGATAGGTAACAGGTACTCGTGAAGGCATCAAGAACATGGCAATGATGAAACTTCGAAAAGGGATAGGGATCTGCTCTTAAGCGGTGACCTAACCTGATGGGTTCGGCCGGAAGTGGTCGACGGCGACGAAGGCTGTTGGAGGAGCACGAAAATCTCGGTCGGGCGCAGGGATCTCCGGCGGCGACGAAGTGCCTGAAAATGGCGAGGTGGTCGACGGCGATGAAATGGTCGATGGCGACGAGCAGCTCGGCCGCGGGGAGATGCTTGACGGAGACAAGATCTGTGGGCGGCGCTAAAGCTTTCGGGCGGCGACAGGAGCTGCGGTCGGTGGCGGAGCTCTGGGAAGGTGATAATAGGGAGGAGATTGACGAGACTGGTAGGTGAGATGCGCCAGTCCTGTCCCCCCCCCCACCTATTTAACAGGGCAGGCGCTAGAATCGAGGCGCCGTGAGCGGGAA
Organism: Hordeum vulgare subsp. vulgare; assembly: GCF_904849725.1. Classification (NCBI taxonomy): domain Eukaryota; kingdom Viridiplantae; phylum Streptophyta; class Magnoliopsida; order Poales; family Poaceae; genus Hordeum; species Hordeum vulgare. The sequence goes on from NC_058522.1 coordinate 390,494,728, forward strand.
CCGCCGAAGGATAAAAAGATTTGCTATAATGGCGCTCCGAAAATTTTGGGATAACGATACCAAAGGATCCGTTAGGATTACATCGGTCTTCCCGGAATTCAAGCGACAAGAAGATGCCAACGAGAAATGGTTTGGCGATTTAAAGATCTTCCACGACAGATGGCGGGTTAAAGTTTCCGATGTGAAAAGAAGGATAAAGGATGAATCGCCTTTAATTGAGCAAGAATATTGGCGTGAAGAGAATTCAAGTCAATCTGGGGCCTAATGTTGGGGATATTACCTCTTAATAACCCGCCCTAGTTGGGCCGGGTCACCAAATCAGGCGATTCATCTGAGCATGGTTCGGGCCTTGGCCTGGCGAGGCCGAAAGTTGTGTGGCAGTTTACAATTTCCGGAAGGTCTCCAAGCTTTGGAAGATGGCGACTTAGGAGATCGTAGAGGTCACGATTTGTAGGAAGGAAAGTACCCTTGTAAACCCTAGGGATTCGACCTGTATATAAAGGCGAGTCCCAGGGAAGCAGAGGGCAGGTTAGAAATCATCGAGTGCTAGGTTTGGCGAGTTACGCCCTCCTTGTAATCGAAACCACATCAATACAACTCAAAGCAGGACGTAGGCTTTTACCTCCTCACAAGGGGCCGAACCTGGGTAAATCGCCGTGTCTGTCCTGCTCAACCCCTTTGAGTCGCCACCAAGGTGCGATGGCTCCAGTACTAAGTCCTTTCACGAGGACATCTGTCGTGACAAAACCACGACAGGTTCCAACTCATCATGAAGATTTCTAGGGATAGAAACTTCCAATTCAAGTTTATCTTCAAGAGATTTTATCATAGCATTGACGATATGATCTGTAAAGGCCTTGTTTTGGCTATAAGCGTGTGGGGAGTTTAGCATGGATTGCATCAAGGAAATGCATTCAATCAAGGAGCAACTATCATAATTGAATTCCTTGAAATCCAAAGTAGTAGTTTCATTACTACTCAAAGTTTTAATATCTTCTACTCCACTTTTAGTGCTTTTAGCATCAAGATAGATGGACTCCGAATAATTGGGGCGTTTTTCAACCAAAGTGGATTCATATCCAGCCCCATCATCATTAGGTTTGACACAAGCAAACAAATATTCAATGGGAGTCACACCAAGCACTTTAAGATCTTCGTGATTCTTATCACGAGAACACGACTTTTTAAGCCATTCATGTCTAGCATGAATTTGGGCGGTTCTTTCTTTGCTCTCACTCATGGAAACATGCATAGCTTTCAAAGTTTCATCCATATTGATCTTGGGAGGAGCACATCTAACTTTTAAAGCATCAATATCACTAGACATTCTATCAACGCTCCTAGCCAAATCCTCAATTTTGAGTAGTTTTTCCTCTATGGACGCATTGAAAATCTTTTGCGAGTTGATAAACTCTTTGATATTACTCTCTAGATCAGAGGGTAATCTATTGTAATTTCCATGAGTATTGTTGTTGGAGTTGCCAAAGTTATTAGAGGGGTTACTAGGAAAAGGCCTAGGAACATAGTTTCCTCTAAAAGCATTGTTGTTGCCAAAATTATTCCTACCAACAAAATTAACGTCCAAGCTAACGTTGCTACTCTCAATCAAGGAAGACAAGGTCATGTCATTAGGATCTAAAGGAGCACTTATACTAGCAACCAAATTCATTAACTCATCCATCTTAGCACTCAACGAGTTAATTTCTTCTATAGCGTGTACCTTCTTACTAGTAGGTGACCTTTTAGTATGCCACTGAGAGTAGTTTGTCATGATATTGTCTAGGAGTTTTGTGGCTTCTCCTAACGTGATTTCCATGAACGTTCCACCTGAGGTGGAGTCCAAGATATTTCTAGAAGCGAAATTCAAGCTAGCGTAATAGATTTGTATAATCATCCAAAGACTCAAGCCATGAGCGGGACAATTTCTAATCATCAATTTCATTCTCTCCCAATGTTGTGCAACATGTTCATGATCAAGTTGCTTAAAATTCATAATATCATTACGGAGAGAGATAATCTTAGCCGGCGGAAAATACTTGGATATGTAAGCATCTTTGCACTTATTCCAAGAATCAATACCATTTTTGGGCAAAGACGAAAACCAAGTTTTTTCTCGATCTCGCAACGAGAAAGGAAAAAGCTTCAATTTAATCTCATCATTATCCACGTCTTTGTTCTTTTGCATATCGCAAAGCTCAATGTAGGTATTAAGATGGGATGCAGCATCTTCACTAGGAAGGCCAGAGAATTGCTCTTTCATAACAAGATTCAGCAAAGCAGCATTGATTTCGTATGATTCCGCACTAGTGGCGGGAGCAATCGGAGTACTAATAAAATCATTATTATTAGTATTCGTGAAGTCGCAAAGTTTGGTGTTTTCACTCATGGTGACTTCAGCAAGCAAACAAGCACACAAGCGAACAGAAAGCAAGCGAGAGAAAAGGGCGAACGAAAAAGGCAAACGAAGAAAAGGGCAAATATTTTTGTAAATTTTTGATTTTCAGAAGTGGGGCAGAGGAAAACGAGAGGCAAAAAAAGTAAATGCAAGAGATGAGTTTGTGACACTTACTTGGATGAGTTCTTGGCTTGATCCTCCCCGGCAACAGCGCCAGAAATTCTTCTGCTACTGCGACAGAAATCCTTCTGTCGTCTCTTGAGCTTGCGTTGGTTTTTCCCTTGAAGAGGAAAGGGCGATGCAGCACAGGAGCAGTAAGTATTTCCCTCAGTTTGAGAACCAAGGTATCAATCCAGTAGGAGAATCGCGTCAACTCTAGAGTACGTACGCAAACACAAAAGAGCTTGGACCCAACGCTACAAAGGGGTTGTCAATCCCTTCAAGATTGATTGCAAAGTGAGATCTGAAGGCGGAAAGTGCAACGAAGTAAAATTGTAACGCTGAATATATGGTGTGCAGTAGACCCGGGGGCCATAGTGTTCACTAGAGGCTTCTCTCAAAATAGCAAATAATATGGTGGGTGAACAAATTACTGTCGAGCAATTGATAGAACCGCGCAAAGTCATGACGATATCTAAGTCAATGATCATACATATAGGCATCACATCCGAGACAAGTAGACTGATACTTTCTGCATCTACTACTATTACTCCACACATCGACCACTATCCAGCATGCATCTAGTATATTGAGTTCATGACGAACAGAGTAACGCTTTAAGCAAGATGACATGATGTAGAGGGATAAACTCAAACCAATGATGAAAACCCCATCTTTTTACCCTTGATGGCAACAACATGATGCGTGCCTCCCTACCCCTTCTATCACTGGGTGAGGTCACCGCACGGTATGAACCCAAAACCAAGCACTTCTCCCATTGCAAAAATCATAGATCAAGTTGGCCAAACAAAACCCACAACTCGAAGAGAATTACAAGTATATGAAATCATGCATAAGAGAGATCAGAAGAAACTCAAATAAGATTCATAGATGATCTGATCATAAATCCACAATTCATCAGATCTCGACAAACACACCGCAAAAGAAGATTACATCGGATAGATATCCATGAAGATCATGGAGAACTTTGTATTGAAGATCCAATAGAGAGAAGAAGCCATCTAACTACTAGATATGGACCCGAAGGTCTATGGTGAACTACTCACGCATCATCGAAGAGGTCATGGTGTTGATGAAGAAGCCCTCCGTATCCGAATCCCCCCTCTGGCAGGGCACCAGAACGTGCCCGAGATGGGATCTTGGGGAGACAGAAGCTTGTGTCGGCGGAAAAGTATTTTCGTGGATCTCTCTCGTAGTTTTGGAATTTTTATGAATTTATAGGCGGAAGAGGTAGGGTAGACGAGCCACAGGGGGGGCCACAAGCCTGCTAGGCGCGGGCCCCCCTAGCCGCGCCTAGGGGGCTTGTGGGGTCCCCTGTTGGCCCCTGCCTTGGTTCTCAAGTCTGGCGCGTATCTTCTGTTCTCGAAAAAAAATTATCAGAAGTTTTATTCCATTTGGACACCGTTAAAAATCCTCCTCTGAAAAGGGTCAAAAACAAGGAAAAACAGGAATTGGCACTTGGCACTGAGTTAATAAGTTAGTCCCAGAAAAGATATAAAAGGCATATAAAACATCCAAAGTTTGACAAGATAATAGCATAGAACCATAAAAAATTATAGATACGTTGGAGACGTATCACTTGGCGACTCGTCCCGAGCCAAAACTGGGCTTGAGATTATTATATTTCCTTGTTCATGATAATCGTTTATTATCCATGCTAGAATTGTATTGATTGGAAACTCAAATACATGTGTGGATACATAGACAACACACTATACCTAGTGAGCCTCTAGTTGACTAGCTCGTTGATCAAAGATGGTCAAGGTTTCCTGGCCATAGGCAAGTGTTGTCACTTGATAACGGGATCACATCATTAGGACAATGATGTGATGGACAATACCCAAAGTATAAATGTAGCATATGATCGTGTAAGTTTGTTGCTACTGTTTTCTGCATGTAAATGTATTTGTTCCTATGACCATGAGATCATGCAACTCCCGGACACCGGAGGAATACCTTGTGTGTATCAAATGTCGCAACGTTACTGGGTGGCTATAAAGGTGCACTACAGGTATCTTCAAAGGTGGCTATTGGGTTGGCATGGATCAAGATTGGAATTTGTCACTCCGTGTGACTGAGAGGAATCTCGGGGCCCACTCGATAATACAACATCACAATAAGCCTTGCAAGCAATGTGACTAAGGAGTTAGTCACGGGATCTTGCATTACAGAACGAGTAAAGAGACTTGCCAGTAACGAGATTGAACTAGGTATGGAGATACCGACGATCGAATCTCGGGCAAGTAACACACCGAAGGACAATGGGAACTGCATACGGGATTGACTGAATCCTTGACATAAAGGTTCAACCGATAAAGACCTTCGTAGAATATGTAGGATCCAATATGGACGTCCAGGTCCCGCTATTGGATATTGACCGGAGAGTGTCTCGGTCATGTCTACATAGTTCTCGAACCCGCAGGGTGTGCACACTTAAGGTTCAGTGGCGTTTCGGTATAGTTGAGTTATAGGTGTTGGTGACCGAAGGTTGTCCGGAGTCTCGGATAAGATCCTGGAAGTCACTAGGAGCTCCGTAATGGTCCGGAGCTAAATATTGATATATAAGAGGTCCTGTTTTGGTCATGGGGAAAGTTTCGGGCTCATCTGTAGTGTACCGGGAGTGCCGGGAGGGTACCGGGGACCATCGGGAGGGGTATCACGCCCCGAGTGGCCTCATGGGCTGTGGGAGGAGACAATCCAGCCCCTAGTGGGCTGTCCTAAGGTCCCGCTAAGGCCCATAAGGTTTGAGAAGGAAAAACCCAAAGGTGGAAGAGGAGGAAACGGTTTCCAAGTGGAGAAGAGGAATCCTACTCCTAGTAGGATTGGAGTAGGACTCCTCCACCTCCAATTTCAGACAAACCATGAGGGTTTGAGGCTGCCTCCTTCCCTCCCTCCTATATATACTAAAGGAATTAGAGGCAGCCCTAACCCTAAATTGCCGCGTGCTCCCTCTGGATTAGTTCACCACCACCACCACCACCACGCCGTGTGGGAGAACTCATCTACCTGTCTGCCCTCTTGATGGATCAAGAAGGTGGGGATCGTCATCGAGTTGTACGTGTGCTGAACGCGGAGGTGCCGTCCGTTCGACACTAGATTGGGATGGGATCGCGGGATGGATCATGATGAGATCGCGGGACGGGCTGCGATTTGGATCGTGAAGATGTTCCACTACATCAACCGCGTTATATATGCTTCCGCTTAGCGATCTATAAGGGTATGTAGATTCACTCTCCCCTCTCGTAGATGATCATCACCATGGATAGGTATTGTGTGTGCTTAGGAAAAAAAATTGTTTCCCATGCAACGTTCCCCAATAGTGGTATTAGAGAAAGGTTCATGCGTAGATGATATCTCGAGTAGAACGCAAAAGAGTTTGTGGGCGTTGATGTTCAATTTTCTGCCCTCCTTAGTCTTTTCTTGATTCAACGACATTGTTGGATTGAAGCGGCCCGGACCAACTTTACTCGTACACTTACGAGATACCGGTTTCATTGACTGACATGCAACTTGTTGCAGAAAGATGATTGGCAGGTGTCTGTTTCATCAACTTTAGTTGAATCAGATTTGACCGAGGCGGTCCTTGGTGAATGTTAAATAGCAATTTTCATATCACCGTTGTGGCTTTGCGTAAGTAAGATGCGATCATACTAGATACTCATAGCAGCCACGTAAAACATGCAACAACAAATTAGATGACGTCTAACTTGTTTTTGCACGGTATGCTTGTGATGTGATATGGCCAACGACATGATATGATATTTTGGATGTATGAGATGATCATGTTGTAATAGTTAAATATCGACTTGCACGTCGATGCTACAGCAACCGGCATGAGCCATAGGGTTGTCTTTAAATTTATTTTGCGCTTGCCGATGCTCTTGCTATATCGCTAGGCAGTAGCTTTAGTAGTAACAACATAGATAGCGCGACAACCTCGATGGCAGCATGATGGTGGAGATCATGGTGTGGCGCCGGTGACGGTGGAGATCATGTCGGTGCTTTGGTGATGGAGATCAAGAAGCACAAGTTCATGGCCATATCATGTCACTTATGATTTTCATGTGATGTTAATCCTTTTATACACCTTATTTTTCTTAGGGCGGCGGTAGCATTATAAGGTGACTCCTCACTAAAATCAAGATAAAATTGTGTTCTCCCCGACTGTAGATCGTTGCGACAGTTCGTTGTTTTGAGACACCACGTGATGATCGGGCGTGATAGACTCAACTTTTCTTACAATGGGTGCTAAAGAGTTGCACACACGGGTCCTTGGAACACAAGAGACCGAAAGGTCGAGCATGAATCATATAATTGATATGATCAACATGGAGAAGATTACCATTGAAACTAATCTCAACTCACGTGATGATCGGACTTGAGTTAGTGGATTGGATCATGCACCACTGGAATGACTAGAGGGATGTCTATTTGAGTGGGAGCTCTTAAGTAATATGATCAATTGAATTCATTATCATGAACATAGTCAAAAGGTCTTTGCAAATTATGTTATAGCTTGCGTTGTAGCTCTACTGTTTTAGATATGTTCCTAGAGAAAATTTAGTTGAAAGTTGATAGTAGCAATTATGCGGGCTGGTTCCATAAACTGAGGATTGTCCTCATTGTTGCGCAGAAGGCTTATGTCCTTAATGCACCGCTCGGTGTTCTGAACCTCGAGCGTTGTTTGTGGATGTTGCGAACATCTGACATACACGTTTTTGATGACTACGTGATAGTTCAGTGTGTAATGCTTAAGGACTTAGAATTGAGGCACCGAAGACGTTTTGAACGTCACGGAACATATGAGATGTTCCGAGAGATGAAATTGGGATTTCATGCTCGTGCCCTTGTTGAGAGGTATGAGACCTCCGATAAGATTCTTTGTCTACAAAGTAGGGGAGAAAAGCTCAATCGTTGAGCAGGTAATCAGATTGTGTGAGTGTTGTAATCACTTGAATCAAGTGGGAGTTAATCTTCCAGATGGGATAGTGATGGTTCTCCAAAGTCACTTCCACCAAGCTACTGGAGCTTCGTGATGAACTATAACATATCATGGATAGAGATGATGATCCTTGAGTTATTGACGATGTTTGACACCGCGAAGGTAGAAATCAAGTAGAAGCATCAAGTGTTGATGGTTAGTAAAAACCACTATTTTCAAGAAGGGCAACGGTAAGAAGGGATACTTCATGAAAGGCAAACCAGTTGCCACTCTAGTGAAGAAACCCAAGGTTAAACCCAAACCCGAGACTAAGTGCTTCTATTATGAGGGGAACGGACACTGGAGCGGAACTACCCTATTTACTTGGTAGATGAGAAGGCTGGCAAAGTCGACAAAAGTATATTGGCTATACATGATATTGATGTGTACTTTACTAGTACTCCTAGTAGAACCAGGGTATAAGATACCGGTTCGGTTGCTAAGTGTTAGTAACTCGAAGCTACAGAATAAACGAAGACTAGCTAAAGGCGAGGTGACGATATGTGTTGGAAGTGTTTCCAAGGTTGATGTGATCAAACATCGCACGCTCCCTCTACCATCGGGTTACTGTTAAACCTAAATAATTTTTATTTGGTGTTTGCGTTGAGCATGGACATGATTAGATTGTGTTTATCACAACACGGTTATTCATTTAAAGAGAATAATGGTTACTCTGTTTATTTGAATAATACCTTCAATGGTCTTGCACCTAAAATAAATGGTTTATTGAATCTCGATCGTAGTGATACACATGTTCATAATATTGTTGCCAAAAGATACAAAGTAGTAATGATAGTACCACTTACTTGTGGAACTGCCGCTTGAGTCATATTGGTGTAAGACTCATGAAGAAGCTCCATACTGATGGATCTTTGGACTCACTCATTTTTCAATCGTTTGAGACATGCGAACCATGCCTATTTGTGTAAAAGCATGAAGAAACTCCATGCAGATGGATTGTTTAGACTCACTTGATTTTGAATCACTTGAGACATGCAAATCATGCCACTCGGGCAAGATGACTGAAGGCCTGGTTTTCAGTAAGATGGAGCAAGAGAGTAACTTGTTGGAAGTAATACATTTTGATGTATTGTCACATCCCTAACCCTTAAGCAAGTTAGTCTTGTGCTCATGTCTTCTTTGCATTTGCATCTAAGAAGTTTCAACAAAAACAACAAAGTGGCAAAGGAAAAACTCAAAACCCTAGCCACTATTCCAATTAAAGAAAATCTCAAACTAGTTCAAATCAATGAACCCAAAATGGCCTCAAGAAATGTTCAAACTTTCTGATAAATAATGAAAGTAAATGAGCATTGGAGAAAACTATTTTCTTGACACTTTAAGCATTTTAAATAAATGCAAAGGGCTACTGGTTTCAAGTTTTAAATTTGAAATCAGAATCTATAAATTTCCAAAAATGTTGAAAACTTTGGAAATGGTTGGGAATGTTATAACAATATTTCAGGAGGTCTAAAATAGTTTTTACTTTTTGTTTTGGAGCTGAAATAATTAGCAAAACAATAGTTAGCAAAACAGAAAAAAAAAATGGGAAACCCTTACCTGTCGCCTAGCCTGGCCCGGCCCATCTCCGTCGCTCGTCCCCTCCCTCGCGCCAGTAGGCAGCAGGCGGTGGCCGCCGCCTCCTCCGGCGCGGCCACGCACCTGTGCGCCTGCCTGGCCGCCGCCTCGCGCTGGCAAGGCCGGGATAAGCCCCCTCGGGCCTCCCCTATCCATTCCCCGCATCGGCTCTCTCCCTCCTCCCGGATCTCTTCCTCCTCCTTGCTGCCGCCATTGGAGCCGAGCTCGAGCTCGAGCCGCAGCACCTCTAGCCATGGGATCCCGCCTCCGAGTGGTCTGTTAGCTCCGCCTCGTCGCCCTGGTCATCTCTACAGAAGCCGAAGCTCCCCCAAGCTCTGCATCGCCCCCAACGCCGTCGTCTTCCACCTCCGGCCGCCGGACCTCTTCCGTCGATTCGCTTCCCCCGGCGCATCCCCGAGCCCCTCTTTAGCACCATCGGAACCGCCGTGAGCTCGTCATCGTTTCCCCTCTCGCCCCATGCTCTCCCGTGCATCGTAGCCTAGTTCCCCACCAAGGCCGAGAGCTTCTCGCCGCCGGTCATGTCGTCGCCGTCGCTGTGATGTCCGATCCACGCGCTCGAGCTAGGATTCGAGCTCCTAGAGCCTCCAGGAGCATGTCGAGCCCTCCAGCTGCCCTCCCCGTGCCCTAGAGCCTTCTCTCATAGAAGGCCGAGCTTCGGCCGCCGCTCCGGCTCGTCGCCGGCGCCTCTTCCGACGACCCTAGCCTCCCCTGATGCCCCTGCCAGATCGGCCACTTTGCCAGCATGTCGTAGCTGCAAACCGCGTGCGTTTTGGTGCTGTGCAGCGCCGTTTAGGTCGCCTCCGGCGAGCCCTCCGCCGCGGGCCTGGTCGCCGGCGACCACCCTCCGGTGGGGGTCGACGTGGCAAAGCTAACCCAGCAGCTCAGGACTTAATCACTCGCTGACAAGTGGGCCCAAGGCCAAGTCAAACCTCAATTAGGGCTGGACAGCGCGGGATTAGTCCCAGAGAGGCTGACCAGTGGGGCCCCCATGTCAGGTTTGACCTGAACAGGTCGGCTGACCTGCTGACGTCAGTCTGATGCAATAATTAGAATTTCCAGTATAAAACTAATTCCAGGAAATTGCTAAAACTTGTAAAAATCATAGAAATTAATCTGTAACTCCAATGAAAATAATTTATATATGAAAAAGTATCAGAAATATTCAAGGATTCTGATTATGCTATTTTCAACTAGGTTTGAAAAAGTTACAGAACCCTAAATTGTGGAATAAGGAATAATTCAATTCTTATAATCACTTTTAAATGGAATTTGCAAAAATATTCAAATTTCATTATATATACAATGTTCACCACTGTCCTAATTACAAATCAGTACCATAACATGACATTTCATGCATGTTAACATCAAGTTGATCTGAGCATCAGGTCGAATCAATTAAACCGGTATCCGAGAATACCCGTTTGAATTGCTATTCGAATGTGATTCAAATCAACTCTAAACCTAATACATGTTGAAAATAATAACTTATCACCTTGCATTCTCATGCCATGCTCATGCATCATTTTGAGTGCATATGATTGTTATTGAATGTTGCCATTCATTTCGGTAGGCTCCGCACCCCCGGATTCCACCGAATATCCGCCTGACGGATATCGTTCCTCCTTTGAGCAACAAGGCAAGCAACCCTTTTGATCATCCCGATAAATCCCTTGTTCTTGCTCCTGCACCTATTTATTGCATTTAAGATCAAATGCTTCAACTGCTTTTGCCACGATAGTTGAACCCACTTCCTTTGCATGACTTAACCTGTTCACAGTAAATAGCCAAACCTTGCAACCTAGCATACCTGGTAGTTGCTTGAGCTGTGATGTGCCTTATCCTGCTATGCATGCTATGCTTAGAGTTGTGTATGGTCTGTCATCTGGGAGATGAACAGAATTGTGGAACGTGTTTGGTGAGCAAAGGTTGTGTGTTGAACTTGAGTTGGTAAAGGTACCGGTGAAAGGCCGTGTAGGAGTACATGGCGGGTTGTTTCATTGGAACCGTCCTTAGGAACTGAGTTCCGTGTATGTATTCCAAGACTAGATACTACCACATGCTGGGCCCTGGAATATGACCCCGCTCGGCCTATTAATCGCGTAGTACCCGGTCCAGGAGTTGCAAGTAGTTTCTGGTGTTTATAGTAATGCTGGAGGCCGTGCATGGTGCTGACCTGAGAGGTGGGCCGTGATGCGGTAGGCAGTGGCACGGTGTACCAAGTGGCACCCGGATGGTGGGCTTGGGAACCCTGCGCACATCGTTTGAGGCCGTGGCGGAAACATCGGCCGGACTTCCGTACGGGTTACTCTCAAATAGGCGATAAACCTGGACTAGGTACTAGTGCGGTTAACGGTCGTGGCCGACTCCCTCGCTGGGCTTCCGCTTGAAGGTTGCCGAGGTGCATGACGTGCACATGGCGATAAGTGGCGAGAGCGTGTGTGAAGAAGTACACCCCTGCAGGGTTATGAACTATTCGAATAGCCGCGTCCGCGGATATGGACTACTTGGAGACGTATGTTGTTCATAGATAATTCCAACGCCTACTCATAAAATTGCCAAGATAAGCATGAGTGTCGTGGACGGCATTTCCGTACGAAGACAGAATGATTCCACGATAGTGTATTGTTGTGGTGTTAGTGGACTCGTGTGCGAGAAATCAAGTTGTCAAAATTATTTAGAAATGCAAGTTGTCTAGCCACGAGTCAAATGCTGGCTTTCCGCATGAAACCCCACAATACCTTTTGATACCTTGCATGAGTAGTTAGTCATCCTAAAGTCTTGCTGAGTACCTTCGTACTCATGTTTGCTTAATAAATGTTGCAGAGGTTGCTAAGGACCCTAATGGAGGGTTCTTCGTAGACATCGACGACGACGAGTAGCTCGTGTCCCAGCTACGATCTGGCCCTACGTCGGCTCTGTAGTATAGTCAGGCCATGTGCCTTCTAGTTGCCCTGTCTGTACCCAGACAGTTTATAACTCTTCCGCTGGCTTGTAAATTGTATGACTGCTATTACGGGTCGTGAGACCCTTAATGTGTAATATTATGTGTGTGGCTCTTCTGAGCCTCTTAAATAAAGGTTGTATGTTTATGGTTATGTTGTGATGCCATTGATGTATCTATACATATCGGTATGCCATGCGTACGTGTGTCGTACTTGATATGTATGGGGTTCGATTACCTAGTCGTGAACCTTAGTAGCACTCCTTACAAGGAAATGCCCCTTTGTGATCCAACGAGCCTTGGTAGTTCGCTACTGCTCCGGACACATTGGTTGACCGGCATGTGTCCTTCTTAGCTGCTGTGTCTGTCCCCTTTGGGGAAATGTCACGCGATGTAATGGAGTCCTTGTAGCTTGCTACGACTCGTCTACATTCGCCGATGACCGACACCTGCTTTGTTGGGTTATGTATGCATGTCCTTGTGCGGTACTGCCACTTTGGTTTAAGACTAGACATGTCGATCCGGGTTCTTTGACATTGGATTGCTAGCGACACTATCGCATATGTGAGTCAAAAGACGCAAACGGTCCCGGCTAAGGTAAGGCTGCAGCCGTGGAGTTAACCGTGCGTGAGACCACAAAGGGATGCGATGTGTTATAGGCTGGATTCCTATGGCTTAGGATCAGGGTCCCGACATGTATATAGTCCAATGAGTGCTGAGGCACACAGTGGATATCATTATGTTCTTACTTCACAGATGATTTGAGTAGATACTGGTATACTTACTTGATGAAACACCATGGTGTGATGGTGTGTCGAACATCATAGCCACGCCATATTGGATATGGTGCATACTATGATGTCTCTTATCGAATTACCACTATCGTTTTTGGGTTATGCATTAGAGACAACCGCATTCACTTTAAATATGGCACCACGTAATTCTGTTGAGATGACACTGTATGAACTATGGTTTGGAGAAACCTAAGCTGTCATTTCTTAAAAGTTTGGGGTTGCGACGCTTATGTGAAAAAGTTTCAGCGGGATAAGCTCAAACCCAAGGCGGATAAATGCATCTTCATAGGACACCCAAAACAATTGGGTATACCTCCTATCTGAGATCCAGAATCAGAGTGTTTGTTTCTAGAAACGGTTCCTTTCTCGAGAAAAAGTTTCTCTCGAAAGAATTGAGTGGGACGATGGTGGAACTTGATGAGGTTATTGAACCATCACTTCAACGAGTGTGTAGAAGGGCGCAAGAAGTTGTTCCTGTGGCGCCTACACCAATTGAAGTGGAAGATGATAATAGTGATCATGAAGCTTTAGGATCAAGTTTCTACAAACCTATTAGGTCGACAAGGTCACTTACAACTCCAGAGTGGTATGGTAACCCTGTCTTGGAGGTCATGTTGTTGGACATCGATGAACCTATGAGCTATGGAGAAGCGATGGTGTGCCCGGATTCCGACAAATGGCTGGAGGCATGAAATCCGAGAGAGGATCCATGTATGAAAACAAAGTGTTGACTTTGGAAGAACTATTTGATGGTCGTAAGACCGTTAAGTACAGATGGATCTTTAAAAGGAAGAGAGACGATGATGGTGAAAAGTCACCATTAAGAAAGCTCGACTTGTCACAAAGATGTTTCCAAGAAGTTCAAAGAGTTGACTATGATGAGACGTTCTCACTCGTAGCGATGCTAAAAGTGTGTTGGAATTATGTTAGTGGTGGCTGCATTATTTATGAAATATTGCAGATAGGATGTCATAACACTGTTTCCTCGACGGTTTCCTTGAGGAAAGGTTGTATGTTATACAACCAAAAGGTTTTGTCGATCCTAAAGATGCTAACAAGTATGCAAGCTCCAGCGATCCTTCTATGGACTGGTGCAAGCATCTCGGAGTTGGAATATACGCTTTGATGAGATGATCAAAGCTTTTGGATTTATAAAAATTTTATGAGAAACTTGTATTTCCAAAGAAGTGAGTGGGAGCACTATAGAATTCCTGAGGAGTATATGTGGTTGACATATTGTTGATCGGAAATAATGTAGAATTTTTGGAAAGCATAAAGGGTTGTTTGAAAGGAGTTTTTCAAAGGAAAACCTGGATTAAGCTACTTGAATATTGAGCATCAAGATCTATAGAGATAGATTAAGACGCTTAATAAAACTTTCAATGAAATGCATGCCTTGACGAGGTTTTGAAGGAGTTCAAAATAGATTGGCAAAGAAGGAGTTCTTGGCTGTGTTGTAAGATGTGAATTTGAGTAAGACTCAAAACATCGACCACGGCAAAAGAAAGAGAAAGGACGGAGGTCGTCCCCTATGCTTTCGCCATAGGCTCTATAGTATGTTATGTTGTGTACCGCACCTGATGTGTGCCTTGCCATGAATGTGTCAAGGGGTACAAAAGTGACCCGGTAATGGATTACTGGACAGCGGTCAAAAGTTATCCTTAGTAACTAGTGGACTAAGCAATTTTTCTTGATTATGGAGGTGATAAAAGAGTTCGTCGTAAAGGGTTACGTCGATGCAAGCTTTGACACTAATCCGGATGAATCTGAGTAGTAAACCGGATTCATATAGTGGAGCACTCATTTGGAATAGTTCCAAATGGCGCGTGGTAGCAGCATCTATAGGATGGCATAGAGATTTGTAAAGCACACACGGATCTGAAAGGTTCAGACCCTTTTACTAAAAACTCTCTCACAAGCAAGACATGATCGAACCCCAGAACTATATGGGTGTTAGATTCATTACAATCACATAGTAATGTGAACTAGATTATTGACTCTAGTGCAAGTGGGAGACTGTTGGAAATATGCCCTATAGGCAATAATAAATTGGTTATTATTATATTTCCTTGTTCATAGTGATCGTTTATTATCCATGCTAGAATTGTATTGATTGGAAACTCAAATACATGTGTGGATACATAGGCAACACACTATCCCTAGTGAGCCTCTAGTTGACTAGCTCATTGATCAAAGATGGTCAAGGCTTCCTGGCCATAGACAAGTGTTGTCACTTGATAAAGAGATCACATCATTAGGAGACTGATGTGATAGACAAGACCCAAACAATAAACGTAGCATATGACCTTGTCAGTTTGTTGCTATTGTTTTCTGCATGTCAATGTATCTGTTCCTATGACCATGAGATCATGCAACTCCCGAACACTGGAGGAATACCTTATGTGTATCAAATGTCACAACTTTACTGGGTGACTATAAAGGTGCTCTACAGGTATCTCCGAAGGTGTCTGTTCGGTTGGCATGGATCAAGACTGGGATTTGTCACTCCATGTGGCGGAGAGGTATCTCGAGACCCACTCGGTAATACAACATCACAATAATCCTTGCAAGCAATGTGACTAAGTATTTAGTCACGTGATCTTGTATTACGGAACGAGTAAAGAGACTTTCCAGTAACGAAATTGAACTAGGTAAGCAGATACCGACGATCGAATCTCGGGCAAGTAACATACCGAAGGACAAAGATACCGACGATCGAATCTCGAGCAAGTAAGGTTAGGTGACGTTTCAGTATAGTTGAGTTATAGGTGTTGGTGACCAAAGGTTGTTTGGAGTCCCGGATGAGATCCTGGACATCACGAGGATCTCCGAAATGGTCTGGAGGTAAAGATTTATATATAGGAGGTCCTATTTTGGCCAACGAAAAAGTTTCGGGCTTATCGGTAGTGTATCGGGAGTGTCGGGAGGGTACACGGGACCATCGGGAGGGGTGTCACGCCCCGAGGGGCCTCATGGGCTGTGGAAGGAGACAAACCAGCCCCTAGTGGGCTGCCCTAAGATCCCACTAAGGCCCATGAGGTTTGAGAAGGAAAAAACCCAAAGGTGGAAGAGGAGGAAAGGGTTTCCAAGTGGAGAGGAGGAATCCTACTCCTAGTAGGATTGGAGTAGGACTCCTCCACCTCCAATTTCGGCAAAACCTTGAGGGTTTGAGGCTGCATCCTCCCCTCCCCTCCCTCCTATATATACTAGAGGAATTAGAGGCAGCCCAAACCCTAATTGTCACATGTTCCCTCTACTTCTCCCTAGATCTCTTTCTCCTTTAGTCTAGTTCGGCGGTGCTTAGGCGAAGCCCTGCTGGATTAGTTCACCACCACCACCACCACGTCATCGTGCTGGAGAACTCTTCTACATCTTCTCCCCTCTTGTTGGATCAAGAAGGCGGGGATCGTCATCGAGTTGTATGTGTGTTGAACGCGGAGGTGTCGTCGGTTCCGCACTAGACCGGGATGGATCGTGATGGGATCGCGGGACAAATCATGATGATATCATGGGACGGGATGCGATATCGATCGCGAAGATGTTCCACTACATCAACTGCGTTATATACGGTTCCACTTAGCGATCTACAAGGGTATGTAGATTCACTCTCCCCTCTTGTAGATGATCATTACCATGGATAGGTATTACGTGTGCGTAGGAAATTTTTGGTTTCCCATGCAACGTTCCCAACACTCTCAACAAAACTAACATTGTTGAATCATATATAAATTCCTCAAGTGCCACAAAGTGTTCACTCCAAAGTCAAAAATAGTGGAGAACAAACAAAGAAATTATTGTAGGGTACGAAACCACCTCAAAGTTATCTTTTCAGATCAATCTTATGAGCTATCCCTATAAGTGTCACGAACAGCCCTAGAGTTCGTACTAAAATAACACCTTAAGATACACATCAACTAAAACCCTAATGTCACCTAGGTACTCCAATGTCACCACAAGTACCCATCGGCATGATTATTCAATATGCATCACATAATTTTAGGCTCATCATGTTCAATCCAACACAAAGAACTTTAAAGAGTGCCCAAAGTTTCTACTGGAAAGTCAAGACGAAAATATGTGCCAACCCCTATGCATAGATTCCCAAGGTCACGGAACCTGCAAGTTGATCACCAAAACATACATCAAGTGGATCAATAGAATATCCCATTGTCACCATAGATATCCCATCGCAAGACATATATCAAGTGTTCTCAAATCCGTAAAGATTCATTTCGATAAGAAAACTTCAAAGGGAAAACTCAATTCATCACAAGAAGATAGAGAGGGGAAAACTCCATGTGATTCATCTATATTAAGAAAGCTCGCGATACATCAACATCGTGTCATCTCAAGAACATGAGAGAGAGAGATATTGAACACATAGCTACTAGTACATACCCTCAGCCCCTAGGTGGATTACTCACACATTATCATGGTGAGAAAGAGAGATTTGTTGATGGAGAGGTGCAACCCCGAAGAGATGGAGGCGATGGCGGCCACGGCACCTGCGGCAGCGGTGGCGACGGGCGGTGGCCCCTTGACCCTCCTTATGTTGGAAATATGCCCTAGAGGCAATAATAAATTAGTTATTATTATATTTCTTTGTTCATGATAATCGTTTATTATCCATGCTATAATTGTATTGATTGGAAACACAGTGCATGTGTGCATACATAGACAAAACACTGTCCCTAGTAAGCCTCTAGTTGACTAGCTCGTTGATCAAAGATGGTCAAGGTTTCCTGACCATAGGCAAGTGTTGTCACTTGATAACGGGATCACATCATTAGGAGAATCATTTGATGGACTAGACCCAAACTAATAGACGTAGCATGTTGATCGTGTCATTTTGTTGCTACTGTTTTCTGCATGTCAAGTATTTGTTCCTATGACCATGAGATCATATAACTCACTGACACCGGAGGAATGCTTTGTGTGTATCAAACGTCGCAACGTAACTGGATGACTATAAAGATGCTCTACAGGTATCTCCGAAGGTGTTCGTTGAGTTAGTATGGATCGAGACTGGGATTTGGCACTCCGTGTGACGGAGAGGTATCTCGGGGCCCACTCGATAATACAACATCACACACAAGCCTTGCAAGCATTGTGACTTAGTGTAAGTTGCGGGATCTTGTATTAAGGAACGAGTAAAGAGACTTGCCGGTAAACGAGATTGAAATAGGTATGCTGATACTGACGATCGAATCTCAGGCAAGTAACATACCGAAGGACAAAGGGAATGACATACGGGATTATATGAATCCTTGGCACTGAGGTTCAAACGATAAGATCTTCGTAGAATATGTAGGATCCAGTATGGGCATCCAGGTCCCGCTATTGGATATTGACCGAGGAGTCACTCGGGTCATGTCTACATAGTTCTCGAACCCACAGGGTCTGCACACTTAAGGTTCGACGTTGTTTTATGCGTATTTGAGTTATATCGTTGGTTACCGAATATTGTTCGGAGTCCCGGATGAGACCACGGACGTCACGAGGGTTTCCGGAATGGTCCCGAAACGAAGATTGATATATAGGATGACTTCATTTGGTTACCGGAGAGTTTTCGGGCATTACCGGTAATGTACCAGGAATGACGAATGGGTTCCGGATCTTCACCGGGAGGGGGGACCACCCACCCGGGAGGGCCCAAGGACCTTGGGGGTGGCGCACCAAGTAGGTGGGGTCAGCCCAAGGCTGTCTTTCGCAAGAGAGAAAGAAAAAACCAAAAGAAGAGAAAGAAAAAAAGGAAAGGTGGGAAAGAAGAGAAGGACTCCACCTTCCAATCCTAGTTGGACTAGGATTGGAGGAGGACTCCTCCTCCCCTTGGTGGCGCAGCCCTTGGGGATCCTTGAGCCTCAAGGCAATCCTCCCCTCCCCTCCTCCTATATATATGGAGCTATTAGGGCTGATTTGAGACAACTTTTGCCACGGCAGCCCGACCACATACCTCCACGGTTTTCCTCTAGCTCGCGTTTCTGCGGAGCTCGGGAAGAGCCTTGCTGAGATTAGATCACCACCAACCTCCGGAGCACCGTCACGCTGCCGGAGAACTCATCTACCTCTCCGTCTCTCTTGCTGGATCAAGAAGGCCGTGATCATCGTCGAGCTGTACGTGTGCTGAACGCGGAGGTGCCGTCCATTCAGCACTAGATCGGAGCGGATCGTGGGACGGATCGCAGGACGGTTCGTGGGACGGTTCGCGGGGCGGATCGAGGGACGTGAGAACATTCCACTACATCAACCGCGTTTCTTAACGCTTCTGCTGTGCGATCTACAAGGCTACGTAGATCGGAAATCCCCTCTCGTAGATGGACATCACCATGATAGGTCTTCGTGCACGTAGGAAATTTTTTGTTTCCCATGCGACGTTCCCCAACAGTGGCATCATGAGCTAGGTTCATGCCTAGATGTCTTCTCGAGTAGAAAACAAAAGTTTTTGTGGGCGGTGATGTACGTTTTCCTGCCCTCCTTAGTCTTTTCTTGATTCCGCGGTATTGTTGGATCGAAGCGGCTCGGACCAACATTACTCGTACGCTTACGAGAGACTGGTTTCATCGCTACGAGAAACTCCGTTTCTCAAAGATGACCGGCGAGTGTCGGTTTCTCCAACTTTAGTTGAATCAGATTTGACCGAGGAGGTCCTTGGATGAGGTTAAATAGAAATTCATATATCTTCGTTGTGGTGTTTGTGTAAGTAAGATGCGATCCTACTAGATACCCATAGTCACCACGTAAAACATGCAACAACAATTAGAGGACGTCAAACTTGTTTTTGCAGGGTATGCTTGTGATGTGATATGGCCAATGATGTGATGTGATATATTGGATGTATGAGATGATCATGTTGTAATAGTTAATATCGACTTGCACGTCGATGGTACGGCAACCGGCGGGAGCCATAGGGTTGTCTTTAAACTAACGTGTGTGCTTGCAGATGCGTTTACTATATTGCTAGGACGTAGCTTTAGTAGTAATAGCATGAGTAGCACGACAACCCCGATGGCGACACGTTGATGGAGATCATGATGATGGAGATCATGGTGTGACGCTGGTGACAAGAAGATCGTGCCGGTGCTTTGGTGATGGAGATCAAGAAGCACATGATGATGGCCATATCATGTCACTTATGAATTGCATGTGATGTTAATCCTTTATGCACCTTATCTTGCTTAGAACGATGGTAGAATTATGAGGTGATCTCTCACTAAAATTTCAAGACGAAATTGTGTTCTCCCCAACTGTGCACCGTTGCGACAGTTCTTCGTTTCGAGACACCACGTGATGATCGGGTGTGATAGACTCAACATTCACATACAACGGGTGCAAAACAGTTGCACAAGCGGAACACTCGGGTTAAGCTTGACGAGCCTAGCATGTGCAGACATGGCCTCGGAACACATGAGATCGAAAGGTCGAGCATGAATCGTATAGTTGATATGATTAGCATAGAGATGCTTACCACATAAACTATTCTCGACTCACGTGATGATCGGACTTGAGATAGTGGATTTGGACCATGTACCACTCAAATGACTAGAGAGATGTACTTTTTGAGTGGGAGTTCTTAAGTAATATGATTAATTGAAATAATTGTCATGAACATAGTCTAATGGTCTTTGCGAATTACGATGTAGCTTGCGCTATAGCTCTACTATTTTTATATATTCATAGAGAAAATTTAGTTGAAAGTTGATAGTAGCAAACTTTGCAGACTTAGTCTGTAAAACCGAGGATTGTCCTCGTTGCTGCGCAGAAGGCTTATGTCCTTAATGCACCACTCGGTGTGCTGCACCTCGAGCGTCGTCTGTAGATGTTGTGAACATCCGACATACACGTTTCTGATGACTACACGATAGTTCAGTGCAAAATACTTAATGGCTTAGAAGCAAGGCGCCGAAGACGTTTTGAAATGTCACGGAACATAAGAGATGTTCTAAAGAGATGAAATTGTGATTTCATGTTTGTGCCCTTGTTAAGAGGTATGAGACCTCCGACAAGATTCTTTATCCACGAAGTAAAGGAGAAAATCTCAATCGTTGAGCGTGTGCTCAGATTATCTGAGTACGACAATCGCTTGAATCAAGTGGGAGTTGATCTTCAAGATAAGATAGTGATGGTTCTCCAAAGTCAGTGGCACCAAGCTGTGAGAGCTTCATGATGAACTATAACATATCAAGGATAGATACAATGATCCTTGAGCGATTCGCGATGTTTGACACTGCGAGAGTAGAAATCAAGAAGGAGCATCAATAGTTGATGGTTAGTAAAACCACTAAGTTTCAGGAAAGGCAAGGGCTAGAAGGGATACTTCATGAAACGGCAAAGCAGTTGTTGCACTAATGAATAGACCCCAGGTTAAACCCAAGCCCGGGACTAAGTGCTTCTGTTATGAGGGGAACAGTCACTGAGGCGGAGGAACTCTAGATACTTGGTAGATAAAAAGGCTGGCAAAAGTCGAAAGAAGTATATTTGATATACATGATGTTGATGTGTACTTTACTAGTACTCCTAGTAGCACGAGGGTATTGGATACCGGTTCGGTTGCTAAGTGATTAGTAACACGAAATGAAAGCTACGGCATAAACGGAGACTAGCTAAAGGCGAGGTGACGATACGTGTTGGAAGTGTTTCCAGGGTTGATATGATCAAACGTCGCACGCTCCCTCTACCATCGGGATTGGTGTTAAACCTAAATAATTGTTATTTGGTGCTTGCGTTAAGCATGAACATGATTGGATCGTGTTTATTGCAATACGATTATTCATTTAAAGAGAATAATGGTTACTCTATTTGCTTGAATAATCACCTTCAATGGTTTATTGAATCTCGATCGTAGTGTTACACATGTTCATGATATTGGTGCCAAAAGATACGAGGTAACGATGATAGTACCACTTACTTGTGCCACTGCCGCTTGAGTCATGTTGGTATAAATTGCATGAAGAGGCTCCATGCTGATGGATCTTTATACTCACTTGAGTTTGAATCACTAGTGACATGCAAATCATACCACATGAGCAAGGCCTTGTTTTCATTGAGATGAAACAAGATAGTAACTTGTTGGAAGTGATACATTCTGATGTATGCAGTCCAATGGGTGCTGAGGCACGCAGTGGATATCATTATGTTCTTACTTCAATGACGATTTGAGTAGATACAAGAGTATTTACTTAATGAATCACAAGTCTGAAATATTGAAAAGTTCAATTCTGTTTAGGAGTGAAGTTCGTCGTAACAAGAGGATAAACTGTCTACGATATGATCATAGAAATGAATATCCGAGTTACGAGTTTAGGTACGCAGTTAAGACAATGTGGAAATTGTTTCGCAGTTCATGCCACCTAGAACATCATAGTGTGATGATGTGTCTGAACGTCATAGCCACGCACTATTTGGTATGGTGCATGATATGATGTCTCTTATCGAATTACCACTATCATTTATGAGTTATGCATTAGAGACAACCGCATTCACTTTAAAATAGGGCACCGCGTATTTCCGTTGAGATGACACAGTATAGACTGAGGTTTAGAGTAAACTGTCGTTCATTGAAAGTTTGGGTCTTCGACACTTATGTGAAAAAGTTTCAGTCTGATAAGCTCGAACCCATAGCGGATAAATGCATCTTCATAGGATATCACATCTCCTATCTCAGATCCGAAAGCAAAGTGTTTGTTTCTAGAAACGGATCCTTTCTCGAGGAAAGGTTTCTCTCGAAAGAATTGAGTGGGAGGGTGGTAGAACTTGATGAGGTTATTGAACCATCACTTCAGCCAGTGTGTAGCAGGGCGCAGGAAGTTGTTCCTGTGGCGCCTACACCAATTGAAGTGAAAGCTGATAATGGTGATCATCGAGCATCGGATCAAGTTACTACAAACCTCCTAGGTTGACAAGGTCGCGTACTACTGCAGAGTGGTACGGTAACCCTATCTTGGAGGTCATGTTGTTGAGCAACAGTGAACCTACGAGTTATGAAGAAAGCAATGGTGGGCCTGGATCCCGACAAATGGCTGGAGGCCATGAAATCCGAGAGAGGATCCATGTATGAAAACAAAGTGTAGACTTTGGAAGAACTACTTGATGGTCATAGTACTTTTGAGTAAAGATGGATCTTTAAAAGGAAGACAGACGATGATGGTGATATGTCACTATTAAGAAAAGCTCGACTTGTCGCAAAGATGTTTCCGACAAGATCAAACAGTTGACTATGATGAGACTTTCTCACTCATAGTGATGCTGAAAGTCTGTAAGAATTATGTTAGTAGTTGCTGCATTATTTATGAAATATTGCACATAGGATGTCAAAACATTGTTTCCTCGACGGTTTCCTTGAGCAAACATTGTATGTGATACAACCAGGAGCTTTTGTCGATCCTAAAGATACTAGCAAGTATGCAAGCTCCAGCGATCCTTCAATGGACTGGTGCAAGCATCTCGGAGTTGGAATATACACTTTGATGAGATGATCAAAGATTTTGGGTTTGTACAAGGTTTATGAGAAACTTGTATTTCCAAAGAAGTGAGTGGGAGCACTATAGAATTTCCGATAAGAATATGTGGTTGACATATTGTGGATTAGAAGTAATGTAGAATTTCTGTAAAGCATACAAGGTTGTTTGAGAGGATTTTTTCGAAGGAATACCTAGATTGTGCTACTTGAACGTTGAGCATCAAAGATCTATGGAGATAGATCGAAAGCGCTTAATGGAAGTTTCAACAAGATGCATGCCTTGACAAGTTTTTGAAGGAGTTCAAAATAGATCAGCAAAGAAGGAGTTCTTGGTTGCGTTGTAAGGTGTGAATTTGAGTAAGACTCAAAACCCGACCCCGGCGGAATAAAGAGAATAGACGAAGGTCGTCTTCTATGCCTTGGCCCTAGAAACTGAAGTATGCCATGCTGGGTACCGCACCTGATGTGTGCCTTGACTCAAAGTCTGTTGAGAGGTACAGAGAGTGATCCATGATTGAATGACTAGGATCGGTCAAAATTTATTCTTAGTAACTGATAGACTAAGGAATTTTTCTCGATTATGGAGGTGGTTAAAGAGTTCGTCGTAAAGGGTTACGTCGATGCAAGCTTTGACACTAATCCGAATAACTATGAGTAGTGAAATGGATTCGTATAGTAGAGTAGATATTTGGAGTATTTCTGAATAGCACATAGTAGCAGCATCTATAAGATGACATAAAGATTTGTAAAGAACACACGGATCTGAAAGTTTCAGAACCGTTGACTAAAACCTCTCTCACGAGCAAGACGTGATCAGACCCCATGTTGGATTCGTTGGAATCACATGGTGATGTGAACTAGATTATTGACTCTAGTGCAAGTGGGAGACTGTTGGAAATATGCCCTAGAGGCAATAATAAATTAGTTATTATTATATTTCTTTCTTCATGATAATCGTTTATTATCCATGCTATAATTGTATTGATTGGAAACACAGTGCATGTGTGCATACATAGACAAAACACTGTCCCTAGTAAGCCTCTAGTTGACTAGCTCGTTGATCAAAGATGGTCAAGGTTTCCTGACCATAGGCAAGTGTTGTCACTTGATAACGGGATCACATCATTAGGAGAATCATGTGATGGACTAGACCCAAACTAATAGACGTAGCATGTTGATCGTGTCATTTTGTTGCTACTGTTTTCTGCGTGTCAAGTATTTGTTCCTATGACCATGAGATCATATAACTCACTGACACCGGAGGAATGCTTTGTGTGTATCAAACGTCGCAACGTAACTGGGTGACTATAAAGATGCTCTACAGGTATCTCCGAAGGTGTTCGTTGAGTTAGTATGGATCGAGACTGGGATTTGTCACTCCGTGTGACGGAGAGGTATCTCGGGGCCCACTCGGTAATACAACATCACACACAAGCCTTGCAAGCATTGTGACTTAGTGTAAGTTGCGGGATCTTGTATTAAGGAACGAGTAAAGAGACTTGCCGGTAAACGAGATTGAAATAGGTATGATGATACTGACGATCGAATCTCGGGCAAGTAACCTACCGAAGGACAAAGGGAATGACATACAGGATTATATGAATCCTTGGCACTGAGGTTCAAACGACAAGATCTTCATAGAATATGTAGGATCCAATATGGGCATCCAGGTCCCGCTATTTGATATTGACCGAGGAGTCACTCGGGTCATGTCTACATAGTTCTCGAACCCGCAGGGTCTGCACACTTAAGGTTCGACGTTGTTTTATGCGTATTTGAGTTATATGGTTGGTTACCGAATGTTGTTCGGAGTCCCGGATGAGATCACGAACGTCACGAGGGTTTCCGGAATGGTCTGGAAACGAAGATTGATATATAGGATGACTTCATTTGGTTACCGGAAAGTTTTCGGGCATTACCGGTAATGTACCGGGAATGACGAATGGGTTCCGGATCTTCACCGGGAGGGGGGACCACCCACCCAGGAGGGCCCAAGCACCTTGGGGTGGCGCACCAAGTAGGTGGGGTCAGCCCAAGTCTGTCTTGCGCAAGAGAGAAAGAAAAAAAACCAAAAGAAGAGAAAGAAAAAAAAGGAAAGGTGGGAAAGAAGAGAAGGACTCCACCTTCCAATCCTAGTTGGACCAGGATTGGAGGAGGACTCCTCCTCCCCTTGGTGGCGCAGCCCTTGGGGCTCCTTGAGCCTCAAGGCAAGCCTCCCCTCCCCTCCTCCTATATATATGGAGCTATTAGGGCTGATTTGAGACAACTTTTGCCACGGCAGCCCGACCACATACCTCCACGGTTTTTCCTCTAGATCACGTTTCTGCGGAGCTCGGGCGGAGCCCTGCTGAGATTAGATCACCACCAACCTCTGGAGCACCGTCACCCTGCCGGAAAACTCATCTACCTCTCTGTCTCTCTTGCTGGATCAAGAAGGCCGAGATCATCGTCGAGTTGTACGTGTGCTGAACGCGGAGGTGCCGTCCGTTCGGCACTAGATCGGAGCGGATCGTGGGACAGATCGCGGGACGGTTCGTGGGACGGTTCGCGGGGCGGATCGAGGTACGTGAGGACGTTCCACTACATCAACCGCGTTTCTTAACGCTTCTGCTGTGCGATCTACAAGGGTACGTAGATCGGAAATCCCCTCTCGTAGATGGACATCACCATGATAGGTCTTCGTGCGCGTAGGAAAGTTTTTGTTTCCCATGCGACGTTCCCCAACACCTTATTCCTTGGTCTTGGTGCTGCAATGGAGGAGCCTCTCCCATTCTTGGCGGCTGCCTAGGGAGAGGCAAATTCGTGGCTCCTGGTGGCTCTATCAAAATTAGGGGTTTTCTCTCCTTATATGTGCCTATGTGGTGCTCTATGACCCTCCGATGGATGGACCCTTGATCCAATGGCTCTAGGGAACCTCTACAACCTAGGGGCTCCTCACAACCCTCATGAGTCTTCAAAGTCGTGGCTTGGCCGAATATATCAGATATATTAAGACTTGGACTTAATCACCTCAACAATTCTTGTGATCCCGTAATCAGATATTTTCCTTTAGTAAAACAGGTCTCCAGATCGCATATGAACACCGTTTTGGACGAATTGTTAGTCCACAATTGTTGCCATAAAATTCCCCACACTTTCCTATTTTTACCTTTTCCATGTGATGCAGTGTTCGGGGGTCAAACTGACGATCACTAAAAACTGTTTGTGAACAGATTTCAGGAGAATCAGAGTCCTCCTCCAACAAGTCTCCTTTTGCATTTTTGACAATTTCTAATTAATTCCTAGAAATCAAAGTGTGAAACAACAACTTGTGCAATTTTGCAACCATTAATAGGTTAGTCTAAAAAATAATATAAACTTGTAGTAAAATGATTGTAAAACACCCAAGAATGATAAATATAACAGCATGGAACAAGCAAAAAATATAGATACGTTGGAGACGTATCAACATCCCCAAACTTAATTCCTGCTCGTCCTCGAGTAGGTAAATGACAAAAACAGAATTTTTGATGTGGAATGATGCGTAACATGTTCATCAAATTTTTTTCTTCTTTTTATAGCATGTACATTTGGACTTGTAAGTGATTCAAAGCAACAGTCTAGTTTTAACATAATGACTTCAATACTAAAGCATGTCAACAAGCAACCATGTCTTTCAAAATAGCAACACTAAACAAAGTTATCCCTAGCCCATCATGCTCAATCATTGATATATTCATGAAACACACTCAAATATTAGCTATGCCCAATGCTCAAGTACGATCATAGTGTTCCCTAGTTGGTGCTTATAAGAGAAGATGGAGACTCAAAGCACAATTAAAAATTGCATAAAGTAAATAGATAGGCCCTTCACAGAGGAAATTAGGGATTTGTAGAGGTGCTAGAGCTCAACGTTTAAATTTAGAGAGAAAAACTATTTTGAGTAGCATGCTTTTCCTGTCAACGAAAACGACAAAGTAGCTCACAATACTTTTCATTCTAGATACATTATAGGCGGCTCCCAAACAGAATGGTAAAGTTTTTTACTCCCCCTCAACCAATCAATCACACTCCATGGCAAGCCGAATCCACGGTTACCGTCCATACAAACAACATACCTGAGGAAGTTTTGTTTCATTATATTTGATTTGATTTTTGAGCATGGAACTGGGCATCCCGAATACCAGTCACTTTCTCGTGAATGATAGTGAATCAACACATATCATGAGAATAGCCCACCTAGTATGAGAAAATATTGGATACTCCCCACCGTTTCATGAGCGGTACGGGCACACAAAAGAGAAAAATTATTTTCAAAATTTAGAGATGGCACATACAAATTTTCTTGGAACGGCATGGAAATACCGCATATAGGTAGGTATGGTGGACTCATGAGACAAAACTTGGTTTATGGATTTTGGATGCACAAGTAGTATTTATACTTAGTACAAATGAAGGCTAGCAAATAGATTCGGAAGCAATCAAACCAAGAAATGAAAATTCACATAAGTGAGCATTGAGTCATAACTAACACCAAATAATGCACCACAGTAGGATGTAACTTCATTGCATAACTATTGACTTTCGTGCATGCATAGGGAATCACAAACCTTAAAACCAATATTCCTACTTAAAGCATAAATATTCACTAACATGACTCACATATTACTATCATCATGTTTCAAAACTATTACAAAGAATCAAGTTTAATTTGTTCCATGATCTTCATGAAAGTTTTTATTATATCCCTCTTGGATATCTATTACTTTGAGACTAGTTTCATATATTGCTATTGCCCTTTCTACATGCTCAAACCAATTTAAAGGAAGTAGAAGAGCATAAATATTTCATCCCTCAAAAAGGTATAAGTGAAGCATGAAAGTAAATGACAAAACTACTCCAAAACATATAAGTGAAGATCAATGAGTAGTCAAACAATTAAGTAGCTATGAGAGGATTTTCTCTCTCTCGCTCTCTTAATAAAGATTTTCAGATCTGAGTATTTTCTTTAAACATCAAGCAAAAGAAAAATAGCACCCCAAGAATAGGACGCATCATGTGAACGAATAAAAATTTAGGCTCAACATAGTCTAACCGATAGTTGATGAAGAGAGGTGGGATGCTAGCATCCCCAAGCTTAGATGCTTGAGAGTTCTTGAAATATTTACTTGGGGTTCCTTGGGCATCCCCAAGCTTGAGCTTTTGTATCTTTTTCAATCCTCTCGTATCCTGGTTTCACCTATTCTCACAAACTTCATTCACACAAAACTTGGAAAGAACTCGTAAGAAAGGTTAGTACACATAATAATAAATCAACTCTTTATGTATTGCCAAGACAAGGTGAATAATAATTGCAAAAATCATCTATTGTTTACTATAATTTCCACAATTTATATATATCAATATAGGCTATGGAAACTATAGGATAAGTAGATAACAAAACTATGACAACAATCTGTCCAAACAGAACAGTCTGTAGAAATTTATGAAAACAATGTACTTCTATAACTTAAAAAATTATGAAAATTTAGGAAATGCTATAAAATTTATATGACAAAACCGTGCAAAAATGTCAGAAACTTTTTTCACGTTCCAGTAAAATATGAAAATTCAAACACTACAGCACCGGTTTTTGTTTTTACACAGCACCAATCAAAGCTTGCAATGCAAGCATCCTAATGCAATTCTTGGAATTTTTTTATTGAAAAACATGATTATAAATAACACATAACAGAGAAAAACAAAATAAAATGACGCTTCAAGCAAAACTCATATTATGTGACGAATAAAAATATAGCTCCAAGTAAGATATACCGATAATGTTGAAGACGGAAGAGGGGATCCTTCCGGGGCATCCCCAAGCTTAGGCGCTTGAGTCTTCCTTGGATATTACCTGGGGGTGCCTTGTGCATCCCTAATATTAGGTTCTTGTCACTCCTTATTCTCCTCATATCGGTGTCTCACCCAAAAGTTGAAAACTTCAATCACACAAAACTTAACGGAACTTCGTGAGATCGGTTAGTATAATAAATAATGATCATTCACTTAGGTACTGTCAAGAAAATATTAATACTTTCTCCCACATGATACCTACTGTATTCTACTATTCCCATAATTTATATCACTGAATATAAGCTATGGGAACACTAAAACAAGCAAACTATGCATGCAAAACAAAATCTGTCAAAAATAGAACAGTGTGTGAAGATGTGTAGTGTAGCCATACTTCCCTATCTCTAAAAATTCTGAACAAATAGGAAAATTAAGGAAATTTGTATATCAATCATGTGTAAAAAATTCATATCAAAAGCACGTTCCACTAAATTTACAAAAGTCCTCGACTAAGAGCAAATGTTTCTGTTTTTGCATAGAATCAAGTCAACTGTCATCCACACTATCCCAAAGGCTTTACTTGGCACTTTATTGAAGTAAAAGGCATAAAACTTGATTAATACAGTAGCTTAATCATGTGAACACCAAAAAAAGAAAGTAAAAGTGTTGGGTTTTATCCCAACAAGCGCTTTTCTTTAAAGCCTTTTAGCTAGGCATGGTGATTTCAATGATGCTCACATAGGAATAATAATTATAATATGCAAAAGAGCATCATGAATATCATGACAAGCACATTTAAGTCTAACCCACTTCCTGTGCATTGGGATTTTCTAAACAAACAATTTATGGGAGCAAGAATCAACTAGCATAGGAAGCCAAAACAAGCATAACTTCAAAACTTTGAACACATAGAGAGGAAACTTGATATTATTGCAATTCCTACAAGCATATGTTCCTCCCTGATAATAATTTTCAGTAGCATCATGAAGGAATTCCACAATATAACCAGTACATAAAGCATTATTTTAATGATCTACAAGCATAGAAATTTTAATACTCACCAAATAAGCAAATTTATTCACATCAGTAGTAGTGGGAGCAAACTCAACTAAATAACTATCATGTGAAGCATAATCCAATTGAGAATTAAAATTGTGATGAGAAATTTCATGGTTATCATTATTCTTTATAGAATAAATGTCATCACAATAATCATCATAAATAGGAGGCATGCTTTCATCATAATAAATTTTCTCATCAAAACATGGGGGACTAAACATATAATCTTCATCAAACATAGCATCCCCAAGCTTGTGGCTTTGCATATCATTAGCATCATGAATATTCAACGAGTCATACTAACAACAATGTAATCATGCTCATCATACAAAGATTTAGTACCAAACATTTTAATAACTTCTTCTTCTAACACTTGAGCACAATTTTCCTTTCCATCATTTTCACGAAAGACGTTGAAAAGATGAAGCATATGAGGCAACCTCAATTCCATTTTTTGTAGTTTTCTTTTATAAAACCAAACTAGGGAAAACAAGAAACTAAAAGATTTAATTGCAAGATATAAAGATATACCTTCAAGCACTCACCTCCCCGGCAACAACGCCAGAAAAGAGCTTCGTTGACGGGATGTGACTGCCGCTTACCTAACCTCCTTGGCAACGGTGCTAGAAAAGAGCTTGATGTCTACTACAAAACCTTCTTCTTGTAGACTCGCGTTGGGCCTCCAAGCGCAGAATTTTGTAGGACAATAGCAAGTTTCCCTCAAGTGTATGACCTAAGGTTTATCAATTTGTGGGAGGCGTAGGATGAAGATGGTCTTTCTCAATCAACCCTGCGATCAAATAACAAAGAGTCTCTTGTGTCCCCAACACATCCAATACAATAGTAAATTGTATAGGTGCACTAGTTCGGCAAAGAGATGGTGATACAAGTGTAATATGGATGGTAGATATAGGTTTTTTTGTAATCTGAAAATATAAAAAACAGCATGGTAACAAATAGTAAACATCAAGCAAAACATTGTATAAATGCTTGGGAACAAGACCTAGGGTTCATAGTTTCACTAGTGCAAGTTCTCTCAACTATACTAACATAGTTGAATCATATATAAATGCCTCACGTGCGACAAAGAGTTCACTCCAAAGTCACGAATAGCGAAGAACAAACGAAGAAATTATTGTAGGGTACGAAACCATCTCAAAGTTATCTTTTCTGATCAATCTTATGAGCTATCCCTATAAGTGTCACGAACAGACCTAGAGTTTGTACTAAAATAACACCTTAAGATACACATCAACCAAAACCCTAATGTCACCCAGATACTCCAATGTCACCACAAGTACCCATGGGCATGATTACACGATATGCATCACATAATTTTAGATTCATCATGTTCAATCCAACACAAAGAACTTCAACGAGTGCCCCAAAGTTTCTACCGGAAGCCAAGAGGAAAACATAAGCCAACCCCTATGCATAGATTCACAAGGTCACGGAACCCGCAACTTGATCACCAAAACATACATCAAGTGGATCAATAGAACATCACATTGTCACCACATATATCCCATTGCAAGACATACATCAAGTGTTCTAAAATCCTTAAAGACTCGATCCGATAAGAAAACTTCAAAGGGAAAACTCAATTCATCACAAGAAGATAGAGAGGGGAAAACTCCATATGATTCATCTATATCAATAAAGCTCGCGATACATCAAGATCGTTCCATCTCAAGAACACGAGAGAGAGAGATTGAACACATAGCTACTAATACATACCCTCCGCTCCGAAGAGGATTACTCACACATTATGATGGTGAGAAAGAGAGATCTGTTGATGGAGAGGTGCAGCCCCGAAGAGATGGAGGAGATGGCGGCCACAGCATCGGCGACGGACGACAGCGGTGGCGACGAACGGCGGCCCCTTGCCCCTCCTTCTTCCTTGGTCTTGGTGCTGCAATGGAGGAGCCTCTCCCTTTCTTGGCGGCTGCTAAGGGAGAGGCAAATTCATGGCTCTTGGTGGCTCTACCAAAATTAGGGTTTTTCTCTCCTTATATGTGCCTTTGTGGTGCTCTATGGCCCTCTGATGGATGGACCCTTGATCCAATGGCTCTCGGGAACCTCTAGAACCTTACTAGGGGCTCCTTACAGCCCTCATGAGTCTCCAAAGTCGTGGTTTGGCTGAATATATCAGATATGTTAAGAGTTGGACTCGATCACCTTAACAATTCTCTTGATTCCATAATCAGATATTTTCCTTCAGTAAAATGGGTCTCCAGATCTCATACGAACTCCATTTTGGACGAATTTGTAGTAAACAATCATTGCCATAAAATTACCAACACATTCCTAGTTTTAGCTTTTTACATTTGACGCCGTGTTCGGGGGTCAAACTGATGATCTCTAAAAACTGTTTGGGGACAAATTTCAGGAGAGTTAGAGTCCTCCTCCAACAAGGCTTCTTTTGCCTTTTTTCGACAATTTCTAATTAATTCTTATAAATCAAAGTGTGAAACAAGAAATTGTGCAATTCTGCAACCATTAATAGGTTAGTCCCAAAAAATAATATAAAGTTGTAGTAAAATGATTGTAAAACATTCAAGAATGATAATATAACAGCATGGAAGAAGCAAAAATTATAGATACGTTGGAGACGTATCAGATGCCAGCTCAATGCTTCATGCTAATGTCCGAGTGAGTGCGATTGTAAGTTCATTTCTGATTGAATTCTGTCCATCTGGACTCTACACCCACTGGATGTTTTCTTTTGGCGTATACTTGTTTGTTTCTGGTCCAGTGGGGGCACGCTGAGTGCATCCACTCGGTGTAGTCCCCGAGACCGCTGTCGAATTACGGTGACATCGGCACGGGTCTTTTATTGGTTTTTGATAGTCGTTGACACTCGACATGACATATCTATGCGGGTGATAATAAATCTAGTGGGGGCACGCTGAGTGCACCCACTCGGTGTAGTCCCCGAGGCCGTCATCGAGTGCTTGCATCGGTGGGGGTCTGATTGAGATAGTTTTAGACATTTGCTCTTTTTTTTTGACTCGGACAGGACAGACCTTGTCGAGTGGTGTCGTATCCAGTGGGGGCAGGCTGAGTGCACCCACTGGGTGTAGTCCCTGAGACTACTGTCGATCGTTTACGATGGGCAGTAGTCTTAAGAACTTGGACTCATGGTCCTTTTTCGTACTTGTAGTACTTTTATCACTCGGTCTGTCGAGTGAATGTTTTTCCTTAGTGTCTCCACAGCTGAAATTTTTTCGTAGGGCTGAAAAGGTCCTAACCAGCAAGATTTATCATGTAGGTTTCATGGACATCATTTTGATCAACCATGATATGATGCTTTGCAGGGGTGTGGGGTGGGGCGGTGGGCCGCCATCTAGTCGACTGAACTGCTCTTCTCCACTCGGGAGTGGAGAAATATTAGTGTTGACTGAACTATTTCTTTGATGATTTCAGAAAACCCGTGAGTTTGGGATGAAGTACGTCAACTTGGAAAAGGAGAAGAACCATCTTCAACTGGATTTGGAGGTGACCACAAATGATCTGAATCTCTTGAAGAAGGCGCTCGAAGACAAAGGCAAAGCACTTGCTGAGGCTAAGGAGAAACCCGAGGCCGCAGAGAAGAAGCTCGCTGCAGCCAGCAAATTGGAGGAGGAGAATGCCAAACTAAAGCAGGAACGGACCGACTCGAACAAGAAGCTTGAATAGATGACCAAGAGGAGGAACGACGTGGAGAACTACTTGGGCGACTTCGCAAAGAAGATGTTTGGCATGCGTACTGGTAACTTCCTTTTGCTGAGTGAATTTCCTCCATTTCCACCAAATGATAGTATGGCCAACTTTTCATTTTCCCTTCGTGTAGACTTCTGCCAGGATTTTGACAAGGAGAGTGAAGAGATCGAGCCAAATTTGGACCCCACCAAGTCACCCGTTGGGGACGCTATGGCCAGGAACATGTTTCGCCTTGATGCTCGTCTCAAAAATGTTCAAGAATATGTAGCCCGACTGAGTGCTGCACTGGAGAGGATCGACAAGGAACTTTGGCCAAAAGAGACCCTCCAGACGGACCTTGAGTCAATGATGAGCCGCCTCAACCAGATTCCCAGTCGAGTACAAGCATGGAAGAAATTTGTTGCACGCTGCGGAGCTGACGTGGCTCTTTCACTCGTTCGGGTGCATTGCAAGGAGGCTAAGGAGGACAAACTGAAGGCGCTCCAGGTGGCCAACACAAAAAAGCTTCAGTTCGAGGACTTCATGGAGATATTCATCGACGCAGCCACCCACATCGCTGATGGGATTGATCTAGACACCTTCGTCTAGCCTGCGAGTCCCGACGAGCCTTGAAAAAACTTTGATTGAAGTTCAAACTTTACTTGCCTCGGTATGCCGAGTGATGGTCTAACCATTTTAAACTTCGTTCGGGTCTTAAACCCGAGTACTTTCATTTGCATAGACAACCTTAATCCGTGATGGGGATCATGAGTTTATCTGCATTTTGCTTTCCAATCCTTTGCTTGACTAAGTTTGTTTGGTCATTACTCGGAAGAATTTTGAGCTTAGGCGAAACCTTGTTCGCGGCTAAGTCTCTGAGTAAGAGGAGTGCTCGTCATTTGGGAAAGTTTTTTACTTAGGCAAGGACTGATTCACACCAAAGTATCCGAGTGAATAGGTTGCTATTCACTCGGTTGGATTTTAACTTAGGCGAAAACTTGTTCGCAGCTAAGTTTCTGAGTTAGAGGGTGCTCACCACTCAGAGGGTTTTTAACTTAGGCGAAGACTTGTCCCTCGAGTGAGAGGATCGCTCACCACTCGGAGTGTTTTTAACTTAGGCGAATACTTGTTCGCAGCTAAGCCCCCGAGTGAGAGGACCGCTCACCACTCGGAGTGTTTTTAACTGAGGCAAAGACTTGTTCGCAGCTAAGCCCCCGAGTGAGAGGATCGCTCACCACTCGGAGTGTTTTTAACTTAAGCGAAGACTTGTTCGTAGCTAAGCCCCCGAGTGAGATGATCGCTCACCACACGGAGGGTTTTTAACTTAGGCGAAGACTTGTTCGCAGCTAAGCCCCCGAGTGAGAGGATCGCTCACCACTCGGAGGGTTTTCAACTTAGCGAAGACTTGTTCGCAGCTAAGCCCTCGAGTGAGAGGATCGCTCACCACTCAGAGTGTTTTTCACTTAGGCGAAGACTTGTTCGCAGCTAAGCCCCCGAGTGAGAGGATCGCTCACCACTTAGAGGGTTTTTAACTTAGGCGAAGACTTGTTCGCAGCTAAGCCCCCGAGTGAAACGATCGCTCACCGCTCAGTGTTTTTAACTTAGGGGAAGACTTGTTCTTATCTAAGCCCCCCAGTGAGAGGATCTCTCACCACTTGGAGGGTTTTTAACTTAGGTGAAGACGTGTTCGCAGCTAAGCCCCCGAGTGAGAGGATCGCTCACCATTCAGAGTGTTTTTAACTTAGGGAAGACTTGTTCGCACCTAAGCCCCCAAGTGAGAGGATCGCTCACCACTTGGAGGGTTTTTAACTTAGGCGAATACTTGTTCGCAGCTAAGCCCCCGAGTGAGAGGATCGCTCACCACTCAGAGTGTTTTTAACTTAGGCGAAGACTTGTTCGCAGCTAAGCCCCCGAGTGAGAGGATCACTCACTACTCAGAGTGTTTTTAACTTAGGTGAAGACTTGTTCGCAGCTAAGTCTCTGAGTGAGAGGGTCGCTCGTCACTCAGAGTGTGTTTTGAACTTAGGCGAAATATGGTTCGCAACTAAGTCTCCGAGTGAATAGGTTGGAATTCACTCGGCTGGGTTTTAACTTAGGCGAAAACTTGTACGCACCTAAGCCCCAGAGTGAGAGGGTCGCTCGCCACTCGGAGTGTTTTTTTTTAATATGAGATTGCACGACCGGAATCGAATACAAACTCAAGGAGTCATAACTTTGATAAGCAACATTGTCTATAACACTCTTATTACGTCAAACCACTCAATTTTCAAGTGTAAAAATGTCGAAGTAAATCTGTGTTCCAAGCACGTGGTTTGTCAATTCTCTTCTTGAGGTTGAAGAGGTGGTAGGCCCATTGTTTAGCACTTTGGTAATGACTAAAGGACCTTCCCATGCGGGGGCGAGCTTGTGAGGCCGCTACTGATCCACTCGGAGCACCAGATCACCTTCGTGGAACAACCAACTCCTGACATGCCTTGCATGGAAACGACACAAATCCTGCTGGTATATTGTCGACCGAATCAAGGCTAGTTCGCGATCTTCTTTTATAAGATCTACACCGTACTGTCGTGCCTGTTCGGCTTCAGCCTCAGAATAAAGCTATACTCGCGGAGAACTCTGAAGGAGATCACTCGACAAAATGGCTTCGGTTGCATATACCTAGAAGAAAGGAGTGCGTCCAGCCGACCGGTTGGGAGTCATCCTCAAGCCCCACAGAACTGACGATAATTCATTAACACAAGCTCCAGCTACATGTTCCAGATCTCGCATCAGTCGAGGCTTCAACCCTTGAAGGATAAGGCCATTCGCTCGCCCAGCTTGACCATTAGTCTGGGGGTGTGATAACCCACAAGTATAGGGGATCAATTGTAGCCTTTCTCGATAAGTAAGAGTGTCGAACCCAATGAGGAGCTAAAGGTAGGACAAATATTCCCTCAAGTTCTATCGACCACCGATACAACTCTACGCACACTTTACGTTCGCTTTACCTAGAACAAGTATGAAACTAGAAGTACTTTGTAGGAGTGAAAGGATAGGCTTGCAAGAAAGTAAAAAACACGTAAATAAAACTAGGGGTTGGTTAGATAAAGAAACAACTACGAGTGTCTAACGAGTGTGGAAAAGTGGTGGTAGGATTTGAGGAATTGTCCCTAAGCAATTGACTACGTTACTAGATAGATAGCAAGTATCATGTGGGAGAGGCCTCTGCTAGCATGTCATCCCTTACTTGGAATTATATGCACTTATGATTGTAACTATTAGCAAGCGTCTGCAACTACTAACGTTCATTAAGGTAAAACCCAACCATAGCAATAAGATATATTGGTCCCCCTTCAATCTCATATGCATCAATTTCTATGCTAGGTTTGAAGCTTCTGTCACTCTAGCCTACCAATACATAGTCCTATCAACATACAACTAACCCTATGGTGTGATCCACGCGCGCGATCATATGATGGGCACCAAAGGACAGCAACATAACCACAAGCAAATTAAACCAATCATAGCAATTCATCAATCACCGATAGGACAACGAAAATCTACTCAAACATCATAGGATAGCAACACATCATTGGATAATAATATATAGCATAAAGCACCATGTTCAAGTAGAGGGTACAACGGGTTGCGGGAGAGTGAATCGCTGAATATAGATGGGGGGAGATGATGGAGATGTTGGTGAAGATGACGGAGGTGTTGGTGTAGATCGCCGTCACACGATGATGTCCCGGGCGGTGTTCCGGCGCCGTCGGGAGAGAGTCCCCCTCCTTCTTCTTCTTCCTTGACCTCCTCCCTAGATGGGAGAAGGGTTTCCCCTTTGGTCCATTGTGGGGACCCCGACTAGCAAGTCGAGTTCGCCGTGCCCAGTGACCCCAAGGATCAATGTTCACTGAACACAGATACAGAATAATAGAGTCTTACATCCAAGTACCAAATTATTACATCAAATGACCAGAAGGTCGGGTTCAATAGCAAGGCCTAAAGCCAAATAAAACGGATACATCGAGTAGCGGAAACTCGTAAGGGCTAAGCGGTGCCCATGCCATCAAGCCTACACCGACAGGCATTCTGACTCGGAAGCGTCCTAGATCACAGGTCCGTCTCCGACGGCGTACTCATCGCCAAACTCCGGTCCTTCCATGTCTGGTCAATAACATAACCAGTGGCAAGCCAAAGAGTACTTTGAATGTACTCGCAAACAGCCCATGACATATATATGGTAATGAATAACAGTAACAGGTATCCTTAGTGGAATGCAATGTGGTGGCATGATCAGGTATATGCAACAAGTTAAAGAATTACTTCTGAAGAACAGGTTACAGATATTGACATATCTGTCAAGGGTTGAACACACCGGGTTCACCCTGTATGCCAAGTCATCGGACTTGTCATATCCTCTAGGTATTAATGAGGGCTAACCATCCGGGTTTACCCTATATGTCAAGTCACCGAACTTGATCATATTATTGTGATCATCATGATTATAACAACATCTTTTTAACACCACACACACACACTTGGTTTATGCGGAAACTCAGGACGTAGTTTAAGCAGCACCACCCAACTGTCCTTGACCGTGGACATGGCTATTCAAATAGTTTACACTCTGCAGAGGTAGTACGCTGGACCCACGAGAAACGGAATACTTCCGTGTCATCCACGACTCGCGGTATATCACATATACCCGAGGTAAGTACCCGATCATCATCTTTCCCTTGACGATACTAGACAAAGAGATCCACTCGATTGGTACCCAGCCCACATGTTGTACGTCTTACGAGCACCGACTCTGGACTGTAACAACCATGCAGGGACCAACGGTGTGCCTGGAACTCATAATAATGGCATAGTCGTCCTACCTGGCACGACCCCATCACGAGAGTGACACCGATCACTCCCGCCACTAGTAATGTGGCTCTTTGCTAGTACCGACCACAGTAATCAACAAAGCCCCGTCCCATAAAGGGGTATCGTGGTCGTACTGGGTAAGGTTGGGACGGTCGACACATCATAAATCTAATCCATTTCCGAAACCATACTCACACCAAAATCACCGGTGCATCACTTCACCAAAAGTGATCACCAACTCGTCATCACCCTCGGGCATTAGTGGCACCCGACGGGGTTTTCATAAACTCTTTATTTAACTCATCATCATGCTCATGTTAAAATGCTCTATTATTACTTGTCAACATGATAATATCATGGCCCTCACGGGTCAAGCTCAACGCAGTGATTCTACTTTACTAGCCAACATGACAGTAGCATGATCCTCGTAGATGGTAGGATCAGCTCATCATGCTCATGCTCTGAGGAGCCATGTGAATATCACTACTGTAAATGCAAGTGCTTCGAAGAAGCCTTCGGTACCATCACATCAATGATGAACCGGCATCGAGATCACATGCAACGGAAAATACTTGCTATTCTAGCATGCATCATTTATTTACTTAAGTCATGGCAAAAGGGCATGCTTGCCTTGGTCAGCTAGGTATCCGGGGTCTTCGAGGTCTTCCGCTCCGGATCCTCCGTCACTCGGTAACTCTACCGTCGAGAAAGGAATAAATAAATACTAGCTCTCACTAAAACAGATCACAAAGTGCTTTTAAAAATGTTGCAAGGCTTGAATAAATTCAGGATATTATTTTGAAAAATGTTTCCTATTGTTTTATTAGCTAATCATATTTATTTAAAAGCAAACAGAAGCAAACAAGTTCTTTTTAATATCATTTTATTATACCAAAATAGTTTCTGTTATTGATAAATGTCAACTATTACAGAATCAAATACTACTCATTTTTAGAAAAATACTGGTGGAAGAATTATATTTTTCTACTGGCTAAATCTTTTTATAAAAATCATTTAGTTTGATGGATTAAAACAAAAGAAAAAGGCCAGGGGAAACAGATCCAGCCGGCCCAGCCAGCAGGCCTGGCCACCAGGCGCGCGCGGGCCAGGTTCAAACCTGACCTGCGGGCCCCTGGGGTCAGCGTCAGCGGCTGCGTGCGCTGGCTGCCCCAGGACACCGACAGGTGGGCTCCACCTGTCGGGTCCTTCTCCTACCTCCGGCCAGAGAGGTGGAGATGGACGCCGGCGAGGCTGCCGTTGTCCTCAGGCCTAGC
Source organism: Hordeum vulgare subsp. vulgare (assembly GCF_904849725.1). Taxonomy (NCBI): domain Eukaryota; kingdom Viridiplantae; phylum Streptophyta; class Magnoliopsida; order Poales; family Poaceae; genus Hordeum; species Hordeum vulgare. The sequence continues at coordinate 390,534,747 of NC_058522.1, forward strand.
TAGGAACGGGAACGGGTTCCTCGTGCCTCCGCCTACCTGCTCGTGGTCGGGACGTCACCGGAGGTGGTCTGGGTCACCGGCGACGAGGTGCTCGTGGCGGAATGGTTTCGGGTTCGTGTTGAATTAGGGGCTAGGGGTATGGATTTGCTCGGGAGAGTTAGGGGAAACGTTCCTGGTGTCGAGGGGAGTGTAATGAGAGGTCGGGCAGCGCAGGAGCCGACGTGTAGCCGGAGATCGACCGGAGCTCCGAGGCGGAGGGGCCTCGGTCAATCTCGAGCACCGGGGCTCTCTGAGCTCGATTGGGCGGCTAGGGAGTGTCTACTGGTTGTGCTGAAGCTGCTTGGAGGGTGTTGGAGTGCCGGGGGGGTCTATTTATAGTCCAACGACGGTGACCCGACTCGGGCACGCCGGTGACTCACCGTGGCACGCGTGCAAGCACAGTGAGGTGCTGGCCGCGAAACCACGGGTTCGGGACGTGGTTTAGGGCCTCCTGGTGCAACGGCCGCAGAGGGAAAGCGAGTGGGGACGAGCTGCAGCGACCGTGCATGCTCGGCCGCGTCGGGCGCGCACGGGCACGCGTCGCCTGAGCTCTTGCGCGAGGGGGAGAGGGTCCCTGGGGTAGCTTTGCACTGAATGGTTGTCGGGGGAGTGCTTGGACATAACTGGGGAGGCTGGGACCGGCCGGAGCGTCGGCCCCTTGCGGGTGGCTCTCTGCAGCGCGCCCAGAGCGCAGTTTTGGCATGCCACGGCATGCTGGCTCGCTCTGGGGCACTTGGGACGTGTCCTCCATGTCCTGAGTGTTGCTGGGAGTGTCCCTAGCCATTGTGGTTTAGTGGGAGCTCGGGCTGGTCAAGGGAGCAAGGAACACTGGTGTTGCCAGTACTGTACTGCAGCTCAAATTGGAGTTCTTGTCACTTGTGCTTGGAATTGGGGAGGGGCTGGTTGACTGGGTGTTCAGGGTGTTCTGGTGCTCTAACCCACCAAGTTTGGGGCCTTGACATTGGGTAAAACAGTGGCTAGGAAGGTTTTTACCTTCCTGTCAGTAGATGTTCGACAGTGACTTGGGGTGCTTCCACTCCACCACTGTAAATGAAACTTAACAGGTTTGGTCTTGGGGTAAAAACATGGGGTTCCACCAAATCTGAGCTCCATTGAACAAGTTTGGCTTTGCAAACTTGAAAATGTCTCAAAGTGACCAGTACATTCCTTTACAAAGGAAGTGTGGTCAAACAGAGTCTCACAAATCCCATTTTTGGTGTGGAGTCCTCATTTGGGGTGTTAAACACCTCTGCAAAGTTTCAGCTCCATTGGAGAAACTTTGCAATGTAGAGTTGTTCCAACTCTACTCTGACAGAGAGGGTTTTGGGCTCTTTAAGTGCACTTCCCCACCTTGGATCAAGGTGAGATTTTAGGTGAGCACCTAATATGGTTTGGTAGGGCTCCTGTAATTTTATGGGAATTTACTGAGATACTTTCCTTTGGAAACATCTCAAAAAGCTAAAACAAACAGAAATGGTTTTCAGGGTTTTACTCAATTAATATTAATATAAAATAGGGTTGAAAATCTTATGTATGGAGAATATATGTCCTTCTGAGCTTCCATGAATTTACTCAGAATTTTCTAAGGAAGGAAAGTAATTTTCCTTGTGGAAATATCATTACTGGCCTTAGAAATAGACATAGATATAAAATAGGAAAATAATATTTTAAATCACTAAATAATGTTTTTAATGAATGAAAATGATATTAGGATCAGATCACCAACTTTAGTTGGAAGTGCCACTTGGCTTCATGAGCTAGTAGTGTATCCCAACATGATGAAGGTGATCTTGATGTAAAGGAAAAAGGGTTTTTGATGAGAGCAAAATAATAAGTTTTTCATGGGTTTGAGTCATCAAACAAGCAAGCATACACTCAAACAAGGACTGACATTGCACTCACAACATTATTTGAAAAAAAATTAACAAGCTCTGATTTTTACACAGAAAACTTGGGGTGAAAAACAGGGTGTGACATCCATGGTCTCCATGGCGGCGGAGGGGCGAGAGCCCCTCCGAGATTGGATCTCTCTCTATGTGTCCTTCTATTTCTGCGCTCTCAGATTTTGCGTTTCACCATTTCTTAAATCCCGGAGATCCGTAACTCCGATTGGTCTGAAATTTTAACACGATTTTCTTCCGGATATTATCTTTCTTGCGGCAAAAGAAGGGATCTAACCGCCTTAAGGAGTGGCCACAAGCCTGCCTGCCATGGACCCACCCCCTGGCCGCGGCGACAGGACTTGTGGGCACTCCGTGGATCGCCTCGCGTTGATTCTTCTTCCCAAAAATCATAAATATTCCAAAAAAAACCCCGTAAGTTTTTATTACGTTTGGACTTCATTTGGTATGGATATTCTGTGAAACAAAAAACATGCAACAAACAGGAACTGGCACTGGGCACTGGATCAATATGTTAGTCCCAAAAATAGTATAAAAAGTTGCCAAAAGTATATGAAAGTTGTAGAATATTGGCATGAAACAATCAAAAATTATAGATACGACGGAGACGTATCAGCATCCCCAAGCTTAATTCCTGCTCGTCCTCGAGTAGGTAAATGATAAAAAAGATAATTTTTGATGTGGAATGCTACCTAGCATAATCTTGATCATATAATCTAATCGTGGCATGAATACTAAAACACGAGTGATTCGAAGCAATGGTCTATCATTTGACATAAAGACAATAATATTTCAAGCATACTAAAAAAGCAATCATGTCTTCTCAAAATATCATGGCCAAAGATAGTTATCCCTACAAAATCATATAGTCTGGCTATGCTCCATCTTCCCCACACAACGTATTTAAATCATGCACAACCATGGTTTTAGCCAAGCAATTGTTTCATACTTTAGTGTTCTCAAACTTTTCAACTTTCATGCAATACATGAGCGTGAGCCATGGACATAGCACTATAGGTGGAATAGAATATGGTGGTTGTGGAGAATACAAAAAGGAGGAGATAGTCTCACATCAACTAGGCGTATCAACGGGCTATGGAGATGCCCATCAATAGATATCAATGTGAGTGAGTAGGGATTGCCACACAACGGATGCACTAGAGCTTATAAGTGTATGAAAGCTCACAAAAGAAACTAGTGAGTGTGCACCCAACTTGCTTGCTCACGAAGAACTAGGGCAGTTTTGAGGAAGCCCGTCATTGGAATATACAAGCCAAGTTACATAATGAAAATTTCCCACTAGTATATGGAAGTGACAACATAGGAGACTCTCTGTCATGAAGATCATAGTGCTATTTGAAGCACAAGTGTGAAAAGGGGATAGTAGCAATTGTCCCTTCTCTCTTTTCTCTCATTTTTTTTGTGGGCTCTTTGGCCTCTTTTTTTATTTTATTTTTTTTATTTTGGTGGGCATCTTTGGCCTCTTTTTTATAAATGGGCTTCGCTGGCCTCTTTTATTTCCTCACATGGGACAATGCTCTATTAATGATGATCATCACACTTACAACTCAATACTTAGAGCAATGTTGACTCTATATGAAATGCCTTCGGTACTATACCGTGACAATGATCTAGCATAGCAATGACATCAAAAAACGGACAAGCCACGGAAACATCATGCTAGCTATCTTATGATCATGCAATGGCAATATGGAAGTGGTGGCACATGTCATGAGACGGAACGGTGGTAATTGCATGGCAATATATCTCGGAATGGCTATGAAAATGCCATAATAGGTAGGTATGGTGGCTGTTTTGAGGGAGGCTATATGGTGGGTGTAATGCACCGGCGAAAGTTGTGCGGTACTAGAGAGGCTAGCAATGGTGGAAGGGTGAGAGTGCGTATAATCCATGGACTCGACATTAGTCATAAAGAACTCACATACTTATTGCAAAAGTCTATTAGTCATCGAAACAAGGTACTACACGCATGCTCCTAGGGGAAAGGTTGGTAGGAGTTAACCACCGTGCGATCCCGACCTCCACACAAAGGATGACAATCAATAAATAAATCATGCTCCGACTTCATCACATAACGGTTCACCATACGTGCATGCTACGGGAATCACAAACCTTAACACAAGTATTTCTAAAAATACACAATTACTCACTAGCATGACTCTAATATCACATATTCATGTCGCAAAACTGTTGCAAGGAATCAAACATATCATATTCAGTGATCTACAAGTTTTATGTAGGATTTTATGACTAACCATGTGAATGACCAACTCCTGTTAACTCTCTAAATAGGTATAAGTGAAGCATGAGAGTTCAATTCTTTCTACAAAAGATATGCCCCGCTCTAACAAATATAAGTGAAGCAAAAGAGCATTCTACAAATGGCGGTTTTCTATGTGTAAGGAAACAGGCAATCCAAACTTCAAAAGATATAAGTGAAGCACAAGAAGCATTCTATAAAGCCAACCAAGGACTGTTTCATACCAGCATGGTGCATAAAAGAAAAAGGAAAAATAAACACAAAAGACGCTCCAAGCATTTGCACATATCATGGGACGAATTAAAATATAGCTCCGAGTAAAATTACCGATAGATTGTAGACGGAAGAGGCGATGCCTTCCGGGGCATCCCCAAGCTTAGACGCTTGAGTCTTACTTGAATATTGCCTTGGGGTGCCTCGGGCATCCCCAAGCTTAGGCTCTTGCCTCTCCTTATTCCTTCATCCATCGTGCTCTCACCCAAAACTTGAAAACTTCAATCACACAAAACTCAACAAAACTTCGTGAGATCCGTTAGTATAATAAAATAAATCATTACTTCAAGTACTGTTGTGAACTCATTCTAAATTCATATTAGCATTATATCTACTGTAATCCAACTTCAGCATGGTGCATACCCTCCGATACTACCCATAGATTCATCAAAATAAGAGAACAATGTATAGAAAACAGAATCTGTCAAAACAGAACAGTCTGTAGCAATCTGTATATTCCGTATACTTCTGATGTCTCAAAAAATCTGAAAATTACGAACATCTGGCAAATTTTCATATCAATCAGCAGCAAAAAGAATCAACTTAAAAGCTCTTCCAGAATAAAAATGAAAATTAATTTCGTGAGCAGAAAGTTTCTGTCTTTTCTCAGCGTGATCAAACAACTATCACCCAAACTAATCGTAAAGGCTTTACTTGGCACATTATTTTTAAAAACACAAATTAATTGTACAAGGGGATAATTATTTTTGTGAGAAACTTCCATGAAAAATTCTACAATGATTCCATGAGCATGAACACAAGTGTTCAAGGTCGACCCTCACTTCCGCAATGCATCACCTTTCAATCGCTTCTCTTTTTGAAAAAAATTTAAGTTCCCCTCTATATTTTTTGTTTTTAAACTAAATAAAATCACTCAACAGAAATAAATGACTCTCTAAAACTTCCGGGTTGTCTCCCAGGCAGCGCTTTCTTTAAAGCCATTAAGCTAGGCATAAAGTGCTCAAGTAATGGATCCACCCGGATCCCAAGGTATATCAAAGCCAATTTTAATTATCAATGATTTGAAATTTAGTAGTGAGCACAAGATAACATATATCATGCAATGACGAAGTCTAACTCTCTTCCTATGCATTGGCATGTCATAAAAGAACAATTTATGCACACCAAGTAAAGGCCAATACATAGCATAAGCAGTTTCTTGCAATTTTATCGTATTGGAAACATAGAGACGTGGAGATGGAGTTCCTCTCTCATAATAATTGCAAGTAGGAGAAGCAAGCACATGCATATTATAATCATCAAAATCATCGTGTGTAACATAAGAAACTATAGCTAGCTCATCTTCATAAGCATCATTCATAATGGCATCATGGCCACAAGCATAGCAAGCACCAAGTTCATCAAAATGGGATATTTCAAACGAATCCAAGGGATCATAGCATTCATCCTTTGGTAAGCACGAAGGGAAATTAGATAATGTATGAATAGAAGAGTTACTCTCATTAGAAGGTGGACACGGGTAGCTAGTCCGCTCTTCCTCCTTTTGTTCTTCGCTCTCCTCTTCATCTTTTTCATCTAATGAGCTCACAATTTCAGCATTTTCTTCTTCCATAGTTTCCCGCAAAATAATAGTCTCTTCTTGGGCAGCATAGGATTTCTCCTTAAATTGTTCAATATGGGCATTATATTCATAATTAGTATAACAATAACGAAGCATAGCCAAATTTTCAGATCGGTAAGGAGCATCATCATTATCATCACACCTTTTAAACAGAGCCTCAATTTCATAAGCACCCATAAAAGCAACAAACTCTTCTATTTGATCCACATCATAGTAATCATATATACCATTAGCATAAGAAGCCAAGGTTCTATGATCATTAAATTCACAAGAAAAGGGAAGGTGTGGAGCCTTCATCCTAGAGCAACAAGTAACACCATATCTCTTGCATAGTTCCCAAGCATACCATTTCAACAAATGGATTTGATCCCATAAAAGTTTCCCTTTTTGAGTCAAGCGATAATCCCTAAAGTATTCACGTTGATCCAACGTGTATCCCATTATATAATTGAATGGGGCTTTCTCAGGATTATTAAAGAAGTGCATAATATTTTCCACATAACGAGCCTCGAGGGTTTTAGGAGATTCCCCATCTCCATGAGTAGCAAGTACTCCTAATTTTTTTTGTATTTCGTGTTCCATATCCATAACTAAAGATAGAGAACAACCCAGAACAACAAATAAATCTACTTAGTGATAAAGCAAACAAGCACACACGAGGATATTCACCCCACGCTATTGCTCCCCGACAACGGCGCCAGAAAAAGGTCTTGATAACCCACAAGTATAAGGGATCAATTGTAGCCTTTCTCGATAAGTAAGAGTGTCGAACCCAATGAGGAGCTAAAGGTAGGACAAATATTCCCTCAAGTTCTATCGACCACCGATACAACTCTACGCACACTTTACGTTCGCTTTACCTAGAACAAGTATGAAACTAGAAGTACTTTGTAGGAGTGAAAGGATAGGCTTGCAAGAAAGGAAAGAACATGTAAATAAAACTAGGGGCTGGTTAGATAAAGAAACAAGTATGAGTGTCTAACGAGTGTGGAAAAGTGGTGGTAGGAGTTGCGGAATTGTCCCTAAGCAATTGACTACGTTACTAGATCGATAGCAAGTATCATGTGGGAGAGGCCTCTGCTAGCATGTCATCCCTTACTTGGAATACTATGCACTTATGATTGGAACTATTAGCAAGCGTCCGCAACTACTAACGTTCATTAAGGTAAAACCCAACCATAGCAATAAGATATATTGGTCCCCCTTCAATCCCATATGCATCAATTTCTATGCTAGGTTTGAAGCTTCTGTCACTCTAGCCTGCCATACATAGTCCTATCAACATACAACTAACCCTATGGTGTGATCCACGCGCGCAGTCATACGTTGGGCACCAAAGGACAGCAACATAAACACAAGCAAATTAAACCAATCATAGCAATTCATCAATCACCGATAGGACAACGATAATCTACTCAAACATCATAGGATAGCAACACATCATTGGATAATAATATGTAGCATAGAGCACCATGTTCAAGTAGAGGGTATAGCGGGTTGCGGGAGAGTGAACCGCTGAATATAGATGGGGGAAGATGATGGAGATGTTGGTGAAGATGACGGAGGTGTTGGTGTAGATCATCGTCACACGATGATGTCCCGGGCGGCGTTCCGGCGCCGCCGGGAGAGAGGGGGAGAGAGCCCCCCTCCTTCTTATTCTTACTTGACCTCCTCCCTAGATGGGAGAATGGTTTCCCCTCTGTTCCATGGTCTGTATGGTGGCGGAGGGGCGAGAGCCCCTCCGAGATTGGATCTCTCTCTTTGTGTCCTTCTGTTTCTGCGCTCCCAGATTCTACGTTTCACCGTTTCTTAAATTTCCGGAGATCCGTAACTCCGATTGGCCTGAAATTTTAACACAATTTTCTTCCGGATATTATCTTTCTTTAGGCGGAAGAAGGGCTCCAACCGCCTTAAGGAATGGCCACAAGCCTGCCTGCCGCGGGCCCACCCCCTGGTCGCGGCGACAGGGCTTGTGGGCACTCCGTGCATCGCCTCGCATTGATTCTTCTTCCCAAAAATCATAAATATTCCAACAAAAATCCCCGTAAGTTTTTATTAAGTTTGGACTTCGTTTGGTATGGATATTATGCGAAACAAAAAACATGCAACAAACAGGAACTGGCACTGGGAACTGGATCAATATGTTAGTCCAAAAAATAGTATAAAAAGTTGCCAAAAGTATATAAAAGTTGTAGAATATTGGCATGAAACAATCAAAAAATTATAGGTTCGACGGAGACGTATCAGGGTGCGCGACGAACGCGTAATCCTCCCGAGTGCCTTGGGCAGAGCAAAAGTATCTAAATTCTTCCGAGTCAAAGTTGGAACCATTGTCTGTGATAATACTATGGGGAACTCCATACCGGAATGTTATTTCCTTTATGAACTTGATATAGTGCGTGAATCCAGTTTTTTTATGGGTTTAGCTTCAATCCGCTTGGTGAACTTCTCGACTGCTACAAGCAAATGTGTGAATCCACTCTGGCCCGTTCGGAGACGACCGACAATATCCAAACCCCATACAGCGAACGACCAGACGAGTGGAATAGTCTTCAGGGCAGATGCAAGCTTATGTGACAAGTTCGAGGAAAACTGGCATCCTTCACAGTGATCCACGATTTCCTTAGCCATTTCAATAGCGCGCTGCGAGAAAAAACCAGCTCGGTATACTTTCGCAACAATCGTCCGAGAGGACGCATGATGACCATAGGTTCCCGAGTGAATTTCCTACAAAATCAACCGACCTTCCTGAGGAGAGATGCATGATACGTCTCCAACGTATCTATAATTTTTTATTGTTCAATGCTATTATATTATCTGTTTTGGATGTTTTATATGCATTAATATGTTGTTTTATATTATTTTTGGTACAAACCTATTAATCTAGAGCCTAGTGCCACTTGTTGTTTTTTCCATGATTTTGTGTATTGCAGATAAGGAATATTAAACGGAGTCGAAACAGAATAAAATCTCCGGAATGATTCTTCTTGGACCAGAAGAAACCTAGAAGACTTGGAGTAGGGGCAGGTCACCTGCCGGGAGGCCACAAGCCTACAAGGCGCGCCCTAGGGGGGGCTGGCTCATGTGTCCCATCCAGGTCTTCTAACCCTATTCTTCGGCCTATAAATTCCCAAATATTCCCCCATCACTAAAGAGAGCCATGAAAAATACTTTTCCGCCACCAAGAGCCTCTGTTCCCGTGAGATCCAATCTGGGAGCCTTTCCGGTAATTTGCCGGAGATGGAATTGATCATGGAGGGCATCTATATCAACTCCATTGCCCCTCCGATGATGCGTGAGTAGTTCACCACAGACCTATGGGTCCATAGCTAGTAGCTAGATGGCTTCTTCTCTCTCTTTGATCTTCAATACCATGTTCTTCATGATCTTCATGGAGATCTATCCGATGCAATACTCTTTTGCAGTGTGTTTGTCGAGATCCGATGAATTGTGAGTTTATGTTCAGATTATCTATGAATATTATTTGAATCTCTTCTGAATGATTATATGCATGATTTCATATCTTAGCAAGTCTCTTCGAGTCATTGGTTTGGTTTGCCCAACTAGATTCGTAATTCTTGCAACGGGAGAAGTGCTCAGTTTTGGGTTCAATCTTGCGCTGTCCTCGCCCAGTGACATAGTAGGGGTAGCTAGGCACATATTGGATTGTTGCCATCGAGGATAAAAAAGATGGCATTGTCATCATATTGCTTGAGTTTATCCCTCTACATCATGTCATCTTACTTAATGCCTTACTCTGTTCTTCCTGAACTTAATACTCTAAATGCAGGCAAGAGTCGGTTGATGTGCGGAGTAATAGGAGTAGATGCAGAATTGTTTTAGTCTACTTGACACGGATGTGATGCCTATATGCATAATCATTGCCTTAGATATATTCATAATTATTCGCTTTTCTATCAATTTCTCGACAGTAATTTGTTCACCCACTGTATTATTTTCCTTTATGAGAGAAGCCTCTAGTGAAACCTATAGACCCCAGGTCTATTTTCCATATTATACTTTCAGATCTATAAACCAAATAAATACCAAAAATATCTTGCTGCAATTTATTTACTTTTGTTTCCGCAATCTTTTATATCTATCTCTATCAGATCTCATCCTTGCAAATAACTCGGAAGGGATTGACAATCCCTTTTTAGCGTTGGGCGCAAGTGTTTGATTGTTTGTGTAGGTAGTAAGATTGGGGCCTTTCTTGTTCCTCCTACTAGATCGATACCTTGGTTCTCAACAAACTGAAGGAAACACGTATCTACTTTTCTGCATCACCTTTTCCTCTTCAAGGGAAAACCAACGCAAGCTCAAGAAGTAGCAATGCACCGTTGAGCTACGCGAGTTACACTTTCTCTATGAAGTTGTCCATTTATCACAGTAAATGCCTTGGACGTGCAAACAATCTGTCGAGCTTCAACCTCATCTTCTGGGAGTTCATGCCTCAGTATGTATGCCATGTATGGCACCGTCCAATCAGGCGTAATCAACAGAATATCCATGACCAGATCAACGACTCCTGGGACATCAATCTTAGTCGGATTGGAAGCGCTTATCGCTTGCGGGGGATCTTCAGTGAAGGGATCTTATTGCACAGTGTTCTAGAAACACATTGCTAGGTACATGCTTTTGAGTGGATCCAATCTTGGCTAGGTCGTCAACTCCTTGATTCTTCACTCAGGGAATATGATGGAGTTCCAAACCTTCAAACTTCTTCTCAAGCTTTCTCACCGCATGGCAATACCCAGTCATGGCAGGGTTCCTGACATCCCACTCCTTCATCACTTGATTGACCACCAAATCCAAATCACTGTATACCATCAGGCGTCGGACACCGAGTGAGATGTCCATAGGTAACCCGTAGAGGAGTGCCTCGTATTCAGCTTCATTAGTGTAGGAATCAAAGTGAATCTGGAGGACATAGCTGAGCTTGTCACCCTTTGGAGATACCAATACCACATCGTCACGAGACCCATTCAACATTTTAGAGCCATCAAAGAACATGGTCTAGTGTGTCGAGTGAATTTGAGTTGGCTGCTACTGTTCTACCCACTCGGCCATGAAATCAGCAAGCGCTTGGGACTTGATTGCCTTCTTTGCTTCAAATTTGATATCAATGTATAGGAGTTCGATGGCCCATTTTCCCACTCGACCAGCCGCGTATCGGTTGTTGAGGATCTCAGACAATGGAGCATCACTGACGACTGAGACTGAATGATCTTGAAAGTAGTGTGCCACCTTCTTTGCTGATAAATATATATCATAGAGGAGCTTCTTATAATGAGGGTACCTTTGCTTCGAAGGAGTCAGCACTTCGGAAATATAGTAGACTAGACGTTGGATTTTGTAAGCCTTGCCCTCTTCTTCTCGCTCGACAGTTAGAATTGTGCTGATGACTTGATTAGTAGATGCAATGTATAGGAGTAGGGGTTCTTTGTTGTGCAGAGCAGCAAGCACCAGCTGGGTGGATAGCATGGCTTTTAGCTCGACAAACGCTGATCTATCTCGGGAGTCCACTTGAACGCATCAGACTTCTTCATGAGTCGGTATAAAGGCAATGCCTTCTCTCCGAGGCGAGAAATAAACCTACTCAACGCCGCTAGGCAGCTTGTGAGCTTCTGGACATCGTGCACATGCTCAGGGCTTTTCATTCGGACGATGGCGCCGATCTTCTCAGGGTTGACGTCGATCCCTCGTTCAGAAATGAGGAAACCGAGTAACTTGCCACCAGGAACTCCAAAAGTGCACTTAGACGGATTCAACTTTATATCATATTTCCTCAAAATTGGTGAATGTTTCTGCCAAGTTAGTCAGCAGGTCGGAACCTTTGTGAGACTTGACTACGATATCATCCATATAAGCCTCGACATTTCGATTGATTTGATCAAGCATGTATTTCTGAATCATACACATGAAAGTAGCGCCAGCATTTTTCAAACCAAAAGGCATGGTGATATAGCAGAAACACCCGAAAGGGTTGATGAAGGCCGTCTTTATTTCATCGAGACCAAACAGACGGATTTGATGGTAACCAGAGTATGCATCAAGAAAAGATAAACGCTCGCATCCTGTAGTTGAGTCGACAATATGATCGATCCAGGGGAGCACAAAATGATCTTTCGGGCAGACCCGATTGATATGTGAAAGTGCGTTATATCGACTAGAGGGGGTGAATACGAGATTTTTAGAATTTCATCACTGAGGAAATTCCTTTTGAGGAAATTCCTCACTGATGACTAACTTACAGCGGAAACAGTAAAGGATCAGAAGTGCAAAGTTTCACAACACTGGTTTTTCAGAGTGAAGAATGTGAAAACAGATTGCACAGTGAGCAGGCACGCAGAATACAGATGAGGATTAACTGACGTGAAGAATTTGGGGTTGAGGAAATTCAGAGAAAGTCTTCAGCAAATTCTTCAAATAGTCGCAGTGGAAGTCATCAACACATAATACGAGGAAAGTAAGGAGTTGAGGAATTAGAACCCGTTTCTCAGTGAAGACAGTCGTTGATGACCCAGTTCCAACTGTTGTGCCAGTTGTACATCTGGTTTGGAGCGGCTTGGTATTGAAACCAAAAGTCACACAGTCCCGGGACACATAGTCCCGGGACACACTGTCCCTACCGTATTCTCCTTGAGCTAAGGACACACAGTCCTCGCCCAACACTCGTGGTAAGTCTTCGGGGCAGACTTCCAAACCCTCACAAACTTGGTCACCCGGCGATCCACAATTGACTACTCGAAAGCTCTAGACCATGACGCCTAACCGTCTGGAGGATGCACAGTCCTCAAAGGTAAAAGGCTTCAGTCCCACACAGGAACAACTTCTTCAGTGATGCTCAATCACTAGGTTTGGTTTGTGGTTTCGGTGTATGGTGTATTTCCTCACTGATGAATTACTCTCAAAGACTCTGAGGAATTGGGTTGCTCTTATGACAAGTGACAGTTTCTAACGGAGCAGCCAACCAGCTAATGGTTGTGGGGGTGGCTATCTATAGCCTGGGAGCATCCCGACATGATTTGACACTAATGCCCTTAAATAATATGGCCGTTGGAGTGGATAAGACCAATGACTTGGCGTGACTATCGAAACGGTCGGAACCCTCAACTGTGAGAGTCCTCATGTCACTCGTATTCCTCACTTGAGGCTTTTGGTAGGATTAGGCTTGGGTTGAGCATCATGAGGAAATTCATTCCAAAGTGTAACTTCGACCCCCTTTAACAGTACGGTGTTCCTATTACTCAAATGCGAAGAAAATAAAACAGAAAGTGTAAATCTTCATGCTTCAAATTCTTCAGAGTGATTTTCTTCAGGACACACTGGATTCCTCAATATCAGTATCTTCATGAGGAATATCAATTTCATCGCAGATTCCTCGCGATTCATTTCTTCAGCTTCAGACCAATTTCTTCAACTGAAGACACATATTTTTGGGGGTCGATATTCTTCAAATATCTCAAACTCCTCAATGACTTATAGATCATGTGTACACTCACAAACACTTTAGATACTTAACCTATAAGTCTTCAAACCACCAAAATCACTAAGGGGCACTAGATGCACTTACAATATGTTTAAAATCGATACACATATGGAGAGACTTATCCTTCTTGGGGACCATGACGACGTCCACGAGCCACTCCGAGTGGTAAACTTCCTATATGAACGTTGCCTCCAAGAGTCGAGCCACCTCTTCGCCGATTGCTTTCCGTTTCTCTGCTGCCGACCAACGCAAATGCTCTTTGACGGGCTTTGCTTTTGGGTCAACCCTCCGTTGGTGCTGAGCAAGTTCCCTAGGTACACCCGGCAAGTCAGAAGGCTTCCATGCAAAGATGTCCCAGTTCTCACGGAGGAACTGGATGAGCGCGACTTCCTATTTACTGTCAAGTGTCGTTGAGATGTTGGTCGGGGCAACATTAGGATCTGTCGGGTGAATGCTCACTTTCTTCACGTCACCTGCCGACTGAAAAGCAATCTCAGAAGCGGGCTTCTTTGAGCGCATCAAATCGGCAGGATCAATGTTCTTCCGGTATTCTTCCAACTCAACCATAGCCATCTGCTGGTCGGCAATCTTGGAGCCTTGTTATAAGCACTCCTCAGCCCTCTGTCGATTCCCTATGACTGTGATCACACCCTTGGGTCCAGGCATCTTCATCTTGAGATACACGTAACATGGGCGGGCCATGAAACGAGCATATGCTGGACGACCAAGGATGGCATGATATGCGCTCTGGAAGTCCACAACTTCAAACGTTAACTTCTCCTTGCGAAAATTCTTGTCAGTGTTGAACGACACATCCAAAGCTATTTGGCTGAGTGACTTGGCCTTTTTCCCAGGAATGACTCCATGGAACTGCATATTGCTCTCGCTGAGTTGGGACATCGAAATACCCATCCCCTTGAGGGTATCCGCATACAAAATGTTCAACCCACTCCCTCCGACCATCAGAACCTTGCGGAGACGAACGCCTCCCACAACTGGATCCACCACCAAATCTTATCGACTAAGGGTAGGGACGTGAGTCAGGTGGTCTGACTGGTCAAATGTTATGGAGGTCTGAGACCACTTGAGGTACGTGGGGGTAGTCGGAACAACCATGTTGACCTCTATGTTTATAACCTTCAATCGACTTTTGCTCTCCACATCGGCAAAAATCATCAAAGTGGCATTGACTTTTGGAAAATAATATTTATCTTCATCATCCTCCTTTTCAAGATTTTTCTCACTCAACTGAGCTTCCTTGAACTATTGAATCAGCAATCTGCATTGTTGAGTGGTATGCTTGGGAAATATCAAATTGCCCTCTGATATTCCCAAACGTATCTATAATTTATAATTGTTCCATGATCTTTTGGGTAACATTGGTATATGTTTTGCTACACTTTTATATCATTTACACATATTTGGACTAACCTACTAACTCAGTGCACCCAGTGCTAGTTTTTCTCTCCTGATGTCTATTTTGCAGGGGCTTTTACCCAATTTTCCGAAGCCCGAAAAATTCCAGAAAAAATATATATAAACTCAGCGAAACAGAAGCTTCAAAATCACCGAAGGAGGGCTAGAGGGGGGCCAGGGGCCTCTCAGGCGGTCAGCTCGTGCGGCTGGGCCCTAGGCCGCGCCAGGAGGTCGCTTGGGTGGGTCCCACCTCCTCCAGTGCCCTCCTTTGGCCTATATTTAGAGTTTCGTGAGGAACCCTCGAAGACTTTATGGAATCGCGAATTTCTCCATCGTTCCGCCGCCGCGGCGCTTCCAAGATTGGGAGCTGCTACGGCGACAGAAATCTTCTGTCGTCTCTTGAGCTTACGTTGGTTTTTCCCTTCAAGAGGAAAGGGCGATGCAGCACAGGAGCAGTAAGTATTTCTCTCAGTTTGAAAACCAAGGTATCAATCGAGTAGGAGAATCTCGTCAAGTCCAGAGTACCTGCACAAACACAAAAGAGCTTGCACCCAACGCTATAAAGGGGTTGTCAATCCCTTCAAGATTGATTGCAAAGTGAGATCTGAAGGCGGAAAGTGCAACAAAGAAAAAGTGTAAGGTTGAAAATATGGTGTGAAGTAGACCCGGGGGCCATAGTGTTCACTAGAGGCTTCTCTCAAAATAGAAAATATTACGATGGGTGAACAAATTACTGTCGAGAAATTGATAGAACCATGCAAAGTCATGACGATATCTAAGGCAATGATCATACATATAGGCATCACGTCCAAGACAAGTAGACCGATACTTTCGGCATCTACTACTATTACTCCACACACCGACCGCTATCCAGCATGCATCTAGTGTATTGAGTTCATGACGAACAGAGTAACGCCTTAAGCAAGATGACATGATGTAGAGGGATAAACTCAAACCAATGATGAAAACCCCATCTTTTTACCCTTGATGGCAACAACACGATGCGTGCCTCACTATCCCTTCTGTCACTGGGTGAGGTCACCGCACGGTATGAACCCAAAACCAAGCACTTCTCCCATTGCAAGAATCATAGATCAAGCTGGCCAAACAAAACCCACAACTCAAAGAGAATTACAAGGATATGAAATCATGCATAAGAGAGATCAGAAGAAACTCAAATAAGATTCATAGATAATATGATCATAAATCCACAATTCGTCGGATCTCGACAAACACACCGCAAAAGAAGATTACATCGGATAGATCTCCATGAAGATCATGGAGAACTTTGTATTGAAGATCCAAGAGAGAGAAAAGCCATCTAGCTACTAGCTATGGACCCGTAGGTCTATGGTGAACTAATCACGCATCATCGGAGAGGTCATGGTATTGATGAAGAAGCCCTCGTATCCGAATCCCCCTCCGGCAGGGCACCAGAACGTGCCCCAGATGGGATCTTGCGGAGACAGAAGCTTGCGGCGGCGGAAAAGTACTGTCGATGATCTCTGATTTTTTCTGGAATTTATGGGAATGTATAGGCGAAAGACCTAGGGGCAGAGGTGGCCGAGGGAGCCCACAAGCCTAGGAGGCGCGCCCCCTGGCCGCGGCTAGGCGCCTTGTGGGGTCCCTGGTGGCCCCCTACCTTGGTTCTCAAGCTTCCCGATCTTCTTCTCTTTCGGAAAAAATCTTTTTGGAAGTTCCGTTCCGTTTGGACTCCGTTTAAAATCCTCCTCTGAAAGGGGTCAAAAACACGGAAAAAACAAGAACTGTAACTTGGCACTGAGTTAATAAGGTAGTCCCAAAAAGATATAAAAGGCATACAAAACATCCAAAGTTTGACAGGATAATAGCATGAAACCATCAAAAATTATAGATATGTTGGAGACGTATCAGGAGCGTCAGGAGACCTCTTCCCGGCACCCTGCCGGAGGGAGGATTGACCTCCAGGACGTTCTCTACCGCCATGGATGCTTCTCGGGCGTGCCGTGAGTAGTCTTCCTTAGACCATGAGTTCATGACCAGTAGCTATGTGATGTATTCTCTCCAATCTTGTGCTTCGATGGTTAGTCCTTGTGAGCTGCCCTACATGATCAAGGCATCTATATAATTCTCTTGCTTTTGCTATGCTCGGTTTGTTGGGATCCGATGGATTATGAGATTATGTTCAGATTGTTATGAGTTATATATTTGATTATCCTTTTATATTATGTTCCTTAGTGATTCATGCATGTTCTCCATTTCTTTTTATTGCTTTGGCCAAGTAGTAGATCGTAACTCCAAGAGGGAGCATTATGCATGATTCTGGGTTCGGGCCCCTCGATGTCTAGCTTGAGTGACAGAAACATGAGACTAGGGGATGTGCTTGTTGCCACCATGGCGAAAACAACGGCGCTTGTGACCACGGTTACAAGGATTGTTTACCTTACACATAGTTCGTTAATGCAGTTGTCCGTTGCTTTGAGTTTACACTTTAGGTGTGGCTCACAACTTAATACCGGAGAGATGTTCTGGATAGATATCTCAAGGTGGATGATTATTAAGTAGATGCTAATGAATAAACGGTCCACTTGTCTTGGCGTACTGCCCATTACTATTGAACCTCTAACTATCAAGGAGCATAATTAGCATTACGGTGTGATCATAATTCTGTCAATTTCCCAACTGTGATTTGTTTACCCTAGCATAGTTGTTTATCGTCTTTTGAAAGAGAGACATCACTAGTGAACATCATGTGACTCGGGTCCATATCACCATCATTGTTTACACCTCCATCATTTACCGCTTTCATTTACTTTTCCGTTGCAATCACTATTACCTTCCCGCTTGTGTTTTGATCCTTTGCAAACTACAAGGCCGGAGAGATTGGCAACCTCTCTGTACTCGTTGGGAGCAAAGTTAGTTGTCGTGTGTGCAGGTACACGTCTTCTGCTAGCGCCAGGGTGGAAGACACCTACTTGTTGAGCCTAGGAGTCCTCCTGGTTGAATAAACCTTACAGGCTCCGTGTAACGGAAATTTGTTGCTGACTGCATCTCCACCTTCCACTTGGGGTATCCAACGAGGGGCGATAAGTATATACATCATCTCGTCATCACCCTCCTCATCTTTCTTCGGGTGGATTGCACACGGCAAATCTAGGACATCTGTTCCCGACTAATTCTTTGACTTCTTGGGAGGAAACTGCCCTTTGAGCTTCCCCTTATTCTCCGCTTGTGCCGCCATAGCGGCTGCTTCTACCTGAGTAGAACCATCATTTTTGCGCTTCTACTTCCGATTGGAATTTCCACCGCCAGCATCATTATCGACTTCCTTTCCTTCACCACTGCGAAGGCGGTCTTCTTCTTCGCCATTGGCGTACTGAGTAGCAATCTCCATCATCTTGCTCAAGGACATGTCTCCTGTTTGACCAAACTTCAGATAAAGTTCCATGTACCTGACACCACCCTTGAAGGCACAGACGGCTTGATGCTCAGAAACGTTTTCCACCATGTGATGGAGGGTGGTCCAACGCTAGGTGTAATCTCTCCGAGTTTCACTCAGCTTCTGCACACAATGGTGTAGCTTGGACAAACCAGCAAGACTTTTGTACGTGCCCTCAAAAGTTTTAATGAACACTCGAGCAAGGTCCTCCGAGCAATAAATGCTAGAAGGGGACAACTGATTCAGCCACGCCCGGGCCGAACCATCCAACATTAGAGACAAATGCTTCAAGGCCACATTGTCGTTCCCTCCACCAATCTGCACTGCCACTCAGTAATCAGCCAGCCATGTTTCACACTTTGCTTCTCCCATAAACTTGCTTATTCCAGCCGCCAAGCTGAAGTTGGGAGGAATATCAGCGAATCGAATTGCTCTGCTGAAACACTCGGGGCCACAGACAAGGTGCCACTTCCACTCGGATGATCTCCGTCATAACCAACCCTGTGAGCCCTACCCCTCTCAATCCGCCTATGAAGGAGGACATTCCTTGCATAAAATCCAGGATCATGCTCATCACCAATCGGGCGCCTATCGTCATAGTGTCAGGGCACATACGAACCACTCCGCGGAGGATAATGCACTCGAGGGCGGTCATCACGGTGATAACGGGGAGCAAACTAATTTTGCCCCTGATCTCTGTACTCAGCCTCATGGTAACCTCCGCCTCTTCGATGCAGAGGTGACCCTGGACTATAAACTAACCGAACTGTGTCTGCCCTGGGTGAATTACTGTGCAATCTATTGAGCGACTGAGAAACAACCAAATTTTACTATTGCGCTGCTGATACGTCCATTTTGCATCATGCTTTCATTTTGATATTTATCGCTTTTTGGGCTGTTATTACACTCCACGATACAATACTTATGCCTTTTCTCTCTTATTTTGCAAGGTTTACATGACGAGGGAGAATGCCGACAGCTGGAATTCTGGCCTGAAAAAGGAGCAAGTTTGAGATACCTATTCTGCGCAACTCCAAAAGCCGTGAAAATCAACAGGGATTTATTTTGGAATTTATAAAAAATACTGGGCCGAAGAAGTACCAGAGGGGCGCCAGCAGGAAGCCACAAGCCTGCCAGGCGCGGCCTCCCCCTGGCCGCGCCTAGGGGGCTTGTGGGCTCCCAGCTGGCCCTCTGGCCCCCCTCTTTTGCTACAAGAAGGGTTTCGTTCCAAAAAAATCAGGAGGAGGCTTTCAGGAGGATTCGCCGCCGCCATGAGGCGGAACTTGAGCAGAACCAATCTAGAGCTCCGGCAGGACGATCCTGCCTTGGAAACTTCCCTCCCGGAGGGGGAAATCATCGCCATCGTCATCACCAACACTCCTCTCGTCGGAGGGGAATCGTCACCATCAACATCTTCATCATCACCATCTCATCTCCAAACCCTAGTTCATCTCTTGTAACCAATCTCCGTCTCGCGACTCCAATTGGTACTTGTAAGGTTGCTAGTAGTGTTAATTACTCTTTGTAATTGATGCTAGTTGGATTACTTGGTGGAAGATTATATGTTCAGATCTTTGATGCTACTCATTACCTCTCTGGTCATGAATATGATTATGCTTTGTGAGTAGTCACTTTTGTTCCTGAGGACATGGGATAAGTCATGCTATAAGTAGTCATGTGAATTTGGTATTCGTTCGATATTTTGATGTGTTGTATGTTGTTTTTCCTCTAGTGGTGTTATGTGAACGTCGACTACATAACACTTCACCATTATTTGGGCCTAGAGAAAGGCATTGGGAAGTAATAAGTAGATGATGGGTTGCTAGAGTGACAAAAGCTTAAACCCTAGTTTATGTGTTGCTTCGTAAGGGGCTGATTTGGATCCACTAGTTTAATGCTATGGTTAGACTTTGTCTTAATTCTTCTTCCATAGTTGCGGATGCTTGCGAGAGGGGTTAATCATAAGTGGGATGCTTGTCCAAGTAAGGTTAGTACCCAAGCGTCGGTCCACCCACATATCAAACTATCAAAGTAGCGAACGCGAATCATATGAACATGATGAAAACTAGCTTGACAGAAATTCCCATGTGTCCTCGGGAGCATTTTACCTCCTATAAGAGTTTGTCCAGGCTTGTCCCTTGCTACAAAAGGGATTGGGCCACTTTGCTGCACCGTTGTTACTTTTGTTACTTGCTACTTGCTGCGAATCATGTTGTCACACAACTACTTGTTACCGATAATTTCAGTGCTTGCAGAGATTACCTTGCTGAAAACCACTTGTCAGATCCTTCTGCTCCTCGCTGGGTTCGACACTCTTACTTCTCGAAAGGACTACGATAGATCCCCTACACTTGTGGGTCATCAGCTGCCTGAAGCAATGTATGAATCTGCTCCAAACCTCTGCCAGCCTCTAAAATTTGACGGTTGAATGGAATCTGCTATCCTAGTGGCGGCTGCAACATTCAGAACTGGAGTACGGAATACCTCGACGTTGTTCTGAGGTCCACCCAAAAATAGTTGTTGCTGACGTCGACCGGAAACTGGTGGACGCTGGCGGGCATGTTCACTCGACGTCCCTCCAACCTTGCGCTCGCCGTGACCGAAGCTATGCGAGGTTTGCTGTGAACCCGGCATGAAGACCTCAGCCGTAGGATTGCAGCTCTGGCACTCAGAAGGAACATCAGACTGATCTGACGCTGAGTCAAACGTGCCACGAGGTGATTCAACGGGCTCGATGGTCGTAATCTGTGGAGAAGACGCTTGGCGAGCAGCCACATGACTCACCCAGCACAGGACTCGTGAGCGACCGGATCGCTTGTGGTGATGAACAACGGGGAGAGCAGTCGACACCGGAGTCGATGGCTACCGAAGAAGAACGCCGCGGGAGCTTGCACGAAAGTGCGTCGCCCCGCGGATCAGGAGTGCCTCAACATCTAGAGGCGCCTCCTGAAGCTATGCCGAGTCGTCGGCGACGAAGGTGAGCGCACCGAAATGGATCTCGTGGCCCAAGAACAAACCGCTGTCGGAAGACATGATGAATAAGAAAGTCGCAAACTCGCCGGAAGTCACTTAGACGCCTGCCCCATGGTGGGCGCCAACTGTCGTGGGAACGAGCCTGACAGTAGAGGTGAGGGGTACATAATGAGAGGGTAGAGTCCTAGCTACGGTGAGTTTTTACACACGATATATGAGTTCAGGACCCTCTCATGAAGGTAACAACCCTACATCTCAGTGCTCAGGAGCTCTTGTCGTGTGGAATATGTGTGTTAAAGGGGGGTGTGAACCCTTGTGCCAGAGAGGAGGGGTGGATTATATAGAGTGCGCTACCCATCATCAAGACCGAGCAACCAAGGGTTCGATTAATGGAGATAAAGGCGAACATTACTCATAACATATGTAATAAATGTTACTTATGACGACGAGTCAAACGCCCGCTCGTTGGCCTCCCTGGAGTGGCTTCTGATCTTCTACGGTCGAATAGCTTCTAGTTCTTCCGAGTGAAATATTTCCGTCTAGTGAAGGGAGAAAGTCTCCGAGTGGACGTTCTACCGAGTGACACATGCACCATGGCGAGTCAGTCGGAGCCTTCCTTGTAATATTTAAGTCTTCAATGTAGTGCCCTTGGGTAGGACATGTAGGCCAAGCCTATGACCCTACCCTAGGTACATATCCCCATCATTAGCCCCCGAATGGATTGGGGTTCGACTGAGAAAGGGGTCGATGCAGATTCTCATAAGACACGCAAACTTCGGATGCACTTCAGAGCTTAGCAGAAGTGTGCGTCAATTGAAGTCTTTGTTGTTCACCCTGATCGATTCTGTCTTGAAATGCATCCGAGTGAACTTGAACGTGAAAACTGGTCCGAGTGATCAACAGGGTCTCTTGATGCGACGGGTCGCTACGTCAGCCCCAGATTTCACGGGATTCAAAAATTTGGCAAGCGCGCCCCATGCGGTGATGACGCAACGACGAGGGCAAGTGGGAGAATGACACCTCGATTATCGTGACGCCTTAATTGCCACGTATCGCACTTCCTCTGTTACCGGGATAGACAGAGATCTGGCGGGCCCATAGGTTAGCGACTCACTCGTGCGGCTATGAGATGGGACGACACTAGGGTTGGAATAGTGCTCCTCCTCAATTCCCCTCTTTTTCTCCATCACCTCTGTATCACGAGCGCCACTTAGATTCATCTCCACCACCGCCATTGAGATGACGAAGGGGAAGACAGGGAAGCTCGAGTGGGCAAAGAAAGGAGCTAATGCCAAGACACTGGTTGTGTATGCTAGCATCATTCTATGATGGACTTCATGGGACCCAAGCGACGGCGGCCTCCCGTATTCTACTTCTCCTTGAAGATGGTGGCGGGCGCGGATGCGCTGGAGACCGACTTGTCGCTGTTCATGCAGCTGGCTTCTTTCTGTGTGTGCATGGCGCGGCCATGCACGTGTAGGGGAACGTTGCATGGGAAACAAAAAAATTCCTACGCACACGAAGACCTATCATGGTGATGTTCATCTACGAGAGGGAGATCGGATCCACATACCCTTGTAGATTGCTAAGCGGAAGAATTAGTAAACGCGTTTGATGTAGTGGTACGTCTTCACGACCCATCCCACGATCTGTCCCACGAACCGTCTCGTGATCCGTCCCGATCAAGTGCCGAACGGACGGCACCTCCATGTTCCGCACACGTACAACTCGATGACGATCTCCGCCTTCTTGATCCAGCAAGAGGGGAGGGGAAATACATGAGTTCTCCGACAGCGTGACGGCGCGCCGGTGATGATCTATTCCCGCAGGGCTCCGCCCGGGCTCCGCAGAAAACCGATCTAGAGGAAGAACTACGAACTAGAGGAGAGGGCAGCACGTGGCAAAGTTGTGTCTCAAAAATCCCTAAACCTCTAGTATATATAGGAGGAGGGAGGAGGCAGTCTTGGCGCCACAAGGGAATCTCCCTTGGGTCGGCGAAGTGTAGGAGGGAGGAGTCCTCCTCCAATCCCACTTGGATTAGGACTCCTTCCTTAATTTCGTGCCTCTTTTGGATTTTCCACTTTTTCCTCGTGGGCTTTCCTTGGATGACTTTGTCAGCCCATTATGCCTTATTGGGCATCCAATAAACCCATGTGGACCCCTTGGGGCGTGGTGGGCCCACCCAGTGGGCCCCCGGAACCCATTCGTCACTCCTGGTACACTCTCGGACCATTCCGGAACTCCTCGTGACATCCGAGATCTCATCCGGGACTCTGAACAAAACTTCGGTCACCAACACATATAACTCAACTATACCGAAACGTCACCGAACCTTAAGTGTGCAGACCCTGCGGGTTCGAGAACTATGCAGCATGACCTGAGATACTCTCTGGTCAATAACCAACAGCTGGACTTGGATGTCCATATTGGCTCCCACATATTCTACGAAGATCTCTATCGGTCGAACCTCTATGTCAAGGATTCGGTTAATCCTGTATGTTGTTCCCTTTGTCCTTCGGTATGTTACTTGCCCGAGATTCGATCGTCGGTATCTCTATACCTAGTTCAATCTCATTACCGGCAAGTCTCTTTACTCGTTCCATAATACAAGATCCCGTAACAAACTCCTTAGTCACATTGCTTGCAAGGCTTGTTGTGATGTTGTATTACCGAGTGGGCCCCGAGATACCTCTCCGTCACACGGAGTGACAAATCTCAGTCTTGATCCATGCCAACCCAACAGACACCTTTGGAGATACCTGTAGAGCACCTTTATAGTCACCCAGTTACGTTGCGGCGTTTGATACACACAAGGTATTCCTCCGGTGTCCGGGAGTTGCATGATCTCATGGTCATAGGAACAGATACATTGACATGCAGAAAACACTAGCAATAAACTGACATGATCATACACTATATTTATAGTTTGGGTCTTGTCCATCACATCATTCTCCTAATGATGTCATCCTGTTATCAAGTGACAACACTTGTCTATGGTTAGGAAACCTTAACCATCTTTGATCAACGAGCTAGTCAACTAGAGGCTTACTAGGGACAATGTTTTGTCTATGTATCCACACATGTATTTGTGTTTCCAATCAATACAATTCTAGCATGGATAATAAACGATTATCATGAATAAAGAAATATAATAATAACTAATTTATTATTGCCTCTAGGTCATATTTCCAACAAGACGTGTGACCGTGGATGGCGTGATCGCACGCACAAGAGGCATGGTCGTCGTCGTGCTCCTCGTTGTGCTAGGGTGGAGCAACTCGCCACTCCTCATCGAGTTGGCTTGGAGAGGCGAGTTGCTGAACCGCGCGCCAACTTGGGTGACAACTGGCTCTATCGGGCTAGGCAAGGGGGGTGGAGGAGCGAGCTAACTCGCTCGTGCTCATAATAGGCGGGCTCGGCGGGCCACCTACCCGGCTTGTATGCCGGAGAACTGCTCTTCGGAAGCCATCGGAACAGTGTAGAAAATGGTGAAGTGGGAGATGGGGAGCAACGGATAGGTGTTGTTCTTGCCTGGCGTCTGGCCTCGTTTAAATATAGGGCGAACGGGAGGAGCTCGGGAAATGTTGCATTTAATATAGGCCCGCTCATGAACATATGCATGGCCGGAGTAGGTTTATTGGCTTCCAGGCGGGGTTAGTGGAGGCATTTGAATGCAACGAGGAGGCGTGTTCATCCGGGCGTGTAGTGGGTGCTATCCTCGGCCACTCGGCCGCTTCAATAGCGGAGGCAGTGAGAGGTTGTCTCTGCCCTGAGCCGCCTTCAATGTGGAGCGGCGCGCTCTACAATGGCATGAATGCGGACGGCTGGTGTCAGGTGGGAAGCGCGCGTGGGAGGGGGTGGGCTTTGGGTGGGCCGAAGCGGCCACGATCATGCGAACTAGCAATCCAGACTCTCGCAAACTTCGCCATGTTTATCTTTGATTTGCGGGAGAAATCACGTCCGGACCGATACAAGACCACGTTGGATGGCGGTCCGGATCGTTGCGGGAGATTTGCGGGTGTGCCTTGGAGATTTCCTAAGTACATCAACGAGATGATCCATAAGTTTGGTATGGAATGTACTAGAGGTATTGGGACTCCAATGGCTACAAGTAGATATCTTGGTCTAAGTGAAGATGATGCACACGTTGATCAAATGTGGAATGGCATTTCCCTCCCTATGTGACTTTGGTGTAGATGACAATGCAACTTGTGGTCTAATTGCGTTCTTAAGCAATACAGTTATATTCAAAAATGGCACAAGACGGTTAGGTGCCCCTCTAAAAGGAAAAGAGCAAATATGGTCTTTCAGCATTTGCATTTCCTTTGAGTCACAGGAAAACCATACTATTAAGAGGGGTTCCCATTCAGAAGGTATGAATGGAATCAATCAGAGACACAAAACCAAATTGCACCCACTTAGCCTTCCCAACATTTGAGGAGTTTCTCCATCCTTTTCTGGTGCTCTTCAACTTTCTTACCTGACAGTACCGGGTTTGGCAATGATAGTATCGCTCCTTCATAGGAGTAGTACTGTTGTTGCCTGCCTTCAGACCAGTCATACCGCATTCTTGACCGATAGTACCACTCCCCTATTGGAGCGGAATTACCGGACGCAGTGTTGGTTTAGTACCGCAGGGGTCATTCTCCTTTGTTTTAGGCCTTGATACTAGGGTGGCACTACTACAACAATACTAGTTATTTTCTATCCTCTGTGGTAGTACAGCTTGGGCACTTGTAGTCCAACCCGTATGGGACTGGGGTAGTATTTCTCACTGAAATTCTGGGGTGATAGCTAGATTCGAGGGGGCATATAAAAAGGGGGTATTCTTCCCAAGGTGGCCTACCTTTTGCCTCCATCTCCTTCATTATTGCATAGAAAATAAATCTCATATATCTCTCTCCCTAGCCACCCAAACTCCTTGATCTTATAGAATTTGGGAGAGAAGACCTAGATTTACCATTCCATGGAAGAAAATTTGATTCCCCTTGTTTCCCTAGTGGATCTTCTTACTCTTGGGTGTTTAGGCACCATGGGTGGAAGAGATCACCTCAAAGCTCAATCAATATCGTGTAAGGCTTCACGGTGGTGATGGGAGCCTTCAATTAAGTTGTGGAGACTGCCCTGACGGGGTCTTGGATTAGGGGGTGCTCGGCATGTCGGTTATCGGTCCTTTGGGATGGGTCAAGGGCCCCTTTGAGTTCATCGCTTGGTAGGCCTTGTTTGTCTAGTACAAGAAGATTAAGAAGGAATGGCCCGAGAGTTGGTGCGTACTCCAAGACATAAAGATAGACCCTGACATGTTTGCCCCTATATGGAGCCGACTTATGTGTAACCCTAGGCGTGTGTTCTGAAGCGATCTCATTCAAAGCCCTTTTCCGACGCCCTGTAGGAGGAGGAAATCATCACCTCGGGCCATATTCACCATCCCGCGGTTTCCATGACAAGGAGAAAGTAGTTCACCCTCGAGGCTGAGGGTATGTACGCGTAGCTATGTGTTTGATCTCTCTCTCTCTCTCTCACACACACACACACCCTCTCCCTCTCCCTCTCCATCTCTCTCTCTCCCTCTCTCCCTCTCTCTCCCTCCCCTCTCCCTCTACCTCTCACTCTCTCTCCCTCTCACTCTCTCTCCCTCCCCCTCCCCCTCTTCCATGGTGTTATGCAACGTGATTCATCGCTGGATGTAGCCTCACAGAATCTCATTGTTCTTCTAGACGCAGTACTGCAGCTTTGTGAGGCCACCCGGGCGCTTGTAGGTGCCTTCAAACGCTTTGACGAACACTCGGGCAAGGTCCCCCCAGCTGTGATGCTACTAGAGGGAAGTTGATTGAGCCACGCCCTCGCCGCCCCCTCCAACATGAGGGACAGGTACTTCATCACGATGAAGTCATCGCCCCGCCTATCTGGACGGCCGCTCGGTAATCTTCGAGCCAAGTTTCTGGCTTGGACTCACCGTTGAACTTACCCATCCCCGTAGCCAATCGGTAGTTGGAGGGAATCTCCGCTTCACGGATATGTCTACCGAAGCACTCAAGGACAGGTACCCCCCGGCCTGCCCGCGATTGGTTAACCATGTTTTGCGTGATTATAGACCCCGCGTTGAACTGGGAGATCGGTAGCCGTCGTCCCTATAACCCCTGTGTCGATTGGGGCTTAGCCTACGGTCGTGGGGTCCGTGTCCGAGTGAATCACTCCTCAGAGGAGGTGTTCTGATATGAACCCGATAATCGTGCCTCTGATCCCCGTACGGGCCTCTCGGAGGAGGAGGAGATCTTTGGCGTCTTCCAGATGCATGAGGGTTGTGTGCCGACTGCACCGAGTCCACTTGGACAGACCTGCTGTGGATGTGATATCATGATTGTGATACCGTGCAGTTCTACTGCAAGGCGGTCTTCAGCAGAGTTAGGAACTCAGCAGAGTCGGGATCTGCCGAATGCCTTCCCCGGTCGCTGAATCACTCAGTAGAATGGAATCAACGATTTGAGTGGCCGCGGCCAGGTTCTGCAAAGGTGTTCACATAACCTTGATGTTACGCTGGCGATCGTTCAAAAACAACTGCCGGTGGTTGCGATTGGAATTGGGGTGATCCCTTGTGGCTCGGGTGTCGAGTGAGCGCTGAAGCCGCTTGAGTCGCTCGTGCTCGACCAGAGTGGCCTGAAGCGCTTTATCAAGTGATATTTCCTTCGGGGTGTTCCTGGTGATGGGAGTATGAAGAGCCTGATCGCTCCTCCGCCAAAGTTCCTCCCGTTGCTCGGTGAGATGTTGAGGAACGTGATGGCTGTCGTCGCCGTGATGACGCTCGCCGCCATCGTGTGAGTGAGAGTTCTCCACGAAAAAACCAGGGGCTCCTCCCCCTGGCCGTGTCGGCCATCAAGATCTCTGTGGCACCGCCACAGCTTTCGCGGTCGGAATCATCGAACAAATCGTTGCTCGATAAAGGGAAGAAACTGACGGGGGGGCTCGTGTGAATCGAGCATAGCCACCTGCCCTGATGTGGCCTGAAGGGCCACCGCATGCTTGATCCACCGCTGCAGACGTGAGCGCTTGGAGCACTTGCGATGAACCGCAGCAGGACCTGGGGCACCGAATGATACGGTACCAACGGTTGTCGGATCAGGACCCCATGCACCACCACCAACGGTTTGCAACGCACCTCGTGCGGGTAGGGCATCGGTATCTGATGACGAGTTGATGGATATACTTCTCGCCCCTTGTTGGTTACCCCAAGTGAAAGGTGGAGATGTAGTCAGCAACAGATTTCCCTTACACGGAGACTGTAACATTTTTCGAACCAAGAGGACTCCTAGGCTCAAGAAGTAGGTGTCTTCCACCCTGGCGCTAGCAGAAGACGTGGACCTGCACAACTATGCTTGGGTAAACAAATCACAGTTGGGAAATTGACAGAATTATGATCGCACCGAAATGCTAATTATGCTACTTGATAGTTAGAGGTTCAATAGTAATGGGCAGTACGCCAAGACAAGTAGACTGTTTATTCATCAGCATCTACTTACTAATCATACACCTTGAGATATCTATTCAGAACATCTAGCCGGTATTAAGTTGCGAGCCCCACCCAAAGTGTAAACTCAAAGCAACGGACAACTGCATTAACGAACTATGCGTAAGGTAAACAATCCTTGCAACTGTGATCACAAGCACCGTTATTTTCTCTTTGGTGGCAACAAGAACATCCCCTAGTCTCATGCTTCTGTCACTCAAGCTAGACATTGAGGGGCATGAACCCACAATCATGCATAACGCTCCCTCTTGGAGTTACAATCTACTACTTGGCCAAAGCAATAAATAGCAACGGAGAACATGCATGAATCACTAAGGAACATACTATAAAAGGATAATCAAATATATAACTCATAACAATCTGAACATAATCTCATAATCCGTCGGACCTAACAAACCGAGCATAGCAAAAGCAAGAGAATTACATAGATGCCTTGATCATGTAGGGCAGCTCACAAGGACTAACCATTAAAGCACAAGATTGGAGAGAAGACATCACATAGCTACTGGTCATGGACTCATGGTCCAAGGAGGACTACTCACGACACGTCCGGGAAGCGTCCATGACGGTGGAGAAGCTCCCGGAGGTCAATCCTCCCTCCGCCAGGGTGCCGGGAAGAGGTCTCCTGACGCTCCCGATCTCGGAAGCGTTGCGGCGATGGAACGATGGTAAATTCGTGATTCCCGAAAGTCTGCAAGGGTTTCCTCTCAGGACTCTAAATATAGGCCAAAGGAGGGCACCGGAGCAGGTGGGACCCACCCAGGCGACCTCCTGGCACGGCCTAGGGCCTGACGGCGCCAACAGGCCGCCTGGGAGGCCCCTGCCCCCCCCCCCCTCTGGCCCATCTTCGGCGATCCAAAAGCTTCCGTTTCGCTGATTTTTTATATATATTTTCTGGAATTTTTCGGGCTTCGGAAAATTGGGTAAAAGCCCCTGCAAAATAGACATGAGCAGACAGAAACTGGCATTGGGTGCACTGACTTAGTAAGTTAGTCCAAATATGTGTAAAATGATATAAAAGTGTAGAAAAACATATAACAATGTCACCCAAAAGATCATGGAACAAGCAGAAATTCTAGATACGTTTGGGACGTATCAACATCCCCAAG
Organism: Hordeum vulgare subsp. vulgare; assembly: GCF_904849725.1. Classification (NCBI taxonomy): domain Eukaryota; kingdom Viridiplantae; phylum Streptophyta; class Magnoliopsida; order Poales; family Poaceae; genus Hordeum; species Hordeum vulgare. The sequence goes on from NC_058522.1 coordinate 390,564,756, forward strand.
CCTAATTTCTGCTCATCCTCGAGTAGATAAATGATAACACAATAATTTCTGTGGTGACATGCTAACACACATATAAGAACTTCAAAGTAAAGCAAGTGAGATATGCAATTCAAGTCAAGACAATAACAAGCAAGAGTCTATATCTATTGAGTTCAGCAAAGTAAGAACATAAAGGTGCAAGAGCTCTCGCTGTCCGTGACTCGAATGTCTCCAAATGGTGTTTGCATGCAAGAAATGGGAGATGGGTTTATATCATAAAATATATTTTTAATTGAGAACTCAATCTACTAAAATTTCACACTTGGTCTCCTTCGAAATCTTATTTTGACTCATCCCGAGACCACTAGTGAGGCACAAATCAAAATGATCCTCTCCCTTTCGATTTTGAGCACTCATGCAATGGATGAGCGTAAGCAAGATATGTTGGCACTTAGGATGGCAAATAGAATAATGATGGGGAAGGAAGACAAAAAGGTGTGATAGGCTCACATCAATTAGGACAACCATAGGCGAGAGAAAGCCAAATGATAGATATGATGTGAGGAGTAGGGATTGACATGTAACGGATGCACATACGAGCTAAGGTAAGCTCTCCAATGGAACTAGTGGGGGTGCATCCAACTTGTTTGCTCATTTGAGGAGGCTCATCATTGGAATAAGAAAACCAAGTTCTATAGTGTAAGGGTCCCCACATAGTTATGCATGAATGATAATCTCTATGTAGTACAAATATAACAATGGAGTACGAGTGTGGATCTTTCAAAAGGAATAATAGTGGTGCCCCCTTCTCTTTTTTTCTTTCTCTTTTTCTCCTTTTTCTATTTTTTTGTGGCCTCTTTGGCTCTTTCTTTTTATCTCTCATTTGTTCACTTTGGGATCTTTTGTTTTGTCCTCTTTGAGATCTTTTCCTCACTTAAGGGCAACACTCTATATTTTACATGAATAAAAGAAAAATCATCACACTTTATAAGAAGTACTCAATATAAAGGCAAGTGAAAACTATCATGATCTATGCAAATGTATGCCTCTGCCAGTGTGGCAGGATTTGCAATGATACTAGTGCGTCATGTAGCAGTAATAAGGGCAAGGCCCAATTAGCATGCGGCTCTACGATCAAGCAAAAGCATGTATGACATGAAGATCAAGTCATGAGATGGTGGATGTTGCATGGCAATGTATCTCGGGAAGGCTATGAAAATGCCTTAGTAGGTAGGTATGGTGGCTGTTTTGAGGAAAGATATAATGAGGCTTATGTATGACAGAGCGTACCATGTCATGGGTTTGGATGCACCGGCGGAGTTTGCACCAACTCTCAATGTGAGAAAGGGCAATGCACGGTACTGAAGAGGGTAGCAAAATATGGATGGTGGAAGTGCCAACAATCGAATACTCACATTAGTCCAAGAAATCATACACTTATTATCGGTAACTCTCTATCTTGTTAGGAAATTCACAAAGAGACAAGTACCCCGAGGAGGAGTGTTTGGGGGTTTGGTTATCCTTGCGCATCCTCGACCATGGCAACGTGAGGGTACTCTATATATTCAAACCCCTCCAGAGGTTAGCGATCAATTTAGTAGCTAGAGTTCTCAACTAATTTTAGTTTTTGAAAAACACACGAATTTCCAAAAATACGATACCTATCACTAATAGCCTCAAGCTCTTGGCACCAATAGTCCAAACATTACTCAAATCAATACCTCAAAACTATTGCAAGTTACTACTATACTTAAATAGCAGCCTCAATTACCTACTCATGCAAGACACACAACTCACAGCAACGAGCCAACTCTCTAAACAAGATAAGCATGATAACTCAAGAGAGTTCTAGAAGCAACCTAAATAATATCTCTTAAAAAGATAAGCATGAAAACTAAGAGCTAAGCATGACAGTAGCTATGAAAAGATGACGAACACACGAAAAAGATAAGCATGAAAACCTATGTTGTGTTCTAGAGTGGAATGGAGCGTGTCTCTCTACCAAACAAGGTAATCTAGGTTCCGACTTGTTATGAACAACAAGAAAAACTAAAACAAACTAAAAAGTGAAGAGCGAGACGCTCCAAGCATAGCACATACCATATGAAGTGATAAAAATATAGCATGGAGATGAACGAACTGATGATTGTTGATAGAGAAAGGGGTGCACGGGGGCATCCCCAAGCTTAGACGCTTGAGTATCCTTTGAATATTTATGGGGGTGCATGGGGGCATCCCCAAGCTTGAGCGCTTGACACTCCTGTATCTTATTTCATCATCTCACATCGCATACTTGAAAACTCCCTTCATACGAAACTCATCATAAGCTGATTAGAGTAGTTAGTTCCCTTAATAAAATAATTGATTACCTTCTGGAAATAAAGATTTTCATGAAAATCTACTGCTTCTTATGAATGCCAAAAGGTTTTTGCAAATAAAAAGCAAGCTTAGGATTCGCAAAACAATGAAAACGCAAAACATGGCAGAATCTGTGAAAAACAGAACATCACGTAGTAAATAATTTATTCGGGGCACTTCTGCAACTCAAATCAAAAAACTCAGAACAGATGCCAGAAAGGCAATTATATATAGCATGCTGACAAAAACATTCAGATCAAAAAGATGATCTGGTGATGTTTGGCAAATTTTTCCGTCAAGCAAACATAATCTGTTTCTGGACAGCATGTCACAATTTTTGAACTTTCTTGCAATCGGAGGCTATAACTTGGCACAAAGCTTTAAAATAAAGATACAATGATGTTGCTATAGTAGTAACAAGTATCAAGACCACTAAAACTAAAAGTAAAAACTCAAAGTAAAGATAACTAGGGTTGTCTACCTAGAGCTCTTTCTTTATAGCCATAAAGATAGGCTTAAGATTTTAATGATGCTCTCTTAGGAATAAGAATTGTAGAACAAAAGAGAGCATCAAGAAGAAAATACCTAACACATTTAAGTATGACATGCTTCCTATGCATAGGAATATTGCAATAGAATAATTCATTGAAGCACAAAGCAATAAGCATAGGAAGGCAAAACAAGTGCAACTTCAAAACCTTCAACATAAAGAGAGGGAACTTGATATTACTGAAACATCTATAAGCATATGTTCCCTTCTCATAATAATTTTCAGTGAGATCATGAATAAACTCAACAATATAAGTATCACATAAAGCATTGTTACCATGATCCACATGGACTTCATGAAGAGGATAAAACTTGGAGTAAAAGAGAGATTGAATCTCTTCCCAATCCCGTAGGTGAGAATCATCTAGTAGCCTATACCATTCCAATGATTTTCCTTTTAGTGACAAGGCAAATAATTTCCTCATGACTCCATCTCTTGTCAAACCTGAAATCTTAAACAAATCATAAAGTTCTGTAAGTTTCAACAAATCAATACTAGGATTGACTGTTCCATCTCCTGCATAACAATCATTCCTAATTATTTCAATTATCCCAAGTGGTATTTTGAATGGGATACATTCAGTAGGTGGAGGAGACTTCATTACCACGGGTGTGGTAAAGCGGCCTTCCCCAAGCAACGAACTAAGAGTGCAGTTTTCCATAAGCCTAACTAGTGGAGCCACACAACTTAGTATTCTCAGTGGAACCTATAGAAGCAGCAACAAGCAAGAACAAAGCAACTATTTTTTTGTGGTTTTTGGTATAAGACTCTAAAGCAAAGACTAAAAAGAAAACTAACAAGACTAAAAAGCAAAGGTAAAGGATAGCGTGCAACTCCCCTATCTTGAAGACTGGAATCCCCAGCAACGGCGCCATAAATTTGCTTGATGACGAGTTGATGGATATACTTCTCGCCCCTCGTTGGTTACCCCAAGTGGAAGGTGGAGATGTAGTCAACAACAGATTTCTCTTACACGGAGATTGTAAGGTTTATCGAACCAAGAGGACTCCTAGGCTCAACAAGTAGGTGTCTTCCACCCTGGCGCTAGCAGAAGACGTGGACCTGCACACACAACAAATAACTTTGCTCCCAACGAGTACAGAGAGGTTGTCAATCTCTCCGGCCTTGTAGTTTGCAAAGGATCAAAACACAAGCGGGAAGGTACTAGTGATTGCAACGGAAAAGCAAATGAAATTGATAAATGATGGAGGTGTATACAATGATGATGATATGGACCAGAGTCGCATGATGTTCACTAGTGATGTCTCTCTCCCAAAAGAGATAAACAACTATGCTTGGGTAAACAAATCACAGTTGGGAAATTGACAGAATTATGATCGCACCGCAATGCTAATTATGCTACTTGATAGTTAGAGGTTCAATAGTAATGGGCAGTACGCCAAGACAAGTAGACCGTTTATTCATCAGTATCTACTTACTAATCATACACCTTGAGATATCTATTCAGAACATCTCGCCGGTATTAAATTGCGAGCCCCACCCAAAGTGTAAACTCAAAGCAACAGACAACTGCATTAACGAACTATGTGTAAGGTAAACAATCCTTGCAACCATGTTCACAAGCACCGTTGTTTTCTCTTTGGTGGCAACAAGCACATCCCCTAGTCTCATGTTTCTATCACTCAAGATAGACATCGAGGGGTATGAACCCACAATCATGCATAACACTCCCTTTTGGAGTTACAATCTACTACTTGGCCAAAGCAATAAATAGCAACGGAGAACATGCATGAATCACTAAGGAACATAATATAAAAGGATAATCAAATATATAACTCATAACAATCTGAACATAATCTCATAATCCTTCGGATCCCAACAAACCGAGCATAGCAAAAGCAAGAAATTACATAGATGCCTTGATCATGTAGGGCAGCTCACAAGGACTAACCATTGAAGCACAAGATTGGAGAGAAGACATCACATAGCTACTGGTCATAGACTCATGGTCCAAGGAGGACTACTCACGGCACGTCCGGGAAGCGTCCATGGCGGTGGAGAAGCTCCCGGAGGTCAGTCCTCCCTCCGTCAGGGTGCCGGGAAGAGGTCTCCTGACGCTCCCGATCTGAGAAGCGCTGCGGCGGCGGAACGATGGAGAAATTCGCGATTCCCGAAAGTCTGCAAGGGTTTCCTCTCGGGACTCTAAATATAGGCCAAAGGAGGGCACCGGAGGAGGTGGGACCTACCCAGGCGACCTCCTGGCGCGGCCTAGGGCCTGGTCGCGCCAGCAGGCCGCCTGGGAGGCCCCTGGCCCCCCTCTCGCCCATCTTCGGTGATCCGGAAGCTACCGTTTCACTGATTTGTTATAATTTTTTCTGCAAAATAGACATCAGGAGACAGAAACTGTCACTGGGTGCACTGAGTTAGTAGGTTAGTCCAAATATGTGTGGAATGATATAAATGTGTAGCAAAACATATACCAATGTCACCCAAAAGATCATGGAACAAGCATAAATTATAGATACTTTTGGGACGTATCAGTGTCGAGCGCGAGTTCTGCAGCCATGCCGAGTCGTCGATGACGAAGCTGAGGGAACCGAAGAGGATCTCACCGCGGAGTGTCATCATGATGATGGAAAGGATGGAAATTCCAACTACATAGGATTTTGCTAAACGCGCTGCCCCACGGTAGGCGCCAACTGTCGTGGGAATGATCCTCACAATAGTACGAGGGGTACGAACGAGGGGCTAAGCCTAGCTACAGCGCAGTGGTTGCACTCGGATGTACGAGTTCTTGCCCCACTCTAGAGTGGTAACGACCCTACGTCTCGAGCCCGGAGGCTAGTGTTTCCTTATGAGGGGTGTGCGATTACAGAATGCTCAACCCTTGTCCAGGAGCTCGGGTGCGTCTTATATAGAGTGTGCCACGACCGGCCAAGCGCCATTACAAGGATGAGTTCATGGTAATAACTATGAAAGTTACTAGTAAAGCAGCTCTAACTCCAGCATTACTAGTAACGTTTGTCTTCACTGCACTTCATGTGGTAGTTTAAGTCTATGGCCGTTGCAGTCTCTTCGTCGTCCATGCCTCGTTGTAGTCCGAGTGTCGGGGCACGTCCGACTGATAGAAGATAAACCGAATGACCTTGTGCAAACCGAGTGAGAACATGTTTGCCCGAATGAGACCGTGACTGTACTGGTAGCTTTGAGGACATTGATGTCCATGTGAGGCCTTAGATGGACCTTAGAATGCAGGTCCGTGGGCCTACCCCAGCCCCATCAGTACTAGCCTACCATATTCTATACTCCAACAACTTAATATTTATTTTTCAAAAAACTATAGGTAGAATTACCCAGAGGAAACCAAGAGGAAGCCCTAGTTTCAGTATAATAGCCTCGTTTTGACCACAAACACCGAAAACAAACCATACAACATAATACTCCATCTGTTTCTAAATATAAGACATTTTTTAAATATAGACTACTTCTCCTATATCGAAATAACTATAGATGAGGAGAACTAATCTCCCCAACTACAATTATTTAGGTACAGAGGAAGTACATACAGATATACATAGACTTATTTTAAAGTATAGGTTCATTTATTTTACTTCGTATCTATTTTATAATAAAATTTCTATAAAGTCTTATACTCCCTCCGTTCCTAAATATAAGTCTTTTAAAAGATTTCACTAGGAGTCTGCATACGGAGCAAAATGAATGAATCTATATTTTAAAATATGTCTATATACATCCGTATGTAGTCTACTAATGAAATGTCTAAAAAGATTTATATTTAGGAACGGAGGGAGTACTTAGGAACGGATGAAGTAAAAATTAAATGAAGTAGTCAGTCACAAGGGAAACGCCGCTGGTGTCGCATGCCACATTGTGGCCACCAGTCTGCCAGAGTACACAGCCCTGGCATCTTTGGAAATAGACGAGATCACGAGAGGGAAATATTCTGTCCTGGCCTGGCGAGCTGCCACCCACCCCACACGAGGGATTCCCAAAGCTAGGCCAGCAGCAGGATGGCAACATTCCATGAAACTTCTCCATGACATGGACGTCTTCGCATCAGACAAAGAATTTCCCTGCATAACATCGCTCGTGTTTCTTAAACTAATCAGTCATCAGGACAACGAGCTAACCGCAATGACAGCAGCTGGAATAGGGGGTTGTTCTCTAGCGGTGTGGACTGCAGACTTTCCGGCCTTGAATTATTGTGAGCATATTTGCAGCTGCCGGCCATATGCAACATGCCACCCAGTACATCCACACATACATGGGAGGGGCAGCTATAAGTCGTCACCTCCTTTGTGCTTGCTGAATTATGGCTTTGACTATCTAAAAAATTGCAGCTTCTGCCTCCTGAACATGCTTACCTTACATCATCTAGAGTTATTAAAAAAAAGGAGGCTGATAAAATAATGTGAGAATGGTACCAGAAACTGACGGCCTCTAGGATTTTAAAAACATCGTAATATGAAAAACATGACAATATGGTATCATGACACTTGGAATTCTGAGATTGAAAACACCAGTACCGGAAGTTGTTTGGTTGCATCGAAGGAAAAACCGTAAGAACTTTTCGTAGACATTGAGTGCATGTCATGCTTGTCAAGATATATGGAAATTTTCCAATCAATCTTATGGAATAGTAGAACCTTCTTCGCTCCGCAGGGTCTGAAGAACATAGGAACATGAAAAAAATATAGGAATAGATATCCTGACATTTTGAATCATACATGAACCAGGAAAGGCACATCAACTTCCTATTGAGATATGAGACCATAACTTGCTAGAAATTTTATGGATTGAAATCAACAAAGTTGCTTTAAAATTTCTTTGAACCAAAGAAGCCCATGTAGGAAAACAATGCACATAATTTTTGGAGAATTCATTCCTTTGAACTAAATGGATTCGAATTCCGTGTCAACTGGAATCCTACAAATTTCATTGAACCAAGGGCATGCTGATTCCATACCAACCTCTTCCTCCAGTATACTTTTCAGCCTGCTTTCACATAGGTTTTCGACTATTCAACTTCTGGTCATACATGAACAAAAACATCATTTTTCCTGCTGCAAATGTACATGTTCTTATGTTAACTTGACTCCAGCGAATTCTGAAATATAGCAGCAACAATAGGTTTGCAGGAAAGAAGACATTATAGCAAATATAGCATCTCCAAGGCAACAAAAACATGAGACTCGTCCTGCGCATTTGGTGCATGGTGCCAACAAAGAGAAACTCACAGTACTGGCTGTAAAACAAATACCAAGCACAATGATAGCACAAAACAGAATGCCCTCTAAGTTATATCATTCTTCCTTCGACGAAATATATCATCCTTCCCTACGCTCAGAAGTGAACTTCATCTCTTTATTTACAAGCTTGACGTCAAATGATAAATCCGAATATAACATCACCTCCACTGTACCACAAACATGCCATTACAAGCATCCGGTCTCCACTTGCTGTCCTCCGTTTGGTGAAACAAGCCTAACAGTCCGACAGAAAGCAGTTTACCTCTTTCCTTGAGAATCAGCACACTGAATCCCATGAGCAACACTAGGCATACAACAAACAACATAGCAAGCATATATCGGAGCAAAAGGACGTGTTCTATACACTAAATCTTGAGCTAGCTACACCTCTTCCTGCCATCCTATCAACACGGCGGCGGCCAAAGGGCAATCCAAAGAATGATCGAACCACGCCTCCAATCTCTGTCTTGCAGAGTGGGCATACTGCATTTATCTTGAGCCATTTATCGACACATTGCACATGAAACAAATGGTTGCAAGGAAGCTCGCGAAGCTCATCGTCATCTCCGTACTTAGTAAGGCAGATGCAGCACACCTGCACCAATATTAGAAACTTTGACAGTTATAACTTGTAAATCATGCTGAGAAAGAGCAAATGTGCCCCATATGAGTGTATTAAAAACTGATATGGTAAAGTATTTGGAGAACTTGGGGGGCAGTAACTAGGCTCCCGGACTCACCTACGCCTGGCTAGACTTTCTTTTGAAGAAAACAATTTAGCAAAACACTTCAAAAAGTTATGAATTTTTTGTCCAGCAAGCATGTGTGTGTATTTGAACCACGAGCAAATTTTCATGACAAATAAGTAACATGTGCTCTGTGCAAAACAAAAATATCGGTGGCTAAAAAAAATGCCATTTTTGAAGCATATAAGAGCACTGGTTTTTTTTAGGCACAGAGCACCACGAATGTCGATTGTTGATGAGAATGTGTAGGTAGATAGAACACACACATATGTGACCTGCCAAACAATAAGTTTTTTTAAATGGTTTGCAAAGAAAATTGATTATTTTTTTCCCAACCAGGTGTAGGTGAGCTGGGCTCAACTTTCAATATCCGGAGAACTTGGCCAAAATATAAACTAATAGTGGCAAAATACAAATAGTGAACACACTAGCAAATATTAACCTAGCCATGTGCAGTACATAATGTAGCTTGGAATAATCTAACAGCATCCACAGTATTGTGACAAGAGGAGGTCCAAAAGAATCGCATAGTACCGGTCCCAAACACTGTAAGGATGTCCAAAATAATTCCAAGCTAGGCACGGCTACCAGCTCAAGTACCGGTTCTAGGGTAAAGGAATCACTTTTTGGGCCCCACGTGTCACTGGTGGTAGCCAAAACGGCAGTCCGCGAGCATGGGGAGTGGAGAAATGAATGCAGAATTTCTGGAGTCCAAGGTTGGTTAACTAGAACCAGCACCATACAGTCCACTACTACTTGCTAGATCAGACAGAGTGGTGGGGCCCAGCTTATTATATGCAGGATGTTCCAAACCTTGCTGATGCTCTAAGAAGGGACATGCTGACATGCTGTTAAATAAGGAGATAACTTGTGAATCATGCTGAGAAAGAGAGCAAATGTAGCCCAGATGGTGAACATTGGAAATATGGTAGAGTATTTGGAAAGCTAGGTCATGATTTAATATTGGCCAAATTGCAAAGAGTGAACACGCTAACAAATACTCCCTCCGTCTCAAAATAAGTGTCGTTGATCTAGTACAAAAATTGTACTAATTTAGTACTAAATCTGCGACACTTATTTTGGGACGGAGGTACTATTAACCTAGACACGTGGAGTATAGAATAATAACCAATGAGGGGATATGCTGCTGAATAAAGAGATACCAACGCATGGAAGAGGTTCACATGCTAGCAAGACAACTAGTAAAATGTTCCTTGCAAACCAAGAATATATCTCAAAAGCACTTGTAGATCAATCTGTGCTATACATTGAGAATAAAAAATATATTTCAATGAATTGTCTGGTGAAGTAGTGCGCAAATATCAAGAAAAAAATACCATCTATTATAAATATTCTGAATTTCTGGCTACGCCTCGACGGATTCCACGACACCGTCGCCACAGCCTGGAGCTCGGTACATGACCCCGACCCCTTCCAGCGGCTGGTCCGGCGCCTGCAGGCCACTGCCCTCGCCCTTACGAGCTGGAGCGCCCGCTCCACGGGCAGTATCCGGGACAAGCTGGCCATCTCCCGCGAGCTGATTGCCCGCTTCGACCTCGCGATGGAGACTCGCCCGCTCACCCCATCAGAGGATTGGTTGCGCAGGCAGCTCAAGCAGTCATACCTCGGGCTTGCCTCCCTGGAGCGCACCATCGCGCGGCAGCGCGCCCGTATTACCTCCCTCGCGGAGGGCGATGCTAACACGAGCTTCTTCCACCGGCAGTGCACCTACCGCCGCCAGAAGAACCGCGTGCATAGCCTCCTAGTTGATGGACAGGTTCGGACTGATCACGAGGAGATGGCCCAGGCCGCATTTGAGCACTTTGACGGACTCCTGGGCACTGCGGTGGACCGAGAGCACACGCTTGACCTGGCGCAGCTCATCACGCCCGGCCAGCTGGGCAACCTGGACGAGCCTTTCACTTCCGAGGAGATCTGGGCTGCGGTGTGCCGCATGCCGCCCCACAAGGCACCGGGGCCGGACGGGTTTACCGCCGAATTCCTGCGCGCTTGCTGGTGCATCATCAGGCAAGACATCCTGGACGCCTTCGAGCAGCTGTATGCGCTCCAAGGAAGAGGGTTTGGTAAGCTCAACCAAGCCCTGCTCACCCTGCTGCCCAAGCGAGCGGATGCACACAAGCTGGGAGACTATCGGCCCATTTGCCTGATCCACATAGTCGCCAAGATATTCGCCAAGGTTCTGTCGTTGCGCATCGCCCCCAAGCTCGATAGCTTGGTGAGCCGCAACCAGAACGCCTTCATCGCCGGTCGCACGCTCCACGACAACTTCGTGCTCGTCAGGCAGTCTCTGCAGATGCTCCAGCACCTGGGCGCGCCGTGCATCATGCTCAAGCTCGACCTCACACGGGCTTTCGACTCCATATCCTGGCCGTTCCTCTTCGAGGTCCTGCGCCAATATGGCTTCGGTGACAGGATCAGGGAATGGCTGTCCATCCTGCTCTCTTCGGCCAGCACGCTAGTTATGCTCAATGGAGTACCCGGCCCACCGATCTGGCACAGGCGCGGGCTGCGCCAGGGCGACTCCACATCGCCGCTGCTCTTTGTCCTGGCGGCCGATGCGCTGGCCCGCCTCATGCACAGGGCGCTCCACACCGGCATCCTCAGGCGCCTGCACCCCCGTCGCAACATTCCGGCAATTTCTCTATATGCCGACGACGTGATGATGTTTTGCCACGCCGAGATGGAGGAGGTTATTGCCGTGAAGAGCATCTTGGGCATCTTCGAGACCGCATCTGGCCTGCGGGTGAACTACGGCAAAAGCTCGGCCACGACCCTGCATGGGGGTGAGGACGCCGACGCCCTGCTGGAGGCGCTGGGCTGCCAGCCCGCGGCGCTGCCCATCATGTACCTGGGCATCCCGCTCTCTTCTCGCCGGCCCTCAGCGGCACAGATGCAGCCACTGGTAGACGCCGTCGCAGGCCGCCTCCCGTCCTGGAAGGCATGGCTCATGAACAAGGCAAGACGGCTGGCATTGGTCAAATCTGTTCTCAGCGCGATTCCGATTCACCAGATGCTGGCTCTCTCGCCCCCGAAGAAGACCCTGAAACAGCTTGAGAAGATTCAGCGCGGCTTCCTCTGGGCGGGTCGTGAGGCTGCAAAGGGAGGGCACTGTCACGTCAACTGGCGCACTGTCTGCCGGCCGCTCGCCTACGGTGGGTTGGGCATTCGAGACCTGGAGCGCACGGGGCTAGCGCTCAGGCTCCGCTGGCTCTGGCTATCGAGGACGGATGCCGACCGTGCATGGCAAGGCCTTGACTTAGAGTTCTCCCCTGAGGAGCGCGGCCTATTCCATGCATCCACCCTCATGCTAGTAGGTGATGGCCTCACCGCACTGTTCTGGGAGGACCGATGGCTGCATGGGCAGTCAATTCGCGAGCTTGCGCCACTCCTATACCTATGCATCCCCAAGAACAGAAGAGAAGTGAGGACGGTGGCGGAAGGCATCGCCGGCAATGCCTGGGCCCGTGACATCAGAGGTGTGGTGGGCCTGCAGGAGATAGGCCAATACTTGAGGACATGGCAGCTCGTCGCTCGGATCAATCTGTCCTCGGAGCCGGACAAGCTCATCTGGAAGTGGACGGCCAACGGCATCTACTCGGCGAGGTCTTGCTACAGGGCAACCTTCCATGGATCATTAATATGCCACTCTTGGCAGCTCATTTGGAAAGGTTGGGCTCCCCCGAAAGTCAAGTTCTTCCACTGGCTTGCGGATCTGGACCGCTGTTGGACCGCAGCCAGGCTTGCGCGCCGAGGGCTCCCTCACCACACTCGCTGCCTCCTATGCGACCAGGAGCCCGAGACTATCCGGCACCTGCTGATCTCCTGCTCCTTCGCGCGGCAGGCATGGCATGAGACGTTGTCCTGGCTGCACCTCCCGGCCCCTCTGCCGATGCACGACGCTTCCATCCAGGACTGGTGGAGTAGGGCGCGAAACGCCACCCCCGCACCGCTCCGCAAGACACTGCGTTCTGTCGCGCTGCTGGTCCCCTGGATGATATGGAAGCATAGGAACGCGTGTGTGTTCGATCACATACCTCCGTCGCTGAGCGAGCTCTTAGATAGGATTCAAGATGAGATTAGGTGCTGGGCTCGGGCTGGGGACAAAGGGCTTAGGGTAGCTTTGCCCCCAACCTGGGATGTCCACTAGACCTACATGTAACCGTGCTGTAACTTCCTCTTCGGAGGCTGTACTATCTCCCTTTTCAATGCAAAGAAACGCAAGGCTTTTGCGTTTTCTCAAAAAAAAAAAAAAATCTGAAGGTAAAAAACAATAAACGTTGCAGCATAACATTGAGTGCTTACAATGCACTTGTATTGAATGAAGCTATCTTACTAAATCATGGAGCATATGAAGGTCAATAGCAAATCCTTGCAGTATTTGTTGAATATCATGACACAGGAAAAGGATGCGGAATACTCACAGCATCTTCAGCCGAAACAATCCTTTCCTTTTTAGTTCCTGGGCCCAGGATGCCGCCCTCGCTAAGATTCTCTGAGCTCGAAGCATGATCAAGAACCCAGTTTTTGCTTCGTTTTGGTTTAAATTTGTAGGTTGGCAATGCATCGATTAGCTCTTGAGTAGCTCCTCTGCTTTGACCCAAATCCTCTTGAAGGCGCAAAACGGAAATTAAGCATGGAAAGCAGCAGCATATCGCTGCACACATGATGAATGGAATGGCATACCCAACACAACTAAGTGCAAGGAACGCTAAACATAGCCTATAAAGGCACAGCAAGGTCAGTTGGGAGTTCAACAAATATAATGGAATAAACACAAAGCAGTACAATTACCTATACATATTTGGAGCGTCCTGAGCATCTGATGAAGTGCCACGCCCACCAAAAATCCACACATTGCCAACAACAAACCATATAGCAAAGAAACAGTCTACGGCTGTCTTGGAATGATAAGCCAGTATGCTAGGCCTATAAGACATAATCACATCAAATAACAGCATTCATTCACTTCAAATTTAACATACAACCAAGTACTATAAGACCCTACATCACCAAGTTCTACAAGTTACTAATCAGATAAGAATACTTTAGACTAGAGTAAAATAGCACCAGTTTCACTCTATTTAAAGAGGATATGTTATAAACTTATGATCCGCATAGCTGCATACTTAAGGGACCATCATCAAACCAGTCTAGTCAGACATGTGAAGAAAGCATGGTAATATTATGCTATGACTTAGGGACTTCCGCTAGTCCATGGAACAAATTTCTGTCTTACTTCCACAGGAAATGAGCAAATGAAAAAGAAAATGAGGATACATGATAACTAAGTTGTAGAACATTTCCTGTATATAAGTATATTTCTAGTTTTTTTTGGCGAGGCTTTATGTGGTAGTTATATGCTACTCCCTCTGTCCCATAATATAAAATTTTGCAAGCTAAAACAGCCTGTCAAAACGTCTTATATTGTCAAACGGAGGGAGTAAAAGATGTGAACGCATAATAATCTGCTGTGCCGCTATATTATTTAACTTTGAAGTGATGTGGCACACTAAGATTGACACTGGACTCGTCATTCGAGTGGCATACATAGTAATTACATTGGTCCATATCAAGTAAAGATATCAACAAGATTTTGCTCACAAAAGTGAACAGTCCTACAACTATTTGCCACGCAGACTAAAAAACCTATAAAGTTCTCCTTTCCAAATTCACAAATCTTGGAAAGCCATCAAAAGGTGTTTCTATTGCTGAGTTCTTAGGGCTGACAGGCTTAAACTGGCAAACCGAAAAAAGAACATATCATTGAGAGTTAAGCATAGAAAGGGAGAAGTTCTGAAAAGAAGACCTTGAAATCATTTCACAATGCTATACTGTAAAATAAAACTGCACATATATTATCTTATCTATACAAACTGATAACTGCATTTGCTTATTTTAAAGGTTTTGCTTAAGCTGTTATAATTTTTACTCAACTCTTATCTCAGATTTGTTTTCATACTATACAGTTTTATATACCTACTACAGAATTTTACACAAACAAGTGTAAGATTATTCACAACGAAGCTAATTGTGTGATGCTCTAAAGGTTGCAATTTCATTCAGCTTAACCATTAACTTCTTCCTTTCACCGTTCCAGATTTCTGGAAAACACATATAAGACCATAAGATTTAAAATGCGTAGGAGTGTGACTGCATAGAAGGATTCCTCAACATGTAGAAGCTTAGGGAACTCAAAATCAAGATTAGCACGGAGTTAAAAATCACCTTGGACAAGCAATTGTGATGCACCCAAGATGCAAGACAGAACCACTGGTACGCTGATTGCGTCCTTCTGATGAAGATGAAGTCAAAGTAGGATAAGTTGTAGGTGGCTGTTCAGGTTCTTCCTCCGAAGGTCTGTTTCGATGGACATAGCGCCAATATACAAGAGGAAGACTTGCAGTGCAGCCAACTGTATAACCAATTATCCATGCAACTAAAGGGGCATGGGGAAGTTCATGTCTTGACAAGATGAGGATGACAATAGCAGCTGTAATCTGTGCTACATACATGACAAATTCAAACGAGATCCATAAACCAGAATTCCAAAGACTTGTTCCACGACCATAGAAACTATCTCTTCTAGGAAATGATAAATTTCTGGAGCTGTAAGCAGTTGGTGATGTTGATGCTGAAGATTGTGGCGATGGCGTCCTCGTGCTTGTTGAAGGCCGATCTTCCTGATGTGGTTCATCCGTATCACTGTGCAGATCTTGATGACTGGTTGATGTTGATGCGGTTTCCCCATGTGCTACATTTATAACATGCTCGTGCGCATCGCAGTTAGCATGCTCCATCAATAGCTTGGATTTATAGATTTCCGGATTAGCTCTAATCACACAGGAGCAAGCGCATACTCATCATGGGTAACCATATCTCAATCCCCATATTTTTTGACAAGGGACTACAAAATGGTTGTGTTTCGGTGAAAATACAGCTGAGCAGAATATCGATTCTCAGTATAATCCACTGAATTTAGTTTGTCAATTAGGATAGCTTCAATTACTTCAAAGAAGATCCCAGTGCCTAGGCTACAAAATTGAAAACGAAGAACCTGTCATACACGCATTTCAACATATACACAAAGAATTGTAGGCTTACACATGCATTAAGTAGGTAAAAGAATGAGCAGTGGAGGTCACCTGTGAGAAATAAAGCAGTAAAGGTGAAGCATATGAGGCATACAATGAGTCTGCTTATAGCATTTGTTCAAGAATACTATCCTGTTTATTCCATTAGACAGGAATATCATGATGTTTAACAGACCATGGGCATCAGCGCAACACATGAACGCTCCCTAAAAGTCAAAGTGCCTGATGGATTTCAATCTGCATCTTAAGTCAAATTTTGTTCCCCCCAGCCATTTTTTGTACAGCTTGCTGAATAGGATAGTACGGAAGTATTGAGCAATAAGTTTTTTTGTGCACAATTAATAAGAGCCTGACTCTTTATTCCGAGGCTGATATAATCCTATCAGAGAACATCTACGATTCTGCTCAATATCACTCCTCTCCAACAACAGGAGCGGATCAAGATGGCGTGCCGCGTGGGCGCACCGGCACACCCAAAAATCGTGGAGCTCGGTGTGATTTAACAAATCGCTAGGCGAAACAAGCCCATACCTCAAAACCCAATCGCCTGGGACGGGGTGGACACGGCGGGGACGCGACGTCCCGGCGAGGGAGGACGGGGACGGCGAGGTACGGCGGGGATTGAGGCGTCGGCGGCGACGCTGAGGCACGGCGGGGCGGCAGCTGCAGCGCACGGTCGTAGACTATAGGAGAGAATTTCGCCACGCGGAGGAGGGGCAGAGCGGGGGTCCCTTTCGCGAGAGCGACTCGACCCATTTCCTCCGCCTCCCCTCATCCTCGGTGAATGGTGGATGTCCTGTGCGCTCCTCCGCGCTCCTGGTCCAGTGGACCGGAGAAAGGTGGAAGGGTGTTGTCTGCACCGCAGTAATGGGTTGGGGACGAGCTGGTCTGTGGGGTTAGTCCATGCAGGTGGAAAATGGTTCGGAGCTGTCTTCGTGTGGCAAGAACGTGTCGGTCCGAGCTCTGCTTTTAGTTTACCCTTTTTTCTGGGAACTGAAGAGCTTTATTCAGGGACCTCTTGTTTAGTTTACCCCCGACGCCCTCGTGGACCGGCCCATGTGTGGGGGCAGCAAAGCGGGAAGCATCTTTTTTTTTTTTTTGCTTTTTTCTGTTTTAACTGTTTTCCATTATAAAACTAATTCGGGATTTCAAAAAACAAGTTACAATTTTTGAAATGTTCGTGAATTCAGAAACTTGTTCATGATATGAAAAAAATGTTCGGAAATGATAAAGGCTCACGGATTCAAAAAATGTTCACCGAATTCAAAAACAGCTCTTGAATTCACAAAATGCTCGCGATTTCAAAAGAAAGAATATTTTTTGAATTTTGATGATCATTTTCTGAAAATCAATGAAGAAAGATAAACATTTTTTAATTCAATGAGCATTTTTAGATACGATGAAGAAAATTTGAATTCGATGAACATTTTTTTACATTGATGCACATTTTCTGAAATCAAATAACGAAAAGTGTAAGGTACACAATTTCAAAAAATGGTCACAAATTTGTAAAAAATGGTCACAAATTTAAAAATGTTAGTAATTTTAAAAAAAATATTTACGTATTACAAAAACTGTCCAGGATTTCCCTAACAAACACGAATTTGGAACATGTTTGCAAATTGAAGAAGAAAAGAGAAAAAAAGATACATAAAGAAAAAAAGAAAATTATGTTTAGGTAAGGTTCTAAACCAGAGGGGTAGAAATCCGTTGATGGGTCGGCCCAATAGAGGATCGAAGGTTGGAGGGTGTACGCGCTACATCGCCCTACGCGCTAAATAGCATGACTTACTAGCATTTCTAGATCCACAACACAAGTATTTCTAGATCCACAACACCTTACTAGCATGACTTTCAATATTACCATAACCACAACTCAAAACTAATTGAGATGAATCAAACTTCTCTAACTATTCAATGCACATGAAGGTGGAAGTTTTCGTATCCCTTTGGATAACTACCCCTTTTGAGACTACTTTCAAAGCATAGATCCACTACCAAGCCACGCACCAATGTGCTCTAAAAGATATAAGTGAAGCACATAGAGCAAAAGTATCTAGCTCAAAAGATATAAGTGAAGCACATGTGAGCTGAATTGTCTACCAAAAGATATAAGTGAAGCTCGACAAAATCATGGTGAGTGCATGTCTCTCTCTCTAGGTGTGCAGCAAGGATGATTGTGACACAAAAAAAAATAGAAGACTCCTACGATACAAGACGCTCCAAGCAAAAACACATAACATGTGGTGAATAAAAATATAGCCCCAAGTAACGTTACCGATGGATTGAAGACGAGAGAGGGGATGCCTTCCCGGGACATCCCCATGCTTAGACTTTTACGGCATCCTTGAATCTATTGGGGTGCCTTGGGCATCCCCAAGCTTGAGCTCTTGCCACTCTTTATCTTTTTGTCCATAAGAACTTCACCCAAAACTTGAAAACTTCACAACACGAAACTTAAACAGAAACTCGTGATAACATTAGTACAAGAAAGCAAACCACCACTACCTTAGGTACTGTAGAAAACTTAAATTCTACTTGTGCTGATGTTGGGTTACTGTACTTTAAATATTCCATGGCTAATACCCCCCGATACTATCCATAGTTTCATCAAAATAAGCAACCAACACAACAAAAACAGAATCTGTTAACAGCAGACCAGTCTGTAGCAATCTGTATGTTTCGTATACCTCTCGTACTTTAGAAATTCTGAAACTTTACTAAAGTCTGAAGAATTTGCGTCGCAATCAGCAGAAAAAAGAATCAACTCAAAAGCTCTTACAGAAAAAATAATAAAATTCTTTTCGTGAGCAGAAAGTTTCTGTCTTTTCCAGCGTGACCAAACGATCATCCCCAAGACTAATCATAACGGTTTTGCTTGGCACAAACGCAAAAAGAAACACAAAAAACACAATCATAATAGAATTATGAAAGTTTGGAAAACACAAAACAAAAAGAAAAAGGATAGATTCGTTGGGTTGCCTCCCAACAAGCGCTTTTGTTTAACGCCCTTAGCTAGGCATTCAATGATGCTCACACAAAAGACAAGAATTGAAGCACAAGGAGAGCATCCTAAAGCATGTGAAAATCACATCTAAGTCTAAAATACTTCCTATGCATAGGCATTTTGTAGGAAAACAAATTGTCAAGACAACTAATAGTTGCCATATGCAAGGAAGAAGAAAGAGACAATAGCAATCTCAACATAACGAGAGGTAATTTGGTAACATGAAAGTTTCTACCAAAATATTTTCCTCTCTCATAACAATTACATGTGGGATCATATTCAAATTCAACAATAAAGCTATCCCATAGGATATTCTTTTCATGATCCACATGCATGCAAAGTTGACGCTCTTAAAAAATAGTGGGATTATCATCAAATAAAGTCATGACTTCTCCAATCCCACTTTCAGTATTGTTGCAAATATCATATTCATCATGAGGTTTGAACAAATTTTCAAGATCATAAGAAAGATCATCACCCCAATCATGATTATTGCAACAAGTAGTGGACAAAGCAAAACTAGCATCCCCAAGCTTAGGGTTTTGCATATTTTTAGCATGATTGTCACTAATAGGATTTATAGTGAAATCATTGCAATCATGCTTTTCATCCAAGGAGCCCTCGTGAATCACTTCATGAATTTCTTCCTCACAATTTTCAGATTCACGCATCTTACGCAAAACTCCAAAGAAATAGTCAATTGCCCTCAACTCACTAGCAATTTGTTCCACACGAGTGGGTCTCTTAAAGAGACTAGCAAGTGGATGAGGATCCATATCACTAGATTTTCAGCAAGCGAAGATGCAAGCATATTGATGGCACATGGCACACGAGCGAGCAAGAAAACCGGCAAAGGCAAAGGAAAACGGCAAAGGAGAAAGGCAAATGAAAACGGCAAATGTGAATTGGGGGAGAGGAAAACGAGAGGCAACTGGCAACAAAAGTAAATGCAAGAGAAGAGTTTGTGAGACCTACTTGGATAGATCTTTATTTCTCCTCCCCGGCAACGGCGCCAGAAATGGGCACGTTGTCGGGAGAATATTCTTGACGATCCTCCTCCCTGGCAACGGTGCCAGAAATACTTCTGATGTTTGTTGTGTATCCCTTGCAATGACGCCAGAAATAGTTGTGTCGACGGCACCAGGAATCCTTCAGCTATGACTACGCCTTAAGGGACTTCCTAGGCAAGTACGCAAAGGATTTCCCCCATGGCCTTGGAGCCTTGCGTTGGTGTTCCCTCGAAGCGGAAAGGGTGATGTACCACAGCGACGGTAATTATTTCCCTCAGTTTGAGAACCAAGGTATCAATCCGGCAGAAGAGTATCTCAAGATCCTGCACAAACACAAAAGCTTGCACCCAACGCTATGAAGGGGTTGTCAATCTCTTATAGATTGTTTGCCAAGTGAGAACTGAAAGCAACGAAGTAACAAAGCAAAGTAAAAGCGGAGATGTAAACGATGGATGTGAATAGACCCGGGGGCCGTAGTGTTTACTGGTGGCTTCTCTCATGAAAGCAAGTAGACGGTGGGTGAACAAATTACTGTCGAGCAATTGATAGAACTGTGCAGAGTCGTGACGATATCTATGCAATGATTATTTCTATATGCATCACGTCCAAAACAAGTAGACCAACACTTTCTGCATCTACTACTATTACTCCACACGTCGATCGCTATCGAGCATGCACCTAGTGTATTAAGTCCATAAGAACAGAGTAACGCCTTAAGCAAGATGACATGATGTAGAGGGATAATCTCAAACCAATGATAAAACCCCCATCTTTTTATCCTTGATGGCAACTGCTTGATGTGTGCCTTGCTGCCCCTACTGTCACTGGGAAAGGTCACCACATGGCAGAACCCAAAACCAAGCACTTCTCCCATTGCAAGAATCATAGATCTAGTTGGCCAAACAAAACCCAAGACTCAGAGAGACTTACAAGGATATCAAATCATGCATATAAGAAATCAGCAAAGACTCAAATATATATCATAGATAATCTGATCACAAGTCCATAATTCATCGGATCTCGACAAACACACCGCCAAAGAAGATTACATCGGATAGATCTCCATGAAGATCATGGAGAACTTTGTATTGAAGATCCAAGAGAGAGAAGAAGCCATCTAGCTACTAACTACAGACCCGTAGGTCTGAAGTGAACTACTCACGAGTCATTGGAGGGGCGATGATGATGATGAAGAAGCGCTCCAACTCCAAAGTCCCCTCCGGTAGGGCGCCGGGAAGGGTCTCAAGATGAGATCTCGCGGAAACGGAAGCTTGCGGCGCCGGAAAAGTATTTTCGAGGCTCCCTTGATTTTTTGCGGAATATTTGGGAATTTATAGGCCAAAGACCTAGGTCAGGGGGCGGCCAGGGAGGCCACAAGCCTGCCCACTGCCGCCTCCCCCTTGGTGGCGGAGTGGGGGTTTGTGGGCTCCGTGGAGCCCACCTGGCTTGGCCCAAAAGCCCCCTGGACTTCTTCCATTCGGGAAAAAAATCATTTCGGGGTTTTTCTTCCATTTGGACTCCGTTCCAAAATCAGATCTGAAAAGAGTCAAAAATACGGAAAAAACAGGGACTGGCACTTGGCACTGAATTAATAAGTTAGTCCCAAAAAGATATAAAAAGGTACATAAAACATACAAAGAAGGCAAGACAACAGCGTGAAACCATCAAAAATTATAGATACGTTTGAGACGTATGAGTGGTCTCCAATAATTTGAAAAAAATATTATATTCTTCCGCCCAGGATTATAACTCTTGCAAGGAATGAAATTGATGTCAACTTCCATATTAGAGTTCATAGAAATTTCTTCTTTACCTTTATCATTCTTTGGAGCTCACCAATTTTTGTTGAAATCTATTCATTACTTTCCTCATTAATAGAATTTACCTAGATGTGAAGTTTTCAACGTGTGAGTGAGTATAATTTTCTTGCATATCTTATACGAGCTTCTTTGCTTCACCAAGTGGTTGTCCTATAATAGTTCCCCTGTAGTAGTGTTAATGATGTTTTATATAAATGATTTAAACCACTTTAAAACAAATATAGAATTAACCATTGTTTCATGCCATGGTTAGGGCATTTCCTAACAACTTCTTTTGTACGATTCCACGCAAGCGCTAGCGGCTCATGGTCTTCATGTTTAATACTTGTAATGTTAAACAATTGCATTGTTTTCACATGTGGAAAATATTTAGTCATGAACATATTGCAACAACTATTCCAAGATGTAATGTCTACTTTAATAAAAGCTATCAAGCATTCTCATCTTTTCCTCTCAAAGAGAAAAGGAATTAACATACTTTAACTTCATCATGATAAACATATTTTATGTGAGTCATATCGCAAAGCTCTGTAAAGGTGCACAAATGCTTCCTTGCGTCTTGTGAAGAAAGACTCTAAACTGTTTTTTCTAAACATTCTAAGTAGGTTTTACAATTTTTGTCCATGGCATGTCTAGCCCATGTCTATTTGGGTATCTTACTAAGCCTAAATGTTGGAAGTTGAGCACCATCATTATCATCCTGACATAAGTCACCAAGGTTGCTCTCCCCATCAGATAAATGTATCCAATATTTCTCTATGGTTTGATCCAGACATCCATGTGATCTGGTTGTTGGCCCCTTCCCCTGACTTCCTCTTGTGATGCTGCTTCCTCCTGCATTACTTCCTCCTACAATGCTTCCACCTCTCCTGCCCTCCTCTGCTTGCTCCTCTGTCCTGACTCCTTCTCTCCTGCTTCATCCTCCCCCTCCTCCTCATCTGGTTCATACTCTTCTATATAAGCGTCTCCTTCATAGTGATTGAGAGGGTCGGCTCTATGCCTCTTCATTGCCTCCAGCCTAGCTATTATGTCATCGTCTACTAAAATTTCATTCTCACTATCACCGCTAGTCAACTCTTCAACAAACATGAACTCTCCTCGGTGTTCATGACCTGGGCTGGATGTGGTTGGGGCTTCATAGGACTAGGGAAAAGAACTCCTCTAGTATCTACCTCATAGAAAAGTGGTACACCAAATTCAGACAAAGGGACTTGCTCTTCATAAAGATGACCAATGTTAAGGTCACCTACTGTTGGTGCATCACTTCTCGTAACTGTAATGTTAACCATATTATTTCCTTTACTAATTATGTCATCCAATATTTCTCCCACCTTGTCAACATTAGTTAATTCTTCCATTCCTGACACCCCAACTCGTGGATCTCTAACATAATACATAAAATATCTTGAACTACAGCCTGCTATCTCTATTAGTGCAATCACATTCCAATAGGTTATGTTCGATAAGAAAACCATTCTTTCCAAATTATCTTTGTCCAAGAAATGGTACCTCACTTTCAATTCTTCACCATCCAACCTACATTTAGTTAAAAATAGTGTTAAACATTCAGTTCAACCCAATACTTACAACTCTTGAACAATTAATTCCTAACCCTAGCACCCTAACACTAGAAACCAAATCAGGGAAAAGAGAAATGAGTGAGAGTGGATGGATGTCTTACACCACACTGTCTTACCCTGGCTGCCCGTTGGATTTGCCTTCACAGTCGGGGTGAATTCCCTAGCCCCTGCGTACTCCGAAGATTCGGGGGGAGGCAGCGGCTAAGAAGGATTTGAGCTCCCATAAAACTCCGGTGGATCTCCATCAGCATAGCCTGGAGCATCTCCAACGGAAGCGCAGCCGCTGCGCCGCGAGGTTTCACCATTAAGGGATCCCAAGGGAGAGGAGTGTGGAGTGGCGTGGCCTGGTCGGTCGGTCTGTCTGAAGCGAGGGGGGCAAAGGGATTCCACCTGACGGCGTCGTTGCCCAGCCGTTAGGCCAGGTGGGGTGAAAAAGGGCCCCAGTTGTCGACAAAATGGTCAAAAACAGGAAATCGCCCGATCAGTACATATTGCAAAAGTTTACAGAATACACAATGTTTTTTGCAAAAGATTAGCCACCTGGTGGTTTTCTGCAATCGATGGACCAAATGTGATGGTTTTTTGCAATTCACTCTGCCCCTACCACGTACTTCACCGGAAACTTGTCAATATGCCGTAGTCAATCTTCACAGTCATTGCTTGCCCTTGCGAACAGCTCCGGGTCTCGTTGGTCGTAGGACGTAGGGAAGTCCGTCCAGGACCGCCGCGGCTGCTGCCACGCAAGACACAACCAGCGTAAACGTAGAGCAGCGCTGAAACGATGAAGGTCCAGGACCCCGAGCCCTCCTTTGGCGACTGGCAAGCACACTGTGCTCCAAGCCATTTTGCATTCAGCACCAGTCAGATCTTCGTCCTGAGCCCAGAGGAACTATCGTCACGCCTTGTCCACCTCTTTTAGAATTTTCTTGGGCACCTTGAGGTCTGTCAGAGCAAAGGTGGGCAGAGCAGTGAGAACTGCTCGCACGAGCACCCCACGGGCGACCAAATTGAGGAGCTTGCCCTTCCATCCTGCCAGGCGCGAACGCACTCTATCGATGATGAACTGGAGGTGCACCATGCGCAACTTTTCTTGCGTGAACTTCAATATTTCATTGGGAGCAATTTTATGGCACCTAGTAATTCTCAAAGATGAGCGGAATTACAAATAAAATCTGACGATTCATCTATCAACGACCCAGTCTCAGTCCCAGCGCACAACAACCTCGCCAAGTCGGGGCGAGCGAATGACATGGCAGAAGAGAAATCCCCTTCCACCAATCAGGGACACAAGCACGCCATCGCAAGGCCACCTAGGATCAAGCAGCTCAACCGCAGGTTCGTGGGCCCGAAATGGTGGAACGCTACTTAGGCTCTCTCATGCGACTCGCTAGGCATCCATGAGGATCAGGCAAAGGCACGGCAATGGTGGCTTTCTTTTCTGTCCTTCTTCCTTCTCTCTGTAACACCATTATGTACTTGAGATGAAACTGTGAAGAGAAATACTAGATCTAGATTCGATGCCTAACATCATGGTATTAGCTAGCCACCTACCACCCTACGCCTCGCCGTCTGCACCGTATTCCGTCTCCGCACTGGAAACCCGCAGCAAGGAGCACACGGGCGACGCCTTCTTCGCCACCCTGGATCCGGTGCTGAAGGCGCACCTCGACAAGATGAACGACGACGCGGTTGCCCGCGCTGCCAGGAAGGAGGTAAACAACAAGGCCATCCTCGAGGCCATGGCGACGCAATCCACATGGATCGACGCCCTCGTCTCCTCGAAGCCAGAGTTGGAGGCGCAATTCACGCAGTTGGAGCTCTCCTTCGAGAACCTTCAAGCCACGTCCACCTCGGTCACGCCTACCAGTGAATCTCTGCCGCCTGCGACCTCTCCCCTCGTCGCGCGCAAGATCCAAGAGCAACCAAGCCACGACGCGTCACTACATCCCGGGGGACCTCCGACGCTGACCATGGAGTCACCGACGGCTTCCCCGGTCACGGGTACGACCTTGTTCCCTCCCTCGAATTCCTCTCCACTTCCATCACAAGTGCTCGCCATGATGGGGTAAGTTCCACCCCCGATCTCATTTCCCAGCTTCGCTGGTGAGAATCCACAGCTCTGGAAAACTCTGGCAGAGCAGTATTTTCAGAGTTTGTCATTCATGAATCATACTGGGTACCCATGGCGGTCTTGAATTTTTTGGGTCTGACTGCCATTTGGCTACAGTCCGTCATCGCAAGATCTCTGGTCTTGCGTGGGAATCATTCACGGCTGTGCTTTGCACTTGATTTGGGCGTGACAAACACCAATTGCTCATTCGTCAATTTTATGCTATTCGTCAGACTGAATCTGTTGCCGATTTCATTAAACATTTTGTGACTTTGATGAATGATATGATCTCTTACTCGGAACTGACACGCCAGTATTTCTTTCTTACACGATTCATCGAGGGACTGCGAGCGGATATTCATGATGTGGTTCTCATTCAGAGGCCGTCCGACCTTGACACGACATGTTCCCTTTCACTACTCCAGGAGGAAGATGCAGATGGGGAGAACACCTTGCGCGTTGTACCCAACCGTGCACCAATGCCGCGCGTGATGAGGGCCAACACTCCAACTTTGCTGTTGGGAACTGCAAAACTATCAGCGTCTACAACCAAAGCACAGGAGTGCAAGGGCACAGATGCAGCGCGAGTGGGAGCAGAGAGCAGTAAAATTGCAGCATTACGCTCTTTCAGACGCGCTCGGGGACTGTGTTTTAAGTGTGGTGAATGCTGGGGCAAATATCACACATGTCCAACGATAGTGCAGATGCATGTGGTCGAGGAACTATGGGAGCTCTTCGCAGCAGAGGAGGTGCACAGTGCCAGCAAACCTGAATCAAACGAGTTGGACGAAGACAATCTGTGTACCATCTCCAAGCAAGCGATTGATGGGTCGGCTGGACCGGGAGTGCTGCAGCTGCATGCGTGGATTTAAGGGGAGGAAATGTCTTTGCTGGTTGACTCAGGTAGTTCTTCCTTGTTCGTTGACCATTGCCTCATAGCTAAATTGAAGGGAGTTTGCAAACTGCCAAGGACATGCAGAGTTAAAGTGGTCGACGGTGCTGTGTTGAATTGTGACAGCTTCATACTACAGTGCCAATGGACGTCTCAGGGGCATGAGTTTATCACAGATTTCAAGCTTCTTTTCCTTGGAGCATACGATGCTATCCTAGGGATGGACTAGCTCAGGAAGCACATCCCTATGCATATTGACTGGGAGCCAGAACATATGAAAGTTATATCTGAAGGGGGATTGATTGAACTACAAGCTGCTCGTAGCAACCATCAACGGTGTTCTGCTATATCATCTCAAGAACTATTGAATGCATGCAAGCAAGGGTCCGTAGCTTTTGTAGTCCACCTCAATGCAATAAATGAAGAAGGTTTACAAGAAGAAGCTATTCCCGTAGAGATTCTCAGGGTTCTGGAGCAATACACAGATGTCTTTGAAGAACCAAAAGGGCTGCTTCCCACACGTGCTTGTGATCACATAATTCCGCTCATGGAAGGAGCACAACCTGTCAACCAACGTCCTTACCGACACAAACCTGAGCTCAAAAATGAGATTGAGCGACAAGTTAAGGAGCTGCTAGACGCTGAATGCAATGAAAATCGTCAGTAAGTATCCAGTTCCAATTATAGATGTGCTTCTCGATGAATTGGTGGGAGCAAAATGGTTCTCCAAAATGGATCCGCGTGCTGGCTATCATCAGATAAGAATGGCACAAGAGGAAGAGTACAAAACAGCCTTCACAACCCACATAGGTCACCTGTGAATTCTTGGTCATGTCGTTCGTCCTCGCTACTGCACCCCAACTTTCATTGGAGCAATTACTTGCACTCTGCGACCACTGCTGCGGGAGTGTGTCATTCTCTTCTTCGATGGCATATTGGTTTACAATAAAACATTTGAACAACATGTGGAGCACATCCGTCAAGTGCTGCAACTACTCAGAAGGGACCATTGGCAAGTTAAACAATCTAAATGTGCTTTTGGGCAGATTGCGTACTTGGAACATGTCATCACTGAACAGGGTGTTGCCTGATAACCCACAAGTGTAGGGGATCGCGACAGTCTTCACAGGTAATATTTTACCCTAATTTATTGGTTTGACACAAGAGTATTTACTGTCCTTGACAGATGAGTTGTAAATTCAACCGCACTTGTGGTATCTCTCTGGAATAAGGATTTAGTAGCACGGCAAATAGTAGTAGTGACACTAGCAGTTTTAGTAGCAAAAGTAACAATATCAATTTAGTAGCAAGTGTGACAGTAGCCGCAGCTGTAGTAACTTAGCAAGATTCAGTATATGAAAAGCATAGGCACGTGGATCGGTGATGGATAATGATTTAGATTACATTGACCATGTAATAGTTACACACTAGGGCGACATAGAACTAGCTCCAGTTCATCAATATAATGCAGGCATGTATTTCGTATATAGTCATACGTGCTTGCGATAAGAACTTGCATGACATCTTTTGTCCTACCCCCCCGTGGCAGTGGGGTCCTATTGGAAACTAAGGGATATTAAGGCCTCCTTTTAATAGAGAACTAGAACAAAGCACTAACACATGGTGAATACATGAACTCCTCAAACTATGACAATCACTGAAAAGAATCCCAATTTCTGTCAACTTGGGGGATGTGGATCATGACACGTAATAGGTGACTACGACTTACAAGATAGGATCCAAAACACTCTTGAAAGTGCGTTATATCGACTAGAGGGGGGGGTGAATAGGCAATTTTACAATTTCATCACTGAGGAAAATCCTAGTGAGGAAAATCCTCAGTTATGAACTGAGTGCAGCAGAAATAGTACTAAGTCAGAAGTGCAAAAATGTCTACAACAAAGTACTGAGCATGATTTAAGAGAATCGGTTTACACAGGTCTAGAGTTCAGGATAGGCAGGTGAAGAATAACTCAGGTGAACAATTTGAGGTGAGGAATTCAGAGAAAGTCTTCAGTCAAATTCTTCAAACAGTATAGATGAAAGTCTTCAACATGCAATTGAGGAAATGAAAGGAGTTGAGGAAATAGAAATAGTAGCTCAATGAATACAATTGTTGATGACCTAGTTCCAATTGATGTGACAGTTGTACGTCTGGTTTGGAGCGGCTTGGTATTGAAACCAGAGGACACACAGTCCCGGGGCACACAGTCCCTACCGTATTCTCCTTGAGCTAAGGACACACAATCCTCACCCAACACTGGTGGTAAGTCTTCAGGGCAAACTTTCAAACCCTCACAATCTCGGTCACCTGGCGATCCACAATTTACTGTTGGATGTTGTAGACCATGACGCCTAGCCGTATGGAGGATGCACAGTCCTCAAAGGTAACAAGCGTTGGTTCCACACAGGAATAACTTCTTTAGTGATGCTCAATGACTTGGGTTTTGGTTTGGGTTTGGATGTTTGGGGTATTTCCTCACTTGATGATTTTCTCTCAAAGACTTTGAGGAATTTGGGTTGCACTAAATTACTAGTGTCAGTTTCTCTCGAAGCATCCAACCAGCTAGTGGTTGTGGGGGTGTCTATTTATAGCCTCGGAGCATCCTGACATAATTTGACCTAAATGCTCTTAATGATATGACCGTTGGGTGGATAAGACTTGGGACAGGTGGTGCATAGCGCGACAACGGTTGGAACTTTCAACTATGAAAGTCCTCATGTTTTTCATGTTCCTCACTTTGAGGATTTGGTAGGTGTAGGTTTGGGTTGAGCATCATGAGGAAATTCGTTCCATAGTTTTACCTCGCCCTCTTTAACAGTATGGGGTTCCTATGACTCAAGCATAAAGAAAATGAAACAAAAGGAGTAAATCTTCAAGCTTCAAAGTCTTCAAAGTATTTTCTTTGGGACACACCGAATTCCTCATTTTCAATATCTTCGTGAGGAATAACCATTTCTTCGCATTTTCTTCGCGATCAAAGTCTTCAAGGAATGACCAAAGTCTTCACCCGAAGACATACATTTTAGGGGTCGATATTCATCGAATAACCCAAACTCCTTAGTGACTTTCACATCGTGTGTACACTTACAAACATATTAGTCTCTTGACCTATAAGTCCTCAAACCACCAAAATCACTAAGGGGCACTAGATGCAATTACAATCTCCCCCTTTTTTGTGGTTGATGACAAATAGGTTAAGTTTTCAACGGGGACAATAATATGAAATGGAATTACTGAGTTTGAGGAATTTGAAGGCAAGATATAGAGAAATTCCCCGTGAAGATGTGCATGTTTTGAGGAATTTTCGTTGAACAGCAAATGCACATTGATGATATATATCATGGAGATCTCCCGTGTATCTTTTAATTCATGCATGCATTTGACATATAGTATGAGGAATTTGAAATGCATGATGAAAAAATGGTGTCTCACGAATGTCAGCATGCATGCATTAATTAACTTGAGGAATAAGCATGCGAGGAAAAATGTTCAAAAGTGTTAGAACACCAACGGGCTTAAGTTACAACTCATTACAACAAACACTTTAGAAGAACCAAGAGTTTCTAACTTAATAAAGTTTATAAGCCAATAAATTTAACCCGTTTGAAGACTAACTCTCAGATTTCTCCCCCTTTGCCATCAAGTGACGAAAAGGGACGAAACTGATGACTAACGCCCATGAAGAATTTCACTTCTGTGTTGGAGGAGAGGCGCCCGTGCTCTTCATGCTAGTCTTCATAGTTGGGCCGATTGCAGTATCAGCATGTTCTTCATCTGAATCAGCAGTGCGGAATGAAGAATAAGAGCTGTCCACCAGGTCAGGAACTGGGATCTTCTTGCATTTCTTCTTTGGTGGCCACGACCAATCAAAGTCTTGAGTGAATTCCAGTTCTTTGAGTTCCTCGGGAGTCTTGAGATGGGACAGTATGGCCTAGGTGCAATCAAATACTTCATGAATATAACAGTGATTTTTCTTCACTGCATTTCCAGTAGCATTGAGGGTTTTCACAATAGAGCCAAACTGACATTTCACCCACTTATGGTTTTGATCAACTTTCTAATGAAGACTGAGGAGAAGCTCTCTGTTAGTCATCACCCGTGGGGTAGTTGGACTTGGAGGTTTTGCTCTGCCATCAGATTCTTGTGTGGAAGTGTCATCATATGAGGAGTAGGATGCATCCTTCCGAAATTGACCATCCAGTGGCCGATTTCCTTCATCAATCACTGACTTGCCTTTGCCCTCAACTGGTTCAAAATATTTCTTGATGACTTTGAGAGGAGGCAGATAGCTGAGGTGATTCAAATAGTCACCTTGATAGTTGATGGAGGATCTGGTTTTGATGAATCTCATGATCCAAGGCGCATAAATCTTTAGCTCAAATGGCGACAAGGCATTGTTGGCCAAAGTCCTCAGGAAGAAGTTGTGAAGGTTCATTTTGATTCCATGAATGACATTGAACAGGATGTTCTTCATGATTCCAACAACATCTTCTTCCTTATCATGCCCTTTGATAGGTGCGAAGGAATAGGCCAATATTCTGTAGACAGTTCTAGGCACATACTTCAATTCCTTCACCGGGAATCTAGTCCTTGGAGGTTGGCCCTGAGCTAAAGGCTTCGTGAGGGCCTCCATTAGCTGATTTTGTAACTCTCTTTCATCGTATATGTTAATTGCTTCATCTAAAGGAATTGAGATTGGTAGAGCTCGAAGAAATTCTGTGGCTGGAGCTGTTAAGTGAGTGTGCTGAGTCATCCAGTCCAAGACCCAAAAGTTGATGTTTTTGGGGCCACCTCAGATATGCAGTGTGGCATAGAACTGAAGAATGATATTTGTATTCCAGTCACCAATATCTGTGCAGAATGGCAGTAGTCCTATGTCGTGAAGAACACTCAGAACGGGGATGAAGCAAGGAATTTCTTCCATATCACAATGAGGAATGTGCGTGTGATGAAATATCTTCCGTTTCCTACAAAGCACAGTAGCATAGTAATTGAGTTGAGTTTTGGTCCAGAACTTCCTGTGCGTGATACGAGGCTTATCGTATGGATTTTCTCCCGTGAAGAAATGATGTTCATCATAGAAGTCTGCTTTCAGAAACTTTGGCCTCTTCGAGTAGGGCTGATGAGGCTTTGGTTGAAGATTTTGATGTTGAATTTCATCACCTTGAGGATTTTTGGCCACCACAATTACAGTGCCAGGATTTGCAACATGTGGTTCATCAGTTGTATCTTTATCCTATGCAGAGGCATTTTCATCAGAGGCTTGTTCTTCAGTTTGAGGAATTTGTTGTGCCGGAGGAGCACATGCAGTTTCTGGTACAACAGTTTCCTTCTCAGTTTCATCAGCTGATGTGGCTGATTCTTTGTCTAGCACTGATTTCCCACGTGAGCTCTTTTCTTGAGAGCCAGTTAGAATTTTTGTTGCTTAAGGAGATACAATAGTTCGAGGAATTTTTGAAGCTATTGGCGAGTTTGGATGATCTTTTTCCCAAAAATCATCATGGATAACAGGTGTGCTGCTGCCAATGTCATCATCGGCCTCCTTTTCTTCAACAGTCATTTCTGGGTTTTGAGGAGGAGGTGTTGAGACGTGAGGAATTTGATTAACTTGAATTTCCTCATCTATTGGTGTGGATGCAGCAGAGCGATTGTCATGCATTTCCTCATCCTGTTCTGGAATGATATGCTCTTCACCAAATGGTACAATCATGTATGATGGTGCAACACTGAGGGGAGTTGCATCAACTGGAGCTGATGATGTAGTAGGCATAGTCGTCACGCATTTTGCCTCTGAAGACTTTGAAGGTGTTGATGCCTTTCTCTTCTTGGCCTTCTTCTCAGCAGCTTTTGTTTTCTTCGTGTCTGATGCATACGGAAGAGTCATTTTCTTCACTTTTGAAGACATTGATGAAGGAGCATTTTCATCAGGCATTACATGAGCAGTTTCAGGCGTGGCAAATTCTTCAGCTGGAACATTCTGAGTAGTTTCATCAGCAGCTCGTTCTTCATCTTCAGCAGAATCAGCCAGTTGTATAGTGTAGCTGGCCTGAGGATTTGTTGGTTGCTTTGGGGTTGCAACCCTACCGTTGTATACATCAATTGCTTCAATTGCGGCCTTCACAAACCTCACTTTGACACCCTTTCAGTCTGCATGAAGACTAGTGTATTTGTCAGCGAGGGTTTTCAATTTGGCTTGAGTAGAGACAAGTTTCTCAGGCGTCAGGTTAAGGATGTTTTGTTTCAAGTACTTCTCCTTTTTAATCTTTGCAGCCCGTGCTTGCTTGGTTTGCTGGTCCTTCCACTTTGCTTCATTGATGAATGAAATAACCATGTGGCTGAGTCCAGGTGGAAGTTTCAAATCATCAATGGGTGTGTTTGGATCCTCATACCAAAGATCGATGAAGTTCAGCACCACTTTCGGATCCAGTGCGAGGGGAATGGTGTTGCCAGTAGCTTGTGCAACCGTTTCTTGTTTGTTCCTGGTGATGGCTTGAAGAGTTTCATCATCATATTCCCGACTTCCCTCTGATGCACAAGGGACATTGACAACATTGCTTGGGCTCGGCCTTGTTCCTCTTCCAGCAGTCATCTTTGTCTTCATTATGCAAGGTGATGATTTGAGAGCTGAGCGAGAGGCTGATGGTACTGAGGAATTTAGATTTCATGTTTGATGTTGCGTGAGCTGTGGCTATGGAGGAAGTGAAGACTGTGCTGCAGTTGTGGACTTTTCATCCATTGTTGATTCTTTGTGAGGAATTTGCTCTTTAGATAATGATGTTGATGGTTTTGACTTTGCACGTGATTTCTTCATCAGGGCCTTTGATACGTCTCAAACGTATCTATAATTTTTGATGGTTTCATGTTGTTATCTTGTCAACTTTGGATTTTTTATATACCTTTTATATCTTTTTCGGGACTAACTTATTAATTAAGTGCTAAGTGCCAGTTCCTGTTTTTTGTGTGTTTTTGACTCTTTCCGGATCTGATTTTGGAACGGAGTCCAAACGGAATAAAATCCCCGAAATAAAATTTTCCAGAACAGAAGATCGGGGGACTTGAGGGCCAAGGCAGGAGAGCCACAGGGGGCCCAGAAGCCCTGTAGCCGCCACCAGGGGGGCCGGTGGCTACCAGGCTTGTGGCCCCTGTGGAGCTCCTCTGCCCTAGCTCTTTCGCCTATATATTCCCTAAAATCCCAGAAAAAATCAGGGCATCCATGAAAACACTTTTCCGCCACCGCAAGCTTCCGTTTCCGCGAGATCTCATCTAGAGACCCTTCCCGGTGCCCTGTCGGAGGGGACTTTGGAGTTGGAGGGCTTCTACATCAACATCATCACCTCTCCAATGACTCGTGAGTAGTTCACTTCAAACCTACGGGTCCGTAGTTAGTAGCTAGATGGCTTCTTCTCTCTCTTGGATCTTCAATACAAAGTTATCCATGATCTTCATGGAGATCTATCCGATGTAATCCTCTTTGGCGGTGTGTTTTTCGAGATCCGATGAGTTGTGGATTTGTGATCAAATTATCTATGAATTATATTTGAGTCTTTGTTGATTTCTTATATGCATGATTTGATATCCTTGTAAGTCTCTCCGAGTCTTGGGTTTTGCTTGGCCAACTAGATATATGATTCTTGAAATGGGAGAAGTGCTTGGTTTTGGGTTCATACCGTGTGGTGACCTTTTCCAATGACAGAAGGGGCAGCAAGGCACACATCGTGTTGTTGCCATCAAGGGTAACAAGATGGGCTTTTATCGTAGATGTGAGATAGTCCATCTACATCATGTCATCTTGCTTAAGGCGTTACTCTGTTCTCATGAACTTAATACACTAGATGCATGAAGGATAGCGGTTGACGTGTGGAGGAATAGTAGTAGATGCAGAAAGTATCGGTCTACTTGTTTTGGACGTGATGCCTATAGATATAATCATTGCCATAGATAACGTCACGACTTTGCACGGTTCTGTCAATTGCTCGACAGTAATTCGTTCACCCACCGTCTACTTGCTTTCATGAGAGAAGCCACTAGTGAACACTACGGCCCCCGTGTCTATTCACAACTATCGTTTCCACTTTCACTTTTACTTTGCTTTGTTTCCTTTTTGCTTTCAGTTCTCACTTTGCAAATAATCTATAAGGGATTGACAATCCCTTCATAGCGTTGGGTGCAAGCTCTTTGTGTTTGTGCAGGTACTTGTGACTTGACGCAATCCTTCCACTGGATCGATACCTTGGTTCTCAAAACTGAGGGAAATACTTACCGCCGCTGTGCTACATCACCCTTTCCACTTCGAGGGAACACCAACTCAAGGCTCCAAGGCCACGGGGGAATCCTTTGCATATTTGCCAAGGAAGTCCCTAAAGGCGTAGCCGTAGCAGAAGGATTCCTGGCGCCGTTGCTGAGGAGTATCAAGACAAGAATAGTCTCCCGTCAACACGCTTATTTCTGGCACCGTTGGAAGGTCTTTTGTTGCAGTAGCAGAAGTATTTCTGGCGCCGTTGCCGGGGAGAGATCAAGTCAAGATCTATCCAATTAGGTGTCACAAACTCATCTCTTGCATTTACCTTTTTTGCTAGTTGCCTCTCGTTTTCCTCTCCCCCACTTCACATTTACCGTTTTCATTTGCCTTGCTCCTTTGACTTTTTTGTTTGCCTTTTTCGTTTGCCTTTTCGTTCGCCCTTTTTCTCGCTTGCTTTGTGTTCTCTTGTGTGCCATGTGCCTTCTTTTAGCTTGCATCTTTGCTTGCTAAAAATCCATTGATATGGATCCTCACCCACTTGCTAATCTTTTTCAGAGATCCACTTATGTGGAACCAATTGCTAGTGAATTGAGTGCACTTGACTTTCTTTATGGAGTTTTGCTTGAGATGCGTGAATCTAAAAATTGTGAGGAAGAAATTTATGAAGTGATTCACGAGGGCTCCTTGAATGAAAAGCATGATTGCAATGGTTTCACTATAAATCCTATTAGTGACAATCATGCTACAAAAATGCAAAACCCTAAGCTTGGGGATGCTAGTCTTGCTATGTCCTCTACTTGTTGCAATAATCATGAATGGGGTGATGATTTTTCTTATGATCTTGAAAATATGTTTAAGCCTCATGATGAATATGATGTTTTCAATAAGATTGAAAGTGGGTTTGGAGAAGTCATGACTTTAGTTGATGATAATCCCACTATTTTTGAAGAGCGTCAACTTTGCATGCATGTGGATCATGAAAAGAATATCCTATGGGATAGCTATATTGTTGAATTTGATTATGATCCCACATGTAATTGCTATGAGAGAGGAAAATATTTTGGTAGAAACTTTCATGTTACCAATTTACCTCTCGTTTTGTTGAGATTGCTATTGTCTCTTTCTTCTTCCTTGCATTTGGTAACTATTGGTTGTCTTGCCAATTTGTTTTCCTATAAAATGCCTATGCATAGGAAGTATGTTAGACTTAGATGTGATTTTCACATGCTTTATGATGCTCTCGTTGTGCTTCAACTATTGTCTTTTGTGTGAGCATCATTGATGCCTAGCTAAGGGCGTTAAACAATAGCGCTTGTTGGGAGGCAACCCAACGAATCTATCCTTTTTCTTTCTGTTTTTTGTTTTCCACACTTTGATAATTCTGTTATGATTGTGTTTTTTGTGTTTCTTTTTGCGTTTGTGCCAAGTAAAACCGTTATGATTAGTCTTGGGGATGATCGTTTGGTCATGCTGGAAAAGACAGAAACTTTCTGTTCGTTTTTTTTCGTAAGAGCTTTTGAGTTGATTCTTTTTTCTGCTGATTGCTACGCAAATTCTTCAGACTGTCGTTATTGTTCAGAATTTTGGAAGTACCAGAAGAATACAAAGTATACAGATTGCTACAGACTGGTCTGCTGTTAACAGATTCTGTTTTTGTCGAGTTGGTTGCTTATTTTGATGAAACTATGGATAGTATCGGGGGGTACTAGCCATGGAAGATTAAAAATACAGTAACCCAACATCAACATAAGTAGAATTTAAGTTTGCTACAGTACCTAAGGAAGTGGTGGTTTGCTTTCTTATACTAATGATATCACGAGTTTCTGTTTAAGTTTTGTGTTGTGAAGTTTTCAAGTTTTGGGTGAAGTTCTTATGGACAAAGATATAAGGAGTGGCAAGAGCTCAAGCTTGGGGATGCCCAAGGCACCCCAAGTTGATTCAAGGATGCCATAAAAGCCTAATCTTGGGGATGCCCCGGGAAGGCATCCCCTCTTTCGTCTTCAATCCATCGATAATGTTACTTGGGGCTATATTTTTATTCACCACATGTTATGTGTTTTTCTTGGAGCGTATTGTATCATAGGAGTCTTTTATTTTTGTTGTGTCAAAATCTTCCTTTCTGCACACCTAGAGAGAGAGACATGCACTCACCGTGATTTTGTCGAGCTTCACTTATATCCTTTGGTTAGACAATTCAGCTCACATGTGGTTCACTTATATCTTTTGAGCTAGTTGATTTTGCTCTATGTGCTTCACTTATATCTTTTAGAGCACGGCGGTGCGTGGCTTGGTAGTTGATCTATGCTATGAAATTATTCTCAAAAGGGGTAGTTATCCAAAGGGATATGAAAACTTCCACCTTCATGTGCATTGAGTAGTTAGAGAAGTTTGATTCATCTCAATTAGTTTTGAGTTGTGGTTGTGGTAATATTGAAGTTATGCTAGTAAGGTGTTGTGGATCTAGAAATACTTGTGTTGAAGTTAGTGATTCCCGTAGCATGCACGTATGGTGAACCGCTATGTGATGAAGCCTGAGCATGATTAGTCTATTGATTGTCATCCTTTGTGTAACGGTCGGGATCGCGCGATGGTTTATACCTAACAACCCTTCCCCTAGGAGTATGCGTTGAATGCTTTGTTTCGAGTACTACTAAAACTTTGGCAACAAGTATATGAGTTCTTCATGACTAATGTTGAGTCCATGGTTTAGATGCACTTTCACCTTCCACCATCATTTTCTTCTTTAGTGCTGTGCAACTTCCGCCGGTGCACAAAACCCACCATTAGCCTCCCTCAAAACAGCCACCATACCTACCTACTATGGTTTTTTCAAAGAAATTACGAGATATATTACCATGCAACTACCACCATGATATGTGCCACCACTTCTACATTGCCATTGCATGATCATAAGATAGCTAGCATGATGTTTCCATTGATGTCTATGCCATGCTAGATCATTGTCACGATACACTACCGAAGGCATTCCATACAGAGTCATCATTGCTCTAAGTTTTGAGTTGAAAGTGTGATGATCATCATTGATGGAGCATTGTCCCATGTGAGGAAATAAAAGAGGCCAGCGAAGGCCATATACAAAAAGAGGCCAAAGATGCCCACCAAAAAAAGAGAGGCCAAAGAGCCCACCAAAAAAATGAGAGAAGGGACAATGCTACTATCCTTCCACACTTGTGCTTATTAAGCACCATGATCTTCATGATTGAGAGTCTCTCGTTTTGTCACCACCATATAGCTAGTGGGAAATTTTCATTATATAACTTGGTTTGTATATTCCAATGATAGGCTTCCTCAAAATTGCCTTAGGTCTTCGTGAGCTAGCAAGTTGGATGCACACCCACTAGTTTTCTTTAAGAGCTTTCACATACTCTTAGCTCTAGTGCATCAATTGTATGGCAATCCCTACTCATTCACGTTGATATCTATTGATGAGGATCTCCATAGCTTATTGATATGCTTAGTCAATGTGACCATCTTCTCCTTGTTTGTCTTGCAACCTCCACCACACTACATTCCACTTATAGTGCTAAAACCATGGCTCACGCTCATGTATTGCGTGAGAGTAGAAAAAGTTTGAGAAAGTAAAAATGTGAAAACAATTACTTGGCGAATACCGAGGTTGTGCATGATTTAAATTCGTTGTGCAAGGATGATAGAGCATAGCCAGACTATATGATTTTGTAGGGATAACTTTCTTTTGGCCTAGTTATTTTGAAAGTTCATGATTACTTTGCTAGTTTGCTTGAATTATTATTGTCTCCACGTCAATAGCAAACTATTGTCTTGAATCTAATGGATCTGAACATTTACGTCACATAAGAGGAGTTACAAAGGACATCTATGCTAGGTAGCATGACAGCATCAAAAATTCATTCTTTATCACTTCCCTACTCGAGGACGAGCAAGAGTTAAGCTTGGGGATGCTTGATACGTCTCAAACGTATCTATAATTTTTGATGGTTTCAAGCTGTTATCTTGTCAACTTTGGATGTTTTATATACCTTTCATATCTTTTTTGGGACTAACTTATTAATTCAGTGCCAAGTGCCAGTTCGAGTGACAGAAGGGGCAGCAAGGCACGCATCGTGTTGTTGCCATCAAGGGTAACAAGATGGGCGTTTATCGTAGATATGAGATTGTCCATCTACATCATGTCATCTTGCTTAAGGCGTTACTCTGTTCTCATGAACTTAATACACTAGATGCATGATGGATAGCGGTCGACGTGTGGAGTAATAGTAGTAGATGCAGAAAGTATCGGTCTACTTGTTTTGGACGTGATGCCTATAGATATAATCATTGACATAGATAACGTCACGACTTTGCGCGGTTCAATCAATTGCTCGACAGTAATTCGTTCACCCACCGTCTACTTGCTTTCATGAGAGAAGCCACTAGTGAACACTACGGCCCCCGGGTCTATTCACAACTATCGTTTCCACTTTCACTTTTACTTTGCTTTGTTTCCTTTTTTGCTTTCGGTTCTCACTTTGCAAATAATCTATAAGGGATTGACAATCCCTTCATGGCGTTGGGTGCAAGCTCTTTGTGTTTGTGCAGGTACTTGTGACTTGACGCAATCCTTCCACTGGATCGATACCTTGGTTCTCAAAACTGAGGGAAATACTTACCGCCGCTGTGCTACATCACCTTTTCCGCTTCGAGGGAACACCAACGCAAGGCTCCAAGGCCACGGGGGAATCATTTGCATATTTGCCAAGGAAGTCCCTAAAGGCGTAGCCGTAGCAGAAGGATTCCTCGCGCCGTTGCTGAGGAGTATCAAGACAAGAATAGTCTCCCGTCAACACGCTTATTTCTGGCGCCGTTGGAAGGTCATTTGTTGCAGTAGCAGCCTTCTTCGGAGGTTGTTCTATAGTAGAAGCCTCGGCAACAAAGGAGGTGGCAGCAGCACCTACAGCGACATAATCCTCATTAAACTTTGTTACATCAATGTCTTCCTTTTTCTGTAGCTTGGACAAATACTTGTCTTTTTCATCAGGATAGTCTTCAATTGTAGCTACACTAGAGGAATGTGCAGTTTGTTGGTCTCCCTGAGGCAATCTTTTGCGGGGAGGTTTTAGGGCAAACTTCTTGGCATACTTTGGAGTGACATACCTATATTATTTCCACTCTTTTGCCCATCTGCGCTCAATCTTTTGAAGCCTGATCTTGCCTTTTGCAGTGGTTTCTTTCCCATGAATTTCTTCATCTAGCGTGCAGTAATCAGCATATATTTCCTCTGGGATTTCAAAAGCAATGTTCTGCTCTAGCTTCTTGCCACCCTTTTGTTTCTGTCTTCCTCCATTTTCTTCAGCTAAGGTTTTTGCTGATGAATTTGTATTCTTGAGGAATCCTAGGACAGAGATAATGTTTCTTCAACAAATGCTACAAATGAGTTAAGTTGATGAGAACCTAGTGATTCGTTAGCTGTCATTTTGTACCTGTGAACAAAGTATAGGTGCGGAGAGTTTGGAGAGGTCATATGCGTTCTCAGATTTGGGGAAATTGAAAAATGACTTAAGTTGAGGAATTTGACTAATGTCTTCTGATCTTGGGTTCCAAAGTTGTGCAGATTCGAAAATTTATACAATTGAGGAATCTCGTGAAGAATTTAGGGACTTAGTGAAATTCATCAAGTGTTCTAGACATGGTTGTGCACAGCTGAAATATATTGTGAGGAACAACTGATTTCACGAATCTAAAGAAAATAAATGAATCAACAAGGGTAGTAAAATAGGATTTCAATTACCCTGAATGAAGAACACGATGAACTAGGGAAGTAAAAGCAGAAGCTCTTTGGTTCGGATCTTGAGTGCCCTAACATGGTGACGGAAGATAGCTACGGCAGCGACGGAGGGAGATGATCCGCAGTCGGCATGAGTCCGGCGACGGCGAGGTCGAGGTACTGAAGCTGTTCCTCACCGGCGACGAGAATTGCTAGCGGCGGCGCTAGGTTTTTAGCTTGGGCGGAGAAGATGAGAGGGAGAGAAGAGTTTTTGACTGGAGGGGGTAAGGGGCTATTTATAGCTCAAGTGAAAACGGTCCTAAGCGAATTCTTCGGATGAAACTATCCCTGCCCTTTCGTCTCAACATGACACGCGCTACCCACGAACGAAGCGGTGGAGATAGTGGTTATCCTATCGTGAGTAGTGGGTGCAGTTACAATGGTAACGATTTTTTTTTTGAATTTTGAGGATTTTGTTGCAAAGTCATGAGCTGACAAGGACTTAGAGAGGACTTTGAACAAGTGTCAAATAGAACGCATGCGAAGATTTGAGAATAGACTTGGTTGAGCTTAGCATAGAGGGAAGACGGGTCCGATTCACTTTCACTTAGAAGAAATACCAAATTGAAGACTTAGCAATACGTGAATGCCTATGAGGACATTGAAAGCTCGTTATATAATATATAGTCAATGAAGATCATCACAGAAAATTTTGAAGAATTTGAAAAAGTTTGAAGACTTTGAAAATTTTGAGAAATTTTTGAAAAACCTCAGATTTGAAGAATTTCAACTATGAAGAATTTCAAAGTTTGGTGGTGGCGTTACCCACCGTATAAGAATGATGATTTTAGGTGCCGTGTACAATTGTCGTAGGGTCCTGAGAATCAAATTCTTCAGTAATGTCTTCACACTTAGAGTGTCATTTTTCATTGGTTGAAGAAAAACGTTACTTCCTGTGTTGCGCATCAAAGTCATCAATTTCATAAGTGTTAGGATGTGTGCATGTTTACAGAACATTTTAAGATTCTAGGATATTTAGCTCACACCGCAACTTGCAAAACCTTTTCTCATCCAAGGGCTTTGTGAAGATATCTGCTAGCTGGTCATCAGTCTTCACATGATCGATGATGATATTGCCCTTGAGTACATGATCACGAAGAAAATGACGACGAATCTAGATGTGCTTGGTCTTCGAGCGTTGTACTGGGTTGTAGGCGATCTGGATTGCACTCCCATTGTCACAGTAGAGAGGCACATTCTTCATGTTGATGCCTTAATCTCTCGGGGTTTGATTCATCCATAACAGTTGAGCACAGCAAGATCCAGCATCAACGCATTCAACTTCAGTAGTGGAGAGTGATACACAGTTCTGCTTCTTTGAGGACCAGCAGACTAAGGATCGTCCGAGGAAATGACATGTGCCTGACGTTGACTTGTGATCCACACGGTCACCAGCATAATCAGAATCAGAATATCCAACAACATGAAGATTTTAGCCCTTGAGGTACGATAATCTTAGTGTTGGTGTGTGAGCTAGATATTGAAGAATATGTTTCACACCCTTATGGTGTGATTCCTTCGGTTTTGCTTGAAAACATGCACACATGCAAACACTAAGCTTAATGTCTGGACTAAATGCACATAGGTACAATAAAGAGACAATTATACAACTATATACCTGCTCACCGAAATCTATACCATTTTCGTCACTTGAGAGGTTGGCCGTTGGTAGGCATAGGAATCTTGATGCCTTTGCATTCATGCATGCCGAATTTCCTCAGGACATCCTTGAGGTATTTCTCTTGAGATATGAAGATGCCATTGCGTTGTTGACGAATTTGCAGACCTAAGAAGAATTTCAGCTCCCCCATCATGGACATTTGATATTCTTCACCCATCATGTAGGCAAATTCATCACTGTAACGTTTGTCAGTACAACCAAAAATAATGTCGTCGACATATATTTGGCACATGAATAGTTCATTGTCATAGGATTTTGTGAAAAGGGTAGGATAAAGTGAACGGGTTTGAAGCCTTTCTTCATGAGGATTTCCTTCAGTGTATCATACCACGCCCGAGGGGCTTGCTTGAGGCCATATAATGCCTTTTTTAGTCTGAAGACTTTGTGTGGATGCTTAGGGTCTTCAAAACTTGGGGTCTGAGCAACATATACTTCTTCCTCAAGCTTACCATTGAGGAATGCACTTTCCATATCCATTTGATATAGAGTAATATTGTGATGGTTAGCATAAGCAAGCAATATTCGAATAGCTTCAAGTCTAGCAAAAGGTGCAAAAGTTTCATCAAAGTCAATTCCTTCAACGTGTGTGTAGCCTTGGGCTACAAGCCGCCTTGTTTCTCACAACCTGACCATCCTCATCTTGCTTGTTTTGGTAGATCCACTTAGTGTCTATGATATTGTGCTTGCGAGGATCTCGTCTTTTAACGAGTTCCCATACGTGATTTAGCTTGAACTGAAGTTCATCTTGCATGGCTTGAATCCACTCAGGTTCCATGAAGGCTTCAACAACTTTTGAGGGTTCTGTGATAGATACAAAAGAGGAATG
The DNA here is from genome assembly GCF_904849725.1 of Hordeum vulgare subsp. vulgare. Classification (NCBI taxonomy): domain Eukaryota; kingdom Viridiplantae; phylum Streptophyta; class Magnoliopsida; order Poales; family Poaceae; genus Hordeum; species Hordeum vulgare. The sequence continues at coordinate 390,607,704 of NC_058522.1, forward strand.
CCCACAAAAGTTAACGAAATGTGAAGATTTTGAGCGAGTGAGAGGACCTGGCGCATTGATGTCATCGATGATTTTGTAAATTTCCACTTCATTTGCAATCCTTGGATGAGTTGGTTGAAGACTTTGGTTAGGCTGAGGAATTTGATCTGTAACATTTTCCTGAGGTGCACCTTCTTGAATTTCCTCAGTGTTGGGGACAATTTCTTCAACAAGGGGTTGTTCCTCGGTATGAATGATATCTTCAGTAGCCTTGTACTTAATAGCTTCCTCAGGAGTCAATTTATCTGGCACGGGAGGCAATTGCTCTCTTTCCGAGCCATTAGGTTCATCAAACCACACATCTACAGTTTCAACAACCTTGTTGCGATAGGTGTTGAAGACTCTATAGGTGTGCGAAACATTTCCATAACCAAGCATAAAACCCTCATGTGCTTTAGGTGCAAACTTTGAGGTATGGTGAGGATCTCTAATCCAACATCTTGCACCGAAGACTCTGAAATAACTTACATTGGGTTTCTTGTCAGTGAGGAGTTCGTATGATGTTTTCTTGTGGAATTTGTGAAGATATACCATGTTGATGATGTGGCAAGCAGTGTTGATTGCTTCAGGCCAGAAGCAACGAGGAGTCTGATATTCTTCAAGCATAGTTCGTGCCATTTCAACCAGAGTCATGTTCTTGCGTTCAACGACGCCATTCTGTTGAGGAGTATAAGGAGCAGACAATTCGTGAGTAATACCAAGTTCATCAAGGTAATCATCAAGACCAGTATTTTTGAATTATGTCCCATCATCACTCGTGATGTGTTTGATCGTGACGTCGAAGTTTGTTGAGGCCCTTGAGGAAAATCGTTTGAACTTCATGCATTTCATTTTTGTAAGCAATGATGTGTACCCAAGTATAACGATAATAGCCATCAACGATGACAAAGACATATAAAGATGCTGCATTGGTTAGAGTAGCATAATGAGTAGGTCCAAAGAGATCCATGTGAAGCAATTCAAACGGACGTAGTCATGATAGTCTTCGAGGGGTGTTTGGATTTGGTCATTTTTCCAGACTCACAAGCACCGTAGAGATGGTCCTTGAGGAATTTGACAGTTTTGATGCCAATGACGTGCTTCTTCTTCGCTAGTGTGTGCAAATTCCTCATGCCTGCATGACCAAGTTGTTGATGCCATAGCCAGCCTTCTGAGGTTTTTGCTAGTAAACACGTGGCTGGTTGAGTGAAAGGATCGATATGGTTGACTAGAGGGAGGGGGTGAATAGGCAACGACCACTTTTTAATTAATCTTAAGAAGTTAGGGTAAGCAACATATGGGTTCACTAAAATAGCAACAACGAGGTGAACCTATATGATGCTAACAACAAGACCAACTAAGACAAGTAAGAGATAGACAACAACATAAGCATACACAAAGTAAAGGTTAGAGATAACCACAAGTGGAACCAACGAAGACGAGGATGTGTTACCGAAGTTCCTTCCCTTTGACAGGAAGTACGTCTCCGTTGGAGCGGTGTGGAGGCACAATGCTCCCCAATAAGCCACTAGGGCCACCGTATTCTCCTCACGCCCTCACACGATGCAAGGTACCGTGATTCCACTATAGGTGCCCTTGAAGGCGGCGACCGAACCTTTACAAACAAGGTTGGGGAAAACTCCACACAAAGCTTGGAGGCTCCCAACAAGACCACGAAGCTTCACCACAATGGAATGTGGCTCCGAGGTGACCTCAACCGTCTAGGGTGCTCAAACACCCAAGAGTAACAAGATCCGCAAGGGATTGGTGGGGAATCAACTTTTCTCTTGGTGGAAGTGTAGATCTAGGCCTTCTCAACCAATCCCTAAAGAATCCACAAGTTTGATTGGCTAGGGAGAGAGATCGGGCACTTTTGAGCTTAGGGAGCAACAATGGAGCTTGGGAGGGTAAAAGGTAGGGTTCTACAGCAAGAAGAACCCCTTATATAGTGGGGGGGGGGAATCCAACCGTTTTCCCACTCACAGCCCGAGCCTAGCGGTACTACCGCTGGCTGCAGCGGTACTACCGCTAGCACTCCAGCGGTACTACCGCTGGCTGCAACAGTACTACCGTTGGCACTCCAACGGTACTACCGCTGGGCCCATGGTAGTGCAGAAGCACTACCGGGCCAACCACCGCAAAGAAAGTCTTCGCAAAAAGGTCCGACGAAGTACAGCCTCTAGGAACGCGGTACTAAGCTACTGGAGCGGTACTACCGCTGACCAGGGGCGGTACTACCGCCAGCATAGCGGTACTACCGCCAGCACCAGCGGTACTACCGCTAGGGCGAGCGGTACTACCACCAGTTCCAGTGGTACCACCGCTAGGCCCAGCGGTACTACCGCTAGGCACAGCGGTACTACCGCTGAGAGACCTTTTGCTTAGATGAGATAAAAACAGAGGCGGGAGCCACTCCAAAGTTGCACGTAAAGGGAAATGAGATAAAGTGTGTGCGTGCAAAATTGATTCCACCCAAACCTTTCCACTACGGGTCCCCTCTTAATAGTACGACGTTCCTATGACTCAAAGAAAGAGAATCGTGGAGTACACCGTGCTTCTGTTCCATGTGCCGTTGACATGTGTTATCTGAAATCTTAACACACATGATTAGTCCTTTACGGTACTGTCATCAATCACCAAAATTACTTAGGCATAAAATATGCCCTAACAATCTCCCCCTTTTTGGCGGATTGATGACAATACCGGATCTGCAGAGTGAATAGCATGTGAACATAAAGATAGTGGTATAGAAAATTAAGGAGCATATGACTCACAACATATGGTAGAAATAAATCTCACACTAGTTCAAGTCTCACATCACACAAAGCAAAGATAGCAAATAAGAGCAAACCAAGTTCAAAGCAAACACGATAAGATAAGAAAAGCTCAAATCTCAAATCCAGCTCCTAGACTCTCTCCCCCTTTGGCACAAGACACCAAAGAGGGGCACACCTAATGACACAGGTGGTCACTCCTAACCCTCATCAGCCCCAGACTCGTCCGTGGCATCCGGATCGTCCTGCTCCTCCTCATTGTCCTCCTCAGACGCCTCCTCCTATGCATCAGACCACTGATAACCTTGAGCCCGCATCCAATCAGACTCTGGAGTGATGTTGTCCTCTGAGCCGCTGGAGATATCAACATCAAGTGTCCTCAGGACATGCTTGTGCCTCTGACGGTTCTCCTTCTGGGCCACATGAGTCTGATACTGTCCCTTGGCCTGCATACAGAAGAGAGTCTTCATTTTATCCTTCAGTTTCACTGCCCAAGATGGCATAGCAGAAGAGTGGGACTGAGAAGCGGGGCCTCTGTCAGCAGTAGTCTCTGTGTCAGTGTCCATGTGCTGATACGAAGTGGATGGGTTGGCCCATTTGTCTTTGATGCGGAGCCTCATATGATCGTGCACAAAGTAATCAGCCTGAAGGTGGAACTCCTCAATCAAATAGACGTCGTGCCACCTCTGGCGAATATAGGCAAACAAGTAGGGCCCATAGATGGGAACCTTGCAGTTCATGATGCAATTCCAGAGCTCATTGAACATCACGTCAGAAATATCGAGAGGGACAGATTCCTTAGTCCTAGCCTCCTCACAAAGAAGAAGCATCTCAGCTAGATAACCATGCACCTCGTCAAAGTTGCCAATGCGAGGAAAGAGAGTGTTGCGGAAGATCCGATGCATGATATCCAGATGCTTGGGGAGCACACCTTTCTTCACATAAAGTTGTTGCAGCCTGTCCTTGGGGGTGGCAATAGATGAAGATGGAGCATGAGGACGCAACCCAAGAGGATTGTCAGCTCCCTGAAAGTCGACCTTGAGAAACTTCATGAATTCTGACCAGGAACCTGCCATCTTCTGAGTACCAGTCATCCAAGTCATGGTGCGCTCTTCATCAGGTGAGAAGTGAACAGTGACATAGAATTGGGCCACAACATCTGGATCAAAGTCGCATTTGAAGGTGATGATCTCCTTAATGCCAAGCTTGTCAATCAAAGAGAGAGCCTCACCAAAGTAATCCGGGTTCCGCTGAAGGTGAGCCAAGTCAATCCACTGAACTGGAACAAACATCTTCTTGAAGTGCTTGATGATGTCGCGATACATCATGCAGTGATCCCGTGACCAAACATGCTCGACATTCTTGATCTGAGCCTTCTCTTCTAGATAGTGACTGCGGGTGCGGAACCGCAGAAAATCCTTAGGGGGCATATTGCGAACGTTGATCCCCTTGGTCTTGTGAGCTGTCTTCTTGAAAGACTTCTTTTTGGGATTCAGACCGGAAGTGGCGTAGCCCTCTAGAGCATCTGGAGTGCGATACTGCTTCGGCTGGGTGTCCCGTGGGGGATTCGAGCGGCGAGCACCACCTGTGACACACAAGACACACACCGAAAAAGAGCGACAGGAGGAGTCAAGGCAATGAACAAAAAGAGGCATAAAAGTAAACTCACATTGCCAAGAAAATGGAAAAGAAGAAAATATATCCTCGTGGCGGTAGTACCGCTACACCTGGCGGTAGTACCGCTGGGGTCCTAGCGGTAGTACCTCTACCCCTAGCGGTAGTACCGCTGGGGTCCTAGCGGTAGTACCGCCAGCCGGGCGGTAGTACCGCTAGGGGGTTGACTTTCAGATCTGAAATAGAAAAAGACCCATAGGAACGGCTAGATTGGATTTACGAGGGCCATGGGTACTGCATAGAATCGCTACAAAAACCACCATAGCCCTAAACACATGAGGATCTCACGAATCATCTAGATAAAGACATGCCTAGTCAAGAGGATCCAAGTTTTAGATCTAATCCAAAATAAGAGAAAAAGTGCTTGATCTGAACCATGAAGAACCTTGAACATGTCAATATAAACGCAATGAATCATAGGACCTACACTCCCCTAGAATATCTCCTTCGTTCCATCCAAAAACGAAGCACAAAACCATAGTCATGGATCCAAATCACCAATGCTCCTACCCCTAGAACAACAAAATACCAATCAAGAGAATAAAGGGAGGAGCTTTACCGGAGTCCATGGCACTTGGTGGAGGAAGGAGGAGTGGAGCAAACCCTCCAACTCAACGGAGAGAAGGGGCTCCACAGATAGAGATCCAAATAGGGGGAGTTCGGGGTTGGGGAAGGGAGAGCCACGAGGAAGAAGAAAGAGGGCAGGAAAAACGGGTTCCCCCTCCTTTATATAGTCCAAGTGGTACGGGCCAGCGGTAGTACCGCTGGGGTCCTGGCGGTAGTACCGCTGCTTGTAGCGGTAGTACCGCTGGGGTCCTGGCGGTACTACCGCTCCCCCTGGTGGTAGTACCGCTCCCCCTTGAGACAGCCCTAAAAGCCCTAGTCAGGTCGTGGTAGGCTCGGGTCCTGGCGGTAGTACCGCTATCCCGAGCGGTAGTACCGCTCGGGTTCTGGCGGTAGTACCACTACCCCTGGCGGTAGTACCGCTGGGGTCCTGGCGGTAGTACCGCTACCCCTAGCGGTAGTACCGCTCCAAATGGCACAACGAGACATATGATTGCATGAGAAAGACGTGGGCAAACGACAAGCCAGTGAATAAGAAGATAGCACCAGCAATATATACTGACTCGTCATGTTGTATCCTTTCTTCCATATGAGAGAAAGGTGGGGGCGGTGGCCGAGGCCACCTATGTTTGAGACAAAGGTATGACACCACAAAGATTTATCCTTGGGTTCATGACAAATTCTCGTCTTTGAAGCACAAGTGCCATTTGGTACTGGCTAAAGTGAAAGACTTGATCAATTTATGCATAATGGGGGGAGGAAAAGTTTATTGAGAGAACAACACTCCCCCCTATGTCCATGCCTACATCTAGAACACGATCGAATGCCTAGTGAGGAGCAAAGTGCCTAGCTTCAATCCGCATTACTTGAATCAATGATATTTAGCTCATGCCTTAACTCCCGGAACCTTGATTCATCTAGGGGCTTAGTGAAAATATCTGCAAGTTGCTCTTCGGTGTGGATGAAGTGAACCTCAATATCACCAAGCTTGATATGTTCACGAATGAAGTGATGGCGAATGCCAATATGCTTGGTCTTGCTATGTTGCACTGGGTTGAGGGAAATCTTGATAGCACTTTGATTGTCACATAGAAGCGGCACTTTGTCACAAGTGACACCGTAATCCTTTAAAGTTTGCCTCATCCATAGCAATTGTGCACAACAACTTGCAGCTGCCACATACTCAGCTTCGGTGGATGATAGCGAGACACAATTCTGCTTCTTTGAAGACTAACTTACCAGTGAGCGACCAAGGAATTGGCGTCCTCCAGAAGTTGATTTCCTGTCCACACAATCTCCTGCCCAATCTGAGTCAGAATAGCCCACTAGGTTGAAGTTTGCTCCTTTGGGATACCATAGACCAAAGTTTGGGGTATGAGCCAAATATCGAAAGATTCGCTTAACAGCCATATAATGACTTTCTTTTGGTGCGGATTGAAACCGTGCACATATCCCTACACTCAACATAATATCTGGTCTAGATGCACAAAGGTAAAGGAGGGATCCAATCATGGTGCGATATACCTTTTGATCCACTGCTTTACCATTGGGATCACTATCAAGTTTGCATCTTGTTGGAATGGGGAACTTGACCGGCTTGACATCTTCAAGCTCGAACCGTTTGAGCATGTCTTGAGTGTACTTGGCTTGTTTGATGAAGGTCCCTTCTAGACCCTATTTAATCTCGAATCTTAGGAAGAACTTCAACTCTCCCATCATGGACATCTCAAATTTCTTGGTCATTAGTGCAGCAAATTCTTCATTGAAGGAAATGTTAGGAGAACCAAAAATGATATCATCAACATATAGTTGGCATATGAACAAATCCCCTTTAACCCTCTTAGTAAAAAGAGTGGGATCTATCTTCCCAATTTCAAACCCACGATCGTGTAATAACTCAGTAAGATACTCATACCACGCACGTGGGGCTTGTTTAAGGACATAGAGTGCCTTATTAAGTTTGTACACATGATTTGGGAGCTTGGGATGTTCGAATCCCGGGGGTTGTTTGACATAGACCAATTCATTTAAAGGACCATTAAGAAAGGCACTTTTCATATCCATTTGCTGTAATTTGAAGTTATGATGAGAAGCAAATGCATGCAGCATGCAAATAGATTCTAGACGAGCAACAGGGGCAAAGGTTTCACCGTAGTCGATACCCTCGACTTGGGAGTAGCCTTGAGCCACCAATCTTGCCTTGTTTCGAATCACAATCCCATTGGCATCTTGCTTGTTTTTGAAAATCCATTTGGTCCCGATGACATTATGATCCTCCTTTGGTCTTGGTACTAAATCCCAGACTTGATTACGCTCGAAGTTGTTAAGTTCTTCATGCATGGCCATAAGACAATCCTCATCATCAAGCGCTTCCTGTACCTGTTGAGGTTCACAATACGAAACAAACGCGTGATGCTCACACTAATTCAAAATCTGTTGACGGGTGGATACTCCCTTTTTTAAACTGTCAAGTACATTCTTCATAAGATGTGACTTGACTTTCAGCTTGTTCGCAATCTTGGCTGCTCGACGCTCCAAGAGTTCTTCATTGGATAACTGGGGAGCATCGACTTTTTTACTTTGCTTGCCCTTGGTCTTGAACTTCCCTTGGCACCGGCTGTTGGTGCTGCAGAAGGGAATTGCGAGACAGTATCCTGATCATCTTGATTTTTGACTTGAGCAGGTTCACTTGTTTGTCCTTGTACTTGTGGTTTCTCTTGATCTTGATCTTGTGCTTCTATTTGGTCTGGATCTTGTGGTTGCACTTGATCTTGATCTTGAGCAGGTTCGGAACCTTGGGTAAGTGCTTGAATATCATGGGACACATCACCATTGTTGGGCAATTGATCTTGACCTTGAGCTTGTTCAACTTGTTGTGAGTCTTCTCTTTGTTCATCGGAAGCATGTGGGGCTTGTGGGGGTGATGGCTCCACTTGAGTAGAGCATTGTCCTTATGCTTCGGCCACAAGGGGTTCCTCAATGGGGAGTATTTGACCAATCCCCATTCTTCTTATGGCTTGGGGAGGAATTTCATCACCTACATCACAAAGACCACTTTGCTCCACTTGGGTGCCATTATTTTCATCAAACTCCACGTTACACGTCTCCTCAATGAGTCCGGTGGACTTGTTGAGGACACGGTAAGCATGAGAGTTTGTAGCATAACCAACAAAGATGCCCTCTTGTGCTCTAGGATCAAATTTAGCTAAACGTGCACCTTTCTTGAGTACAACCGAATACCCGGAAGTACTTGAGATTGGGTTTGTTTCTAGTGAGAATCTCATATGGAGTCTTGTTCAAGCCTTTGCGGATATAGAGTCGACTGGACGCATGACATGCTGTGTTGATGGCCTGAGCCCAAAAGTTATATGGAGATTTGAATTCCGCCATCATTGTTCTTGCAGCATCCATCAAAGTCTGGTTCTTCCTTTCTGCCATGCCATTTTGTTGAGGGGTATATGGTGTTGAATATTGATGCTTTATTCCCTCATCACCTAGAAACTCATCCAAGGTGTAGTTCTTGAACTCGGTGCCGTTGTCACTTCTAATCATCAAGATCTTTGCTTCATGTTGATGTTGAGCTTCATTAGCAAAGTTGATGACAGTTTGTTGAGTCTCACTCTTCCTTTTGAAGAAATATACCCAGGTGTATCTTGAGTAGTCATCAACAATCACCAAGCAGTACTTTCTGACTCCAAGACTATCAAATGATGGAGGACCGAAAAGATCCATATGGAGGAGCTCCAATGGCGTCTTAGTGTAAATGAGAGTCATTGGACGATGTGCAATTTCATGAATCTTTCCTTCAATGCAGGCACTGCAAGCACGATCTCTAGCAAAACTCACATTTGTTAGTCCACGAATATGGTCCCCTTTGAGAAGACTTTGCAAAGACCTCATATTGACATGAGCTAGTCGGCGATGCCAAAGCCAGCCCACATCAACTTTAGCCATTAAACATGTCGCAGTCTTAGTGGGTCGCTTTGAGAAGTTCACCACATAAAGACCATTTTCGACATATCCAACATAGGCTACTTTAAGAGTCTTGCTCCAGAGGAGGACCACAGTATCAAGATTAAAGAAAGTGGAAAACCCCATAATTGCAAGTTGACGAACCGAAAGTAAATTGTAGGCAAGAGAATCAAAAGCATGACCTTCTCAATATATAACTCTTGAGAGATGACCACCTTACCAAATCCCAATACCTTTGACGAGGATGCATCGGCGTATTGGACACGGGTGGGCATAGATGCAGAAGGATGCACATCCACCACTAAGTCCTTGCTTCCGGTCATATGATTTGTTGCTCCACTATCGAGCAACCATGACACCCCACCGGAAGAAAACTCCTGCAATAGATCAAGGCTTGGTTTTAGGTACCCATTTTTTAATGGGTCCTTTAATGTTAGAGACAAGGGTCTTAGGAACCCAGATAGCCCATTCAATGGACTCATGGTAAGAACCAACAAATCTGGCATAAACATGCCCATCACCAGCACAACATAAGACATAGGAAGGATTGAGTTTGCCGGCTGTGTTAGTAGGAATGGTTTTGCCCTTCTTGACATTACCATCGTCCACCTTGTTCCTGTTCACCTCCTGAGTCCCTTCGCCCTCTTTGACAAAGATGTCCATGAGGGTAGAGGATCGTTTGTTTTTGTTCCTCCTTTTTCCTTTTGACTTGGAGGTAAGTCCAAGTACCTCCTTTCCTACAACACCCTTTTGATTGCTCAAGAGGTCATTCAGGCTCTTCTCACCTTGTATGTATGCCACAAGGCCCTTCTCAAGTTTCTCCTTTAACTTGGCATTTTCCTCCACAAGATGTACATGCTCACAACAAGGATTAGTTGTACAAGCATTATCAATTAACACAAAGGGAGGACAAGTAGAGATCTCCTTGGTAAGCTTTGCTTGGAGTTGATCATGAGACTCTTTCAGAGAGAAATGAACACCTTTCAAGACCTTGTGAGCCTTGTCAATTGTGTCAAACTCCACTTTGAGTCTATCATGGCCAACCCCAAGAGCATACTTTTCAGACTTAAGCATACGAGTAAGAACAGTATCATGATCTAGTTTCTTTTGCATTTTAGCGCAGTCATCGTTGTATGACTCCTCAAGAGCCAAACGAAGAGTGCACTCTTTTTCTAGTGCAATAGATAATTCAACAATTTCATCGGCATAGTCACGACTATGTCCCTGAAGCTCGGAGATGGTCTCCTCATGAGTCTCGATGAGGTCATTGGCCTCACCCAGTTGTTCCAGGAGAGCAACAAAATGCTTCTTGGATTCTCCCTTAATAGTGCACAGAAACTTGTCAAGATCATGCTCATTAAGTTCCCCAACAGCACTATGATCAACACAATTTAACAATGAAGGAGCAGTAGCGATGTTGGTATTAATGATGGGGGTTACCTGATTGATACCTTTTGCCATGAGGCACTTGGCGATGTGGTTCTCGTTGGGGGCGTTGAAGAGAGACACCTTCTTGGGAGAGAGGGTGGCAATAGCAACAGTTGCCGTTGCCACCATATCATTATCATCATCATCATCGGAAGGGTACTCTTCAAGGGCCACCATGCCCTTTGGGTGGGGTTTCTTCACAAAGTTGTTCTTGATTGGGAATGACTTAGTTCTGTCTTTGCGAATGAGCTTGCCCCCGTTGTCTTCCCTTTTCTCATAGGGACATTCGGCCATGAAGTGACTCACGTTACCACAGTTATAGCATGTCCTCACTCGTTGCTTGGGTTTGAACCCACTTGAGTTGTTCTTGGTGAAGGTGGGTCTTGAGTTCCTCTTGCTACCCCAGAATTGCCTTGACGCAAGAGCCATGTGCTCATGATAAGCATACTTCATGTCTTCAAGGCAGCTCTCCTCTTCCTCATCCTCTTCTTCTTCTTCAAAAGTTGCTTTTGCCTTTAACGCAAGGTTGGGTGAAGCTGTCTTTGAGCGAACACGAGCAAGTGCATTGTCAGCTGTCTCGTTCATGATTGACATTGCAATGAATTCATCCAACACCTCACTGGAAGACAAGGAGTGGAAGTCTGGTCGCTGACGAATGACAAATGACATGGCTTTATTGAAAGGCATGATGGCTTTGAGAAACTTGCGCTTGACCCATGTATCATCCACATCCTTGCTCCCATGGTCCTTGAGTGCCACAGCAATAGCAGTCACCCTCCGATAGAGATCACGAGGGTCCTCGTCTTCCTTCATCACAAACTCATCGGCCTTATCAAGTACGACTTCATAGTTGGACTATTGAATGCTTGAGCTTCCCTTGTACAACACCATAATGTGCTCCCAACAGTCCTTGGCAAAAGTGAAGGGATGGAAGTGAGGAAGATCTTCAGGTGGCACTACGGACTAGAGAATAAACAAAGCAGAGTGATTATATTGATTGTCCGCTTCTTCTCTTGGAGTGAGGTTGCTTGGATCATGGGGATAATAGCCTTGCTCGATGATTCTCCACAAATTTGTTGAGCTGTGATTCAAATGAGACTTAATAGAAAATACCCAGTTAGCAAAATCACCTTTTACAAGCTTAGGAGGAGGACCAGCAGGATTAAGACGCGGTGTAGGAACCGGTCCTCCATAGACTAAGGGTGGTGGGACAGATGCATACGTCCCATTCCCATCATTTTCGAGAGGAGGGGGAGGTTGCATACCTTTAGCCGTTTCCCTAACGGAATTGGCCTCCGAATCCGTGGTGGTGGGTTTAACCACCAATGCCGGTTCGGGAGAGTTTTTAATTCCCTCAATTAACTCGTTAAGCATGGTCTTGACCTCGTTCATCATGGACGTCTTGAGTGCGGCCATAGCCATATTCAAGTCGTCCCTTGTGATCGAAGTCAAGTCCATGCCCTCGGTTTGTGCACGGGGAACTCCCTCATCATCTTTCATACTCTTCAGGTGGTTAAACCCTTAATAAAGAGATGTGGCTCTGATACCAATTGAAAGGATCGATATGGTTGACTAGAGGGGGGGGTGTGAGTAGGCAACGACCACTTTTTAATTAATCTTAACAAGTTTGGGTAAGCAACATATGGGTTCACTAAAATAGCAACAACGAGGTGAACCTATATGATGCTAACAACAAGACCAACTAAGACAAGTAAGAGATAGACAACAACATAAGCATACACGAAGTAAAGGTTAGAGATAACCACAAGTGGAACCAATGAAGACGATGATGTGTTACCGAAGTTCCTTCCATTTGACAGGAAGTACGTCTCCGTTGGAGCGGTGTGGAGGCACAATGCTCCCCAATAAGCCACTAGGGCCACCGTATTCTCCTCACGCCCTCACATGATGCAAGGTACCGTGATTCCACTATAGGTGCCCTTGAAGGCGGCAACCGAACCTTTACAAACAAGGTTGGGGCAAACTTCACACAAAGCTTGGAGGCTCCCAACAAGACCACTAAGCTTCACCACAATGGAATGTGGCTCCGAGGTGACCTCAACCGTCTAGGGTTCTCAAACACCCAAGAGTAACAAGATCCGCAAGGGATTGGTGGGGGAATCAACTTTTCTCTTGGTGGAAGTGTAGATCTAGGCCTTCTCAACCAATCCCTAAAGAATCAACAAGTTTGATTGGCTAGGGAGAGAGATCAGGCACTTTTGAGCTGAGGGAGCAACAATGGAGCTTGGTAGGGTAAAAGGTAGGGTTCTACAGCAAGAAGAACCCCTTATATAGTGGGGGGGGGGGAATCCAACCGTTTTCCCACTCACAGCCCGAGCCTAGCGGTACTACCGCTGGCTGCAGCGGTACTACCGCTAGCACTCCAGCGGTACTACCGCTGGCTGCAGCGGTACTACCGTTGGCACTCCAGCGGTACTACCGCTAGCAGCAGCGGTACTACCGCTGGGCCCATGGTAGTGCAGAAGCACTACCGGGCCAACCACCGCCAAGAAAGTCTTCGCAAGAAGGTCTGACGAAGTACACCTGATAGGAAGTCGGTACTAAGCTCCTGGAGCGGTACTACCACTGACCAGGGGTGGTACTACCGCCAGCCCAGCGGTACTACCGCTAGGGCTAGCGGTACTACCGCCAGTTCTAGCGGTACCACCGCTAGGCCCAGCGGTACAACCGCTAAGAGACCTTTTGCTTAGATGAGATAAAAACAGAGGCAGGAGCCACTCCAAAGTTGCAGGTAAAGGGAAAGGAGATAAAGTGTGTGCGTGCAAAATTGATTCCACCCAAACCTTTCCACTACGGGTCCCCTCTTAATATTACGGCATTCCTATGACTCAAAGAAAGAGAATCGTGGAGTACACCGTGCTTCTGTTCCATGGAAAGAGGGGACGAGTCGTCTTGTGTCGTTGACATGTGTTATCTGAAATCTTAACACACACGATTAGTCCTTTGCGGTACTATCATCAATCACCAAAATTACTTAGGCATAAAATATGCCCTAACATTGAGGACGTGTAGAAAAATCAACAATATAAAAGTCTCCTCTCCTAAAGCCTTCGAAGACTTTGGATTTGTCAGGTTCCATGATGACTACACATGTATATTTTCCAAAGATGACAATCATATCAAGATCACAAAGCATTGAGACTGACATGAGGTTAAACCCAAGGGATTCGTCAATCATAACTTTGTCCATGTGTCGGTCCTTGGAGATAGCCACTTTACCAAGTCCCAATACCTTGCTTTTACCTTTATCAGCGTAAGTGATTTGCTTCAGTGGTACCGCTGTGCTTTTATCATCAGTCATGTGATTTGTACATCCACTATCAAGAACCCACTCTGTGTTCTTGGGTTTACCATCCTACAGATGAATTAGTACAACTTACCATCTCATATGCTTCAGATTTGAATAATACGATATCAATTTCATCAGACTTGAATTTCATCACAAACAGTAAATTTGATGACGAGTGAAATGTTAGATCATTTCATCACATTTTAGCTTACATCCAATCAAGCAATTTCCTGAGGTCTCCAGAAAATTCTTCACACGATGACTTTCATCTGGAGACCTGACGTGCAAAAGTGATTAGTTCGATTTGTTCACCACCCACATCTGAAGGGGTGGCAAAGAATTCATCATCCTGCGAGCACCATATGAAAATGGAGGCATTGAAGCTAATGCACTTCTTTTCACAGTAAGGGGGTTAGAGTACTCAAATGAATAGGCAGAGAAATTCTTTGAGGACTTATGAACATAATGATTTGAGGAATAGTGCTCATATTCATGTCCATTGTAGTTTCCCTGCATATCACAAGCATTAGTGTGAGTACAAGAATAATTTTGACCATTTGAGGAATTTGATCCTCGTGAAGACTTTGGTCCACCTGAGGAATTTGATGTGGGGTTCTAGTTCATCACTGGTGGTGTCATGAGGACATTCACGTGAAGATTTTCCAATCAGCTTTTGGGAACCCAACTTTTCCTCACGGGAGGTCCATGTTGGAAATATGCCCTAGAGGCAATAATAAATAGTTATTATTATATTTCCTATTTCAAGAAAATCGTTTATTATCCATGCTATAATTGTATTGAATGGAAAAATAAATGCATGTGTGGATATATAGACAAAACAATGTCCTTAGTTAGCCTGTAGTTGACTAGCTCGTTGATCAAAGATGGTTAAAGTTTCCTAGCCATAGACAAGTGTTGTCACCTGATGACTGGATCACATCATTAGGAGAATGATGTTATGGACAAGACCCAAACAATAAACCTAGCATATGATTGTGTTATTTTGTTGCTATTTTTTCTGCATGTCAAGTATACATTCCTATGACCATAAGATCATGTAACTCACTGACATCGGAGGAATGCGTTGTATGTATCAAACATCGCAACGTTACTAGGTGACTATAAAGGTGCTCTACATGTATCTCTGGAGGTATCCGTTGAGTTAGCATGGATCAAGACTGGGATTTGTCACTCCGTGTGACGGAGAGGTATCCCGAGGCCCACTCGGTAACACAACATCACAAAAAGCCTTGTAAGCAATGTGACTAAAGGGTTAGCCACGGGATCTTGTATTACGGAATGAGTAAAGAGACTTGTCGGTAACAAGATTGAAATAGGTATGTCGATACGTGCTACCTCTTGAGCTTGCGTTGGTTTTTCCCTTGAAGAGGAAAGGGTGATGCAACACAGTAGTAGTAAGTATTTCCCTCAGTTTGAGAATCAAGGTATCAATCCAGTAGGAGTATCAAGGCAAGTCTCCAAAGTACCTGCGCAAAAACAGCAAACTTGCACCCAACGCTACAAAGGGGTTGTCAATCCCTTCACGATTGATTGCAAGATGAGATCTGAAGGTGGAAAGTGCAACAAAGTAAAACTATAGGGCTGAAAATATGATGTGAAGTAGACCCCGGGGCCATAGTGTTCACTAGAGGCTTCTCTCATGATAGCAAATATTACGGTGGGTGAACGAATTACTGTCGAGCAATTGATAGAACAGCGCAAAGTCATGACGATATCTAAGGCAATGATCATACATATAGGCATCACGTCCTAGACAAGTAGACCGATACTTTCTGCATCTACTACTATTACTCTACACATCGACCGCTATCCAACATGCATCTAGTGTATTGAGTTCATAACAAACAGAGTAACGCCTTAAGCAAGATGACATGATGTAGAGGGACAAATTCATGCAATAGATATAAACCCCATCTTTTTACCCTTGATGGCAACAACACGATGCGTGCCTCGCTACCCCTTCTGTCACTGGGTGAGGTCACCGCATGGTATGAACCCAAAACCAAGCACTTCTCCCATTGCAAGAATTGTAGATCAAGTTGGCCAAACGAAACCCACAACTCGAAAAGAATTACAAGGATATGAAATCATGCATATGAGAGATTAGAGGAAACTCAAATAAGATTCATAGCTAATCATATCATAAATCCACAATTCATCGGATCTCGAGAAACACACCGCAAAAGAAGATTACATCGGATAGATCTCCATGAAGATCATGGAGAACTTTGTATTGAAGATCCAAGAGAGAGAAGAAGCCATCTAGCTACTAGCTATGGACCCGAAGTTCTGTGGTGAACTACTCACGCATCATCAGAGAGGCAATCGTGTTGATGAAGAAGCCCTCCATGTCCGAATCCCCCCTCCGGCAGGGCACCAGAATGTGCCCCAGATGGGATCTTGCGAAGACAGAAGCTTGCGGCGGCGGAAAAGTATTTTCATGGCTCTCTCCCGTGGTTTCAGGTTTTGAGGGAAATTATAGGCGGAAGAGGTAGGGCAAAGGAGCCACGGGGGGCCCAAAAGCCTGCTAGGCGCGCCCCCAGGCCGCGGCTAGGGGGCTTGTGTCCTCCCCCGGATCCCTTTGCCTTGGTTCTCAAGTTCCCTGCGTATCTCCTGTTTCGGAAAAATCTTTCCGGAGGTTTTACTCCGTTTGGACTCCGTTTAATATTCTCCTCTGAAAAAGGTCGAAAACATGAAAAAAAACAGGAACTGGCACTTGGTACTGAGTTAATAGGTTAGTCCCCAAAAAGATATAAAATGCATACAAAACATCCAAAGTTGACAAGATAATAGCATGGAACCATCAAAAATTATAGATACGTTGGAGACGTATCAAGCATCCCCAAGCTTAACTCCTGCTCGTCCTCGAGTAGGGAAGTGATAAAGACTAAATTTTTGATGTGGAATGCTACCTAACATATTTGTCCTTTGCAACTTCTTTCATGTGACATGAATGTTCAGATCCGTAAGATTCAAAACAATAGTTTGCTATTGACATGAAAACAGTAATACTTCAAGCAAACTAGCAAGGTAATCATGAACTTTTGAAATAACAAGGCCAAAGAAAGTTATCCCTACAAAATCATATAGTCTAGCTATGCTCCATCATCCCCACACAACGAATTTAAATCATGCACAACCCCGGTATTGCCCAAGTAATTGTTTTCGCACTCTTACTTTCTCAATCCTTTTTCCACTCTCACGCAATGTATGAGCGTGAGCCATGGATATAGCACTATAGGTGGAATAGAGTGTGATGGAGGTTGTGAGGCAAAAAGGAGGAGATGGTCACATTGACTCGGCGTATCAATGGGCTATGGAGATGCCCATCAATAGATATCAATGTGAATGAGTAGGGATTACCATGCAACGGATGCACTTAGAGCTATAAGTGTGTGAAAGCTCAAAAGGAGAACTAGTGGGTGTGCATCCAACTTGCTTGCTCACGAAGACCTAGGGCAATTTTGAGGAAGTCCATCATTGGAATATACAAGCCAAGTTATATAATGAAGATTCCCACTAGTATATGGTGGTGAAAAAACAAGAGACTCTCAATCATGAAGAACATGGTGCTATTATGAAGCACAAGTGTGGAAAAAGATAGTAGCATTGTCCCTTCTCTCTTTTTCTCTCTTTTTTTGTTTGTGCTCTTTGGCCTCTTTTCATATATTTTTTTGGTGGGCATATTTGGCCTATTTTTTTTTATTTCCTCACATGGGACGATGCTCTAATAATGATGATCATTACACTTCTATTTACTCACAACTCAATACTTAGAGCAATGATGACTCTATAGGAAATGCCTCCGGTAGTGTACCGGATGTGCAACGATCTAGCTTAGCGTATGACGTTGAAACATCTTGCTAGCTATCTTACGATCATGCAATGGCAATATGAAAGTGATGGCACAAGTCATGAGACGGAACGGTGGGAGTTGCATGGCAATATATCTCGGAATCGCTATGAAAAGGCCATGATAGTTAGGTATGGTGGCTGTTTTGAGGAAGGTATATGGTGGTTTTGTGCACCGGCGAAAGTTGCACGGCACTAGAGAGGCTAGCAACAGTGGAAGGTGAAAGTGCATCTATACCATGGACTCACATTAGTCATGAAGAACTCATATACTTATTGCAAAAGTTTTATTAGTAATCAAAACAAAGTGCTAAACGCATACTACTAGGGGAAGGGTTGGTAGGTGTTAACCATCGCGCGATACCGACCTCCACACAAAGGATGACAATCAATAAATCAATTATGCTCCGACTTCCTAACATAGCGGTTCACCATACGTGCATGTTACGACAATCACAAACTTCAACACAAGTATTTCTAGATTCACAACACCCTACTAATATAACTCTAATATTACCATATCCATGTCTCAAAACTAATTGAGAGGAATCAAACTTCTCTTTACTAATCAATGCACATGAATGTGGAAGTTTTATTATATCCTCTTTGGATGCCTATCATCTTTAGGATTCTTTCATGGCACACGCCAACTACCAAGTTACTCAGAGAGAGCACTCTCAAAAATATATAAGTGAAGATTGAGAGTTATTATTTATCCAAAATATGACACCGCTGTGCTCTAAAAAGATCTAAGTGAAGCACTAGAGAAAAGTTATCTATCTCAAAAGATATAAGTGAAGCACACGCGAGCTAAAATTCCTAACTCAAAAGATATAAGTGAAGCTCAATGAGTATTCTAGCAAATTCACGATGAGTGCATGTCTCTATCAAAAAGGTGTGCAGCAAGGATGATTGTGACACAACAAAAAGAAAAGACTCCTATAATACACGACGCTCCAAGAAAAACACATATCATGTGGTGAATAAAAATATAGCTCCAAGTAACGTTACTGATGGATTGAAGACGAATGAGGGGATGCCTTCCCGGGGCATCCCCAAGCTTAGGCTTTTTGGTGTCCTTGAATTTGGCTTGGGATGCCTTGGGCATCCCCAAGCTTGAGCTCTTTCCACTCTTTATCCCATTGTCCATGAGAACATCATCCAAAACTTGAAAACTTCACAACACAAAACTTAAACACAAACTCGTGATATCATTAGCACAAGAAAACAAACTACCAAATCTTTAGGTACTGTAGCAAACTTGATTTCTATTTATATTGGTGTTACATTACTGTATTCTCACTTTTCCATGGCTAGTACCCCCCGATACTATCCATAGTTTCATCAAAATAAGCAATCAACACAACAAAAACATAATCTGTCAAAAACAGACCAGTCTGTAGCAATCTGTATACTTCGTATACTTCTGTTCTCTCAAAAATTCTGAAAAATTATGACAATTTGGGCAATTGGCATATCAACCAGAAGCAAAAAGAATCAACTCAAAATCTCTTTCTGGATAGGAATGAAAAATAACTTCATGAGCGCAAAGTTTCTGTCTTGTCAGCAAGATCAAACAACCATCACCAAAACTAATCATAAAGGTTTTACTTGGCTCAAACACAAAAAGAAACACAAACACAATCATAACAGAATTATGATGGTGTGGACACAACAAAACAGAAAGCAAAAAGCAAAGATAAATTCATTGGTTTGCCTCCCAACAAGCGCTATTGTTTAACGCCCTTAGCTAGGCATAAGGCGATAGAATCACGTATCGTCGTCTTTGGTACTCAAACCATAAGTAGGGTGAACACTCATCATCTTAAGATCTTCATCTATCTTACTAGATGGTTCACCATTGTTTTTAGGAACAAAAACAGACTTGGTGGCCTTATTGTGGGCGAAATTTGGAGTGTTCTGCACAGCGGCAAAAGCGGAACCCAAGTTGGTTATAACATCCTCTAGTTTGCCAATTCTAGCGGAATCATGACCTAGTTTTTTGTTAACTGTGGGTTCCCTCTCCTTTAAATTTTTCAAAGTCATTCGCACCTTGGATCCATACTGAGTGACTTGATTGTGGATCTTTTTATCCAAATTTTCAATGAGTTCAATCGTAGCAACTTTATTTTCAATGATATCCAACCTACGCATCACATGTTCCAAAGTTAAGGTAGTTCCATTAACCATGAGTGGGGGTGAGCCAACTAAATTTATTAAAGCACCGTAAGAATCAACGGTACGGCTACCCAAGAAATTTCCACCTACGATGGTGTCAAGAACATACCTATTCCAAGGGGAAATACCCACATAAAAGCTGCAAAGTAGGACAGTAGTAGATTGCTTATGAGTAGATCTATTCTGAGCATTGAAAATCCTATACGAAGCATCCTTTAAGTTTTCTCCCTCATTTTTTTGAAATTAAGAACTTCGCTCTCGGGAGTATCGTTCAAAGCGATAGGTCTAGCCATAAGGATAGGTAGACTATCCCACACAAGCAAACAAAAAGCAAGCTAAGAAAAGGGCGAACGAAAAAGGTAATTTTTTTTGTAAATTTTTGTTTTTCAGAAATGGGGGAGAGGAAAACGAGAGGCAAAAAAAGTAAATGCAAGAGATGAGTTTGCGATAGTTACTTGGATAAGCTTCACTTAGAATAATCCCCGGTGCCAGAAATTGACATGTTGGAGGAAGACTATTCTTGACTTGATACTCCCCGACAACGGCGCCAGAAATTGGCACGTTGACGGGAGACTATTCTTGACTTGATCCTCCCCGGCAACGGCGCCATAAATTCTTCTTTCTACCTCTTGAGCTTGCGTTGGTTTTTCCCTTGAAGAGGAAATGGTGATGCAGCAGAGTAGAAGTAAGTATTTCCCTCAGTTTGAGAACCAAGGTATCAATCCAGTAGGAGTATCAAGGCAAGTCTCCAAAGTACCTGCGCAAAAACAGCAAACTTGCACCCAACGCTACAAAGGGGTTGTCAATCCCTTCACGATTGATTGCAAGGTGAGATCTGAAGGTGGAAAGTGCAACAAAGTAAAAGTGTAGGGCTGAAAATATGATGTGAAGTAGACCCGGGGGCCATAGTGTTCACTATAGGCTTCTCTCATGATAGCAAATATTACGGTGGGTGAACGAATTACTGTCGAGCAATTGATAGAACCGCGCAAAGTCATGACGATATCTAAGGCAATGATCATACATACAGGCATCACGTCCGGGACAAGTAGACCGATACTTTCTGCATCTACTACTATTACTCCACACATCGACCGCTATCGAACATGCATATAGTGTATTGAGTTCATAACAAACAGAGTAACGCCTTAAGGAAGATGACATGATGTAGAGGGATAAATTCATGTAATAGATATAAACCCCATCTTTTTACCCTTGATGGCAACAACACGATGCGTGCCTCGCTACCCCTTCTGTCACTGGGTGAGGTCACCGCACTGTATGACCGAAAACCAAGCACTTCTCCCATTGCAAGAATTGTAGATCAAGTTGGCCAAACGAAACCCACAACTTGAAGAGAATTACAAGGATATGAAATCATGCATATGAGAAATTGCTACGGCAACAAAAGTCCTTCCCTAGCGCTAGAAATTCTTCTTGTTACTTCTCTGGTTTGCGTCGGTTTTTCCCTTGAAGAGAAAAGGGTGATGCAGCATAGGAGGAGTAAGTATTTCCCTCAGTTTGAGAACCATGGTATCAATCAAGAAGGAGGGTCTCATCAAGTCCAGAGTACCTGCGCAAACACAAACAAGCTTGCACCCAACACTTCAAAGGGGTTGTCAATCCCTTCAAGATTGTTTGCAAAGTGAGATTTGAAGGCGGAAAGTGCAACGAAGTAAAAAGTGTAAGGCTGAAAATATGGTGTGGAGTAGACCCGGGGGCCATAGTGTTCACTAGAGGCTTCTCTCAAAATAGCAAATATCACGGTGGGTCAACAAATTACTGTCGAGCAATTGATAGAACCGCGCAAAGTCATGACGATATCTAAGGCAATGATCATACATATAGGCATCACGTCCGAGACAAGTAGACCAATACTTTCTGCATCTACTACTATTACTCCACACATTGACCACTATCCAGCATGCATCTAGTGTATTGAGTTCATGACGAACAAAGTAACGCTTTAAGCAAGATGACATGATGTAGAGGGATAATCTCAAACAAATGATGAAATCCCCATCTTTTTACCCTTGATGGCAACAACATGATGCGTGCCTCGCTACCCCTTCTGTCACCGGGTGTGGTCACCGCACGGTATGAACCCAAAACCAGGCACTTCTCCAATTGCAAGAATCATAGATCTAGTTGGCCACACAAAACCCACAACTCGAAGAGAATTACAAGGATATGAAATCATGCATAAGAGAGATCAGAAGAAACTCAAATAAGATTCATAGATAATCTGATCATAAATCCACAATTCATCGGATCTCGACAAACACACCGCAAAAGAAGATTACATCGGATAGATCTCCATGAAGATCATGGAGAACTTTGTATTGAAGATCCAAGAGAGAGAAGAAGCCATCTAGTTACTAGCTATGGACCCGTAGGTCTATGGTGAACTACTCACGCATCATCGGAGAGGTCATGGTGTTGATGAAGAAGCCCTCTGTGTACGAATCCCCCCTCCGGCAGGGCACTAGAACGTGCCCAGATGGGACCTTGCGGAGACAAAAGCTTGCGGCGGCGGAAAAGTACTTTCGATGATCTCCTGATTTTTTTTGGGATTTTTAGGGAATATATAGGCGCAACCCCTAGGGCAGAGGGCGCTCAGGGGGCCCATAAGCCTATGGGCCGCGGCCTACCCCCCTGGCCGCGGGGTGGGAGCTTGTGGGGCCCGTGAGGCCCCCCTACCTTGGCTCTCAAGCTTCCCGATCTTCTTCCGTTACGGAAAAAAATCTTTTCGGGGATTTTCTTCCGTTTGGACTCTGTTTCAAAATCTCCTCTGAAAGGGGTCAAAAACATGGAAAAAACAGGAACTGGAACTTGGCACTGAGTTAATAAGTTAGTCCCAGAAAATATGTCAAAGGCATGCAAAACATCCAAAGTTTGACAAGATAATAGCATGAAACCAACAAAAATTATAGATACGTTGGAGATGTATCAAGCATCCCCAAGCTTAACTCCTGCTCGTCCTCGAGTAGGGAAGTGATAAAGAATGAATTTCTGATGTGGAATGCTACCTAGCATAGTTGTCCTTTGCAACTTATTTCACGCGACATGAATGTTCACATCCATAAGATTCAAAACAATAGTTTTCTATTTACATGAAAACAATAATACTTCAAGCAAACTAGCAAAGTAATCATGAACTTTCAAAATAACAAGGCCAAGGAAAGTTATCCCTACAAAATCATATAGTCTGGCTATGCTCCAACATCCTCACACAACTAATGTAAATCATGCACAACCCCGGAATTGGCCAAGTAATTGTTTTCACACTCTTACTTTCTCAAACTTTTTATAACTATCACGCAATACATGAGCGTGAGCCATGGATATAGCACTATAGGTGGAATAGAGTGTGGTGGTGGTTGTGAGACAAAAAGGAGGAGATGGTCACATTGACTCGGCGTATCAAAAGGCTATGGAGATGCCCATTAATAGATATCAATGTGAATCAGTAGGGATTGCCATACAAGATATGCACTAGAGCTATAAGTATGTGAAAGCTCAAAAGGAAAACTAGTGGGTGTGCATCCAACTTGCTTGCTCACGAAGACCTAGGGAAATTTTGAGGAAGCCCATCATTGGAATATACAAGCCAAGTTATATAATGAAGATTACCACTAGCATATGGTAGTGACAAAGCAAGAAGCTCTCAATCATGAAGAACATGGTGCTATTATGAAGCACAAGTGTGGAAAAAGATAGTAGCATTGTCCCTTCTCTCTTTTTCTCTCTTTTCTCTTTTTTTCATTTGGGCTCTTAGGCCTCTTTTTTTTGGGCTCTTTGGCCTCCTTTTTTTTATTTCCTCACATGGGACAATGCTCTAATAATGATGATCATCACACTTTTATTTACTCACAGCTCAAAACTCACAATGATGACTCCATAGGAAATGCCTCCGGCAGTGTACCGGGATGTGCAACGATCTAGCATGCCGTATGACGTTGAAACATCTCGCTAGCTATCTTACGATCATGCAATGGCAATATGAGAGTGACGGCACAAGTCATGAGACGGAACGGTGGGAGTTGCATGGCAATATATCTCGGAATGGCTATGAAAGTGCCATAGCAGGTAGGTATGGTGGTTGTTTTGAGGAAGGAACATGGTGGGTTTGTGCACCGGCGAGAATTGCGCGGTACTAGAGAGGCTAGCAATGGTGGAAGGTGAAAGTGCATCTATACCATGGACTCACATTAGTCATGAAGAACTCACATACTTGTTGCGAAAGTTTTAATTAGTAATCGAAAAAAAGTGCTAAACGCATACTCCGAGGGGAAGGGTTGGTAGGTGTTAACCATCGCACGATCCCTACCTCAACAGAAAGGGTGACAATCAATAGATCAATTATGCTCCGACTTCCTAACATAGCGGTTCACCATATGTGCATGCTACGGGAATCACTAACTTCAACACAAGTATTTCTAGATTCACAACACCCTACTAACATAGCTCTTAATATTACCATATCCACATCTCAAAACTAAATGAGAGGAATCAAAACTTCTCTTTCTACTCAATGCACATGAAGATGGAGGTTTTGCATCCTCTTTGGGTACCTATCACATTTGGGACTACTTTCATAGCATAAGCCAACTACCAAATCACGCACCGCCGTGCTCTAAAGATCTAAGTGAAGCACTAGAGCAAAAGTATCTAGCTCAAAAAGATATAAGTGAAGCACAAAGAGCAAAAGTATCTAGCTCAAAATATATAAGTGAAGCACTAAGAGCAAAAGTATCTAGCTCAAAAGATATAAGTGAAGCACTATGAGCATTCTAGCAAAATCACGATGAGTGCATGTCTCTCTCTCTCAAAAAGGTGTACAGCAAGGATGATTGTGCCACAACAAAAGGAAAAGACTCCTAAGATACAAGATGCTCCAAGCAAAACACATATCATGTGGTGAACAAAAATATAGCTCCAAGTAATGTTACCGATGGATTGAAGACGAAAGAGGGGATGCCTTCCCGGGGCATCCCCAAGCTTAGGCTTTTTGGTGTCCTTGAATTGGCTTGGGATGCCTTGGGCATCCCCAAGCTTGAGCTCTTTCCACTCTTTATCTCTTTGTCCATGAGAACATCACCCAAAACTTGAAAACTTCATAACACAAAACTTAAACAGAAACTCGTGATAACATTAGCACAAGAAAACAAACTACCACTTCTTTTGGTACTGTAGCAAACTTGAATTCTATCTATATTGGTGCTGGGATACTGTATTCTCACTTTTCCATGGCTAGTACCCCCCCGATACACCATAGTTTCATCAAAACAAGCAACCAACTCAACAAAAACAGAATCTGTCAACAACAGACCAGTCTGTAGCAATATGTATACTTCTTATACTTCTGGTACCTCAAACAATCTGAAATATTACGATGGCCTGGGGAAAAAGCATATCAACCAGCAGCAAAAAGAATCAACTCAAAATATCTTTCTGAATAAAAATGAAAAATCATCTCGTGAGCGAAAATTTTCTGTCTTTTTCTAGCAGGATCAAACAACCATTACCATAGTCATAAAGGTTTTTCTTGGCTCAAACACAAAAATAGACACAAAAAACACAATCACAACAGAATTGTGAAGGTGTGGATGCAACAAAACAGAAATAAAAAGATAAATTCATTGGGTTGCCTCCCAACAAGGGCTATTGTTTAATGCCCTTAGCTAGGCAGAAAAGCGATAAAATCACGTATCGTCGTCTTTGGTGCTCAAACCATAAGTGGCCCTCTTCATGGATTCATAAGGCAATCTTATTTTATTTCTAGGAAAGTGTTCCATGCCCTTCCTTAAAGGAAATTAAAATCTAATATTCCCTTCCTTCATATCGATGATAGCACCGTTAGTCCTTAGGAAAGGTCTACCAAGAATAATAGGGCATGTAGGATTGGAATCAATGTCAAGCACAATGAAATCCACGGGTACATAGTTCCTATTTGCAATAATAAGAACATCATTGATCCTTCCCATAGGTTTCTTGACAGTAGAATTAGCAAGATGCAAATTAAGAGAACATTCTTCAATCTCATTAAAACCCAGAGCATCACATAAAGACTTTGGAATCGCAGAAACACTAGCACCCAAATCACACAAAGCATTGCATTGGTAGTTTTTGATTTTGATTTTGATAGTAGGTTCCCACTCATCATGAAGCTTTCTAGGGAATACTTCCAATTCAAGTTTCTCTTCAAGAGATTTTATCATAGCTTCAACGATATGATCGGTAAAGGCTTTGTTTTGGCTATAAGCGTGTGGAGAGTTTAACATGGATTGCATCAAAGAAATGCGTTAAATCAAGGAGCAACTATCATAATTGAATTCCTTGAAATCCACAATAGTAATTTCATTACTACTCAAAGTTTTAACGTCTTCTACTCCACTTTCAATGCTTTTAGCATCAAGATAGATGAACTCCCAATCATTGGGGCACTTTTCAACCAAAGTGGATTCATATCCAGCCCCATAATCATTATATTTGACACAAGAAAACAAAGATTCAGTGGAGTCACACCAAGCACTTTAAGATCTTCGTGATTCTTATCACGAGAACACGCCTTTTTAAGCCATTCATGTCTAGCACGAATTTGGACGATTCTTTCTTGGCTCTCAATCATGGAAACACACATAGCTTTAAAAGTTTCATCCATGTTGATTTTGGGAGGAGCACATCTAACTTTCAAAGCATCAACATCACTAGAAATTCTAACAACGCTCTTAGCCAAATCGTCAATTTTGAGTAGCTTTTCCTCTATGGACGCATTGAAAATCTTTTGAGAGTTGATGAACTCTTTGATATTACTATCTAGATCAGAGGGTAATTTATTGTAATTTCCATGAGTGTTGTTGTAGGAGTTGCCAAAATTATTAGAGGAGTTACTAGGAAAAGGCCTAGGAACATAGTTTCCTCTAAAAGCATTGTTGTTGCCAAAGTTATTCCTACCAACAAAATTAACGTCCAAGCTAGCGTTGCTACTCTCAATAAAAGAAGACAAGGGCATATTATTGGGATCCAAAGGAGCACTTCTACTAGCAACCAAATTCATTAACTCGTCCATCTTAGCACTCAACGAGTTAATTTCTTCTATAGCATGTACCTTCTTACTAATAGGTGACCTTTCAGTGTGCCACTGAGAGTAGTTTGTGATGATGTTGTCTAGGAGTTTTGTGGCTTCCCCTAACGTGATTTCCATGAACGTTCCACCTAAGGCGGAGTCCAAGATATTTCTAGAAGCGAAATTTAAGCCAGCGTAAAAGATTTGAATAATCATCCAAAGACTCAAGCCATGAGCGAGACAATTTCTAATCATTAATTTCATTCTCTCCCAAGATTGTGCAACATGTTCATTATCAAGTTGCTTGAAATTCATGATATCATTACGGAGAGAGATGATCTTAGCCGGCAGAAAATACTTGGATATATAAGCATCTTTGCACTTATCTCAAGAATCGATACTATTTTGGGGCAAATAAGAAAACCAAGTTTTTGCACGATCTCGCAAGAGAAAGGAAAAAGCTTCAATTTAATCACGTCATTATCCACATATTTCTTCTTTTGCATATCGCAAAGCTCAATGAAGGTATTGAGATGGGATGCGGCATCTTCACTAGGAAGGCAGAGAATTGCTCTTTCATAACAAGATTCAGCAAGGCGACATTGATTTCGTATGACTCCGCACTAGTGGCGGGAGCAATCGGAGTACTAAAAAAATCATTATTATTAGTATACGAGAAGTCACAAAGTTTGGTGTTTTCATTCATGGTGACTTCGGCAAGCAGGCAAGCACACAAGCAAACAAAGAGCAAGCGAGGAAAAAGGGCGAACAAAAAGGCGAACGAAAAAGGCAAACAAAAAAGGCAAATTGGTGAAGTGGGGGAGAGGAAAACGAGAGGCAACTGGCAAACAAAGTAAATGCAAGAGATGAGTTTGTGACACCTACTTGGATGAGTTCTTTACTTGATCTTCCTCCCTGGCAACGGCGCCAGAAATTCTTCTGCTACGGCAACAAAAGTCCTTCCCTGGCGCTAGGAATTCTTCTTGTTACTTCTCTGGTTTGCGTCGGTTTTTCCCTTGAAGAGGAAAGGGTGATGTAGCACAGGAGCAGTAAGTATTTCCCTCAGTTTGAGAACCAAGGTATCGATCCAGAAGGAGGGTCTCGTCAAGTCCAGAGTACCTGCACAAACATAAACAAGCTTGCACCCAACGCTTCAATGGGGTTGTCAATCCCTTCAAGATTGTTTGCAAAGTGAGATCTGAAGGCGGAAAGTGCAACGAAGTAAAAAGTGTAAGGCTGAAAATATGGTGTGGAGTAGACCCGGGGGCCATAGTGTTCACTAGAGGCTCCTCTCAAAATAGCAAATATCACGGTGGGTGAACAAATTACTGTCGAGCAATTGATAGAACCGCGCAAAGTCATGACGATATCTAAGGCAATGATCATACATATAGGCATCACGTCCGAGACAAGTAGACCGATACTTTTTGCATCTACTACTATTACTCCACACATCGACCGCTATCTAGCATGCATCTAGTGTATTGAGTTCATGACGAATAGAGTAACGCCTTAAGAAAGATGACATGATGTAGAGGGATAATCTCAAACCAATGATGAAAACCCCATCTTTTTAACCTTGATGGCAACAACATGACGCGTGCCTCGCTACCCCTTCTGTCACCGGGTGAGGTCACCGCACGGTATGAACCCAAAACCAAGCACTTCTCCCATTGCAAGAATCATAGATCTAGTTGGCCACACGAAACCCACAACTCGAAGAGAATTACAAGGATATGAAATCATGCATAAGAGAGATCAGAAGAAACTCAAATAAGATTCATAGATAATCTGATCATAAATCCACAATTCATCGGATCTCGACAAACACACCGCAATAGAAGATCACAGCGGATAGATCTCCATGAAGATCATGGAGAACTTTGTATTGAAGATCCAAGAGAGAGAAGAAGCCATCTAGTTACTAGCTATGGACCCGTAGGTCTATGGTGAACTACTCATGCATCATCGGAGAGGTCATGGTGTTGATGAAGAAGCCCTCCGTGTCCGAATCCCCCCTCCGACAGGGCACCAGAACGTGCCCCAGATGGGATCTTGCAGAGACAGAAGCTTGCGACAGCGGAAAAGTACTTTCGATGATCTCCTGATTTTTTTGGGATTTTAGGGAATAGATAGGCGCAACCCCTAGGGCAGAGGGCGCTGAGGGGGCCCACAAGCCTGTGGGCCACGGCCTACCCCCTGGCCGCGGGGTGGGGACTTGTGGGGCCCCTGAGGCCCCCTGCTTTGGCTCTCAAGCTTCCCGATCTTCTTCCGTTAGGGAAAAAATATTTTCAGGGATTTTCTTCTGTTTGGACTCTGTTTCAAAATCTCCTCTGAAAGGGGTCAAAAACATGGAAAAACAGGAACTGGCACTGAGTTAATAAGTTAGTCCCAGAAAATATATAAAAGGCATGCAAAACATCCAAAGTTTGACAAGATAATAGCATGAAACCAAAAAAAATTATAGATACGTTGGAGACGTATCAGAGATCAGAGGAAACTCAAATAAGATTCATAGATAATCTGATCATAAATCCACAATTCATCGGATCTCGACAAACACACCGCAAAAGAAGATTACATCATATCGATCTCCATGAAGATCATGAAGAACTTTGTATTGAAGATCCAAGAGAGAGAAGAAGCCATCTAGCTAGTAGCTATGGACCCAAAGGTCTGTGGTGAACTACTCACGCATCATCGGAGAGGCAATGGTGTTGATGAAGTAGCCCTCCATGTCCGATTCACCCCTCCGGCAGGGCACCAGAACGTGCCCCAGATGGGATCTTGCGGAGACAGAAGCTTGCGGTGGCGGAAAAGTATTTTCATGGCTCTCTCCCGTGATTTCAGATTTTTAGGGAATTTATATGTGAAAGAGGTAGGGAAAAGGAGCCACGGGGGGGCCACAAGCCTGCTAAGTGCGGCCCCCAGGCCGCGGCTAGGGGGCTTGTGGCCTCCCCCGGAGCCCTTTGCCTTGGTTCTCAAGTTCCCTGCGTATCTTCTGTTCCGGAAAAAATCTTTTCGGAGGTTTTATTCCGTTTGGACTCCGTTTAATATTCTCCTCTGAAAAAGGTCAAAACAGGGAAAAAAACAGGAACTGGCACTGAGTTAATAGGTTAGTCCCAAAAAAGATATAAAATGCATACAAAACATCCAAAGTTGACAAGATAATAACATGGAACCATAAAAAATTATAGATACGTTGGAGACGTATCAATATGGATGATCGAATCTCGGGCAAGTAACATACCGAAGGACAAAGGGAATGATATACGGGATTGTGTGAATCCTTGACATAAAGGTTCAACCGATAAGATCTTCGTAGAATATGTAGGATCCAATATGGACGTTCAGGTCCCGCTATTGGATATTGACCGGAAAGTGTCTCGGTCATGTCTTCATAGTTCTCGGACCCGTAGGGTCTGCACACTTAAGGTTCGATGACATTTTGGTATAGTTGAGTTATAGGTGTTGGTGACCGAAGGTTCTTCGGAGTCCCGTATGAGATCCTGGACGTCACGAGGAGCTCTGGAATGGTCCGGAGGTAAAGATTGATATATAGGTAGTCCTGTTTTGGTCACCGGAAAAGTTTCGGGCTCATCGGTAGTGTACCGGGAGTATCGGGAGGGTGCCGGGGAACCACCGGAAGGGGTGTGACGACCCAAGAGCCTCGTGGGCTGTGAGAAGAGGTGTACTAGCCCCTAGTGGGCTTGCCTAAGCCTCTCTCAAAGGCCCATGCGGCTAGGAGAAGAGATAAAAGGTAAAGTACTTTTAAAAGGAAGGGAAGGAGGAGTCCTCCCAAAGTAGTCCACCTTCCCACAAGGGAAGGTGGACTCTTCCTTTGGTTCAACCGACCCCTTCTCCTTGGAGTAGGGGCCAAGGCTGCCTCCTCTCCTCTCCTCCTATATATACTAGAGATTTTTGAGGGTGTTTGACACAACAATTAGCCACGTGATGCCCTATCTGTAGATCCGTTTCTCCTCTAGTCTAGTTTCAGCTGTGCTTAGACGAAGCCCTGCTGGACTAGCTCCACCACCATCACCGTCACGCCGTCGCACTGCCGGAGAACTCATCTACCTCACCGGCCCCTCTCTCTAGATCAAGAAGGCGGAGATCATCGTCGAGCTGTACGTTTGCTGAACGCGGAGGTGCCGTCCGTTCGGCGCTAGATCGGGACGGATCGTGGGACGGCGGCGATTTGGATCACGAAGATATTCCACTACATCAACCACGTTTCTTAACGCTTCCCGCTTAGTGATCTACAAGGGTATGTGGATCCGATCTCCCTCTCGTAGATGATCATCACCATGATAGGTCTTCGTGTGCGTAGGAATTTTTTTGTTTCCCATGCAACGTTCTCCAAGAGTGGCATCATGAGCTAGGTTCAAGCGTAGATGATATCTCGAGTAGAACACAAAAGAGTTTGTGGGCGTTGATGTTCAATTTTCTTTCCTGCTTAGTCTTTTCCTGATTCAGCATCATTGTGGGATTGAAGCGGCCCAGACCAACTTTACTCGTACGCTTACGAGAGACCGGTTTCATCGACTGACATGCAACTTGTTGCATAAAGTGTTGGGGAACGTCGCATGGGAAACAAAAATTTTCCTACGCGCACAAAGACCTATCATGGTGATGTCCATCTACGAGAGGGGATGAGTGATCTACGTACCCTTGTAGACCGTACAGCAGAAGCGTTAGAGAACGCGGTTGATGTAGTGGAACGTCCTCACGTCCCTCGATCCGCCCCGCGAACAATCCCGCGATCAGTCCCACGATCTAGTACCAAACGAACGGCACCTCCGCGTTCAGCACACGTACAGCTCGACGATGATCTCGGCCTTCTTGATCCAGCAAGAGAGACGGAGAGGTAGAAGAGTTCTCCGGCAGCGTGACGGCGCTCCGGAGGTTGGTGATGACCTTGTCTCAGCAGGGCTCCGCCCGAGCTCCGCAGAAACGCGATCTAGAGGAAAAACCGTGGAGGTATGTGGTCGGGCTGCCGTGGAAAAGTCGTCTCAAATCAGCCCTAAAACCTCCGTATATATAGGTGGGAGGGAGGGGACCTTGCCTTGGGGCTCAAGGAGCCCCAAGGGGGTCGGCCGAGTCCAAGGGGGAGGACTCTCCCCCCCCAAACTGAGTTGGACTAGGTTTGGTGGGAGGGAGTCCCCCTTCCTTCCCACCTCCTCCTTTTTTTTTCTTTCTCTCTTGATTTTCTTCTCCTTGGCGCATAGGGCACTTGTGGGCTGTCCCACCAGCCCACTAAGGGCTGGTGTGTCTCCCCAAAGGCCTATGGGCTTCCCCGGGGTGGGTTGCCCCCCGGTGAACTCCCGGAACCCATTCATCATTCCCGGTACATTCCCGGTAACTCCGAAAACCTTCCGGTAATCAAATGAGGTCATCCTATATATCAATCTTCGTTTCCGGACCATTCCGGAAACCCTCGTAACGTCCGTGATCTCATCCGGGGCTCCGAACAACATTCGGTAACCAACCATATAACTCAAATACGCATAAAACAACGTCGAACCTTAAGTGTGCAGACCCTGCGGGTTCGAGAACTATTTAGACATGACCCGAGAGACTCCTCGGTCAATATCCAATAATGGGACCTGGATGCCCATATTGGATCCTACATATTCTACGAAGATCTTATCGTTTGAACCTCAGTGTCAAGGATTCATATAATCCCGTATGTCATTCCCTTTGTCCTTCGGTATGTTACTTGCCCAAGATTCGATCGTCAGTATCCGCATACCTATTTCAATCTCGTTTACCGGCAAGTCTCTTTACTCGTTCCATAATACAAGATCCTGCAACTTACACTAAGTTACATTGCTTGCAAGGCTTGTGTGTGATGTTGTATTACCGAGTGGGCCCCGAGATACCTCTCCGTCACACGGAGTGACAAATCCCAGTCTTGATCCATACTAACTCAACTAACACCTTCGGAGATACCTGTAGAGCATCTTTATAGTCACCCAGTTACGTTGCGACGTTTGATACACATAAAGCATTCCTCCGGTGTCAGTGAGTTATATGATCTCATGGTCATAGGAATAAATACTTGACACGCAGAAAACAGTAGCAACAAAATGACACGATCAACATGCTACGTCTATTAGTTTGGGTCTAGTCCATCACGTGATTCTCCTAATGACGTGATCCAGTTATCAAGCAACAACACCTTGTTCATAATCAGAAGACACTGACTATCTTCGATCAACTGGCTAGCCAACTAGAGGCTTGCTTGGGACGGTGTTTTGTTTATGTATCCACACATGTAAATGAGTCTTCATTCAATACAATTATAGCATGGATAATAAACGATTATCTTGATACAGGAATTATAACAATAACTATATTTATTATTGCCTCTAGGGCATAATTCCAACATAAAGATGACCGGTGGATGTCTGTTCCTTCAACTTTAGTTGAATCATATTTGACCGAGGCGGTCCTTGGAGAAGGTTAAATAGCAATTTGCATATCACTGTTGTGGCTATGCGTAAGTAAGATGCGACCATACTAGATACCCATAGCAGCCACGTAAAACATGCAACGACAAATTAGAGGACGTCTAACTTGCTTTTGCAGGGTATGCTTGTGATGTGATATGGCGAATGACATGATAGGATATATTGGATGTATGAGATGATCATGTTGTAATAGTTAAATATCGACTTGCACGTCGATGCTACGACAACCAACATGAGCCATAGGGTTGTCTTTAAATTTATTTTGCGCTTGCAGATGCTCTTGATATATCGCTAGGCAGTAGCTTTGGTAGTAACATCATAGATAGCGCGACAGCCTCGATGGCAGGACGATGATGGAGATCATGATGATGGAGATCATGGTACGGTGCCAGTGACGATGGAGATCATGCCGGTGCTTTGGTAATGGAGATCAAGAAGCACAAGTTCATGGCCATATCATGTCACTTTTGATTTGCATGTGATGTTAATCCTTTTATGCACCTTATTTTGCTTAGGACGACGGTAGCATTATAAGGTGATTCCTCACTAAAATTTCAAGATAAAATTCTGTTCTCCCCGACTGTGCACCGTTGCGACAGTTCGTCGTTTCGAGACACCACGTGATGATCGGGTGTGATAGACTCAACATAGACATACAACGGGTGCAAAACAGTTGCACACCGGAACACTCGGGTTAAACTTGATGAGCCTAGCATGTACAGACATGGCCTCGGAACACAAGAGACCGAAAGGTCGAGCATGAATCATATAGTTGATCTGATCAACACGGAGATGTTCACCATTGAAACTAATCTCAACTCACGTGATGATCGGACTTGAGTTGGTGGATTTGGATCATGCAACACTCGAATGACTAGATGGATGTCTATTTGAGTGGGAGTTTATTAGTAATATGATTAGCTAAATTCAATTGTCTTGAACATAGTCTAAGTAATCTTTGCAAAATTTTATGTTGTAGATCAATGGCCCGCGGAGTAGCAACCCTGAATTTTAATACCGTTCCTAGAGAAAGCTAAGCTGAAAGATGATGGAAGCAACTTTGTTGACTGGGCTCGTAATCTGAGGCTTATCCTCATGGCTGGCCAAGATCAATATGTCCTTGATGTTGCGCTAGGTGATGCACCACCCGCTACGGCGACCCAAGATGTTTTGAACGCTTGGCAGTCGCGTAAGGATGACTACCCATTGGTTCAATGTGCAATTTTGTATGGCTTAGAACCGGGACTTCAAAGACGTTTTGAACATCATGGAGCATATGAGATGTTCCAAGGGTTGAAGTTTATTTTTGAGAAGAATTCCCGGATCGAGAGGTATGAGACCTCCGATAAGTTCTATGCTTGCAATATGGAGGAGAACGGGTCTGTCAGTGAACACATACTCAGAATGTGTGGGTAGTCTAACCGTCTAGCTGAGTTAGGGATTGAACTCCCGCAAGAGGCTATCACTGAAAGAGTTCTTCAATGACTGACACCTAGCTATGAGAGCTTTGTGTTGAACTATAACATTCAAGGGATGAATAAGTCACTCGCCGAGCTGTTTGCGATGCTGAAAGTCGCACAGTCAGAAATCCAGAAAGAGCATCAAGTGTTGATGGTCAATAAGACCACCAGTTTCAAGAAAAAGGGCAAAGGAAAGAAGGGTAACTCCAAGAAGAGTGGCAAATCTGTTTCCCTCTGACGAAGAAAGCCAAGGCTGGACCTAAGCCGGAAACTGAGTGTTATTATTGCAAGGGAACTGGTCACTCGAAGCGAAACTGCCCCAAGTATCTGACCTATAAGAAGGCGGCCAACGCCAAACAAGGTATATTTCATATACATGTTATTGATGTGTACCTCACCAGTTCTCGTAGTAGTGCCTAGGTATTTGATACCTGTTCTGTTGCTCACATTTGCAACTCGAAACAGGAAGTGCGGAATAAACGAAGGATGGCGAAGGATGAAGTGACGATGCGCGTGGGAAATGGTTTCAAGGTTGATGCAATAGCCGTCGGCACGCTCTCACTTCAGTTACCATCGGGATTAGTGATGAACTTAAATAATTATTATTTAGTGCCTGCGTTGAGCATGCATATTATATCTGGATCTTGTTTATTGCGAGACAATTACTCATTTAAGTCAGAGAATAATGGTTGTTCTATTTATATGAGTAATATCTTTTATGGTCATGCATCCAATGTGAGGGGTTTGTTCATATTGAATCTCGATTGTGATGACACTCATGTACATAACATTGAGACCAAAAGATGTAGAGTTAATAATGATAGCCCCACTTTCTTGTGGCACTGCCGCTTAGGTCATATTGGTGTAAAGCGCATGAAGAAACTCCATGCTGATGGACTTTTGGAGTCACTTGATTTTGAATCACTTGACACATGCGAACCATGTCTTATGGGCAAGATGACTAAGACTCCGTTCTCCGAAATAATGGAGCGTGCAAATGACTTGTTGGAGATCATACATACTGATGTGTGCGGACCAATGAGCATAGAGACGCGCGGTGGATATCATTATTTTCTCATTTTCACTGACAATTTGAGTACGTATGGGTATATCTACTTGATGAAGCACAAGTGTGAAAGGTTTGTTCAAGCAATTTCAGAGTGAAGTTGAAAATCATCGTAACAAGAAGATAAAGTTCCTACAATATGAGCGAGGAGGTGAATATATGAGTTACGAGTTTGGTGCTCACTTAAGACGATGTGGAATTGTTTCGCAGTTGGGGAATTGAAGCTGCATCTGCATTCTCGTGGTGGTGGACAAGTTCACGCGTTATGCGCATTTTCTACCCCTCCAACATCCTTTCACAGCAGCTAGAATGGCTCGATCTTATCTGGATAATATGTACAAGCTGCATGGGCTGCCCCAAGCCATCATCTCAGACAGGGACCCAGTGTTCACGAGCAGGTTCTAGCTGGAGCTATTTGCTTGCATAGGGTCGGAACTGAAGATGAACATTGTGTATCACCCACAAACGGATGGACAGTCTGAAAGGGTGAACCAGTGCTTTGAAATTTACTCGCGTTGCTTCATCCATGCCTGTCCCAACCACTAGAGCCAGTTTTTGTCACTTGTCGAGTTTTGGTACAATGCCAGCTACAATTCGGAATTCGACATGTCACAGTTTCAGGCTCTGTACATACATGAGCCAAGGCATTGGGGAATTGAAGCTGCATCTGTATGCAAGGTTCCACCACTAAAAGATTGGCTAGAGGAGCGCAAGACTATGCAACAAGTGCACAAACAACATCTGCACCGAGCACGTCACGTTATGAAAATTCAAGCCGACAAGAAACGTTCTGCCAGAGAATTCCAAGTGGGCGATGCCATTTTTGTCAAGCTGCAACCTTACGTGCACTCTTCAGTGCACCGTCGAGCCAACCACAAGCTTGTGTTCAGATACTTTAGTCCGTTCCAAATACTACACAAGATAAACCATGTGGCCTATGAGCTCGCGTTACCACAGGAGTGCGCATTCGTCATGTCTTCCATGTTTCTCAGCTATGCCAAGCACTCGCACCAGGTACGACTACATCTTCTACACTACCAGTTCCTCGTTCGGCTGAACTATCTCGAGTGGAGCTCTTGGACAAATGCTGGCGGCAAACCCCTGTCAGTCGTCGCGAGCAATACTTGGTGCGCTGGTCTGATTCTGAACTGCTCGATGCCTCTTGGGAAGATTCTCTTGCTCTGAAGGGCAGGTATCCGACTGTAGCAGCTTGGGGTCAAGCATGCTCTCAAGGAGTAGGGGATGTCAGCGACCCAGTCTCAGTCCCAGCGAACAACAACCTCGCCAATTCGGGGCGAGCGGATTACATGGCAGAAGAGAAACCCCCTTCCACCAATCAGGGACACAAGCACGTCATCGCAAGTCCACCTAGGATCAAGCAGCCCACCCGCATGTTCGTGGGCCCGGAATGGTGGAATGCTACTTAAGCTCTCTCAGCGACTCGCTGGGCATCCATGAGGATCAGGCAAAGGCACGTCAATGGCGGCTTTATTTTCTGTTCTTCTCCCTTCTCTCTGTAACACCATTATGTACTTGAGATGAAACTATGAAGAGAAATACTAGATCCAGATCCGGTGCCTAACATCATCTAAGAGGGCAGTTGGTCCTTTTATATTTGATATTGCGGTATGTTCCCTTATCTCTAATCAATAGCCCATCACCAAACGACAATATCATGATCGATCGAGTTCTAAGCAGAGTCCCGGATTGATGAGAGATAGGTTTTTTGAGATTTTCCTAAAAAAAAGTGGGACTAGATTTTCCTTGTTGGGACAGAGTATCAAAATATTCTGGGCTACAAAATAACCAAAGCACATTAGAAATAATTCATTTTTAATATGAAGGTAACCTTTTTTGTAAATGAATATGAAGGTAACCTTAGATACGCTTAGCTAAACACATGGTACTCTCCTTGGATTTTTAGGGGGTATATCCCTCCAATTTACTTGTGCTGGAGTACCATTCAATATATCATCACAATCATCTTTAAGATTAGATTAACTGTAATGAAAGGTTCAGATGAATTTCAGGGTACAGTAAAAAAGCTCATTATTTATTACTGTCCATGATGGAGAGGAGAATACATAGCTTATTACAGCATTCCTTTTATTTACTCGCCCAGCCCCTCTAGCTAATTATAGATACGAGCGTGCATGAATCCCATGCACGTGAGGAACGAGGGACTACTGGACTATGTATATGTACTGCGAAAAGCAATCACAGTTTAGTATGGTTTCTGTCCAACAACATTCCCGGCGGGCTCGTAGTTGCAGGTGATGAAGACGCCGCCGTTGTTGTTGCAGACGACGCGAGCGCAGCCGATGCTGGTCGACGCGCGCCACACCACCTGCGTGTAGTGCCCGCACACCTTCCCCCCTGCACAGGTGTTGGACCCGTAGTCGTAGTCCTTCTTCTCGTCCACCCACAGCTTCACCGCGTCCGCCGCCTTCCAGTCCGCGCCGGCCGACCCCCAGAAGATGTTCTCCCCGTAGGGCCCGCCGGAGTGCTGGAGCTTGCAGTCGCCGATCCTCTGGTTGGCGTAGCTCTGGGCGTACGCCTGCAGCTTCGTGCTCCAGCTCACTGCGCCCACGCCGACGGCAGCGCGGGCGGCGTTGTGGGGTGAAAGGTAGTCCTGAGGCGAGTTTTGCGCTTGGGAAAGATTAACCATGGCGGCTGCCATGGCTAGGGCGAGCAAAATGGCCAGCTTGGGCGTCTCCATTCTGGGTTTGGTGTGTAAATGATTTCTTTGTGCCTCCGTATGTGTAGGCCGTAGCTAGCTGGCTATGCTTTTGTACGTATAGCTTCAGTTTAGAGGGGGTTTTATAGTGGTTTTGTACGAGCAATTTCTGCAGTTTGCCTGGAAAGTCTAGCACCATGGCAAGGAATTTTATTGCACTGGCAAAGAATTCCACGAACAAGACATGCATGAAGCAACTCGTCGAGTCTGTCATTTGGATTTTCATATATAGCTAGTCCAGTCAACACATGGTTAATCTACGCCCATATCCAGAAGGGGAAGCCGTGAGGCCGTGTCGCCGTGAGTGGCTCGCGTATGTACGCATGGTTCCAGGAGGAGCATGCTTACTTGGACTATTCCATTGGTTTTGCTTTTTCGACAATATGGAATATTCCATTGTTTGCCCACTGCAAAGCCGCTGGTAGGAAGCTGTGATATACGGATATTTTTCTGTGAAAAATGGGACGCGCGCATGCAAAATTTTGTAGTGGTTCCTGCATATGGGCGCCGTGGCTGCAGACCTGCAGCACCCCCGCCGTCTCGGCTCGCCGTCGACGGAGGCTTCCACCACCATTATATTCAGCAAAAAAAGAAAATCAGGAACAAAAACAATATTCGCTGGTTGTAGCAAAAAACTAAAACTGTTCCAGTAAAAAAACATCACGGTTCCGATAAAAATATGTCGTGGCCGGTGTTGGCAAACAAAAAAATCTCGCCGGATGCAGCAAATTTTTTGTCGGTTGTACCAAAAAAAGAAGATACACTAGTAAAAAAAGGGCATTTAGTCCCGGTTTGGTTGGGCCATTAGTTCCGGTTCTCGAACCGGGACTAATGCTAGCCCCGGTTCGGCCCCGAACCGGGGCTAATGGCCTTCCACGTGGCCGGGCTGGGAGCGAGGGGGGGAGGGGGGTGGGGGGGGGGAGAGGGGAGGGGTATTAGTTCCGGTTCGTATTACGAACCGGGGCTATTTCATCACTGTTTTTTTGAGCAATTTTTGGGTTTAGGGCTTTGCACTAAATTGGATGAACTATTTTGCTGCCCCTTATTTTTCCATTTATTTGTTACATATATATTGCACATTATCACGAATATATTACACCATCTCATCCGTCGTGCTTTGTCTAACATATTTACAAAATGTAGACACGAGTTACATGCACATATATGCATCTTTTTTACACTATATCATTTCATATCATTTCCGTCGAATGGCAATAGTATTCTAATCGATCATCTAACAACTCATCATCAACTTAATCATATACCAAGTTATCATATGATACACATAAAATAAAACAGAGAAACATCATAATATATATATAGTCATCATATACATGCATGCATCCTAATCAATCCATCATGTCAAGTAATAATATAAACTAGAATAACTTGTCTCTCATAAGACCTAGTCCTCGCTCTTAGATATAATGTCATAAAACAGAATAACACCTATGGCTCCATGATGAATCACAGAGATCCAACGGTCTCCAGCTTCTGGCTTGTGAACCTTCTTTATTTCTCTCCATGCTTTAATTTGAAGCCTATTTTATCTTGACTTGAAGTTAATCGAGTATGGAGCATAGAACTCAGCCCTCAGCGGGCTTCTAATTTTCATTTGACCTTTTGGGTCCATCAACGGAGGCACTACATCATGTGGCAGTTGCTGTTGAAGAACATAATAATAACCTAGTTAGTAATGTAATCAACACCATTTATGCAATAGTAGAGCGTACTTAATTAGGAAACTCTTACCAAGACATTTCGACGAATGTCATCCGGACTCAACCTATGCACTAGTGGCATGTAAAATGTATAATTTTGGCTAATTCCCAAATGGTACGAGAAGGTATCCCTAGAAGCCAGAACACCAACAACAAGAAAGTAGAGGAGAACATTCTTCTCCTCCCAAGTTAGATGTGATCCATACGTGTAGTGTGCTCCATACATGTAGTGTGTGATGTGATCCCCTGGGCCGCAACCACCCCCTATGGCCGGGCCATGAGGGTTTGTGGGGCCCACGTGGCACCACAGCCCCCAATCTCAGTTCTATATCTTCCGTTTTGCCTGGAAAAAAATCAAAGAGAAAGTTTCATCGCGTTTTGCGATACGGAGGCGCCGCCACATCCTGTTCTTCATCTGGAGGACAGATCTGGAGTCCGTTTTGGGCTCCGGAGAGGGGAAATCGTCGCCATCGTCATCATCAACCTTTCTCCATCGACAATTCCATGATGCTCTTCATAATTCGTGAGTAATCTCATTGTAGGCTTGCTGGACGGTGATGAGTGGGATGAGATCTATCATGTAATCGAGTTAGTTTTTGACGGGGATTGATCCCTAGTATCCACTATGTTCTAGATTGATGTTGCTACTACTTGGCTATGCTTAATGCTTGTCACTAGGGCCCGAGTGCCATGATTTCAGATCTGAACCTATTATGTTGTCGCCAATATATGTGTGTTTTAGATCCTATCTTGCAAGTTGTAGTCACCTACTATGTGTTATGACCCGGCAACCCCGGAGTGACAATAGCCGGAACCACTCTCGGAGATGACCATAGTATGAGGAGTTAATGTATTCACCGCGTGTTAATGCGTTGGTCCGGTTCTTTATTAAAAGGAGAACCTTAATATCTCGTAGTTTCCATTAGGACCCCGCTGTCAAGGGAGGGATGGATAATAGATGTCATGCAAGTTCTTTTCCCTAAGCATGTATGACTACATACGGAATACATGCCTACATTAGATTGATGAACGTGAGCTAGCCACATATCTCTCCGTGTTATAGCTGTTACATGATGAATCACATCCGTCACACTCATCCATCACCGATCCACTGCCTACGAGTCTCTTACTACTGGTCCTTGCTACGTTACTTTGCCTAGGCTTGTCCCTTGCTACAAGAGGGATTGGGCCACTTTGCTGCTATCACTACTGTTGTTACTTGTTACTTTGTTGTTGCTGCTACTACTGTTCCTTGCTACTCTGATGTTACTTGTTACTTTGCTGCTGCTGCTACTACTGTTCCTTGCTACTCTGTTGTTACTTGTTGCAAGACTTTGTTGGCGCTAACATCCCGTCAACAGGGCCTTTTCTAGCGCCATTGCTGGGAATTGTCAAGGCTTTTTCTGGTGCCGTTGCTATCATACTACCTTGCTACTGATACTTTGCTTGCAGACACTAATCTTTCAGGTGTGGTTGAATTGATAACTCAGCTGGTAATACTTGAGAATATTCTTTAGCTTCCCCTTGTGAGCGAATCAATAAATTTGGGTTGAATACTCTACCCTCGAAAACTGCTGCGATCCCATATGCTTGTGGGACATCAAGGCTTTTTCTGGCGCCGTTGCCGGGGAGGCACAACTATATTCTCTGAGTCACTTGGGATTGATGTCTGCTGATCACTATGAGGAATCCGAAATATCCAAGAACTAAAATCCTGCCTTTCACTACAAGGAGAGGTAAGGAACTACCATCTAGCTCTGCACTTTATTCACCTTCAGTTTTGAGTAAGTTTGCGACTTCGCCTCCTGCTAGAAATCTTGATATGTGACCTGTGCTTGATGATGCTACTTCTGCTGCCCATGATGCTTATGATGATGCTATGCTTGATACTATGCCTGATGATGCTATGCTTGATACTATGCCTAATGATGCTATGCTTGATACTATGCCTGATGATGCTATGCTTGATACTATGCCTGATGATGCTATGCTTGATACTGCTTTGCCACTTGGTGCCCTTGATGCACAACTTGCTAGAATTGTTGCTAGACGTGATGATACTTCTGAGACTGCTGATACTATTGAAGTAGAACCTGCTACTATGCCTAATATGCCTGTTATGCCTGATACACGCTATGTTATGGAGGGAGAGATAGCTGAGGATTTTCTTGCGTGTAAGGATAGCTATGATGTTGAGAAACTTCTACGCAAGTGGAAAGAAAAATCTCTGAACGCTAGGATGAAATACGACCCGAAGTTTGCCACTTCACCTATCTTTGTGACAGATAAGGATTATGAATTCTCTGTCGAGCCTGAGTTAATCACTCTGGTTGAATCTGATCCCTTTCACGGTTACGAGTCTGAAACGGTTGTAGCCCATCTTACCAAACTGCACGATATAGCCACCCTATTCACCAGTGAGGAAAAGATTCACCACTACTATATGCTCAAGTTGTTTCCTTTCTCGCTAAAGGATGATGCTAAGACCTGGTTCACTTCTCTTGCTCCTGGTTGTGTGCGTAGTCCCCAGGATATGGTCTACTACTTCTTTGAAAAATATTTCCCTGCCCATAAGAAGCAAGCTGCCTTGCAGGAAATATACAACTTTGCTCAAGCTGAAGAAGAGAGTCTCCCACAAGCTTGGGGAGGCTTATCCAGCTATTGAATGTTTAGCTTGATCACCCTCTTGAGAAGAATGAAATACTTGATATCTTCTATAATAGACTTACCGATGCTTCCAAAGACCACCTAGATAGTTGTGCTGGTAGTGTTTTTAGGGAACGAACCGTAGAACAAGCTGAGATTCTATTGAACAACATCTTGTGCAATGAGAATGCCTGGACTATTCCCGAACCACCTCCTAAGCCAACTCCAAAGAAGAGAGGTATTCTATTCCTCGGTCGTGAAGATATGCAAGAAGCCAAGAAATCTATGCGAGAGAAAGGCATTAAATCTGAAGATGTGAAATCTACCACCTATCGAAGAGATCCATGGTCTCGATAACCCGATACAGGTAGTAGAAGTAAATTCTCTGTGTAGGTTTGATGAGAGTGATATTCCTTTTGATAAACCTGCTAGCTTATGCATGGATGAATTTGATAACTTTATCGCCAAACAACAGAGTTTCAATGATTATGTTAGCAGACAATTGGAATAGAATGCTCGTATGCTTAGTCATTTAAGTGCTTGTGTGGACAGAAATGTCAATGATCTTAAACTTGTGAGTAAACATGCTTCTATGGTTACTACTCAGGTAGAACAAGTACTTCAAGCTCAAAATGACTTGCTCAATGAGTTGAATGATAATTCCGTCAGAGTCGTCACTAGAGGCGGTAGAATGACCCAGGAACCTCTGTATCCTGAGGGTCATCCGAAGAGAATTGAACAATATTCTCAAGGAGTTAGCACTGATGTACCTAGTCATCCTAGAAAGAAGAAGAAAGATGATAGGAACCTGCATGCTAGCAACCCTGTTGCTGCTACACCTGAGAGTCCAAACGATGCCTCTATCTCTGATGCTAAAACACAATCTGGTGATGAACATGAGCCTAATGATAATATCAATAGGGATGTTCATGAAGATGCTCAACCTAGCAATGAAAAGGATGTGGAGATTGAACCTAGTGTTGATCTTGATAACCCACAGCCTAAGACTAGAAGATATGATAAGAATGACTTTGCTGCTAGGAAGCATGGTAAAGAAAGGGAGCCATGGGTTCAGAAATCTATGCCCTTTCCTCCCAAACCATCCAAGAAAAAGGATGATGAGGATTTTGAGCGATTCGTTGAGATGATCAGACCTGTCTTTCTGCAAATGCGTTTGACGGATATGCTCAAGATGTCTCCATATGCTAAGTACATGAAAGATATTGTGACTAATAAGAGGAGGATACCTAATCTTGAGATCTCCGCCATGCTTGCCAATTACACTTTCAAGGGTGGAACTCCGAAGAAACTAGGTGATCCCGGTGTGCCCACTATACCTTGCTCCATTAAAGGCAACTACATTAGAACTGCTTTATGCGACCTTGGAGCCGGTGTTAGTGTTATGCCTCTCTCTATTTATCGTAGACTTGAACTGGATAAGTTGGCACCCACTGAAATCTCTCTGCAAATGGCCGACAAATCAACTGCTTTCCCTATCAGCATTTGCAAGGACGTGCCTGTTGTGGTTGCTAACACCACTATCTTAACAGACTTTGTTATCTTGGATATTCCAGAGGACGATGCCATGGCTATCATCCTCGGAAGACCCTTGTTAAACAGTGCAGGGGCTGTTATAGATTGCAACAAAGGCAATGTCACTTTCCATGTCAACGGTAATGAGCATACTGTGCACTTTCTGAAGAAACAATATCGAGTACATTGCATCGATGCTATCGAAAAAACTTCATCGATTCTTATTCGGAGCTTTGAATGCCTTATTCCTTGTGTCAAGATGAAGTATGATTTGCTTGTTGGGTAGATTCACATCCCCATTGAGGTGACCTAGTGACTATTCGAAAATTCTCCATATTCTTTTGCGATTCGAGAAAGTTCTGTCGAGGGGATTTGATCAACCCCATTGACGGATTTCTTTCGATGACCATGAGATGGATGAATCGAGGAGTCGCAAACCTCTGTTCCA
The DNA here is from genome assembly GCF_904849725.1 of Hordeum vulgare subsp. vulgare. Classification (NCBI taxonomy): domain Eukaryota; kingdom Viridiplantae; phylum Streptophyta; class Magnoliopsida; order Poales; family Poaceae; genus Hordeum; species Hordeum vulgare. The sequence goes on from NC_058522.1 coordinate 390,652,648, forward strand.
AGCTTTTACTTTAGGTTGCTTAGAAGAAAAATGATAGATTTAGTTTAGTTTTCCCTGTTTTCTGTTTTAGCGTCCGGTAGAAAAGTACCCCGAAAATCAAAGTTCTCCGAACGCTGTGAAAATCAAGTATGATTTTTTCTGGAATATTTGAAAAATTCTGGGACAAAGAGTCTGTCTGGGGGCCACACCAGTGAGCCACAAGCCCTAGGGGCGCGGGCACCCCCCCTGGCCGGGCCACCCATGCTTGTGGGGCCCACAGGCACCCCCTCCACTCATTCTTGCTCCCATCCTGTTCTCCTACCTCCAGAAAAATCGTTTCGCATCTCAAACCTGTGTACTTGCTCCTCTTGTTGGGATTTTCGATCTCTTTGCTCAAATCACCGTTCTCCGAACCGTTTTGGGGAAATTACTCCTTGGTAAGTGACTCCTCCATTGGTCCAATTAGTTTTTGCTCTAGTGCGTTATACTCCGCGTATTTTTGCTGCCTTGGTGACCATGTTCTTGAGCTTTGCATGCTGATTCTAGCTGGTCCCAAGTAGTTTTGATGCGTAATATGGTCTCTAGGCACTTGTTGGAGTAGTTGCTACAAGTTTAGTTGAACCTTGTTCACCTTCCCTTTGGGTCACTGAAAATTTCAGAAAAGGAAGATCTTCAGGAGAAAATTTCATGGTGGTTCCTCAAGCAAGAGAGGTCCTCGTCTGGAAATTCGGGAGCATGATGCTTACCAACCTAGGGACGCGCAGGTACAACCGTGTGAATGGCCTTCTGATGAATTTATGATTGAGGCAGGCTTCAAAGATGAGTTTGATGCACTTATTCACAACGTCACACTCGAAGAATTCATCTCTGATAAATGTGAACAGTATGTTGCTCTCACTGCCTCTTTTGTTCGTAGATTCAAATTTTTAGCTGGCCGTGAGCCATCGGTACTATTTGATATCTACGATAAATCGTATACCATGGACTTAGAGGATTTCAGTAGAATTTGCAAAATACCCACTTGGGGTAGCCTCAATGATCCTCCTAAATCTTCGGTTAGAGATTTTTGCTCTGGTATTACGGTTGGAGAAACTAGAGACATTACACAAGCTACCATGGGGAGTATTCATTTTCCTGCCTTGCATTATTTTGCCCTCTTCATAGGCAGATGCATTAATGGCAAGATCGAGCATTGTCACCTGTGCGCACCCGACCTTACCTTAGTATCCTTAAGAGCGCAGTGACGGGTGACAAAAGCTTCAACATGGGAGCTATTATAGCAAGGAGGCTGAATAAGAATGCTATTGATGGGTATTTCTTTGGCGGCATCTATGCCACTCGCATAGCAAATTTTCTTGGAGTACCCATCTGCTCAGGAGATCCCCCGCTCCATATAGCTTTCCTTGACCGCGTTGCTATGAGACGCTACTAGTTCCTTGAGAGGGATGATGAATCCCTGCTATCCCGACTGATATTAAATCGGCAGCATGTTTTCCATATTACCCTTCATGCTCCTGCTCTCTTTGACTTTCAGGTAAAACAGAGATATTACATAACCAGAGGAGAGGCAGAGGAGTATGAGAGGGAGGCAAAGGCTGCTCGTCTCCGTGAGGCAGCTATTCAGGCAGTGGCTGTAGCGCTCCCGTATAACCCTCAGTATGATTTTGGGTTTCGCCAGGACCATCCTTGGGAGTAGACCAAGTTAGGCCAAAAGCCTAAGCTTGGGGGAGTACGTGTTCTCACCTACTTTACATTCTTGCTTATGCTTTCACTTCGTTCGTCGGTGTTCACACTTTGCCACTGTATCATCCATGCTAGTTTATTTTCTTTTTCTCGTTTTCTTTTCATGTGTCTGTCTAGTTTGAGAAAAACTAAAAATATTTTCTCTTCTTCTTTTGCTTGTTGAGAGCTTTCCCATGTATATAGTTTTCTTTTTCTTCGGGTCAAGGTAGAAGACCATGTTTACAATGTTTAGTGGCTCTTGCATGCATACCTGTTTAGCTTTCATAGAGCCATATTACTTTGTCTTCTCCTTTGTGTTTGCCTGCAGATTCCAGCTTTAGTCCAATGCACGAGCACTCTTATTATTGTTCACATCATTCGGTCGTGCAAGTGAAAGTTAATAATGACGATATACGATGAAGTGACTAAGCATGGAAAAGCTGGTATGAACTCGATCTATTTTGTTTTTGTAAATATGACTAGCTCATAGTTCCTAGTTCATCTTTGTTGTGAGAGAAACATGTTTGCAATGACAACTTAGAGATCATAGTTGTTGATGCCATGCTTACTTAGCTAGGAGCTTATAATGGTTTGTCTTGGTTGCCAACATGAATGTTGAGATGACTATGATGTAGTATGATAGGATGGTATCCTCCTTTGAATGTTTCAAGTGGCTTGAATTGGCGCATGTTCATGTATGTAGTTGAAACAAAATCAACATAGCCTCTGTGATATTCATGTTCATGGTGATTTATGTCCTACTCATGCTTGCACTCAATGTTAGTTAATCTCAATGCATTTTGATGACTGTTGTCGCTCTCTAGTTGGTCGCTTCCCAGTCTTTTGCTAGCCTTCACTTGTACTAAGCGGGAATACTGCTTGTGCATCCACTTCCATAAACCCAAAGTTGTGCCATATGAGTCCACCATACCTACCTATATGCGGTATCTACCTGCCGTTCCAAGTAAATTTGCATGTGCCACTCTCTAAACCTTCAAGAAATAATCTGTTTTGCATGCCCGAACCGCTCATGTGGTGACAGGGGGCTATCAGTATCTTCCATGCTTGGCGTGTTATCCTCGATATGTGTTTATTCACTATCATTCATGAGAAAGGGTCCGGTAATTGGAATTCCCAGTTCCATGCTCAAATCGAAAAGATAATTGCAAACAAAACTCTCACAGGATTGATGTTGGTATGGATGGTACCCGAGGATTTGGCTAGCTGTGGAGTGTGATTGATTGGTGGTGGGGGAGTCTAAACTTTACTTTTCTGTTTGGGAACCGCCTATAGCATGTGTAGCGTGGAAGATGTTGAGAACTCCTACTCATTGCCTGACAATGAAAGCATGCCACCCAAAATTATTATCTCTGTTTTCAAAGCTTGAGCTCTGGCACCTCTACAAATCACTGCTTCCCTCTGCAAAGGGCCTATCTATTTATGTTCCTGTTGAGTCATCCTCCTCTTACAAAAGCACCAATTAGAGAGCACCTCTGTCATTTTTATGCTTTGCTTTTAACTATGTTGAGTATGACTATGACTGGATCTTCATTGCCATGAATTACAATGTTTAGTCAGTCCTTGGTCTTTGAAGGTGCTCTGCATTTATATTTTGCGGTCTCAGAAAGAGCTAGCGAGATACCATCTATTCGTACTGCTTCATGTTGTTTTGAATGAAGTGTTGACATTTGAGGCTTATTATTATTTGCTCGCTAGTTGATTATGCCATTGATATGAGTTTACCATGAGATTTAGATGTCATTTGCTTATGTGGTTTGCTTGTGATGTTGCTGAAATTCTGGTTATGAGTTAGACAAAGTTGCAACAACAAGATCAAACAGAGTTCGTCAAAGTTTTTCTTTTGTATCTCTCAGTTTGTCAACTGAGTTGCTTGACGAAAAGCAATGCTTTAAGCTTGGGGGACTTGATACGTCTCCGTCGTATCTACTTTTCTGAACTCTTTTGCCCTTGTTTTGGACTCTAATTTGCATGATTTGAATGGAACTAACCCGGACTGATGCTGTTTTCAGCAGAATTGCCATGGTGTTGTTTTTGTGCAGAAATAAAAGTTCTCGGAATGTCCTGAAAATTTACGGAGATTTTTCTGGAATAAAAGAAAAATACCTGCGCAAAGTTCCACGTGAGGGGGCGTGCCAGTGGGCCACAAGCCCCTGGTCCGCGGTCACCCCTATGGCCGGGCCATGAGGGCTTGTGGGGCCCACGTGGCACCACCGCCCCCAATCTCAGTTCTATATCTTCCGTTTCGCCTGAAAAAACAGAGAGACGGTTTCATCGTGTTTTGCGATACGGAGGCGCTGCCACATCCTGTTCTTCATCTGGAGGGCAGATCTGGAGTCCATTTCGGGCTCCAGAGAGGGGAAATCATCGCCATCATCATCATCAACCTTTCTCCATCGACAATTCCATGATGCTCTTCATCGTTCGTGAGTAATCTCATCGTAGGCTTGTTGGACGGTGATGAGTGGGATGAGATCTATCATGTAATCGAGTTAGTTTTTGACGGGAATTGGTCCCTAGTATCCACTATGTTCTAGATTGATGTTGCTACTACTTGGCTATGCTTAATGCTTGTCACTAGGGCCCGAGTGCCATGATTTCAGATCTGAACCTATAATGTTGTCGCCAATATATGTGTGTTTTAGATGCTATCTTGCAAGTTGTAGTCACCTACTATGTGTTATGACCCGGCAACCCCGGAGTGACAATAGCCGGAACCACTCCCGGAGATGACCATAGTATGAGGAGTTCATGTATTCACTGCGTGTTAATGCGTTGGTCCGGTTCTTTATTAGAAGGAGAACCTTAATATCCCATAGTTTCCATTCGGACCCCGCTGCCATGGGAGGGATGGACAATAGATGTCATGCAAGTTCGTTTCCCTAAGCACGTATGACTACATACGGAATACATGCCTACATTAGATTGATGAACGGGAGCTAGCCACATATCTCTCCGTGTTATAGATGTTACATGATGAATCACATCCGTCACACTCATCCATCACCGATCCACTACCTACGAGTCTCTTACTACTGGTCCTCGCTACGTTACTTTGCCTAGGCTTGTCCCTTGCTACAAGAGGGATTGGGCCACTTGCTGCTGTCACTACTGTTGTTACTTGTTACTTTGTTGCTGTTGCTACTACTGTTCCTTGCTACTCTGTTGTTACTTGTTGCAAGACTTTGTTGGCGCTAACATCCCGTCAACAGGGCCTTTTCTAGCGCCGTTGCTGGGAATTGTCAAGGCTTTTTCTGGTGCCGTTGCTATCATACTACCTTGCTACTGATACTTTGCTTGCATACACTAATCTTTCAGGTGTGGTTGAATTGACAACTCAGCTGCTAATACTGGAGAATATTCTTTAGCTTCCCCTTGTGAGCGAATCAATAAATTTGGGTTGAATACTCTACCCTCAAAAACTACTGCAATCCCATACGCTTGTGGGACATCAAGGCTTTTTCTGGCGCCGTTGCCGGGGAGGCACAACTATATTCTCTGAGTCACTTGGGATTGACATCTGTTGATCACTATGAGGAATCCGAAAGATCCAAGAACTAAATTCATGCCTTCCACTACAAGGAGAGGTAAGGAACTGCCATCTAGCTCTGCACTTGATTCACCTTCAGTTTTGAGTAAGTTTGCGACTTCGCCTCCTGCTAGAAATCTTGATATGTCGCGTGTGCTTGATGATGCTACTTCTGCTGCCCATGATGCTTATGATGATGCTATGCTTCATACTATGCCTGATGATGCTATGCTTGATACTATGCCTAATAATGCTATGCTTGATACTATGCCTGATGATGCTATGCTTGATACTATGCCTGATGATGCTATGGTTGATACTATGCCTGATGATGCTATGGTTGATACTATGCCTGATGATGCCATGCTTGATACTATGCCTGATGATGCTATGCTTGATACTATGCCTGATGATGCTATGCTTGATACTGCTTTGCCGCTTCATCCCAAAATACCACCGAATAAAATAAGACTAAGGAAGTAAGCAATCATATTATCAATGCTGACAAACTGTTTTGTGTTCTACTCATGCATGTTATCTACGCATAGACCTAGCTCATGATGCCACTGTTGGGGAACGTCGCATGGGAAACAAAAATTCTCCTACGCTCATCAAGATCAATCTATGGAGACTAACATCTATGAGAGGGGGAGTGCATCTACATACCCTTGTAGATAGCTAAGCGGAAGCATTGTGAAACGCGGTTGATTAGTCGAACGTGTTCGCGATCCAAGCATGATTCGTCCCGTGATCCGATCACGAACGTCCCAATCAAGTGCGAACGGATGACACCTCCGCGTTCAGCACATGTACAAATCGATAACACGCTCACCTCCTCGATCCAGCGAGAGATGGTGAAGTAGAGGTTGAGTACTCCGGTAGCACGGTGACGTGGTGGCGGCGGTGGCGGTGCAATCTCAACAGGGCTTCGCCAAGCGTTATCGCGACGCAACAGAGGAGAAAACGATCTAGCGAGAGAGAGGAGGGCGCCGCCAAGGCTTGGTGTGTTAGTTGCATCCCTCTACCTCTCTATTTATAAGAGGAAGGGGTAGGTAGGGTGCAGCCTTGCCCCTCCTTTAAGGGAGGGCTGTCCGGGCAAGAAGGGAGAAGTCCACCTCCAACAAGGGAGGTGGGCACCCAAGGGGAGGAGTCCCTCCTCCTCAAGGCACCTCCCCACCTACCACTTGGGCGCATGAGTACTTTAGGGGTCGGCTGCCCAGCCCACCAGGGCCTGGTGAGCCACCTCTTAGGCCCATGTGGCCCCCCTCTGTGGGTGGGCCCCTCCCGGTGGACCCCTGGAACCTTTTCGGCAATCCCGGTACAATACCAGAAAAAACCAAAACTTTTCTGGAACCCAAATTCCACTTTCCTATATATGAATCTTAACCTACAGATCATTCTATATCTCCTCGTGATGTCTGAGATCTCACCCGGGACTCCAAATAACGTTTGGTCACCAACAGAATAACTCAAGTATATCTATATCGTCAACAAACGGTAAGTGTGCAGACCCTGCGGGTTCGAGAACTATGCAAACATGACCGAGACACCTCTACGGTCAATAACCAATAGCGGGACCTAGATGCCCATATTTCTTCCACATAATCTACGAGGATCTTTATCAGTTGAACCACGATGTCAAGGATTTAGTTAATCTCGTATGGAGTTCCGTTTGTCCATCGGTATGTTACTAGCCCGAGATTTGATCATCGGTATCTCCATACCTAGTTCAATATCATTACCGGCAAGTTTCTTTACTCGTTCCATAATACAAGATCCCATGACTCACTACTTAGTCACATTTCTTGCAAGCTTACTGTGATGATGTATTACCGTGGGCCTCGAGATACCTCTCCGTTAGAGGGAGTGACAAATCCCAGTCTTTATCCATGCCAACTCAATAGACACCCTTGGAGATACATGTAGAGCACCTTTATAATCACCCAGTTACGTCGTGACATTTTATACACACAAGGCATTCCTCCGGTGTCAGTGGGTTGCATCATCTCATGGTCATAGGAACATATATATTTACATGCAGAAAGCAATTGTAGTAAACTAGATCCGATCAAACGATGTGCTTTAGGTTTGGGTCTTGTCCATCACATCAAATGATAACTCATGTCTATGGCTAGGAAACCTTAGCCATATTTGATCAATGAGGTAGTCTAGTAGAGGCATACTAGGGACACTTTCTTGTCTATGTACCCACATATGTATTTTTGTTTCCAATCAATCCAATTATAGCATGGATAATAAACGATTATCATGAACAAGGAAATATAATAATAACCACTTTATTATTGCCTCTAGGGCGTATTTCCAACATTGGTAATAATGAGGAGTTAATTAGACCCTTTTCTTTGTATGCAGACATAGAGTCTATCGCATCCGATCATCACGTGGTGCCTTGAAATGACAAACCTTCGCAACTGTGCAAACTTGGGGAGAACACTATTTTATCTTGAAATTCTAGTGAGGGGTCATCTTATAATACTAACGTCGTCCTAAGAAAAATAAGATGCATAAAAGGATTAACATCACATGCAAATCATAATAGTGACATGATATGGCCATCACATCTTGTGCTTTTGATCTCCATCTTCAAAGCACTCGCATGTTCTCCAACGTCACCGTCATGACACCATGATCTCCATCATCGTGTCGCCATTGAAGTTGTTGCGCCAAATATGCTTATACGACTATTACTAACTCATAGCGATCAAGGAAAGCAAAAAGGCACAAATAATTAAAGACAACCCTATGGCTCCTGCCGGTTGCCCTACTCATCGACATGCAAGTAATGTGGCAACGTGGAATCTTTCTTAACATCCGGTTCTATATAACTTGAAGTAAGCTTAATTAAAATAAGCCAACTCTGTGCGTAACCGTGTCTGTCTCTTTCGTGAGCTCCTTCTCCGATTGAGGACACGGTCGGTTTATGTCTGACGTAAGTAGGTGTTCAGGATAATTAATTTGATCGTTATTAGTTCACGTCCGATGTGCGTAGATCATCCCCCTCTTATTCTTGTACTCGTAAGTTAGCCACCTTAAGTAAATGCTTAGTCGCTTGTTGCAGCCTCACCACTTATTCATACCTCACTGATACGTCTCCAACATATCTATAATTTTTGATGGTTTCATGCTATTATCTTGTCAAACTTTGGATGTTTTGCATGCCTTTTATTTATTTTTTGGGACTAACTTATTAATCCAGTGCCAAGTGCCATTTCCTGTTTTTTCCATGTTTTTGACCCCTTTCAGAGGAGATTTTGAAACGGAGTCCAAAAGGAAGAAAATCCCCGAAAAGATTTTTTCTGGAACGGAAGAAGATCGGGGGACTTGGGAGCCAAGCCAGAAGAGCCCCAGGGGCCCCACAAGCCCCCACCCCGCGGCCAGGGGGCGGGCCATGCAGGCTTTTGGCCCCCTGGAGGTCCCCTGACCTAGATCTTGCGCCTATAAATTCCCAAATATTACCAAAAAAATCAAGGGAGCATCGTAATCACTTTTCCGCCGCCGCAAGCTTCTGTCTCCGCAAGATCCCATCTGGGGCACGTTCTGGTGCCCTGCCGAAGGGGGGATTCGGACACGGAGGGCTTCTTCATCAACACCATGACCTCTCCGATGATGTGTGAGTAGTTCACCATAGACCTACGGGTCCATATTTAGTAACTAGATGGCTTCTTCTCTCTCTTGGATCTACAATACAAAGTTCTCCATGATCTTCATGGAGATCTATCCGATGTAATCTTCTTTTGCGGTGTGTTTGTCGAGATCCGATGAATTGTGGATTTATGATTAGATTATCTATGAATCTTATTTGAGTTTCTTCTGATCTCTCTTATGCATGATTTCATATCCTTGTAATTCTCTTCGAGTTGTGGGTTTTGTCTGGCCAACTAGATCTATGATTCTTGCAATGGGAGAAGTGCTTGGTTTTGGGTTCATACCGTGCGGTGATCTCACCCAGTGACAGAACGGGTAGCGAGGCACGTATCGTGTTGTTGCCATCAAGGGTACAATGATGGGGTTTTCATCATTGGTTTGAGATTATCCCTCTACATCATGTCATCTTGCTTAAAGCGTTACTCTGTTCGTCATGAACTAAATACACTAGATGCATGGTGGATAGCGGTCGATGTGTGGAGTAATAGTAGTAGATGCAGAAAGTCTCGGTCTACTTGTCTCGGTCGTGATGCCTATATGCTAGATTATTGCCTTAGATATCGTCATGACTTTGCGCGGTTCTATCAATTGCTCGATAGTAATTAGTTCACCCACTGTATTACTTGCTATTTTGAGAGAAGCCTCTAGTGAACACTATGGCCCCCAGGGTCTACTCCACACCATATTTCCAGCCTTACACTTTTTACTTCGTTGCACTTTCCGCCTTCAGATCTCACTTTGCAAACAATCTTGAAGGGATTGACAACCCCTTTGAAGCGTTGGGTGCAAGCTTGTTTGTGTTTGCGTAGGTACTCTGGACTTGACGAGACCCTCCTTCTGGATCGATACCTTGGTTCTCAAACTGAGGGAAATACTTACTGCTCCTGTGTTGCATCACCCTTTCCTCTTCAAGGGAAAAACCAACGCAAGCCCAATCTCCGTCAACGTGTCAATTTCTGGCGCTATTGTTTGAGAAGTAGCAGAAGGATTTCTGGCGCCGTTGCCTGGGAGGAAGATCAAATCAAGAACTCATCCAAGTAAGTGTCGCAAACTCATCTCTTGCATTTATTCTGTTTGCCAGTTGCCTCTCGTTTTCCTCTCCCCCACTTCACCAATTTGCCTTTTTTGTTTGCCTTTTTCGCTCGCCTTTTCGTTCGCCCTTTTTTCTCGCCCGCTTTTTGTTTGCTTGTGTGCTTGCTTGCTTGCTGAAGTCACCATGAACAAAAACACAAAACTTTGTGACTTCTCGAATACTAATAATAATGATTTTATTAGTACTCCGATTGCGCCCACCACTAGTGCGGAGTCATACGAAATCAATGTCGCTTTGCTGAATCTTGTTATGAAAGAGCAATTCTCTAGCCTTCCTAGTGAATATGCCGCATCCCATATCAATACCTTCATTGAGCTTTGCGATATGCAAAAGAAAAAATATGTGGATAACGACGTGATTAAATTGAAGCTTTTTTTCCTTTCTCGTTGCGAGATCGCGCAAAAACTTGGTTTTCTTCTTTGCCCAAAAATAGTATCGATTCTTGGGATAAGTGCAAAGATGCTTATATATCCAAGTATTTTCCGCCGGCTAAGATCATCTCTCTCCGTAATGATATCATGAATTTCAAGAAACATGATCATGAACATGTTGCACAAGCTTGGGAGAGAATGAAATTAATGATTAGAAATTGTCCCGCTCATGGCTTGAGCCTTTGGATGATTATTCAAATCTTTTACGTTGGCTTGAATTTCTCTTCTAGAAATATCTTGGACTCCGCCTCAGGTGAAACGTTCATGGAAATCACGTTAGGAGAAGCTACAAAGCTCTTCGACAACATCATGACAAACTATTCTCAATGGCACACTGAAAGGTCACCTACTAGTAAGAAGGTACACGCTATAGAAGAAATTAACTCGTTGAGTCCTAAGATGGATGAGTTAATGAATTTGGTTGCTAGTAGAAGTGCTCCTTTGGATCCTAATGATATGCCTTTGTCTTCTTTGATTGAGAGTAGCAACGCTAGCTTGGACGTTAATTTTATTGGTAGGAATAACTTTGGCAACAACAATGCTTTTAGAGGAAACTATGTTCCTAGGCCTTTTCCTAGTAACTCCTCTAATAATTTTGGCAACTCCTACAACAATACTCATGGAAATTACAATAGATTACCCTATGATCTATAGAGTAATATCAAAGAGTTCATCAACTCTCAAAAGATTTTCAATGCGTCCATAGAGGAAAAACTACTCAAAATTGACGATTTGGCTAAGAGCGTTGATAGGATTTCTTGTGATGTTGATGCTTTGAAAGTTAGATTTACTCCTCCCAAAATCAACATGGATTAAACTTTGAAAGATATGCGTGTTTCCATGATTGAGAGCCAAGAAAGAACCGCCCAAATTCGTGCTAGACATGAATGGCTGAAAAAGGCGTGTTCTCGTGATGAGAATCACGAAGATCTTAAAGTGCTTGGTGTGACTCCCATTGAATCTTTGTTTTCTTGTGTCAAACCTAATGATTATGGTGCTGGATATGAATCCACTTTGGTTGAATATGTTGGGAACGTCGCATGGGAAACAAAAAATTTCCTACGCACACGAAGACCTATCATGGTGATGTCCATCTACGAGAGGGGATTTTTGATCTACGTACCCTTGTAGATCGCACAGCAGAAGCGTTAGTGAACACGGTTGATGTAGTGGAACGTCCTCACATCCCTCGATCCACCCCGCGAACCGTCCCACGAACCGTCTCACAATCCGTCCCACGATCTAGTGCCGAACGGACGGCACCTCCGCGTTCAGCACACGTACAGCTCGACGATGATCTCGGCCTTCTTGATCCAGCAAGAGAGACGGAGACGTAGATGAGTTCTCCGGCAGCGTGACGGCGCTCTGGAGGTTGGTGGTGATCTGATCTCGGCAGGGCTCCGCCCGAGCTCCGCAGAAACGCGATCTAGAGGAAAAACCGTGGAGGTATGTGGTCGGGCTGCCATGGAAAAGTCGTCCCAAATCAGCCCTAAAACCTCCGTATATATAGGTGGCAGAGGGGGGCCTTGCCTTGAGGCTCAAGGAGCCCCAAGGGGGTCGGCCGAGCCAAGGGGGGAAGTCCTCCCCTTCCAAACCGAATCCAACTAGGTTTGGAAGGTGGAGTCCTTCTCTCCTTTCCCACCTCCTCTTTTTTTTCTTTCTCTTTGATATCTTATCCTTTGGCGCATAGGGCCTTCTTGGGCTGTCCCACCAGCCCACTAAGGGCTGGTGCACCACCCCCAAGGCCTATGGGCTTCCCCGGGGTGGGTTCCCCCCCCCCCCCCGGTGAACACCCGGAACCCATTCGTCATTCCCGGTACATTCCCGGTAACTCCGAAAACCTTCCGGTAATCAAATGAGGTCATCTTATATATCAATCTTCGTTTCCGGACCATTCCGGAAACCCTCGGGACATCCGTGATCTCATCCGGGACTCCGAACAACATTCGGTGACCAACCATATAACTCAAATACGCATAAAACAACGTCGAACCTTAAGTGTGCAGACCCTGTGGGTTCGAGAACTATGCAGACATGACCCGAGTGACTCCTCGATCAATATCCAATAGCGGGACCTAGATGCCCATATTGGATCCCACATATTCTACGAAGATCTTATCATTTGAACCTCAGTGCCAAGGATTCATATAATCCCGTATGCCATTCCCTTTGTCCTTCGGTATGTTACTTGCCCGAGATTCGATCATCAGTATCCGCATACCTATTTCAATCTCGTTTACCGGCAAGTCTCTTTACTCGTTCCGTAATACAAGAACCCGCAACTTACACTAAGTCACATTTCTTGCAAGGCTTGTGTGTGATGTTGTATTACCGAGTGGGCCCCGAGATACCTCTCCATCACACGGAGTGACAAATCCCAGTCTCGATCCATACTAACTCAACGAACACCTTCGGAGATACCTGTAGAGCATCTTTATAGTCACCCAGTTACGTTGCGATGTTTGATACACACAAAGCATTCCTCCGGTGTCAGTGAGTTATATGATCTCATGGTCATAGGAACAAATACTTGACACGCAGAAAACAGTAGCAACAAAATGACACGATCAACATGCTACGTCTATTAGTTTGGGTCTTGTCCATCACATGATTCTCCTAATGATGTGATCCCGTTATCAAGTGACAACACTTTCCTATGGTCAGGAAACCTTGACCATCTCGGATCAACGAGCTAGTCAACTAGAGGTTTACTAGGGACAGTGTTTTGTCTATGTATCCACACATGCAGTGTGTTTCCAATCAATACAATTATAGCATGGATAATAAACGATTATCATGAACAAAGAAATATAATAATAACTAATTTATTATTGCCTCTAGGGCATATTTCCAACAGTCTCCCACTTGCACTAGAGTCAATAATCTAGTTCACATCACCATGTGATTCCAACGAATCCAACACCCATATAGTCATGGGGTCTGATCACGTCTTGCTCGTGAGAGCAGTTTTAGTCAACGGTTCTGAAACTTTCAGACCCGTGTGTTCTTTACAAATCTTTATGTCATCTTATAGATGCTGCTACTATGTGCTATTCGGAAATACTCCAAATATCTACTCTACTATACGAATCCGTTTCACTACTCATAGTTATTCGGATTAGTGTCAAAGCTTGCATCGACGTAACCCTTTACGACGAACTCTTTAACCACCTCCATAATCAAGAAAAATTCCTTAGTCCATCAGTTACTAAGGATAAATTTTGACCGTTGCTAGTGATTCAATCATGGATCACTCTCTGTACCTCTCAACAGACTTCGAGTCAAGGCACACATCAGGCGCAGTACCCAGCATGGCATACTTCAGATTCTACGGCCAAGGCATAGAAGACGACCTTCGTCTATTCTCTTTATTCTGCCGGGGTCGGGTTTTGAGTCTTACTCAAATTCACACCTCACAACGCAACCAAGAAATCCTTCTTTGCTGATCTATTTTGAACTCCTTCAAAAACTTGTCAAGGCATGGATCTTGTTGAAACTTCCATTAAGCGCTTTTGATCTATCTCCATAGATCTTTGATGCTTAACGTTCAAGTAGCGCAATCCAGGTACTCCTTTGAAAACTCTTTTCAAACAACCTTGTATGCTTTACAGAAATTCTATATTACTTCTGATCCACAATATGTCAACCACATATACTTATCAGAAATTTTATAGTGCTCCCACTCACTTCTTTGGAAATACAAGTTTCTCATAAACCTTGTACAAACCGAAAATCTTTGATCATCTCATCAAAGTGTATATTCCAACTCCGAGATGGTTGCACCAGTCCATTGAAGGATCGTTGGAGCTTGCATACTTGTTAGTATCTTTAGGATCGACAAAACCTTTTGGTTGTATCACATACAATGTTTGCTCAAGGAAACCGTCGAGGAAACAATGTTTTGACATCCTATGTGCAATATTTCATAAATAATGCAACAACTACTAACATAATTCTAACAGACTTTTAGCATCGCTACGAGTGAGAAAGTCTCATCATAGTCAACCGTTTGACCTTGTCGGAAACATCTTTGCGACAAGTCGAGCTTTTCTTAATAGTGACTTATCACCATCATTGTCTGTCTTCATTTTAAAGATCCATCTTTACTCAAAAGTCCTATGACCATCAAGTAATTCTTCCAAAGTCTACACTTTGTTTTCATACATGGATCCTCTCTCGGATTTCATGACTTCCAGCCATTTGTCGGAATCCGGGCCCACCATTGCTTTCTCCATAACTCGCGGGTTCACTGTTGCTCAACAACATGACCTCCAAGACACGGTTACTGTACCACTCTGCAGTAGTACGCGACCTTGTCAACCTACGAGGCTTGTAGTAACTTGATCCGATGCTCGATGATCACCATCATCAGCTTTCACTTCAATTGGTATAGGCGCCACAGGAACAACTTCCTGCGCCCTGCTACACACTGGTTGAAGTGATGGTTCAATAACCTCATCAAGTTCTACCACCCTCCCACTCAATTCTTTCGAGAGAAACCTTTCCTCGAGAAAGGATCCGTTTTAGAAACAAACACTTTGCTTTCGGATCTGAGATAGGAGATGTACCCAACTATTTTGGATATCCTATGAAGATGCATTTATCCGCTTTGGGTTTGAGCTTATTCGACTGAAACTTTTTCACACAAGTGTCGAAGCCCCAAACTTTCAAGAAACGACAGTTTAGATTTCTCTAAACCTCAGTCTATACTGTGTCATCTCAACGGAAATATGCGGTGCCCTATTTTACAGTGAATGCGGTTGTCTCTAATGCATAACCCATAAACGATAGCGGTAATTTGATAAGAGACATCACAGCATGCACCATACCAAATAGTGCGTGGCTATGACGTTCAGACACATCATCACACTATGATGTTCCAGGTGGCATGAACTGCGAAACAATTTCCACATTGTCTTAACTGCGTACCAAAACTCGTAACTCAGATATTCATTTCTATGATCATATCGTAGACAGTTTATCCACTTGTTACAACGAACTTCACTCCTGAAACAGACTTGAACCTTTCAATATTTCAGACTTGTGATTCATTAAGTAAATACTCTTGTATCTGCTCAAATCGTCATTGAAGTAAGAACATAATGATATCCACGGCGTGCCTCAGCACCCATTGGACTGCATACATCAAAATGTATCACTTCCAACAAGTTACTATCTTGTTTCATCTCAATGAAAACAAGGCCTTGCTCATGTGGTATGATTTGCATGTCACTAGTGATTCAAAATCAAGTGAGTATAAAGATCCATCAGCATGGAGCCTCTTCATGCAATTTACACCATGACTCAAGCGGCGGTGCCACAAGTAAGTGGTACTATCATCATTACCTCGTATCTTTTGGCACCAATATTATGAACATGTGTAACACTACGATCGAGATTCAATAAACCATTGAAGGTGATTTACTCAAGCAAACAGAGTAACCATTATTTTCTTTAAATGAATAATCGTATTGCAATAAACACGATCCAGTCATGTTCATGCTTAACGCAAGTACCAAATAACAATTATTTAGGTTTAACACAAATCCCGATGGTAGATGGAGTGTGCGACGTTTGATCATATCAACCTTGGAAACACTTCCAACACATATCGTCACCTCGCCTTTAGCTAGTCTCCGTTTATGCCGTAGCTTTCATTTCGTGTTACTAATCACTTAGCAACCGAACCGGTATCCAATACCCTCGTGCTACTAGGAGTACTAGTAAAGTACACATCAACATCATGTATATCAAATATACTTCTTTCGACTTTTGCCAGCCTTCTTATCTACCAAGTATCTAGAGTTGCTCCACCTCAGTGATTGTTCCCCTCATTACAGAAGCACTTAGTCTCAGGTTTGGGTTTAATCTTGGGTCCCTTCATTAGTGCAACAACTGTTTTGTCGTTTCACGAAGTATCCCTTCTAGCCCTTGCCTTTCTTGAAACTTAGTGGTTTTACTAACCATCAACTATTGATGCTCCTTCTTGATTTCTACTTTCCCAGTGTCAAACATCGCGAATCGCTCAAGGATCATTGTATCTATCCTTGATATGTTATAGTTCATCACGAAGCTCTCACAGCTTGGTGGCAGTGACTTTGGAGAACCATCACTATCTCATCTGGAAGATTAACTCCCACTTGATTCAAGCGATTGTCGTACTCAGACAATCTGAGCACACGGTCAACGATTGATCTTTTCTCCTTTACTTTGTGGACAAAGAATCTTGTCGGAGGTCTCGTACCTCTTAACAAGGGCACAAGCATGAAATCGCAATTTCATCTCTTTAGAACATTACTTATGTTCCGTGACGTTTCAAAACGTCTTCGGCGCCTTGCTTCTAAGCCATTAAGTATTTTGCACTGAACTATCGTGTAGTCATCAAAAACGTGTATGTCGGATGTTCACAGCATCCACATACGACGCTCGAGGTGCAGCACACCGAGTGGTGCATTAAGGACATAAGCCTTCTGCGCAGCAACGAGGACAATCCTCTACAAAGTTTGCTACTATCAACTTTCAACTAAATTTTCTCTAGGAACATATAAAAACAATAGAGCTATAGCGCAAGCTACATCGTAATTCGCAAAGATCATTAGACTATGTTCATGACAATTAGTTCAATTAATCATATTACTTAAGAACTCCCACTCAAAAGGTACATCTCTCTAGTCATTTGAGTGGTACATGATCCAAATCCACTATCTCAAGTCCGATCATCACGTGAGTCGAGAATAGTTTCAGTGGTAAGCATCTCTATGCTAATCATATCAACTATATGATTCATGCTCGACCTTTCGGTCTCATGTGTTCCGAGGCCATGTCTGCACATGCTAGGCTCGTCAAGCTTAACCCGAGTGTTCCGCGTGTGCAACTATTTTGCACCCGTTGTATGTGAACGTTGAGTCTATCACACCCGATCATCACGTGGTGTCTCGAAACGAAGAACTGTCGCAACGGTGCACAGTCGGGGAGAACACAGTTTCGTCTTGAAATTTTAGTGAGAGATCACCTCATAATGCTACCGTCGTTCTAAGCAAGATAAGGTGCATAAAGGATTAACATCACATGCAATTCATAAGTGACATGATATGGCCATCATCATGTGCTTCTTGATCTCCATCACCAAAGCACCGACACGATCTTCTTGTCACCGGCGTCACACCATGATCTCCATCATCATGATCTCCATCAACGTGTCGCCATCGGGGTTGTCGTGCTACTCATGCTATTACTACTAAAGCTACGTCCTAGCAATATAGTAAACGCATCTGCAAGCACAAATGTTAGTTTAAAGACAACCCTATGGCTCCTGCCGGTTGCCGTACCATCGACGTGCAAGTCGATATTAACTATTACAACATGATCATCTCATACATCCAATATATCACATCACATCGTTGGCCATATCACATCACAAGCATACCCTGCAAAAACAAGTTAGACTCCCTCTAATTGTTGTTGCATGTTTTACGTGGTGACCATGGTATCTAGTAGGATCGCCTCTTACTTACGCAAACACCACAACGGAGATATATGAATTGCTATTTAACCTCATCCAAGGACCTCCTTGGTCAAATCCGATTCAACTAAAGTTGGAGAAACCGACACTTGCCAGTCATCTTTGAGCAAGGGAGTTACTCGTAACGATGAAACCAGTCTCTCGTAAGCGTACGAGTAATGTCGGTCCAAGCCGCCTCAATCTGACAATACCGCGGAATCAAGAAAAGACTAAGGAGGGCAGCAAAACGCACATCACCGCCAACAAAAACTTTTGTGTTCTACTCGAGAAGACATCTACGCATGAACCTAGCTCATGATGCCACTGTTGGGAACGTCGCATGGGAAACAAAAAATTTCCTACGCGCACGAAGACCTATCATGGTGATGTCCATCTACGAGAGGGGATTTTTGATCTACGTACCCTTGTAGATCGCACAGCAGAAGCGTTAGTGAACGCGGTTGATGTAGTGGAACGTCCTCACGTCCCTCGATCCGCCCCGCGAACCGTCCCACAAACCGTCCTGCGATCTAGTGCCGAACGGACGGCACCTCCGCGTTCAGCACACGTACAGCTCGACGATGATCTCGGCCTTCTTGATCCAGCAAGAGAGACGGAGAAGTAGATGAGTTCTCCGGCAGCGTGACGGCGCTCCGGAGGGTGGTGGTGATTTGATCTCGGCAGGGCTTCGCCCGAGCTCCGCAGAAACGCGATCTAGAGGAAAAACCGTGGAGGTATGTGGTCGGGCTGCCGTGGAAAAGTCGTCTCAAATCAGCCCTAAAACCTCTGTATATATAGGTGGGAGAGGGGGGGCCTTTCATTGAGGCTCAAGGAGCCCCAAGGGGGTCGGCCGAGCCAAGGGGGGAAGTCCTCCCCTTCCAAACCGAATCCAACTAGGTTTGGAAGGTGGAGTCCTTCTCTCCTTTCCCACCTCCTCTTTTTTTTCTTTCTCTTTGATTTCTTATCCTTTGGCGCATAGGGCCTTCTTGGGCTGTCCCACCAGCCCACTAAGGGCTGGTGCGCCACCCCCAAGGCCTATGGGCTTCCCCGGGGTGGGTCCCCCCCCGGTGAACACCCGGAACCCATTCGTCATTCCCGGTACATTCCCGGTAACTCCGAAAACCTTCCGGTAATCAAATGAGGTCATCCTATATATCAATCTTCGTTTCCGGACCATTCCGGAAACCCTCGTGACGTGTGTGATCTCATACGGGACTCCGAACAACATTCGATGACCAACCATATAACTCAAATACGCATAAAACAACGTCGAACCTTAAGTGTGCAGACCGTGCGGGTTCAAGAACTATGCAGACATGACCCGAGTGACTCCTCGGTCAATATCCAATAGCGGGACCTGGATGCCCATATTGGATCCCACATATTCTACGAAGATCTTATCGTTTTAACCTCAGTGCTAAGGATTCATATAATCTCGTATGTCATTCCCTTTGTCCTTCGGTATGTTACTTGCCCGAGATTCGATCGTCAGTATCCGCATACCTATTTCAATCTCGTTTACCGGCAAGTCTCTTTACTCGTTCCGTAATACAAGATCCCGCAACTTACACTAAGTCACATTGCTTGCAAGGCTTGTGTGTGATGTTGTATTACCGAGTGGGCCCCGAGATACCTCTCCGTCACACGGAGTGACAAATCCCAGTCTCGATCAATACTAACTCAACGAACACCTTCGGAGATACCTGTAGATCATCTTTATTGTCACCCAGTTACGTTGCGACGTTTGATACACAGAAAGCATTCCTCCGGTGTTAGTGAGTTATATGATCTCATGGTCATAGGAACAAATACTTGACACGCAGAAAACAGTAGCAACAAAATGACACGATCAACATGCTACGTCTATTAGTTTGGGTCTAGTCCATCACATGATTCTCCTAATGATGTGATCCCGTTATCAACTGACAACACTTGCCTATGGTCAGGAAACCTTGACCATCTCTGATCAACGAGCTAGTCAACTAGAGGCTTACTAGGGACAGTGTTTTGTCTATGTATCCACACATGCACTGTGTTTCCAATCAATACAATTATAGCATGGATAATAAACGATTATCATGAACAAAGAAATATAATAATAACTAATTTATTATTGCCTCTAGGGCATATTTCCAACAGAAAAGTGCCCGAGTGATTCGAAGTCCATCTATCTTGATGCTAAAAGCATTAAAAGTGGGGTAGAAGACGTTAAAACTTTGATTAGTAATGAAATTACTACCATGGATTTCAAGGAATTCAATTATGATAGTTGCTCCTTGATTGAATGCATTTCTTTGATGCAATCCATGTTGAACTCTCCACACGCTTATAGCCAAAACAAAGCCTTTACCGATCATATCGTCGAAGCTATGATGAAAGCTCTTGAAGAGAAACTGGAATTGGAAGTCTCTATTCCTAGAAAGCTTCATGATGAGTGGGAACCTACCATCAAAATTAGAATCAAAAACTATGAGTGCAATGCTTTGTGTGATTTGGGTGCTAGTGTTTCTACGATTCCAAAGTCTTTATGTGATGTTCTAGATTTTAATGAGATTGAAGAGTGTTCTCTTAATTTGCATCTTGCTGATTCTACTGTCAAGAAACCCATGGGAAGGATTGATAATGTTCTTATTATTGCAAATAGGAACTATGTACCCGTGGATTTCATTGTGGTTGACATTGATTGCAATCCTACATGCCCTATTATTCTTGGTAGACCTTTCCTAAGGACTATTGGTAGTATCAGCGATATGAAGGAAGGGAATATTAGATTTCAATTTCCTTTAAGGAAGGGTATGGAACACTTTCCTAGAAATAAAATAAGATTGCCTTATGAATCCATGATGAGGGCCACTTATGGTTTGAGCACCAAAGACGACGATACGTGATTCTATCGCTTCTATGCCTAGCTAAGGGCGTTAAACAATAGCGCTTGTTGGGAGGCAACCCAATGAATTTATCTTTTTTCTTTCTGTTTTGTTGCGTCCACACTTTCATAATTCTGTTGTGATTGTGTTTTTGTGTTTCTTTTTGTGTTTGAGCCAAGCAAAGCCTTTATGATTAGTCTTGGTAATGGTTGTTTGATCCTGCTGGAAAAAGACAGAAACTTTTCGCTCACGAGATGATTTTTCATTTTTATTAAGAAAGATCTTTTGAGTTGATTATTTTTGCTTCTGATTGATATTCTTTTTCCCCAGACGTCGTAAGTTTTCAGATTTTTTGAGGTACCAGAAGTATACGAAGAATACAGATTGCTACAGACTGGTCTGTTTTTGACAGATTCTGTTTTTGTTGGGTTGGTTGCTTGTTTTGATGAAACCATGGTTAGTATTGGTGGGTACTAGCCATGGAAAGTGAGAATACAGTATCCCATCATCAATATATATAGAATTCAAGTTTGCTGCAGTACCAAAAGAAGTGGTAGTTTGTTTTCTTGTACTAATGTTATCACAAGTTTCTGTTTAAGTTTTGTGTTGTGAAGTTTTCAAGTTTTGGGTCATGTTCTCATGGACAAAGAGATAAGGTGTGGAAAGAGCTCAAGCTTGGGGATGCCCAAGGCACCCCAAGCCAAATTCAAGGACACCAAAAAGCCTAAGCTTGAGGATGCCCGGGAAGGCATCCCCTCTTTCGTCTTTAATCCATCGGTAACATTACTTGGAGCTATATTTTTATTCACCACATGATATGTGTTTTTCTTGGAGCGTCTTGTATCTTAGGAGTCTTTTCTTTTTGTTGTGTCACAATCATCCTTGTTGCACACCTTTTTGAGAGAGAGAGACATGCACTCATCGTGATTTTGCTAGAATGCTCATAGTGCTTCACTTATATCTTTTGAGCTAGATACTTTTGCTCTAGTGCTTCACTTATATCTTTTGAGCTAGATACTTTTGCTCTAGTGCTTCACTTATATATTTTGAGGTGGATACTTTTGCTCTAGTGCTTCACTTCTATCTTTTTGAGCTAGATACGTTTGCTCTTGTGCTTCACTTATATCTTTAGAGCACGACGGTGCGTGATTTGGTAGTTGGCTTATGCTATGAAAGTAGTCCCATGTGCTAGGTACCCAAAGAGGATGCAAAAACCCTCCATCTTCATGTGCATTGAGTAGAAAGAAAAGTTTCGATTCCTCTCAATTAGTTTTGAGACATGGATTCGGGAATATTAAAAGCTATGTTAGTAGGGTGTTGTGAATCTAGAAATACTTGTGTTGAAGTTAGTGATTCCCGTAGCATGCACGTATGGTGAACCGCTATGTTAGGAAGTCGGAGGATAATTGATCTATTTATTGTCATCCTTTGTGTTGAGGTCGGGATCGCGTGATGGTTTACACCTACCAACCCTTCCCCTCGGAGTATGCGTTTAGCACTTTGTTTCGATTACTAATAAAAACTTTTGCAACAAGTATGTGAGTTCTTTATGACTAATGTTGAGTCCATGGTATAGATTCACTTTCACCTTCCACCATTGCTAGCCTCTCTAGCGCCACGCAATTCTCGACGGTGCACAAACCCACCAAATTCCTTCCTCAAAACAGCCACCATACCTACCTACTATGGCATTTTCATAGCCATTCCGAGATATATTGTCATGCAACTCCCACCGTTCCGTCTTATGACTTGTGCCATCACTCTCATATTGCCATTGCGTGATCATACTAGATCGTTGGACATCCCGGTACACTGCCGGAGGCATTTCCTATGGAGTCATCATCATTGTGATCTTTGAGCTTTGAGTAACTAAAAGTGTGATGATCATCATTATTAGAGCATTGTCCCATGTCAGGAAATAAATAAATAAATAAAAAGAGGCCAAAGAGCCCAAACACAAAAAAAAGGTGACAAAAGAAAAAAGAGATTGCTAAGAGCCCAAATAAATAAATAAAAGAAATGAGAGAAAAAGAGAGAAGGGACAATGCTACTATCTTTTTCCACACTTGTGCTTCATATTAGCACCATGTTCTTCATGATTGAGAGATTCTTGCTTTGTCACTACCATATGCTAGTGGGAATCTTCGTTTTATAACTTCGCTTGTATATTCCAATGATGGGCTTCCTCAAAATTGCCCTAGGTCTTCGTGAGCAAGCAAGTTGGATGCGCACCCACTAGTTTTCCTCTTGAGCTTTCACATACTTATAGCTCTAGTGCATCTTTTGTATGGCAATCCCTGCTCATTCACATTGATATCTATTAATGGGCATCTCCATAGCCTATTGATACGCCGAGTCAATGTGACCATCTCCTCCTTTTTGGTCTCACAACCACCACCACACTTTATTCCACCTATAGTGCTATATCCATGGCTCGCGCTCATGTACTGCGTGATAGTTATAAAAAGTTTGAGAAAGTAAGAGTGCGAAAACAATTACTTGGCCAATTCCGGGGTTGTGCATGATTTACATTTGTTGTGTGAGGATGATGGAGCATAGCCAGACTATATGATTTTGCAGGGATAACTTTCTTTGGCCTTGTTATTTTGAAAGTTCATGATTGCTTTGCTAGTTTGCTTGAAGTATTACTGTTTTCATGTCAATATCAAACTATTGTTTTGAATCATATGGATCTGAACATTCATGCCACGTGAAAGAAGTTGCAAAGGACAATTATGCTAGGTAGAATTCCACATCAAAAATTCATTCTTTATCACTTCCCTACTCGAGGACGAGCAAGAGTTAAGCTTGGGGATGCTTGATACGTCTCCAACGTATCTATAATTTTTGATGGTTTCATGCTATTATCTTGTCAAACTTTGGATGTTTTGCATGCCTTTTATATATTTATTGGGACTAACTTATTAATCCAGTGCCAAGTGCCAGTTCCTATTTTTTCCATGTTTTTGACCCCTTTCAGAGGAGATTTTGAAACGGAGTCCAAACGGAAGAAAATCCCCGTAAAGATTATTTCTGGAATGGAAGAAGATCGGGAGACTTGGGAGCCAAGCCAGAAGAGCCCCAGGGGCACCACAAGCCCCCACCCCGCGGCCAGGGGGCGGGCCATGCAGGCTTGTGGGCCCCTTGGAGGTCCCCTGACCTAGATCTTGCGCCTATAAATTCCCAAATATTCCCAAAAAAAATCAAGGGAGCATCGTAATCACTTTTCCGCCGCCGCAAGCTTCTGTCTCCGCAAGATCCCATCTGGAGCACGTTCTGGTACCCTGCCGGAGGGGGGATTCGGACATGGAGGGCTTCTTCATCAACACCATGACCTCTCTGATGATGCGTGAGTAGTTCACCATAGACCTACGGGTCCATAGCTAGTAACTAGATGGCTTCTTCTCTCTCTTGGATCTTCAATACAAAGTTCTCCATGATCTTCATGGAGATCTATCCGATGTAATCTTCTTTTGCGGTGTGTTTGTCGAGATCCGATGAATTGTGGATTTATGATCAGATTATCTATGAATCTTATTTGAGTTTCTTCTGATCTCTCTTATGCATGATTTCATATCCTTGTAATTCTCTTCGAGTTGTGGGTTTTGTCTGGCCAACTAGATCTATGATTCTTGCAATGGGAGAAGTGCTTGGTTTTGGGTTCATACCGTGTGGTGACCTCACCTAGTGACAGAAGGGGTAGCAAGGCACGTATCGTGTTGTTGCCATCAAGGGTAAAAAGATGGGGTTTTCATCATTGGTTTGAGATTATCCCTCTACATAATGTCATCTTGCTTAAAGCGTTACTCTGTTCGTCATGAACTCAATACACTAGATGCATGCTGGATAGCGGTTGATGTGTGGAGTAATAGTAGTAGATGCAGAAAGTATCGGTCTACTTGTCTCGGACGTGATGCCTATATGCTAGATCATTGCCTTAGATATCGTCATGACTTTGCGCGGTTCTATCAATTGCTCGACAGTAATTTGTTCACCCACCGTATTACTTGCTATTTTGAGAGAAGCCTCTAGTGAACACTATGGCCCCCAGGGTCTACTCCATACCATATTTTCAGCCTTAAACTTTTTACTTCGTTGCAGTTTCCTCCTTCAGATCTCACTTTGCAAACAATCTTGAAGGGATTGACAACCCCTTTGAAGCGTTGGGTGCAAGCTTGTTTGTGTTTGCGCATGTACTCTGGACTTGACGAGACCCTCCTTCTGGATCGGTACCTTGGTTCTCAAATTGAGGGAAATACTTATTGCTCCTGTGCTGCATCACCCTTTCCTCTTCAAGGGAAGAACCAATGCAAGCCCAATCTCCGTCAACGTGTCAATTTCTAGCGTTGTTGTTTGAGAAGTAGCACTCACCCATTAAGCTTTGCTAGTCTTGATACCTTTGGAAATGAGATTGTTGAGTCCTTGTGGCTCACAGTTTATTACAACACCAGTTGCAGGTACACGTAAAGTGATATTATGACATGAGCGTGATGGTTGTGCTATTTGGAATTCTTCTTCTTCTTCAATCTAGGATGGGTTCCAGGGCGGCAGCCTGGGATAGCAAGAATGGACATCGTTCTTTTATCCTTCATGATGACTGATTATGTTGTTGTACTGATGTGAACTTCATGTAGCTTATGGCGAGTATAAGCCAACTCCTTATACTCATCTTTTCAGTGAATGTAGTTGTAACGATATCCATTCTTGCGAAACGACGAGATGCGTTTCTATCCATCTCGAAGCCCTCACATCGAAATAAGGATAGGACCGCATCTTGGGCGTTACAAGATTAGAGGGAGCCAACGTATCGTACGACCTAGTGTCCAAGGATCCTTTTACCGACGACCCTCTTAGGCCTTTTTATTCCCTTTGTTCCTCTCGTCCTTCTCCTTCGGAGCCGTGTATGGCTTCCTGACTAGCATGGCTGCCAATAAAGGCATCATGGGGTCCTCAGGTAAGGGCACCGGGCAGGTGACTAATACGTCCATTTTGCATCATGCTTTTATATTGATATTTATCGCATTATAGGCTATTATTACACATTATGGTACAATACTTATGCCTTTTCTCTCTTATTTTATAAGGTTTACATGAAGAGGGAGAATGCCGGCAGCTGGAATTCTGGGCTGAAAAAGGAGCAAGTTTGAGATACCTATTCTGCACAACTCCAAAAGCCATGAAAATCAGTGAGGAATTATTTTGGAATATATAAAAAATATTGGGCGGAAGAAATACTGGAGTGGAGCCACGAGGAGGTCACGAGCCTGCCAGGCGCGCCCCACCCCCCTGGGCGCGCCTCGGCGCTCGTGGGCCCCCTGTTACCCCTCCGACTCCCATCTTCTGCTATATAGAGGGTTTTGTCCCAGAAAAAAAATCAAGAGAGAGCTTTCAGGAAGAAACGCCGCCGCCGCGAGGCAGAACTTGACCAGAACCAATCTAGAGCTCTGGCAGGGCCGTCCTACCGGGGAAACTTCCCTATCGGAGGGGGAAATCATCGCCATCGTCATCACCAACACTCCTCTCATCAGAGGGGACTCATCTCCATCAACATCTTCATCAGCACCATCTCATCTCAAAACCCTAGTTCATCTCTTGTACCCAATCTTCGTCTCGCGACTCCGATTGGTACTTGTAAGGTTGCTAGTAGTGTTAATTACTCCTTGTAGTTGATGCTAGTTGGTTTACTCGGTGGAAGATCATATGTTCAGATCCTTAATTCTATTCAATAACTCTCTGATCATGAACATAATTATTCTTTGTGAGTAGTTACGTTTGTTCGTGAGGACATGGGATAAGTCTTACTATAAGTAGTCATGTGAATTTGGTATTCGTTCGATATTTTGATGTGTTGTATGTTGTCTTTCCTCTAGTGGTGTTATGTGAACGTGGACTACATGACACTTCACCATTATTTGGGCCTATAGGAAGGCATTGGGAAGTAATAAGTAGATGATGGGTTGCTAGACTGATAGTAGCTTAAACCCTAGTTTATGCATTCCTTCGCAAGGGGTTGATTTGGATCCCCCAGTTTAATGCTATGGTTAGACTTTGTCTTAATTCTTATTTTGTAGTTGCGGATGCTTGCGAGAGGGGTTAATCATAAGTGGGATGTTTGTCCGAGTAAGGACAACACCCAAGCACCGGTCCACCCACATATCAAACTATCAAAGTAGCGAACGTGAATCATATGAACATGATGAAAACTAGCTTGACAGAAATTCCCATGTGTCCTCGGGAGCGCTTTACCTTATATAAGAGTTCGTCTAGGCTTGTCCCTTGCTACAAAAGGGATTGGTCCATCTTGCTGCACCTTTGTTACTATTGTTACTTGCTACCCGTTATGAATTATCTTATCACACAACTATCTGTTACCGATAATTTCAGTGCCTGCAGAGAATACCTTGTTGAAAACCACTTGTCATTTCCTTCTTCTCCTCGTTGGGTTCGACACTCTTACTTATCGAAAGGACTACGATAGATCCCCTACACTTGTGGGTCATCAAGACTCTTTTCTGGCGCCGTTTCCGGGGAGTGAAGCGCCTTTGGTGAGTGGAATTTGGTAAGGAAACATTTATATAGTGTGCTGAAATTTATTGTCACTTGTCACTATGGAAACTAATCCTTTTAGGGGCTTGTTCGGGGTATCTTCACCTCGACCGGAAGCACAAAGAATTGATCCTCAACCTACTGCACCTACTGAAAATATTTATTATGAAATTCCTTCGGGTATGCTAGAGAAACTGTTGGCTAATCCTTTTACAGGAGATGGAACATCACATCCCGACTTGCATCTAATCTATGTAGATGAAGTTTGTGGTTTATTTAAGTTTGCAGGTTTGCCCGAGGATGAGGTCAAGAAGAAGGTCTTTCCCTTATCTTTGATGGATAAAGCATTGACATGGTATAAGCTACGTGATGATACTGGATCATGGAACTATAACCGATTGAAATTGGAATTTCATCAAAAGCTTTATCCTATGCATTTGGTACATCGTGATCGGAATTATATATATAATTTTTGGCCTCGTGATAGAGATAGTATCGCTCAAGCTTGGGGGAGTCTTAAATCAATGTTATATTCATGCCCCAACCATGAGCTCCCTAGAGAAATTATTATTATGAACTTTTATGCTCGGCTTTCTCATGACAATCGCACCATGCTTGACACTTCTTGTACCGGTTCTTTTATGAAGAGAGATATTGATTTTAAATGGGATTTATTCGAAAGAATTAAACGAAACTCTGAAGATTGGGAGTTTGATGGAGGTAAGGAGTCAGGTATGAATCTTAAGTTCGATTGCGTTAAATCCTTCGTTGAAACAAATACATTTCGTGATTTTAGCGCTAAACATGGACTTGACTCTGAGATAGTAGCTTCTTTATGTGAATCATTTGCTGCTCATATACATCTCCCTAAGGAGAAGTGGTTTAAATACCATCCTCCCGTAGAAGTTAATGTAGTAAAACCCAATCCAGTTGAAGAGAAAGTTATTGCTTATAATGATTCTATTGTTCCTAGTGCTTACATTGAGAAACCACCTTTCCCTGTTAGAATAAAGGATCACGCTAAAGCTTCAACTGTGATACGTAAGGGATACATTAGAACACCCACACACCCTGAGCAAACTAAAGTTGAACCTAGTATTGCTATTATTAAAGATCTCTTGGCCAATAATGTTGATGGGCATGTTATTCAATTCTGTGAAGCTGCTGCTAGAATTGCTAAACCTCATGCTAGAGACAAACATAAACCTGTTGTTGGCATGCGTGTTGTTTCTATTATGATAGGAGATCATTGTTATCATGGTTTATGTGACATGGGTGCTAGTGTTAGTGCAATACCATAATCTTTATATAATGAAATTAAAGATGAGATTGCACCTGTTGAGATGGAATTTATTGATGTTACTATTAAACTTGCTAATAGAGATACTATCTGCCCTATGGGAATTGTTAGAGATGTTGAAGTCTTGTGTGGTAAAACTAAGTATCCTACTGATTTTCTCGTTCTTGCTACCACACAAGATAGCTTTTGTCCCATCATATTTGGTAGACCTTTTCTTAATACTGTTAATGCTCAAATTGATTGTGAGAAACAAATTGTTACTGTTGGCTTTGAAGTTGTGTCACATGAATTTAATTTTTCTAAGTTTGGTAGACAAGCTCATGAAAAAGAATTGTCTAGTAAGGATGAAATTATTGCTCTTGCTTCTATTGTTGTGCCTCCTACTGACCCTTTGGAGCAATACCGGCTTGAACATGAAAATGATATGCATATGGATGAAAGGAATGAGATAAATAGAGTTATCTTTGAACAACGTCCTATCCTTAAGAATAATTTGCCTGTTGAATTACTTGGAGATCCACCTCCACCAAAGGGTGATCCTGTGTTTGAGCTTAGACAATTACGTGATACTCTTAAGTATGCTTATCTTGACGAAAAAGAGATATATCATGTTATTATTAGTGATAACCTTTTAGAGCATGAAGAAAAGAAATTACTGAAAACTCTGAGGAAGCACCGTGCTGCTATTGGATATACTCTTTATGATCTTAAGGGCATTAGTCCCACTCTATGCCAGCATAAAATTAAAACTGATCCTGATTCCAAACCAGTTGTCGATCATCAATGAAGATTAAATCTAAGATGAAAGAGGTGCTAAGAAAAGAAATACTAAAGCTCCTGGAAGTAGGTATTATTTATCCTGTTGCTCATAGTGATTGGGTAAGTTTGGTGCATTGTGTCCCTAAGAAGGGAGGTATTACCGTTGTCCCTAATGATAAAGATGAATTGATCCCACAAAGAATTGTTACTGGCTATGGTAATTGATTTTAGGAAATTAAATAAAGCTACTAAGAAAGATCATTACCCTTTACCTGTTATTGATCAAATGCTAGAAAGATTGTCTAAGCATACACACTTTTGCTTTCTAGATGGTTATTCTGGTGTCTCCCAAATACCTGTTGCACAATCTGATCAGGAGAAAACCACTTTTACTTGCCCTTTCGGTACCTTTGCTTATAGACGTATGCCTTTTGGTTTATGTAATGCACCTGCTACCTTTAAAAGATGTATGGTGGCTATATTCTCTGACTTTTGTGAAAAGATTGTTGAGGTTTTCATGGATGATTTCTCCGTTTACGGATCTTCTTTTGATGATTGCTTGAGCAACCTTGATCGAGTTTTGCAGAGATGTAAAGATACTAACCTTGTCTTGAATTGGGAGAAGTGCCACTTTATGGTTAATGAAGGCATTGTCTTAGGACATAAAATTTCTGAAAGAGGTATTGAAGTCAACAAGGCTAAAGTTGATGCGATCGAGAAAATGCCATGCCCTACAGACATTAAAGGTATAAGAAGTTTCCTTGGTCATGCTGGTTTCTATAGAAGGTTTATTATAGACTTCTCTATGATTTCTAGGCCTCTCACCAATATCTTGCAAAAATATATTCCATTTGTTTTTTATGATGATTGTGAAGAAGCATTTGAAATACTTAAGAAGGCCTTGATAACTGCACCTATTGTTCAACCACCCGATTGGAACCTACCTTTTGAAATTATGTGTGATGCTGGTGATTATGTTGTTGGTGCTGTTCTAGGACAAAGAGTTGATAAGAAATTAAATGTTATTCATTATGCTAGTAAAACTCTAGACAGTGCCCAAAGAAACTATGCTACTACTGAAAAAGAATTTTTAGGAGTTGTGTTTCCATGTGATAAGTTCAGATCTTATATTGTTGATTCCAAAGTTACTATTCACACTGATCATGCTGCTATTAAATATCTCATGGAAAATAAAGATGATAAACCTAGACTTATTAGATGGTTTCTCTTGCTACAAGAATTTGATTTGCATATTGTTGATAGAAAGGGTGCAGAGAACCCCATAGCAGATAAGTTGTCTAGGTTAGAGAATGTTCTTGATGACCCACAACCTATTGATGATAGCTTCCCTGATGAATAATTGAATGTCATCACCAACACTCCTCTCATCGGAGGGGACTCTTCTCCATCAACATCTTCATCAGCACCATCTCATCTCCAAACCCTAGTTCATCTCTTGTACCCAATCTCCGTCTCACGACTCCGATTGGTACTTGTAAGGTTGCTAGTAGTGTTAATTACTCCTTGTAGGTGATGCTAGTTGGTTTACTCGGTGGAAGATCATATGTTCAGATCCTTAATGCTATTCAATACCTCTCTGATCATGAACATAATTATGCTTTGTGAGTAGTTACGTTTGTTCCTAAGGACATGGGATAAGTCTTACTATAAGTAGTCATGTAAATTTGGTATTCGTTCGATATTTTGATGTGTTGTATGTTGTCTTTCCTCTAGTGGTGTTATGTGAACGTCGAATATATGACACTTCACCATTATTTGGGCCTAGAGGAAGGCATTGGAAGTAATAAGTAGATGATTGGTTGCTAGAGTGACAGAAGCTTAACCCTAGTTTATGCGTTCCTCCGCAAGGGGCTGATTTGGATCCCCCAGTTTAATGCTATGGTTAGACTTTGTCTTAATTCTTCTTTCGTAGTTGCGTATGCTTGCGAGAGGGGTTAATCATAAGTGGGATGTTTGTCCAAGTAAGGACAACACCCAAGCACCGGGCCACCCACATATCAAACTATCAAAGTAGTGAACGCAAATCATATGAACATGATGAAAACTAGCTTGACAGAAATTCCCATGTGTCCTCGGGAGCGCTTTACCTTATATAAGAGTTCGTCCAGGCTTGCCCTTGCTACAAAAGGGATTGGGCCATCTGGTTGCACCTTTGTTACTATTGTTACTTGCTACCCGTTACGAATTATATTATCACACAACTATTTGTTACCGATAATTTCAGTGCCTGCAGAGAATACCTTGCTGAAAACCACTTGTCCTTTCGTTCTGCTCCTCGTTGGATTCGACACTCTTACTTATCGAAAGGACTACGATAGATCCCCTACACTTGTGGGTCATCAGTGACCTGCTGGGACTTTTTTAGCCACATCTGCGAGAATGGAGGAAGGAAGAAGTGAGCACTTTACTAAGAGGAAGGGATGAAAATTAATAATATGATAAAAACCTTACCGATCCGGTAGGATTAAGGACGGAAATGCCAACGTCCTCTTCTTCAGTTGGCCGAGTCTACTGTGGCTTGAACAACAATTTCCACAACTTCTCGTGAGTAATGAGGAAAAAGTTCCGCACAGTGGTCGGGTCGTCCGGATTATAAGCCCACATCGGGATGGCCCGATGTTGGCAAGGGAGAAGGTGGCGGTGTAGCATTACGTGGACCACGTTGGTGAGCTCGATTTTCTTCTCCATTATAGCGGAGATTTTCTTTGTGAGCGCCTTCACCTCCGCGGCCTCCCCCCCCCCCAATCTAGGGCTTTCTCTGTCCAGGACACAAGTTCGATGGGAGGACCAAATCTGAATGCCGGCGAAGCTACTCCTTCCGTGTTGCGTGGCTCCATGATATAGAACCACTCTTTCTATCACACCTTGATGGTGTCTATGAATGTGCCTTCCACACATTGGATCCGAGCGAGTTTGCTAACTGTTGCTCCCGTGCAGTCAGCCTATTCGCCATTAACGACTTTGGGCTTGATGTTGAGGACCTTCGGCCATATGCCAAAGTGGGGATGAAATTGCAGGAATGCTTCACAAACTACGATGAAGGCTGAGATGTGCATAATGGAATTTGGCGGAAGATCATGGAAGTCTACCCCATAATATTACATAATACCCTGAACAAAGGGGTGAAGGGAAAAAACAAGACCCCGACAAAAATGAGGAACGAAAACCACCCTGTCCCCGTCTTTTGGTGTGGGGATGACTTGTCCTTTTTCGGGGCACGGTGGGCTATGTTCTCCGGTAGAAAAATGGAGCTCTTTAGTTCGTGGATATCCTTCTCGGTGACGCATGAGCCCTTCCACTTGCCTTTCGAGCCCGAGCTGGCCATGGCCGGATTGGAATTAGGGTTCGAGGAAGTGGAGCGAATAAGAGAACTTGGGCACTGGAGGTTTGGAGGCTGGGAAAGGCAACAACTATGCGAGATCTGGAATGTATTAGGAGGCTATGGTGACGGTTTTACCTTTTATGAACAACTGAGATAACAAGAGTCCCACTACTACGTAGTGAACTTCGTCATTTCCCGATAAAATTGTGCGGTTATGCGGGTGTGGGATAATCCAAATCATAAACCATATCCCTGAAAAAGAGGAACATGATCTCCATAATGGAACGTGTCAGTAAAGACGGTCTCGAACCACGCTACCATAAAGGTCATAGACCTTGACCAGCCGGGACCTTTCGTTAGAAAGGGTGTGAGGCAAAAAACACTATTATTGGTCGAACGATCGGCCTTATATATATATATATATATATATATATATATATATATATATATCTGTGTGTGTGTGTGTGTGTGTTCGTGTGTGTGTGTGTGTGTGTGTGTGTGTGTGGAAGAGGGTACGTCATCAGCAACCGAACTATTGTCGGCTAAATGTAAGAAGAGAGGAACTCGCCTCGTAAGCCAAAGTCTTTGGGAGCATAAAGTAGATGAAGGTCAAGACTACGGCATTGGAGGGCCAGTTTGGGGTCTACTGAGGGAGTCCGGGACTAAAGGGTCCTCGGGCCGCTTGCTCATTTCCATGGGTCAGACTCCTGGACCGTTCTACCATCATTAAGTGATGCTGAATTCAAGATGGACTCTTCCCAAGACTTGGCGTCTAATCCAAGGACACATAGTGATTGGTATATTCCTTTCATGATTTAATCAACATTGTGTAACCTTAACGCCCCTGGTATGTATATATCAGAGGGCCATAGTTCGTAGGAAAGATTAAGCTCATTAATGTTTGGGTGTAGACCACAACATCTGATCTCGAAGTAGATCAACTATGTACTTTGTGCAACCCCATCAATATAACAAGAGGAGGACGCAGGGTTTTACATCCATCAAGAGGGCCCGAACCTGGGTAAACATTGTCTCCCTTGTCTCTTGTAACCCGTCGATCCAAGATCAATAGTTCGGAGCCCCTACTCGAGATCTGCCGGTTTTAATACCGACAACGTGCCATGCATCATGCCATGGTATGCAAGTCATGTATCCTCTTTTTGGTTCAAATGACTAACTCGGACGATTAAGTTTCACTCACATGTGAGTCAGTGGATTTGCGACTCAAGACTTTAGTAACTCTAAGTCACCTGAATTGTGAGGAAATCCCAGTCCTTCTCCCACCATTAGACCATGTCGCGTCACTGCCTTGTTTTTAATCCAATCTCTAAGATATCTGGGCCAAATGAGCCTAGGACGAAAAGTTGTCTTCGACAAAATACATGTCTACATAACTTGCGACCTTAGGGCTTCTCCAACGCTAACCCATAAAGCGGACACATTGAAGCAGGAGCACATCATCCAACAATATCCTCTAAATATCCATCTATGCATACGCATGTCCGGATGTCCGACGTGGCTAGACGTGTTAGAGCTGTCTCGAATATTATTGTACAAGGTATGTTAAAGTTGGACTTGTAGTTGTACTGTGTTTAGATAGGATATGGAGTCATGCTCAAGCAGGGCACTTGTATCCTAGGCCTCTCATATATAGCGGGTCTAGACACTCGATGTAACCTATGCCAACATAATAGCACAGGTGTGCAGGGGGAGCCGGTGGCGTGTGCCGGCGGCCAGGGTGTGGTATTGTGATGGTGTCACGGAGAGGAGCGCCCGTAGTCATGCCCCGGGGATGTAGCCATATCGGTGAACCTCGTTAACAAATCTCGGTATCGTGCTCGTGTGTTTTCTTGGTCCTCGGATGATCGACGAAGTGCCTCGGATTATTCTAACAAGTGGTATCATGAGCTAGGTTGACGAGAGGTTGCAAAAGGTTGATCTAGAGGAGGGAACAAAACACGATGAAAGTCTGCAGGAAGCAATCGTAATACAGCGAGTTTTGATGCAAAGCAGATGTATTGGTCGTGTTGTAATCATCATGAAGCAATTAGAAGCTGGCAGAGTTCTCGACGGGATTGGAAAGCAGCGTTGCAAGGGACGTGCGGCAATCGATCGGCGGATCGGATCGATCGGCGGATCAGTTGATCAGGCGTGTGTGGCGGCATGCCGTGTCGATGGCAAGTGTGCGATCCGGAGGCACGCGTGGCAGGCCAGTCGGTTGAGGTCGAAGTGTATTCGGAGCTAGCTAGTGCGTGCATGTGTTGAGCTAGTGGACCAGGCACGAAAGGAGCTCGACAGGCTCTGCGTGAAAGGTCTAGAGTGCAAACTGCAGAGATTTGTTTGGGGAAAAAGAGAGGATCGTGTCCTCGTATACGACATGGAAAGAGGCGGTAGCTGATCGTACTGGGAAAGAACAATCCATCACGTTGGTATCCATTGGAATTAGCAGGAGGCGTTGACAAGGTAATTGCTAGTATCCGAGTTGAGGCCAATGTCGTCTTTCGCAAGGTCACCCGTTTAAAGAATCATGACGTCATCAGGCATCAGGTTTGAGGTGAAGAAGTTCGATGGAACTGAAAACCTTGAGTTATGGCAGACATGGATGAAAGATTGTTGGCGCAACAGGAATGCTTGAAGGCGTTGCGGGAAGTTAAGCCAGCTTAGATGGAATTATCATGTGATAGATGGAAATTCACGACAGTCGGACGATTTCGGCTGGGTCGGACTGGACAGTCTGACGGGTCGACGCGAG
Organism: Hordeum vulgare subsp. vulgare; assembly: GCF_904849725.1. Taxonomy (NCBI): domain Eukaryota; kingdom Viridiplantae; phylum Streptophyta; class Magnoliopsida; order Poales; family Poaceae; genus Hordeum; species Hordeum vulgare. The sequence goes on from NC_058522.1 coordinate 390,688,154, forward strand.
TCGGTTGGTATAGAAGACGGTGGTAGGATCGGCGACGACAACATAGGAGCGTGATGCTGATGGTGACCGACTTCTGGGCGTGGAAACACGCGGCGCATGCTCTAGGGCTTGTGTGGCTTCGACAAGACTATGGCGCGGGGTTGATTCAAGAGGGTGCACATGTGAGCTTGAAGTCGACGGGGCGCAAGGGATGGACTGATTATCTACCATGGAGTCATGTTGAAGGTGGAGCTGGAGTCTGAAGGACTTCACTCGGGGAAAAGCGAGTGGCACGTGGTTCGGACTAGAGCTCGCTGGTCTGATGGAAACGTGATACTCGTCATCGGTCGGTGAGGATCGGTGGTACTCTGCAGCGGGGGTTGAGTGGTGTGGGTTCGCGACTCTTGAGACTCGACCGGGACAGCGGAGGCTCGACTTGGTAATAGCGGCGAGGCGTACGGTACACACGGGACATGGAGACGGGCTAGGGCTCTGGTGGTCATACATGTGGTGAAACAAACTGCGAATTTGACTCGAGATGACTACAAGCAATGGCGAAATTCTTTCAAGTTTCAGACAGGCGGTCAAGGAAAAGCAGTGATGTTGAGTTCAGGTAACTCTTGTGTGAGCGACACCCAATATGAGTTGTTCACTTTCACGTAGGTTAGTGATCGGTATGTGATGATGTTGGATACTCTGGAAGTTGGGAGCGCAACTAGAGTAATGTGGAGCTTAATTTCGTTCGAGCGTTGACTATGGTCAGGAAAAGAAGGAACTACAAGTTGCAGGTGAAGTCACATCGACTCTTTGGAGTAGCAGCGGTGCTCATGGGATACGCTCAAGTCCAATGTACATGGAAGATTGACGCATGAACGAATTCAAGGTGGTGGAGAATATTCGCCAGGGTGGAGTTTGTTAGAGTTGTGTCGAATATTATTGTACAAGGTAGGTTACAGTTGGACTTGTAGTTGTATTATGTTTAGATAGGATATGGAGTCGTGTCCAAGCAGGACACTTGTATCCTAGGCCTCTCATATATAGCGGGTCTAGACACACGATGTAACCTATGCCAACATAATAACACAGGTGTGCAGGGGGAGTCGGCGACGTATGCCGGCGCCCAGGACGGCCAGGATGTGGTATTATGACGGTGTCAGAGGGAGGAGCGACCGTAGTCATGTTCCGGAAATGTAGTCATATCGATGAACCTCGTTAACAAATCTCGGTGTAGTACTTGTGTGTTTGCTTGATCTTCGGATGATCGACGAAGTGCCTCGGATTATTCTAACAAGATGAATGTCCAAACTGCCTAACCTAGGTGAAAACCTGTTAAAACAGACTTTGAGGTTCGAGAATTGTCTAGAGGCGAAGTGTCTCTAGGTGAAAATGTGTAAAGCGGCGTCCAGCTTAACTCCAGACGCGCGGGCCAGCAAGGCAACGCCCACGCCGTCGATGAAAGACGTCATGTTGGAACCATGTCCTGCAGGCTGCTCGTCGAGCTCAGCGGCGGGGAAGGGTACTGCATTCGCAACACGTAAGACGAGAGTGCGCCGGGAGCCTGCAAGTTGGCACGTACGTGGCAAGGCTTGAGGCATCGCTATCCATGCAGATCACCACGTACCCTGCTGTGCGTCCACATGTTCGAGACTCGCTCCACCGCCGCCCTACACTCTCACTCACATCACATCTTATATACCACAATCCATCTCGCCGAGAAACCCACGGCGCATTTGGTTATCGCATTTCTCAGGTAAGGCTCAGGTTTCGGAGTAGCGAAGCTTTTAAAGTGTGCATCTGGCTACCGGCATGGCTGGAGAGCAAGCGTTCCACCGGGGAGGCGTGTACGGAGGCGGCAGCGCCGTCGGGCCGGACTACATGCGGGCCATCCGCGGCGACGACGACTACTACGGCGGGCACGGCCAGGGCCACAACCAGCCGGCGGCCGTCACCCTCGCGAAGGGGGTGGCCGCGGCGGCGGCCGCCGGGTCGATGCTGTTCCTGTCGGCCCTGACGCTGACGGGCACGGTGCTGGCGCTCATCGTGGCGACGCCTCTGCTGGTGATCTTCAGCCCCGTGCTGGTGCCCGCGGCCATAGCGGTGACGATGCTGACGGCTGGGTTCGTGTCGTCGGGGGCGTTCGGCGCGGCGGCGGTGGCGGTGCTGGCGTGGATGTACAAGTACCTGTCGCACGGGTCGCCCTCGCCGATGGGGGCTGACACGGTGGACCACGCGGGCGCGAAGCTGGACTCCAAGGCGCACGACGTGAAGAACTGGGCGCAGCATCGCCTCGACCAGGCCCGAGCTCCGTAGGCATGTTTTGGTCATTTGCCCTCCTATGTGGTTACCAGTGTGGATCCACGCCTCTCTATGTACGGACGTGCCTGCGGGCGGTGCTAGTACCACCGACGAATAATAAGTTGTTGCATATCTTATCTACTACGTAAATTAAAAATAAAAATGGAAAACGCCTGTACTACTTGTTCCTTCTAGCGTCTACTTGCGCTGCTTCGTCTTCAGATGCAAGGGACTACTCATTTCGAGACTCTGATCGTCGATTCCTGTTATGCTGCTTCGGTGCTACCGCTCTCATTTCTAAATCCCTCCTTTGTTCTTAGAGCAACTACAATAGTAGAGCCGACTGTAAGCTCATGCCATGTCACATATAGCCCATCTTATAGCTATCATGTACAATAGTTGGTTAGAAGAGTACTACTTATTTATTATATGATCCACTCCATGTCACATATAGTCCATCTTATAGCTATCATGTACAATAGTTGGTTAGAAGAGTACTACTTATTTATTATATGATCCACTTTTCATTCTCACAAAGTGCTTAGGAGCACGTGTAGCTGGCTCTTAGCTAAGAGCCCGTTTACCTTTTCTCTCCTCTTCTCTCTCCTCCAACTAAGCAAAAATATACTACTTTATTCCTTATAGCCAGCTGACTCAGCTTTATTGTACTTGCTCTTACTGTTCTCTTGCCTCAAGTCCCATCCATCTGAAATTGGGCCACCTTCAGTTCTGCTATAATGCGATCTTAACCATTAGATTTTGCTATTAGAGCATCTCTAGCAGACCCGTATAATGCCCGATAAAAGTTCGTCTAACCTCTAGAAGATTTACCAGCTATGACCTTGTCCCCTATCCGCAACGAGATTTCAAGCTCTACCCTTATTCGCAACGAAATTGACCTAAGCTCTACCCTTATTCGCAACGAAATTGACCTACCTTTATTCGCAACGAAATTGACCTTGTCCCCTATCCGCAACGAGATTTCAAGCTCTATCCTTATTCACAACGAAATTTGTGGCGCGAAGAAAATTTCCACGCAGTCGCTCCCCCTCCTCGGCAGCCATTGTACCGTCATCACGCGTCCCGGACCATCTTCCCCACCATTTTCGTCGTCATTTAAGCCTCCAGTCGTCCCAACATCTTCCCCACCATTTTCATCGTCATTTAACCCTCCAGCCGTCCCAACATCAACGTGGAGCCGTCCCAACATCAACGTGGAGGTCGTGCATGCGCAATCCCCTCCGACGAATCTCGTAGCCGGCCATGTCGCCCCCGTCGTCGCCCAAGGCACTAACGTGCCTGCCCACAAGCGGCAGGGCAACGTTGCCCCGCCGTCGCCAAAGGCATCAACGTGCCTGCCTAGAAGCAGTAGGACATCATTGTCGTGCAGGGCGGCAATCCTGCTGGAAAGGCACGCGCGTCGGGCGTCGTTGTTGCTGCACGATCTGACCGACCGTTGGCGGAGAAGATGATTAAGGTTTCGAACATGAAACGAAAGAAGGTTCCTATAAAAGATCGGCGCCTTCGTCCACTCGCTCCGCCCCGGCAAGATGTTCTTCGTCCACTCGCTCCGCCCCGGCAAGATGTTCCCCGACGATGTCTTCGAACAGTGTTGCTTCCACCGCAAGCGAGGTGTTCGATGAAATGGCTGGAAGGTATGCATCTTTCCTCCCTTGTTCTTACTTTGCTTTTTTGCTATTGTGGTATGTCATGACTTGCTGTCACTCAATATAGCGGTGGTTTGAACAATGTCGCTGTCGAGTTCGTGAACTTGTTAAAGACCAACGCCGTCGACATCGATCAAGCCCCAATCGCTGGTTTCGATTATAATGAATTGGAGGGTGGCGTGGATGACCACGATGGTGAAGATGAAGTGGAGAAGGTAGATGAGGGGCGTATCAGCAAGTGCAAGCAAAAAAAAAAGGGTGAGATCGAAGAACTACACGATTTTGGAAGATCAAATCTTGATCAAGGCTTAAAGTACGGTGTCTATGGATGCTTGCACGAGTGTGTCTCAAACTGTCAAGAGGTATTGACAAGGAATCGAAGATCAATACTTCCAATTCATGACCAAGTATCCCAATAGGACAACATGGACCTTTCGGTCACTCCAAGGTCGTTGGGATGTGATGAAACCGATTTGTAACCGTTGGGCAGCTTGCTTGGAACAAGTTTGCAATGCACCTTCAAGTGAAACCATGGAATCCGATTATGTGAGTTCGTTTTCACGTCCCAAGTTCTGCACACCATTTGCATCATATAAAAATGGTTGCGTCATTTGACTTTGCTTTAATTGTGTAGAAAAAAATGCCCAACAACGATATAAAGACATGGAAGCTTCTGAAGGTATTTTTTTTAAACTAGAGCATTGTTGAAAAATGATCAAAGACTGGGAGAAGTGGAAGTTAATGGACAAAGAATCCCCATCGAAAAAGGTTCACTTACGAACATGAATGAAGATGAAGATGATGATGGCCCAAGAAACTTGAACAAGCCCGATGATGACAAAAAGACAAAGGAGAAGATCAAGAGGGGACATAAAGCATCGAGCTTGCGGGACAAAATAGATGTCATGATGCAATCAAATGAGGTGATGCTAGTGAAGTCTTCGGGGACAAAGATAGAGTTGGCCGAGAAGAAGGCACGAGAGAAGCAAGAGAGATGGAAATTTCTCAAAGACATTCACGAGAGAAGAGCACATGCCGCTGAGAAGAAAATCATGTCCAACCTTCTTACCGAATAGAATATGATCATTGCTTTGAACCGCAATGACATGAACGACATCAACAAAGAATGACATGATATGACAAGGCGAGACATCTTGAAGAGGAGGATGCTTGCGTGTTACAGTGGCATTGATGTTTTCTCATCGGGAATCCGAACCAATATCACCGATGATTTTGGTACCGGAGTTGGAACAAGTGTCGACGATGGATTCGAGGGCAGCGATGACCTCGATGATGCGGAGTGAAGAGCGACCGGGATGCATGAAGTCCTTTTGCGTTTGTCTTTAAAAACTATGCTTTCATTTTGTGAGCGAACTATGTTTTATTGTTTGAATTTGAACTCATTTGTTGGAATCACTGTCAAATTCGCTTATTGGAGGGTTTTTGGTTTGCGGGTCGACACGGCGATGCCCGAGCAGACCCTCCATAGCCGATCCGTAAAAGAGCATCTTCTGTCCTTTTTTACGGGTCCGTTTTGTGGGGTCTGACTTTGTTCGTGCCTGTACCGGCACACAAAACTGTTTTTCCGCGAACTGTAAACGAGTTTTCCGGGTCGGCTTTATATGGGTTCTGCTAGAGATGCTCTTACAACTCGCAATACCCCACAAGAACTAACTATACTTGCACTCGATAACATATATTTTTGTGTAGCAGTAAACAAGCAATTTTGCCTTGACAGTGGTGCATTCTTCTGCAATATATGGAGTTCATTTCTGTCGTTTTGAATTACAGTACTGCTCTCAGATGAACAATTGTACTCAAATCTAAAACAAATTGGCAGTGCTTTCGTTTATTCGTTCCTTGCAAATGAGTGTGCCTTCATTTATTCCTTCCTTGCAAATGAGAAGCTTGACAGAGTATTGTCAACATGTTTTTCAAAAATAAGTCGACCACGAGATTGCTAAGTTTAGTAGCAGGTTTGATGTGTTGCTTGTTAAGTGAGTATTACTAACATGTTCCAAAATTAAGTTTTTCAAAAATAAGTCGGCCTGCCAACGAGATGGTACATGAGATTGCTAAGTTTAGTTTTAGTAGCAGGTTTAATGGGTTGCTTGTTAACTCTATCCCGCCACGCAAGGCGTAATGAATGATTGTAATAACCTTTTGTTTGCTTAATTAATATAAGGCATGCTTTTCAAAACAAAAAATCTAAAACAAAAAGAAAAATATAAGATTTTTTTTGTGACAAAACACTGGTTAATGTTCCATATGCATGCAATGTTTCTATCACTAAGGGAAAATCGATACTTTAAAGATGTTATTTTTTCGAGAAATTTCGGAGCACCGAATTCATCTAGGTTTTTTACAGAATCATAATTTTGCACCGTGAAACATTCAACAATGTTTGCTAAAAAATATTGTCTAACATAGTATTTTCTGCAATTCTTAGATTGAAATCATGGCAACTTTTTACAAACTGAACCATGAAGTCATGTGAATTGTTTAGGAGGTGGCATTTTAAAAATGTCTATAACCATGGCAATTATTTCTAAAGTGACATGGAATTATTTTTGTTAAAATATCATGGCAAAATTCACAATTTTTGTATGGCATTTTATTGTATTCAACATGGCATTTTCAATGTATGGCACTTTCTTTATTGAACTTGGTATGGCATTATTTACATACATGGCATATTATTTATAAGGAGCCTGGCATTGTTGGTACAACTATTATAACATTTTTAATATGGTTTTGGACACAAAGTTTTAAATATGCGTCTACCGATTTTTTTCGCCATTGATTTTTTGTTTGAAAATAAGATGGCATTTTTTCATAAATCTTTTGTGTACTTGAATTAGGTCATCTCATGTAGAAATTGCCATGGGCAACACAATGCCAGAGATTGCCTCGTTCTGAATTTTACTAAGAGTGTTTATATTGAAGTTGTCACACTATTCAGTTTTCACCCATAAGAATTGACATGTTCCTACAATTGTTCGTAAAGGTGCATTTTTATTAGGATGTATCTAGAACACATCTAGATGTGACATAGTTATTGCACATCTAAATAACTAAATAAAGCATGAAAAGGAAAAGAAAAGAAAAAAAATACCCACACGAATTTCATGTAAGATCAATGATAGAGGACTTACATGTGCAATACTTATCTTACATTTAGAGGTATTTTAGCAAAGCCATTTCTATTATGGAATCCAATGCAATTTTAGTCATCAGATTATGGTATATTTACTAGTCAGAACTTGGTAGTTTATATTTGGGTACCATGGCAATTCTTTAGCTGGAGGATGGAATTTTCCAAAATTAGACAATGGCCATTTCAAGTCATGTACCATGGCAAGCCTATTTTATTTAGATCATGGCAATTTGTTTAGTTGCACCATGAGTTTTTTTTCGTTGGGCTTTGTACCTTTTACTATTCATACGATGGCAATTTTATTTAGTTAGGCAATGATAGTTTACTTTTTGAAGCATGGCATTTTTTTGCGGAAAAAGTCCAATTTCAACCTTGAATTTGTATTGGTCGGACGGAATAAACCCTCAACTCGAAATCCCGGTCGATTGCACCCTGAACTATGCAATCCCGGTCTAAATCAAACCCTCGCACCGTGTCAACCGGGATTTATTTTTTAGGCCGGCCCGTTTTAAAATCACAAACATATTTAATATTTTTAGAACATATTTCAAAACGGCCAACACATTTTCAAACAAATAATTTTTTTCCTGAAACACGAACATTTCTTATAATATGTGAACCATTTTATAAAATCTCTCAAAAATAGAAAACATGATTTTTTTCAAAATCGGAACATTTTTCAAATTCGAAAATATTTTTTGGATGCGCGAACATTTTTTCTTGTAGTTGTGGAGTGATGCATGCATTTGTTCTTGTAGTTGTGAGTATATTAAGACTGTACCTTTAAGCTCTACCTGGTCAGCATTTTTTTAAATTTGTTAATCTTTTTAAAAAATGAGTAATCTTTTTTCAAATATTTCTTACAGCGTGTTGGGACAAATCCGGTCCAGCGATGAACGCCGAATAGCCTACAGGTATGTATAATACACACCATGACAATCCACACATACACGTACATGCACACATGATATACAATAAATATTTTGACGACACACAATGAACTCTATATAATATAAGTGAAAATAAAACAGTAACAAAAAAAGAAATAAAAAATAAAAAAATAAAAAGTATAAAATATAAATTGAAACAGAAAATAAAAATAAAAATAAAAACAAAAGGAAGAAAAGAACCAGAAAACAAAAATATAAAAAACATACATGTGTGTAATTTTAACATATATATCAAAATTATAAAAATATACATGTGTGTAATTTTAAAATTGTTGCATTTGGAAAATGTTCATACATTTCGAAAAAGTGTTGGGGACAATTAAAAAATTGTATATGATGTATTAATATTTTTAACATGTATTCTAAAAAAATGTTAATCATATGTTAAAAACCATTTTAAGGTGCTTCCTACGTACTATAAAATAACCTGTGGACTTCACAATGTTTTTGAAAATCCCTGAATTTTAATTTTGAAAATCCATTTATTTGTTTCTAAAATCGTTGAACTTTTTTTATATCCGTGGTTATTTCTTCAAAATTCGTGAACTTTTATTCTCATTTTTTTAATTCCGTAAATGTTTTGTGATGTACGATACCGAGATGGGCCTAACTGGTCAAATCAGCAATCCCAGTTTGTCAAACGAATCCAGGGTTCTTTTTAGACCAGGATTACATAGTTCAGGGTGCAATCGACAGGGATTTCGAGTTGGAGTTTCATTTCGTCGAACCTCTACAAATTCAGGGTTCAAAATGGACTTTTTCCTTTTTTTTGCACCATTCAATTTTGTTAAAGTGCATGGGGTTTGTTTGTAGAGCATGTCATGTTTTTATGCAAGATGGTACTTTTATTTTAAAGAGCATGACACTTTTATTTTTATATAGATGACAATTTTTTGTTAGAGAGAACATGTCATTTTTGTATAGAGCATGCCATTTTTTATTAAGAGCATGGAAATTTCGTTAGTAAGAAAACGACATATTTTAGCATATCATGGACTTCTTATATGACATTTTTAGGTTCAACATCATGTTTTATGTGTGCATAATGTATTTTTATTTTAAAATGTGGCAGTTTTGTGTATAAACATACCCCATTTTTCTTGTCGTTTGTATTCTTAGCTCTTAGGGTATGGAAGGTTCTTTTTTCCAAGGATTTGTTTTTGCATGTGATCCATCTTTTTTGAACATGATGGCATTTTACTTGTGTTACGCCATTTTTCTTTCAAACATGACGGCAATTTTATTTTTGAACAATGTTTTTTTGCACCTGTTCTAGAAAATGAATTGTAGCTTGATGTTGTGTCTTGAATGGTGCTACCTTGATTTTTTTATGACTTTATGATATGCTACTTTGACGTAGGAGTAATTAACTAAGGGTTACCCCTTGCGGGATCCTCTCATTTTGGGTGGCTGAGCAAATTAACATGCGGTTGGATGGTTAGAAGGACAATGGTATCTCTAGCCCATCAGGATTGAAGTCCTAGTGCTTGCATTATTTCTGAATTTATTTTAGGATTTCTAACGATACACTTTATTGGGAGGAGACGTTTCCGTCGACGATGAAGTGTCTACGGTGACTTCGTAAATTTCAAGATGATATGCCGGCTCAGTCTCTCGGAGGTGATCATAGAAATAAGGCGTGCGTGTCTATGTTCATAGGGGTGAGTATATAGTTATACGTGTATATATGAGCATTTTGCATGTGTTCAAAAAAATCGGGTGGACTGAGACCGCGTCAATCGATGTGCTTTTGGTTGCCACTTGTCGCGTGTTGGACGCTTTTTAAGGGTTTTATTTTTATTCTATTTTCTGTATGCTTTTTCAGATTTTAGATGATTCTTATGGCTTTTGCCCAGTTTTCCTAGATTTTGGACAAAAAAGTACGGAGAAAAAAATTGTATGAAAAAATGTTATTTTCTTTCATCGGAACAACAGTTTGCTTCCACTGCACCTTTTGGGAAATAGAAAAAAACATTGTTTTATTCCGCAAGATGCACATACTTTGTGCCTCTCAAAAAGATAAAAAAAATCTTTCGTGAGAGGCACAGTTATGCCTCATATAAAGCAAAAAAAATATTGTTTGTTCTCTTACATGAGAGGTACAAGTTTGCTTCACGTGGGGACATGGATTTTATTTCGTGAGAGGACAACTATAACTCTCGGAAATAGAAAATGTGAGAGAAATAACCGTGGTTTCGGTCTGTTTTCTTTTCTTCTGGTTTTTTCATGAAAAAAATTTCGTCAAAACCTATTAACATGAGATCTAGTTTTAAAAATTTCAACGCATGAAATCCAACGATGAAAAAAGCTCGCAGTTTGGACATAAGGTTTAAGATAAACCGTATGGATAAACGAATCTACCTAAAAAGGGAAAACTCTTCGGAAGCAACAAGTTGCCCACATACACTACACCACTTGTCGCATCCAGAGAAGGTGGGATTGATTTTTGTAGGGAACCCTTTAATTAATGACTTTGATTTGATTTTGTTTCAACAGTAAATCACACTTTATTAAGGAGGATTACCGGATACTCGGATAATTAAACGGGCCATGGGGCATTCCTAACCAGACATAACGACCCTCGACTAAAGAAGAAGAAAACTTTGCCAAACTATGAGCCTCAAAAGTTTAAAATGAGTCCTTCAAACGTGAATCTACAAAAGTGGACTATCATGATCTTTTTGTGACTTCTTTGATGGGCTATACCTTCCTTTGGTTCCATTCTTTATCTCTTATACTACTGATTTGCAATCGCATGCAATAATCACTCTTCGCACAGAATTTTTTTTTTTTGATAAAGGAAATATATTAATATCTCGAAGATATCAATTACACCCAACCTCTGCAACAACGCAATACACTAATGGCATTACGGCTGGACGCAACCAAAAAAGAAAGAAGAAGCTAAAAAAAGAAAAGCCCTGCTACATAGTTCCAGTCCTTGCAGCAGCAGTACAACCACCACAAAAACAACCCCCGTAGTCCAAGTTCCCCAAAAGCGATGCCTCAAAGAAGGAAACAGTGCACAAGCGTCGTCGTCATCCGATTATATATCTTGGTTTTCACCCTGAAGTTAATGTCCGCTCTCAAAACAATGCCTTCAACAAGGCCATTGTGATACACAACCAACTAAGGCCAAGTCTTAGATTTTCATCCTGAAAGGTAAGATCTTGAACATTCACATATGTTGTTGCCCCACTTACATACCACCGCTACGAATCCCGAAACTCCAAGCAAATTCCTCAGCGTTGTAGGCTCCAATCACCATTACCAGTCCTCCAACATCGGCTTCCATGACATTCTCCACATCTGACTTCACCATAAAGCAAAACATAGCTCCTGATGGCAACAGATAGCAGAGCTTCGTGCCGCTCCCTTTTAAACGGAGGACCAATGGACACGACCGAATCCCACCCGATCTGCACAAAAATATCAAGAGCTAGAGCTAATTCTTCTCGACAAGCAAGTACTTCAAGCGTTTGCCGGAGCATGTACAATGTTGAACACCATTGCAGAAGAATCCTGGGAATTATACCATTGTAATCTTTACAAATAGCAGCTGAGGGAGCTCCTAACCGCCACTCTAAGGGCATGTACAACAGCATCAACTCAGTCGTCTATAACACATGTCACATAAGATTTTTTTGTTACATGGAAGATAGAGAATATATAGAGAAAAGGAGGTCGTGTGTAATATGGCAGATGGTCGTATCCCACGAGTATCGCTACTTATCGATAGCTTCTTCACTGTTGTACGCTCATGCATTTTTAATTTCCGGTTTCTCCTCCCAGCCACCTTATCCCATGATGTAGATTTAGTTTTCAGATCCTATAGTTTCGGAGATTCCATAAACTTTTTTTGAAAATCAATGATTTTTTTTGAATTTTGTGAACTTTTTGAAAAAACATAAACATAACTAAAAAATTGGTGAACTTTTTTTATAATCATTGAACTTTTTTGCAAATCTGATTTTTTTTATAAACTTTTTTGATTTTTAAGAACCAACACATTCTACATGGGCCGACCCACGAGAAGGACGCTACAACCCCGGTTTGCCTAACCGACGCTAAATGGGTTGTATAGGACCTCCAAAGAAAAATCCATACTAACTCCGGTTTGCAATGTTGCCAGCCCACCGCAATAACCACTAGACCAAAGTAACTTTGTTTTCTAGTGCAAGAAAACAATGCTAGATAACCTTTTTGCTTAGTAAAACATTAACATGTACCCAATATAAATTATCTGAAAAATGTAAACTCGAAACCAAGTTCATGGATTTTTTAATAATATATTGATTTTGAAAAAAGTTCATCGATTATTTGGAAGAGTTAAAGACGTACTGTGAGCGTTCGTTTGCAGAAACACTAAAAACACACGATGTAGGCCACAAATAAGAATCACTAGTTGTTGCATTTTGGGCTGTAGCTTGATGATGAAGAGCGGGGAGGGAGGTCGCGACGGAAAATCCTATTTGATACTTTGTGTGTTGAAATGTCGACCAAATGCACATGGAAGAGAGGGATGGCTTCAGATTGGGCTGGCCCATTAGAGAGTCCCGGTTTTGGGAACCTTCTAGAGGTTCTCAGCCGGATTTTTTTGGTTTTGGAAAACTTCTAGAAGGTTCACTGAACTGCTTCAGCTTTTTCAGTTTTTTCTTTTCTGTTTCTCTTTCAAAAAATGTTTTGAATATTCAGAAAAAATTCGTTTCCTTTTTCTTTATTCTTTTCTGTTTCCTTTTTTTCTATTTCTGTTACAAAAATCTTCTGGATTTGGAAAAAAGTTCCGGTATTTGGAAAAATATTCCAGAATTTGAAGAAATATTCCAAAAAAAATTAATTTTTTTTGGATTTTGAATTTTTTCCAGGATTTGAAAAAATGTTCTGGAATTTGAAAAAATGTTTTCCGGAATTTGAAACAATGTTCCTGAATTTTTGAAATTGCGAAACAAATTCAAGAAAGATTTTTTTAACTTGTGAACAATTTGAAAAACTGGAGCATTTGTCGATAATTCAGAACATTTTTAAAAACAGAAACAAAAAATGTTCTGGATTTTGTTTTTGCTTCAAATTCTAAAAGAAAATGAATAAAGAAAGAAAAAATGAACAAAAAAGGAAATAAACAGAAAAAGAGCAGAAAAACAAAATACAAAAAATAACTGGGCCGGGCTAGTCGGGCAACCCCTATGTGTTTGCTCGGCAGTTGGCCGCAAGGAGCGGTGTATAGGAGACCCGATCTCGATGGGGAAAATGTTCGTTGGTTTGTCAAAAAAAAGACCCGCACTAGGCGTCAGACGGATGATTTGTATGAGTTTTAAGCCGTCTTTCGAGTCGTACGATGGAACAAGCAAATCGTTGGTTCTTGTTCTGCTTGGCTGGGTACATATCACGTGGATGTATTGGTGCGGACTCAACTGTCTTCTTCATACTTCGATTAATCTTGATCTTACCGTTGGTCAGACAAGTCAACGGGACCACTCCTCACTGTCTTGTTTCGTTCTTCCCCATCGTAGCACCGACTTTTCACACATCGGCGTTGTCGCAACACCGACACGCAGCAAATCGGTATTGCTCGTAGCACGCCGATCGTCATAGCATGACTACCGTTGCACCACGAACTCATAGCATGCCGTCGTCATTGCAGCATCGCTGGTATCCTGTCAGCTGAGACACCATCGTAGCATCCGTCGCAGCATGGTCATGTTGTGGAAGCACACCGCCGCTGCGGCCTGTCGAGCATCGCAACATAGTCGTGTCATATAAGCATGCCGTTACCACGGTTCATCGAGCGTCGTAGCACCGTCCTGTCGTGGATGAATGCCATCATTGCGGTCATCAAGCGTCACATCGCCGTCATGTGGTGGAAGCAATCGGACCATCATCGCAGCTCCAGCATCAGCTCTCAACAACTCCACCCGTCGAAGCTGCTCCATCAACCTCGCACCATCGCCATCCGTCATTGACGTCGCAACATCGCCACCCGTCGTACCAATTTTGACGGCCTCATAACATGTGGCTTGTAGCAGTGTTGTCCGTCGTACCAACCCCGACGACCTTGGAGCAGCAGCTCACAACATCACTAAACGGCCTTGCAGCAGCGAGCACCTGGACGATGTTGTCCGGTCCTTGCAACATTACTTCTCAAGGCTTGCAGCACTGGTGGTCGGTCCTTATAGCAGCGCGTGTCTTAGCGGGATGCCCACCCATTGTAACATGGAGAGTCATCAGATTGCACATAGTGTGTCTAGTGCTCAATACATCTCGCAATTCCTCTTCCTGCACCCCCGGGCGCAACATCTATGGTCGTCACTCGCAACACCAATGGGACTCCTTAATCATGGCTCGCAACACCTGCTTGTAGCGTGCCTCGCCACACGCCGATAGTCCCTCGAGGATGGTGACTCCCCTCGTAACATTGCCTCGCAGCAGCAACGCAAATCTTGTAGCATGGAGATGCCCCTCATAGCATTGGCTTCGGCGTGCGTCGTATTATGTCGGCACTCCAACGACACTGGCTTTCAACATGTTGCATAACATGACGATGGTTGCCCACATCGTGCCCTTGCAACACCAGCTAATAGTACATTTTCATGGGAAACACTATCTATGACTGAAGAGTATAAGTATTGTTAGTGGTACCCTCAACCATAGATCCCTCCTCAAGTTCAACAACTCAGGATAGAGCAGGCTGAAAGATGGAAAGCGTTCTACCCACCGTAGCAGGCCGCTGTTGCGTGTTTATATAGGGATGGAACAGCCCCATCCGTGGCGTACAAGTATTGATAAATTACAACTTGATACGTAAGAGAAGATCATAATAGAAAACGGTTTAAGGCTTTAACTCCAGCCAACCGTAACAGAAACAAATACTAATGAAGCCATAGAAGATTCTAGTTACTTTAACACAGGCCATACAGTATAGTCTCACAAAGGAGAGAGAGGACCCACACTGACATTGTCAAAATTGCAAAAGAAAGCAAGTGAGTGAGGAACAGGAGAAACAGACCAAGCACCTGCTTTTTCCTTTTTTAAGACAGCACAAGAAGCACAAGAGGAAGCATTTTTCTAGTACTATCTTCTTATTTTGCTACAACCGACAAAAAAGTTGCTGCATCCGGCGATATTTTTTGTTTGCGAACACCGGCCACGACATATTTTTATCGAAACCGTGATGTTTTTTTACTGGAACAGTTTTAGTTTTTTGCTACAACCAGCGAATATTGTTTTTGTTCCTGATTTTTTTTGCTGAATATAATGGTGGTGGAAGCCTCCGTCGACGGCGAGCCGAGACGGCGGGGGTGCTGCAGGCCTGCAGCCACGGCGCCCACATGCAGGAACCACTACAAAATTTTGCATGCGCGCGTCCCATTTTTCACAGAAAAATATCCGTATATCACAGCTTCCTACCAGCGGCTTTGCAGTGGGCAAACAATGGAATATTCCATATTTTCGAAAAAGCAAAACCAATCACTAGTGGAAAACGGGCCTTTGGCCGTAACCCTTTAGTCCCGGCCTGCCTCTGGGCCGGGACTAAAGGCCCGGCCACGTCGCCCCAATTCTCAATGCCTGCCTCGAGGCTTTAGTCCCGACCCGTAAGGAGCCTTTAGTCCCGGTTCGTGTCCCAAACCGGGACTAAAGTCCTCTGCCCATATATAGCACAGCCCCCCTCTCCCCTCTTCCTTGCATTTTTCTTGGATGGAGGATTGTGGGTGTGTGCTAGCTCTCCACTTTTTTTGATGCACTAGAGGTGTTTGTTGAAATGTGTGTTAGAGCGATGCCGCTTCAGTTCACCGAACACAACTACGATATGAGATGCCTGAGCCACGCTTAAACCTCTTCCTCTTTATTTCTACTTATTCTAAAAGGTTAGCAACTATATTTCCTCATTTAGACCGTGCGGTACTAATTTTTAGGATCGTGATTGTATTTGATATACTGTCGTATAACACAGATGAGCCATCCATGGATGTACGGTGATCGACGCACAGCCGCTTACAGAGAAGGCGTGCATTCTTTTCGAGATGCAGCCGATGCGAACAAGCATGGTGGTGGCTATATGTTTTGTCCATGTGTTGATTGTCGGAATGAGAAGGATTACACTTCCTCAAGAGTCATTCAGAGCCACCTGCTTCGGTCCGGTTTTATGTCGGGCTATAATGTTTGGACCAAGCACGGAGACAGAGGGGTTATGATGGAAGACGACGATGAAGAAGAAGAGAACGATGATGACAACTACCGATATATGTTCCCTGAGTATGCTGATACCGCAATGGAAGACAATGAAGAAGAAGATCATGATGAAGAACGGGAACCAGATGAGCCCGCTGATGATCTTGGCCGGGTCATTTCTGATGCACGGCGAGGTTGAGACACAGAAAAGGAGAGGTTGCAGTTCGAGCAGATGTTACAGGACCACAAAAAATTGTTGTACCCAACTTGTGAAGATGGCCAGAAGAAGCTGGGTAGCACACTGGAATTGCTGAAGTGGAAGGCAGAGACCAGTGTGACTGACTCGTCATTCGAAAAGTTGCTGGTACTCATGAAGAAGATGCTTCCAAGAAAGAACGAATTGCCTGCCAGCACGTACGAAGCAAAGAATCTTGTCTGCCCTCTAGGATTAGACGTGCAGAAGATACATGCATGCCCTAATGATTGCATCCTCTACCACGGTGAGAAGTACGAGAATATGGATAAATGCCCGGTATGCACTGCGTTGCGGTATAAGATCGGAAAATATGACCCTGGTGATATTGAGGGCGAGCCACCCAGGAAGAGGGTTCCTGCCAAGGTGATGTGGTATGCTCCTATAATACCACGGTTGAAACGTCTGTTCAGAAATAAAGATCACGTGAAGTTGTTGCGATGGCACATGGAAGATCGTATGAAAGACGATAAGTTGAGGCACACCGCTGATGGTCGTGAGTGGAGAAAAATCGAGAGAGAGTTCCCGAGATTTGCAGCTGACACAAGGAACTTATGGTTAGGTCTGAGTACAGATGGCATGAATCCTTTTGGGGAGCAGAGTTGCAGTCACAACACCTGGCCCGTTACTCTATGTATCTACAACCTTCCTCCTTGGTTGTGCATGAAGCGGAAGTTCATTATGATGCCAGTGCTTATCCAAGGTCCAAAGCAACCCGGCAACGATATTGATGTGTACCTAAGGCCATTAGTTGATGAACTTTTACAGCTGTGGGCCGAACCAGGTGTACGTGTGTGGGACGAGCACAAACAAGAGGAATTTGACCTTCGAGCGTTGCTTTTCGTAACCATCAATGATTGGCCTGCTCTTAGTAACATTCCAGGACAGTCAAACAAGGGATACAATGCATGCATGCACTATTTGGATCAGACAGAAAGTATATATCTGGACAAATGTAGGAAGAATGTGTACCCGTACAATCGTCGTTTTCTTCCGCCCAAGCACCCCTTAAAGAAAAAAGGCAAGCATTTCAATGGCAAGGCAAAACCCCGGGGGAAGCCTGTCATCCGTACTGGTGCTGAAGTATTTGATATGGTCAAAGATTTAAAAGTAATCTTTGGAAAGGGTCCTGGTAGACAACCTGTTCCTAACGGCCCTGATAAGCGCGTACCCATGTGGAAGAAGAAATCTATATTTTGGGAGCTACCCTACTAGGAAGTCCATGAGGTCCGCTCGGCAATCGACGTGATGCACCTGACGAAGAATCTCTGCGTGAATATTCTAGGCTTCCTGGGCTTGTATGGGAAGTCAAAAGATACACCGGAAGCACAGGAGGACCAGGAACGTCATAAAGGAAGAGATGGCATGCATCCAGGGCAGTTTCAAGGGCGTGCCAGCTACGCTCTTACTAAGGAAGAGAAGGAAATCTTCTTTGAAGTCCTTTTCAGTATCAAGGTCCCGACTGGCTTCTCGTCAAATATAAAGGGAATCGTAAATATGAAAGACAAAAAATTCGAAAACCTAAAGTCTCATGACTGCCACGTGCTTATGACGCAATTGCTTCCGGTTGCATTGAGGGGAATTCTACCGGAAAATGTTCGCCTGGCAATTGTGAAGGTACGTGCATTCCTCAATGCAATTTCTCAGAAGGTAATCGATCGAGAAAGTCTATCAGGGTTACAGATTGATGTGGTCCAATGTCTGGTCAGCTTTGAGTTGTTGTTCCCGCCATCCTTCTTCAATATAATGACACACCTCCTAGTTCACCTAGTCGAAGAGATTAGAATTCCCGGTCCTGTGTTTCTACACAATATGTTCCCCTTCGAGAGGTTCATGGGAGTCTTAAAGAAATATGTTCGTAACCGTGCTAGGCCAGAAGGAAGCATCTCCAAGGGCTATGGAACAGAGGAGGTCATTGAGTTTTGTGTGGACTTTCTTCCCGACCTTAAGCTGATTGGTGTTCCTGAATCTCGGTATGAGGGTAGGCTGACAGGAAAAGGCACACTAGGAAGGAAAGCAAAAGTATGTATGGACGGGCATTCTTTGTCTCAAGCACACTACACAGTTCTACACAATTCCACCATGGTGGCTCCGTATATCGTGAGAAACAAGAATATTCTATGCTCAGAAAACCCGGGGAAGGCTGACTCCTGGATTAAAGGGGAACACGAGAAGACTTTCGGCAGTTGGTTGCAGACACATCTCATGAATGACGACACCGTTGGAGATGAGCTGTACTGTTTGGCCAGGCCACCATCTTCGACTATATGTACTTTCCAAGGGTATGAGATAAATGGGAATACATTTTACACGGTTGCCCAAGATAAAAAGAGCACCAACCAAAATAGTGGTGTCCGCTTTGATGCAACAGACGAGAATGGGCACTGTTTGGAAAGATATTACGGGTACATAGAGGAGATATGGGAACTTGACTATGGACCTACTTTTAAGATCCCTTTGTTTCGGTGCAAATGGGTGAAGCTGACAGGAGGCGGGGTAGCTGTAGACCAAAAGTACGGCATGACAACAGTGGATCTCAACAATCTTGCGTACATGGACGAACCATTTGCCCTAGCCAATTGAAAGGACGTGGATGTCGCCTAGAGGGGGGGTGAATAGGCACTTTAAAATAATTAAGGTTTAGGCTTGAACAAATGCGGAATAAAACTAACGTTTAATATGTCAAGCACAAAACCTCAAACAACTAGGCTCACCTATGTGCACCAACAACTTATGCTAAGCAAGATAAACAACTAAGTGATAGCAAGATATATGACAAGAGACAATATGGCTATCACAAAGTAAAGTGATGAGGACATCCCTACACTTGACCCACCTCCAACCTATGATGATGATCACCAAGTGGCTGCAAAGAAGACGTCCAATGATGAAATCAGAATTGGACCTATCACAAGAGCTCGTGCAAAGATAATAGAACAACGGGTGAATTCTCTCTTAGTTGAATATGCTATTTATTTTAATGAGAGCTTTCTACTACCTAAGTCTTTGAGTGTTTGCATACTCAGGTGCATGGGAGAAGAAGGCATAGCACGAGGGAGCGAGGAGTTGCAGCAAGAGGAGCATGATGTGGAGTACAAGCAAGAGGGCGCGAGGGAGGAGAGGCAGTCAGGCGCTAACGTCAAGGAGGAGGATCCCCACGTCGAGTAACACCAGGCGCACCAACACCATGTTGCAGCGCCATACCTCAAGTACATGGCCTGCGTGCCAAGGGGCTGAACCCAAGTTGGGTCAGTTTGTATCAAGTTGAGTCGAACCACATTTTGAGTCGACCAGTTTAGGTTGCACCAAGTCAGGAGGACCAGGCTGGGCGCACCAGACCTAGCACCCCCCCTGGGCGCATCACCCAGCCCCTCTTATATAGAGGGCTGCTCTCAGATTAGATAGATAGACCACGTTTAAGATAAAACCTAGTTCATGAGACTGCTATAAGCATTCATCTTGAATTCTTGTCTCCAATTCATATCGATCTGGAGATTATATACTACAAGTTAAGTGTGATCTGCTGTTCCATTGGGAATTAGTATATTGCAATTCTAACCGTCTCGTGGTCGACGGCTACGTTGCGCAAGTGTGTGAAGTTGGGAATATCCGAAGGGTAGAGAGCTGCTGCATTGGCATCAGGGATCTAGCAAGGAGAGATCATCGGCGACACCAAGCTATCTAACCACCATCATCATCTACGTTACCGCTCATTGAGAAGATCGGGCTACCCCATATCATCTTGGTATCAGATTTCCAGCGTTTACTCGGTGAGCATCCACACATCCACCCCGTAGATTAGTTTGTGTTCTTATTCCTATCCAGAAAAAGCCAAAAATAGTAGGGTTCGTAGTTTTTGCCATAGCCTAGATTGCATCGTAGCTTCGTTCTAGTTGCTGGTCAGTTGTGTTCGTCCTTTTGATCCTTTCAGTTTTGCTAGTAGGAGTCTAGGGTTTGTCTTTCTAGTTGTTACACAGAAAAAAAAGAAAAAAAGAGAGAGACATTGGCCAGAAGTTGCTGCTATCTATTGCTGGCATTGTATTATCTTGTATTTGCACTAGTAGTGAGCAATCTTGTGCCTGTATATCCTGAGCTTTTTGCTAGCGTCTCTCCCTGTGCATTGCAACACGAGCATTACTCCAACACATACGTCAAATCTACGCTCATTTTCAGAGTTGCAATTGCCCCATTTATCTCCACTGCATGAGTTTCTTTGGGTGTGTCTCACACGATCAGCACTAGGACTTGTCTTCGGTGTAGATAGGGTACCATACCTACAGCTCCACCAAATTTAATCCTGCTCTGTCATGTGGTAGCTCTTATACCCTGGTATTCACTTCATCACATCCGTGCACTAGCCTTCTATCCGACCTGGTAAGTGTGCATTACTATTCACTTTGGAACGGTAAGATTCCCTTTTCTTGTCAGTTCAGTGAGTTGTGAGTGTTCCACCCACACGATTTTTGATTTAGTGCACTAACCTGCTAATCATGTCTGAGAATGGTGTTGATGTGATGCAGAAAAAGGATGGTGACGAGTGTGTTACATGGAAGGAATATGAAGCTCTTCGTGATCATTTGACAGGGCTTATCCATAGATCCACTGACAATATTGATGCTGATATTCAAGCTATACACATGAAAGTGGATGCAACTGAAACTACAGTCAATGCTATGCAAACACAAGTCAATGATCTCCACACAAGCATACAACAATTGACAACTTCAGTCCATGGGCTGCGTGTAGCTATTGAGCAACGCCAACATGAGGGCCATGGAGATGATGATAGTGTCCATGGAGACAATGAAAACATGATGGGAAATAACGGCCGTGGGCGTGGCTTGCAAGGGCCTGGTCGTCCACCACCACTTGGTGCTCGACGTGTACCACTGCAGGAGGATGATGGTTTGGGTAAGCCTAAGTTCACAATTCCCAGATTTGAAGGCTCCACTGATGTAGAAGAGTACCTCACATGGGAGCTCAAGATGGAGAAATTATGGCGTTTGCATGATTACACTGAAGATAGGAAGATCAAGCTTGCTTCCTCAGAATTTGATGGTTATGCTTTGCGTTGGTGGGATACCATTGTGCGCGAATGACGAGAAGACAATGCGTTACCTATTCTTACTTGGCGCCATATGAAGGACATCATGCGAGCTCGTTTTGTTCCCACTAATTACTTGCGGACAGTTTATGATAAATTGACACAATTGAAGCAAGGTTCCCTGACGGTTGATGCATATTACATGGAGATGGAGATGTTGCTGCAGCGTGCACGAGTTAGAGAATCTGCTGAGATGACTATGCAACGTTTTCTCCATGGGCTGAAATATAACATCAAGGGTATTGTTAGGCATCACCAATACAATACAATGAACGAGCTCCTACACCATGCAAGAGAAGCTGAGTCCCAGTTGGCCGAAGAAGGTCAAATTAAAGCCCGTTATGCTACAGCGGGACGGTTCTCCAACAGAACACAGCTGCCTCCTTACACGCCTAGTGAGGGCGCTGCCAGCCGCCCCTTTTCTTCTGCAACAAAATCAGCCTCCACTGTTTCACAATCAAAGAAACCTGCTACTCCTGCTGCTAGCTCCGGTTCCAACATGTCTACAGCCCGTAACCGAGATATGCTCTGTCATACATGTGGAGGCAAGGGACACTTCAAGAGAGAGTGCCCAAACAGAAAAGTGATTATTGTGAACGATGACAATGAATATGAGACTAGAGACGACGCTGACCCATATGCTTCCGATGGTGATGGGTACGCAAGTGAGGGCGGCA
Source organism: Hordeum vulgare subsp. vulgare (assembly GCF_904849725.1). Lineage (NCBI taxonomy): Eukaryota > Viridiplantae > Streptophyta > Magnoliopsida > Poales > Poaceae > Hordeum > Hordeum vulgare. The sequence continues at coordinate 390,710,402 of NC_058522.1, forward strand.
TCGATGCCTTTGCTTCTCCCGCGCCCATTATTGTTGTCAAGCAGCGTGCCCTTAGTGTGCAGCCACATGCTGATTCACAGCGTTGCAATCTGTTCCAAACCAAAGCACTAGTTGGCCCCAACAAAGCTTGTAAGGTGATCATTGATGGAGGTAGCTACCGTAATCTTGCAAGCAAAGAATTATGTGCCAAGCTGAAATTGAAGTATTTGCCTCATCCAAACCCATACTACGTACAATGGCTGAGTGACAATGGAGAGATGAAAGTGAATCATATGGTGCGTGTGAATTTTGAAATAGGACCATACACGGATTCCATTGAGTTTGATGTGGTTCCTATGACTGTTTGCCATCTCTTGTTGGGTCGGCCATGGCTGTATGATCGCCATGTGCAACACAATGGCCGCGCCAACACTTATCACTTGGAGTTCAAGGGCAAGAAAATAAATCTACAGCCTATGTCACCACAGCAAATTGTGAATGAGTCTCGTCAGAAAACAGAAGTGAATATCGACCAGCCACCTGCACGAGAGAACCCCATGAGTGACAATATAACGAAAAGTGCGAGAGAGACTAGTTTGCTTCTATTAGCCACCAAAGAAGACATGAGAGAATTTAGAGAGGATTCTGTTGGAAATATGCCCTAGAGGCAATAATAAATTAGTTATTATTATATTTCTTAGTTCATGATAATCGTTTATTATCCATGCTATAATTGTATTGATTGGAAACACAATACTTGTGTGGATACATAGACAAAACACTGTCCCTAGTAAGCCTCTAGTTGACTAGCTCGTTGATCAAAGATGGTCAAGGTTTCCTGGCCATAGGCAAGTGTTGTCACTTGATAACGGGATCACATCATTAGGAGAATCATGTGATGGACTAGACCCAAACTAATAGACGTAGCATGTTGATCGTGTCATTTTGTTGCTACTGTTTTCTGCGTGTCAAGTATTTGTTCCTATGACCATGAGATCATATAACTCACGGACACCGGAGGAATGCTTTGTGTGTATCAAACGTCGCAACGTAACTGGGTGACTATAAAGATGCTCTACAGGTATCTCCGAAGGTGTTCGTTGAGTTAGTATAGATCGAGACTGGGATTTGTCACTCCGTGTGACGGAGAGGTATCTCGGGGCCCACTCGGTAATACAACATCACACACAAGCCTTGCAAGCAATGTAACTTAATGTAAGTTGCGGGATCTTGTATTACGGAACGAGTAAATAGACTTGCCGGTAAACGAGATTGAAATAGGTATGCGGATACTAACGATCGAATCTCGGGCAAGTAACATACCGAAGGACAAAGGGAATGACATACGGGATTATATGAATCCTTGGCACTGAGGTTCAAACGATAAGATCTTCGTAGAATATGTAGGATCCAATATGGGCATCCAGGTCCCGCTATTGGATATTGACCAAGGAGTCTCTCGGGTCATGTCTACATAGTTCTCGAACCCGCAGGGTCTGCACACTTAAGGTTCGACGTTGTTTTATGCGTATTTGAGTTATATGGTTGGTTACCGAATGTTGTTCGGAGTCCCGGATGAGATCACGGACGTCACGAGGGTTTCCGGAATGGTCCGGAAACGAAGATTGATATATAGGATGACCTCATTTGGTTACCGGAAGGTTTTCGTGCATTACCGGAAAAGTTTCGGGCTCATCGGTAGTGTACCGGGAGTGCCGGGAGGGGTGCCGGGGACCATCGGGAGGGGTGTCACGCCCCAAGGGGTCTCATGGGCTATGGGAAGAGATAAACCAGCCCCTAGTGGGCTGGAATAAGTTCCCACTAAAGCCCATAAGGTTTGAGAAGAAAAAAACACAAGGTGGAAAGAGTTTCCAAGTGGGAAGGTGGAATCCTACTCCAAGTAGGATTGGAGTAGGACTCCTCCACCTCCAATTTCGGCCAAACCTTTAGGTTTTGAGGCTGCCTCCTCCCCTCCCTCCCACCTATATATACGGAGGTTTTAGGGCTGATTTAAGACGACTTTCTCACGGCTGCCCGACCACATACCTCCATAGTTTTTCCTCTAGATCGCGTTTCTGCGGAGCTCGGGCGGAGCCCTGCTGAGACAAGATCATCACCAACCTCCGGAGCGCCGTCACGCTGCCGGAGAACTCTTCTACCTCTCCGTCTCTCTTGCTGGATCAAGAAGGCCGAGATCATCGTCGAGCTGTATGTGTGCTGAACGCGGAGGTGCCGTCCGTTCGGTACTAGATCGTGGGACTGATCGCGGGATTGTTCGCGGGGCGGATCGAGGGACGTGAGGACGTTCCACTACATCAACCGCGTTCTCTAACGCTTCTGCTGTACGATCTACAAGGGTACGTAGATCACTCATCCCCTCTCGTAGATGGACATCACCATGATAGGTCTTCGTGCGCGTAGGAAAATTTTTGTTTCCCATGCGACGTTCCCCTACAGTGGCATCATGAGCTAGGTTCATGCGTAGATGTCTTCTCGAGTAGAACACAAAAGTTTTTGTGGGCGGTGATGTGCGTTTTGCTGCCCTCCTTAGTCTTTTCTTGATTCCGCGGTATTGTTGGATTGAAGCGGCTTGGACCGACATTACTCGTACGCTTACGAGAGACTGGTTTCATCGTTACGAGTAACCCCCTTTGCTCAAAGATGACTGGCAAGTGACGGTTTCTCCAACTTTAGTTGAATCGGATTTGACCGAGGAGGTCCTTGGATGAGGTTAAATAGCAATTCATATATCTCCGTTGTGGTGTTTGCGTAAGTAAGATGTGATCCTACTAGATGCCCTTGGTCACCACGTAAAACATGCAACAACAAAATTAGAGGACGTCTAACTTGTTTTTGCAGGGTATGATTGTGATGTGATATGGCCAATGATGTGATGTGATATATTGGATGTATGAGATGATCATGTTGTAATAGAAATATCGACTTGCACGTCGATGGTACGGCAACCGGCAGGAGCCATAGGGTTGTCTTTATACTAACATATGTGCTTGCAGATGCGTTTACTATTTTGCTAGGATGTAGCTTTAGTAGTAATAGCATAAGTAGCACGACAACCCCGATGGCAACACGTTGATGGATGATCATGGTGTGGCGCCGGTGACAAGAAGATCGTGCCGGTGCTTTGGTGATGGAGATCAAGAAGCACGTGATGATGGCCATATCATGTCACTTATGAATTGCATGTGATGTTAATCCTTTTGTGCACCTTATTTTGCTTAGAACGACGGTAGCATTATGAGGTGATCTCTCACTAAAATTTCAAGACGAAATTGTGTTCTCCCCGACTGTGCACCGTTGCGACAGTTCTTCGTTTCGAGACACCACGTGATGATCGGGTGTGATAGACTCAACGTTCACATACAACGGGTGCAAAACAGTTGCACACGCGGAACACTCGGGTTAAGCTTGACGAGCCTAGCATGTGCAGACATGGCCTCGGAACACATGAGACCGAAAGGTCGAGCATGAATCGTATAGTTGATATGATTAGCATAGGGATGCTTACCAGTGAAACTATTCTCGACTCACGTGATGATCGGACTTGAGATAGCGGATTTGGATCATGTACCACTCAAATGACTAGAGAGATGTACTTTTTGAGTGGGAGTTCATAAGTAATATGATTAATTGAACTAATTGTCATGAACATAGTCTAATGGTCTTTGCGAATTACGATGTAGCTTGCGCTATAGCTCTACTGTTTTTATATGTTCCTAGAGAAAATTTAGTTGAAAATTGATAGTAGCAACCTTTGCAGACTGAGTCTGTAAAACCGAGGATTGTCCTCATTGCTACGCAGAAGGCTTATGTCCTTAATGCACCACTCGGTGTGCTGCACCTCGAGCGTCGTCTGTGGATGCTATGAACATCCGACATACACGTTACTGATGACTACACGATAGTTCAGTGCAAGATACTTGATGGCTTAGAAGCAAGGCGCCGAAAACGTTGTAAAACGTCACGGAACATAAGTGATGTTCCGAAGAGATGAAATTGTGATTTCATGCTTGTGCCCTTGTTAAGAGGTACGAGACCTCCAAACAAGATTCTTTGTCCACAAAGTAAAGGAGAAAAGCTCAATCGTTGAGCATGTGCTCAGATTGTCTGAGTACGACAATCACTTGAATCAAGTGGGAGTTAATCTTCCAGATGAGATAGTGATGGTTCTCCAAAGTCACTGCCACCAAGCTATGAGAGCTTCGTGATGAACTATAACATATCAAGGATAGATACAATGATCCTTGAGCGGTTCGTGATGTTTTTACACTGCGAAAGTAGAAATCAAAAGGGAGCATCAATAGTTGATGGTTAGTAAAACCACTAAGTTTCAAGAAAGGCGAGGGCTAGAAGGGATACTTCGTGAAACGGCAAAACAGTTGCTGCGCTAATGAAGGGACCCAAGACTAAACCCAAACCCGAGACTAAGTGCTTCTGTAATGAGGGGAACAGTCACTGAGGCGGAGCAACTCTAGATACTTGGTAGATAAGAAGGCTGGCAAAAGTCGAGAGAAGTATATTTGATATACATAATGTTGATGTGTACTTTACTAGTACTCCTAGTAGCACGAGGGTATTGGATACCAGTTCGGTTGCTAAGTGATTAGTAACGCGAAATGAAAGCTACGGCGTAAACGGAGACTAGCTAAAGGCGAGGTGACGATACGTGTTGGAAGTGTTTCCAAGGTTGATATGATCAAATGTCGCACGCTCCCTCTACCATCGGGATTGGTGTTAAACCGAAATAATTGTTATTTGGTGCTTGCGTTAAGCATGAACATGATTGGATCATGTTTGTTGCAATACGATTATTCATTTAAAGAGAATAATGGTTACTCTGTTTGCTTGAATAATCACCTTTAATGGTTTATTGAATCTCGATCGTAGTGTTACACATGTTCATAATATTGGTGCCAAAAGATACGAGGTAGTGATGATAGTACCACTTACTTGTGGCACTGCCGCTTGAGTCATGTTAGTATAAATTGCATGAAGAGGCTCCATGCTGATGGATCTTTATACTCACTTGATTTTGAATCACTAGTGACATGCAAATCATACCACATGAGCAAGGCCTTATTTTCATTGAGATGAAACAAGATAGTAACTTGTTGGAAGTGATACATTTGATGTATGTAGTCCAATGAGTGCTGAGGCACGCAGTGGATATCATTATGTTCTTACTTCACTGACGACTTGAGTAGATACAGGAGTATTTACTTAATGAGTCACAAGTCTGAAATATTGAAAAGTTCAATTCTGTTTCAGAGTGAAGTTCGTCGTAACAAAAGGATAAACTGTCTACGATATGATCATAGAAATGAATATCTGAGTTACGAGTTTTGGTACGCAGTTAAGACAATGTGGAAGTTGTTTCGCAGTTCATGCCACCTGGAACATCATAGTGTGATGATGTGTCTGAACATCATAGCCACGCACTATTTGGTATGATGCATACTATGATGTCTCTTATCGATTTACCACTATCGTTTATGGGTTATGCATTAGAGACAACCGCACTCACTTTAAATAGGGCACCGCGTATTTCCGTTGAGATGACACAGTATAGACTGAGGTTTAGAGAAATCTAAACTGTCGTTTCTTGAAAGTTTGGGGCTTCGACACTTATGTGAAAAAGTTTCAGTCTGATAAGCTCGAACCCAAAGCGGATAAATGCATCTTCATAGGATATCCAAAACAGTTGGGTACATCTCCTATCTCAGATCCGAAAGCAAAGTGTTTGTTTCTAGAAACGGATCCTTTCTCGAGGAAAGGTTTCTCTCGAAAGAATTGAGTGGGAGGGTAGTAGAACTTGATGAGGTTATTGAACCATCACTTCATCCAGTGTGTAGCAGGGCGCAGGAAGTTGTTCATGTGGCGCCTACACCAATTGAAGTGGAAGCTGATGATGATGATCATTGAGCTTCGAATCAAGTTACTACAAACCTCGTAGGTCGACAAGGTCGCGTACTGCTGCAGAGTAGTACGGTAACCCTGTCTTGGAGGTCATGTTGTTGAGCAACTGTGAACCTGCGAGTTATGGAGAAAGCGATGGTGGGCCCGGATTCCGACAAATGGCTGGAAGCCATGAAATCCGAGAGAGGATCCATGTATGAAACCAAAGTGTAGACTTTGGAAGAACTACTTGATGGTCATAGGACTATTGAGTAAAGATGGATCTTTAAAAGAAGACAGACGATGATGGTGATAAGTCACTATTAAGAAAAGCTCGACTTGTCGCAAAGATGTTTTCGACAAGATCAAACAGTTGACTATGATGAGACTTTCTCACTCGTAGCGATGCTAAAGGTCTGTTAGAATTATGTTAGTTGTTGATGCATTATTTATGAAATATTGCACGTAGGATGTCAAAACATTGTTTCCTCGACGGTTTCCTTGAGCAAACATTGTATGTGATACAACCAGAAGGTTTTGTCGATCCTAAAAGATACTAGCAAGTATGCAAGCTCCAGTGATCCTTCAAAGGACTAGTGCAAGCATCTCGGAGTTGGAATATACACTTTGATGAGATGATCAAGGATTTTGGGTTTGTACAAGGTTTATGAGAAACTTGTATTTCCAAAGAAGTGAGTGGGAGCACTATAGAATTTCTGATAGGTATATGTGGTTGACATATTGTGGATCAGAAGTAATGTAGAATTTCTGTAAAGCATACAAGGTTGTTTTGAAAGAAGTTTTCAAAGGAGTACCTGGATTACGCTACTTGAACGTTGAGCATCAAAGATCTATGGAGATAGATCGAAAAGCGCTTAATGGAAGTTTCAACAAGATGCATGCCTTGACAAGTTTTTGAAAGGAGTTCAAAATAGATCAGCAAAGAAGGAGTTCTTGGTTGCGTTGTGAGGTGTGAATTTGAGTAAGACTCAAAACCCGACCCCGGCAGAATAAAGAGAATAGACGAAGGTCGTCTTCTATGCCTTAGCCGTAGAATCTAAAGTATGCCATGCTATGTACCGCACCTGATGTGTGCCTTGACTCAAAGTATGTTGAGAGGTACAGAGAGTGATCCATGATTGAATCACTAGCAGCGGTCAAAATTTATCCTTAGTAACTAATGGACTAAGGAATTTTTCTTGATTATGGAGGTGGTTGAAGAGTTCGTCGTAAAGGGTTACGTCGATGTAAGCTTTGACACTAATCCGAATAACTATGAGTAGTGAAACGGATTCGTATAGTAGAGTAGATATTTGGAGTATTTCCGAATAGTACATAGTAGCAGCATCTATAAGATGACATAAAGATTTGTAAAGAGCACACGGATCTGAAAGTTTCAGAACCGTTGACTAAAACCTCTCTCACGAGCAAGACGTGATCAGACCCCATAACTATATGGGTGTTGGATTCGTTGGAATCACATGGTGATGTGAACTAGATTATTGACTCTAGTGCAAGTGGGAGACTGTTGGAAATATGCCCTAGAGGCAATAATAAATTAGTTATTATTATATTTCTTAGTTCATGATAATCGTTTATTATCCATGCTATAATTGTATTGATTGGAAACACAATACTTGTGTGGATACATAGACAAAACACTGTCCCTAGTAAGCCTCTAGTTGACTAGCTCGTTGATCAAAGATGGTCAAGGTTTCCTGGCCATAGGCAAGTGTTGTCACTTGATAACGGGATCACATCATTAGGAGAATCATGTGATGGACTAGACCCAAACTAATAGACGTAGCATGTTGATCGTGTCATTTTGTTGCTACTGTTTTCTGCGTGTCAAGTATTTGTTCCTATGACCATGAGATCATATAACTCACGGACACCGGAGGAATGCTTTGTGTGTATCAAACGTCGCAACGTAACTGGGTGACTATAAAGATGCTCTACAGGTATCTCCGAAGGTGTTCGTTGAGTTAGTATAGATCGAGACTGGGATTTGTCACTCCGTGTGACGGAGAGGTATCTCGGGGCCCACTCGGTAATACAACATCACACACAAGCCTTGCAAGCAATGTAACTTAATGTAAGTTGCGGGATCTTGTATTACGGAACGAGTAAATAGACTTGCCGGTAAACGAGATTGAAATAGGTATGCGGATACTAACGATCGAATCTCGGGCAAGTAACATACCGAAGGACAAAGGGAATGACATACGGGATTATATGAATCCTTGGCACTGAGGTTCAAACGATAAGATCTTCGTAGAATATGTAGGATCCAATATGGGCATCCAGGTCCCGCTATTGGATATTGACCAAGGAGTCTCTCGGGTCATGTCTACATAGTTCTCGAACCCGCAGGGTCTGCACACTTAAGGTTCGACGTTGTTTTATGCGTATTTGAGTTATATGGTTGGTTACCGAATGTTGTTCGGAGTCCCGGATGAGATCACGGACGTCACGAGGGTTTCCGGAATGGTCCGGAAACGAAGATTGATATATAGGATGACCTCATTTGGTTACCGGAAGGTTTTCGTGCATTACCGGAAAAGTTTCGGGCTCATCGGTAGTGTACCGGGAGTGCCGGGAGGGGTGCCGGGGACCATCGGGAGGGGTGTCACGCCCCAAGGGGTCTCATGGGCTATGGGAAGAGATAAACCAGCCCCTAGTGGGCTGGAATAAGTTCCCACTAAAGCCCATAAGGTTTGAGAAGAAAAAAACACAAGGTGGAAAGAGTTTCCAAGTGGGAAGGTGGAATCCTACTCCAAGTAGGATTGGAGTAGGACTCCTCCACCTCCAATTTCGGCCAAACCTTTAGGTTTTGAGGCTGCCTCCTCCCCTCCCTCCCACCTATATATATGGAGGTTTTAGGGCTGATTTAAGACGACTTTCTCACGGCTGCCCGACCACATACCTCCATAGTTTTTCCTCTAGATCGCGTTTCTGCGGAGCTCGGGCGGAGCCCTGCTGAGACAAGATCATCACCAACCTCCGGAGCGCCGTCACGCTGCCGGAGAACTCTTCTACCTCTCCGTCTCTCTTGCTGGATCAAGAAGGCCGAGATCATCGTCGAGCTGTATGTGTGCTGAACGCGGAGGTGCCGTCCGTTCGGTACTAGATCGTGGGACTGATCGCGGGATTGTTCGCGGGGCGGATCGAGGGACGTGAGGACGTTCCACTACATCAACCGCGTTCTCTAACGCTTCTGCTGTACGATCTACAAGGGTACGTAGATCACTCATCCCCTCTCGTAGATGGACATCACCATGATAGGTCTTCGTGCGCGTAGGAAATTTTTTGTTTCCCATGCGACGTTCCCCTACAGATTCTACAACCATGCCTCTCGTGCTTATGTACAAAGGCGAGGTTTTAGTTTCTAATGATATGCAACCTGTTTCTCTTGGTGTGTCTGCTGTTTTGCAGGAATTTGGCGATGTGTTTCCGGAGGAGGTACCAGCGGGGCTACCACCATTGCGTGGAATTGAGCATCAAATTGATCTCATACCCGGCGCTACCCTCCCCAACCGAGCGCCATACAGGACCAACCCCGAAGAAATGAAGGAAATACAGAAGCAAGTGCAAGCACTACTAGACAAAGGGTATATTCGTGTTTCTCTTAGTCCTTGTGCGGTTCCTGTTATTTTGGTGCCTAAGAAAGATGGTACATGGTGTATGTGCGTCGATTGTAGAGCTATTAACAACATCACTATTCGATATCGTCATCCTATTCCACGCTTAGAGGATATGCTAGATGAGTTGAGTGGTGCTGCTGTTTTCTCTAAAATTGATTTGCGTAGTGGTTATCATCAAATTAGGATGAAAGAAGGGGATGAATGGAAAACTGCTTTCAAAACTAAATTTGGTTTATATGAGTGGCTAGTTATGCCTTTTGGTCTTACTAATGCACCTAGTACATTCATGAGATTAATGCATCATGTTTTGAGAGAGTTTATTGGTCGTTTTGTGGTTGTATATTTTGATGACATACTTATTTACAGCCGCAATGAATCTGAACATTGTGATCATATTAGACAAGTTTTGCAAGTGTTGCGTGATGCTAAATTGTATGCTAATCTTGAGAAGTGCACATTTGCAAAAGATAAGGTCATATTTCTGGGATACGTTGTATCTAAGCATGGAGTACAAGTCGATTCATCTAAAATTGAAGCAATTCAAAATTGGCCTACTCCCATGAATGTTAGTCAAGTACGAAGTTTTCACGGTCTTGCTGGTTTCTACCGGCGTTTTGTGAAAGACTTTAGTACTCTTGTTGCACCATTGAATGAATTAACTAAGAAAGGAGTGCCTTTTGTTTGGGGCGCTGCACAAGATCATGCATTTGATGAGCTAAAACGTTTGCTTACTTCTGCACCATTACTTGCACTACCAGATTTTTCTAAGCAATTTGAAGTTGAATGTGATGCTAGTGGTATAGGAATTGGTGGTGTGTTGATGCAAGAAGGTAGACCTATTTCTTATTTCAGCGAGAAACTTTCTGGTGCTAGATTGAATTATCCTATTTATGACAAAGAATTGTATGCGCTTGTTAGAGTTCTTGAAGTTTGGCAACATTATTTGTGGCCAAAAGAATTTATCATACATTCTGATCATGAAGCTTTAAAATATCTGAAAGCTCAATCTAATTTGCATAGGCGCCTCGCTAAGTGGGTTGAGTTCATTGAGTCGTTTCCCTACATAATTAAGCATAAGAAAGGGAAATATAATGTTGTTGCTGATGCTCTCTCTAGGAAGAACATGTTATTGACACATCTTGATGTTAAAATTCCTGGTTTAGAGAGCTTGTGTGATTTGTATGCAACTGATCATGATTTTGCTGAACCATATCGTTTGTGTATGCTTCGACACGCATGAGACAAGTACCACATACATGATAGATTTTTGTTTCGTGCTAACAAACTATGTGTTCCAGACTCGTCGGTGCGTTTGCTGTTGTTGCAGGAATCACATACAGGAGGATTGATGGGTCATTTTGGGCGTGAGAAGACATTGCTCATGCTAGCTGATCACTTTTATTGGCCCAAGATGAGGCGTGACGTGGACAGGTTTGTTAGGCGCTGCATTACATGTAACAAGTCCAAGTCAAAACTAAAGCCTCACGGTTTGTATACGCCACTACCTGCACCTACCACACCATGGGAAGATATCAATATGGATTTTGTGTTAGGTTTGCCACGCACTAAAAGAGGTCATGATTCTATATTTGTGGTAGTGGATAGATTTTCAAAGATGGCACATTTTATTGCATGCCACAAAAGCGACGATGCGTCGCATATTGCTAACCTGTTTTTCAGGGACATCGTACGCTTGCATGGAGTGCCAAAGACAATTGTTTCTGACAGGGACGTGAAGTTTATGAGCTACTTCTGGAAGACCCTATGGGGAAAGCTAGGAACGAAGCTGCTGTTCAGTACTACATGTCATCCCCAAACGGATGGTCAAACGGAGGTGGTGAATCGCACATTGTCCCAATTGCTGCGAGCTATGATCAAGAAAAATCTACGTGAGTGGGAGGAGTGTTTGCCACATGTTGAGTTTGCATATAACAGAGCGGTGCACACTACTACCCAGCTTTGTCCTTTTGACGTGGTGTATGGCTTCAAACCAATCACACCGCTAGATTTGCTGCCTCTTCCATTGCATGAGAGAGTAAATATGGAGGCATCAAAAAGAGCAGATTATGTGAAGAAAATTCATGAGAGGACACAAGCGGCTATTGAGAAGAAAGGCAAGTACGTTGCTGCTGCAAGAAACCACTCAAGAAAGCAAGTTTTGTTTCAGCCTGGAGATATGGTTTGGGTGCATCTGCGCAAGGATAGGTTCCCACAGCTGCGGCGTTCCAAGTTGTTGCCGCGTGGTGCTGGTCCTTACAAGGTGCTAGCCAAGATAAATGACAATGCCTACTCGATTGATATTCCTATTGCTGAGTTTGGTGGTGCTAGCAACAACTTCAACGTTGCTGATTTGTCACCATATGATGGAGAGGACCTTGGAGCGTCGAGGTCGACGCCTTTTGATGGGGGGGGGAGATGATGAGGACATCCCTACACTTGACCCACCTCCAACCTATGATGATGATCACCAAGTGGCTGCAAAGAAGACGTCCAATGATGAAATCAGAATTGGACCTATCACAAGAGCTCGTGCAAAGATAATAGAACAACAGGTGAATTCTCTCTTAGTTGAATATGCTATTTATTTTAATGAGAGCTTTGTACTGCCTAAGTCTTTGAGTGTTTGCATATTCAGGTGCATGGGAGAAGAAGGCATAGCACGAGGGAGCGGGGAGTTGCAGCAAGAGGAGCATGACGTGGAGTACAAGCAAGAGGGCGCGAGGGAGGAGAGGCAGTGAGGCGCTAACGTCAAGGAGGAGGATCCCCTCGTCGAGTAACACCAGGCGCACCAACACCATGTTGCAGCGCCATACCTCAAGTACATGGCCTGCGTGCCAAGGGGCTGAACCCAAGTTGGGTCAGTTTGTATCAAGTTGAGTCGAACCACGTTTTGAGTCGACCAGTTTAGGTTGCACCAAGTCAGGAGGACCAGGCTGGGCGCACCAGACCTAGCCCCCCCCCCCCTGGGCGCATCACCCAGCCCCTCTTATATAGAGGGCTGCTCTCAGATTAGATAGATAGACCACATTTAAGATAAACCCTAGTTCATGAGACTGCTATAAGCATTCATCTTGAATTCTTGTCTCCAATTCGTATCGATCTGGAGATTATATACTACAAGTTAAGTGTGATCTGCTGTTCCATTGGGAATTAGTATATTGCAATTCTAACCGTCTCGTGGTCGACGGCTACGTTGCGCAAGTGTGTGAAGTTGTGAATATCCGAAGGGTAGAGAGCTGCTGCATTGGCATCAGGGATCTAGCGAGGAGAGATCATCGGTGACACCAAGCTATCTAACCACCATCATCATCTACGTCAAGTGTGTGAAGTTGTGAATATCCGAAGGGTAGAGAGCTGCTGCATTGGCATCAGGGATCTAGCGAGGAGAGATCATCGGTGACACCAAGCTATCTAACCACCATCATCATCTACGTTACCGCTCATTGAGAAGATCGGGCTACCCCATATCATAAAGTGCATAAGTAAAGGGTTCGGGTAAGAGATAACCGAGGTACGCGGAGACGATGATGTATCCCGAAGTTCACACCCTTGCGGATGCTAATCTCCGTTGGAGCGGTGTGGAGGCACAATGCTCCCCAAGATGCCACTAAGGCCACCGTAATCTCCTCACGCCCTCACACAATGCAAGATGCCGTGATTCCACTAAGGGACCCTTGAGGGCGGTCACCGAACCCGTACAAATGGCAAACCTTGGGGGCGGTTACCGAACCCGTACACGTGGCAACCCTTGGGGGCGGTTACCGGTACCCGTACAAATTGCTCGAGGCTATCTCCACAACCTAATTGGAGGCCCCGACGCTTGCCCGGAGCTTCACACCACAATGATTGAGCTCCGAGACACCACCAAGCTTCTAGGATGCCAAAGCATCCACGAAGAACAATATCTAGGGTACTAAGTACCAAAGGTAGTAAGCTTCTCAACCTTCACTTCCACGTATCACCGTGGAGAACTCAAACCGATGCAACCAATGCAATGGCAAGAACACACGAAGTGGTCAAGTCTCTCACACTCAAATCCCTCCACAACAACGAAAGCTATGGAGAAATATGAGAGGAAGAACAAGGAGCTCACAAAGAACTCCAAGATCAAGATCCAAGGGGTTCCCCTCACATAGAGGAGAAAGTGATTGGTGGAGATGTGGATCTAGATCTCCTCTCTCTTTTCCCTCAAGAACAAGCAAGAATCATTGGAGGGATTGAGAGTAAGCAAGCTCTAAGAATGTCAACAATGGAGGTAGAACAAGAGCTCAACGAATGGATAAGGCCAAGGGGGAAGAAGACCCCCTTTATATAGTGGGGGAAGGAATCAGACCGTTACCCCCACTCTCTGCCCGAGCTCCAGCGGTACTACCGCTGGCACCCCAGCGGTAGTACCGCTGACTACAGCGGTACTACCGCTGGGCCCCTGGTAGTGCAAAGGCACTACCACCGCCAAGAAAGTCTTTGCAAAAATGTCCGTCCACGAACAACCGCTAGGCAGGCGGTACTAAGCTCCTGGAGCGGTACTACCGCTGACCAGGGGCGGTACTATCGCCAGCCAGCGGTACTACCGCCAACTCTAACGGTACTACCGCTAGGTCCAGCGGTACTACCGCTCGCCACTGAAACAGCCATAACTTTCGCATACGAGCTCCGAATCGAGCAAACCCAAGCTTGTTGGATTCAGGACGACAAGAGCTATCTTAAGACCATGCAGATATGAGTCCTATATGAAAATGCCAATGATATAGAGATGTGAGTCCTCTATGAATGAAGAACCGGCAAAAACTCCAACATCGAAAACATCATAGTAGATGCATATGGACTCCATTTTCGATGAACTCGAGCCTGTCACGAAGATGACCATAAGCTCTAAAACTCACAAAGAGAAACACCAAACAAGAACCAAGAAGTATGATGCAAGGATGCAAATGGTTTGAGCTCTCAACGAACGATACGATCAAGCTACTCACTTGAGAGCCCCCCTTGATAGTACAACAATCTATCCTAAACAGAAAACCTATCAAGGGCAAACCTATACCTTGCACCTCGTCCTCTTGAGCTAGAAGATGATGATCTTGGCTTCCTCAAGATGGACTACCTTTCTTGATTGCGTTGGCTTGATGAAGACTAGTTGATTGCTCCCCCATACTCACTATGGGTGAGCCACTCTTCAGCATATCTTCACAAGTCCATTGCCACCACAATGGACGGCAAGCTTCAAGCATGATATCTTCGTGCTGATCCACTTGAAATTGCACATCGCAATCTTGATGACGATCACAACTTGACGTCATACTTCATGGGTTGTATGAGATCTTCCCTTTGACGCAAGCCCATGGAAACACACCTAACCCCCACATAGAACTCTCACGAAGACCATGGGTTAGTACACAAACACGTAATGGACAATGCTTACCATACCATGGGATCACTTGATCCCTCTCGGTACATCTTGTACGCTTTGTGTGTTGATCATCTTGATTTGCTCTTTGTCTGAGATCTTGATCAACCATGTGTCTCTATGACCATTCTATGGATAATACCTTGAATACCACCTTGGTCATCATATAAACTCCTTGAACCCAACAGATGGACTTCAAGAAGTGCCTATGGACAAATCCTATAAATATAACTTAAGGCAACCATTAGTCCATAGGAATTGTCATCAATTACCAAAACCGCATATGGAGATATATGCTCTAACATTCTCCCCCATTTTGGTAATTGATGACAACTACTTCAAGAGAGTTTATATAAGGAAATAAGCATAACCAACCGCACACATACAAAGCAATAATGCATGCGTGCAAGATGTAAATGCTTACGCAATAAAAGCAAACCCCTCTAAACATATCCAAAGTAAACTCTCTAAACTTCTCCCCCATTGGCATCGATTGCCAAAATGGACGAAAAGTTTAGAAAGCCAATATATTTGGTGGTCCTCAAAAAAGTGTGTACTTCTCAGCAAATGAGTGCCAAGAAATACACAAATACAATGATAAGTAGTTGGAGGAAAACAAACTATATTGAGGACCCAAAGATTGCAAATAAAAGAATCGTATGCCACAAGGACATACCACAATAGAGGCAAGCAATCAAAAGATACCGGATGGGACAAACAATCATATGGTCCTTCGAACCACATGAATAAAAGATATTATGATAAAAGCAACGGAGTGTTTTATCAAAACTAGAGAAGCTCCCCATGATTTGTGCACTAATAGGAGATTTTTGTATATGATACAAGTGCACAAAATAGGATCGTTGCTCCCCCAAAATTAATAAAAACACACAATGGGTGCAAGAAGAAAGATGAGACAATAAGCAAATCTCTTGCACAAAACAAGTGTTTGAGCAACATGTAAAAGAAGCAACTTAAGATTAGGCTCAACCAAAATAATGTGTGTGAGTCATGGCAAGGCACTTGAGAAGACTAAGATAAGGATGAACATTACTCATCAACATAGTCTTGATGAAATGAGACACAAAGTGCAAGACATATCATTCCCACACACACATACTAGAAAATGGGTTCACAAGCTTACTAATAAACAAAATAAGAACCAACGCTTGTGACAACCCATGGTGAAGAAAGGAAATAAGAGCCTTGTCAAGAGAGGAGGGATACCAATCGAAATGGCAAAACCCTCATCAAGACAGGCATGAGGAAAAATAATCTTCACGGCCAAAGAGTGCATCAAGATGTAGGAAAATAAGATACACACTCAAGACAAATCCTTTCACGAAGCCACCAAAAACTGAAAAAGGAAATGCAACGGTGGACGTAAAAGAAAAGAGGATATAAATTAGAGATGTAACTTCTCTCATGTGTAAAAGATTCTAAGTAGAAGACAATCATGATGATATATATCCACAAAGAAGAATGTACACACAAAATGGTTACAAGAAGGAACAAACTAGATATCCAAAAGGAAGTCATAAATATATCAATAAGATCTTTTGCTTGGAAGCCCTTTGTAAGAGATGAGTTCTCGTTCGAAACCCTGATACTTCAAGAGAGATTGTCCGTTTTGTACACGAAGTGCATCCAGTTTTTGTCGTAGCCCTCTCAACTTTTTAACACATGCTATGTGGGTGAAATGATGATAGCATGCCAACTTTCAACATTTTTAGAGTTCATTTGTAGTGCTTTTCAATTTCAGGGTCAACTAGCTCAAAAAAATAAGTAAATGCACGAAATATACCAAATGAAGTCACAAATTGTTGAAATTTTGTGACGTGCCTTTGAATGGTGCATTTTGAACACACAAAAAGTATGGAGTTCAAATAAGTTCAAAAAAATGAAATCCCTTTGTAAGAGATGAGTTCTCGTTCGAAACCCTGATACTTCGAGAGAGATTGTCCGTTTTGTACACGAAGTGCATCCAGTTTTTGTCGTAGCCCTCTCAACTTTTTAACACATGCTATGTGGGTGAAATGATGATAGCATGCCAACTTTCAACATTTTGAGAGTTCATTTGTAGTGCTTTTCAATTTCAGGGTCAACTAGCTCAAAAAAAAGTAAATGCACGAAATATACCAAATGAAGTCAGAAATTGTTGAAATTTTGTGATGTGCCTTTGAATGGTGCATTTTGAACACACAAAAAGTATGGAGTTCAAATAAGTTCAAAAAACCATATTATGAAATTAAATATTATCATTGACGATTCATCTCTATTATGAAATTAAATATATCAAAAAACCATTGCAGAACATATGACCAAATTAATACAAGTTCATCATCACATTAAAGCCAAAGAACAGTAGTGATGTTATTATTGCAAAAAATAAATACATAAAGTTCTCTCATAAAACAACATACAACTATGTAAAACATTTAAATGCAACAACAAACGCGATCAAAATCGCAACTAAGGTAACAATTGACCCAACAACATAATGATACCAAGCCTCTTTATCAATGGCATATTTTCTAATATTCCTAATCTTCAAGCGCATTTCATCCATCTTCAAGCGCATTGCATCCATCTTCAACCGCATCGCATCGATCTTCATCTTGCGATCATCGATGACACCGACAACATGCAACTCCAGTTCCATATTCTTATCCTCAATTATTTTCAATTTTTTCTTCAAGTATTTGTTTTCTTTTTCAACCAAATTTAACTTCTCGACGAGAATTTTTATGTGGGTTGGAATTTACGGTTCACATACCTCCTAGATTAAAAAATATATGTCACGTTGGTCGTCATAATTGTCATAAACACTAAATAAAACAAATAGTTATAAAACATAATATATACCACATCCGAATCATAGACAGGACGAGGGCCGACGGAGGCGGATACCAAAACCATCGCACTATATAATAACAAAAAGTAATGAAAGTGAGTAATTTATACAAGTATGTATCTAAATCATACAAGTAAGATTTTTTTTCTTTTAAAAAGAAGATAAGAACAAGAGGCTCACCACGGTGGTGCTCGCGACGAGATCGGCACGAGGCGATCGACAATGGTGAGGACGGACACGGGACGACACCCTACGCATGTGCAGACTCTAAGAAGTTAATTTGAGCATTTGAAATGAGCTACACTAGCAGTGACAAATGAAAGGATGAAGTAGCTAACCTTTTAAAACACTTGTGCAGTTGGTGCATGGCCAAACCTAGACAAATATTAAGGAAAATGGAGCTTGGAGGTCGAGCTTGGAGAGGAGAAAGCTTAAGTAGAGTGGCTCGGGCATTTCATCGAACACGTCATGTGCATGAACTAGAGTGGCAAGAGCATGGCATGGTCACACTTCAACAACCAAAAAACAGGGGATATGGTGGGCAGGGGCGAGGGTTTATATAGGCAACACTCTAGTCCCGGCTTTTGTCTAAAACCGGGACTAATAGCCTAACCTTTAGTCCCGGTTCTTTCCATGCCCCGGGACTAAAGGCCCCTGCTTCCCGCCTTCTGGTCTGCCGAAAAAGGGCCTTTAGTCCCGGGTGGAGCCACGACCCGGGACTAAAGGGGGTCTTTAGTCCCGGTTCGAGCCACGCACCG
The DNA here is from genome assembly GCF_904849725.1 of Hordeum vulgare subsp. vulgare. Classification (NCBI taxonomy): domain Eukaryota; kingdom Viridiplantae; phylum Streptophyta; class Magnoliopsida; order Poales; family Poaceae; genus Hordeum; species Hordeum vulgare. Next base: position 390,728,954 of record NC_058522.1, read on the forward strand.
GGACTAAAGATCCACCTGTATAAGCGGGAGTTGGAAAATTTCCAACCCAAATCGTCCATTTCTCTTCTTCTTCCTCTCGTTCTCCTGCCCGGCGCGGCACAACGACGAACTCGACGACGCCGTCAGGCTGCCCGCCGTCCTGCTCGCCGCCGCCTGCCGTCCTCCTCACCTTCGCCGTCGTCCTGCTCGCCGTCGTCGTCATCCTCGCCGCGTGCAGCCCTCCTCGCCGTGCGCCGCCGTCCTCCTCGCCGCGCGCCGTCGACACCTCCGGCCGGTAAGCCCCCCGCCCCCTCCTCCCCAACACTCCGGCCAGTAGAAGAAAAGAATAAAAAGGAGAAGAAAATAAGAAAAAGGAGAAGAAAGGAAGAAAAAGGAGAAGAAAGGAAGAAAAAGGAGAAGAAAGGAAGAAAAAGGAGAAGAAAGGAAGAAAAAGGGAAGGAGAAGAAAAGAAGAAAAAGGAGAAGAAAAGAAGAAAAGGGGAAGAAAGGAAGAAAAAGGAGAAGAAACGAAGAAAAAGGAGAACAAAGGAAGAAAAAGGGAAGAAAAGAAGAAAAATATTTTTTTTGTCATTTAATTCCTATTGTTATTAGGTTTGTTCTAGATTATTAGGGTTAGTAATATGTAGAATTAGGAAAAAGGAAAATAAAAAGAGGAGGAGAAGAAAAGAAGAAAAAGGAGAATAAGAAGAGGAGGAGAGGAGAAGAAGAGGAAAAATAGAAGAAGAGGAGAAGTATAGAAGAAGAGAAAAAATTAGAAGAGGAGGAGAGGAGAAGTAGAAGAAGAGAAGAGGAGAAGTAGTAGAAGAAGAGGAGAAGTAGAAGTAGAAGAAGAAGTAGAAGAAGAGGAGAAATAGAAGAAGAGGAAAACTTAGTTTAGGGTTACAAGAAGAAGAAATATTTTTTTTGTCATTTAATTTTGCTATTGTATAGTGTATATGCTTAAGTGTTAATAGTGTTTCTTAGATTATTGCTTAATTTTGCTATTGTATATGCTTAAGTGTTAATAGTTTAATTTTGCTATTGTATATGCTTAAGTGTTAATAGTTTATTTTTAGCAAGAAAATTAATAGAACTAGTTTAATTTTGCTATTGTATATGCTTAAGTGTCCGGGACTGGGCTCCGCCCGACTGGTATTTTAGAGTTTAGGTTCTAGCCAAGACCCGGGACTAAAGGTCCTCCTATATAAAACGACACTTTGAAGTTTCCAACCCTTCTTATATAGTTTGCTAGTTTATTAGTTAATCAAATGTCCGTTTTTTGCAGAACTATGGATCCACATATCAGGAACCTCGAAGAGGAAGAACTTCTCGAAGATATAATCAAAGACGGCCCCGACGTTGAACCAGCTGAATCTCCGTCGTCATATCTAAACGCCTACCGATATGGAATGGAGGTCGAGCGACACGAAGATGAAGCCGATGGGCAGGAGATAGGTCCAATGACGGAGAAGGTGATAGCTCCACTGATGGAGAAGCCGGTGGAGAAGCCGGTGAAGAAATAATAAAGTCCGGCGAGGTATACATATGATGTTCGACAATCACTTGTAATATGTGAAAAATATTGGAGATAGCTCTATATTGTATACATATACATTCACTTGACGAATGTTTCTCCCTCTTAGGCCTCCACATAGAGCAAAGCTACGAAACGAGGCCCGACTAGAAAGTTGGATGCACGGACGCATTACACCTTTGAGGTGATATTGCCTACGGGCGAACCCAAGCTTCCTAAGAATGCTGCTGACACATTCAAGAAGCAATGCGGAGTTCTCGTTAGGGATCACGTCCCGATCAGCGTTCGGGAGTGGAACAAGCGCAAAGGGGCAGCCGATAGTGACTATGTCGCCGAAAGGTACAAAGATAATCTTTGGAATGATCTCATGTCACATTTCAACCTGCCAGAATGTGAGAATGAAGACGCCTCAGACAAACTGAGGGCCAAAGTCAAGAAGTGGACTCTAAAGAAGATGGCCGAACTGTTCCATAGCTGGAAGAAAAAGCTATGGAAAAACTATCTGAAGACAAAGAAAGTGCGAGTATTCGAGGGGTATCTAGCCAAGGAGGCGAATCACTGGAAGGCATTTCAAGAGTACAAGGAGTCAGAAGATGCCCAGACATTATGAGAAAAGAACAAGATAAATGCCGACAAGAAGAAATATCACCACAAGCTGGGGCCAGGGGGCTATGAGACTGCCATCCCAAAGTGGGATAAGAAAGAGCAAGATCTGCTAGATAAAGGCATCGTACCTGAACCACTCCGTGATGAGTGGGAATTGAGAGCAAGAAATTGGTTCCTTGCGCATGGTGGTTCGTACGACGAAGAAACAGGGGACCTCATCTGCAGTGACGGTCTTAGGATACCCAGGGATAATTGGAAAAGGATAGTGAAAGAAATTAAGGAGGGAAAAAGAAAGTTCACTGCAGATAGAGATAAAGATTTGCTCACACTGGTCCTCGGCAATGGCGAACATGGAGGACGAACGCGAGGCTTCGGTCCTTCTTACCCGTGGTGGCTTGGGTTTGCCAGAGACCAAGACACTTACAGAAGCCGAAAGAGAGCAAAGAAGCGGCAGCAGGATGAGGAGAATGACAAGTTCAACCAGTTCCTTGCCAGGATTAACGAGCAACAGAAGCAGATTGATGAGCTTAGAGGAGTATCGCGCCAGGAAGATCCTGCACTTGATATTACGGGCACCCCATCTAAGCGGAAAAGCAGCGTGGCTGAATCTGAGGCCCCGCCCGACGATGCACGAAGAATGATAGAGGGCGGTCCCGGCTACCCCGTGGATGGAATCAAGGAGTCAACATCATGTGAACTCCATAATAAATTCAAGAACATATCCATGAAGGTGGCCATCGGACAAGCTTTACCTTCTGGCCCTGATGCACGCTGGCATGGCCGTGAGATTCGAGCTGGCTTTGCTAAAGTCGGGGTGGATGAAATCCTGACGGGGTTTCATGATATGGAGCTCGACATAGCTGGACCCGAAGATGAGAGGACACTCGGAGAAGTACTGGGTGGATTCATCCTATGGGACAAGAAGTACATCAAGCTTCCAGGCTCGGCCCCAAGGACAACACCGCCTCCGAGTCGTCGCAGGTCACCTACACCTCCATTACCTCCAAGCCCTCCACATGACGTCGGCCAGCACAACACGAGTCCATCTCGATCACCGCCGCCGGACTTGGGTCGTCCGTCTCCGTCGCCGCCCGCTCCGGATACTAAGCGGGAGCGTACCACCAAGAACGCTCCGCCGACGATTCCTAAGCGACGGAGCCCCCCAAAGCGCAAACGGTCGCCTCTCCCAAAGGTACGTCATGCTAATCTTCCTACTAGACCTTATGATCGTACCCCCGAGGAAAACGCCAGGATAGCAAAGGAACATCATGATGCGCAGATGAAAAAGAAGGAACCCGAGCCCCGCCCGGAATACACCGAGAAGCAAATAGCATTTGCAAAATACTTCACGACCCTTCCATCATAGTATGACTTACACCATAAGCCTGATGACTATACACACACATTGCAGAAGGAAGTGAAAAAGAGCAGATCACCTCCAAGCCCTCCACATGACGTCGGCCAGCACAACACGAGTCCATCTCGATCACCGCCGCCGGACTTGGGTCGTCCGTCTCCGCCGCCGCCCGCTCCGGATACTAAGCGGGAGTGTGCCACCAAGAACGCTCCGCCGATGATTCCTAAGCGACGGAGCCCCCCAAAGCGCAAACGGTCGCCCCTCCCAAAGGTACGTCATGCTAATCTTCCTATCAGACCTTATGATCGTACCCCCGAGGAAAACTCCAGGATAGCAAAGGAACATCATGATGCGCAGATGAAAAAGAAGGAACCCGAGCCCCGCCCGGAATACACCGAGAAGCAAATAGCATTTGCAAAATACTTCACGACCCTTCCATCACAGTATGACTTACACCATAAGCCTGATGACTATACACGCACATTGCAGAAGGAAGTGAAAAAGAGCAGATCACGTGCAAGTGCAAGTGGGGGCAAATCAAGTTCAACTACAAGCAAGAAAAAATCAGACGTTCCTCAGCTTGGGCAACAGGCCAAACAGTCGATCCCACCCCTCAAGGTGTTAACCGAGAATGTTCCCCCTCCGGTGCAGGGGCAAGCTTTTGAAATAGCAAAGGAGTGGGCGGCTGAATGTGGTGTCTCGGTTGAAGTTTTGCTGGCTTCCCAAGACGACAGGATACCCAAGGCTGTGGTAGCCCCTAAGCCACAGTTTGTCATGGGAGAGCCTTTGGTCAGCAAAGATGATCTCCCAACAAATATGCGTTACTTGCATCAATGGTACTTAAGTGAATCAAAGAATGGGAGAACGATGATCGTGCTGAGTGTCCCACGGGAGTACTACGGCCGCCCCGAACAAATCCATATCGACTTTGATGAACTCTTCCAGATGTACAATGGCGACGCCCTCAACAAATCGCTTATGAGTTACTATTGTCTGTAAGTTTTTCAATTCGTTGTCTACATATAACTTGTTTAGTTATTTCAATTCATTGTCTATATATAACTTGTACTCTATTATGCAGAATGAAGATTCTGGATTGTAAAAGTAAGAACATCCTAAATATTGGATTTAGATAAAATACATATAGTGACGCTAACTGATAAACCCAAGGAGACGGAGGAAAACCTTCTAAGGTTTCTAACAGATCAAAATTTCTGTTACCACATAATGTTTCCATACAACTTCAGGTGAGGGTCTTTACTCTGTTGTGTCCATTCACTTATAAGTGTAATTGATAAGTTACTGACACATATATATATATATACATGTGCAGCTTCCATTGGATTCTGTTGGACATTCAAATTGATAAGGGAAGAGTTGATGCCTTCGACCCATTATCGAGACCCTTGGAACAGTTCCAAAGCCTGCAGGACATGCTCCAAGGGTAATTTCAATCATTCTTGCGCTCTATCGGTCTCTTTCGATGATTTTCTGATATATCAATTAATGAAAAACTTAGCAAATCATTATCCTTGTCGGGCAGGGCTTGGAAGCGGTTCAAGTGCGTGACTCCCGGTAACTTTCCTGAGAAGCTGACCTTTAGAGCGGCTCAGGTAAGTAGTAGTATGATATACTTCTATTTTCAATACATTTATGATGCTAGATTATTATTTTGATTATATATATTCTATTCTTGTAAAGTGCGACCAGCAGCCACGGGGAACGCATCTATGCGGATACTATGTTTGTGAGACCATTCGCACGTTTACCTATGAGCACAAGGATCACAGATTCGACGTAAGCAATGAACATTCACACCTCTATTTTTACCCGTCATTCTTTGTTATCATGATTGATATTCATATTCATCTCCTCTTCTTATATAGTACACGGCCATGACGACGAAGGTCCTACTAGAGCAACGCGCGATTGCTGCTGCAGAGGAGCTTGCGACCTTTCTGAGGACGGAAGCTATAGATGACAAAGGAGGATTTAGTGTAGCTAGGGGCCATTACTGATGTTCGTCCATGTAATCGAATAGACGGCCTCTAGTCCCGATAATTCAGATCTCCATATAATTGTATATATATGCTCGCTTGTAAGATAAGTTAATCTTATATATATATATATATGCATAATTATTTCTATTTAAATTATATGAAAACTAATTCCCGAACACCAAATAAGGCATCACGTTAATCTCCCGAACACCTAAACCCTAAAACCCTAAAATCCAAAAATAATTTCATTCAAAAAAAAATCCAAAAATGAACAAAATCTGAAACTCTTGAGTCCCGATCCGTGTAACGAACCGGGACTAAAGGGCCTGCCCCTCGGGCGCTACGAGACGCCCACGTGGAGCACCTTTAATCCCGGCTTGTAACAGGGCCGGGACTAAAGGTTAGGCCTTTAGTCCCGCCCCTTTAGTTCCGGTTGGTGAACCGGGACTAAAGCCCCTTACGAACCGGGGCTAAAGGCCCCGTCCCCACTAGTGAATGGAATAGTCCAAGTAAGCATGCTCCTCCTGAAACCATGCGTACATACGCGAGCCACTCACGGCCTCACGGCTTCTCCTTCTGGATATGGGCGTAGATTAACCATGTGTTGACTGGACTAGCTATATATGAAAATCCAAATGACAGACTCGATCGAGTTGCTTCATGCATGTCTTGTTCGTGGAATTCTTTGCCAGTGCAATAAAATTCCTTGCCATGGTGCTAGACTTTCCAGGCAAACTGCAGAAATTGCTCGTACAAATCCACTATAAAACCCCCTCTAAACTGAAGCTATACGTACAAAAGCATAGCCAGCTAGCTACGGCCTACACATACGCAGGCACAAAGAAATCATTTAGACACCAAACCCAGAATGGAGACGCCCAAGCTGGCCATTTTGCTCGCCCTAGCCATGGCAGCCGCCATGGTTAATCTTTCCCAAGCGCAAAACTCACCTCAGGACTACCTTTCACCCCACAACGCCGCCCGCGCTGCCGTCGGCGTGGGCGCAGTGAGCTGGAGCACGAAGCTGCAGGCGTACGCCCAGAGCTACGCCAACCAGAGGATCGGCGACTGCAAGCTCCAGCACTCCGGCGGGCCCTACGGGGAGAACATCTTCTGGGGGTCGGCCGGCGCGGACTGGAAGGCGGCGGACGCGGTGAAGCTGTGGGTGGACGAGAAGAAGGATTACGACTACGGGTCCAACACCTGTGCAGGGGGGAAGGTGTGCGGGCACTACACGCAGGTGGTGTGGCGCGCGTCGACCAGCATCGGCTGCGCTCGCGTCGTCTGCAACAACAACGGCGGCGTCTTCATCACCTGCAACTACGAGCCCGCCGGGAATGTTGTTGGACAGAAACCATACTAAACTGTGATTGCTTTTCGCAGTACATATATTCATGCACGCTCGTATCTATAATTAGCTAGAGGGGCTGGGCGAGTAAATAAAAGGAATGCTGTAATAAGCTATGTATTCTCCTCTCCATCATGGACTGTAATAAATAATGAGCTTTTTTACTGTACCCTAAAATTCATATGAACCTTTCATTACAGTTAATCTAATCTTAAAGATGATTGTGATGATATATTGAATAATACTCCAGCACAAGTAAATAGGAGGATATACCCCCTAAAAATCCAAGGAGAGTACCAAGTGTTTAGCTAAGCGTATTGATGGAGTTATAGTCCGAGGGTAGGGTCATAGGTCTGCCCTATAGGTCCTACTCAAGGACTACCCTTCATAGAGGGCAAGGCCCTTAGACAGTTCCAACTGAACTAAGGACGTCCCCATCATCCAGTCGGCGACGATCCACTCGGAGCATATCTAACGTACCGACTGGAATCCACTCTGTAACGTCGTAACCTCCCAGGAGGGCAACAGTCATACGTTTTCATACACCATAACTAGCATTTAAGGCTTACGTTACCACTAACGCCAGCGTTTACTCGGCACTACTCCACCCCTGTCCACCGGACCATTATGAAGGGCAGCACACTCTATATAAGCCGTCCTTCACCACTGGTACAGGGGTTGGCACTTGCTGTAATCCCTTTATTCACTCGACACAAAGCTCCCAAGAGCACTGAGACGTAGGGCTTTTACCTCCACCGTAGAGGGGTCTGAACTCATACATCCTCGCCGTAGCTAAGGCTTTGCCCATATACTTTCGTACCTCGTACTTCTACTGTCAGACTTATACCCACGACAGTTGGCGCCCACCGTGGGGCAGGCGTCTAAGCGACTTCCGGCGAGTTTGCGATTTCATCTTTTCGTCATGTCATCCGGCGGAGATCTGTGCATGGGTCATGAGATCCTCTTCGGTGCACTCTCCTTCGTCGCCGATGATTCGGCATGGCTTCAGGATGCGCCCCTCGACATCGAGACGCTTCCTAGTCGCGGGGCTACGCACTTCCGTGCCAGTTCCTGCGGCGTTCTCCTTCTCCAGCCATCGACCCCGGTGTCGATCTTCGCCCCCGTCACGCGCCGCAACAAGCGATCCGGTCGTTCGCGGCTCCAGCGTTGGGTGCGACACGCCCTAGCGCGACAAAACATGTCCTCTCAAGTGGCAGTGCTCGAATCGGTTGTGGTCCCGCGGTCATCCCACTGCTTGGAGTCAGTTCCGACTGAACTACCTTCCGAGTATCAGGGTCACGGGCCTGCAGCCGAAGTACTCATGGCCAATTCCCACGAAAGTCCCTTTAAGACTGGTCGGAACGAGCGTGAGATCGGAGAATCATCCGACGCTCGTTGTCAGCACCCTCGTTCTTCCAGTCGACGCACTCGCCAGAGCAACATCGAGGTGTTCCGCACACCCATCCTCAACTTGGCTGCAGCTGCCAGGATAGCTGATTCTCTCCAGCCGACTGATTCGGAGGCTGGTAGAGGAATCGAGTAGATTCGTGCCTTGTTACATACGACGCAGCAGCAAAACTCGGCGGTCTCCCAGTCGCACAACAAGATCCACAACAGTTCTGTTCAAGCGAACACACATCGGTCGGTTTTCAGTCCCGACTCTCACCGGCGATGCAGAGGGGGCATCCGTTCCAGGGACCCGAGTCGGAATCCGCTTTCCATTCGGTCCCATCCTGAAGATCGTCGCCGTTCGTGTACTCCTCCGCGGAGTGGGCCTTACGGACCCCGGTATTACGATGATCATCGTTCGGGCGGTGGCGCGCATGATCAAAGGCCTGATGCAAGAGGCTATATCACTCAGAAGAAGGTTGATAGAAGCCGAGCCCACCGTGATGGTCACGATAGAGATCATCCGAGTGGAAGCAGGACCGTTGTTTCTTGTCCCGAGTGCTTCAGTCGGGCCATTCGCTCGGCTGACATCCCTCCCAACTTCCGATTGGCGACGGGAATCAGCAAATTCATAGAAGATTCCAAACCAGAAACTTGGTTAGACGACTACAGAGTGGCGGTCTAGATCGGTGGCGGAGATGACCATGTCGCCATGAAACATCTCCCACTGATGCTTGACGGTTCGGCTCGAGCTTGGCTAAACCAGTTAGCTCCATCAAGCATTTACAGTTGGGCAGATCTGTCCCGAGTCTTCATCAGGACCTTCGAGGGTACGTGCAAACGCCCTGCTGGTCTCATAGAGCTTCAAGACCGTGTCCAGAAGCAAAACGAGCCCTTGCGCGATTTCATCCAGCACTGGACAACCCTCTACCACACGGTGGAGAATGTTACAGAGCACCAAGCAGTCTGCGCCTTCGAGGCAGGCGTTCGGTACCGAGATCTATACCTGAAGTTTGGTCGGACAGGCGACATCTCCATGAGCAAGATGATGGAGATAGCCGCGCGCTATGCAAATGGCGAAGAGGAGGACCGCATACGTAGCGGCAAGCATAAGTCAGTCACCGACGGAGATGGGAACAGCAGTCGGAAGCAGAAACAGAAAGCTCAATCCACTCCGCAAGCAGAGGTGGCAGTCGTTACAAACGCTAAGTTCAAAGGCAAGGGGAAAGCACAGTACACCCCCAAGAAGAAACAGTCAGGAAATTCCATCCTAGATCAACCGTGTCCCATCCACACGAAGACGGATGAAGAAGGCAATGTCATATTGCCGAAACATACCACTCGGCAGTGTCGCCTCCTGATCCAAGGATTTGGTGAAGGACAGTCGAGTGAGAAAGACACCGAGAAAGATGATGAGGACAAGGAGGATCCGTTCCCTCAAGTCCATGCAACGTTAATGATTTTTGCTGATGTAGAAAGCAAAAGTCGACTGAAGCTGGTCAACAGGGAGGTAAACATGGCAACCCCATCCACTCCCACGTTCCTCAAGTGGTCACAGACTGCAATCACTTTTGATCAGTCAGACCACCCAGCACACGTACCCACCCGAGGGAGGCAAGCTCTGGTCGTCGACCCGATGGTGGAAGGAGTTAGGCTGCGCAAAGTCCTCATGGACGGCGGCAGCGGCTTGAATATCATGTATGCCGACACTCTCAAGGGAATGGGCATTCCGATGTCCAGACTTAGCAAGAGCAGTATGCAATTCCATGGAGTCGTCCTTGGAAGAAAGGCTAAATCACTCGGTCAGATTGCGTTGGATGTCGTTTTCGGCTCTCACAAGAATTTCCGCAAAGAGAAGTTAACATTCGAGGTGGTAGACTTCCAGAGTGCATACCATGCCATTCTGGGCCGTCGGGCATACGTACGTTTCATGGCCCGTCCATGTTACGTATATTTGAAGCTGAAGATGCCTGGTCTCAAAGGCGTGATAACTGTCACACGCAATCGGCAGCGGGCCGAGGAGTGTCTGCAGCAGGGTCGAGAATTGCAGACCATCAGATGGTTGTGCTCGAGTTGGATGAGTACAAGAAGATTGCCGACCCCGCCGACCTGATGCGTTCAAAGAAGCCAGCTTCCGAGTCCGCATTCCAGTCGGCGGGAGACACGAAGAAAGTAAGCATCCACCCGACGGATGCCACCACCGCCCCAACAAACATCTCCACCACCCTTGATGCAAAATAGGAAGCCGAGCTCATCCAATTACTCCGTGAGAACTGGGACATTTTTGCATGGAAGCCTGTTGACATGCCAGGTGTACCGAGGGAGTTGGCTGAGCACCGACTGCATGTGGACCCTGCCGCTCGGCCCGTCCAAGAACGCCTGCGTCGGTCCGCCGCGCACAAGAGAAAAGCAATCGGAGAGGAGGTAGCTAAACTTCTGGCTGCCAACTTCATTCGCGAGGTACACCACTCCGAGTGGCTCGCTAATGTTGTCATGGTGCCCAAGAAGGACAAGTATCTCCGTATGTGCATCGATTTCAAGCACCTTAATAAGGTCTATCCGAAAGACCACTTCCCGCTCCCCCGCATTGATCAAAATTGTTGATTCGACTGCGGGTTGCGAGCGCTTATCCTTCCTTGATGCCTATTCGGGCTATCATCAGATCCGTCTGCATGGTCCAGATGAATTAAAAACATCTTTCATCACCCCATTCGGGTGCTTCTGTTACATCACTATGCCATTCGGTTTGAAGAATGCAGGAGGAACTTTTATGCGAATGATCCAAAAATGCCTCCTAGACCAGATTGGTCGAAATGTGGAGGCATATATGGACGATATCGTAGTCAAGTCACGCAAAGGTTCCGACCTGCTGACTGACTTGGCAGAAACATTCGCCAACCTACGTAGGTACGATATCAAGCTCAACCCAGCCAAGTGTTCATTCGGCGTTCCCAGCGGGAAGTTACTCGGTTTCTTCGTTTCCGAACGAGGGATCGATGTCAACCCCGAAAAGTTCAGGACCATTGTTCGAATGGAGCGGCCGGTAAGAGTACATGACGTACAAAAGCTCACAGGTTGCCTAGCGGATTTGAGCAGGTTTATCGCTCGACTCGGCGAGAAGGCGTTACCTCTGTACCGACTCATGAAGAAGTCAGATACCTTCGAGTGGACAGACGAACACCAAATCGCATTCGACGACCTCAAAGCCCTGCTTTCCACACAGCCGGTTCTTACTGCCCCGCTCAGTAAAGAACCCCTTCTTCTGTACATCGCGGCTACAAATCAAGTCGTCAGCACTGTTCTGACAGTCGAACGCGAAGAAGAAGGCAAAGCGTACAAGGTTCAACGACCAGTATATTATGTTTCCGAAGTCCTGATTCCTTCCAAGCAGAGGTATCCCCATTATCAGAAGCTTATTTATGGGATCTACATGACTGCAAAGAAGGTGGCTCATTATTTCCAAGACCACTCGGTATCTGTCATATTTGATGCTCCATTGTCGGAAATTCTCCACAATCAGGACGCATCAGGCCGAGTGGCAAAGTGGGCAATGGAGATGCTATACTGCGACATCAAGTTCGAAGCCAAGAAAGCTATAAAGTCTCAAGCTCTTGCTGACTTCATAGCAGAATGGGTAGAACAACAACAACCGACTTACATCTACTCGGCTCATTGGACCATGTTCTTCGATGGGTCCAAGATGTTGAATGGCTCCGGCGCCGGCGTAGTGCTCATATCCCCGAAAGGTGATAAACTCAAGTATGTGTTGCAGATCCATTTTGATTCTTCCAACAACGAAGTAGAGTATGAAGCTCTCCTTTACGGGTTGCGCATGGCCATCACACTCGGCGTCCGTCGCCTGATGGTCTATGGCGACTCAGATCTAGTAGTTAATCAAGTAATGAAGGAGTGGGATGTAAGGAACCCCACCATGACTGCATAGTGCAACGCAATAAGAAATCTCAAAAAGAAGTTTGAAGGTATGGAACTTCACCATGTTCCCTGACTGAAAAACCAAGCAGCAGATGAATTGGCAAAACTTGGATCCATGCGGAGACTTGTCCCGAGTGATGTGTGCCTCGAGCACTTACACCTCCCATCGGTAAAAGAAGATCCTTTTATAGAGGAACCTGTGCAACCGAAGAGCACAACAGATTAGACTGAAGTCGAGGTTCCCGCTGTGGTTGACCTGGTCATGGAGATTCTAGCTGTCATTCCCGAATGGACCGTGCCATTCATTGCGTACATCCTGAGGCAAGAGTTACCGGAAGACGAAGTCCAAGCTAGGCAGATCGTTCGCAGGTCGAAGTCCTTCACCGTCATTGATGACCAGTTATACAGGGAAAGTGTTTCAGGCGTCCTTCAGCGGTGTATCTCTCCTGAGGAGGGGCAGTTAATTTTGAAAGAAATTCACTCAGGAACCTGCGGCCATCATGCCTCCTCAAGGGCAATCGTCGCCAAAGCATTCAGAGTTGGTTTCTTCTGGTTGCAGGTGAATGAAATGGCAAAATATATAGTCGACCGTTGCGAAGGTTGTGAGTTCTATTCAAACAAGTCCCACAAGCCAACGTCCGCGTTGAAGACAATTCCCCTTTCTTGGCCATTCGCCGTGTGGGGATTAGATACAGTCGGACCATTCAGAACAGGACAAGGAGGATTCACCCATCTGCTGGTAGCAGTCGACAAATTTACCAAGTGGATTGAAGCCAAGCCAATCAATAAGCTTGATGCCCTTACGGCCATCAAATTTATCAGAGACATCATTGCCAGATACGGGGTTCCACACAGCATAATCACCGACAATGGCACAAACTTTGACTCGGATAGGTTCAAAGGTTTTTGTGCAGACCAAGGTATCCGAGTGGATTTTGCATCCGTTGCGCACCCCCAAACAAATGGACCAGCGGAGCGGGCGAATGGACTCATTCTTCAAGGGTTGAAGCCTCGACTCCTGCGGGAAGTTGGACATGCCGCCGGCACATGGGTCACCGAGCTGCCTTCGGTGCTGTGGGGCCTCCGAACAACTCCGAATAGGTCGACAAGACGATCCCCGTTTTTCCTCGTTTATGGGGCAGAGGCAGTCCTTCCGAGTGACTTGCTCCACAACTCTCCACGAGTCGAACTCTTCTCCGAAGCCGAAGCAGAGCAAGCCAGGCAAGACGGAGTAGACCTTTTAGAAGAGGAGCGCGAGATGGCATTGATCCGTTCAACAATTTATCAGCAAGATCTGCGGCGATTTCATGCGCGGCACATTAGGAGCCGCACGTTCCAAGCAGGCGACCTGGTGCTCCGAGTGGATCAACAAAGACCACACAAGTTGGCTCCCGCCTGGGAAGGACCGTTCATCATTTCTGAGGTGCTGAACAACGGAGCATATCGACTCTACAACCTCGACAGAGAGACGGACGAGCCGCGAGCATGGAATGGAGATCTATTGAAGCGCTTCTACACATAACCACCGACAGAGACAATGTAAAGAACAAATGTCATCGAAGTAATACAAAGCGGACTAATTTCTTGCCGATTCAAAATTATTCCTCGTTTGCAGACTTCGGTCTAAAAAATTAATTCCGAGTGTGCACCAAAATTCAGACTCGGAGACTTAGGTGCGACCCAGAGTCGCCTAAGTAAAAACTCGCTCCGAGTGTGCACCGAAAATAACACTCGGAGACTTAGCTGCGACCCAGAGTCGCCTAAGTAAAAACTCGCTCCGAGTGTGCACCAAAAGTCACACTCGGGGACTTAGCTGCGACCCAAAGTCGCCTAAGTAAAAACTCGCTCCGATTGTGCACCAAAAGTCGCACTCGGAGACTTAGCTGTGACCCAGAGTCGCCTAAGTAAAAACTCGCTCCGAGTGAGCATCAAAAGTCACACTCGAAGACTTAGCTGCGACCCAGAGTCGCCTAAGTAAAAACTCGCTCCGAGTGTGCACCAAAAGTCACACTCGGAGACTTAGATGCGACCCAGAGTCGCCTAAGTAAAAACTTGCTCTAAGTGTGCACCAAAAGTCACACTCGGAGACTTAGTTGCGACCCAGAATCGCCTAAGTAAAAACTCGCTCCGAGTGTGCACGAAAAGTCACACTCGGGGACTTAGCTGCGAACCAGAGTCGCCTAAGTAAAGAGCTTCCTCCGAGTGGGCACTCGAGTTCCACTCAGAGGCTTAGCTGAGTCGCCTAAACAAAAACCACGAGCCAAAACCGTGTCAGAAAAAACTCAGCGAAAGAAGAGCAAAAGATCCGGTTCGAATTCAAATTGAGTTCTACGATCAGTCGACTCGGTGTGAATCAAGTTTATCCACACTGAGACACGAATGTACCGGCCAACAACAGTGGCCAAAGTTTAATACAAACTCCACTCGGCATACCGAGGTAAATGCGCGTTCAGCATAAAGTCAATCAAGCATCGCCGGGGCTGGTAGGCTCCACGAAGGTGTCGAGGTCGATTCCATCTGCAATCCGAGTGGCCTTGTCGAGGAAGGTCTCCATGAAGTTTTCAAATCGAAGCTTCTTGGTGTTGGCGACCTGCAACGTCTTCAGCTTGTCTTCACGGGCTTCCTTACAATGCACTCAGACCAGAGACAGCGCCACATCCGTGCCACACCGAGCGGCAGACTTCTTCCCTGCCAGCACTCTGCTTGGAACATCCTCCAGTCGAGTCATCAACCTCTCTATCTCATTCCGGGAGTCATCTTCAGGCCACAACTCTTTGACAATTTGGCCGACAACTCCTCTCAGGCGACCAATGAAAGGACCCACATTGTTAAGGCGGGAATTCAGTCGGAACATGTCCCGGTTAGCTTCATCACCGAGTGGAACATTCGGTTGCCCAAGCGACCGTTCAATTTCGGCAGTTTCGGCTTCAACGTCCCGACAGAAATCTGCAAAGAAAAGACAGGGAGAAAATAAGCGTGGAGTGAACTCCAAAGTCAAAAGAGCACTCGGCAAGCAACTTACCACCAAGCAGTGCGACCATCTTCTTCACCCAGTCGCCGACGTAGTTCTCCTGTGCTTTGCACCGAGCGTTCATTAACTTCAGCTGGTCCATCCATCTAGATCTCTCCTTCTTCATTTTTTCTACCCCGGCTAGCAGTGCCTTGTTAGTCCCCCGAGATTCCTCCAAAGATACTTCTAGTTCACCGAGAGCCTTCTTCATGCCAGCCAGATCATTCGCAGCTACCTCCAAGTCGGCAGCAAGTTGAGTCTTCTCAGCCTTCAGAGCATTATAGGCCGATCCCATTTCACAAGTCTTCTGTCAAAGAGACACAAAGGGAGGATCAGCCAGGTTCAACAAGGAAGAAGTCTCGACAGATTCTTCAGACCCCTGCCGATGCAAGCAATCGACAGTGGTCTCGGGGACTACACCCAGTGGGTTCACTGAGAGTGACCCCACTGGTATGAAGCTCGAACAGGTCGGTCCCATTGAGCTTCATAGCAAACCAACAACACTATGAGATAACATTACTCTCGGAGACTACACCCAGTGGATGCACTCGGCGTGCCCCCACTGGTACCATTCGGGCAGATCAGCTCTGATCTGTAGAGATTATGGAAAATACATATAAAGACAACTACCGGTGCAAGCACTCGGCAGAAGTCTCGGGGACTACACCCACTGGGTTCATTCGGAGTGAACCCACTGGAAAATTAACCTACTGTATCCGAGTGTCTCGCCAAAACCCCCAGTGGGCACCAAGAGGAATGTAAACACTTACTAGTGCACTTACTCGGATATTATCCCGAAGCTCCAAGATCTTCTTGTATAGGGACGCAACAGAGTCATATGCTCCTTTGGCTTCGCCCACCATCAGCTCCACTTGTACCATGGCGTCCTTGGCGGCTCCTACTTGATCTTCTGGGAGGCGTCGGGCATCGTATTGAACAGTCGACGGACCCGGCGTGGCAGAAGGCACCCCAGGTATCCCGAGCTCCTTGGGCATCCCGAGCTCTGCTCCAGTCGGTTCCGCCATGAAGACCATCGTCTCAGTCGGCGGCACGCTCATGGCGGGGTTGGCAGTAGGTTGGATAACCCCAAGGACAGGTGCCAAAGCTAGTTCCGACATCCTTTGGTCGTCGTTGTCCAGATGGATCACCTCCGAAGGAAGCCCGACTGAACAAAATAAAAATACAGAAAAAGATCAAGATCAAAGACAACACTCGGGAAACGGTAATACAGCTCTCGGAGTCATGACAACGTACCTTGCTGGGACGTGGCGGTGTTATCAGTGTCCATGGGATCGTCACCCTGATGCGGCAGAGAGGTGGCGGAGGTAGCAGCTCTATTGAGTGAAATCCATTCGACGGGTAAACATGAATTCCCAAAAAGAAGAGTCCAATCGGATACTGAAGGAAGTTGGAAGAGCAAAGATACTTACGCTGAGGCGACCGGAACAGCGATCCTCATCCGGGACAAAGCTTTCCGAGGTTTAGACCCGCTGGGTTTAGCCACCTTGGACGGCTGATCCACGGGCTCGGCAGAAGAACCCATGGTTCTCTTCACACTCCGAGCACTCGGGGCCACGGGAGGAGCCGACGGAATAGCGGGGTCATGACGGTGCTTGGTTCGGTGTTCTGGTGGTGAGGGTGACGAGCTCTGCTCTTCACTCTCCTCCTCCTCCTCTTCTGTTTCCTCCTCCGTCTCCCTACTGTCAGAGACGTACTCGGCACTACCCGCGCTACCCTCCATGCTGCCTTCTTCTTCCTCGACCGGATTCCCATTTGAGCCTGCAGAATGCCAGTTCGTCCACTCCTGCACAAAACACAATCGGCAACGTCAGTCTACGAGACAAGAAAAGCAATAAAACTGAGAAGGTTAAAAGCACTCGACAACATGTACTCGCCTCATTCGGAGGAGGATTTTGGGCGCGGAAGGCCCTCACCCGCCGAGCTCCCACAGGGTTGTCACATGTGCCCGTGATGCTGCGGACCCACGCACTCACGGTCTCCTCGCTCACGTCTTCGGGATGGGACCGAGTGGTATCCGAAGGCCCCGTGTAATGCCACATTGCGTGGTCTCGGGCTTGGAGCGGCTGGATGCCTCGACCCAGAAAAGTCTCCAACAGGTCCGTGCCGGTGACTCCCTTCCGGACGACGGCTATCAGCGCGTCGATCAAAGGCTGGATCTGGGTTCTTTCTCCCTTAGAGAGCGCTAGCTTCCTAGGAGGGCCCGGACGGTCTAAACTGAAGGGTGGTAACCCACTCGAAGCATTCGGGCAGGCAATGTCCTGGCAATAGAACAGGACGATTGTCAGTTCCTAACCGACTCGGATAGCTGAAGGGAGGGATAACTACTTTTCGTTTTCTTCTGAAATCCTAAACCCCCGCAGAGCTGGAGGATGTGTGTCTTATCATCATGCTGGCTAAGCTTCTTAACAGTTCGAGATCTAGCGAAGAAAACATATTTGAAGAGCCCCTAGTGGGGAGGACATCCTATGAAGCACTCGCAGAGGGTGATGAATGCGGAAAGGTGAGCTATCGCATTCGGCGGAAAGTGATGGAGCTGCGCCCTCAAGTAATTCATGATACCTCGGAAGAAAGGATGGGGAGGCAGGGAGAAACCTCTGGCCACGTGGCTGAGCAGCAGAACGCGCTCCCCCTCCTTCGGCGCCGGCTCCATCTCACCTTCCGGCAACCTCCAAGATTTGTTGACGACCATGCCGTGCTCCACCAGCTCCAGCATGTCGTTCTCCCTCACCGTGGAGGGGAGGAAGTCCCCCTGGATCCAGCCCGCCGGCAACGCCCGCTAACGCCGCTGAGTGGAGGCCGCCCCCTTCTTCTTCTTCTTCGCCTCGAGCTTGCTGGTCTGCCCCTTCGTAATGGCGAGGGCGACGGATCCGTAGAGGAGGAGGGGAAGGAGGTGGCTTGAGGTGTGCAGGGAGTTGCGGGGGGGGGGGGGGGGGAGGGGGGAGATCAATGGGAGGAGGACGAGCAGGCAACAGGAAGGTCTGTCGGGAAGGCTTTAATAGGCCTCCGACTGAGTCACCTACAGGTGGGCCCAAGATCTTATCCTCCCAACCGGCTGCTGCAAGATTAGTGGAGAAGATCGCGTCGTGGTAATCGAGGAGGCGAAATCTACTCGATGGCGATGTCGTCATCCCCGGTGAGCGCGCGGCAACCGAAATTTGAGGATCTCGGAAAATCCGGCGCTCTTAGTATGACCGGTCACGTCGAAAGATTCCGCGGAAGCAAACGGTCCCTCACGGTTCGTTTCGCTTGCATATTCACTCGGATCACTTGCCGCAAAGCTAAAATGGATCGAGGCAGACAACGCAAAGATCACCTCAATACCAGTCGGTTCCAAACTCCGGACATCACTTCATCGTTCCAACCCCGATCCATTCGTGGACTAATGATGGGGTTATAGTCCGAGGGTAGGGTCATAGGTCTGCCCTATAGGTCCTACCCAAGGAGTACCCTTCATAGAGGGCAAGACCCTTAGACAGTTCCGACTGAACTAAGGACGCCCCATCATCCAGTCGGCGACGATCCACTCGGAGCATATCTAACGTACCGACTGGAATCCACTCTGTAACGTCGTAACCTCCGAGGAGGGCAACATTCATACGTTTTCATACACCATAACTAGCATTTAAGGGTTACGTTACCAGTAACGCCGGTGTTTACTCGCCACTACTCCACCCCTGTCCACCGGACCATTATGAAGGGCAGTACACTCTATATAAGCCGCCCTTCACCACTGATACAGGGGTTGGCACTTAATGTAATCCCTTTATTCACTCGACACAAAGCTCCCACGAGCACTGAGACGTAGGGCTTTTACCTCCACCATAGAGGGGCCTGAACTCATACATCCTCGCCGTAGCTAAGGCTGTGCCCATATACTTTCGTACCCCGTACTTCTACTGTCAGACTTATACCCACGACACGTATCTAAGGTTACCTTCATATTCATTTAAAAAAAGGTTACCTTCATATTAAAAATGAATTATTTCTATTAGAAATAATTTGTAAAGTGCTTTGGTTATTTTGTAGCCCAAAATACTTTGATACTCTGTCACAACAAGGAAAATCTAGTCCCACCTTTTTTAGGAAAATCTCAAAAAACCAATCTTTGATCAATCAGGGACTCTCCTTAGAACTCGATCGATCATGATATTGTCGTTTGGTGATGGACTATTGATTACACATAAGGGAACATACCGTAATATCTTTTCCTAATAATAAAGTAGCTACTCCTTCTGTAGTCCGTTGTTGCTGTTTTGCAGAAAGGCCCCTGTAGTTTCCTTTAATTAAACTGTAGTCCGTTTATAAGTGAGACCGAAACGTTTTTTCCACATTTTACACAAGACCCCCTTACTTTCATGCTAAATAACCCGCGGTCCAAGTTGTAGTCACAGTGAATCGTTTTTTTTAATTTTACGTAAACCCTTCATATATGCGTTAATTACCCCAAGTCCATTTAGAATAGATATGTATTTCAAATAACAGTATCTTTTAAACCGTAAATCCAATTTAAACATGTTATATATTAAACTTGATTAGAAAAATGTGTAGAGTTCGAATATGTTGTTATTTTACATGTTAAATATTTTTAAAATACTATATAGGATACAATGCTAATCAATATTTGTCTTTATTTCGTACCGATTATCTGTATTGTAACATCTAAACTTAAGCATCAATATTTGTGAAATGTTATAATCTTTGGGCATGGTGTACTTGCACTAGGTTCTTTCTTTGTACATATTTTATAATCTACGATCTTACATACGTGCCTTTTTTTTACAATATTCACGTGCGTTTTGATCAATGGACTACACTTTTTTTTAGTGAATATACAAACATTTTTTATAGGTTATACATGCACTTATAAAATTGATGAACATCAAAAGTACATGGAGGTTTATTTTAAAAACATCTGAACTAATCATCGGATAGTAATTGACTGTTAATAGTGAATTTTTTGTTTGAGGATAAGAGTTGAATTCATAAGTACAATCTTAATTTGTTTTCATCTATTGTATGTGATGGATATACATATAGATTTTTTTAATAGACTTAATTTATAAACACGGCCTCCTCAATATCGAACAACAGCACGTCGATGATACCTGAGTGTGGTCATAAGTGCACACCATCAATAATCAAAATTGGATCAAAATGATACATCTCAGGTAAGAAATCTTACTATCCATTGTAACGCACGGTCGTTTTGCTAGTCAAATATAAAAGGACCAACTGCCTTCTTAGATGAATCATCAGATTTTTATTCGTAATTTTGCTCATCTTTGAGGATTACCAGGCGCCGTAAAATTGCTCTGAATGAAACATTGAAGTTCACGCAAGAAAAGCTGCGCATGGTGCACCTCCAGTTCATCATCAACCGAGTGCGTTCGCGCCTGGAAAGATGGAAGAGCAAGCTCCTAAATTTGGCCGGTCGTGGGGTGCTCGTGCAGTCAGTTCTCACTGCTCTGCCCACCTTTGCTCTCACGGTGCTCAAGGTGCCCAAGAAAATTCTGAAAGAGGTGGACAAGGATTTCCTATAGGCTCAGGACTGGTGCTTGTTAGGTTGATCTGTACCATGTGGACCCAACGGGTCCACACGGCCCACCGGACTCCTAGTCCACATAGGGCGCCCAACTTATTATGGTTGGTAGGCCCCTATGAACCGTGCTATACTAATAGAGGTGGGGGTCGGGGCACGAATGACGAAGTTCACCACCGTCACAAACCCCACCGACACTCCCCTCCGATCTAGGATTAGCGCGGTGCTCACGGAAAGCACCACCACCACCTCTTCATCTCTCTGTCATCACCACCGTCACCATCTCACCATGGCCAACGGCGGGAGCACCTCAAGTGCAGCAGAAGGTAATACCTATCACTATTGTGGAGGACACATATCCGGCAAAGAGCGTCGCTGCATCGGCCGTGCCTGTTCCCCTCGATCCCCACATGCATCGGCAAGCCGGGCTGTGGGGAAGAAGAACACCACCCCCAACAGGGGGCAAAGAGCACCACCATTGAGCCAGTCAACGGCGGCGCGCTCTCCTTCAGGAGCTCGTGTGACCGACGAAGGGGTCGGCAGGGGCGCTACCACTCCGTCCTAAAGGGCGCCGTCGGGCGCAAGGGAGCAGAGGAGGGTGCGACTCTGTCTCTCTCTGTAACAGAAAGGGGAGGGAAAGAAGGAGAAGGGAGACGGGCTCGCGCGGCGCGGCAGTTCGCCGTCGTCGCCGGCGGTCGGAGTTCCCCGTGCCTTGTAGTGCTGCGCAAGAAAGCGAGCGGCGCGTGCTGGTGAGAACACACAGAGCGGTTCGCCGGGGTTACTGCAGCACACGCGCGCGGCACGGCGGTCTTCGACCCCGTTGCTGACGGCGAACTGCGCACTCCCGGGAGGCACGTCGTCGCTGTGTTTTCTCGAGTTGCGTGAGAGAGAGATCGACGCGAGTGGGGGAGAATGGGCTAGGGTTCCCCAGCCGCGCCGGAACCCTCTTTTTACCCGAGCTAAATCCGCGCTGGACCGTCGGATTTGATCCGACGGCCGCGGGGGAAACCCTAGCCCTAGAGAGGCTTTCGGGCCATAGGGGGAGGAGGGCCGACCCAGCTGTGAGGCCTGCGGCCCAGGCCGAGGCGAGTCCCGGGCCGGGAGCCGCACTAGAGAGCTATATGAGCCGACGCCCCAGGGAGGATTTCGTCCCAGAGAGGCTCTGGTCGATTTTCTATTAAAGTTGTTGTTTTTCTGTCCGGTTTTGGACAGTTCTCAAATAGTTTTTTTGTGCATATTTTTTCAACGAAATATTTGTTTAGAAAATAGAAAAGTAAATAGAAATGTTTCTGCAAAGAAAGATAATAGTTTGTGAAAATAAAAATAAAGACTTTTTTTCAGAAAAAGAAAATTTTCATGAATTTTATAAAGAAAACAATAAAAGTTCATGAATTTTTATTTGGTCAAAGAAAAGTTTCTGTGAAGTAGAAAAAGTTCATGAATTTTATATTAAAGTTTTTCTGCTGCAAAGTAAATTATAGTGCTCTTTTACAAAGAAAATAACAGTTTAAAGGGCATCTATTTAAATAGCACATTAAAGTGATTATTTAAGTAAATATGATTTTGTTACTTTTATGACCAACGTTGTTAATAACATGATCATATTTTACTATTGCTATAAAAGGTGCATTTATTTCTATTTTTGCCCAATGATAATATAGATTTAATTGCATAAACAATTATATGTTTAATTTGAACAACGTTAGATTAATGCATGCTATTGTTACAATGATCTCACTTAAATTGTAATTTAAGGAGGCTTTTACTTGATGCGCTGCATAAAAGATGTTCCAACACTTAGAGGTGATAACTATACTGAATGGAGGAAGAAAGTTGATTTAGCATTTGTCTGTGCTGAGATGGACTGGGTTGTGGACACCGCACAACCCGTCCAACCTCAAGAGCCAGTCAAAGATGCAAAAGATAATGATGATGTATGGGAGAAAAAGAAGAGGGATCATGCTCTAGTGGACATGTCGTTTACCCTCAAAAATCAAAAGTGGCTCACCGCCAACAAGAAATGCATGGCATTTATAAAAAATACAATTGAGAACGCCATTGTGGGCTCAATTGCAGAGTGCATTTCCGCAGGGGAGTTGCTTAAAAAGATAAAGAGTGAGTTCACTGGTTTAATAATACTCATGTGGGTGTTGCATTCCTACACGATGAGCTCTCTTTATTATCACTCTATAAAAAAGACCATTATGTTTTTAATGTGAATGAACAAGTTTCATCATCGAAGAAAGAACAAAAGAAAAGAAAGAGAACTCATGACTCGTCGAAATTATGACACTCTCGCTTGGGCCATATTTCGAAGGGGAGAATAGAAAGACTAATTAAAAATGAGATTCTTCCTCCATTAGAGTTCTTAGATTTAGAACAATGCATTGATTGCGCTAAAGGAAAGTATGTAAAATAAATCAAAAAGGGTGCAAACTGAAGCACATGAATACTGGAAGTAATTCACACCGACATTTGTGGACCATTTCCTGTGAAAAGTATGGATGGCGATGACTCGTTCATAACATTCACAAATGATTACTCCCGATTTGGTTATATTTATCCAATCAAAGAAATGAAGCATTGGATAAATTTAAAATATTCAAAGCTGAAGTTGAAAATCAGCTTGACAAAAGAATAAAGATAATGAGACCTGACCGTGTGGGGGGGGAGTACTACGATCGGCACACTCCATATGTCCAAGTCCCTGGACCTTTTGCAAAGTTATTGCAGGAGACTGGCATAGTAGCCCGATATTCAATGTCGGGCGAGCCTGAGCAAAATGGAGTAGCTGAAAGACGTAACCGTACACTTATGGATATGGTACACAGCATGATGAGTTACTCCAACTTGCCATTGGGATTATGGATGGAGGCGCTTAAAACCGCCATTCACATTCTCAATAGAGTACCTAGAAAGTCGGTGCCCAATGCACCGTACGAGCTCTGGACTGGAAAAGTGTCATCCCTGCAACACTTGAGGGTGTGGGGGTGCCCTGCTGAGGCCAAAAAGTTTAATCCAAACATTGCAAAGTTGTATCCCAAAACAGTAAGTTGCCACTTCATTGGCTATCCTGATAGATCAAATGGTTTTCATTTCTACTATCTAGA
The DNA here is from genome assembly GCF_904849725.1 of Hordeum vulgare subsp. vulgare. Classification (NCBI taxonomy): domain Eukaryota; kingdom Viridiplantae; phylum Streptophyta; class Magnoliopsida; order Poales; family Poaceae; genus Hordeum; species Hordeum vulgare. The sequence continues at coordinate 390,752,779 of NC_058522.1, forward strand.
AATATACACACAGTTTGTAGAAACAAGACATTCAGTATTCTTAGAAGACGAAATGATGAGGGTGGCATGGTAGCTCGGAAAATTTATCTTGTGGAGAAGAGGGTGCATGCACCTAATACAATGATTCAAGAGCCATTTTTCTCACTACCTGTTGTGACTCCAACCATGACAACTATGAGAGAAGACCCGGAACCTGTCCTTCAGGATCCGACTAAACCTGTTGTTGAACATGAAAGGGAGGTGCAACAACCAATTTTAGAAGATGTGTGATACGTCTCCAACGTATCTATAATTTTTGATGGTTTCATGCTATTATCTTGTCAAACTTTGGATGTTTTGCATGCCTTTTATATATTTTTTGGGACTAACTTATTAACTCAGTGCCAAGAGCCAGTTCCTGTTTTTTCCATGTTTTTGACCCCTTTCAGAGGAGGATTTTGAATGGATTCCAAATGGAATGAAACTGCCAAAAAGATTTTTTCCGGAACAGAAAAAGATCGGGGAGCCGGAGAATCAGGGAAGGGGGCCACCAAGGATCCCACAAGCCCACACGGTGCGGCCAGGGGGGGCGGCCACCAGGCTTGTGGGCTCCCTAAGTCTCCGTTGCCCTAGGTTTTGCGCCTATATATTCCCTAAAAATCCATAAAAAATAAGGAGATCATCGAAAGTACTTTTCCGCCGCCGCAAGCTTATGTCTCCGCAAGATCCCATCTCGGGCACGTTCTGGTGCCCTGCCGGAGGGGGGATTCGGATACGAAGGGCTTCTTCATCAACACCATGACCTCTCCGATGATGCGTGAGTAGTTCACCATAGACCTACGGGTCCATAGCTAGTAACTAGATGGCTTCTTCTCTCTCTTGGATCTTCAATACAAAGTTCTCCATGATCTTCATGGAGATCTATCCGATGTAATCTTCTTTTGCGGTGTATTTGTCGAGATCCGATGAATTGTGGATTTATGATCAGATTATCTATGAATCTTATTTGAGTTTATTCTGATCTCTTTTATGCATGATTTCATATCCTTGTAATTCTCTTCGAGTTGTGGGTTTATTTGGCCAACTAGATCTATGATTCTTGCAATGGAAGAAGTGCTTGGTTTTGGGTTCATACCATGCGGTGACCTCACCCAGTGACAGAAGGGGTAGCGAGGCACGCATCGTGTTGTTGCCATCAAGGGTAAAAAGATGGGGTTTTCATCATTGGTTTGAGTTTATCCCTCTACATCATGTCATCTTGCTTAAGGCGTTACTCTGTTCGTCATGAACTCAGTACACTAGATGCATGCTGGATAGCGGTCGATGTGTGGAGTAATAGTAGTAGATACAGAAAGTATCGGTCTACTTGTCTCGGACATGATGCCTATATGTATGATCATTGCCTTAGATATCGTCATGACTTTGCGCGGTTCTATCAATTGCTCGACAGTAATTTGTTCACCGACCGTGATATTTGCTATTTTGGGAGAAGCTTCTAGTGAACACTATGGCCCTCGGGTCTACTCCACACTATATTTTCAGCCTTACACTTTTTACTTCGTAGCACTTTCCGCCTTCAGATCTCACTTTGCAAACAATCTTGAAGGGATTGACAACCCCTTTATAGCGTTGGGTGCAAACTCGTTTGTGTTTGCACAGGTACTCTGGACTTGACAAGATTCTCCTACTGGATTGATACCTTGGTTCTCAAACTGAGGGAAATACTTACTGCTCCTGTGCCGCATCACCCTTTCCTCTTCAAGGGAAAAACCAACGCAAGCAAGTCTCCGTCAACGTGTCAATTTCTGGCGCTGTTGTTTGAGTAGTAGCAGAAGGATATCTGGCGCCGTTGCCAGGGAGGATCAAGTCAAGAACTCATCCAAGTAGGTGTCGCAAACTCATCTCTTGCATTTACTTTGTTTCCCAGTTGCCTCTCGTTCTCCTCCATCTTACAGCTAAAGAACTTGTCGGAGACTTCATATCTCTCGACACGGGCAGGAGCTTGAAAAACTAGTTTCAGCTCCTGGAACATCTCATATGATCCGTGTGGCTCAAAACGCATTTGGAGCCCCGTATCCAAACTGTATAACATGCCACACCTAACCAGAGAGTAGTCATCACTCCACGTCTGCCAGACATTCTGAATGTCTTGGGCCGCTGCGGGAGCAGGAGGGTCACCTAGCGGCGCATTAAGGACATAAGCCTTTTTAGGTGCTTCGAGGATGAGCTTCAAGTTGCAGACCCAGTCCGCATTGTTGCTACCATCATCTTTGAGCTTGTTTTTCACTAGGAATGCGTTAAAATTGAGGTTGACATGTGCGTTGGCCATTGGATCTACAATATTTGTAAAGACAACTTTTTAGACTAAGTTCATGACAATTAAGTTCATTTAATCAAATTACGTATGAACTCCCACTTAAATCGACATCCCTCTAGTCATCTAAGTGATACATGATCCATGTTGACTAACCCGTGTCCGATCATCACGTGAGACGGACTAGTCGTCATGGTGAGCAACTTCATGCTGACCGTATTCAACCATATGACTCATGTTCGAACTTTCGGTCTGTACATGCTAAGCTCGTCGAGTCAACCTAAGTGTTTCGCGTGTGTAAATCTGGCTTACACCCGTTGTATGCGAACATTAGAATCTATCACACCCGATCATCACGTGGTGCTTCGAGACAACAATCCTTCGCAACGGTGCACACTTAGGGGAATACGTTCTCGATATTTTTATGAGGGATCATCTTATTATGCTACCGTCGTTCTAAGCAATAAGATGAAAAACTTGATAAACACCACATGCAATCATATAGTGACATGATATGGCCATTATCATCTTTGCTCTTTCGATCTCCATCTTCGGGCATCGCATGATCATCATTGTCACCGGCATGACACCATGATCTCCATCATCATGATCTCCATCATCATGATCTCCATCATCGTGTCTCTGTGAAGTCATCACGCCAACTACTACTACTACTACTACTACTACCATAGCTAATCGTTAGCAATGAAGTAAAATTAGTAAACACATGGCGTTGTATCTCATACAATAAATTAAGACAACTCCTATGGCTCGTGCCGGTTGTTATACTCAATGACATGCAAGTCGTGAATCCTATTACAATAAATTGATCATCTCATACATCACACATGTAACATCACAACTTTGGCCATATCACATCACATGTCAAACCCTGCAAAAACAAGTTAGACGTCCTTTAATTGTTGTTGCAAGTTTTACGTGGCTGATTTGGGTTTCTAGCAAGAATGCCTTCTTACCTACGTGACAGCCACAACAATGATATGCCAAAGCTATTTACCGTTCATAAGGACCCTTTTCATCAAATCCAATCCGACTACAGTGGGAGAGACGAACACTCGCTTGCGACCTTTATGCACGGTGTGCATGTCGGTGGTGGAACCTGTCTCACGTAAGCGTACGTGTAAGGTCGGTCCGGGCCGCTTCATCCCACAATACCGTCGGAAAAGAATAAGACTAGTAGCAGCAAGCAATTGACAAATCAGCTCCCACAACCTTTTGTGTTCTACTCGTGCATGGAATCTACGCATAGAAAACCTGTCTCGGATGTCACTGTTGGGTAACGTAGCATAAATTCAAAAAAATTCTACGCCATATTTAGGTCTTCCTATGGAGAGACCAGCAACGAGAGAGGGGAGAGTGCATCTTCATACCTTTGAAGATTGCTAAGCGGAAGCGTTGCTAGAACGCGGTTGATGGAGTCATACTCGCGGCGATTCAGATCGCTGTGTGATTCCGATCTAGTGCCGAACCACGGCACCTCCGCGTTCAACACACGTGCAGCGCGATGACGTCTCCCGCACCTTGAACCAGCAAGGAGGAGGGAGAGGTTGGGGAAGATCTCTGGTAGCACGACGGTGTGGTGTCGATGGAGAGACAAGGTCTCTCGGCAGGGCTTTGCCAAGCACCGTGGGAGAGGAGGAAGAAGAGGGACAGGGCTGCGCCGAGGGAGAGATCAACTTGTGTCCCCAAAAGCCCCAAAAGCCTCTCTACTTATAGGAGGAGAGAGGAGGAGTGCGCCACCTCTAGGGTTCCCACCCTAGGGGTGGCGGCAGCCCAGATGGGAGAGGGGGCAGCGGCCAGGGCACGAGAGGGGGTGGCGCGCCCCCTCGTGGGCCTTAGGCCCACCAGCGCCTAGGGTCCCCCCTTTCCTCTCTGATGCGTCATGGGCTAGGTGTGGGGGGCGCACTAGCCCACCCAGGGACTGGTTCCCTCCCACACTTGGCCCATATAGCCTTCCAGGGCTTGTGGCCCCTCTCGGTGGGCCTCCAGAACCCTTCCGGTGGTCCCGACACTTTGCCGGTGGTGCCCGAAACATTTCCGGCATCCAAACCCATCCATCCTATATATCAATCTTTACCTCCGGACCATTCTGGAGCTCCTCGTGATGTCCAGGATCTCATCTGAGACTCCTAACAACCTTCGGTAACCTCGTATAACAATTCCCTATAACCCTAGCATCATCTAACCTTAAGTGTGTAGACCCTACGGGTTCGGGAGGCATGCAGACATGACCAAGACACTCTCCGGCCAATAACCGTCAGCGGGATCTAGATACCCATGGTGGATCCCACATGTTCCACGATGATCTCATCGGATGAACCATGATGTCAAGGATTCAATCAATCCCGTATACAATTCCCTCTATCTGTCGGTATAGAAGTTGCCCGAGATTCGATCGTCGGTATAGACATACCTTGTTCAATCTCGTTACAGATAAGTCTCTTTACTCGCTCCGTAGTCACACTGAGCTCATTATGATGATGTCTACCGAGTGGGCCAGAGATACCTCTTCGTCACACAGAGTGACAAATCCCGATCTCGATTCGTACCAACCCAATAGACACTTTGGGAGGTACACGTAGTGCACCTTTATAATCACCCAGTTACGTTGTGATGTTTGATAGACCCAAATCACTCCTACAGTATCCGGGAGTTGCACAATCTCACGGTCGAAGGAAAAGATACTTGACATTAGAAAATCTTTAGCATACGAAGAACATGATCTATTCCTATGCTTAGGATTGGGTCTTGTCCATCACATCATTCTCCCAATGATGTGATCTCGTTATCAATGACATCTAATGTCGATGATCAGGAAACCATGATCATCTATTGATCAACGAGCTAGCTAACTAGAGGCTTGCTAGGGACACATTGTGATCTATTTATTCACACATGTATTACTGTTTCCTGTTAATACAATTATAGCATGAACAATAGACGATTATCATGAACAATGAAATATGATAATAAGCATTTTATTATTGCCTCTAGGGCATATTTCCAACATGGACCTACCTAGAGGTGGGGAGGCACAGGGTCTCCACACACCCGCTCACATGACCCCTTCCTTGATTGCCTCTAGGGCATCATATATCATATATAGCTAAGATATTCATCCCCACTATCTTATTTATCTTAACATGCAACCTATCCACATCATCAAGTAGGTCCATCATGTAAAATCTCTTTTCAACTAACTCTCCACACACACATGTGACTTATCACAGATAACCATTAACTTGGTTTGTACCCTCTTAAACAAGTACATCATTCTAGGTTTCTTTTGCTATATATATGTCTTGACATCATACGTTCCACTCCAAATGTACAACACGAGTGCCCGTTCAACCATTTGGTTGGACTTCACATATTATTAATGTAATCATCTGATTTCGAAATCCTAGACATCCATATTTTCTCATTCCCATTCTCTTGCGCTTCATGTACATGTTTTTACTCCTACAAGACACAAAATTGCGCTAGATGTCTTTGTTCCCTAGAAACCTGGTGTGCCAAGCAACCTTTTTTAATGAGAGAACTAAGCTTCACCTAATGATGAAGCATCCACGGTTTCACACCATACGAGACAAATAAAAGGAATGAGAACTACCAAGAGAGCTACCTGGGTATATTACGGTGAATGGGCGATGAATGGGCACAGTACACTACACATGGTTGATCCGCTGAGAAGCATGATTTAATCAACAGTGAGCCTCATGATTTACAAGCAACTTTTTTATACAAAAAAAATCAAATTATGAGTTAACTCACATTTTATTTTCTATGTGATCAGTTTTTTTCTATGAATGCACATCTATAGTTCATATCGTTGCTTTATGTTTGCCAAGGGTGGAAATGTCTCCACTCTCTCTACTCATCGTTATCTTTTTCACATATCGCCTCACCGATATATTGTTAAGGTAATAAGTTAACATAACGAAAAATATACTTATTTTTGGATTTTTCATTTAAAAAATAGATGTTTACTCTAAACAATGGTTTTTTTAAGATATCATCAAATTATACTATGCTTCATAAAAAGTCATGTTTTAAAACATCAAATTATTTGTTAACAATTCCCGCAGCAACACACGGGGTATCATCTAGTATATACAACAAATCTAACTCTCGTTTGATATCAACATAATTCAAACTTCCAATGTTTTAAAATTGAACAATTCAAAAATATTAAAAATCTAATTTATATTATTTAAAGAAGCAACCAATCCAAAATCGATGAAATTATTCGAATACTATAAATATTCTGAATGCCACAAGTAATCTCATGAAATGAATAATCCAAGTAAACAAATAACCATGCATTACACAAACATAAACACACTATGTCTCGTGTAGCCACTAGTGATGTTTGATGAGATATTTACACAGGTGGTCATAGGAGGCTCGATATTCAATATTTCATTGTGCCCCAAGAGCACTAGTAGAAAAGGCCCATTTGCCCCGGTTCTAGAGGCCCATTAGCCCCGGTTCTTGAACCGGGACTAAAGGGTCGGGACTAAAGGCCCAAACCTTCCGTCCCGGTTGGCTTATGAACCGGGCCCAAAGGAGCTCCACGTGGCCGCTGCGGGGAGCCCAGGCAGGAGGAACTTTAGTCCCGGTTGGTCACATCAACCGGGACCAAATTGCATCCACGCGGCAGCATCTGGCCGGAGCTCTGGTTTTTGTTTTGTTTTTTGAATGGGGGGGGGGGGGGTTGGGGGGTTTTGGATGGTTAATTTAGTGGTTTCATATTGTGTTAGCTAGCTAATAGAGAGAGGTGGCCTCTCTTTCTCCGTGCTTAGTCGACGCTAGCTACTATACATATAGAAAGAACTTGACGCTAGCTAATAAGAAAATGAAGGAAACCATTTACAATCCCTAACATATATATACAATATAACATCTTCTACAATCCCTAACATCATCTAATTAAGATCCAATCACAAATCCACATGGTATTCTCCGTCTTTAGGTATGGCGTGGTCAAGAAAGAATCCCGCCAATTCCTCTTGAATTGCTCGTATACGATCATATGGTAGGAGTTGATCCCGGATCCCGCAGATCTAATTTAAAGAAGGGGGTTAATACATGCATATATATGAATAAAACACAACACAATTGATGGTAATATATAAAATAAAATTGTGAATATTATTTACATACTTCAAATAATTCCTTAGAGAAGCCTCGCTCAGAGGTCGACTGGCGAATGAACTCGCATACGTAGTATCCAAACCCTGCCAGGCAAAGAAAATGATTACTTCATATCAGCCCATGAACGAAAGTTGCATGCTGATATGGTCCCGGTATTGACTGGACTTACTTCTTAAGCATTTCAGTCATGTCCACATAATCCTCTTTGGCTTTACGTCTCGAGTCTAAGACAGTTACTAATGCCCTGCCAACGTCAATGGATAGCAGAATAAAGTGGTTTCTGCGCTTGCATATATAACTCATCAATTACATTACTTAAGCTCGAGTTAGCGAAACCAAGTATACAGAGAAGACATCAACACTCACTTGAAGTTGTAAGGAAAGATTATTTCCCTTTTGTTTTGATGTATAAGGACCGACTTTAGCAAGTTCTCCTCGGTCTCTTTGATTGAGTCCCGTATCATCAATTCATTTACGGCATCTGGGCTAATGAACCCAACGTCGACGATTCCTGCTTTTTTTAAATTCAACAATCTTCAATCTGCATAATATATATAGTGACGATAACTATATATAAATGCAATGAACGAACTGAGCAAGAGACTTATAGATAGTAGGAAGTCATGAGTTGTTTGTCGAGGGCCAATTGATTGTATAACTGAAATAACTCCTCAAATTTAATAGGAATCACGAGAAGTCCAATGAACTCGTGCTCTGGTTTCACTGCCACATACATAGCGTCTTTCTCAGACTCCCTGCAGGTTTTCATGTACCACTCATGCAATTTGCGCATCATCGTTGTTAGATGAGGATGACCAGGTTTGACGAGAGGCTTCCCGCGCACGTATTTATATTGTTCTTTTGTTACCTCATCCTCCAAGTAATCATCAGGATTGGTACCGGGCACCATCCTCGGATGATTAGCAATGACGATATCACTAGACACCTTGAGCGGGAGGCACGATTGCTTCTCCTATTGGCCGAGCTGGGGAATTGTTTTCCCTCTTCTCCTTGCATCATTGGAAGTAGTTCCCGACAGTCGCGCTTGTGCAAATGTCTTTTTAAGAATGCGGTCATAGTTGGAATCCGGCGAGGCGGTGTTGGTTGCTTCAGTTGATTGATAGTGCGCTCCACTTTCACCGGATCTAGCTTCTCCTTCTGAGGTGGAGTTTTCTTTGCAAAATGGGCCCTCAATTTAGCACGACATATGTCCTCATTTTCCTGCTTGGTCCTCTCATATGGTAACTTTTCCAGAGGCTTGAGAGATGGACCATATTTACCGCCTCTGCTTGTACTGGTAGGTGCCGGAGAGAAGGAGGTGTATCTCTTCCGCTTGAGAGAAGGAGGCAGACAACTCTGACACGCTGGAGGAGCCGGAGCGGCGACATTTGTCTTCCGACGTAGCCGACGAGGTGAAGGAGGAGGCAGACTGCTCTGACGCGCCGGAGTAGGCGAAGGAGGAGGCGAAGTGCCCTCATGCATCGGAGGAGCCAGAGAAGGAGGCGGAGTGTCGTGATCACTCGTCGTCGTCGTCGTCGGAGGAGGAGGAGGAGGAGGCGGAGTGCCCTGATCACTCGCCGGAGGAGCAGGAGAAGGGGGAGGAGGCAGAGTTCCCTGATCACTCGCCGGAGGAGGAGGAGGAGGAGGAGGGGGAGGAGGCAGAGTGCCCTGATCACTCGCCGGAGTAGTAGTAGGAGGAGGAGGCGTCTAGTTTGGAAGCTTGATGAACTCCTTCTGTCATAGACATGTACTCCTCAGAGCACGAACCAGCTGATTATCCCCTTTACCTGTAGGGTGGTCAAGCTTGAGCTCCTCAAATCCCTCCATTACTTGATCCACCATCACAACAACATAGCCATGTGGAATCAGAAGGAAGTGAAAAGTTCCGTTGGCTTCAGGAGGTGCAACAGAGCCGACAGCCGCCTTGAAAGTGGGGTTCCGACATTTCATCATAAGCTCGCAATGTTGAGCCTCTGTGATAGTATCCACGCGGTAGCTAGGAGTTATGAAGTCATGCTGAATGGGCACCGTGGAAGCCACGTTGCTTCTCCGCTGAGATGGCGGGGTACCTTCTGAGGTAGCTTCGTGCCGCTGAGATGGTTGGCCGGCAGCTCGCTGGCTCTCAAGTTCCTCAAGCTTTTGTAGTCTTGTTTGGATCTGCTGCATGTCGCACAACTCCGCTTTCCTCTTTCTCTCCCAGCTTCTGTAACCGCCTGTGTAGGGAAACCTAACCTTCCACGGAATGGAGCCTGGTGTGCTCGTGTTCATCCAGGGTGCTCAGCATTCCCTAGGGCCTTAGTCAGCTCGTCCTTCTCTCTGTTGGGAATGAACGTCCCTTCCTGCGCTGCGGTGATATACTTCTCGAGCTTGTTGATGGGTATTGCAAGTTGCTCGTTCGTCCAACGACACTTCTCTGTTTCAGGGTCTAAACTTCCCCAACCCCGAAGAACCAAGTCCTTGAACGGTCTGGCGAGTTCAATGTCTGTGGTTCAACCCCTTTAGCAATCATGTCATTCTTAGCTTTGTCCCAGAACGGCCGGGCTTTCAGGTAGCCACCTGACCCCGTGTGATGGTGATACTGCTTCTTTGCGGCATTGTTCTTGTTTGTCTCTGACATTTTCTTACTCTTGTCCGATGTCTTGTAGGCCACAAATGCGGGCCAGTGATACCTTATCTTCTCAAATCGGCTGACGAATTATGGAGTCTTCCCTTTGTCAATAAACATTGATTTCAGATCATTCTTCCACTTCCTGAATAGATGTGCCATCTTCTTAAGAGCACACGCCTTGACTAGTGGCTCTATAACTGGCTTATTCGGATCCTCCTGTGTCGGTAGGGTGAAATTTACCTTCAGCGTGGTCCAAAGATCATCTTTCTGCCTATCGGTGACATAATCACCTTCAGGGATGTTGTCGCCCTTAGGCTTATTCCATTGCTTGATGCTGATCGGGATGTTTTCCCTAACAATAGCTCCGCACTGAGTAGAAAATGTGTCCTTGGTCCGCTTGGGTTCAATTGGTAGGCCATCGTCCGCGATTGCTGTGATTGTGAACTTTTCATCCATGCGCAACCTTCTCTTGGGGCCTCGTCTCTTTACCGAAGTTTGGCTCAATCCAGAGGGCTATAAAAGAAAGAAGATTTAATATATATACATACATTCGGGCTTAATTAATATATATACCTCGCCGGACTTTGCAACAGCTCTGTCCTCCGTTCGGTCACCGAAGTCGTCATCATGGTCTCCTTCTTCCTCTGGCATTCGGTAACCGGAGCCATCATGATCATGTCCTTCCTCCTCCATTGTTCGATCACCCGAGCCGTCATCCTCTCCTTCCAGAAATATTTCGTTATTGAGATACGATAAGATATCACCTCCACCGAGGATTATCTCCCCCAACAACTGGTCTTGTTCCAAGTCTCTTTGATCCATAGTTTCTGCAAATATTTCAGCTCCTTATATGAATAACCGAATTACACGAACTTCTATGTTTTAAACATTCACAAACTTTTTTATATTTCATTTCCAAATGTTGAATAGTTTATAGATGTACGTTATGATATATAATGCAATAGATCTCAAGAGGCAAAAAGGTTTTCTTTAAGTTACAACCAATAATCAACTTAATACATCTCGAATTTTAGCGAATATAATCTCGAATGCATTTCTAGTATAACCTCTTCCACTCGCGGTTCATCATCAACTGATCACCCAAAGAGCTGTCGTTGTACTGAGGCACGGGCGGTGGAAACCCACAGAAAAGGAACCATAACAGGATCATAGCTTAGGTGAGATCCCTGAAGAACCTACCAAATATTGGAGAACCTCGCGTCCAACGCAACCAAGTATCGACGAACGTGCTCGTCCCCCTCCCTCACACGGCGAAGTACCTCCTCCTTGGGGGTGGGCTGCCTCTGCACCGAAAGTGGCCCACGCGAGTGCCACCAAAGAAGCTTCGGGTCTACGACGGGAGCCTGATTCCTCGCCAAGATGCGCGCCAGAAGGTAGCACCTCCCAGTGCCGGCCCGGCGAAGCCCAGTCCCGCACATGCTATCACCTATCAAGCAGGTGGTCGCCACCGAGTCGACGACGAGGATGTGGGATGGGCGTCATCGACGACGAGAACATTTTCTACAACTATTTAAAGCCCTACTATTTAAAGAATAAATCTGGAATTAATATACTTAAAGCCCTCATCTTTTACCGCAAAAAAAAATCTAAAACTACACCAAAAATACATCTAAAACTAAATTTGCAAAAGCTTTGACTCATCCAATTTAATATGAAATCCAAAACTAAAATACATTTTAAACTAGCAATAATTACGTAGAGGAGGAGCTCACCGGGGCCGATGGCCTCAGGGCGGCGACGACGACGGGCTCGGGGGGCGGCAAAGACAATGACGGTCTCGGGGGCGACGACGACGGGCTCGGGGGCAACGACGACGGGCTTGGGGGCGACGACGACGGGCTCGGGGCGACGGCGACGGGCTCGGGGGCGACGACGACGGGCTTAGGGTGGCGACGACGACGGGCTCGGGGACGGCGGCGACGACGACGGGCTCGGGGACGGCGGCGACGACGACGGGCTCGGGGACGACAACGACGATGAGGACTACTGGATCTTGGGGACGACAACGACGATGAGGACTACTGGATCGGGGGCGGCGACGGCGACGGGCTCGGGGCGACAACGGGCTCGGGGCGGCGACGGCGACATGCTCGGGAGCGGCGACGATGAGGAGGAGGACTGGATTGGGGGCGGCGACGGCGACGGCTCGGGGGCGGCGGCGACGACGAGGAGGAGGACGGGCTCGGGGCGGCGGCGATGACGAGGACAACGGCGGGCTCGCGACGGCGGTGACAACGAGGAGGATGGGCTCGGGTGGAAAATGGGAAAGTTTGGGGGAAATTTCAACAACTCCCGCCTATAATCGAAAACTTGTGGTCTCGGTTCGAGACACAAACCGGGACTAATGCACCCTTTTCGTCCCGGTTGGTGCCGCAAACCGGGACTAAATGACAATTTTCAGTAGTCCAAAGGGCGGGAAGAAGAGATCTTTAGTCCCGGTTGGTGCCAATAACCGACACGAAACGGCGTATTTCGTGTCGGTTGGTGGCACAAACCGGGACTAAAGGCCTGTGCCTGCCACAACCGCGGTGCGGTTGGATGTTTAGTCCCACCTCGCTAACCGAGAGAGCCCGGGAGTGGCTTATAAGCGCTGGTGCACAGACACTCTAGAGCTCCTCTCAGCTGTAGACCTACTAGGCCTTCTATGGGCCCGAATCCTGGCCCAACTCTGTGGTTGGGTTTCTAGTGGTATTTAGGCCGTGGTGGCCCATTAGGTGGCATTTTTAAAAAAAAATCTATTTATTGTTTCGTTTTTTTACTTTATTTATTTTATTTTGTGAATAACTTTACTAAAAAATAGATTTTTGAGTTATTCTTTTTCCTTCTATTTAATATTACTGTGTTTTATCATTATATTCAGTTTGGTAGGTTTTAAGTTATTTTAAATGACTATTTTAATCAAAAATAGATTTGTTACAAAAGAGATTTCATTTTTTTCAACTTATTTGAACGCAACACTTTTTGTGTGTTCAAAATGCACCATTCAAGGCACATCATCAATTTTCAACACTTTCTAAGTTCATTTGGTATTTTTGATGCATTTACTGATTTTTTGAGCTAAATGACCCTGAAATTGAAAAGCAGAACAAATGAACTCTGAATAGGTTGAAAGTTGGCATGATATCTGATACGTCTCCATAGTATCTACTTTTCCAAACTCTTTTGCCCTCGTTTTGGACTCTAATTTGCATGATTGAATGGAACTAACCCGGACTAACGCTGTTTTCAGCAGAATTGCCATGGTGTTGTTTTTGTGCAGAAATAAAAGTTCTTGGAATGACCTTAAAATTTACGGAGAATTTTTCTGGAATTAATGGAAAATACCTGCGCAAAGATCCACCGGAGGGGGTGAGCGAGTGGGCCACAAGCCCACTGGCCGCGGCCACCCCCCCAGGCCGCACCAACCAGGCTTTTGGAGCCCACGAGGCTCCACCGCCTCCAAACTCAGCTCTAGATATTTCGTTTCGCCCGAGAAAAAAATCAGAGAGAAGGATTCATCGTGTTTTACGATACGGAGGCGTCGCCACCTCCTGTTCTTCATCTGGAGGGCAGATCTGGAGTCTGTTCCGGGCTTCGGAGAGGGGAAATCGTTGCCATCGTCATCATCAACCTTCCTCCATCGCCAATTCCATGATGCTCTTCACCGTTCGTGAGTAATCTCATCATAGGCTTGCTGGACGGTGATGAGTTGGATGAGATCTATCATGTAATCGAGTTAGTTTTGACGGGGATTGATCCCTACTATCCACTTTGCCATCCTTAATGCTTGTCACTAGGGCCCGAGTGCCATGATTTCAGATTAGAACCTATTATGTTGTCGCCAATATATGTGTGTTTGAGATCCTATCTTGCAAGTTGTAATCACCTACTATGTGTTATGACCAGGCAACCCCGGAGTGACAATAGCCGGAATCACTCCTGGAGATGACCATAATATGAGGACTTCATGTATTCACCATGTGTTAATGCGTTGGTCTGGTTCTTTATTAAAAGGAGAACCTTAATATCCCGTAGTTTCCATTAGGACCCCGCTGCCACGGGAGGGATGGACAATAGATGTCATGCAAGTTCTTTTCCCTAAGCACGTATGACTACATACGGAATACATGCCTACATTAGATTGACGAACGGGAGCTAGTTACTTATCTCTCCATGTTATAGCTGTTACATGATGAATCACATCCGGCATACTCATCCTTCACCGATCCACTGCCTACGAGTCTTTTACTACTTGTCCTTGCTATGTTACTTTGCTGCTATTGCTGTCGCTACTGCTGTTACTCTGCTGCTACTGCTGTTACTCTGCTTCTACTGCTGTTACTTGCTACTACTGTCACTACTGCTGTTCCTTGCTACTGTCACTACTACTGTTACTTGCTACTTTGCCGTTACCTGTTGCAACACTTTACTGGCGCCATTGATACAACAAGTTAGTAATAGTTTGCCGTCAACAGACCCTTTTCTAGCACTGTTGCTATCATACTACTTTGCTACTGATACTTTGCCGGGGAAGCACATCTATATTCTCTGAGTCACTTGGGATTGACGTCTGCTGGTCACTATGAGGAATCTGAAAGATCCAAGAACTGAAATCTTGCCCTCCACTACGAGGACAGGTAAGGAACTGCCATATAGCTCTGCACTTGATTCACCTTCAGTTATGAGTAAGTTTGCGACATCACCTCCTGCTAGAAATCTTGATATGTCGTGTGTGCTTGATGATGCTACTTCTGCTGCCCATGATGCTTATGATGATGCTATGCTTGATACTGCTTTTCCTGATGATGCTATGCTTAATACTGCTTTGCCTGATGATGCTATGCCCGATACTGCTTTGACACTAGGTGCATTCCTTGATGCACAAATTGCTAGAGTTGCTGTTAGATGTGATGATACTTCTGAAACTGCTGATACTATTGAAGTAGAACCTGCTACTATGCCTGAATTGCCTGTTATGCATGTGCGCTATGTTATGGAGGGAGAGATAGCTGAGGATTTTCTTGTGTGTAAGTATAGCTATGATGTTGAGAAATTGCTTCTCAAGTGGAAAGAAAAATCTCTGAACGCTAGGATGAAATACGACCTGAAGTTTGCTACTTCGCCTATCTTTGTGACCGATAAGGATTATGAATTCTCTGTCGACCGTGAGTTAATCACTTTGGTCGAATCTGATCCTTTTCACGGTTATGAGTCTGAAACAGTTGTAGCCCATCTTACCAAACTGCACGATATAGCCACCCTATTCACTAGTGAGGAAAAGATCCGCCACTACTATATCCTCAAGCTGTTTCCTTTCTCGCTAAAGGATGATGCTAAGACTTGGTTCACTTCTCTTGCTCCTGGTTGTGTGCGTAGCCCCCAGGATATGGTCTACTACTTCTCTGAAAAATATTTCCCTGCCCATAATAAGCAAGCTGCTTTAAGGGAAATATAAAACTTTTCTCAAGCTGAAGAAGAGAGTCTCCCACAAGCTTGGGGGAGGCTCATCCAGCTACTGAATGCTTTGCCTGATCACCCTCTTGAGAAGAATGAAATACTTGATATCTTCTATAATGGACTTATCGATGCTTCCAAAGACCACCTAGATAGTTGTGCCGGTTGTGTTTTTAGGGAACGAACTGTAGAACAAGCTGAGATTCTACCGAATAACATTTTGTGCAATGAGAATGCTTGGACTATTCCCGAACCACCTCCTAAGCCAACTCCGAAGAAAAGAGGTATTCTATTCCTCAGCCCTGAAGATATGCAAGAAGCCAAGAAATCTATGCGAGAGAAAGGCATTAAATCTGAATATGTCAAAAATCTACCACCTATCGAAGAGGTCCATGGTCTCGATAACCCGATACAGGTAGTAGAAGTAAATTCTCTGCGTAGGTTTGATGAGAGTGATATTCCTTTTGATAAACCTGCTAGCTTATGCATGGATGAATTTGATAACTTTGTTGCCAAACAACAGAGTTTCAATGATTATGTTAGCAGACAATTGGAATAGAATGCTCGTATGCTTAGTCATTTAAGTGCTTGTGTGGACACAAATGTCAATGATCTTAAGCTTCTGAGTAAACATGCCTCTATGGTTACTACTCAGGTAGAACAAGTACTCAAAGCTCAGAATGACTTGCTCAACGAGTTAAATGATAGTTCCGTTAGAGTAGTTACTAGAGGCGGTAGAATGACCCAGGAACCTTTGTATCCTGATGTCGGGACCCCGATCCTAAGCCATAGGAATCCAGCCTGTAACACATCGCATCCCTTTGCGGTCTCACGCACGGTTAACCCCACGGCTGCAGCCTTACCTTAGCCGGGACCGTTTGCGCCTTTTGACTCACGTATGCAATTGTGTCGCTAACATTCCAATGACAAAGAACCCGGATCGACATGTCTAGTCATAAACCAAAGTGGCAGTTCCGCACAAGGACAGGCATACATGACCCAGCAAAGCAGGTGTCGGTCACCAGTGAATGTAGACAAGTCGTAGCAAGCTACAAGGACTCCATTACATCACGTGACATTTCGCCAAAGGGGACAGACACAGCAGCTAAGAAGGACACACGCCGGTCATCCAATGTGTCCGGAGCAGCAGCGAGCTACCATGGCTCGTTGGATCACAAAGGGGCATTTCCCTGTAAGGAGTGCTACTAAAGCTTACGGCTAGGTAATCGAACCCCATACATATCAAGTACAACACACGTACGCATGGCATACCGATATGTATAGATACATCGATGGCATCACAACATAACCATAAACATACAAGCTTTATTTAAGAGGCTCGGAAGAGCCACACACATAATATTACACAGTAAGGGTCTCACGACCCATCATAGCAGTCATTTAGTTACAAGCCAGCGGAAGTGTTTAAAACTGTCTGCGTACAGACAGATGAAACTAGAAGGCACATGGCCTGACTATACTACAGACCCAACGTAGGGCCAGATCGTAGCTGGGACACCAGCTACTCGTCGTCGTCGATGTCTAGGAAGAACCCTCCATTAGGGTCATTAGCAACCTCTGCAACATTTATTAAGCAAACATGAGTACAGAGGTACTCAGCAAGACTTTAGGATAACTATCTACTCATGCAATGTATCAATAAGGTATTGTGGGGTTTCATGCGGAAAGCCAGCATTTGACTCGTGGCTAGACAACTTGCATTTTTAAATAATTTTGACAACTTGATTTCTCGCACACGAGTCCACTAACACCACAACAATACTCCATCGTGGAATCATTCTGTCTCCATACGGAAATGTCGTCCACGACACTCACGCTTATCTTGACAATTTTATGAGTAGCCATTGAAATTATCTATGAACAACATATGTCTCCAAGTAGTCCATATCCGCGGACGCGGCTATTCGAATAGATCATAACCCTGCAGGGGTGTACTTCGTCACACACGCTCTCGCCACTTATCGCCATGTGCACGTCATGCACCTCGGCAACCTTCAAGTGGAAGCCCAGCGAGGGAGTCGGCCACGACCGTTAACCACACTAGTACCTAGTCGAGGTCTATCGCCTATATGAGGGTAACCCGCACGGAAGTCCGGCCGAGGTTTCCACCACGGCCTCAAACGATGCGCGCAGGGTTCCCAAGCCCACCATCCGGGTGCCACTTGGTACACCGTGCCACTGCCTACCGCATCACAGCCCACCTCTCAGGTCAGCGCTATGCACGGCCTCCAGCATGACTATAAACACCAGAAACTACTTGCAACTCCTGGACCGAGTACTAAGCGATTAATAAGTCGAGAGGGTCAATTAAGTATCCCAACGTGTGGTAGTATCTAGTCTTGGATTACATACACGTAACTCACTTCCTAAGGACGGTTTCAATGAAACAACCCGCCATGTTCTCCTACATAGCCTTTCACCGGTACCTTTACCAAATCAGGTTCAACTCACAACCTTTACTTACTGAACACATTATCACAATTCTGTTCATCTCCCAGATGACAGACCATACACAACTCTAAGCATAGCATGCATAGCAGGATAAGGCACATCACGGCTCAAGCAACTACCAGATATGCTAGGTTGCAAGGTTCAGCTATTTACTGTGACAAGGATAGGTCATGCAAAGGAAGTGGGTTCAACTAACGTGGCAAAAGCATTTGAAGCATTTGATCCTAATGCAATAAGTAAGTGCAGAAGCGAGAACATGGGATTTATCGGGATGATCAAAATGGTTGCTTGCCTTGTTGCTCACAGGAGGGACAATATACGTCAGTCGGATATTCGGTGGAATCCGGAGGAGCGGAGCCTACCGAAAGGAATGACAAAAATCAATAACAAACATATGCAACAAGATGATGCATGAGCATGGCATGAGGATGCAAGGTGGTAAATTATTATAGTTAACATTTAGTAGGTTTGAAGTTGATTTGAATCAAACTCAGATATCACTTCAAACGAGGTATTCTCGAATACCATTTTAATTGATTCGACCTTATGCTCAGATCAACTTGCTTTTAACATGCATGGAATGACATGTTAGGTTGCTGGTTTGTAATTTGGGCAGTGTTTGATCATATCATTTGTAGTGAAATTTAAATATTATCCAAATTCCATGTCCAAAGTATTTATAATATTTAACTTATTCATTATTCTATATGTTTGGGATCAGTAACATTCTCAAACATGTTTGAAAATGACATATTCAGATTCCTTGGATTTTTCTGATACTTTTTCATATATAAATTATTTTCATTGGAGTTACAGATTAATTTCTATGATTTTTAGAAGTTTTGGCATTTTTCTGGAATTCTTATAAATCAGAAAACTCTTTACTGCATCAGCATGACATCAGCAGGTCCAACTGACCGTTGAAAGTCAAACCTAACCAGTGGGACCCACTGGTCAGTGACTCTTGTCAGTTTTAGATTAGTTTAAATCTTAATTAGCTAATTAACCTCACTGGACCCACATGTCAGTGACTTATTAGTTTATTTAATTTTATTTTTATTAGCCCAAATTATCCAGAGGCTGGCCCCACACGTGAGTGGCTAAGGCCAGCCGAGATCCACCGGCGACGAGGTCGTCCTCGCCGGCGGGGAGCCTCCGTCGACCACCTGTACGGCGGAGGGCATCGGAAACTCGCCTCCGACGACCAAACGCACGACGGAGACCACGGGGAGAACGACCACTCGACGACGCGCACGATGAGGCAAACCCCAGGGGTTGGGGTGGTCGGAATCGACGCCGGCGACGAGCTCGGCGGCGACCAAGTTCGGCCATCGTCGAAGTCATCGAACACAGGGTCAAATCGCGCGGGGCTGGGCTCCTAAAGCACCTACGTGACGTCCTGAGGCTGCTGGTGGCCTCAGACGGACCAACCCTTCACCGGAGGGCTACCGACGACGAGCTGCACCGGCGGTCCTCGTCGGGCTCCCGCGGAACTAGGCCTAGAGGAGGAGATCGACGGGGAAAACTTAAGGGAAAGCTGCGCAAGCTCACGAGGAGTGCAGAGGAGGGCTTAGATGGCTCGGGGAAGCGCTGAGGGCGACGAATCGAGCAGAGCTCGCCGGCGGCCGAAGGTTGAAGACAACGGTGCCGTGGGCGTTGCAGGGCTCGGGGAGGCTTCGGCTTCTGCACGGAGGACCAGCTCGTCGAGGCGGAGCTAATGGCACACTCGGGAGGAAGATCATGTGGCTAGGGGCACGGGCAGCTTGAGCTTGAGCTCCTGTCAATGGCGGCGGCGGGGATCGGAAGAACCGAGAGGAGAGGGGGAGAAGGAGCACGGGGATGGATAGATACGTGCTCAGGGAGGTTATCCCCGTGCTCGCCAGCGCGAAGCGACGGCCAGGCAGGCAGAGAGCTGCGTGGAGGCGTGCGGCGTCGCGGTGGCCACCTCGTGCTCCTACTGGCAAGGAGGAAGACGACAACGCGACTGGGCCTGGGCTGAGGTGAGCGACAGGTAATTCTTTCTCCTTTTTTCTGTTTTGTTTCTGTTTTGCTAACTATTTGATTTGGTATTTATTTCAGCTCCAAAATAGTTTGTAAAAAGTATTTTGAACACACCAGAATATTTGTTGGAATATATCCAACCATTCCTGGAGTTTTCAACATTTTTGAAAACTTAAAGTTTTTTAATTCAAATTTAAACTTGAAACCAGTAGCTTTTTGCATTTATTTAAAATGCCAAAAGTGTTATGGAAATGGTTTTCCTCGTTGCTTATTTGCTTCCATGATTTATCAGAAAAGTTGAACTTTTCTTGAGGCCATTTTGAGTTCATTGATTTGAGCAAGTTTATAATTCCTTTGAATTTGAGAAGTGGCTAGGGTTTTTGAGTGTTCCTTCACCACTTGCTTGTTCTTGTTGCAATTCTCTTGGATGCAATGCAAAGAAGATATGAGCACAATGCTAAACCTTGGTTAGGGTTCCAGGGATGTGACACCTGAGGGTCATCCGAAGAGAATTGAACAAGATTCTCATGGAGTTAGCACTGATGCACCTAGTCATCCTAGAAAGAAGAAGAAAGATGATAGGAACCTGCACGCTAGCAACCCTGTTGCTACTACACGTGAGAGTCCAAACGATGCCTCTGTCTCTGATGCCGAAACACAATCTGGTGATATGCATGAGCTTAATGATAATATCAATAGTGATGTTCATAATGATGCTCAACCTAGCAATGATAAGGATGTGGAGATTGAACCTGTTGATCTTGATAACCCACAACCTAAGAATAAGAGATACGATAATAATGACTTCGCTGCTAGGAAGCATGGTAAAGAAAGGGAACCATGGGTTCATAAACCCATGCCCTTTCCTCCCAAACCATCCAAGAAAAAGGATGATGAGGATTTTGAGCGATTCATTGAAATCATCAGACTTGTCTTTCTGCAAATGCGTTTGACAGATATGCTCAAAATGTCTACGTATGCTAAGTACATGAAGGATATTGTGACTAGTAAGAGGAGGATACCTGAGGTTGAGATTTACACCATGCTTGCTAATTATACCTTCAAGGGTGGAACTCCTAAGTAACTAGGTGATCCCGGTGTGCCCACTATACCTTGCTTCATTAAAGGCAACTACGCTAGAACTGCATTATGCGATCTTGGAGCCGGTGTTAGTGTTATGCCTCTCTCTCTTTATCGTAGACTTGAACTGGATAAGTTAACACCCACTGAAATCTCTCTGCAAATGGCCGACAAATCAACTGCTTTCCCTATCGGCATTTGCGAGGAAGTGCCTGTTGTGGTTGCTAATGTCACTATCTTAATAGACTTTGTTATATTGGATATTCCCGAGGATGATGCCATGGCGGTCATCCTCGGAAGACCTTTTTTAAACACTGCAGGGGCTGTTATAGATTGCAACAAAGGCAATGTCACTTTCCATGTCAACAGTAATGAGCATACGGTGCACTTTCCGAAGAAACAATATCGAGTACATTGCATCAATGCTATCGAAAAAACTTCATCGATTCTTATTGGGAGCTTTGAATGCCCTATTCCTCGTGTCAAGATGAAGTATGATTTGCTTGTTGGGGAGATACATATCCCCATTGAGGTGACCTAGTGACTATTCGAGAATTCTCCGTTCTCTTTTTGCGATTCGAAAAAGTTTGTCAAAGAGGCTTGATCAACCTCACTGACGGATTTCTTTCGATGACCATGAGATGGATGAATCGAGGAGTCACAAACCTCTGTTCCAAGCTTTCACCTTCGGTTGCTTAGAAGAAAAATGATAGATTTAGTTTAGTTTTCCCCGTTTTCTGTTTTAGCGTCCGGTAGAAAAGTACCCCGAAAATAAAAGTTCTTCGAACGTCCTGAAAATCAAGTATGATTTTTTCTGTAATTTTTGAAAAATTCTGAGACAAAGAGCTTGTGTGGGGGCTGCACCAGTGGGCCACAAGCCCTGATGGCGTGGGCACCCCCTGGCCGCGCCACCCAGGCTTGTGGGGGCCCACAGGCACGCCCTTCACTCATTCTTGCTCTCATCTGGTTCTCCTACCTCCAGAAAAATCGTTTCGCAGCTCAAACCCGTGTTCTTGCTCCTCTTGCTGGGATTTTCGATCTCTTTGATCAATCACCATTCTCCGAACTGTTTTTGTGGAAATTACTCCTTGGTCAGTGACTCCTCCATTGGTCCAATTAGTTTTTGCTCTAGTGCCTTATACTTCACGTATTTTTTCTGCCTTGGTGACCATGTTCTTGAGCTTTGCATGCTAATTTTAGGTGGTCCCAAGTAGTTTTGATGCGTAATATGGCCTCTAGGCATTTGTGGGAGTAGTTTCTACTAGTTTAGTTGAGCCTTGTTCACTTTTCCTTTGGGTCACTAAAAATTTCAGAAAAGGAAGATGTTTAGGAAAAACTTCATGGTGGTTCCTCAAGCAAGAGAGGTCCCTGTCTTGCGATTCGGGAGCCTGATCCTTACCAACCAAGGGATGCGCAGGTACAACCATGTGAATGGCCTTCTGATGAATTTATGATTGAGGCAGGTTTCAAATACGAGTTTGATGCACTTGTTCACAACGTCGGACTCGAAGAATTCATCTCCGATAAATGTGAACAGTATGTTGCTCTCACTTCCTCTTTTGTTCGTAGATTCAAATTTTCAGTTGGCCGTGACACATCGGTACTGTTTGATCTCTATGACAAATTGTATACCATGGATTTAGAGGATTTTAATAGAATTTGCAAAATACCTATTTGGGGTAGCCTCATTGATCCTGCTAAATCTTCGGTTAGAGATTTTTGCTCTGGTATTACTGTTGGAGAACCTAGAGACATTATGCAAGCTACCATGGGGAGTATTCATTTTCCTGCCTTGCATTACTTTGCCCTCTTCATAGGCAGATGCATTAATGGCAAGACTGAGCATTGTCACCTCTGCACACCCGACCTTAGTATCCTTAAGAGCGCAGTGACGGGTGACAAAAGTTTCAACA
The DNA here is from genome assembly GCF_904849725.1 of Hordeum vulgare subsp. vulgare. Lineage (NCBI taxonomy): Eukaryota > Viridiplantae > Streptophyta > Magnoliopsida > Poales > Poaceae > Hordeum > Hordeum vulgare. Next base: position 390,775,778 of record NC_058522.1, read on the forward strand.
TGGAAGCTATAATAGCAAGGAGGCTGAATAAGAATGTTAATGAAGGGGATTTCTTTGCTGGGATCTATGCTACTCGCATAGCAAATTTTCTGGGAGTACCCATCCGCGAAGGAGATCCCTCGCTCCATACAGCCTTCCTTGATCGTGTCGCTTTGACACGCTACCAGTTCCTTGAGAGGGATGACGAATCCCTCCTATACCGTTTGAAATTTAACCGACAGCGTGTTTTCCATATTACCCTTCCTGCTCCTGCCTTCTTTGATTTTCAGGTAAAAGGAGATATTACATAACTAGAGGACAGGCAGAGGAGTATGAGAGGGAGGCAAAGGCTGCTCGTCTCCGTGAGGCAGCTATTCAGGCAGTGGTTGCAGCGCTCCCGTATAACCCCCATTATGATTTTGGGTTTCGCCAGGACCATCCTTGGGAGTAGACCAACTTAGGACAAAATCCTAAGCTTGGGGGAGTACGTGTTCTCACTGACTTTACATTCTTGTTTATGCTTTCACTTTGTTAGCCGGTGTTCACACTTTGCCACTGTATCATCCATGCTAGTTCAATTTCTTTTTCCCGTTTTCTTTTCGTGTGTCTGTCTAGTTTGAGAAGAACCAAAAAGATTTTCTTTTTCTTCTTTTGCTTGTTGGGAGCTTTCCCATGTAAATGGTTTTCTTTTTCTTTGGGTCAAGGTAGAAGATATTGGTTACAATGTTTAGTGGCTCTCGCATGCATACCTGTTTAGCTGTCAAAGAGCCATACTACTTTGTCTTCTCCTTTGTGTTTGCCTGCAGATTCCAGCATTAGTCCAATGCACGAGCATGCTTATTATTGTTCACATCGTTCGGTCGTGCAAGTGAAAGGCAATAATGACGATATATGATGAAGTGACTGAGCCTGGAAAAGCTGGTATGAACTCGATCTATTTTGTTTTTGTAAATTTGACTAGCTCATCATGCCTGATTCAGCTTTGTTGTGAGAGAAACATGTTTGCAATAACAACTTAGAGACCATAGTTGCTTATGCCATGCTTATTTAGCTAGGATCTTATAATGGTTTGTCTTGGATGCCCACATGAATTTTGAGATGACTGTGTTGTAGTATGATAGGATGGTATCCTCCTTTGAATGTTTCAAGTGGCTTGACTTGGCGCATGTTCATGCATGTAGTTGAAACAAAATCAACATAACCTCTATGATGCTCATGTTCGTGGTGATTTATGTCCTACTCATGCTTGCACTCAATGTTAGTTAATCCCAATGCATTTTGATGATTGTTGCCGCTCTCTAGTTGGTCGCTTCCCAGTCTTTTGCTAGCCTTCACTTGTACTAAGCGGGAATACTACTTGTGCATCCACTTCCATAAACCCAAACTTGTTCCATATGATTCCACTACCTATATGCGGTATCTACCTGCCGTTCCAAGTAAATTTGCATGTGCCACTCTCTAAATCTTCAAGAAATAATCTTCTTTGCATGCCCGAACCGCTCATGTGGTGACAGGGGGCTATCAGTATCTTCCAGGCTAGGCGTGTTATCCTCGATATGTGTTTATTCACTATCATTCACGAGAAAGGGGCCGGTAATTGGAATTCCCAGTTCCATACTCAAATCAAAAAGATAATTGCAAACAAAACTCCCCCAAGATTGATGTTGGTATGGACGGTACCCGAGGATTCGGCTAGCCGTGGAGTGTGATTGATTGGTGGTGGGGGAGTCAAAACTTTACTTTTCTGTTTGGGAACTGCCTATAGCATGTGTAGCATGGAAGATGTTGAGAACTCTTAGTCATTGCATTGACAATGAAAGCATGCCACCCAAAATTATTATCTCTGTTTTCAAAGCTTGAGCTCTGTCACCTCTACAAATCGATGCTTCCCTCTCGGAAGGGCTTGTCTATTTATGTTCCTGTTGAGTCATCCTCCTCTTATAAAAGGACCAATTAGAGAGCACCTCTGTCGTTTTTATGCTTTGCTTTTAACTGTGTTGAGTATGACTGTGACTGGATCCTGTTTGCCTTGAATTACAATGTTTAGTCAGCCCTTGGTCTTTGAAGGTGCTCTGCATTTATGTTTTGTGGTCTCAGAAAGAGCTAGCGAGATACCACCTGTTCGTACTGCTTCATGTTGTTTTGATTGAAGTGTTGACATTTGAGGCTTATTATTATTTGCTCGCTAGCTAATTATGCCATTGATATGAGTTTACCGTGAGACCTGGATGTCATTTGCTTATGTGGTTTGCTTGTGATCTTGCTGAAATTCTGGTTATGAGTCAGACATGGTTGCAACAACAAGATCAAACAGAGTTCGTCAAAGTTTTTCTTTTGTCTCTCTCAGTTTGTCAACTGAATTGCTTGAGGACAAGCAAGGCTTTAAGCTTGGGGGAGTTGATACGTCTCCGTCGTATCTACTTTTCCGAACTCTTTTGCCCTTCTTTTGGACTCTAATTTGCATAATTTGAATGGAACTAACATGGACTAACGCTGTTTTCAGCAGAATTGCCATGGTATTGTTTTTGTGCAGAAATAAAAGTTCTCGGAATGACCTGAAAATTTACAGAGAATTTTTCTGGAATTAATGAAAAATACGTGCGCAAAGATCCACCGGAGGGGGTGAGCCAGTGGGCCACAAGCCCACTAGCCGCGGCCACCCCCTAGGCCGCACCAACCAGGCTTGTGGAGTCCACGAGGCTCCACCGCCTCCAAACTCAGCTCTATATATTCTGGTTCGCCCGGAAAAAAAATCAGAGAGAAGGATTCATCGCGTTTTACGATACGGAGGCGCCGCCACCTCCTGTTCTTCATCTGGAGGGCAGATCTGGAGTCCGTTCTGGGCTCCGGAGAGGGGAAATCGTCGCCATCATCATCATCAACTTTCCTCCATCGCCAATTCCATGATGCTCTTCACCGTTTGTGAGTAATCTCATCGTAGGCTTGCTGGACGGTGATGAGTTGGATGAGATCTATCATGTAATCGAGTTAGTTTTGACGGGGATTGATCCCTAGTATCCGCTATGTTCTGAGATTTATGTTGCTACTACTTTGCCATGCTTAATGCTAGTCACTAGGGCCCGAGTGCCATGATTTCAGATTCTAACCTATTATGTTGTCGCCAATATATGTGTGTTTTAGATCCTATCTTGCAAGTTGTAATCACCTACTATGTGTTATGACCAGGCAACCCCGGAGTGACAATAGCGGGAACCACTCCCGGAGATGACCATAGTATGAGGAGTTCATGTATTCACCACGTGTTAATGCGTTGGTCCGGTTCTTTATTAAAAGGAGAACCTTAATATCCCCTAGTTTCCATTAGGACCCCGCTGCCACGGGAGGGATGGACAATAGATGTCATGCAAGTTCTTTTCCCTAAGCACGTATGACTACATACGGAATACATGCCTACATTAGATTGACTACCGGGAGCTAGTTACTTATCTCTCCGTGTTATAGCTGTTACATGATGAATCACATCCGGCATACTCATCCATCACCGATCCACTGCCTACGAGTCTTTTACTACTGGTCCTTACTACGTTACTTTGCTGCTACTGCTGTTACTCTGTCGCTACTGTTGTTTCTCTGCTGCTACTGCTGTTACTGTGCTGCTACTGCTATTACTTGCTACTGCTGTCATTACTGTTGTTCCTTGCTACTGTCACTACTGTTGTTACTTGCTACTTTGCTGTTACCTGCTGCAACACTTTACCGGCACCATTGATACAACAAGTTAGGAATAGTCTGCCGTCAACAGACCCTTTTCTGGCACTGTTGCTATCATACTACTTTGCTGCTGATACTTTGCTTGCAGACACTAATCTTTCACCTGTGGTTGAATTGACAACTCAGTTGCTAATACTTGAGAATATTCTTTCGCTTCCCCTTGTGTTGAATCAATAAATTTGGGTTGAATACTCTACCCTCAAAAACTGTTGCGATCCCCTATACTTGTGGGTCATCAATATCATCATTTCACCCACATAGCATGTGCTAAAAAGTTGAGAGGGTTGCGAAAAAAACTGGATGCACTTCGTGTACAAATCGGGCAATATCTTTCGAATTATCAGGGTTTGTTATGAAAACTCATCTGTTACAAAAGGGATTTCATTTTTTGAACTTATTTGAACTCAAGACTTTTCGTGTGTTCAAAATGCACCATTCAAGGCCACATCTTCAATTTTCAACACTTTCTGAGTTCATTTTGTATTTTTCATGCATATACTGATTTTTTGTGCTAAATGACCCAGAAATTGAAAATCACTACAAATGAACGCTGAATAGGTTGAAAGTTGGCATGGTATGATCATATCACCCACATAGCATGTCTAAAAAGTTGAGAGGGTTGCGACAAAAACTGGATGCATTCGTGGACAAATCGGACAATCTCTTTCGATGTACCACTGTTTCTTTCAAAAATTCTTGTGTTACAAAAGGGATTTCGCTTTTTTGAACTTATTTGAACTCGATACTTTTTGTGTGTTCAAAATGCACCATTCAAGGCAACATCATCAATTTTCAACACTTTCTCAGTTCATTTGGTATATTTCATGCATTTACTGATTTATTTGAGCTAAATGACCTAGAAATTGAAAAGCAGTACAAATGAACTCTGAATAGGTTGAAATATGGCATGGTATCATCATTTCACCCACATGGCATGTGCTAAACAGTTGAGAGGGATGCGGCAAAAACTGGATGCACTTCGTGTACAAATCGGACAATCTATTTCGAAGTATGAGGGTTTCTTACGAAAACTCATCTGTTACAAAAGGGATTTCATTTTTTTGAACTTATTTGAACTTAAGACTTTTTCTGTGTTCAAAATGCACCATTCAAGGCCACATCATCAATTTTCAATACTTTTTAAGTTCATTTGATATTTTTCATGCATTTACTGATTTTTTTTGAGCTCAATGACCCAGAAATTGAAAAGCACTACAAATAAACTCTGAATAGGTTGAAAGTTGGCATGGTACCATCATTTCACCCACATAGCATGTGCTAAAAATTTGAGAGGGTTGCGGCAAAAACTGGATGCACTTCGTGTACAAATCGGACAATCTCTTTCGAAGTATGTGGGTTCTTACGAAAACTCATCTGTTATAATAGGGATTTAATTTTTTGAACTTATTTGAACTCAAGACTTTTTGTGTGTTCAAAATGCACCATTCAAGGACACATCATCAATTTTCAACACTTTCTGATTCCATTTGGTATTTTTCATGCATTTACTGATTTTTTTTGAGCTAAATGACCCAGAAATAGAAATTTACCTTTCGTCCCGGTTGGTGCCTCAAACCGGGACTAAAGGGTGTATTTTGTGTCTTTCTTTTAGGGCAGGGAGAAGAGACCTTTAGTCCCGGTTGGTGCCACCAACCGACACGAAAGGGCATATTTCGTGTCGGTTGGTGGCACAAAACGGGACTAAAGGACTATGCATGCCACAGCCGCGGTGCGGTTGGATGTTTAGTCCCACCTACCTAGCCCGGAGAGCCCTAGAGTGGTTTATAAGCACTGGTGCGCTGACCTTCTCGAGCTCCTCTCAACTGCAGACTTCCGGGCCTAATTTGTCACACCCTGTGGGCGTATTGGGCCTTCTGCGGGCCTGAATCCTAGCCCAACTCTCTCGTTGGGTTTCTAGTCGTATTCACGCAGTGGTGACCGAGTAGGTGACATTTTTTTTAGAAAAATATAATTTTTTGTTTCTTTTTTTACTTTTTTATTTTATTTTGTGAATGACTTTACTAAAAAATAGATTTTTGAGTGATTCTTTTTCCTCCTATTTAATATTACTGTGTTTTTATCATTATATCCAATTTGGTATGTTTTAAGTTATTTTAAATGACTGTTTTAATCAAAAACAGATCTGTTACAAAAGGAATTTCATTTTTTTGAACTTATTTGAACTGAAGACTTTTGGTATATATAGCTGGTCGAAATGCATGATACCATGAAGTTAGAAAGGGCTAAACCATTCAAAAGTAGCAAATGAAGTTAGAAAGGGCTAAACCATTCAAATTTGGAAACTATAGTGGCACAAACAGAAACTATACATATATAAATTGGTCCAAATAGTACATAATAATACTAGTCCAAACAGTACATAATAATAGCTAGCATATATATATATACAAGTGTTCGCCGTTGTGAACACTACTCGTCTGAATCGTCTGAATCAGAATGTCCACGTGGTATGCGGTGACCCTGGCCATAGTTGATGACTCAAACCTTGCGGTACAATTCGTATGAAACGTATGCATCTTTTGCTGCATATTCAATGTTGATAGGGTAAAGTGGAGTCCTCTCCCAAAGTCTGTGATGAGACTTTGGCAATTTGGTCTTCATATCACCATACTCCTCGTCGATCAAGGTGACAGCCATATGAGTCATCGAAGTCCTGTCATGTCAAAGCCTCAATTTCTGTTGGAGATCAATGAGGCAATCCGCTGGTATCTCAATACTGAAGTTGTGCCTCATCTTCAGCTTGTCGTTCCTTATGCCAACGGTAGCAAAACTTATGCCGCTGCGAAGGAAGTCCATGAGTTCTGGACAATGCTTGTCACTACTACTACAACAATAAATTAAAATGGAACAAATGTTTCATATTGCTGCAACAAGGAAAAATATTTCACTACAACTAAAGAGAAAATTATCTTTAGGATTCAAATGGAACATATTGCTATCCTATGCAATTTTCATATTCTATGAATTGATCAAGAAACCGTAAATTAACTATGAAACATATATATATATATATATATATATATATATATATATATATATATATATATATATAGGAAAAATACACCCTACCACCCAGGGGTAGTTACCCCACGTGTTCCATATACTACCACGCGGGAGTATATATACTAATTTATCATTTTTATTATGTTCATATACTATATATAAAATTTTTCAAAGTGAGTTACATGAAAAAATTACAAGTTGATCCATAGTTTTTATTATATTTGTGAAATACGCATATATTTGTATGTAAAAAAGAGCATACACAAAATGTGATACATACTACAAAAAAATAGTATATATACTACCTAAACATGATTATATACTACATACTACGCATACATACTCTCTGATTTGATAGATACTACATACAACATACAAAACACAAGTGGTGGTAACTACCACCGATGGTAGATAAAATTTGTCCTATATATATATATATATTCTCCCACGGTTTTGCAAATGTGCAACAAGGAAAATTGTTTCACTACAACGAAAGAGAAATTGATCTTTATAGGATTCCAATGGAAGATATTGCTATCCTGTGCAAGAAACCCTCAAATAACTATCCAATGGAACATATATAGAAACTGCATATTGCTATCCAATGGAACCTAGAGAGATCACTATATGCAATTTTCATAACCTTGGATCAAAGAACACCGTGGAAAATTGTTTCAATACAACTAAAGAGAAATTGATCTTTATAGGATTCCAATGGAACATATTGCTATCCTATGCAATTTTCGTATCCTATGAATTGATCAAGAAACCCTCAGTTAAGAATCCAATGGAACATATATAGAAACTGCCTATTACTATCCAATGGAACCTAGAGAGATCACTATCTGCAATTTTCATAACCTTGGATCAAAGAACGCCGCATAAAATTGTTTCACTACAACTAAAGAGAAATTGATCTTTATAGGATTCCAAAATGGAACATATTGCTATCGATCTTATGCAATTTTCATATCCTATGAATTGATCAAGAAACCCTCAATTAACTATCCAATGGAACATATATAGAAACTGCATATTGCTATCCAATGGAACCTAAAGAAATCACTATATATATATATATGCAATTTTCGTAACCTTGGATCAAAGAAAGCCTCAAAACATACCTCGCCCATTGGAAGATCAAGACATAGAGTTTGAAACATAGTTGGATGACGACAAAACCTTGCTGATTGGCCATGTACTCCAAATCAAGCCCCAAGAACTTCTCATGCTCCACCGCGGCGTCAAGCCGTCCCTTCAATTGTCTAAGAAAATGTGGCATGTCCCTGCTGTTGTTCGTGTACACGACATCGAGCTTGGTCTTGCCATGTGTGAGCACCTCTCCGTAGCGAGTTGGCATGGAGGAAGAAGCGAAGGAAGAAGAGAGGGGAAGAACAGAGGAAGAAGAGAGGAGAGTGAGAGAGGAGAAAAACAGAGAAATGGCGAGAGACTCTACTTCGGTTGTGGTTTCCATCGCTAGAAGCAAACCGGGAGGCAAACCGTTTAGGCCTTTAGTCCCGGGTTGAGCCACCAACCGGGACTAAAGGGTGATATGAACGGTCTCCACCACCACTTCGTCCTGGTTTGATATACTAACCGAGACTAAAGGGGGATACGAACGATCCACCTGGTCCCGGTTTGATCCAGCAACTGGGACTAAAGGTGGATACGATCGGTTTCGGCCTATTGGTCTCAGTGCGTGTCTCGAACCGGGACCAAAGGGTTGATACGAACCGGGACCAATGGCCCATGATGCCCGGCTGGCGCCCTGGCCTCACGAAGCGGGACCAATGACACCATAGGTCCTGGTTCGTGGGTGAACCGGGACGAATGGGATTGCAAGCCCTGGACCAAAGCCCTTTTTTCTACTAGTGGAGATGCATGAATGTGGTATGGATTCTAAAGGGACCTTACACCTCGCCCAACATAATCGTACTTGTATCATATCGGTGTGTCCCTCTTATCCTCGGCGGTCATGTTGTGTAGGATCACATAACAAGTGATGATTTTTCCTATGTATGATTGTCCCGGAAACCTGCATGACCACAAAAATTCCAAACCAAGCTTACAAAACCCCACATGATATCTCAATATGGTTCCTCATTGCATCTCGACACTCCGAGAATTGTTTAATATTCTTACCTTTGTATTTAGAAATTATCTTCAGAAATTATGACCAAGAAGGATACATGCCACATGCCACGTAGTAGATTTGGCCATAATCATGGTCGTTCACCTTGAAGTTCCATGTTGAAGCATCAACACTTGCTAGCCTAGAAAAAAGATGAGACCTCTGCAAGACAACGGTGTTATTGTGAAACACGAACGATACAAAGTACCAATGCCATAATCACAAGGCGGTCGCTTCCAAGATAATAATCGAATCATGGAAATGTTGTGGCGATTGGTCGTGACATGATGCAAGGTAGTACTCCCATCTCCAATGCATGCAATCAACGCTTTCAGGCATCCCATGCCAACCTCTTGTTTCACTAAATGTTAAAAGCCTCGTCGCATATTTCAAGTTAGGTGTCCATAGATACCAAGCTCCATAGAGTCGTATGAGATCATTGACACACAATTTGACACAAACTGTAGGATTGTATCTTCAGCCATTCAAACATACTAATTTTCTTATTTGCATAAGTGTCATATATGATCATTGGAAGTGTCGCGACCACCTTCTAGAAAGAAGGAAAACCCAGCTGACTAATGTCATTCCTTCAATTTGTGAAGAATGCTTCATTCACTTCCAAGTTTGGGCAATGCATCATAACAATTGTTCTCACAAACAGAAGCGACACCTAAATAGATGATCAAGGTATGTAGGACTTGGCCTAAAATAGTCTTGGATGAGCGCATTACGTAATGTGGGCTACTATATTCCGACTGTATGTCTAACGACTGATTCATGGCCCTTCACACTTCATTTTCGTTCCATTTAGAAATCATTAACGGAATATCCTATGTGTTGGAATTATGCCCTAGAGGCAATAATAAATATAGTTATTGGTATAATTCCTGTATCAAGATAATCGTTTATTATCCATGCTATAATTGTATTGAATGAAGACTCATTTACATGTGTGGATACATAGACAAAACACCGTCCCTAGCAAGCCTCTAGTTGGCTAGCCAGTTGATCGAAGATAGTCAGTGTCTTCTGATTATGAACAAGGTGTTGTTGCTTGATAACTGGATCACGTCATTAGGAGAATCACGTGATGGACTAGACCCAAACTAATAGACGTAGCATGATGATCGTGTCATTTTGTTGCTACTGTTTCCTGCGTGTCAAGTATTTATTCCTATGACCATGAGATCATATAACTCACTGACACCGGAGGAATGCTTTGTGTGTATCAAACGTCGCAACGTAACTGGGTGACTATAAAGATGCTCTACAGGTATCTCCGAAGGTGTTAGTTGAGTTAGTATGGATCAAGACTGGGATTTGTCACTCCGTGTGACGGAGAGGTATCTCGGGGCCCACTCGGTAATACAACATCACACACAAGCCTTGCAAGCAATGTAACTTAGTGTAAGTTGCGGGATCTTGTATTACGGAACGAGTAAAGTGACTTGCCGGTAAACGAGATTGAAATAGGTATGCGGCTACTGACGATCGAATCTCGGGCAAGTAACATACCGAAGGACAAAGGGAATGACATACGGGATTATATGAATCCTTGACACTGAGGTTCAAACGATAAGATCTTCGTAGAATATGTAGGATCCAATATGGGCATCCAGGTCCTGCTATTGGATATTGACCGAGGAGTCTCTCGGGTCATGTCTACATAGTTCTCGAACCCGCAGGGTCTGCACACTTAAGGTTCGACGTTGTTTTATGCGTATTTGAGTTATATGGTTGGTTACCGAATGTTGTTCGGAGTCCCGGATGAGATCACGGACGTTACGAGGGTTTCCGGAATGGTCCGGAAACGAAGATTGATATATAGGACGACCTCATTTGATTACCGGAAGGTTTTCAGAGTTACCGGGAATGTACCGGGAATGACGAATGGGTTCCGGGAGTTCACCGGGGGGGGGGGGGGCAACCCACCCCGGGGAAGCCCATAGGCCTTTGGGGAGACACACCAGCCCTTAGTGGGCTGGTGGGACAGCCCACAAGTGCCCTATGCGCCAAGAAGAAGAAAATCAAGAGAGAAAAAAAGGAGGAGGTGGGAAGGAAGGGGGACTCCCTCCCACCAAACCTAGTCCAACTCGGTTTGGGGGGGGAGAGTCCTCCCCCTTGGACTCGGCCGACCCCCTTGGAGCTCCTTGAGCCCCAAGGCAAGGTCCCCTCCCTCCCACCTATATATACGGAGGTTTTAGGGCTGATTTGAGACGACTTTTCCACGGCAGCCCGACCACATACCTCCACGGTTTTTCCTCTAGATCGCGTTTCTGCGGAGCTCGGGCGGAGCCCTGCTGAGACAAGGTCATCACCAACCTCCGGAGCGCCATCACGCTGCCGGAGAACTCTTCTACCTCTCCGTCTCTCTTGCTGGATCAAGAAGGCCGAGATCATCGTCGAGCTGTACGTGTGCTGAACGCGGAGGTGCCGTCCGTTCGGTACTAGATCGTGGGACTGATCGCGGGATTGTTCGCGGGGCGGATCGAGGGATGTGAGGACGTTCCACTACATCAACCGCGTTCTCTAACGCTTCTGCTGTACGGTCTACAAGGGTACGTAGATCACTCATCCCCTCTCGTAGATGGACATCACCATGATAGGTCTTCGTGCGCGTAGGAAATTTTTTGTTTCCCATGCGACGTTCCCCAACAGTGGCATCATGAGCTAGGTTCATGCGTAGATGTCTTCTCGAGTAGAACACAAAAGTTTTTGTGGGTGGTGATGTGCGTTTTTCTGCCCTCCTTAGTCTTTTCTTGATTCCGCGGTATTGTTGGATTGAAGCGGCTTGGACCGACATTACTCGTACGCTTACGAGAGACTGGTTTCATCGTTAGGAGTGACCCCCTTTGCTCAAAGATGACTGGCAAGTGTCGGTTTCTCCAACTTTAGTTGAATCAGATTTGACCGAGGAGGTCCTTGGATGAGGTTAAATAGCAACTCATATATCTCCGTTGTGGTGTTTGCGTAAGTAAGATGCGATCCTACTAGATACCCATGGTCACCACGTAAAACATGCAACAACAAAACTAGAGGACGTCTAACTTGTTTTTGCAGGGTATGATTGTGATGTGATATGGCCAATGATGTGATGTGATATATTGGATGTATGAGATGATCATGTTGTAATAGAAATATCGACTTGCACGTCGATGGTACGGCAACCGGCAGGAGCCATAGGGTTGTCTTTATACTAACGTTTGTGCTTGCAGATGCGTTTACTATTTTGCTAGGATGTAGCTTTAGTAGTAATTGCATGAGTAGCATGAAAACCCCGATGGCAACACGTTGATGGATGATCATGGTGTGGCGCCGGTGACAAGAAGATCGTGCCGGTGTTTTGGTGATGGAGATCAAGAAGCACGTGATGATGGCCATATCATGTCACTTATGAATTGCATGTGATGTTAATCCTTTTATGCACCTTGTTTTGCTTAGAACGACGGTAGCATTATGAGGTGATCTCTTACTAAAATTTCAAGACGAAATTGTGTTCTCCCCGACTGTGCACCGTTGCTACAGTTCGTCGTTTCGAGACACCACGTGATGATCGGGTGTGATAGACTCAACGTTCACATACAACGGGTGCAAAACAGTTGCGCACGCGGAACACTCGGGTTAAGCTTGACGAGCCTAGCATGTGCAGGCATGGCCTCGGAACACATGAGACCGAAAGGTCGATCATGAATCATATAGTTGATATGATTAGCATAGGGATGCTTAGCACTGAAACTATACTCAACTCACGTGATGATCGGACTTGGGATAGTGTAAGTGGATCATGAACCACTCAAATGACTAGAGAGATGTACTTTTTGAGTGGGAGTTTAGCATATAATTTGATTAAGTTGAACTCTAATTATCTTGAACATAGTCTAAGTCCACTTTGAATATATTTGTGTTGTAGATCATGGCTCACGCGACAGTCATCCTGAATTTTAATACGTTCCTAGAGAAAGCTAAGTTGAAAGATGATGGAAGCAACTTTGTAGACTGGGCTCGTAATCTTAAGCTAATCTTACAAGCTGGGAAGAAGGATTATGTCCTTAATGCTGCGCTAGGAGATGAACCACCCGCTACGGCTGATCAGGATGTTAAGAACGCTTGGTTAGCACGTAAGGAGGACTACTCAATAGTTCAATGTGCAGTCTTGTATGGCTTAGAACCGGGACTTCAACGTCGCTTTGAGCGTCATGGAGCATTTGAGATGTTCCAGGAGTTGGAGTTTATCTTTCAGAAGAACGCCCGGATCGAGAGGTATGAGACCTCCGATAAATTCTATGCTTGCAAGATGGAGGAAAACTCGTGTGTCAGTGAACATGTGCTCAAAATGTCTGGGTACTCAAACCGTCTAGCTGAGCTGGGGATTGAACTCCCGCAAGAAGCTATCACTGACAGAATCCTTCAATCACTGCCGCCAAGCTACAAAGGCTTTGTGTTGAACTACAACATGCAAGGGATGAACAAGTCTCCCGGCGAGTTGTTTGCGATGTTGAAAGTCGCAGAGTCTGAACTCCGTAAAGAGCATCAAGTGTTGATGGTGAATAAGACCACTAGTTTCAAGAGAAACGGCAAAGGCAAGAAGGGCAATTCGAAGAAGAGCGGCAAACCTGTTGCCAATCCGCCGAAGAAACCCAAAGCTGGACCTAAGCCTGAAACGGAGTGCTACTATTGCAAGGGTATGGGTCACTGGAAGCGCAATTGCCCCAAGTATCTGGCAGATAAGAAGGCGGGCAAAGAAAAATTAGGTATATTTGATATACATGTTATTGATGTGTATTTAACCGGCTCTCGTAGTAGTGCCTGGGTATTCGATACCGGTTCTGTTGCTCATATTTGCAACTCGAAACAGGAACTGCGGAATAGACGAAGGCTGGTGAAAGATGAAGTGACGATGCGCGTAGGAAATGGTTCCAAGGTTGATGCAATCGCCGTCGGCACAGTATCACTTCAGCTACCGTCAGGATTAGTGATGAACTTAAATCATTGTTATTTAGTGCCTGCGTTGAGCATGAACATTATATCTGGATCTTGTTTATTGCGAGACGGTTACTCTTTTAAGTCAGAGAATAATGGTTGTTCTATTTCTGTGAGTAACATCTTTTATGGTCATGCACCGAATGTGAGAGGATTGTTCATATTGAATCTTGATAGCGATACGCATATACATAACATTGAGACCAAAAGAGTTAGAGTAAACAATGATAGCGCCATATTTTTGTGGCACTGCCGCTTGGGTCATATTGGTGTAAAGCGCATGAAGAAACTCCATGCTGATGGACTTTTGGAGTCACTTGACATTGATTCACTTGACACGTGCGAACCATGCCTCATGGGCAAGATGACTAAGACTCCGTTCTCCGGAACAATGGAGCGTGCAAGTGACTTATTGGAAATCATACATACCGATGTGTGTGGTCCGATGAGCGTGGATGCACGCGGCGGATATCGTTATTTTCTCACCTTCACTGACGATTTGAGTAGGTATGGCTATGTCTACTTGATGAAGCACAAGTCTGAAACATTTGAAAAGTTCAAGCAATTTCAGAGTGAAGTGGAAAATCATCGTGACCAGAAGATCAAGTTCCTACGGTCTGATCGTGGGGGTGAATATCTGAGTTTCGAGTTTGGTGATCACTTAAGAAAATGTGGAATTGTTTCACAGTTGACACTGCCTGGTACACCACAGCGTAATGGTGTGTCCGAACGTGGTAATCGTACTGTGTTAGAGATGGTGCGATCTATGATGTCTCTTACTGATTTACCGTTATCATTTTGGGGTTATGCATTAGAAACAACTGCATTCACTTTAAATAGGGCACCATCAAAATCCGTTGAGACGACACCATACGAACTCTGGTATGGCAAAAGGCCAAAGTTGTCGTTTCTTAAAGTTTGGGGATGTGATGCTTATGTCAAAAAGCTTCAGCCTGAAAAGCTGGAACCCAAAGCGGAAAAGTGCGTCTTCATAGGTTACCCAAAAGAGACAGTTGGGTACACCTTCTATCTCAAAACCGAGGGCAAAGTGTTTGTTGCTAAGAACGGAACTTTTCTCGAGAAGGAGTTTCTCTCGAGAGAATTGAGTGGGAGGAAGATAGAACTTGACGAGGTTGTCGAACCTCTCATTCCCCTCGATGGTGGCGCAGGGCAAGGGGAAACCTCTGTCGTTGCGACGCCGATTGAGGAGGAAGTTAATGATGATGATCATGAAACTCCAGTTCAAGTTTCTGTTGAACCACGCAGGTCGACGAGATCACGTGCTGCTCCAGAGTGGTACGGTAATCCCGTCTTATCAATCATGTTGTTAGACAACAATGAACCTGCAAATTATGAAGAAGCAATGGTGGGCCCAGATTCCAACAAATGGCTAGAAGCCATGAAGTCCGAGATAGGATCCATGTATGAGAACAAAGTGTGGACTTTGGAGATACTACCTGAGGGCCGCAAGGCTATTCAGAACAAATGGATCTTTAAGAAGAAGACGGACGCTGACGGCAATGTGACCGTTTATAAAGCTCGACTTGTGGCAAAGGGTTTTTCACAAGTTCCAGGAGTTGACTACGATGAGACTTTCTCACCCGTAGCGATGCTTAAGTCCGTCAAAATCATGTTAGCAATAGCTGCATTTTTCGATTATGAAATCTGGCAGATGGATGTCAAACGGCGTTCCTTAACGGTTTCCTTAAGGAAGAGTTGTATATGATGCAACCCGAAGGTTTTGTCGATCCTAAGAATGCTAACAAGGTGTGCAAGCTCCAGCGATCCATTTATGGACTGGTGCAAGCATCTCGGAGTTGGAACAAACGGTTTGATGAGGTGATCAAAGCATTTGGGTTTATACAAGTGGTTGGAGAATCTTGTATTTACAAGAAAGTGAGTGGGAGCTCTGTGGCGTTTCTAATATTGTATGTGGATGACATATTACTGATTGGTAACAACGTAGAGGTTTTGGAGAGCATAAAAGGTTACTTGAATGAAAGTTTCTCTATGAAGGACCTAGGAGAAGCTGCTTACATTCTAGGCATTAAGATCTATAGGGATAGATCAAAACGCCTCATAGGACTTTCACAAAGCACATACCTTGATAAAGTTTTGAAGAGGTTCAAAATGGAACAGTCCAAGAAAGGGTTCTTGCCAGTTTTACAAGGTACGAGATTGAGTAAGACTCAGTGCCCAGCAACTGATGAAGATAGAGAGCATATGCGCTCCGTCCCCTATGCTTCAGCCATAGGTTCTATCATGTATGCAATGTTGTGCACTAGACCGGATGTTAGCCTAGCCATAAGTATGGCAGGTAGGTTCCAGAGTAATCCAGGAGTGGATCACTGGACGGCGGTCAAGAATATCCTGAAGTACCTGAAAAGGACTAAGGAGATGTTTCTCGTGTATGGAGGTGACGAAGAGCTCGCCGTAAAAGGTTACGTCGATGCAAGCTTTGACACAGATCCGGACGACTCTAAGTCGCAAACCGGATACGTATTTATTCTTAATGGGGGTGCGGTAAGCTGGTGCAGTTCCAAGCAAAGCGTCGTAGCAGATTCTACATGTGAAGCGGAGTACATGGCTGCCTCGGAGGCGGCTAAGGAGGGTGTCTGGATGAAGCAGTTCATGACGGATCTTGGAGTGGTGCCAAGTGCACTGAATCCAATAACCTTGTTCTGTGACAACACGGGTGCCATTGCCTTAGCAAAGGAACCACGGTTTCACAAGAAGACCAGACACATCAAACGACGCTTCAACCTCATCCGCGACTACATCGAGGGAGAGGACGTAAATATATGCAAAGTGCACACGGATCTGAATGTAGCAGACCCGCTGACTAAACCTCTTCCACGGCCAAAACATGATCAACACCAGAACTGTATGGGTGTTAGATTTATTAGAATGTAATTCACATGGTGATGTGAGGGCTGGATTATTGACTCTAGTGCAAGTGGGAGACTGTTGGAATTATGCCCTAGAGGCAATAATAAATATAGTTATTGTTATAGTTCCTGTATCAAGATAATCGTTTATTATCCATGCTATAATTGTATTGAATGAAGACTCATTTACATGTGTGGATACATAGACAAAACACCGTCCCTAGCAAGCCTCTAGTTGGCTAGCCAGTTGATCGAAGATAGTCAGTGTCTTCTGATTATGAACAAGGTGTTGTTGCTTGATAACTGGATCACGTCATTAGGAGAATCACGTGATGGACTAGACCCAAACTAATAGACGTAGCATGTTGATCGTGTCATTTTGTTGCTACTGTTTTCTGCGTGTCAAGTATTTATTCCTATGACCATGAGATCATATAACTCACTGACACCGGAGGAATGCTTTGTGTGTATCAAACGTCGCAACGTAATTGGGTGACTATAAACATGCTCTACAGGTATCTCCGAAGGTGTTAGTTGAGTTAGTATGGATCAAGACTGGGATTTGTCACTCCGTGTGACGGAGAGGTATCTCGGGGCCCACTCGGTAATACAACATCACACACAAGCCTGGCAAGCAATGTAACTTAGTGTAAGTTGCGGGATCTTGTATTACGGAACGAGTAAAGAGACTTGCCGGTAAACGAGATTGAAATAGGTATGCGGATACTGACGATCGAATCTCGGGCAAGTAACATACCGAAGGACAAAGGGAATGACATACGGGATTATATGAATCCTTGACACTGAGGTTCAAACGATAAGATCTTCGTAGAATATGTAGGATCCAATATGGGCATCCAGGTCCCGCTATTGGATATTGACCGAGGAGTCTCTCGGGTCATGTCTACATAGTTCTCGAACCCGCAGGGTCTGCACACTTAAGGTTCGACGTTGTTTTATGCGTATTTGAGTTATATGGTTGGTTACCGAATGTTGTTCGGAGTCCCGGATGAGATCACGGACGTTACGAGGGTTTCCGGAATGGTCCGGAAACGAAGATTGATATATAGGATGACCTCATTTGATTACCGGAAGGTTTTCGGAGTTACCGGGAATGTACCGGGAATGACGAATGGGTTCCGGGAGTTCACCGGGGGGGCAACCCACCCCGGGGAAGCCCATAGGCCTTTGGGGAGACACACCAGCCCTTAGTGGGCTGGTGGGACAGCCCACAAGTGCCCTATGCACCAAGGAGAAGAAAATCAAGAGAGAAAGAAAGAAAAAGGAGGAGGTGGGAAGGAAGGGGGACTCCCTCCCACCAAACCTAGTCCAACTCGGTTTGGGGGGGGGAGAGTCCTCCCCCTTGGACTCGGCCGACCCCCTTGGGGCTCCTTGAGCCCCAAGGCAAGGTCCCCTCCCTCCCACCTATATATACGGAGGTTTTAGGGCTGATTTGAGACGACTTTTCCACGGCAGCCCGACCACATACCTCCACGGTTTTTCCTCTAGATCGCGTTTCTGTGGAGCTCGGGCGGAGCCCTGCTAAGCAAGGTCATCACCAACCTCCGGAGCGCCGTCACGCTGCCGGAGAACTTTTCTACCTCTCCGTCTCTCTTGCTGGATCAAGAAGGCCGAGATCATCGTCGAGCTGTACGTGTGCTGAACGCGGAGGTGCCGTTCGTTCGGTACTAGATCGTGGGACTGATCGCGGGATTGTTCGCGGGGCGGATCAAGGGACGTGAGGACGTTCCACTACATCAACCGCGTTCTCTAATGCTTCTGCTGTACGGTCTACAAGGGTACATAGATCACTCATCCCCTCTCGTAGATGGACATCACCATGATAGGTCTTCGTGCGCGTAGGAAATTTTTTGTTTCCCATGCGACGTTCCCCAACACTATGCCTCGCCAATGAAGCAATCAATATTAGAGTCGTTCGAAGACGAGATGAATCATCAAAACTCCTGGACCGTCAACTCATCTGCACAAATTGTGAATCACATGTCACATATATGAATCTAAGAGGATGTATACCAATAAATATGAATAAATTTGAGGGAAACATACCTTGTTCCAAGTCATCGAACACATTAAGCTCAGACGGACGAGATGTGGCATGACCCACACATGAAATGGAGTTGGTGATGACAGACAGTTGGCGTGTGATGTTGGCCTCCTCGGTAAGTTGGGAAGGGGGAAAATGATAGAGACATGCACACATCAAGCTCCCGTGGTTCGGCCATGGCCGAGGTCTCCTTGGCGGAGTGAAGCAGGTGCGGGGTTGCAGTGAGGTGTGGTAGGTAGCAAGTATGATTGAATGGCGATGAACGGTGCCAAATGCAGCTCCGGGCCAAAGGCTAGAAGCAAACAATGAAGGGAGGCATGAGTAGTCAATGTGCATGTTGCATGTGAGTGACTTTTTGATGACGTACACTTGTTTTGGCCATGTGAGGCGTTGTCGAATAAGGCCAAGTCCAGCGCGCGACCCTATCGTATCCTCCTGCGCTTGATTGGGGTAAAACGGACACATCTGGCGGCCCAGCGCGCGGGCACAAACGGACATTTGTCCGTTTTCTGTCCGGTTTTGACCCATTCACGGCCCAAACTTGATCCGATTTTGAGGTAAAACGGACAGCGCACAGACGCCACACGGACGAGCTGGACGCGCGCGCTTGTCCTCCCCTGGCCCATCCGTCGGTGGCACAAAGAAGCATGGCCTTCCCGCCCCCACGCCCATTCCATTTCATCCCCCCCCCCCAAAACTCTCCCACGCCCTGCCCTCCCCTCCGCCCGCCACACTCCTGTCATGGCCGATCCCCCGCCGAATTCCGGCGACCGTGCCATTGTCCCGGCCACCAAGACGAATAAGAAGAAGGCGCCCAACGGTACGAAGAACTCGTGGTCGGAACTCACGCCGGAGGAGATCACAAAGCTGGACGCGGAATCGACCATGAGGCAGAACCGGCGGACGGAGGCAAAGAGGAAGGACGCTGCGACCGCGTACGCCATCGAGCGCGCGGCGTTGGAGCTCACGCGGAAGAAGGCCGATCCTCAAGATAAGGAGTCCATCTTCAGCAAAGCGCACGCCCTCCTCATGATGGGGTTGTGTCGTCCAACGAGGTTCGCGGTTGCGCCCGTCGGGCCGGCGAGCACAGGCTCGCCGGTGGTCCGGCCTCCGTAGTGCCCCTCCCTGACGTCTTCGACCATGCCATTGTCGCCTGGTTTCCCTCCGCCAAGGTGCCAAGCCAAGACCCGTTTGTCGGGGTCGCCGGAAGTCAGCATGATCGCGCCATCCACGCCACGCCCCTCGGCCGTCGTCGACCTCAACATCACGTCGGAGTCGTGCAGCGCCGACCGCCCGTCCGTGGAGATGCAAAGAATGCAAGTCAGAGGACAGGATGCGGCCAAGGATGCATCCGTGCGTTGGGCGCACAACCACCGCATCCCAGAAATGGCCGGGACACGACCTCATCGCCCACCCCAAACAAACAGAATCCGGGTAAAATAGACGCCCGGATGGGGTCGTGCGCTGAAGGTTGCCTAAGGTCCGAGTAGCTACGTAATGCCAAACACGTCAATTATGAACTATGAGGCCGACATGTGGGAGTCACGGTGTGTTGGTGCGTTTGCACGGCAAAATCGTGTAGGCGCGTTTTCGAAATGGCGAGTACTACAAATCTATCGGATGATTTGATCCACTTTTAAGTCACCATCAAAGCCGTCTAATAGGATGCTCTACAGCCACATGATCAACCGGCTCTCACCCTCCTATGGCAGCATCAGGCAAACAACTCTGGCGCACAAAAGCAGCACTAGCGGCATCTGAAGTCGCTCCATTGCAACTCCGACGGCTTAAATGCAGCTCTGACGGAGCTTCAACACCCTCCGACGATGCTCCAATGCAGCACTGAACGGCCTTAGCAAACCACACAACAGGGGTAGCCCTCCGACGAAGTTCCAATGTAGCACTCGACGGCCTCGACGGACCTCCATCGCACCACCAGCGTCTCACCGAGGAAGCTCCAATGCAGCACTACACGGCCTCGGTAGACTTCTATCGCAGCACCGACGACCCTTACGAAGCTCCAATGCAGCACTAGATGACCCCGACGGAGCTCCATCGCAGCACTATTCGTCGACTACGAAGCTCCATTGTAGCGCTAGACTTCCTCGGCGAAGTTCCATAGCAGTGGCCGCTAGAGCTGCGAAGGCAGATGCTGCAGGGTGAGGTGAAGCCACTGATACGTCTCAAACATATCTACTTTTCCAAACACTTTTGCTATTGTTTTGGCCTCATTCTTCCATGATTTGAATGAAACTAACCCGGAATGACGTTGTTTTCAGCAGAGTTGTCTGTATGGTTTTCTTGCGCGCAAGAAAATGGATATTTAGACGTCCTGGAAAATTCCCATAAAAATAGAGAAAATCCACACACCGGGAGGAACCTTGGGCCAGAAGATGGGACAGAGGGGAGCCATAGGGCCTCCAAGCGACGTGTGTGCACGGCTTGCCCCTGGTCACGCCGAGAGGCCGCCTGGGTGGGGTCCACTCCTCTGGTGCCCTACTTTGGCTCCTATTTTTACCCGTGACGCACAAATCCCATAAACAGAAGTCGTTTTGCAAGTTCTCGATGCGGAACCGCCGCCACCCTCAGTTCTTCTTCGGGAGAGCTAATCTAGAGGCTGCTTTGGCCCCCGGAGAGGGTAAATCGTCGCCATCGTCATCACCATCACCACTCCATCATCCTCCCATGGCTTCCCCCATCATGTGTGAGTAATTCCCTGCTGCAGGTGAAGGGGATGGGAGAGATTGGATGAGTTAGATCATGTAATAGTTCGTCGGATTGTTGGGGGCATGTTGCCTATCATCTACTATGGTGTTTATCATCTTTGCTACTACTTGTTACTCTTAATGCTTGTCACTTTGGGCCCGAGTGCCATGATTTCAGATCTGAATACCTTATGTTTTCATGAATATATTTGTGTTCTAGATCCTATCTATGAGTAGTATGCACCTATTATAGTCCGGAACCGGCGATGCCAATGGTGACAGCTTGGGACACCAAAGGGGATAGACTATAGTTTGAGGACTCCAAGTATCCATTGATTGTTAATGCTTTGTTCTGGTGCTCTTTCACGGGAGCACCTTAATATCCATAAGTTCCTTTTGGCCCCGTTGATAGCGAGATGGTAGGACAAAAGATGTTGTGCAAGTTTTTATTGCAGGCACGTACGACTACCTCGGGATACATGCCTAATGTTTGATATATGCCTAGATGATCATTACTTTTATATGTGCCTTGCCCCAAGTTAAATACATGATATCTCTCATCCATGACCAACCATCCATCTCCCTAGCCTATAGTGTTTTAATCCTGCTGGTCACAAGTTGCTTTACTTTCGTTGTTTTACTTTCGTTGCTTTGCCACTATTATTTCCATTGCCACCATCACTTCCATATCACCATTGCTGCATATATTTCGTTGCCAAGCAAGTATCTTTCAGGTGCGGTTGAATTGACAACTCAACTATTAAAGCTTATAAATATTCGTTGTCTCCCCTTGTGTCAAATCAATAAATTGGGTTATCTTACCCGCAATGACTGTTCTGAGCCCCTACACTTGTGGGTTATCAGCCATGGCGGCGCGAACCATGGCAGAGTCGATTGCAGCTGGTCGAGGAAGAGCAGGCCAGGGCACGGCGCAGCTGGAGCTGATGCACGAAGATGCAGAGAGGCCAGCGAGGCGGCAGCGACGAGGCGGCCGGTGGCTTGCGACGCGGCGGTAGCAACGAGGCGGAGCAGCGAGGCGGGACGCACAGTAGAGCTGGCTAAAGACGTAGGCATGCGGTGGCGTGGATGGAGGTGAGGTGAGGCAGCGTGGTGGCGGAGACAATGCATCGGGTGGCGAGCCGGTGCACCACCGCAGCACCAGCAAGTCGTTGCAGCTTCATCACAGCACCGATGGGAGCCCGTCGATGGACGGTGTGGCGAGAAATGAAGGTAGAAGAAAGGGAAAAAGGGAAAGAGATCAGGCGTGTTTTCAGTTAGGATTATGCATGCTAAGACACGTGTAGTCAGGACAAGGCAGTTTACGCGCTCGGTGGATCAGCCGGTTAATTTTAATAGTTTTCCTATCGAAATTCATGCTACCTTTTCACGCTCAAACCCGCGGCCGCTCCCCCCTCTATAATCTTTACTCCCTTCCCCCAAATCCCCTTCTCTACTCCCCGTGCACAAGCTTAGTATCATGTTATCGATCGACATCAATCCCTGGGCCGGTGATCCTGAGGTCCATCCTGCCTTCGAGCGCTACGTGTTGTCGCTCAATAGTGACATGGCAGCGCTAGACAATGAGTTTCCCAACAAAGTGTTGAGGGTTACCATCAATGATGACCAGCATGCCGTCTCGCGCGAGTACCTGGTCAAAGCTCTTGGCATTGCACTCGTCATCCAAATAATTAACTTCCTCGTAGAAGTCTATCGGCATCAGATAATTTCTTTGTCAGGTTTCGGACAATATTCAACTTCAATCATGTGTTGGAATCTTCTCGGCATTTGTTCTATGATGTCTCTCTCATGAACTTCGATCGGTTGCACACAGGATGGGGCTCGAAGCCTTGTGAGCTTGAGTTTTTAACAAATCTTACCTTCTACGGGCTTGGAAAAGCGGCCTCGGACATGGTGGAGGCACCGTCCTCTTACTCCCTCGTCAGGGATTGCGTAGGGACGTGTTGTGGCTGACCGCCGCAGATCCAAATCCCAGATCCGTCTATGGTGGCGCTCAGATGTTGTCGGGACCCCGATCCTAAGCCATAGAAATCCAGCGTGTAACACATCGAATTCCTTTGCAGTCTCACGCACGGTTAACCTCACGGCTGCCACCTTACCTTAGCCTGTACCGTTTGCGCCTTTTGATTCACGCATGCAAATGTATCGCTAGCATTCCAATGTCAAAGAACCAGGGTCGACATAACTAGTCATAAACTCAAGTGGCTCAACTGTACAGAGATAGGCATACATAATCCAGCAAAGCAGGTGTCGGTCATCAACGAGTGTAGACGAGTCGTAGCAAGCTACAAGGACTCCATTACACCACGTGACATTTCCCCATAGGGACAGACACACGAACTAAGAAGGATACATGCCGGTCAACCAATGTGTCTGGAGCAGTAGCGAACTACCAAGGCTCATTGGAAGCACAAAGGGGTGTTGGAAATATGCCCTAGAGACAATAATAAAATAGTTATTATCATATTTCCTTGTTCATGATAATCGTCTATTGTTCATGCTATAATTGTATTAATAGGAAACAATAATACATGTGTGGATAAATAGATCACAATGTGTCCCTAGCAAGCCTCTAGTTGGTTAGCTCGTTGATCAATAGATGATAATGGTTTCCTGATCATGGACATTGGATGTCATTGATAACGGGATCACATAATTAGGAGAATGATGTGATGGACAAGACCCAATCCTAAGCATAACACTAGATCGTGTTGTTTGTATGCTAACGCTTTTCTAATGTCAAGTATCTTTTTCTTCGACCGTGAGATTGTGCAACTCCCGGATACCATAGGACTGCTTTGGGTGTATCAAACGTCACAACGTAACTGGGTGACTATAAAGGTGCACTACGAGTATCTCCGAAAGTATCTGTTGGGTTGGTACGAATCGAGATCGGGATTTGTCACTCCGTGTGACGGAGAGGTATCTCTGGGTCCACTCGGTAGACATCATCATAATGACCTCAATTTGACTAAGGAGTTAGTCACGGGATGATGTGCTGCAGAACGAGTAAAAAGGCTCGCCGGTAACGAGATTGAACAAGGTATAGAGATACCGATGACCGAATCTCGGGCAAGTATCATACCGATAGACAAAGGGAATTGCATACGGGATTGATTGAATCCTTGACATCGTGGTTCATCTGATGAGATCATTGTGGAACATGCAGGAGCCACCATGGGTATCCAGACCCCGCTGATGTTTATTGGCCGGAGAGGTGTCTCAGTCATGTCTGCATGCCTCCCGAACCCGTAGGGTCTACACACTTAAGGTTCGATGATGCTAGGGTTCTAGGGAATTGTTATACGAGGATATCGAAGGTTGTTCGGAGTCCCGGATGAGATCCCGGACGTCATGAGGAGCTCCAGAATGGTCTCGAGGTAAAGAATTATATATAGGAAGTGAGGATTTGGTCACCGGAATTGTTTTGGGCGACATCGGTAATGTACGGGCACCACCGGAAGGGTTTCGGCGGTCCACCGAGAGGGGCCACTCATACGTCTCCAACGTATCTCTAATTTTTGATGGTTTCATGCTATTATCTTGTCAAACTTTGGATGTTTTGCATGCCTTTTATATATTTCTTGGGACTAACTTATTAACTCAGTGCCAAGTGCCAGTTCCTGTTTTTTCCATGTTTTTGACCACATTCAGAGGAGATTTTCAAACGGAGTCCAAACGGAAGAAAATCCCCGAAAAGATTTTTTCTAGAACGGAAGAAGATCGGGGAGCTTGGGAGCCAAGGCAGGGGAGCCCCACGGGCCCCACAAGCCGCCACCCCGCGCGCCAGGGGGAGGCCGCGCCATCCAGGCTTGTGGGCCCCCTGAGCTACCCCTGACCTAGGGGTTGCGCCTATAAATTCCCTAAAAATCCCAAGCAATCATTTTTCCGCCGCTGCAAGCTTCTGTCTCCACAAGATCCCATCTGGGGCACGTTCTGGTGCCCTGCCGGAGGGGAGATTCAGACACGGAGGGCTTCTTCATCAACACCATGACCTCTCCGATGATGCGTGAGTAGTTCATCATAGACCTATGGGTCCATAGCTAGTAACTCGATGGCTTCTTCTCTCTCTTGGATCTTCAATACAAAGTTCTCCATGATCTTCATGGAGATCTATCTGATGTAATCTTCTTTTGCGATGTGTTTGTCGAGATCCGATGAATTGTGGATTTACGATCAGATTATCTATGAATCTTATTTGAGTTTCTTTTGATCTCTCTTATGCATGATTTCATATCCTTGTAATTCTCTTTGAGTTGTGGGTTTTGTCTGGCCAACTAGATCTATGATTCTTGCAATGGGAGAAGTGCTTGGTTTTGGGTTCATACCGTGCGGTGACCTCACCCAGTGATAGAAGGGGTAGCGAGGCACGCATCATGCTGTTGCCATCAAGAGTGAAAAGATGGGGTTTCATCATTGGTTTGAGATTATCCCTCTACATCATGTCATCTTGCTTAAGGCGTTACTCTGTTCGTCATGAACTCAATACACTAGATGCATGTTGGATAGCGGTCGATGTGTGGAGTATTAGTAGTAGATGCAGAAAGTATCGGTCTACTTGTCTCGGACGTGATGCCTATATGTATGATCATTGCCTTAGATATCGTCATGACTTTGCGCGGTTCTATCAATTGCTCGACAGTAATTTGTTCACCCAACGTGATATTTGCTATTATGAGAGAAGCCTCTAGTGAACACTATGGCCCCCAGGGTCTACTCCACACCATATTTTTAGCCTTTCACTTTTTACTTCGTTGCACTTTCCGCCGTCAGATCTCACTTTGCAAACAATCTTGAAGGGATTGGCAACCCCTTTGAAGCGTTGAGTGCAAGCTTGTTTGTGTTTGCGCATGTACTTTGGACTTGACGAGGCCCTCCTTCTGGATTGATACCTTGGTTCTCAAACTGAGGGAAATACTTACTGCTCCTGTGCTTCATCACCCTTTCCTCTTCAAGGGAAAAACCGATGCAAACCAGAGAAGTAACAAGAAGAATTCCTACGCGCCAGGGAAGGACTTTTGTTGCCGCAGCAGAAGAATTGCTGGCACCGTTGCCGGGGAGGAGGATCAAGTCAAGAATATTCTCCCGTCAACGTGCCAATTTCTGGCGCCGTTGCCGGGGAGGATCAAGTCAAGAACTCATCCAAGTAGGTGTCGCAAACTCATCTCTTGCATTTACTTTGTTTGCGAGTTGCCTCTCGTTTTCCTCTCCCCCACTTCACCATTTTGCCTTTTTCGTTTGCCTTTTTTCGTTTGCCTTTTCGTTTGCCCTTTTCTCTCGCTTGCATTCTGTTCTCTTGTGTTGCCATGTGCCTTCGATATGATTGCTTCTTCGCTTGTTGAAAATCTATTGATATGGATCCTCATCCACTTGCTAATCTCTTTAAGAGATCCAATTATGTTGATCCAATTGCTAGTGAGTTGAGTGCACTTTACTTTTTCTATGGAGTTTTGCTTGAGATGCGTGAATCTGAAAATCGTGATGACGAAATTCATAAAGTGATTCACGAGGGCTCCTTGAATGAAAAGCATGATTGCAATGGTTTCACTATAAATCCTATTAGTGTCAATCATGCTAAAAATATGCAAAACCCTAAGCTTGGGGAAGCTAGTTTTGCTATGTCCACTACTTGTTGCAATGATCATGAGTGGGGCGATGATTTTTCTTATGATCTTGAAATTTTTTTTAAGTGGGATTGGAGAAGTAATGACTTTAGTTGATGATAATCCCACTATTTTTGAAGAGCATCAACTTTGCATGCATGTGGATCATGAAAATAATATCCTATGTGATATCTATATTGTTGAATTTGAATATGATCCCACATGTAATTGCTATGAGAGAGGAAAATATTGTGGTAGAAACTTTCATGTTACCAAATTACCTCTCGTTATGTTGAGATTGCTATTGTATCTTTCTTCTTCCTTGCATTTGGTAACTATTGGTTGTCTTGCCAATTTGTTTTCCTATAAAATGTCTATGCATAGGAAGTATGTTAGACTTAGATATGTTTGCCTTATGCCTAGCTAAAGGGCGTTAAACAATAGCGCTTGTTGGGAGGCAACCCAATGAATTTATGTTTTTCTTTCTATTTTGTTGCGTCCACACCATCATAATTCTGTTGTGATTGTGTTTTTTGTGTTTCTTTTTGTGTTTGAGCCAAGCAAAACCTTTATGACTAGTCTTGGTAATGGTTGTTTGATCGTGCTGGAAAAAGACAGAAAATATTCGCTCACGAGATGATTTTTCATTTTTATTCAGAAAGAGATTTTGAGTTGATTATTTTTGCTTCTGATTGATATGCTTTTTTCCCAGGCCATCGTAATTGTTCAGATTTTTTTGAGGTACGAGAAGTATACGAAGTATACAGATTGCTACAGACTGGTCTGTTTTTGACAGATTCTGTTTTTGTTGAGTTGGTTGCTTGTTTTAATAAAACTATGGTTATTATTGGGGGGTACTAGCCATGTAAAAGTGAGAATACAGTATCCCATCATCAATATAGATAGAATTCAAGTTTGCTACAGTACCAAAAGAAGTGGTAGTTTGTTTTCTTGTGCTAATGCTATCACGAGTTTCTGTTTAAGTTTTGTGTTGTGAAGTTTTCAAGTTTTGGGTGATGTTCTCATGGACAAAGAGATAAGGAGTGGAAAGAGCTCAAGCTTGGGGATGCCCAAGGCGTCCCAAGCCAAATTCAAGGACACCAAAAAGCCTAAGCTTGGGGATGCCCCGGGAAGGTATCCCCTCTTTCGTCTTCAATCCATCGGTAACATTACTTGGAGCAATATTTTTATTCACCACATGATATGTGTTTTGCTTGGAGCGTCTTGTATCGTAGGAGTATTTTCCTTTGTTTGTGTCACAATCATCCTTGCTGCACACCTTTTTGAGAGAGAGAGACATGCACTCATCGTGATTTTTGCTAGAATGCTCGTAGTGCTTCACTTATATCTTTTGAGCTAGATACTTTTGCTCTATGTGCTTCACTTATATCTTTTAGAGCAAGGAGGTGCGTGATTTGGTAGTTGGCGTATGCTATGAAAGTAGTCCCAAATGTGAAAGGTACCCAATGAGGATGCAAAAACCTCCATCTTCATGTGTATTGAGTAGAAACAGAAGTCTTGATTCCTCTCAAATAGATTTGTGAATCTAGAGATACTTGTGTTGGAGTTAGTGATTCCCGTAGCATGCACGTATGGTGAACCGCTATGTTAGGAAGTCGGAGCATAATTGATCTATTGATTGTCATCCTTTGTGTCGAGGTCGGGATCACGCGATGGTTTACACCTACCAACCCTTCCCCTCGGAGTATGCGTTTAGCACTTTGTTTCGATTACTAATAAAAACTTCGCAACAAGTATGTGAGTCCTTCATGACTAATGTGAGCCCATGGTATAGATTCACTTTCACCTTCCACCATTGCTAGCCTCTCTAGTGCCGCGCAATTCTCGCCGGTACACAAACCCACCAAATTCCTTCCTCAAAATAGCCACCATATCTACCTACTATGGCATTTTCATAGCCATTCCGAGATATATTGCCATGCAACTCCCACCGTTCCGTCTCATGACTTGTGGCGTCACTCTCATATTTCCATATCATGATCGTAAGATAGCTAGCGAGATGTTTCAATGTCATACGCCATGCTAGATCGTTGCACATCCCGGTACACTACCGGAGGCATTTCCTATGGAGTCATCATCATTGGGATCTTTGAGCTGTGAGTAAATAAAAGTGTGATGATCATCATTATTAGAGCATTGTCCCATGTGAGGAAAAAAACAGGCCAAAGAGCCCAAAAACAAAAAAAAAGAGAAAAGAAAAGAAAAAGAAGCCAAAGAGCCCAAATGAAAAAATAGAGAAAAATAGAGAAGGGACAATGCTACTATTTTTTTCCACACTTGTGCTTCATGATAGCACCATGTTCTTCATAATTGAGAGCTTCTTGATTTGTGGGAATGTTCACTATATAACTTGGCTTGTATATTCCAATGATGGGCTTCCTCAAAATTGCCCTAGGTCTTCGTGAGCAAGCAAGTTGGATGCACACCCACTAGTTTTCCTTTTCAGCTTTCACATACTTATAGCTCTAGTGCATCTCTTGTATGGCAATCCCTACTCATTCACATTCATATCTATTAATGGGCATCTCCATAGCCTATTGATACGCCGAGTCAGTGTGACCATCTCCTTCTTTTTGTCTCACAACCACCACCACACTCTATTCCACCTATAGTGCTATATCCATGGCTCGCGCTCATGTATTGCGTGATAGTTATAAAAAGTTTGAGAAAGTAAGAGTGCGAAAACAATTACTTGGCCAATACCGGGGTTGTGCATGATTTACATTAGTTGTGTGAGGATGATGGAGCATAGCCAGACTATATGATTTTTTAGGGATAACTTTCTTTGGCCTTGTTATTTTGAAAGTTCATGATTACTTTGCTAGTTTGCTTGAAGTATTACTGTTTTCATGTCAATAGCAAACTATTGTTTTGAATCTTACGGATCTGAACATTCATGCCACGTGAAAGAAGTTGCAAAGGACAACTATGCTAGGTAGCATTCCACATCAAAAATTCATTCTTTATCACTTCCCTACTCGAGGACGAGCAGAAGTTAAGCTTGGGATGCTTGATACGTCTCCAACGTATCTATAATTTTTTATGGTTTCATGTTATTATCTTGTCAAACTTTGGATGTTTTGCATGCCTTTTGTATATTTTTTGAGACTAACTAATTAACTCAGTGCCAAGTGCCAGTTCTTGTTTTTTCCATGTTTTTGACCCCTTTCAGAGGAGATTTTGAAACAGAGTCCAAACAGAAGAAAATCCCCGAAAAGATTTTTTCTGGAATAGAAGAAGATCGGGGAGCTTGGGAGCCAAGGCCGGGGAGCCCCAGGGGCCCCACAAGCCCCCACCCCACGACCAAGGGGGAGGCCGCGCCATCCAGGCTTGTGGCCCCCCTGAGCGTCCCCTGACCTAAGGGTTGCGCCTATAAATTCCCTAAAAATCCCAAAAAAATCAGGAGATCATCGCAATCACTTTTCTGCCGCCGCAAGCTTCTGTCTCCGCAAGATCCCATCTGGGCACATTTGGTGCCCTGCTAGAGGGGAGATTCGTACACGGAGGGCTTCTTCATCAACACCATGACCTCTCCGATGATGCGTGAGTAGTTCACCATAGACCTACGGGTCCATAGCTAGTAACTAGATGGCTTCTTCTCTCTCTTGGATCTTCAATACAAAGTTCTCCATGATCTTCATGGAAATCTATCCGATGTAATCTTATTTTGTGGTGTGTTTGACGAGATCCGATGAATTGTGGATTTCTGATCAGATTATCTATGAATCTTATTTGAGTTTCTTCTGATCTATCTTATGCATGATTTCATATCCTTGTAATTCTCTTCGAGTTGTGGGTTTTGTCTGGCCAACTAGATCTATGATTCTTGCAATGGGAGAAGTGCTTGGTTTTGGGTTCATATCGTGCGGTGACCTCATCTAGTGACAGAAGGGGTAGCGAGGCACACATCGTGTTGTTGCCATCAAGGGTAAAAAGATGGGGTTTTCATCATTGGTTTGAGATTATCCCTCTACATCATGTCATCTTGCTTAAGGCGTTACTTTGTTCGTCATGAACTCAATACACTTGATGCATGCGGGATAGCGGTCGATGTGTGGAGCAATACTAGTAGATGCAGAAAGTATCGGTCTACTTCTCTCGGACGTGATGCCTATATGTATGATCATTGCCTTAGATATCGTCATGACTTTGCGCGGTTCTATCAATTGCTCGACAATAATTTGTTCACCCACCATGATATTTGCTATTATGAGAGAAGCCTCTAGTGAACACTATGGCCCCCAGGGTCTACTCCACACCATATTTTCAGCCTTACACTTTTTACTTCGTTGCACTTTCCGCCATCAGATCTCACTTTGCAAACGATCTTGAAGGGATTGACAACCCCTTTGAAGCGTTGGGTGCAAGCTTGTTTGTGTTTGCGCAGGTACTTTGGACTTGACGAGGCCCTCCTTATGGATCGATACCTTGGTTCTCAAACTGAGGGAAATACTTACTGCTCCTGTGCTGCATCACCCTTTCCTCTTCAAGGGAAAAACCGACGCAAACCCGAGAAGTAACAAGAAGAATTCCTATGCGCCAGGGAAGGACTTTTGTTGCCGCAGCAGCCACCAGCCCCAAAGGCTAGCATGGGCCAAAAGGTGGAAGGCAACCAGCCCAGAGTGGGCTGGTGCACCTCCCACCTAGGCCCAAGGCGCCACAAGAGAGGGAAGGGGGGAAACCCTAGTGCACATGGGCCTAAGGTCCATCTGGGGTGCGCCACCCCCTCTCCCTTGCCCTGGCCGCCACCACCAGCCCTAGATGGGGCTGCCGCACCCTTTGGGGGTGGGAACCCTAAAGGGGGCACCCCTCCCTCTCGCCTATATATAGTGGAGATTTTTGGCTGATTTGAGACACACGAAATCTCTCTCTCGGCGCAGCCCTGCTTCTCCTCTTTCTTCTCTCCCACGGTGCTTGGCGAAGCCCTGCCGGGAGACCTCGTAGCTCCACAACCACCATGCCGTCTTGATGTCGGAGCTCTCCCTCAACCAATCCCTCCTCCTTGCTGGATCAAGGCATGGGAGACGTCACCGGGTTGTACGTGTGTTGAACGCAGAGGTGCCGTGATTCGGCACATAGATCGGAGCCCACCACGATCTGAATCGCTGCGAGTACGACTCCATCGACCGCGTTCATAGTAACGCTTCCGCTTAGCGATCTTCAAAGGTACGAAGATGCTCTACAACCTCTCTCGTTGCTGGTCTCTCCATAGATAGATCCTTGTATGGTGTAGGAAAATTTTGAATTTACTACGTTACCCCAACAGTGGTATCCAAGCCAAGGTTCTATGCGTAGATTCTATGCACGAGTAGGACACAAAAGTTGTGGGCGCTGATTTTGTCAATTGCTTGCTGTTACTAGTCTTATCTTGATTCGGCGGCATCGTGGGATGAAATGGCCCAGACCGACTTTACATGTACTCTTATGTGAGAATGGTTCCACCGACACACATGCACTTGTTGCATAAGGTGGCTAG
The DNA here is from genome assembly GCF_904849725.1 of Hordeum vulgare subsp. vulgare. Lineage (NCBI taxonomy): Eukaryota > Viridiplantae > Streptophyta > Magnoliopsida > Poales > Poaceae > Hordeum > Hordeum vulgare. Next base: position 390,808,403 of record NC_058522.1, read on the forward strand.
CGGGTGTCTGTCTCTCCCACTTTAGTCGGATCGGATTCGATGAAGAGGGTCCTTATGAAGGGTAAATAGCATTGGCATATCAACGTTGTGGCTGTCACGTAGGTAAGAAACGTTCTTGCTAGAAACCCAAATCAGCCACGTAAAACTTGCAACAATAATTAGAGGATGTCTAACTTGTTTTTGCAGGGTATGCTATGTGATGTGATATGGCCAAAAGGATGTGATGTTGCAAATGTGATGTATGACATTGATCATGTTCTTGTAATAGGATTCACGACTTGCATGTCGATAAGTAGGACAACCGGCAGGAGACATAGGAGTTGTCTTAATTTATTGTATGAGATGCGACGCCATGTTGATTACTTTACTTTATTGCTAAACGTGAGCTGTAGTAGTAGAAGTAATAGATTGGCGTAACGACTTCATGGAGACACAATGATGGAGATCACGATGATGGAGATCATGGTGTCATGCCAGTGACGATGATGATCATGGTGCCCCGAAGAAGGTGATAAAAGGAGCAAGATGATAATGGCCATATCATGTCACTATATGATTGCATGTGATGTTTATCATGTTTTAAATCTTATTGCTTAGAAGGACGGTAGGAAAGATAAGATGACCCCTCATGAAAATTTTGAGAAAGTATTCCCCTAAGTGTGCACCGTTGCGAAGGATCGTTGTCTCAAAGCACCACGTGATGATCGGGTATGATAGATTCTAACATTCGCATACAACGGGTGTAAGCCAGTTTACACACGCAGAACACTTAGGTTGACTCGACGAGCCTAGCATGTACAGACATGGCCTCGAATACGGGAGACCGAAAGGTCGAACATGAGTCGTATGGTTGATACGATCAGCATGGAGATGCTCACCATTGATGACTAGTCCGTCTCACATGATGATCGGACATGGGCTAGTCGACGTGGATCGTGTAACACTTGGATGACTAGAGGGATGTCGATCTAAGTGGGAGTTCATCAGATGAACTTAATTATCATGAACATAGTCAAATCGGTCTTTGCAAATTATGTTGTAACATACGCTATAGCTCTACGGTATTTGATACGTTCCTAAAGAAAATATGGTTGAAAGATAGAAGTAGCAATTATGCGGACTCGATCCGTTAACTGAGGATTGTCCTCATTGCTAAACAGAAGGCTTATGTCCTTACCGCACCGCTCGGGGTGTTGAACCCCAAGCGTAATCTATGGATGTAGCGAACATCCGACATACACGTTTTTGATAAATACATGATAGTTCAGTGCATATTGCTTGAACGACTTAGAATTAAGGCGTTAAAGACGTTTCGAGCGTCGCAGGACATACGTGATGATCCAAGAGATGAAATTGAGATTTCATGCTCGTGCCCTTGTTGAGAGGTATGAGACCTCCGACTAGATTCTTTGTCTGCAAAAGTAAAGGAGAAGAGCTCAATCATTGAGCATGTGCTTAGATTGTCTGAGTACTACAATCGCTTGAATCGAGTGGGAGTTGATCTTCTAGATGAGACAGTGATAGCTCTCCAAAGTCATTGACACCAAGCTATTAGAGCTTCGTCATGAACTATAACATATCAAGGATGGATATGATGATCCTTGAGCTATTCGTGATGTTTGACACCGTGGAAGTAGAAATTGAAAAGGAGCATCAATTATTGATGGTTTGTGAAACCTCTAGTTTCAAGAAGGGAAAGGGCATGAAGGGATGCTTCAGTAAACACAACCCAGTTGCTGCTCTAGTGAAAGAGACCCAAGGTTGAACCCAAACCCGAGACTAAGTGCTTCTGTAATAAGAGGAACAGTCACTGAAGAGGAACTACCCTAGACACTTGGTAGATGAGAAGGCTGGCAAAGTTGACAAAAGTATATTGGATATACATGATATTGATGTGTACTTTACTAGTACTCCTAGTAGCACCAGGGTATTAGATACCGGTTCGGTTGCTAAGTGTTAGTAACTCGAAATAAAAGCTACGGAATAAACAGAGACTAGCTAAAGGCGAGGTGATGATGTGTGTTGGAAGTGTTTCCAAGGTTGATATGATCACACATCGCACGCTCCCTCTACCATCGAGATTAGTGTTAAACCTAAATAATTGTTATTTGGTGTTTGCGTTGAGCATAGACATGATTGGATTCTGTTAATGGCAAATAGGATTATTCATCTAAAGAGAATAATGGTTATTATGTCTACTTGAATGATACCTTAAATGGTCTTGCACCTAGAATGAATGGTTTATTGAATCTCGATCGTAGTGATACACATGTCCATAATATTGTTGCCAAAAGATACAAAGTAGTAATGATAGTACCACTTACATGTGGCACTACTGCTTGAGTCATATTGGTATAAAATGCCTGAAGAAGCTCCATGCTGATGGATCTTTGTACTCACTCATTTTTGAAACGTTTGAGACATGCAAACCATGCATGTTGGTATAAACGCATGAAGAAACTCCATGAGGATGGATCGTTTGACTCACTTGATTTATGAATCACTTGAGACATGCAAATCATACCACATGGGAAAGATGACTGAAGACCTCTTTTTCCAATGAGATGGAACAATAATGTAACTTGTTGGAAGTAATACATTTTGATGTGTGCAATCCGATGAGTACTGAGGCACACAGTGGATATCATTATATTCATACTTCACAAATGATTTGAGTAGATACTAGTGTATTTACTTGATGAAACACATGTCTGAATTATTGAAAAAGGTTCAAGTAATTTCAGAGTGAAGTTGAAGATCATCGTGACAAGAGGACAATATGTCTACGATGTGATCGTGGAGGTAATCATATATATCTGAGTTACGAGTTTGGTAAACGTTTAAGACAAGGTGAAAATTGTTTCACGTGAAAAATGTTTCACAACTCATGCCACCTGGAACACCATAGTCTGATGGTGTGTCCGTATGTCATACTCGTGCACTATTAGATATAGTGCATACTATGATATTTCTTATCCAACTACCACTATCGTTCGTGGGTTAGGCATTAGAGACAACCACATTCACTTAAAATAGGGCACCACTCAATTCCGTTGAGATGACACCTTATGAACTATGGTTTAGGGAAACCTAAATTGTCATTTCTTAAGAGTTTGGGGTTGCGATGCTGCTGCGGCAACAAAAGTCCTTCCCTGGCGCGTAGGAATTCTTCTTGTTACTTCTCTGGTTTGCGTCGGTTTTTCCCTTGAAGAGGAAAGGGTGATGCAGCACAAGAGCAGTAAGTATTTCCCTCAGTTTGAGAACCAAGGTATCGAACCAAAAGGAGGGCCTCGTCAAGTCCAAAGTACCTGCGCAAAAACAAACAAGCTTGCACCCAATGCTTCAATGGGGTTGTCAATCCCTTCAAGATTGTTTGCAAAAGTGAGTTCTGAAGGTGGAAAGTGCAACGAAGTGAAAAGTGTAAGGCTAAAAATATGGTGTGGAGTAGACCCTCGGGCCATAGTGTTCACTAGAGGCTTCTCTCAAAATAGCAAATATTACCGTGGGTGAACAAATTACCGTCGAGCAATTGATAGAACTGCGCAAAGTCATGACGATATCTAAGGAAATGATCTAGCATATAGGCATCACGTCCGAGACAAGTAGACCGATACTTTCTGCATCTACTACTATTACTCCACACATCGACCGCTATCCAGCATGCATCTAGTGTATTTAGTTCATGACGAACACAGTAACGCTTTAAGCAAGATGACATGATGTAGAGGGATAATCTCAAACCAATGATGAAAACCCCATATTTTTACCCTTGATGGCAACAACACAATACGTGCCTCGCTACCCCTTCTGTCACTGGGTGAGGTCACCGCACGGTATGAACCCAAAACCAAGCACTTCTCCGATTGCAAGAATCATAGGTCTAGTTGGCCAAACAAAACCCACAACTCGAAGAGAATTACAAGGATATGAAATCATGCATAAGAGAGATCGGAAGAAACTCAAATAAGATTCATAGATAATCTGATCATAAATCCACAATTCATTGGATCTCGACAAACACACCGCAAAAGAAGATTACATCGGATAGATCTCCATGAAGATCATGGAGAACTTTGTATTGAAGATCCAAGAGAGAGAAGAAGCCATCTAGTTACTAGCTATGGACCCGTAGGTCTATGGTGAACTACTCATGCATCATCGCAGAGGTCATGGTGTTGATGGAGAAGCCTTCCGTGTCCGAATCCCCCCTCCGGCAAGGCACCAGGACGTGCCCCACATGGGATCTTGCGGAGACAGAAGCTTGCGGCGGCGGAAAAGTGATTATGATGCTCCCCTGATTTTTTGGGGAATATTTGGGAATTATAGGCACAAGATATAGGTCAGGGGACCTCCAGGGGGCCCACAAGCCTACATGGCGCGGCCCCCCTGGCCGCGGGGTGGGGGCTTGTGGGGCTCCTGGGGCTCTTCTGGCTTGGCCCCCAAGCTCTCCGATCTTCTTCCGTTCCATAAAAAATCTTTTTGGGGATTTTCTTCCGTTTGGACTCCATTTCAAAATCTCCTCCCAAAGGGTTCAAAAACATGGAAAAAACAGGAACTGGCACTTGGCACTGAGTTAATAAGTTAGTCCCAGAAAATAAATAAAAGGCATGCAAAACATCCAAAGTGTGACAAGATAATAGTATGAAACCTTAAAAAATTATAGATACGTTGGAGACGTATCACATGCTTATGTGAAAGAGTTTCAGCCGGACAAGCTCGAACCCAAAGCGGATAAATGTATCTTCATAGGATACCCAAAATAGTTGGGCATACCTCCTATCTCAGATCCGGAAGCAAAAGTGTTTTGTTTCTAGAAATGGGTCCTTTCTCGAGGAAAGGTTTCTCTTGAAAGAATTGAGTGGGAGTTTTGGTGGAAACTTGATGAGGTATGTGAACCATCACTTCAACCAGTGTGTGTAGCATGGCGTAGGAAGTTGTTCTTGTGGCGCCTACACCAATTGAAGTGGAAGCTAATGATAGTGATCGTGAGTCTTCAGATCAAGTTACTAGAAACCTCGTAGGTCGATAAGGTCACGTACTGCTGCTACAGAGTGGTACAGTAACCCTGTCTTGAAAGTCATGTTGTTGGACAACAATGAACCTATGAGCTATGAAGAAGCGATGGTGGGCCCGGATTTCGACAAATGGGTGGAGGCCATGAAATCCGAGAGAGGATCCATGTATGAAAACAAAGTATAGACTTTGGAAGGACCACTTGATGGTCATAAGAATATTAATTAAGAAAGCTCGACTTTTCGCGAAGATGTTTCCGACAAAGTTCAAAGAGTTGACTACAATGAGAATTTCTCACTCGTAGCGATGCTGAAAGTCTGTTGGAATTATGTTAGCAGTTGCTGCATTATTTATGAAATCTTGCAGATAGGATGTCAAAATATTGTTTCCTCAACGGTTTCCTTGTGGAAAGGTTGTATGTGATACAACCTGAAGATTTTGTCGATCCTAAAGGGTGCTAACAAGTATGCAAAGATCCAGCGACCCTTCTATGGACTGGTGCAAGCATCTCAGATTTGGAATATACACTTTGATGAGGTGATCAAAGTTTTTGGTTTTATAAAGTTTATGAGAAACTTGTATTTCCAAAAGGTGAGTGGGAGCACTATAGAATTTCTGATGAATATATGTGGTTGACATACTGTTGATCGGAAATAATGTAGAAGTTCTGCAAAGCATAAAGAGTTGTTTGAAAGGAGTTTTTTTGAAGGAAAACCTAGATGTAGCTACTTGAGAGTTGAGCATCAAGATCTATAAAGATAGATCAAAGTGCTTAATGGAACTTTCAACGAAATGCATGCCTTGACAAGTTTTGAAGGAGTTCAAAATAGATCAGCAAAGAAGGAGTTCTTGGCTATGTTGTAAGGTGTAAATTTGAGTACGACTCGAAGCCCGACCACGGCAGAAGAAAGAGAAAATACGAATTTCGTCCCCTATGCATCAGCCGTAGGCTCTACAAGTATGCTATGCTGTGTACCGCACGTAAAGCGTGCGTTGCCATGAGTCAGTCGTGGGGTACAAGAGTGATCCAGGAATGGATCACTGGACAGCGGTTGAAAGTTATCCTTAGTAACTAATGGACTAAAGAATTTTTCTCAATTATGGAGGTGATCAAAGAGTTCGTCGTAAAGGAGTTACGTCGATACAAGCTTTGTCACTAATCCGGAGGACTATGAGTAGTAAACCGGATTCGTATAGTGGAGCAATCATTTGGAATGGTTCCAGCTGGGGCATAGTAGCATTTATAGGATGACGTAGAGATTTGTAAAGCACACACGGATCTGAAAGGTTCACACCCGTTGACTATAAACCTCTCTCACAAGCAAGACATGATCGAACCCCACAACTGTATGGGTGTTGAATTCATTGCAATCACATAGTGATGTGAACTAGATTATTGACTCTAGTGTAAGTGGGAGACTATTGGAAATATGCCCTAGAGACAATAATAGAATGGTTATTATCATATTTCCTTGTTCATGATAATCGTCTATTGTTCATGCTATAATTTTATTAATAGGAAACACTAATACATGTGTGGATAAATAGATCACAATGTGTCCCTAGCAAGCCTCTAGTTGGCTAGCTCGTTGATCAATAGATGATCATGGTTTCCTGATCATGGACATTGGATGTCATTGATAACGGGGCCACATCTTTAGAAGAATGATGTGATGGACAAGACCCAATCCTAAGCATAGCACTAGATCGTGTTGTTCGTATGCTAAAGCTTTTCTAATGTCAAGTATCTTTTTCTTCGACCGTGAGATTGTGCAACTCTAGGATACGGTAGGAGTGCTTTGGGTGTATCAAACGTCACAACGTAACTGGGTGACTATAAAGGTGCACTACGGGTATCTCCGAAAGTATCTGTTGGGTTGGTACGAATCGAGATCGGGATTTGTCACTCCGTGTGACGGAGAGGTATCTTTGGGCCCACTCGGTAGAACATCATCATAATGAGCTCAATGTGACTAAGGAGTTAGTCACGGGATGATGTGCTACGAAACGAGTAAAGAGACCTGCCGGTAACGAGATTGAACAAGGTTTAGAGATACAAACGATCGAATCTCGGGCAAGTATCATACCGATAGACAAAGGGAATTGCATACGGGATTGATTGAATCCTTGACATCGTGGTTCATCCGATGAGGTCATCGTGTAACATGCAGGAGCCAACATGGGTATCCATACCCCGCTGATGGTTATTGGCCAGAGAGGTGTCTCGGTCATGTCTGCATGCCTCCCGAACCCGTAGGGTCTATACACTTAAGGTTCAATGACGCTAGGGTTATAGGGAATTGTTATACGAGGTTACCGAAGGTTGTTCAGAGTCCCGAATGAGATCCCGGATGTCATGAGGAGCTCCAGAATGGTCGGGAGGTAAAGAATTATATATAGGAAGTGAGGATTTGGTCGCCGGAATTGTTTCGGGCGACACCAATAATGTAACGGGACCACGGGAAGGGTTTCGGGGGTCCATCGGGAGGGGTCACCAGCCCCAAACGCTAGCATGGGCCAAAAGGTGGAAGGGAACCAGCCCAGAGCTGGCTAGTGCGCCTTCCACCTAGGCCCAAGGCGCCACAAGAGAGGGAAGGGGGGAAACCCTAGTGCAGATGGGCCTAAGGTCCATCTGGGGTGCAGCACCCCCCTCTCCCTTGCCCTGGCCGCCACCACCAGCCTCCTAGATGGGGCTGCCGCACCCTTTGGGGTGGGAACCCTAAGGGGGGCTCCCCCTCCCTCTCCCCCTATATATAGTGGAGCTTTTTGGCTGATTTGAGACACACGAAATCTCTCTCTCGGCGCAGCCCTGCTTCTCCTCTTTCTCCTCTCCCACGGTGCTTGGCGAAGCCCTGCCGGGAGACCTCGTAGCTCCACTGCCACCACGCCGTCGTGATGCCGGAGCTCTCCCTCCTCCTTGCTGGATCAGGGCGTAGGAGAGGTCACCGGGTTGTACGTGTGTTAAACGCGGAGGTGCCGTGATTCGGCACATAGATCGGAGCCGACCGCGATCTGAATCGCTGCGAGTAAGACTCCATCGACCGTGTTCATAATAACGCTTCCGCTTAGCGATCTTCAAAGGTACGAAGATGCTCTACAACCTCTCTCATTGCTGGTCTCTCCCTAGATAGATCCTTGTATGGCGTAGGAAAATTTTGAATTTACTACGTTACCCCAACAAGGGGCATTTCTCTGTATAGAGAGCTACTAAGGGCATACGACTAGGTGTCGAATCCCATACATATCACAGTGCATCACACGTATGCATGACATACTCGATATGCATAGATACAACAATGTCATCACAACATAACCATACAACATCACAACATTTATTTAGAAGACTCGGAAGAGTCTTGCATAATATGTTCATACAGGTAGGGGTCACATGACCCGACACTCAAGTCATACAAGCAGAGTCATACAAACAAAGCGGAAGCATAAAAGTTGTCTCAGTACAGACAGTTGAAAGGAAACAGGCATAAAGCCTGACTATCTACAGATCCCCTCCGAAAGGGGCCAGGTCGTAGCTGGGACACCAGCTACTCGTCAGCATCGATGTCTAGATAGAACCCACCTGTTGGTTCGTGGGTATCCTCTGCAATAGTTATTAAGCAAACATGAGTACAAGAGTACTCAGCAATACTTTAGAACAGATCTATCTACTCATGCACAGGTATCAACAAAGGGGGTTGTGGTGTTTCATGCAGCAAGCCACCTTTGACTCTTGGCTAGACTAAACTACAATTTTAAATAGTTTTAAACAACTTTGATAAGTCGTACACGAGTCCACTACCACCACAACAATACACTATCATGAACTCCTTTCCGTCTCCCTACGGAAATGCCATACATGATACTCACGCTTATCTTGATACTTTTATGAGTAGTCATTAAAGTTATCTATGAACAACTTATGTCTCCAAGTAGTCCATATCCGCGGACGCGGCTATTCGAATAGATCATAACCCTGTAGGGGTGTACTTCTTCGCACACGCTCTCGCCACTTATCTCCATGTGCACATCATGCACCTCGACAACCTTCAAGCGGAATCCCAACGATGGAGTCGGCCACGACCATTAACCATGCTAATACCTAGTCCAGGTTTATCGCCTATTTGAGAGTGAACCCGCACGGAAGTCAGGCCGAGGTTTCCGCCACGGCCCCAAACGATGTGCGCAGGGTTCCCCAGCCCACCATCCGGGTGCCACTTGGTACGCGTGCCACTGCCTACCGCATCATGGCCCACCTCTAAGGTCAGCACTATGCACGGCCTCCAGCATGACAATAAACACGAGAAACTACTTGCAACTCCTGGACCGAGTACTAGGCGATTAATAAGCCGAGAGGGTCAATTAAGTATCCCAACGTGTGGTAGTATCTAGTCTTGGATTACATACACGGAACTCAGTTCCTAAGGACGGTTTCAATGAAACAACCCGCCATGTACTCCTAAATAGCCTTTCATCGGTACCTTTACCAAATCAGGTTCCACACTTATTCTTTGTCACTAGAACACACTCAACTATTTCGGTTCATCACCCAGATGAAACAGATCTGACACAACTCTAGGCATAGCAAGCATAGCAGGATAAAACACATCATAGCTCAATCAACTACCAGGTATACTAGGTTGCAAGGTTTGGCTATTTACTGTGACAATGACAGGTCATGCAAAGGAATAGGTTCAGCTACCGAAGTAAAGCGTTTGAAATATTTGTCCTAATGCAATAAGTGAGAGTAGGAGCAAGAACATGGGATTATATCGGGACGATCAAAAGGGTGCTTGCCTTGTTGCTCAGCAGAGGGATTAAATAAGTCAGTCGGATATTCGGATGTATCCGGAAGGGCAGAGCCTACCGAAACAATAATGACAATCAATAACATTCATATGCAAGAATATGATGCATGATCATGGCATGAAATGGAATGTAGCATGAGCTAGTGTGGCTATCAAACCTTTGGGATGATGCTGATTTGAATTCAAATTCAAATATTAGTTGAAATAGTATATTTATCATATTCATTTAATTGATTTGACCTGATGTTGTTTCATAACTTTGTTTGTCATGCATGAAAGTAGCACCATTGTGTTCATTGAATTTTCTGATCAATTTGCATATATTATTTGTCAAATTTGGAGTTATAATCAATTTTCTATGAATTTCCAAAGTTTTGCACTTATTCTGGAATTAATATAAATCAGAATGAGTATTACTGCAACAACATGACATGAGCAGGTCAATCTGGCCGTTGAAAGTCAAACCTGACCAGTGGGACCCACTGGTCAGTGACTCTGGCTAGATTTTAATTAAACTTTATGTTAATTAGTTAATTAAGAGGGGCTGGCCCACATGTCAGTGACTGTTTAGGATTTTAATTAATCATTTATTTTTATTAACCTAAACTTAATTAGCCAGGGGCTGGCCCCACCTATCATATGCTCAGGGGAGTCAACCCAGTGGCGCTGGGGGTCAAACCCACCGGTGTTGAGCCGCCGGTCGCTCCAAGGACGGTGGAGGGCATCGGAAATGCACCTTCGGCGACCAAATTATCGGCGGATGGCACCACAAGAACGACCACTCATCCGCGCGTCCATTTTTTGCAAGCCACAGGGGGTGAAACGACCGGAGATGACGCCGGCGACGAGCTCGGCGGCTGCCGGAGCTCGGGCAACATTGAGGTCATCGATCCAGAGGGCAAAGGGGACGGGGCTTGGCTCCTACATCATCCACAAGACGCACTGAAGCCGATGGTGGTCTCAGATGGACCAACCCATCATCGGAGCATCACCGACGACGAGCTTCGGTGATCCGAGGAGGAAGACGATGGCGTCAGGGCGATGTAGGGCTCGAAGGCTTGCTTCCTTGGGCAGAGACGACGTGCTCGACGAGGCGGAGTGAACGACGTGCTTAGGGAGGCTTGGGGTGGCCAGGAACGATGGCGAGCTCGAGCTCGGGCTTGGCTCTAATGGCGGCCGAGAGAGAGAGGCACAGGAGAGCGAATGGGGAGAGGGAGAGAGCTGGAATGGGTCGCGGGAGGTTATCCCTTCACGGCCAGCGTGACGGGGAGGCAAGGCAGGCACTCAGGTGCGTGGCCACGCCAGAGAGAGCGGCGGCCACCTCCTGCTGCCTACTGGCACGAGGAAGACGACAACGAGGGAGATGGGTTGGGCCAAGGTAAGCGCTAGATAACCCTTTTCTCTTTTCTTTCTTTTCTGATTTGTGTTTTAATCTTTCTGACATTTGTTTCATTTTATTTTTGGCTCCAAACTATTTCTAAAATAGTGAAAATAATGTTGGGGTGTTAGTTGGAATATTTCCAACCCCACATAAAAGATTCAACATTCTATAATAACCAAAGACATTTAAAATCACTTATTTGAATATTATTAGTGGCTTTTGTGGTTTAAATAAAATGCCAAAACTATTTTTAAAAACAAATCCACCCCTGAATTGTTGTTTACAATATTTGTCAAAAATAATGGACTTTTATGAAGGCCATTTTGAGTTCATTGATTTGCCACAATTTTGAATTGGGTTGAATATGGAGTTGCTAGGGTTTTTCTCTTTGATTTCCATTTTTACTTTTAAATGCAAGAATAGAACATGAGCACAATCTTGCTAATCATCAAAGGGTAGCTAGGGATGTGACAACTCACCCCCACTCAAAAGAATCTCGTCTCGAGATTTGGAAGTCGTCGGGAATAGCGCAGGATACTCAAGTCAAAGGCGGTCCTCTCTTTCCCATGTTGCTTCTTTTTCAGAATGATTTGACCGTTGAACTTTAATAAACTTGAGGTTTCGATGTCGAGTGGTACGCTCAGCTTGATCAAGAATACGAACAGGGTATTCTCGGTATGAAAGGTTATCTTGGAGATCAAGCATTTCGTGGTCCACTTCACGGATAGGATCCGAAAAGCAATGCCTGAGTTGCGAGACGTGGAAGACATCATGAACCTTGGAAAGATGCGGAGGAAGTTCCAACTGGTAGGCAACTTCTCCTCGTTTGGCAAGAATGCGAAAGGGACCAATGTAACAAGGAGCCAATTTTCCTTTGATACCGAAGCGATGGGTACCCTTCAAAGGTGTAACCCAAAGGTAAGCCTTCTCGTCAACTTCAAAGGTCACAGCCTTATGATGATGATCATATTGGCTCTTTTGACGAGACTGGGCTGTTTTCAACTTTTCATGAATAATGTGAAATTGCTCTTCTGCTTCCTCCATCATATCCGGACCAAAGAGTTGCCTCTCTCCGGTTTCTGACCAATTAAGAGGTGTTCGACATCTTCGTCCGTGGAGAATTTCAAAAGGGGCTTTGCCCAAGCTTGATTGATAACTATTGTTATAAGCAAATTCGGCGAATGGAAGACACTTCTCCCAATTCATACCGAACGATATAACACAAGCTCGAAGCATATCCTATAGGATTTGATTAACTCTTTCTACTTGACCACTTGATTGAGGATGGAAAGAAGTGCTAATGGATAGGCGAGTCCTCATGGCATTCTGAAAACTTTCCCAAAATCGAGAAGTAAAAATACTTCAACGATCTAAGTTAATCTCCACAGGAACACCATGAAGAGACACAATTCGAGAGATATATAAATGTGCTAGCTGGCTAGGTGTTATACTCTCACAAACTAGAATAAAATGAGCTACTTTGGAAAGACGGTCAATGACCACAAAGATAGCATTATTTCATTTCTTGGTCCTGGGAAACCCAGTGATGAAATCCATACTAACTTTATCCCATTTCCATTCAGGAATAGCTAAAGGTTGAAGGGTCTAGAAGGCCTTTGATATTCCGCTTTAACTCGACGACAAACATCGCAGTTAGCAACGAACTCAGCAATTTCTCTCTTCATCCTAGTCCACCAAAACCTCTGGCGTAGGTCCTGATACATCTTAGTACTACCAGGATGAATGGTGAGAGGAAAATCATGAGCCTCCATAAAGATCAACTGTCGCAAATGTTTGCTCTTAGGAACCACTAAACGGTTTTGATAGAATACGACACCTTGCTCATTGATAGAGAAATCCCTAGCGTTTCCGCTAGCAATATTCTCCTTGATCCGGGATATACTCTTATCATATTTCTGCACAGCTATGATTTGAACCCCAAGAGTAGGTTTCGCCACCAGGGTAGAAAGAAATCCTTGAGGAACAATGTGGAGGTTTAACTTCCGAAATTCCTCATAGAGACGTGGTTGACCTCGTTGTAGCATCAGATTTTTACAATAAGACTTACGACTTAGTGCATCAGCCATGACATTGGCCTTCCCCGGGGTGTAAATTATCCCTAAGTCGTAATCTGTGATCAACTCAACCCACCGTCTTTGCCTGAGATTCAAATCCGGCTGGGTGAAGATATATTTCAGACTTTGGTGATCAGTGAGAATTTTGCAACGATTACCAAGAAGGTAACGTCGCCAGGTTTTTAGTGCATGGACTATAGCTGAAAGCTCAAGATCAAGTGTGGGATAATTATCCACATGTGGACGCAACTGTCGAGATGCGTATGCAATCACATGACGATCCTGCATGAGAACGCAACCTAATCCTTGTCGCGAGGCGTTGGAATAGATAACAAAGTCCTTAGAGAAATCTGGTGGTAGCAACACAGGTGTGGAAGTCAGGCGTCTTTTCAGTTCCTGAAAGCTATGCTCACACTATGGTGTCCACTCGAACTTTTTATCTTTCTTGAGGAGTTCATTTAGAGGCTTTGCAACCTTGGAGAAGTTCTCGACAAAGCAGCGACAATAGCTCGCTAGTCCAAGAAAACTCCGAACTTGCTTAACCGATTCAGGTTGAGTCCGATCGACGACAGCTTGAACTCTCTCGGGATTGACAACAATACCCTTACCAGAGATTACGTGGCCTAGATAGGTCACTTCTGGTAACCAAAATTCACATTTTGAAAACTTGGCATAAAGGCGATGCTCTCGAAGTTTCATCAATACCAGCCTTAGATGCTTGGCATGTTCTTGTTCGTTCTTCGAGTAGATGAGGATATCATCGAGGTATACCACGACGAATTTATCCAAATACTCCATGAATATTGAATTCATCAAGCAAGAGAAGGTGGCTGGGGCATTGGTTAAACCGAAGGACATGACGGTGTACTCGTATTGGCCATAACGAGTGACAAAAGCCGTTTTTGGAATGTCCCCGTTCTTGATCTTGATATGATGGTAACCCAACCTCAAATCCATTTTGGAGAAGACTGAGGATCAACGGAGTTGATCATACAAATCGTTGATCCCGGGGAGCGGATACGTGTTCTTTATGGTGACCAGGTTAACTGGTCGATAATCTACAACCATCCGGTCCGTTCCATCTTTCTTCTTGACGAAGAGGACGGGACAAGCCCAAGGGGCAGATCTAGGACGAATGAAACCTGTATTCAAGGCCTCATCTAGTTGTTTCTTAAGTTTGGCTAGCTCCAAGGGTGCCATCTTATAGGGTCTTCTGGCTATTGGGACAGTTCCTGGAACAAGATCTATCACAAACTCTACATCCCTGTCAGGTGGAATTCCTAGCAGTTCTTCTAGAAAAACATCCGAGAAGTCACGGACTACCGGAATGTCTTCAAGTTCTGGAAGACGACTATCACTGAGGGAATAGAGTTGGCATTTGGCAACTCGAGTGGAGACATTAACTATCTCACCCGAGGGATGGGTAAGCTGAACATTTGTAGAATGGGTATCAATCTTGGCATAATGAGCTAACATCCACCCCATACCCAAGATGATATTGATATCTGAGGATTTCAGGGCTATCAATGATGCTAGAAAAACTAGCCTGTCTACTAGGATTTCATTGTCATAACTTATCCTAGAAGTTTGCCATTTACTACCAGGGGTATGGACAACTAATGGGATTGGCATATCACAAAAGGACATGTTATGCAACTGTGCATAACTTTTGGAAATGAAGGAATGAGATGACCCAGTGTCAAAAAGAACAGACGCTGGGTCATGATTGACAAGGAGCGTACCCAAAATGACGTCGGGATCCTCTACAACTTCTTCTACTGAGACATAATTTACGCGGCCACGCGCGGGAGTTGGCTTCACATAATATGCTTTTCCCGACTTGCCTTGCTCAACAGACTTCCCAGGTTGCTTGGCAGCTAAATTCTGAGGACACTCTCGTGAATAGTGCCCTGGTTCTCCACACTTGTAACAGATCACCTGATTGGCACGTGGTGTAGCATTGCTAGCTGGACCACCGTAGGTATTTGCTGGAGGGTTGGTCTGGTTTGCTTGAGGCGCCACATAGGATGGCCTCGGGGTATATCTTGGCGGTAGAGAGCTATTCGGGACCCACAACCTGCGTTTTGAAAACGTAGAACCAGATGAGGAGCCCGAATCGCGAGAGTGCTTCTTCGTGGCCTCATAGTCGGTATGATTAGTCTCGGCACGGATCGCCTTGTTGACATGAGCTTGAAAACTTGTGCATTCATGAAGGCGCAGGTCACTACGAAGTTCGGGGCTCAAACCCTTGCGGAATCTTGCTTGCTTCTGGGTGTCAGTTGACACCTCTTCAGTTGCTGGCGAGCTAGATTACCGAACTTGCGGCTATAAGCATCCACGGTCAACTTTCCCTGGGTGAAGGCACATAATTCCTCTCTCTTACGTTCCATCAGACCCTCTGGAATGTGGTGCAGACGGAAGGCTGCATTGAAATCTTCCCATGTGGCTGCTGGTCCGGTAGGATGCATAGCTTCAAAATTCTCCCACCACAGATTGACGGGGCCTTCGAGAAAGTACGCAACAAAGGTCACCTTGTCGGCCTCAAAAACATTGGCAGAGCGTATCTTGCGCGATATACTCCACAACCAATCATCAGCGTCGAGAGGATCGACGGAGTGATGGAACTTCGGGGGATTCAGCTTCACAAAGTCATTGAGGGACACTGCATCATTTCGCGGTTGACGAGCCGTGTTTTTTCAATACGTTCTAGCACACGGTTGGTCTCTCGCTTGTTTCTTTCCGCCTCAAGCATAACTTCCGCCAGAGAAGGCGGGTGAGGCAGTTCCTCCTGTGCTGCGTGACTACCTTCTCCCTGCTCATGGTTAGTGGCACGGTTCAGCCTCGTAAACACCATCCTGGCAAAACAAACTCATAGCTTAGACTAATATCAACATCAATACTAACTATGGATTAAGAATGCACTGAAACATGGAATGCAGAAATGAACATCCGAACAACATGGTAACAAGTAACTGCTATATATACACCATGGTTCATACTCACCATTACATAGTTCAGTACAACCTCAAACTGAAGAGTAAACTACTGAAAAGATGATACTACTCATCAGAGGCTTTCCAAGCTTCCTATACATTATTTATCTATGCCTCCGGAACTCATCTCACAACATAGGCATACTCCACAAGACACACAGGACTGTGGAAGTACAACTACTACCATACTACTCTTCCACTCACGGGTTCAAGCATCCGCATAAAACATCTCATAAAGGTTGCCTCCATGGCCTGGGAGCTCAACCTGCGGATCAGTAAATACTCGAGCCTGAGACCCCTGGGAACCATAAGGGCACGGGTGTGGCCTTGATCCCCTGACTGGTGGTAGTAGAGGTCCCCGAAGAGGGGTGACACCTCCTATAGCAGGCCAGTCAACATGAGCTGGAAGATGAGTGCCAGCTGTGTGTCAAGGTTGTCCATAAACGGGCACGAGTAGCATAGAGCACCATATGAAGGGCATGAGCTTCTCTGTCTCTATTCTCTAACATCTCAGTCGTAGACTGCAGCAGCGGATCGTCCATAGAGGAATCCAAGTAGACCCCACTGAGGTATCCTTCTTTTCCTGGCTGAGAAGCGGGAACATATCAGAACTCTGAATTCTGCAATAGTGCATGTCTGTCTCTCATGATGGTCAACATTGAATAGGCAGCATCTTGTACCGCCATGTCAACAGTAACCCCCAATCCATAAGACCAATGGATCGGCCCCTCATCTCCACGGTAATCTGGGAATACACTAACAGTGCACAGGTACTGACTCTGGTTGAAATCCCGGTACTGCTCCTCCACTGTATACTCTAGGTACCAGCAGTAACCGGCTACTGACATCATCCTGACCAGCATGGCCATGTGACCCAGCACATCAATGCACCTAGTCAGATGAACCACCTGATGAGAAGGACAGCCAGGCATCTGAAATAGAGAGTAATGCAAAAGGCATTAGAACTCTGGAGATAAAATTGGGCAGCATAACGGCTGCAAATTCTCAAAAAAAATTGAGACAACCCACAAAAGATAGGATAGCATAACCACTCAACTATCAAGTTCAATTCCATGGTCATCAAAACCAATTTTCTTTTCCTTGGAACAACGGAAACTCATATTAACTCTCGAACCGTTTTCCTACAATCTACCAATTAGTAATACGCGATCGTGAGAGATAGATAAGTAACCTAGTTCTTAATCCCCGTAGAAAAGACGAGGATGACCAGAATAGAATGTCTTGAGAAGAGAAGCAAGAATCTTACGTTCCCTTCCACAAACAATTCCCTTATATATAACTAAAGCATTTCTAGACTCAACTTCGACCAGTTTGGCTTGGTAATCCTACAGTCAGTCAGGCTCTGATACCAACGTTGTCGGGACCCCGGTCCTAAGCCATAGGAATCCAGCATGTAACACATCGCATTCCTTTGCGGTCTCACGCCCGGTTAACCCCACGGCTGCCACCTTACCTTAGCCGGGACCATTTGTGCCTTTTGACTCACGTATGCAAATGTATCGCTAGCATTCCAATGTCAAAGAACCCGAGTCGACATAACTAGTCATAAACTAAGAAGGATACATGCCGGTCAACCAATGTGTCCGGAGCAGTAGCGAACTACCAAGGCTCGTTGGAAGCACAAAGGGGCATTTCTGTGTATAAAGAGCTACTAAGGGCATAGGACTAGGTGTCAAATCCCATACATATCACTGTGCATGATGACCCACAAGTATAGGGGATCAATCGTAGTCCTTTCGATAAGTAAGAGTGTCGAACCCAACGAGGAGCAGAAGGCTCTGATAAACGGTTTTCAGCAAGGTAATAAGTGCAAGCACTGAAAGTAGCGGTAACAAGTGATGGTGTAGTGAGGTGAAACGTAGCAAGTGAAAAGTAACAAGTAACAAGTAGTAGCAATGGTGCAGCAAAGTGGCCCAATCCCTTTTGTAGCAAGCGACAAGCCTGAACAAAGTCTTATAGGAGGAAAAGTGCTCCCGAGGACACACAGGAATTTCTGTCATGCTAGTTTCATCATGTTCATGTGATTCGCGTTCGTTACTTTGATAGTTTGATATGTGGGTGGACCGGCGCTTGGGTACTGCCCTTACTTGGACAAGCATCCCACTTATGAAGAACCCCTCTCGCAAGCATCCGCAACTATGAAAGAAGAATTAAGACAACGTCTAACCATAGCATTAAACTAGTGGATCCAAATCAGCCCCTTACGAAGCAACGCATAGACTGGTGTTTAAGCTTCTGTCACTCTAGCAACCCATCATCTACTTACTACTCCCCAATGCCTTCCTCCAGGCCCAAAGATGGTGAAGTGTTATGTAGTCGACGTTCACATAACACCACTAGAGGAAAAGACAACATACATCATATCAAAATACCGAACGAATACCAAATTCACATGACTATTATCAGCATGACTTATCCCAGGTCCCCAGGAACAAAAGTAACTACTCACAAAGCATAATCATAATCATGATCAGAGGTGTAATGAGTAGCATCAAGGATCTGAACATAAACTCTTCCACCAAGTAATCCAACTAGCATCAACTACAAAGAGTAATCAACACTACTAGCAACCTTACAAGTACCAATCAGAGTCCCGAGACGAAGATTGGTTACAATAGATGAACTAGGGTTTGGAGAGGAGATGGTGCTGATGAAGATGTTGATGAAGATGACTCCCCTCCGACGAGAGGAGTGTTGGTGATGACGATGGCAACGATTTCCCCCTTCAGGAGGGAAGTTTCCCCGACAGGATCATCCTGTCGGAGCTCTAGATTGGTTCTGCTCAAGTTCTGCCTCGTGGTGGCGGAGAATCCACGAAAAAGCTCCACCCTGATTTTTTTCCTAGACAAAACCCTTCATATAGCAAAAGAGGGGGGCCAGTGGGCCGCCAGGGTGCCCACAAGCCCTGTAGCCGCCACCAGGTGGCGGCGGCTACCAGGCTTGTGGGCCCCTGGTAGCTCCCCTCTAGCACTTCTTTCGCCCAATATTTTTTATATATTCCCAAAAAATTCCACGTTGATTTTCAGGGCATTAGGAGTTGCGCAGAATAGAGGACTCAAACTTGCTCCTTTTCCAGTCCAGAATTCCAGTTGCCGGTATTCTCCCTCTTCAAATAAACCCTGCAAAATAAGAGAGAAAAGGCATAAGTATAGTACCACAAAGTATAATAACAGTCCATAAAGCGATAAATAACAACATGAAAACATGATGCAAAATGGACGTATCAACTCCCCAAGCTTAGACCTCGCTTGTCCTCAAGCGAAAACCAAGATCCATAAACATGTCCACATGTTTAGGGATGAAGGTGTCGATAAAACAAAATACGGACATGAGGGCATCATGATCACACATAGAACATCAATACATCATAAAGATTCTTATGGGAAACTAACAATTCCTTCATAAAGCAAAGTATGAAGCAAAAACCTTACTGAGAAGTAGCCAACAACAGTCCATAGTCATTGAAGCAGTTGCAATTTATCATAACATCAGAAAGAGTCAAATAAGAGCTTGTAAAGAAAACCCACATACTCAATCATCTCTTTTGTTTTCCACAATTGTTACAACTCACGTGGTACTCATGGTATCAAAGTTTCAGCTGGACACAAAGAAAGATAGGGGCTTATAGTTTTGCCACCCAACCATTTACCTCAAGGGTAAAGTCAACAATAATAAAGCATAAGTACTCATCTCCAAGTTGATATATGAATATAGGTCTTTCCCTAGCTTGTGACGGTAGCCAAGACAAAGGCAAAATAAGGAATTGGTGAAGATTACCATGACTCTTCGCAGAGGGAAGCAGAGGTTGTCATGCGCTTTTGAGGTTTGGATGCGTGTCCTCTTAGTGCGGAGGAACGTCACTTTATATTGCCTCCTGTGATAAAGAACTTTATTATGCAGTCTGTCGCTTTTATGTCTTCCTCATCACAGGTTTGTACAAAGCTTATTTTCCACACACTAATAGATCATACATATTAGAGAGCAATTTTTATTGCTTGCACCGATGACAACTTACTTGAGGGATCTTATTCAATCCATAGGTAGGTATGGTGGACACTCATGGCAAAACTGGGTTGAAGGTTTATGGATGCACAAGTAGTATCTCTACTTGGTGCGGGAGTTTTGGCTAATATGAGGTGGAATAAATCGTCACATGCTAAGGGATCTCTAGGCATATAACATTGTTTGGAACCAAGCAAACACAATTCATTATTATTTCTTCCTTGTCCAACATCTACTTCTAAGCATGTAATAGTTTGGTGAGTGCTCACAATTGTAAAAAGTGTCTAAGATGATATATTTATATGTGAACCTCTCTTTCCTTATTACTTCTTATTAATTGCAAAAATGACTGGGGTCTATGTTGGTCTATTCTCAACAGGTTTCAATCATCATACTTGTTATATGTGAAGCTATCACTTTCCATAAGATCATCTCATGATCTTTCATCCTACCGCTCTTTTAATACTTTTGATCATGGCACAAAACAAAGCCCTTGACTAAGATACTATTTGTTATATAGCTCGCAAGCTCGTATACATCGGGGGAGACACAAGGCAAAAGACTCAAACTAAATAATAAAGACTTATTCCACTAAGAGAAGAAATAAAAAAACTGAAAAAGGAAAGAACTAAAACAAGGGTAAAAGAAAAAGATATAAAGGTGATGAGATACCAGGGAAACTCCCCCAAGCTTGGCAAAAGCCAAGGGGATTGCCCATACCAATGCTTAGTTGTCTTCCTTTGGTGGTGATGGTGGTGGAGTGGTTGAAGCAGTCTTGAGCTTGTCTAATTTTCACTTGAGCATAAAGTTCTGCTCCCTAAGATCGTCATTTTCCTCCTCAAGCTTCAACACTCCATGCCAAAGTTCCTGCTTACTCTCCTACAAGAAACGAGAAGGGATAAACAAGGTCTTAGGCTTCTTCCTTTGGTCAGGGAGGCTTGACTTCTTGAACTCCACATGAGTGCGTCCAGGTTGAGGTAGAGGAGCCTCCTCTTCGTCGAAACTCGTTTGTTCCTTCCCCTTGGGATCATAGTCCTCTTCCTCGTCAGTGGTCCAGCCATATGGTTCCAAGTCCCCATAGACCTTGGGGTTCGCAAGGTAATCAGCCACATAGCTCCCCCCCTCTGAATCCTGAGAAGACATCTTGACCTAGATCTGCGGCAGAAAACAGTCTCGAAACGAAAACAGAGGAAAACTGCGCGATACGGAGATCAAAACCCTCGGGCGTATATATAGTGATTTTTTCTGGACCAGAAGGAGTGCTCCACAAGAAAACGGAGTCCGGAGGCACACGAGGTGCCCACAAGCCCTGTAGCCGCCGCCAGCGGGTAGGTGGCGGCTACCAAGCTTGTGGCCGCCCCGTGCGCTCTCCGGACTGCTTTTTATCTTTCTATTTTTCCATAAATTCCAAAACGGAGAAAACTTCCTACTGGGAAAGTTTCGGAGTCCAATTACTTACCAAAACACATACCTCTTCGTTTTCAGGGTCAGAAGCAGGGCTGGTAAACATCCCTTATGTATTCCTCTGGAGTTATGATATTGATGATATTGGTCTCAATATTTATGGGAGTACCAGAGATATAATGCTTGATTCTTTGCCCATTTACCACTCTAGGAAAATTACCTTCCGTGTTATTGATTTTGATGGCACCGGAACGATATACTTCCTCGACAACGTAAGGACCTTCCCATTTAGAGAGAAGCTTGCCTGCGAAGAATCTTAAGCGAGAATTGTATAGCAGGACATAATCACCTACACTGAACTCTAGATTTTGTATTCTTTTATCGTGCCATCTCTTAACCTTTTCCTTGAACAACTTGGCATTCTCATATGTCTGGGCCCTCCATTCATCTAATGAGCTGATATCAAACAACCGCTTCTCACCGGCAAGTTTGAAATCGAAGTTGAGCTCTTTGATTGCCCAATAGGCTTTGTGTTCCAGCTCAAGAGGTAAATGACAGGCCTTACTGTAAGCCATTTTATACAGTGACATGCCCACGGGATTCTTATAAGCAGTCCTATAATCCCATAGTGCATCGTCAAGTTTGCTAGACCAATTCTTTCGAGATCTATTGACAGTCTTTTGTAAGATCAATTTGATCTCCCTATTACTCAACTCCACTTGACCACTAGACTGAGGATGATAAGGAGATGCAACTATATGGTTGACATCATACTTAGCAAGCATCTTGCGGAAAACACCATGAATGAAGTGTGAACCGCCATCAGTCATCAGATATCCAGGGACTCCAAATCTTGGGAAAATGACTTCTTTAAGCATCTTAATAGAGGTGTGATGATCAGCATTTCTAGTGGGGATAGCTTCTACCCACTTAGTGACATAATCAACGGCGACTAAGATGTGAGTGTACCCATTGGAACTCGGGAAGGGTCCCATATAATCAAAGCCCCAGACATCAAACGGTTCAATGACAAGTGAATAGTTCATAGGCATTTCTTGACGTTTACCGATGTTCCCTATTCTTTGGCATTCGTCACAAGACAAGACAAACTTACGGGCATCCTTGAAGAGAGTGGGCCAATAGAAACCTGATTGCAATACCTTATGAGCCAGCATGGTGTCCTCCGTATGCTTCGGAATGACACTTCTGCAAGATCTGTCCCTGTTCATGTTCAGGCACACAACGTCTAATAACACCATCTACTCCTTCCTTATAAAGGTGAAGATCATCCCAAAAGTAGTGTCTCAAGTCAAAGAAGAATTTATTCTTTTGTTGGTAGGTGAAACTGGGTGGTATGTATTTGGCTACGATATAGTTTGCGTAATCAGCATACCACGGTGCACTATGTGAAGTGCGGATGACATTTAGTTGCTCCTCAGGAAAGTTGTCATCAATAGGTCGTGGGTCATCAAGGACATTCTCTGGCCTGGACAAGTTATCTCCTATAGGGTTATCAGCACCCTTTCGGTCAACAACGTGCAAATCAAATTCCTGTAGCAGGAGAACCCATCTGATTAGCCTAGGCTTAGCGTCCTTCTTCTCCATAAGGTACTTAATAGCAACATGATGAGAGTGAATAGTGACTTTGGAGTCAACTATATAAGATCTGAACTTTTCACATGCAAACACGACTGCTAAAAACTCATTTTCCGTAGTGGCATAGTTTCTTTGGGCACTGCCTAGAGTTTTACTAGCGTAGTGAATGACATTCAACTTCTTGTCAACTCTTTGTCCTAGAACAGCACCAACAGCGTAATCACTAGCATCGCACATGATTTCAAAGGGCAAGTTCCAATCAGGTGGTTAAACAATAGGTGCGGTTATCAAGGCCTTCTTAAGTATTTTGAAATCTTCCTCACAATCCTCATCAAAAACAAAAGGAACATCCTTCTGCAAGAGGTTGGTAAGAGGCCTAGAAATCTTAGAGAAGTCTTTAATGAACCTTCTATAGATACCAGCATGACCTAGGAAACTTCGTATACCTCTGATATCTGTGGGGCAAGGCATTTTCTCAATTGCATCAACCTTAGCCTTATCAACTTCAATGCCTCTTTTAGAGATTTTGTGTCCTAAGACGATGCCTTCATTAACCATAAAGTGGCACTTCTCCCAATTCAAGACGAGGTTGGTATCTTCGCATCCCTGTAAGACTCGATCAAGGTTGCTGAGGCAATCATCAAAGGAAGACCCGTAAACGGAGAAGTCATCCATGAAAACCTCGACAATCTTTTCACAAAAGTCAGAGAATATAGCCATCATACATCTTTGAAAGGTGGCAGGTGCATTGCATAAGCCAAAAGGCATACGTCTATAAGCAAAGGTACCGAAGGGGCAGGTGAAAGTGGTTTTCTCCTGATCAGATTGTGCAACAGGTATTTGCGAGAAACCTGAATAACCGTCTAGAAAGCATAAGTGTGTGTGTTTATATAGCCTTTCTAGCATTTGGTCGATAAACGGCAAAGGATAATGGTATTTCCTGGTTGCCTTGTTCAGTTTCCGGAAGTCTATCACCATCCTATAGCCAGTAATAATCCTCTCTAGTATTAGTTCATTCTTATCATTAGGAATGACGGTGATACCTCCCTTCTTAGGTACGCAATGTACTGGACTTACCCAATCACTATGAGCAACATGATAAATGATTCCTTCTTCCAGAAGCTTTAATATTTCTTTCCTCACGACCTCTTTCATATTAGGATTTATTCTCCTTTGATGATCAACAACTGGTTTAGAATCAGGATCAGTTTTAATCTTGTGCTGACATAGAGTGGGACTAATACCCTTAAGATCATCAAGAGTATATCCAATAGCCGCACGGTGCTTCCTCAAAGTTTTTAATAACTTCTTCTCTTCGTGATTAGAGAGGTGAGCACTAATAATAACATGATATATCTCCTTCTCATCAAGGTAGGCATACTTAAGAGTATCTGGTAACTGTTTTAGCTCGAACACAGGATCACCCTTTGGTGGGGGAGGATCCCCAAGCAGTTCAACATGCAAATTATTCTTGAGAATAGGATATTGTTTTAAAACAATTTTATCTATCTCATCTCTTTCATCCATATGCATATCATTTTCATGCTCTAGCAGATATTGCTCTAAAGGATCCGTAGGAGGTACGGCAATAGAGGCAAGAGCAATGATTTCATCCCTACCAGACGACTCTTTTTCATGGGGTTGTCTTCCAAACTTGGAGAAGTTAAATTCATGAGACACACCCTCGAAACTAACAGTGACAGTCTGTTTAATGAAATCAATATGAGCATTGACAGTGTTGAGAAAGGGTCTACCAAATATGATGGGACAAAAGCTATCTTGTGCAGTAGCAAGGACGAGGAAATCAGTAGGGTACTTCGTCTTACCACACAAGACTTCTACATCTCACACAATTCCCACATGGCAGATAGTGTCTCTATTAGCTAGTGTAATGGTGACATCGATGGGTTCTAACTCAGCAGGTGCAATCTCATCTTTGATTTCATCATAAAGGGACGGGGTATTGCACTAACACAAGCACCCATATCACATAAACCATGATAACAGTGATCTCCTATCTTGACAGAAACAACGGGGAGGCCAAATACAGGTCCGTATTTGTCTTTCGCGTGAGGTTTAGCAATTCTAGCGGAGTCCTCACAGAATTTGATAACATGCCCGTCTATGTCTTCGGCTAAGAGATCTTTGATAATAGCAACACTAGGTTCAACTCTAATTTCCTTTGGGGGTGCAAGTGGTCTAATGTAACCCCTACGTATCACAGTTGGAGCTTTAGAATAATCTTTTTTCCTAGCAGGGTAAGGTGGTTTCTCAGCGTAGGCACAATGAACAATAGGATCACTAAAGGAAATGACTTTCTCTTCAACTAGATTGGGTTTAACTATGTTGACTTCTACAGGAGGATGATACTTAAACCACTTCTCTTTGGGAAGATCAACATGAGCAGCAAAAGTTTCACATAGAGAAGCTACTATCTCAGAGTCAAGTCCATACTTAGCGCTTAAATCTCTAGAAGTGTTTGTTTCAACAAAAGATTTAACGCAATCAAACTGGAAATTCATACCTGAATCCTTACCTTCTTCAAGCTCCCAATCTTCAGAGTTACGTTTGATTCTTTCCAATAAATTCCACTTGTGGTCAATATCCTTCTTCATAAAAGAACCGGTACAAGAAGTGCCAAGCATGGTACGATCTTCATGAGAAAGCCGAGCATAAAAGTTTTGAGTGATAATTTCTCTTGAGAGCTCATGATTGGGGCATGAATATAACATTGATTTAAGCCTCCCCCAAGCTTGAGCTATGCTTTCCCTGTCACGAGGCCAAAAGTAATAAATATAATTCCGATCACGATGTACTAAATGCATAGGATAAAACTTTTGATGAAATTCCAATTTCAACCGATTGTAGTCCCATGATCCAGTATCATCACATAGCCTATACCATGTCAACGCCTTATCCTTCAAAGATAAAGGAAAGACTTTCTTCTTTACCTCATTCTCGGGCAAACCTGCAAGCTTAAATAAACCACAAACTTCAACTACATACATTAGATGCAAGTCTGGATGTGATGATCCATCTCCTGTAAAAGGATTAGCCAGCAGTTTCTCAAGCATACCCGAAGGAATTTCATAAAAGATATTTTCAGTAGGTACCTCAGGTTGAGGAGAAACTCCTCGCGCTTCCGTTCGTGGTGAAGATACCCCGAACAAAATCCTCAAAGGAACAGTTTCCATAGTGACAAGTGACAATAAATTTCAACACAGTATATAAATGTTTCCTTACCAAATTCCACTTACCAAAGGCGCACCTACCTCCTCGGCAACGGCGCCAGAAAAGAGTCTTGATGACCCACAAGTATAGGGGTCAATTGTAGCCCTTTCCATAAGTAAGAGTGTCGAACCCAACGAGGAGCAGAAGGCTCTGATAAACGGTTTTCAGCAAGGTAATAAATGCAAGCACTGTAAGTAGCGGTAACAAGTGATGGTGTAGTGAGGTTAAACTTAGCAAGTGAAAAGTAACAAGTAACAAGTAGTAGCAACGGTGCAGCAAAGTGGCCCAATCCCTTTTGTAGCAAGGGACAAGCCTGGACAAAGTCATATAGAAGGAAAAGCGCTCCCGAGGACACACGGGAATATCTGTCATGCTAGTTTCATCATGTTCATGTGATTCGCGTTCGTTACTTTGATAGTTTGATATGTGGGTGGACCGGCGCTTGGGTACTGACCTTACTTGGACAAGCATCCTACTTATTATTAACCTCTCTCGCAAGCATCCGCAACTACGAAAGAAGAATTAAGACAACGTCTAACCATAGCATTAAACTAGTGGATCCAAATCAGCCCCTTACGAAGCAACGCATAGACTGGGGTTTAAGCTTCTGTCACTCTAGCAACCCATCATCTACTTACTACTCCCCAATGCCTTCCTCCAGCCCCAAAGAATGTGAATTGTTATGTAGTCGACGTTCACATAACACCACTAGAGGAAAAGACAACATACAACATATCAAAATACCGAACAAATACCAAATTCACATGACTATTATCAGCATTACTTATCCCATGTCCTCAGGAACAAAGTAACTACTCACAAAGCATAATCATAATCATGATCATAGGTGTAATGAGTAGCATCAAGGATCTGAACATAAACTCTTCCACCAAGTAATCCAACTAGCATCAACTACAAAGAGTAATCAACACTACTAGCAACCTTACAAGTACCAATCGGAGTCCCGAGACGGAGATTGGTTACAAGAGATGAACTAAGGTTTGGAGAGGAGATGATGCTGATGAAGATGTTGATGGAGATGACTCCCCTCCGACGAGAGGAGTGTTGGTGATGACGATGGCGACGATTTCCCCCTCTGGGAGGGAAGTTTCCCCGGCAGGATCGTCCTGCCGGAGCTCTAGATTGGTTCTGCTCAAGTTCCGCCTCGTGGCGGCGGAGAATCCACGAAAAAGCTCCACCCTAATTTTTTCCTGGACGAAACCCTTCATATAGCAAAAGAGGGGGGCCGGTGGGCCGCCAGGGTGCCCACAAGCCATGTAGCCGCCACTAGGGGGCGGCGTCTACCAGGCTTGTGGACCCGTGGTAGCTCCCCTCTGGCACTTCTTTCGCCCAGTATTTTTTATATATTCCCAAAAAATCCACGTTGATTTTCAGGGCATTTGGAGTTGCGTAGAATAGAGGCCTCAAACTTGCTCCTTTTCCAGTCCAGAATTCCAGCTGCCGGTATTCTCCCTCTTCAAATAAACCTTGCAAAATAAGAGAGAAAAGGCATAAGTATAGTACCACAAAGTATAATAACAGTCCATAAAGCGATAAATATCAACATGAAAACATTATGCAAAATGGACGTATCAGTGCATCACACGTACGCATGACATACTCGATATGCATAGATACAACAATGGCATCACACCATAACCATACAACATCACAACATTTATTTAGAAGACTCGGAAGAGTCTTGCATAATATGTTCATACAGGTAGGGGTCACACGACCCGACACTCAAGTTATACAAGTAGAGTCATACAAACCAAGCGGAAGCATAAAAGATGCCTGAGTACACACAGTTGAAAGGAAAAAGGCATAAAGTCTGACTATCTAAAGATCCCCCCCGAAAGGGGCCACGTCGTAGCTGGGACACCAGCTACTCGTCATCATCGATGTCTAGATAGAACCCACATGTTGGATTGTGGGTATCCTCTGCAACAATTATTAAGAAAACATGAGTACAAGAGTACTCAACAAGACTTTAGAACAGATCTATCTACTCATGCACATGTATCAACAAAGGGGGTTGTGGTATTTCATGCACCAAGCCAGCTTTGACTCTTGGCTAGACTAAACTACAATTTTAAATAGTTTTAAACAACTTTGATAAGTCGTACACGAGTCCACTACCACCACAACAATACACTATCATGAACTCCTTTCCATCTCCCTACGGAAATGCCATACATGATACTGATACGTCTCCAACGTATCTATAATTTTTGATGGTTCCATGATATTATCTTGTCAAACTTTGGATGTTTTGTATGCCTTTTATATCTTTTTTGGGACTAACTTATTAACTCAGTGCCAAGTGTCAGTTCCTGTTTTTTCCGTGTTTTTAACCTTTTTCAGAGGAGAATATTAAACGAAGTCCAAACGGAATAAAACCTCCGAAAAGATTTTTTCCAGAACAGAAGATATGCATGGAGCTTGAGAACCAAGGCAAAGGGCACCAGGGGAGGCCGCAAGCCCCATAGTCGCGGCCTGGGGGCGCTCCTAGCAGGCTTGTGGCCCCCCTGTGGATCCTTTGCCCTACTTCTTCCGCCTATAGATCCCCGAAAAATCTGAAACCACGAGGGGGAGCCACGAAAATATTCTTCCGCCGCAGCATGCTTCTGTCTCTGCAAGATCCCATCTGGGGCACGTTCTGGTGCCCTGCCGGAGGGGGGATCCGGAAACAGAGGGCTTCTTCATCAACACCAATGCCTCTCCGATGATGCGTGAGTAGTTCACCATAGACCTTCGGGTCCATAGCTAGTAGCTAGATGGCTTCTTCTCTCTCTTGGATCTTCAATACAAAGTTCTCCATGATCTTCATGGAGATCTATCCGATGTAATCTTCTTTTGTGGTGTGTTTGTTGAGATCCGATGAATTGTGGATTTATGATCAGATTATCTATGAATCTTATTTGAGTTTCTTATGATCTCTTATATGCATGATTTCATATCCTTGTAATTCTCTTCGAGTTGTGGGTTTTGTTTGGCCAACTTGATCTATGATTGTTGCAATGGGAGAAGTGCTTGGTTTTGGGTTCATACCGTGCGGTGACCTCACCCAGTGACAGAAGGGGTAGTGAGGCATGCATCATGTTGTTGCCATCAAGGTTAAAAAGATGGGATTTATATCTATTGCATGAATTTACCCCTCTACATCATGTCATCTTGCTTAAGGCGTTACTCTGTTTGTTATGAACTCGATACACTAGATGCATGCTGGATAGCGGTCGATGTGTGGAGTAATAGTAGTAGATGCAGAAAGTATCGGTCTACTTGTCTCGGACGTGATGCCTATATGTATGATCATTGCCTTAGATATCATCATGACTTTGCGCGGTTCTATCAATTGCTCGACAGCAATTCGTTCACCCACCGTAATAGTTGCTATCATGAGAGAAGCTTCTAGTGAACACTATGGCCCCCGGGTCTACTTCACATCATATTTTTAGCCTTACACTTTTACTTTGTTGCACTTTCCACCTTCAAATCTCGCCTTGCAATCAATCGTGAAGGGATTGACATCCCCTTTGTAGCGTTGGGTGCAAGTTTGCTGCTTTGCGCAAGTACTTTGGAGACTTGGCTTGATACTCCTACTTCATTGATACCTTGGTTCTCAAACTGAGGGAAATACTTACTGCTACTGTGCTGCATCACCCTTTCCTCTTCAAGGGAAAAACCAACGCAAGCTCAAGAGGTAGCAAGAAGGATTTCTGGCGTCGTTGCCGGGGAGGAGGATCAAGTCTAGAATAGTCTTCCGTCAACGTGCCAATTTCTGGCGCCGTTGCCGGGGAGCATCAAGTCAAGAATAGTCTTCCTCCAACGTGTCAATCTCTGGCACCGGGGATTATTCTAAGTGAATCTTATCCAAGTAACCGTCGCAAACTCATCTCTTGCATTTACTTTTTTGCCTCTCGGTTTCCTCTCCCTCACTTCTGAAAAACAAAAATTTACAAAAATATTTTCCTTTTTCGTTTGCCCTTTTCTTTCGCTTGCTTTCTGCCTGCTTGTGTGAGATAGTCTACTCGTCCTCATGGCTAGACCTACAGCTTCGAACGATACTCCCGAGAGCGAAGTTCTCAATTTCAAACAAAAAGAGGAAGAGAACTTAAAGGATGCTTGGTATAGGATTTACAATGCTCAGAGTAGATCTACTCGTAAGCAATCTACTACCGTCCTGCTTCGCAGCTTTTATGTGGGTATTTCCCCTTGGAATAGGTATGTTCTTGACACCATCATAGGCAGGAATTTTTTGGGTAGCCATACCGTTGATTCTTACGGTGCTTTAATAAATTTGGTAGGCTCACCTCTAATCATGGTTAATGGAACTACCTTAACTCTAGAACATGTGATGCGTAGGTTGGATATCATTGAAAATAAAGTTGCTACGATTGAACTCATTGAAAATTTGGATAAAAAGATCCACAATCAAATCAATCAATACGAATCCAAGGTGGGAATGACTTTGAAAAATTTAAAGGAGAGGGAACCCACAGTTAACGAAAAACTAGGTCATGGTTCCGCTAGGATTGGCAAACTAGAGGATGTTATAACCAACTTGGGTTCCGCTTTTGCCGTTGTGCAGAACACTCCAAATTTTGCCCACAATAAGGCCACCAAGTCTGTTTTTGTTCCTAAAAATAGTGGTGAACCATCTAGTAAGAGAGATGAAGACCTTAAGATGATGAGTCTTCACCCTACTTATGGTTTGAGTACCAAAGACGACGATACGTGATTCTTTCGCCTTATGCCTAGCTAAGGGCGTTAAACAATAGCGCTTGTTGGGAGGCAACCCAATGAATTTATCTTTGATTTTTGCTTTCTGTTTTGTTGCGTCCACACCATCATAATTCTGTCATGATTGTGTTTTTTGTGTTTCTTTTTGTGTTTGAGCCAAGTAAAACCTTTATGACTAGTTTTGGTGATGGTTGTTTGATCATGCTGGAAAAAGACAGAAACTTTTCGCTCACGAAATTATTTTGCATTTTTATCCAGAAAGCGCTTTTGAGTTGATTATTTTTGCAGCTGGTTGATATGCCAATTGCCCAAATTATCGTAATTTTTCAGAATTGGTGTGATACCAGAAGTATACTAAGTATACAAATTGCTACAGACTGGTCTGTTTTTGACAGATTCTGTTTTTGTTGTGTTGATTGCTTATTTTGATGAAACTATGGATAGTATCAGGGGGGTACTAGCCATGGAAGAGTGAGAATACCGTAATCTAACACCGATATAAATAGAAATCAAGTTTGCTACAGTACCTAAAGAGGTGGTAGTTTGTTTTCTTGTGCTAATGATATCACGAGTTTCTGTTTAAGTTTTGTGTTGTGAAGTTTTCAAGTTTTGGGTGATGTTTTCATGGACAATGGGATAAATAGTGTGAAGAGCTCAAGCTTGGGGATGCCCAAGGCATCCGAAGCCAAATTCAAGGACACCAAAAAGCCTAAGCCCCGAGAAGGCATCCCCTCTTTCGTCTTCAATCCATCGGTAACATTACTTGGAGCTATATTTTTATTCACCACATGATATGTGTTTTGCTTGGAGCGTCGTGTATTATAGGAGTCTTTTCTTTTTGTTGTGTCACAATCATCCTTGTCGCACACCCTTTTGAGAGATACATGCACTCATCGTGAGTTTGCTAGAATACTCATTGAGCTTCGCTTATATCTTTGGCCTGCACTAGGAGTCAAACGGATGATTTGTATGACTTTTAAGTCGTCTTTCGAGCCGTACGATGGAACAAGCCAATCGTTGGTTCTTGTTCTGCTTGGCTGGGTACATATCACGTGGATGTATTGGTGCGGACTCAACTGTCTTCTTCATACTTCGATTAATCTTGATCTTACTGTTCAATGTGGTCAGACGAGTCAACGGGACCACTTCTCACTGTCTTGTTTCGTTCTTCCCCATCGTAGTACCGACTTTTCACACATTGGCGTTGTCGCAACACCGGCAGGCAGCACATCGGCATTGCTTGTAGCACGCCGATCGTCATAGCATGTCTACCGTTGCACCACCAACTCATAGCATGTCGTCGTCATTGCAGCATCGCTGGTATCCTCTCAGCTGAGACACCATCGTAGCATCCGTCGCAACATGGTCATGTTGTGGAAGCACACCGCCGCTGCGGCCCGTCGAGCATCGCAACGTAGTCATGTCATATAAGCATGCCGTTACCACGGTCCATTGAGCGTCGTAGCACCGTCCTGTCGTGGATGAATGCCATCATTGCGGCCATCGAGCGTCACATCACCGTCATGTGGTGGAAGCAATCGGACCGTCATCGCAGCTCCAGCATCAGCTCTCGACAACTCCACCCGTCGAAGCTGCTCCATCAACCTCGCACCATCGCCATCTGTCATTGACGTCGCAACATCGCCACCCGTCGTACCAATTTTGACGGCCTCATAACATGTGGCTTGTAGCAGTGCTGTCCGTCGTACCAACCCCGACGACCTTGTAGCAGCAGCTCACAACATCACTAAACGGCCTTCCAGCAGCGAGCACCTGGACGATGTTGTCCGGTCCTTGCAACATTACTTCTCAAGGCTTGCAGCACTGGTGGTCGGTCCTTATAGCAGCGCGTGTCTTAGCGGGATGCCCACCCATTGTAACATGGAGAGTCATCGGATTGCACATAGTGTGTCTAGTGCTCAATACATCTCGCAATTCCTCTTCCTGCACCCCCGGGCGCAACATCTATGGTCGTCACTCGCAATACCAGTGAGACTCCTTAAGCATGGCTCGCAACACCTGCTTGTAGCGTGCCTCGCCACACGCCGATAGTCCCTCGAGGATGGTGACTCCCCTCGTAACATTGCCTCGTAGCAGCGACGCCAATCATGTAGCATGGAGATGCCCCTCATAGCATTGGCTTCGGCGTGCGTCATATTATGTCGGCACTCCAACGACACTGGCTTTCAACATGTTTCATAACATGACGTTGGTTGTCCACAGCGTGCCCTTGCAACACCAGCTAGTAGTACATTGTCGTCCTTGCAACACTGGATACTAGCACGATGGTAGCCTCACAACACTAGCGGAGTGGTGCAACCGACCATCACAACACTTTGCATAAGTCTTGGAAATATGCCCTAGAAACAGTAATAAATTGGTTATTATTATATTTCCTTATTTATGATAATCCTTTCTTATCCATTCTATAATTGTTTTGATTGGAAACTCAAATACTTGTGTGGATACATAGACAACACACTGTCCCTAGTGAGCCTCTAGTTGACTAGCTCGTTGATCAAAGATGATCAAGGTTTCCTAGCCATAGACAAGTGTTGTCACTTGTTAACGGGATCACATCATTAGGAGAATGATGTGATGGACAAGACCCAAACTATAAATGTAGCATATGATCGTGTCAGTTTATTGCTACTGTTTACTGCATGTCAATGTATCTGTTTCTATGACCATGAGATCATGCAACTCCCGGACACCGGAGAAATACCTTGTGTGTATCAAACGTCGCAATGTAACTGGGTGACTATAAAGGTGATCTATAGGAATCTCCAAAGGTGTCTATTGGGTTGGCATGGATCAAGACTAGGATTTGTCACTCCATGTGACAAAGGGGTATCTCGGGGCCCACTCGGTAATACAACATTACAACAAGCCTTGCAAGCAATGTGACTAAGGAGTTATTCACGGGATCTTGTATTACGGAACTCTGTCGAGGAGATCTCCTCCCTTAATGATAAGGTTGACATAAAGGTTCCTCCCGCGTCCGAGTCTAATAGATTCCGCGAGGTAAAGTTCAATCCTGCATAGAAAGTTTGGATAACCATCCAAGTAGTCAAACCATGTGTAGGGCAATTCTTAACAAGAGATTTCATACGTTCCCAAGCTTGAGCAATGTGTTAACAATATCACCATTTACTTCTTAACTCGATAATCTTAGCATGCGGGTAGTACTTCCCAATAAAAGCATTTTTACACTTATCCCAAGAATCTATGCTATTCCTAGGCAAGGATTGAAGCCACACTTTAGCTCCTCCTCTCAAGGAGAAAGGAAAAAAGCTTAAGTTTAACAATATCACCATTTACTTATTTATATTTTTGCATATCACAAAGCTCAACAAAATTGTTCAAGTGCAAAGCAGCATCATCTCCAATACCGTAGAATTGATCTTTATAACAAGGTTCAGTAAAGCATCATCTCCAATACCGTAGAATTGATCTTTATAACAAGGTTCAGTAAAGCAGGTTTAATCTCATAGGACGTAGCCCTAATGACGGAAGCAGCAATAGGAGTGCAGATAAAGTCATTGTTGTTGTGACTAGAGAAATCACACAACTTGGTGTTCTCAGTGGAACCCATAGCAGCAGCAACAAGTAAGAACAAAGCAACTTGGTGTTCTCAGTGGAACCCATACTAGTCTAAAAGAACATTTAATGTGCTATGCATTTTTTTCCTTTTCATATAGGTTTAGGAAATAGGGTTTTGTCATGCTTTATACATAAACCTCCGAACTAATACAGGAAGTTGCATTTTCAGTTTTAATTGTTCTGCAATCTTGGTTGCTAGTGAAGGAGGGAACTATCCCCATGTAGATGTTGCTCTTACTAGGCGTGAAGCGATGCACGATAGACACATCAAAACAAGGAGACGCATAACTTAGAAAAATAAGGAGACGCATCTGATGCCTTGTGCTTGGACTGAAATGCTGAAGCTCCATGCCCTCTTCATGGTGTCTCATTTCATCAGTCTTGCTTCTTCTTTCTTGTGTTTATAAACTGAAAAATGTTGTAGCCCTGCGTTTTCCTCACGACATGTCGGTTTTTCTCTTCTTTTTCGAAACAGATTGATACTGTCTTGTGCTTGAACTGAACAATTTTCTTCTCTGTTTCTATCTAGGATCTAGGCAGCTAGCTCTCACAAGCACAAGACATTAATTCCCATGTATATCTGATCATGGGCAGCTCGGCCCGACCCGGTCTGAAAAAGCCCGACCCGACCAGGCCTGACCTTGTCCATGAACCGGGTTCGGACCTGAATTTTAAGCCCGAATAGTATTTTGGACCCGGCCTGTGCTTGTTGTTTTTGCATTTTAAGGAAGGGGTCCGGCCCGAGGCCCGAAGCCCAACGAGGTTGAACAGTTTCGAACCGGGCTTGGGCCTGAAATCTAGACCCGACGGTCTGGCCGGGTCGGGTTCGGGCCTAGGTTTTATATGCCTGGCTTGGTCTGGCCCGGCCCAGCCTGAGCGATGGCCAGATATAATCCCATGTAAGAAGAAGGCTCTAACCCAAGATCTAAACCGATGAGGCGAAAGTTACTAGAATTTCAGAAAACGAGAAGCAGTTTTGAGCACTTCAGTTCCGTGGGAGGCAAGTTGCCTTTTCCTCAAAAAGCAATTAGAAAGAAAAAAAATACTGGGTCACTTTACAAGACCCATTCGTCATTTAACTCATCAACAACACGTTTGCGCTTGTCACCGAAACAATTTATAAGACCCATTCATTCGTGTCGAGACGAGAGGATCTATTCCCCTCGAGCGAGTTCGGTGTCGATGGCGACCAAGGGAGCGCGTCGCGGCCGCCGCCGGCGAAGCAACGGCAAGCCCAGCAGGAGAGCGCCGAGGCGCGAGCCGATCCCGCCAGGGCCAACGGGCGTGCACCACATCCCCGACCACCTCCTCGAGCTCGTCCTCCTGCGCGTCGGCTCCTCCCTCGCCCTACTCCGCGCCGCCTTCGCCTGCAAGCGCTGGCGCCGCATCGTCGCGGCCGCCGACTTCCTCGCCCAGTTCCGCTCCATCCACGCGGCCCACGTCCCAGGCCACTACCACGTCGTCGACCCCAGCTTCAAGGAGCCGCCGCCCGACGGGAACAGCAACCATGTCTACGTGCCGGACCCGTCGACGGCCGATGCCATCGACAGACGCCATCTCGCCCTCGATTTCCTCCCGGAGGGCGACCGCTCGTTGCCATGGGAGCTCGGTGCCAGCCGCGGGGGCCAACTGCTGCTCTACCGGAGGAATATCGTCTGGCACAGGTTGGCCTACAGGGCGTGGTACTCGGAGCTCTACTTCTCTGACATGGTCGTCTGCGACCCGCTCACGCGGACGTACCAGACGATCCGCTGCTCGGAGGAGGTTGACGCCCGCCGGTTCCTCGGCGTGTTCCTGCTCGACGGCATCGCCGTGGACACGTCTGGCGGCGGCTTCATCGCCATGTCGAACTTTCGGGTGCTTGCCGTGGGCTACGAAAGCCATGATTTCGAGGACGGCCGCGGCACTCCCCGTGCCTCCGTGTTCTCCTCCGGCAGCGAAGGCGGTTGGCAGAGCGCGGCCGAGAACCAGGTCTCCATTCCAGAGTATGCGTCAATGAGCTTCGTAGGGCGCGCGCGTTCTTCACTCTACTGGCGGATGGAGCGCGAGGGCACCGTGCTTGCTCTTGACGAGACCACCCTCGAGTTCTCGCTCGTCGAGTTCCCGTGTTCGGTCGTGGGCATGCCGGAGGAATCCTCAGCCTTCCGGGTCATCGGCGGCCACGACGGCGCGGTGCGCGTTGTCTGCGTGATGGCCAACAATGACCTCACGGTCTTTGCGCAGCTCCGGGGCAGCGACGAGTGGGTGGCCGAGAAGCTCGTAAGGCTGCCGGAGGCGACCTGCGGGCTGCTGGGGCGCGAGGAGACCTACTTCCAGCGACCAGCCAAGATCGTATCCGCGAGTACGAGGTACATCCTCGTGACACCGCAGGAGGAGACATGGATTGTCTCTGTCGATCTCGAGACGCTGAAGGCGGAGCGGGCGCATGAGAGGATCAGGTGCGCCGGTGCGGCATACCCGTTCGAGCTGCCATGGCCACCGGCCTTGCAGGCTTGCCGTGCTGCCGATCGCCGGCGCAGCAAGAGGATATATGTGCCGCCGATATTCGCCTACGATTTGTAACGCGCTGGATAGCGCACGCGGTAAAAAACAATTACAGCGCGGAAATGCTTTTTTTTACGCGTGATAGGGTGTCCGTTTCAACAAACGCTGTAAAATGGGGCGCGGCGTGTTACTTTAGCAGGAATGCAGCGCGCAGCAGCCTGTATGCGATGCGTGCGAGCAGACGCCTGTGTGGCGGTGCACGCGAGCAACGAATCATACTATGCAATATCTCAAACGTATACTTTTTTTTGCATTCGAGCAACATAACATAGTTGAATTGCATGACATAGTTTAAAATTATTTAATGAAAATTATGACAAATATAAAGATTATACATAAACAAATGACATATGAACAATCGTGTCTCATCTTTTTTCTTCTTCTCTTCTTTGTTCGAGTCTTCGCCCGAGGACGAAGACGATTCGTCGTTTTCGTTGTAAGCCATGCGTCCATTCATGAGACCATCTTCAATGACATCATGCGAAGCTATGTCCGGCACCGTCCATTGACCTCTTCTTTCGGGTCGTCTTCGACGTCGCGGCCGCCGCATTAGGTCGCTTGACGGGATGTTGAGGCTTGACTGCGGGCGGCGGCGCGACGACACCCAACGTCGTCGGTCATGAAGCTATGAACAAGCTGCGCGTGAGGCCGCAACTTGAAGGAGCGGTGCTCAACCCCGCACTAGGATTAGCGCCATCGGAGACGACGGAGAAGGGGGGAGGGTCACGGATGTAAGCAGGGGTGAGGGGGATGTCATCGGGGCGCTCCACCGGGCGATTTCTCCGACGGCGGGGCGGGGCGGGAGAGAGTGTTGTGTTGCGCGCACGGGAACAGGCGCCTGAAATAACCAGCATGGGATGATGATTCGCTCCACGCGCGCAACCGATTTTTCAGCGCTTGCGATTTTAACGTCTTTGCTGGACCGATTAATGTGGATGCACGCGTATAAAACACACTATTTTTTCAACGCATCGTTTAAATGTCGCGCCTATTGAAAATGCTCTAAGGTGCTGAGGCAAGTCATGGCACGCTATGGCGCGGTTTGTTCGTCACACAACAAGGTACATGTGCAGACAGCGTGCGTCGCGTGGATGTTCTTGATTGATAGGTGCAACTTCACATCAGCAACTGCCATTACAACTTAGGCCTAGTTCGGTTAATCCCTTTCCTGCTAGATTGGAAAGTATTTGCACGCGTTTTGGCTTGTATGGGATTTAATTCCCTTAATCTTCTTCAAATCCATCTCAACCAAACAAGCCCTTAGGAGCATAATTTGTTTGATTAACTCGTAATGAAAGAACTACATATCGGCAATGCACCATCAACAAGGAGGCAGCGATTATTAACTGAATCATGTTGTCCTTCTAGGTTGCTACCATCATATCTTGTTGGGATGATCAGAAGAGGAACTGAGTAGGTCGCGCTAGTACTCCTCTGTCAACAAATATAATCAAATATAACAACATTTAAATCATTACTTAAGAGCATCTCCAACAGCCATGCTATATAGGCGCCGCGCTCAAAAAGTAGTCATTTTAGCGCGCGCTAACGTTCCGGGCGCTTCAGCGGACGCGCAAAAACAGCGCGCGGCATATGTCAGCGCGCGGGAGAAAACGCCATCACACGCCTCTTATTTGGTGCTCCCGCTCCCGCGCGCTGACCTCTCGAGAGCTCGCGCGAAACTCCACGTACCCATCCAGACGCGCCGTCGTCACCGCCCTCGCCACCCCCGTTTTCCTGGCGACCGTTCCGGCGCTTCCCCGGTCTTTCCCCGCGCGGCCGCGGCTTCCTCCCTCTCTCTCGTCAGCGCCGCCCGTCACGTGCGGCAATCTTCCGACGAGGAGCGTCCGGCCGCCCACTGCCGCTTGACGCCCGCAAGATGTTCGACAAAAGGCCCGCAAGGTATGTATTGCTTCCAACTTCATATTTTATATGAATTTTGGTGCATGTTGTTTATAGCCTAGTTTTAAACATTTTAGATGAGTTCGGCATATGATTCTTCCGAAGAAGAATTTGATATGGAAGGGGAGGAGGATCTTGCAATGATCCTAACTATGCACATCAATAATAAACCGAAGCACGGTGGTTCGGTTATGGGTCGGCAGAAAATTTGAAGGGATAGGATTGATGCCCATAACAGATTGTGTCCAGATTGCAAGAAATATGAGGCGTCGGCTGCTCGCGCGCGCTGCTGGAGCTGCGCGCCCGCGCTGCATTTCAGCGCGGCTGCTGGAGCCAGCGCTGCACGCTGCGTCAAACCTGACGATGGACGCGCTGTACATCAGCTTTTTGGACGCCGGACGAAGCGTGGCCGTTGAAGATGCTCTAAATAATCTAAACACTTTTATATTTGATAACATGAGAGTATTATTACTTAACTTTCCTAAATAACCTCCCTCCGATTTCATGGACCCTCCTCTAATTAACCCCAATTAAAAAGAAGACCTAAGCAATTAGGTTAGTTTACGTAGCTACCCTATGCGGGTGTAGCATTGCTTTTGTTAGAGTGGCGCGGGAACGTGACAATGCAGCGAAGGTGGCGAAAGGTAAGTGTCACAACTATGCTAGATTCATACACATAATAGGAGATTTGGGAGAGGAAACAAGGATTTGGGATTCAGGTAGATGAACTGAGCGTGGAGAGTACAGTTTTGTCATTTTTCTCTGCTCTTCACCTCGCCTTAAGGACAACTAGATACTACCCGCATGTTGCTGCGAGAATATGTAGGAATAAAATTATCACCAACATGTGACCTCTTCCCAGACATGCTGCTGCCGCGGGTGGCCTCGCCCTGGCTCCGGTGTGTCGTCCCCGTCTATCCCGGTTGGATCTGAGGCCTTCCCCAGCCGGTTGTGGTGCTCCCCGGCCAGCCCGTCGTGGTGGCCGGCGCCCCCTCCTCGCTCCGCCCCCTTCCCTCCTCTCTGGTCGGCTTCGGGTCAGCCCCTCTTCGGAGGCGGCCTGGAGGCACCTGGTTGTGCCCGACGGCCGCTACTTCCTGTAGTGCGCTGGCCAGGAGCTTGGCTGCGTGCGAGCCGTCTTGACCATCCACCCACCCGCCGCAGGGGCGGCTTTGACTCGGCGACCATTAGAACTGCGCCCCCTTCCAGTACCTATGGCCGGTCGGCGTGGCTTCGGATCCGGCACACCCCGGGAGCTGCGCCATTTCCGGCTCCTATGGATCGCTGGCTCCTTTGGCATCTCCGACCCGACACCCTACAGGTGCTCTTGTTGGCCGTCCATCCTGATGCATCTTTCGGTCTGCTGCGTCCTGTGAGCTGCGTCCTGTGAGCTGCGTCCCCTTCCAGCTCCTTTTACATCGGTTGATTTTTGCGTAGATTTCTTCTTTGAGATTCATGTTTCTTTCTTTTGTTTCTGGTATATGTGAGTTGCTTTGGGCTAATTTTTTTACTACCACATAATGGTCCAGTCAAATTCTTAACGGACGGAAGCCCATTACCTGTGAGACTCAATCCTCTCCTCTCTTCCTTTGTTTTTCTCTTTTTCTTTATTGGTCATTTTATTTATTTTTTGGTATTTTTGTGATGTTGGGTGAATGTAAATGTATACACACGAACATTACAAAATATATGCAAAGTGCCATGATTATATGATTTATTCTTTGCATACTGTAAAAGAAAGTGCAATTTCACTGTGATTGTTTTTTGTTCTTTTCCATTTACTTTCTTCTTAAAAGCCCTGTTTGAGATGTCTTTTTCTCACAAATACACTTGTAAAATTAATACACACCTCTATTCATCGGTTTAGTTTTCAGCTGATTTTATACTATGACTGGTATAATACCTTTGTAAAATATTACACTTGTAAAAATAAAATGGCATTTCAAACAGGGACTAAAAGGTAATACCAATGCCACTAATTTTTTATTCCTTATAACACCTTATTATTTTGATTTTTTTCTTCTTCTTTAAGGGTGACACCGATGTCACTAATTCATTTCTATTTAGAATTGTTTTCCTTGGAAATGCTACTATTTCATACTTATTTCGGTGTATTTAGAAAACACATTTTTTGTGTATACTGTGTGCAAATTTTGTCAATGTTTGTCTAGAGCTTATTTTTCTTTTAAAATGGTAACAACAATGCCACTAGTTCATTATTCCTTAGAAATACTCATTATGTTGATTTTATTTTT
The DNA here is from genome assembly GCF_904849725.1 of Hordeum vulgare subsp. vulgare. Lineage (NCBI taxonomy): Eukaryota > Viridiplantae > Streptophyta > Magnoliopsida > Poales > Poaceae > Hordeum > Hordeum vulgare. The sequence goes on from NC_058522.1 coordinate 390,849,968, forward strand.
GTTTTCATTTCATCTTATTTCTAATTAAAGGGTAATACCAAATCCATCAATTATTCTTTCTTAGAAAAATTTAATTATTTTAATTTTTCTTTAGTTTTCTATTTCATTTTTCTTCTTCTTTCATGGTGATACCAATGTGTCTAATTTATTCATTCTCATGAAACTTTATGTAAAAGTTAAACTATTATATGCTTACTCTTACATATTTAAAAAATAATTTCTATATAAAATATCTGGAAAAAATGCATTCTTTGTATTTTATTTAATTTATTCTAAAAGGGTAATATCAAAGCAGCTAATTCATTCTTCCTTGGAAAACTTAATTATTATGATTTCATTAATGATTTTATTTATTTTACTTATTCTTGAAAGGTCATACGAGTCAGTGATTAATTTTTTCGAAAATAATTCCATTTTCTTATTTTTCTAATTTGTGTGTCATTATTTCCTTCTTGAATGGTAATACCAATGCCACTAATTCATTTCTTTCTAAAAAAATATTTTCCTGTGCAAATTGCACTATCATGTGCTTCGTTTTACATACTATAAAAAGAAGTTTTATATAAATTGTTTGCAATCTTTGTCTGTTTTTTATTTTCTTTTTTATTTCTTCTAAAAGGGTAATGCCAAATCTAGTAATTCATTTATTTTTAGCAAACTTCATTATTATGGTTTTTAATATATTTTTATTTCATTCTCTTTCTTCTTAAATAGTAATACCAAAAGCACTAGTTCATTTATCTTAGATTTTTTTTCTTCATTATTTTGATTTTGCTTTCGTTTTATTTTTCTGTAGTGGTAATATGAGTGCCGCTAATTCATTCCTTCTTATGAAAGCTCCTTTTTCTAAAAGTTCCACTATTATATGCTTGTTCTAGCATATCAAATTCTATGTAAATTGTGTGCAAAAAATCATTGATTGTTCTAGATTTTATTTTCTATTTTGTTTCTGCCTAAAGGTAATAGAGATATAACCAATTCATTCATCCTTAGAAAAATATATTTTTTCTAAAAGGTATTTCATTCTCCTTGTACTTTAAGGATAATACCAATGCCACTAATTCATTCTTCACTAGAAAAGTTTCTTTTAAATTGTCCATTTTTTATTTCATTTTCTTTCTTCTGTAAATTTATACCATAGACACTAATTCAGTCCTTCTTATGAAACCTTTTTTTTGTGAAATATTCATTATTAGATGCTAATACTTGCATATTAAAATGTGTAATGTGTGTGTAAAAAAAGTGTAAATTCATGATTATATTTTTTGTTTCCTCTTAAGTGTTAATTTGGTGGAAGTGGATTGTGGAGATTTGCCGAGGTGTGGATTTCAGGGAATTTGGTAATCCCTTACTTCCACCCAATCCCATCAATTCCCCTCGCATCCCCAAGTCTCGAATCCCCTTCCATAAAAAATTGATAGGCAGGGTTTCATATAATAAGCTGAGATAGTGCAAAATAGCAGCGGAAAAATTAAAAATCCAATCTTGGCAACTTTTACAACTTGTTTAAGAAAAAATGCTATAGAACTTCATCGTCACTTGCTCCCGGATTATGAAAAATAGCAAAATAATCTCGTACAATCAGCTACAAGTTAATGGCTCACATAAACGAAACGCATAATCATATTAAGGAAAACTTGCTAAGTTGAACATCATGTTTGGTAGGCATGTTGATACAAACCTTGTTTGGTAGGCATCTTGCTACCAAATTGAAACCAGAGCAGAATATGAGTATTACATAATAACCAAGAATCAAACATATGGGGTCTTCCTCCACTCCTCCCTCAACCACTTGAGATGTCGTTTGGCCGATGTCCACATCTACACGGTATGTGTCCTCGGCGTCAAGATCCTCCAAGAACAAAGGGTTTCAAGAGGAAGTGGCTGCAACTACGAGTGAAAATCCTCATTAAGATACTCAGTAATGTAGTCCCATCAGAATTATGGAGTTGTTCAAATGCGCTTCAAATGAGTCCAATTTATAAAGTAGTTTCACTCTGTATTTTGTGCTACATGGTAGGTTTTGTGGAGTTTTACTGTGCTCGCACACTTCTTTTTCTTGATAATCCCTTAGGTGATGTATTTTGGGTCAATTATCATTTAGTGGAGAAAATCTCCATAAATGGTAGTGGAATCACATATTTAATGTGATAACTAATTTCCATAAAACAATCAAGCAAGAAGGACAACGGAACGGGTGTCGTCGCGCTTCTAGAGCAAAAGACGACATTCCACACGACCTCACGCGCGCGTATGAGCGGTTGTATGGCGCGTCATCGCCATCGCCAGATCAACTATTTCCACCCAGTTGAATTTAATCATGGATCAGACGCCCAAAGACACCAGAAACTCATACAGAGGCATAGCCCTAGCCTCTTGAGCTCATCCGAAGGAGGCATCAACTAGGAGAAGGAGGGGAATCTTACCACCACGTGGAGGAGGATAACATCATCACCACCGTCATCATCACCATCATCCACTTCCTCATCATCATCCGCATCCTTATCATCTTCAACATCAAGAATCCTAGTGGATCATTTGTTGTATCATTCAAATCATTCATCCATGTATGCCATTATCACTGCCATGATGTTTGTTGTTTCCATGTGTGAGTAGACCCCTAGTTCTTGAGGATATGGATGAACCTTGGTATGTGTAGGATCTAAAATGTTATTTTGGATATGAGGTCCTCTATTGAATGTTTAGTTTAATAGCTTCATGAATGTTGTGAAGGGGCCACACTCAACAATTTGCCTTACAACCATGATGTATATCACTCACGTTGTAGAGGTCTAGGGTGTGGAGGTAATTTGAGGTGAGTGGTGACAGTAAAAGTCTACTCCCCCTAGCCTTTACAATTGATCGGGGAACTACAGAGAATCCTTAGAGAGGAGGCGTCCATGGGGTAACACTTAATTATCATGAGTTTTAACCCTCAGGGAGAGACTATGATGGTGACATGCATAGCACGATGTCTACAAGAAGTAGAGCGTGTACTCTACCTGGCTCCGCCTAACATAATCAACAACCGTGGCTCAAGTATCCGTTCCATACTATGATTATGCATAGATGCCCTAGCAACATACCAACGGATATTCCGGACTACGTGAGAACAACTTTTTATTTTGTTGTTTCATCCATCACTATAATCCTTATTCTTTATTTACTTTTATTTTATTTATTTACAAGTCTCATGCTACTCAACTATTATTTATATTCGCCCTCACTCTGCTTTAAATCTACAACTAACAGGCACAAAAATATGTAACAACGCTGCTATACGTACGACAAAATGCGTACGATCCTCGTCCGATCCGGCGTGGCAACGGAGCGAAAATTGCTCCGCATGCGGTCAGGTTTGGGTTTGGGCCGGGGCTGGTTCTTGGATCAGAACACCGCTTCTGTCCTGGTAGGCCCCACCTCTATAGTAACATATATATTTTTAAATGAGTTTATATCTTATCCGGTTATCCCCTCCGCACAGAATTGGATCGAGTGTTCTAGCTTCTTCCGGCTATTCTTGTTGCTACTTTGCCAGTTGCCTGGACGCTGCTTCTTCTGGCTCAAATCTGGGAGGAGGAGAGGCACAAGGAGAGAGGGTGTGGCGCCAGCCGCCTGGCTGCTCGAAGCAACGCCGCGGGAGGCAGCTTGCTCGCTCGGCATAGTTGGGATGGTGGCTGGATGCAACCTCCAATGGCAGAGTGCCTGGACGCTACTTCTTCTGGCTCAAATCTGGAAGGAGGAGGAGAGGCACAAGGAGAGAGGGTGGGGCGCCAGCCGCCCGGATGCTCGGAGCAACGTCGCGGGAGGCAGCTTGCTGGCTCAGCATAGTTGCGATGGTGGCCGGATGCAACATCCAATGGCAGAGGTGAGTAACAGATTGCTGGAAGCTCTTGTATCAAATTTACTGTCTAAAAGCATATTTATCTTGACCAGAGCAAATTTACTGTCTAAAAGCATAAGAATCTGAACTACAGAACATAGTGACATAGAGCGTTGAATGATAATGCCATTGTTACAATAACCAAAATAAATATGCATCTAGTGCCATAAGCCAAACTGTCCAATCGGCTCGGAAGTACTACAGAGTGCGTCTCTTTCATCCGTTCGAATTAGCATCTAGCAGATCCATGACATCTTTATTTCCCTTCAAAGTTCAAAAACACAATGAGCTATTGACAAATAATGTTGGAAAATATTTGATAATACGAGTGTAGCACCTGGAGAATGTCAATGTACGACTTGATATGAATTGATGTAGTAGGTTCACTTGTTTCAAGTTCCTGGAATAAGAACAAGTAGTAATCTTGCTTGTCACGTATATTAATAATCTAGTATAACATATTAACTATAATTGTACGAAATATTACCTCGTTTTGTTGTGATGACAGAGGATTACTTTCCCGCCCACCTTTTGATTTTCTGCTACCTTTCTGCAATAAGGTAGTACTCACACTTCAGCAAGTTATAAGAGGAAGAAAGAAGCTCCTACAAAAATATTCTAGATTTAGATACCTTTCTCCCTTTTTGACTTGACACTCCATTTGTACCTTTTGGTACCTGCTGCTTCTTTGCTCTTAATCGTTTGACCACTTGATCAACTTTAGATACCTTTCTTTTTGAGGGAGGACGACCTACACTCCGAACAGGGATTGGGTCGAGTACAACTTTTTCTTTGTTTAACACTGAATCTTCATGTTTTGCAATAGGCCCCCCCTCCGTAATTTTCTGGGTAGTACGATACATATCAATCTTAATTTGTAACTCATTTAAGCCATCTATCACCAAATCATGCAATGCATCAAACTCGGCCCCATTTTCTGCCAGTTCACGGGAACGCTTGCACAGATTATCATAACGTTGCACAACTGGTGTGTTCAACATATCATCATACGAGCATTTAATAAAGGTGTGTTTACGCTTAAAATCCTTCCTCCATCGCTGCAATATATACTTAGAAGGTACTTCTATAATCTCCATCAGAGCAAGCACGGAAAGGATGTGGCTACACAAGATACCCGAAATTCAAATAATCGACAAACACACTTCACATCACATTCTCCTTGGTTGAATAAGATAGTGAACTCTGAAATGACCCTTTTCTCTTTAATATCTCCATCTTCTCCTTCATAAAAAATCTTGCGGTCTTCTCTGACTTTATATGTAAAAAGTGAATCTTCATTGTACAACAAAGTTGGATAGCAATATATTTTACCTCTCAATTGCTCTTGAAACTCTTGAAATTTTGCATTGGTATAGGCGGCCTGGAATTGCCTCTCGAAGTCATAGTGAGTAATGCATGGAATTACCTCTTGGAATGACTTAGAATCAGCCTTGTTTTCTTTCTCTACCTTGTCTCGTAATGCATTGTCATATTGCCTTGCAAATTGCTTCAGAGTTGTTCTAGCATGGACATAGCCATCAAACAAAGCATTCACACTCTCACTTCTTTGTGTTGAAGACATACCTGCCCAAAAAGTATCTTTCACATATGCTGGTACCCACAGATTTTTATCATCATATAATCCACCAAGCCATTCATTGTCCTGGAGATCATATTTCTCGATCATATGTAGCCAAGCTTCATCAAAATCATGTTTGGTCAAGGAATTATAAACCACATTTGACAGTGTATACTTGATGTTGTCATACTTTTCATACCCACTAAGCTTTTTAGGAATCTTCTTCATGATATGCCATATACACCATCTATGACGAGCCATAGGGAAAACTTCTTCAATAGCATTCTGCATTGCTTTACACTGGTCAGTGATTATAGCATTTGGTGGGTTGTTTGACATACAACATAGCCATGATTTAAATAACCAGACAAAAGTGTCGGCATCTTCATTAGACAAAAGACCACAACCTAACAAAACTGATTCACCATGATGATTTACGCCAACAAAAGGAGCAAACGGCATTTTATACTTGTTTGTCAAGTATGTGGTGTCAAATGTGATGACATCCGAGAAAGATTCATATGTAGCTCTACTCCTTGCATCTGCCCAAAATACATTTCTCAGTCGTCCATCCTCCGCCACATCCATAACATGAAAAAAGTCTGGATCCTTTGACTGCATACGGAGGAAGTATTGATAAACAACATGTGCATCTCCGACACCAAGCTGCAGCCTTCTTGTGTCTTGCAAATAGTTCGTGCACTCCTTTTCACCATACTCAAGCTTATCATAGCCACCAGCTTGCATAACAAGAGAACCAAAATTCTTATTTATTCGGATCCCTGCTTGATCATTCAATTCTAGGGTCCTTTTTGCATGCAAGTCAAGTTTCTTATGACACCTCAGAAATCTGGCTTTGCTTGGACTTATTGGATGATTGTGATCAACTGTAATAGAGGTAATGCAAAACTTATCTCCACGGCGACAAAAATTACTCTTAGCGGGACATTGCATCCTTGTCGATGGATTAGGTTTAAATGAGTTCTTTGATGAGTATTGAGCCTTCCCTTGTCTACTACAAGCAAGGGTGAAATAATGAAGTTTGTTGTCTTCATCATATCTAGCAGTTCTTCTTACTACACCAAAGCCCTTCTTTTTTGCATAACCTTTGTAGAACCTAACAACATCATCCTCACTATCAAACATGAGACCCTTCTTAGGTTCCAACGTCATGACTTGTTCTACTTCTTGGTCACCCAAAGAATCCCCAATCTCCTCAGCAATGAAAACATCATCATCCTCTTGAAATACCATGTTCTGTTCTGCCACTTCATCAGAAGTTAAATTTGACGCCATCACCTCTGTAAATTGCCAACAATAAGAACATATCATTGAGCATACACCCGGATAAACTGAAATAATCTAGAACAATTATGATCCAAAAAAGGCTAAAGATACACACCTTTGATTGTTGGCAACTCCTGATTATTTTCCCTCTCGGTGTGGTGCAGATTTGTTTGTTTGCGCTCTCTGTAGTGGTGCAGATTTCACTTGAAGAGACGGATTTGTAGATCAGCATGAAGAACTCATGAAGAAGATGGTATGAAACAGATTTGATCCCGACAATGTAAAAAAACTCACCTCAAAATATTGGCTGGACCTGATTGTTTTGTCCCACTAAATAATCTTCTTTGTGGTGTTGCAGATCACATGTGAAGGAGATGAAATTGCAGATCAGCAAGGAAGAGATCGGACTGAAGATGAGCCGTCGCGCTTTGGAGGGAATAGCAAGAGGCATGGAAAGTTACAGATGGAAGAGGTGGAAACGTGGATAAGTTCTAGTGGGGCTAGGGCAAATAAAGGGTTTTGGGTTTGGGCTGGACCATGGGTCACGACGGGGCTGAAATAACGGAAGTGTCGTACAGTTATCGGACGTAAAACATCATACGTGAAGCAATTTCGAATATGTAATTCTCTACAAGAGGCAAAAATTTGATTCATGTGCTTCCTCTTGAATCGATACTCTTACTTTGAAAAGGCAACAACTGAACCATGTGCGCTTGCAAGTTATCAGCTGCTATGTACCAAGAAACTAATTCATGTCATAATCTGTTCATTTGGTTGCTGGCACCCTACAACCTACAAATAAACATTCGTTATTACGAAGGAATCTAGATTTGCTAAAAAAACTGGCTGAGTTATATATTTTTTACAGTGTCACTAGTGGATATATGTCTAGCTAGAAGTTATGTTGGTGGTGCACGAATTTGAAACGACACAAGCACTATTATTTTCAAATAGCACCAACGTTGGACAGATTCGTACGTCAGCTTAGTACACAAGTAGTGTTGGCGTTGATATAAATTAGAACACCACCAAAGTGTGGTTCTTGCTATGCTGACTTGTTGAAATATATTGTTGGCGCCGGATACCCTGACACGTCACAACTATATAATGTAGTGCCGACGTTCTCTGTTCATGAACGCCAGCACTAAGTTTTTCCTATATAAGTATTGGTGGCCCCTTTGTTTCTCAAATACATTCACTTCCAATTTTCCACAAAATTATTCTTCCTAACTAGCTCCTCTTAGTTATGGACCCACGCCGGCGGAGCATGTCGAAAGTTTGGGACTCGGCCACCTTGGCCGAGCTCCCATTTGGCCATCTTCGCTACACCAGAAGCTTGCCACGACCAATGCAGTCGGCCCTGTCCGGTGAATCAACCCGCCACAGTAGCGTGACTTTCGTTCAGTCTGAGAGCTATGCCACCAGCGTCGAAGATATCGGTTATCGAGCAAGGGAACCTATGATGCTTTGCAACTGCTGACTTCATGTTAATAAGCATATGTGGCACAGACAATGGAATTCAAAGCGAGAGTTCTACATCTGGGTCAACCATGGAAAGGTACCTATATGACAAAAATACACCTCTATCTATTTTTAACTAATTTGCACAATTCAACTTCTCTAGTGTCGCTCACATCAATATGTGTATATATATTGTGATCCATAGAAAATAGGGGTAAATATTGCTTCATATAATATGTGTTGATCTCGTGTAGAAGTACGTAGGCGAGTTCCTCGATTACTCTATTGCACTACTGAGGCAACAAATAGATGACATGCAACTCAAGAACGATATGAGGCGAGACCAAATCAAAATATTCAAGATGCTTTAATATGCACGTTTAGCCGGTTGGATGCTTGGCCTATTTCTCCTAGCTAGATCGATGTGAGCATTTCTTCTGGTGGGAGTCATCACACTGATGATGTTCTTAGTCTAGATCTAGTAGTAGGAAATTATATTTTGTTATTGTTTATTATGTTTCGGTAATGTATGCAAGCATGCTAGATTAACTAATGAAATCTATGTTGTTTCTATATATATGTATCATCTTTTAAACTGTTATTTTAATTAGTATATATATATATATATTCACAAAAAATGAAATTTAAAACCATAATTAATGGAATAAATAACATAATAATAAACTAAGCATAATAGAAATACAAAATAATGTGTGCAATCTATAAATAAACTAAAATAAAATTACATAGCAATGGCGTTGGTCATGTGGGTCAATGTCACCAAACACACAATTGCTCATCAAATCCAACAATCTATATCCACACACTCTTTTAAAAAAAATCTATATCCACACACGTATCGATTCCCACCTACCGTTACCCTCAAATCCAGCCCCACCCCGTCGCTACCGCCAATGACCAAGCCCCCGGTTGTAGTCTCCGTCTCCGACTACATACCACCGTTGTCTCCGCCTCCATCTCCACCGTCGTCGTCGCCTTCTCCGTGCACCGTCTCCGTCTCCGCCTCCCGTCATCTCTGTCACGCCTTATCCTCCGCCGCCCCCTAGCCATGGTCTTTACCTCCATCATCGTGCCCTCGCCATGGTCTTCGCCTCCACCGCTGCCATCAAGGAACCGCCAACCCTGTTGTCTTCGCCGTTGGTGAGTTTTAGTATAGTAGTAGTGTACAATTGTTAGCGTAAATGCAGTGTAAAATTATACTGTAACTGTTGTGTATAATTTGTAGTGAGATTATCGTATATAAGATCTTATTCTAGTTGAAGTGTAGAATTTAGTGTAGTTGTAATGTAGAAGTTCCTCGCACCAGACAACATAAGGATATGCACTAGGGTTGAGGAGAAGGAGAACATTCAGGCCGAGCAACAGTTGTTCAACCCATTAGTGACGGAGCTTGCGAGAGATGACAAACTCATAGAGACGAACAAGATGATGATCCTTCAATATGCAATGAGGAAGAGCGTAGATTAGGATCCCGCGGATTGAGATAAGCTCACGGCAGATGAGGAGGAGGAGGTTTAGTCGATGCGGCATCGTCGTAGGTCTGCGAGGGACGACCGCGAGGTCTACCCCTCTAGCCAGTAGTTTGCTAGATTGGTAACACTAGCTATTACATATACGAATGATTGTTTAACTTTATGCATGTTATTTTATGTTTGAACCGTGTACCATTTTTAGAATTACTTAATTACTAGTAAATATTCTATTTTAATATGTTAGTTATTTAGTTTAATGATCTATGCTTACTTTGGCCAACGATGATGAAAGCAATAAAAAATGTCCCGTGTGAGCCCATGGTGCTTTGAGATGCCAAAAGGATAGGAAGTTCTTCATAGATCTTACAAAAGACTTCATCACTAAGACAATATATATATATATATATATATATATATATATATATATATATATGATTTGGTTCAACATGTTCTGATTGAGTTTCATATGGTACGGTTGTAGTCGAAATTGTATAACTAGCTTTTTTTTTAAATTTTGCTCAGGTCATCCCTTGCGGGACAAGGCGTGACTTCTTAGAGAAGTTTTGAGTTCTACTTGACGCAACCATCAAATTCCAATGAACCCTGAGGAAGATGCTGACGGTCCAACACTTTAATTATCTTGTCACCAACGAGTCATACCGCACCTATTTCGGTTGCCCTGGTTGGACAACTCTTGTAACTGCTTACGAGATGGAAGCTAGGGAGAGAGCAAAGTTCTACCTTGACTACGATCGTGACGAGATCATGGTCTACTACACACTATGACCCTAAGGCCGCTCGCTGAAATGTCGAGTTAGCTAGCTAGTAGGCATGCAAGCATGACATATCTCATGAAGTTACCACCTCGAGTTTAGTTGAACTTGTGTACTTGTGTTATTTGCCTATTTTTGTTTTTTTGAAGTATGTCAATAAATAGATACTACTGAACTTATATTTTGGTATTTGCATTGCACTGTTTATTTACTGTTCTTAAACTTCGATTACGCTGTCATTTAGTTGGATCGCGTTGCTGTAGAGATTTGGTTTAAACTAGAAATAAAATTGTTGGCATCGCAGTAACATCCAATGCCACCACTGACATATATTCTAATGGCGTTGGCCATGTTGCACGCCAAAAACATTTCAAATACTATTGGCGTCATCTCCAACGCTAGTAGTATTTTTTAACAACGGCGGCATGTTGGTGGCGTCGGGTGTCCACGCCAGCGAGGCCATTTTTTCCACGCCATAGCTAGGCTTTTCCGCACTAGTGCATGATCTATGTATGTTACCAACTAGAAAAATTTAGCATGATGGATGACTTGTTCAGATTGATAGTGCTAATGACCCGAAAGTATGTGATTTGGACATGGCAGTTGCAATTTTTGAACATTTTTGTTTGAATTAACATGATTCTTGTGTGTAGGAGGGGGAGCCTCGGGTAAACCTGGGCAAACGGGGGTCGAGGCCGGGTTTGTAAAACCCCGCTTCCATTTCTCAAGTCTGAGGCCAGCCTGAAGCCCAAAATACTCGATGTTTTCCAGCCCGAAAACAAGCCCGAAACCCAATACCCTGGCCCGAACGCTATTTTTTGGTGTACGCAAGTGCAAGCCCGGCCCAAAGCCTGAAAACCTGGCCCAAAATACAAAAAAGAGAGAATCCCATGCCCAACCCGAACTACCTTTCAGGTGGAAAAACAAGGCCGAAGCCCGACCCGAATGGCAAGCCCGACCCGGCCCGACCTAGGTTTTTTGGGCCGGGCTCGGAACGGGTCGTTGGGCCGGGTTGTACTTGCCTGGGTCTAGTGTTGGGACAAGAGCCAAAAAACCAAAACCCCGCCAAAGAAGAGGCTATGGTCACTTTTAGTGCCCATAGTGGTATCCCAAGGATTTAATGATATGTTATCTCGTTCATCACCAAGATCAGTAGGTGTGAAACGATCGTCACGAACACCGTATCAGACTCCTCATAACTTTTAATGTCTACTCTGCACATATCTTAAGCTACTCAAAACATATCTTAAGTTTCCATGTCACTTGTGTGTATATGCTAAATAACAAATGCCTTAGCATTAGTTATTCGTTCCTTTCAAATTTTGTAGGTCTTTCACATAGAAAAAAGAAGGAAACTTAATTTTTTAATATGGAATGATTTAATCATGTGATTGATGGTTACAAACTCATGAAAGCTAAATTAAACATTGTTAGAGAATTTTGTGGCTACAAGAGAATCTAGCACTAGTCAATGCATTAGTCTTTTGTTAGTTTTCGATGAAAGAGCTAAGGTCAAGTTCTTGACTATATTAAATCAACTATACACAACCTAGTCCAAGTAGTTCAAAATAATGGAAGCCTGAAACTGAGAAAGCACACTCAGAATTGGTGAGGATGATTGTATTGCATGAATTGTGATTCTCACTAGTGGAATATGATGGATTAGGAGATTTGTGCATAGTATGGATCCCACATTTCAGATTGCCTCATTATATTTGATGAAAAATGGTAAAGTTTCAAGAGGCTCTACATAAATAAAGCTCTCAAGTCTCTTTAATCACATATGTGGACTTCAAGTCAAGTTGTGAGTTATATGTGCATAATTTGCCATTTTTTATGAAAATTGGAAATTGCACACGAATGATTTAGTTTTTCAAGGTAGAAACCCCTCAGATGGAACTAACCTTTTCAATATCATGTTTCCATGCATGCAATATTGGGGTCTTTATAATAAATTTTTCTCCATTACCCTAGACAATGCATCTAACAATAATTCGTTTATGAGCTGCATGGAAGCAATTTTTCTAGGAATGAAATTTCTACCTTGCAAAGGAGATCTTGTACATGATAAACGTGGATCTCATGTGATTAACCTTATTATTAAAGATGGGTTGGAGTTCCCATTCAAGGAAGTGGAAAATATCAGTAAAAGCATCAAATATGTTAGAAACTCCCCCCTTTGGAAATATAATTTTAAAGAAATAGTTCCACAAGAAGGAATTGTTTGCACAACCATCCTCTCTCTAGACATTGTAAAATTGGGAATTCGAGGATTTTTTTGATAAAAAACATCTCTAAAGTATAGGAGGCCATTTGTCGCTTTGCTTTTGTAAGATATTTGATACACATGTCGACCTAGAATTGGTGAATGGGAAACTACAGAATTTGTTTGCGGCTTCTTAGAGGCTTTCCTTCATGGCACTTTGGTGGTGTCCAGTACAATATATCCAATAACTCACATATATATCCATGAGATTTGTAACTTCCATGTCATATTGTAAAGAGATGGTATACAAAAGAACATTGTCATCAAATCTATGGTTGAAAAATGCAGAAAATATGAAATATTGGAAGCTATCCTACTTGAATATTTGTCTTCTGATCATACTTGATCGAAGGTACAAGTTCAGTTTTTTTGGAGTTTTGCTTTAAATCTGGAAATGAAAGTGAGGCAAAAAAATGTCGTAGTAAAGTGAAGTAAACATTCAAGGATCTCTTCATTGAATATCGTTTGCATGACATGAGTCAATACGAGGAATGACGAAGGAACCAATAATGTCGCCGAAAGGATCAATATGGTCGACTATAGGGGGGTGAACAGGCGACTAATTTTTTTAAAGAATATTTAAAAATTAGGCCTAACAAGAATATAGGTTATCTAGAAATTCCACTAGGTGGACAACCTATATGATGAGCTCAACAATAACAACAATAACAAGCAAATTATAGGACCACAATATAAGCTTGCAATAAGTAAAGGTAAGACGTAACCAAAAGTGGAGTCGATGTAGACGAGGATGTGTTACCGAAGTTCCCTCCTTTCGGGGGAGGTACGTCTCCACTGGAGCAGTGCGGACTCCCAATGCCCCCAAGAAGACATTAGGGCCACTATATTCTCCTCATGCCGCACATAATGCAAGTTGTTGTGATTCCACTAGATGTGCACTTGAAGGCGGTAACCGGACCTTTAAACACAAGGTTGGAGCTCTATCCACAACCTAATTGGAGGCTCACAACACCACCATGAAGCTTCATCATAATGGAATATGGCTCCGAGGTGACCTCTGATACTTGCGATCTATGTTTCGTTTTCCCCCAAAGAGGAGGGTTGAGGCAACGCAATATAGATAAGTATTTCTCTTAGTGAGAACCAATGTTATCAAACCAATAGGAGAACCACGCAATCTCCCGTCTTCAGTTCCTACATAGAAAAGAGCACACACTTGCACCCAATGCAGGCAAGAGGGTTGGCAATCCCCTTGGACTTGTTACTTGCAAGCAATGAGTAGTGTAGATGACAGTTTGATAAATAAAAAATATAAAAAGTAAATGCAAATAATAAAAGGCAGCAAGGTAATAAGAGCATTTTTAAATATATTTGTGAATAGACCCGGGGGCCATAGTTTTTGCTAGAGGCATCTCCCTTGTAGAAAGCATACGATGGGCAAACAAATTACTCTTGGGCAATTGGTAGAAAAGCGCATATTTATGCAATATTTATTCATGGTAATGATCATTACATATAGGCATTGATGACCCACAAGTATAGGGGATCTATCGTAGTCCTTTCGATAAGTAAGAGTGTCGAACCCAACGAGGAGCAGAAGGATCCGACAAGTGGTATTCAACAAGGTAATATCTGCAAACACTGAAATTATCGGTAACAAGTAGCTGTGTGGCAAGATGATTCGTAGCAAGTAGAAAGTAACAAAAGTAACCACGGTGCATCAAAGTGGCCCAATCCCTTTTGTAGCAAGGGACAAGCCTGGACAAACTCTTATAGGAGCTAAAACTCTCCCGAGGACACATGGGAATTTCTGTCAAGCTAGTTTTCATCATGTTCATACAATTCACGTTCCTTACTTTGATAGTTTGATATGTGGGTGGACCGGCGCTTGGGTACCGCCCTTACATGGACAAGCATCCCACTTATGATTAACCCCTCTCGCAAGCATCCGCAACTACGAAAGAAGAATTAAGACAAAGTCTAACCATAGCATTAAACTAGTGGATCCAAATCAGCCCCTTACGAAGCAACACATAAACTAGGGTTTAAGCTTCTGTCACTCTAGCAACCCATCATCTACTTACTACTTCCCAATGCCTTCCTATAGGACCAAATAATGGTGAAGTGTTACGTAGTCGACGTTCACATAACACCACTAGAGGAAAAACAACATACAACACATCAAAATATCGAACGAATACCAAATTCACATGACTACTTATAGCATTACTTATCCCATGTCCTCAGGAACAAAAGTAACTACTCACAAAGCATAATCATATTCATGACCAGAGAGGTAATGAATAGCATCAATGATCTGAGCATAAACTCTTCCACCAAGTAATCCAACTAGCATCAACTACAAAGAGTAATTAACACTACTAGCAACCTTACAAGTACGAATCGGAGTCGCGAGATGGAGATTGGTTACAAGTGATGAACTAGGGTTTGGAGATGAGATGGTGCTGATGAAGATGTTGATGGTGATGAGTCCCCCCCGATGAGAGGAGTGTTGGTGATGACGATGGCGACGATTTCCCCCTCCGGGAGGGAAGTTTCCCCGGCAGGATCGTCCTGCCGGAGCTCTAGATTGGTTCTGCTCAAGTTCCGCCTCGTGGCGGCGGCGAATCCTCCGAAAAGCATCCTCCTGATTTTTTCCAGGACGAAACCCTTCTTGTAGCAAAAAGGGGAGCCAGAGGGCCAAGTGGGAGCCCACAAGCCCCCTAGGCGCGGCTAGGGGGGGCCCGCGCCTAGCAGGCTTGTGGCCTGATACGTCTCCAACGTATCTATAATTTTTGATGGTTTCATGCTATTATCTTGTCAAACTTTGGATGTTTCGTATGCATTTTATATTTTTTTGGGACTAACTTATTAACTCAGTGCCAAGTGCCAGTTCCAGTTTTTTTCCATGTTTTTGACCCCTTTCAGAGGAGGATTTTGAACGGAGTCCAAATGGAATGAAACTGCCGAAAAGAGTTTTTCCGAAACAGAAAAAGATCGGGAATCCGGAGAATTAGGGCAGGGGGCGTGCAGGGACCCCACAAGCCCTCATGGCGCGGCCAGGGGGGCCCGCGCCTCCCTGGCTTGTGGGCTCCCTAAGCCTCCTCTGCCCTAGGTTTTGCGCCTATATATTCCCTAATATCCCAGAAAAAATCAGGAGATCATCGAAAGTACTTTTCCGCCGCCACAAGCTTGTGTCTCCGCGAGATCCCATCTGGGCACGTTCTGGTGCCCTGCCGGAGGGGGGATTCGGATACGGAAGGCTTGTTCATCAACACCATGACCTCTCCGATGATGCGTGAGTAGTTCACCATAGACCTACGGGTCCATAGCTAGTAGCTAGATGTCTTCTTCTCTCTCTTGGATCTTCAGGACAAAGTTCTCCATGATCTTCATGGAGATCTATCCGATGTAATCTTCTTTTGCGGTGTGTTTGTCGAGATCTGATGAATTGTGGATTTATGATCAGATTATCTGTGAATCTTATTTGAGTTTCTTCTGATCTCTCTTATGCATGATTTCATATCCTTGTAATTCTCTTCGAGTTGTGGGTTTTGTTTGGCCAACTAGATCTATGATTCTTGCAATGGGAGAAGTGCTTGGTTTTGGGTTCATACGGTGAGGTGACCTCACCCAGTGACAGAAGGGGTAGCGAGGCACGCATCATGTTGTTGCCATCAAGTGTAAAAAGATGGGGTTTTCATCATTGGTTTGAGATTATCCCGCTACATCATGTCATCTTGCTTAAGGCGTTACTCTCTTCGTCATGAACTCAATACACTAGATGCATGCTGGATAGCGGTCGATGTGTGGAGTAATAGTAGTAGATGCAGAAAGTATCGGTCTACTTGTCTCGGATGTGATGCCTATATGTATGATCATTGCCTTAGATATCGTCATGACTTTGCGCGGTTCTATCAATTGCTCGACAGTAATTTGTTCACCCACCGTAATATTTGCTATGTTGAGAGAAGCCTCTAGTGAACACTATGGCCCCCGGGTCTACTCCACACCATATTTTCAGCCTTACTCTTTTTCTTCGTTGCACTTTCCGCCTTCAGATCTCACTTTGCAATCAATCTTGAAGGGATTGACAACTCCTTTAAAGCGTTGGGTGCAAGCTCTTTTGTGTTTGGCAGGTACTCTAGACTTGACGAGATTCTCTTACTGGATTGATACCTTGGTTCTCAAACTGAGGGAAATACTTACTGCTCCTGTGATGCATCACCCTTTCCTCTTCAAGGGAAAAACCAACGCAAGCCGAGTCTCCGTCAACGTGCCAATTTCTGGCGCCGTTGTCTATTGCCGTCTCAGAAGAATTTCTTGTTGGAAATATGCCCTAGAGGCAATAATAAATTAGTTATTATTATATTTCTTAGTTCATGATAATCGTTTATTATCCATGCTATAATTGTATTGATTGGAAACACAATACTTGTGTGGATACATAGACAAAACACTGTCCCTAGTAAGCCTCTAGTTGACTAGCTCGTTGATCAAAGATGGTCAAGGTTTCCTGGCCATAGGCAAGTGTTGTCACTTGATAACGGGATCACATCATTAGGAGAATCATGTGATGGACTAGACCCAAACTAATAGACGTAGCATGTTGATCGTGTCATTTTGTTGCTACTGTTTTCTGCGTGTCAAGTATTTGTTCCTATGACCATGAGATCATATAACTCAGGGACACCGGAGGAATGCTTTGTGTGTATCAAACGTCGCAACGTAACTGGGTGACTATAAAGATGCTCTACAGGTATCTCCGAAGGTGTTCATTGAGTTAATATAGATCGAGACTGGGATTTGTCACTCCGTGTGACGGAGAGGTATCTCGGGGCCCACTCGGTAATACAACATCACACACAAGCCTTGCAAGCAATGTAACTTAATGTAAGTTGCGGGATCTTGTATTACGGAACGAGTAAAGAGACTTGCCGGTAAACGAGATTGAAATAGGTATGCGGATACTAACGATCGAATCTCGGGCAAGTAACATACCGAAGGACAAAGGGAATGACATACGGGATTATATGAATCCTTGGCACTGAGGTTCAAACGATAAGATCTTCGTAGAATATGTAGGATCCAATATGGGCATCCAGGTCCCACTATTGGATATTGACCGAGGAGTCTCTCGGGTCATGTCTACATAGTTCTCGAACCCGCAGGGTCTGCACACTTAAGGTTCGACGTTGTTTTATGCGTATTTGAGTTATATGGTTGGTTACCGAATGTTGTTCGGAGTCCCGGATGAGATCACGGACGTCACGAGGGTTTCTGGAATGGTCCGGAAACGAAGATTGATATATAGGATGACCTCATTTGGTTACCGGAAGGTTTTCGTGCATTACCGGAAAAGTTTCGGGCTCATCGGTAGTGTACCGGGAGTGCCGGGAGGGGTGCCGGGGACCATCGGGAGGGGTGTCACGCCCCAAGGGGTCTCATGGGCTATGGGAAGAGATAAACCAGCCCCTAGTGGGCTGGAATAAGTTCCCACTAAGGCCCATAAGGTTTGAGAAGAAAAAAACACAAGGTGGAAAGAGTTTCCAAGTGGGAAGGTGGAATCCTACTCCAAGTAGGATTGGAGTAGGACTCCTCCACCTCCAATTTCGGCCAAACCTTTAGGTTTTGAGGCTGCCTCCTCCCCTCCCTCCCACCTATATATACGGAGGTTTTAGGGCTGATTTGAGATGACTTTTCCACGGCAGCCCGACCACATACCTCCACGGTTTTCCTCTAGATCGCGTTTCTGCGGAGCTCGGGCGGAGCCCTGCTGAGACAAGGTCATCACCAACCTCCGGAGCGCCGTCATGCTGCCGGAGAACTCTTCTACCTCTCCGTCTCTCTTGCTGGATCAAGAAGGCCGAGATCATCGTCGAGCTGTATGTGTGCTGAACGCGGAGGTGCCGTCCGTTCGGTACTAGATCGTGGGACTGATCGCGGGATTGTTCGCGGGGCGGATCGAGGGACGTGAGGACGTTCCACTACATCAACCGCGTTCACTAACGCTTCTGCTGTACGATCTACAAGGGTACGTAGATCACTCATCCCCTCTCGTAGATGGACATCACCATGATAGGTCTTCGTGCGCGTAGGAAATTTTTGTTTCACATGCGGCGTTCCCCAACAGTGGCATCATGAGCTAGGTTCATGCGTAGATGTCTTCTCGAGTAGAACACAAAAGTTTTTGTTGGCGGTGATGTGCGTTTTGCTGCCCTCCTTAGTCTTTTCTTGATTCCACGGTATTGTTGGATTGAAGCGGCTTGGACCGACATTACTCGTACGCTTACGAGAGACTGGTTTCATCGTTACGAGTAACCCCCTTTGCTCAAAGATGACTGGCAAGTGTCGGTTTCTCCAACTTTAGTTGAATCGGATTTGACCGAGGAGGTCCTTGGATGAGGTTAAATAGCAACTCATATATCTCCGTTGTGGTGTTTGCGTAAGTAAGATGCGATCCTACTAGATACCCATGGTCACCACGTAAAACATGCAAACAACAAAATTAGAGAACGTCTAACTTGTTTTTGCAGGGTATGATTGTGATGTGATATGGCCAACGATGTGATGTGATATATTGGATGTATGAGATGATCATGTTGTAATAGAAATATCGACTTGCACGTCGATGGTACGGCAACCGGCAGGAGCCATAGGGTTGTCTTTATAACTAATGTTTGTGCTTGCAGATGCGTTCACTATTTTGCTAGGATGTAGCTTTCGTAGTAATAGCATGAGTAGCACGACAACCCCGATGGCGACACGTTGATGGAGATCATGATGATGGAGATCACGGTGTGACGCCGGTGACAAGAAGATCGTGCCGGTGCTTTGGTGATGGAGATCAAGAAGCACGTGATGATGGCCATATCATGTCACTTATGAATTGCATGTGATGTTAATCCTTTTATGCACCTTATTTTTCTTAGAACGACGGTAGCATTATGAGGTGATCTCTCACTAAAATTTCAAGACGAAATTGTGTTCTCCCCGACTGTGCACCGTTGCTACAGTTCGTCGTTTCGAGACACCACGTGATGATCGGGTGTGATAGACTCAACGTTCACATACAACGGGTGCAAAACAGTTGCGCACGCGGAACACTCGGGTTAAGCTTGACGAGCCTAGCATGTGCAGACATGGCCTCGGAACACATGAGACCGAAAGGTCGAGCATGAATCGTATAGTTGATATGATTAGCATAGAGATGCTTACCACTGAAACTATTCTCGACTCACGTGATGATCGGACTTGAGATAGTGGATTTGGATCATGTACCACTCAAATGACTAGAGAGATGTACTTTTTGAGTGGGAGTTCTTAAGTAATATGATTAATTGAACTAATTGTCATGAACATAGTCTAATGGTCTTTGCGAATTACGATGTAGCTTGCGCTATAGCTCTACTGTTTTTACATGTTCCTAGAGAAAATTTAGTTGAAAATTGATAGTAGCAAAACTTTGCAGACTGGGTCTGTAAAACCGAGGATTGTCCTCGTTGCTGCGCAGAAGGATTATGTCCTTAATGCACCACTCGGTGTGCTGCACCTCGAGCGTCGTCTGTGGATGCTATGAACATCCGACATACACGTTTCTGATGACTACACGATAGTTCAGTGCAAAATACTTAATGGCTTAGAAGCAAGGCGCCGAAAACGTTGTAAAACGTCACGGAACATAAGTGATGTTCTAAAGAGATGAAATTGTGATTTCATGCTTGTGCCCTTGTTAAGAGGTACGAGACCTCCGACAAGATTCTTTGTCCACAAAGTAAAGGAGAAAGGCTCAATCGTTGAGCGTGTGCTCACATTGTCTGAGTACGACAATCGCTTGAATCAAGTGGGAGTTAATCTTCCAGATGAGATAGTGATAGTTCTCCAAAGTCACTGCCACCAAGCTGTGAGAGCTTCGTGATGAACTATAACATATCAAGGATACATACAATGATCCTTGAACGATTCGCGATGTTTGACACTGCGAAAGTAGAAATCAAGAAGGAGCATCAATAGTTGATGGTTTGTAAAACCACTAAGTTTCAAGAAAGGCAAGGGCTAGAAGGGATACTTCGTGAAACGGCAAAACAGTTGCTGCACTAATGAAGAGACCCAAGATTAAACCCAAACCCGAGACTAAGTGCTTCTGTAATGAGGGGAACAATCACTGAGGCGGAGCAACTCAAGATACTTGGTAGATAAGAAGGCTGGCAAAAGTCGAAAGAAGTGTATTTGATATACATGATGTTGATGTGTACTTTACTAGTACTCCTAGCAGCATGAGGGTATTGGATACCGGTTCGGTTGCTAAGTGATTAGTAACACAAAATGAAAGCTACAGCATAAACGGAGACTAGCTAAAGGCGAGGTGACGATACGTGTTGGAAGTGTTTCCAAGGTTGATATGATCAAACGTCGCACGCTCCCTCTACCATCGGGATTGGTGTTAAACCTAAATAATTGTTATTTGGTGCTTGCGTTAAGCATGAACATGATTGGATCGTGTTTATTGCAATACGATTATTCATTTAAGGAGAATAATGGTTACTCTATTTTCTTGAATAATCACCTTCAATGGTTTATTGAATCTCGATCGTAGTGTTACACATGTTCATAATATTGGTGCCAAAAAGATACGAGTTAATGATGATAGTACCACTTACATGTGGCACTGCCGCTTGAGTCATGTTAGTATAAATTGCATGAAGAGGCTCCATGCTGATGGATCTTTGTACTCACCTGATTTCGAATCACTAGTGACATGCAAACCATACCACATGAGCAAGGCCTTGTTTTCATTGAGATGAAATAAGATAGTAACTTGTTGGAAGTGATACATTTTGATGTATGCAGTCCAATGGGTACTGAGGCACGCAGTGGATATCATTATGTTCTTACTTCACTGATGATTTGAGTAGATACGGGAGTATTTACTTAATGAATCACAAGTCTGAAATGTTGAAAAGTTCAAATCCGTTTCAGAGTGAAGTTCGTCGTAACAAGAGGATAAACTGTCTACGATATGATCATAGAAATGAATATCTGAGTTACGAGTTTTGGTACGCAGTTAAGACAATGTGGAAATTGTTTCGCAGTTCATGCCACCTGGAACATCATAGTGTGATGATGTGTCTGAACGTCATAGCCACACACTATTTGGTATGGTGCATACTATGATGTCTCTTATCGAATTACCACTATCGTTTATGGGTTATGCATTAGAGACAACCGCACTCACTTTAATTAGGGCACCGCATATTTCCGTTGAGATGACACAGTATAGACTGAGGTTTAGAGAAATCTAAACTGTCGTTTCTTGAAAGTTTGGGGTTTCGACACTTGTGTGAAAAAGTTTCAGTCTGATAAGCTCGAACCCAAAGCGGATAAATGCTTCTTCATAGGGTATCCAAAACAGTTGGGTACATCTCCTATCTCAGATCCGAAAGCAAAGTGTTTGTTTCTAGAAACGGATCCTTTCTCGAGGAAATGTTTCTCTCGAAAGAATTGAGTGGGAGGGTAGTAGAACTTGATGAGGTTATTGAACCATCACTTCAACCAGTGTGTAGCAGGGCGCAGGAAGTTGTTCGTGTGGCGCCTACACCAATTGAAGTGGAAGCTGATGATGGTGATCATTGAGCTTCGAATAAAGTTACTACAAACCTCGTAGGTCGACAAGGTCGCGTACTGCTGCAGAGTAGTACGGTAACCCTGTCTTGGAGGTCATGTTGTTGAGCAACAGTGAACCTACGAGTTATGGAGAAAGCGATGGTGGGCCCAGATTCCGACAAATGACTGGAAGCCATGAAATCCGAGAGAGGATCCATGGATGAAAACAAAGTGTAGACTTTGGAAGAATTACTTGATGGTCATAGGACTATTGAGTAAAGATGGATTTTTAAAGGAAGACAAACGATGATGGTGATAAGTCACTATTAAGAAAAGCTCGACTTGTCGCAAAGATGTTTTCGATAAGATCAAACAGTTGACTATGATGAGACTTTCTCACTCGTAGCGATGCTAAAAGTCTGTTAGAATTATGTTAGTTGTTGATGCATTATTTATGAAATATTGCACGTAGGATGTCAAAACATTGTTTTCTCGACGGTTTCCTTGAGCAAACATTGTATGTGATACAACCAGAAGGTTTTGTCAATCCTAAAGATACTAGCAAGTATGCAAGCTCCAGTGATCCTTCAATGGACTGGTGCAAGCATCTCGGAGTTGGAATATACACTTTGATGAGATGATCAAAGATTTTGGGTTTGTACAAGGTTTATGAGAAACTTGTATTTCCAAAGAAGTGAGTGGGAGCACTATAGAATTTCTGATAGGTATATGTGGTTGACATATTGTGGATCAGAAGTAATGTAGAATTTCTGTAAAGCATACAAGGTTGTTTGAAAGAAGTTTTCAAAGGAGTACCTGGATTACGCTACCTGAACGTTGAGCATCAAAGATCTATGGAGATAGATCGAAAGCGCTTAATAGAAGTTTCAACAAGATGCATGCCTTGACAAGTTTTTGAAAGAGTTCAAAATAGACCAGCAAAGAAGGAGTTCTTGGTTGCGTTGTGAGGTGTGAATTTGAGTAAGACTCAAAACCCGACCACGGCAGAATAAAGAGAATCGACGAAGGTCGTCTTCTATGCCTTAGCCGTAGAATCTAAAGTATGCCATGCTGTGTACCGCACCTGAAGTGTGGCTTGACTCAAAGTATGTTGAGAGGTACAGAGAGTGATCCATGATTGAATCACTAGCAGCGGTCGAAATTTATCCTTAGTAACTAATGGACTAAAGAATTTTTCTCGATTATGGAGGTGGTTAAAGAGTTTGTCGTAAAGGGTTACGTCAATGCAAGCTTTGACACTAATCCGGATAACTATGAGTAGTGAAACGGATTCGTATAGTAGAGTAGATATTTGGAGCATTTCCGAATAGCACGTAGTAGCAGCATCTATAAGATGACATAAAGATTTGTAAAGAACACACGAATCTGAAAGTTTCAAAACCGTTGACTAAAACCTCTCTCACGAGCAAGACGTGATCAGACCCCATAACTATATGGGTGTTGGATTCGTTGGAATCACATGGTGATGTGAACTAGATTATTGACTCTAGTGCAAGTGGGAGACTGTTGGAAATATGCCCTAGAGGCAATAATAAATTAGTTATTATTATATTTCTTAGTTCATGATAATCGTTTATTATCCATGCTATAATTGTATTGATTGGAAACACAATACTTGTGTGGATACATAGACAAAACACTGTCCCTAGTAAGCCTCTAGTTGACTATCTCGTTGATCAAAGATGGTCAAGGTTTCCTGGCCATAGGCAAGTGTTGTCACTTGATAACGGGATCACATCATTAGGAGAATCATGTGATGGACTAGACCCAAACTAATAGACGTAGCATGTTGATCGTGTCATTTTGTTGCTACTGTTTTCTGCGTGTCAAGTATTTGTTCCTATGACCATGAGATCATATAACTCACGGACACCGGAGGAATGCTTTGTGTGTATCAAACGTCGCAACGTAACTGGGTGACTATAAAGATGCTCTACAGGTATCTCCGAAGGTGTTCGTTGAGTTAGTATAGATCGAGACTGGGATTTGTCACTCCGTGTGACGGAGAGGTATCTCGGGGCCCACTCGGTAATACAACATCACACACAAGCCTTGTAAGCAATGTAACTTAATGTAAGTTGCGGGATCTTGTATTACGAAACGAGCAAAGAGACTTGCCGGTAAACGAGATTGAAATAGGTATGCGGATGCTGACGATCGAATCTCGGGCAAGTAACATACCGAAGGACAAAGGGAATGACATACGGGATTATATGAATCCTTGGCACTGAGGTTCAAACGATAAGATCTTCGTAGAATATGTAGGATCCAATATGGGCATCCAGGTCCCGCTATTGGATATTGACCGAGGAGTCTCTCGGGTCATGTCTACATAGTTCTCGAACCCGCAGGGTCTGCACACTTAAGGTTCGACGTTGTTTTATGCGTATTTGAGTTATATGGTTGGTTACCGAATGTTGTTCGGAGTCCCGGATGAGATCACGGACGTCACGAGGGTTTCCGGAATGGTCCGGAAACGAAGATTGATATATAGGATGACCTCATTTGGTTACCGGAAGGTTTTCGTGCATTACCGGAAAAGTTTCGGGCTCATCGGTAGTGTACCGGGAGTGCCGGGAGGGGTGCCGGGGACCATCGGGAGGGGTGTCACGCCCCAAGGGGTCTCATGGGCTATGGGAAGAGATAAACCAGCCCCTAGTGGGCTGGAATAAGTTCCGACTAAGGCCCATAAGGTTTGAGAAGGAAAAAACACAAGGTGGAAAGAGTTTCCAAGTGGGAAGGTGGAATCCTACTCCAAGTAGGATTGGAGTAGGACTCCTCCACCTCCAATTTCGGCCAAACCTTTAGGTTTTGAGGCTGCCTCCTCCCCTCCCTCCCACCTATATATACGGAGGTTTTAGGGCTGATTTGAGACGACTTTTCCACGGCAGCCCGACCACATACCTCCACGGTTTTCCTCTAGATCGCGTTTCTGCGGAGCTCGGGCGGAGCCCTGCTGAGACAAGGTCATCACCAACCTCCGGAGCGCCATCACGCTGCCGGAGAACTCTTCTACCTCTCCGTCTCTCTTGCTGGATCAAGAAGGCCGAGATCATCGTCGAGCTGTATGTGTGCTGAACGCGGAGGTGCCGTCCGTTCGGTACTAGATCGTGGGACTGATCGCGGGATTGTTCGCGGGGCGGATCGAGGGACGTGAGGACGTTCCACTACATCAACCGCGTTCACTAACGCTTCTGCTGTACGATCTACAACGGTACGTAGATCACTCATCCCCTCTCGTAGATGGACATCACCATGATAGGTCTTCGTGCGCGTAGGAAATTTTTATTTCCCATGCGGCGTTCCCCAACATTTCTGGCACCGTTGCCGGGGAGGATCAAGTTAAGAACTCATCCAAGTAAGTGTTGCAAACTCATCTCTTGCATTTACTTTTTTGCCTCTCGTTTTCCTCTCCCCCACTTCTGAAAAAACAAAAATTTACAAAAAAATATTTGCCTTTCCTTTGCTTGTGTGCTATGTGCCTTCAATATGCTTGCATCTTCGCTTGCTGAAAATCTGGTAATATGGATCCTCACACACTTGCTAATCTCTTTAAGAGATCCACTTATGTGGAACCAATCTCTAGTGAGTTGAGTGCACTTGACTTTCTCTATGGTGTTTTGCTTGAGATGCGTGCATCTGAAAATCGTGATGAAGAAATTTATGAAGTGATTCACGAGGGCTCCTTGAATGAAAAGCATGATTGCAATGATTTCATTATAAATTCTATTAATGACAATCATGCTAAAAATATGCAAAACCCTAAGCTTGGGGATGCTAGTTTTGCTATGTCCACTACTTGTTGCAATGATATTTGCAATAATATTGAAAGTGGGTTTGGAGAAGTCATGACTTTAGTTGATGATAATCCCACTATTTTTGAAGAGCGTCAACTTTGCATGCATGTGGATCATGAAAAGAATATCCTTTGTGATAGATATTTTGTTGAATTTTATTATGATCCCACATGTAATTGCTATGAGAGAGGAAAATATTGTGGTAGAAACTTTCATGTTACCAAATTACCTCTCGTTATGTGGAGATTGCTATTGTCTCTTTCTTCTTCCTTGCATATGGCAACTATTGGTTGTCTTGACAATCTGTTTTCCTATAAAATGCCTATGCATAGGAAGTATGTTAGACTTAGATGTGATTTTCACATGCTTTATGATGCTCTCGTTGTGCTTCAATTCTTGTCTTTTGTGTGAGCATCATTGAATTATCAATGCCTAGCTAAGGGCGTTACACAATAACGCTTGTTGGGAGGCAACCCAATGAATTTATCTTTTTTCTTTCTGTTTTTTTGCGTCCACACCATCGTAATTATGTTGTGATTGTGTTTTGTGTGTTTCTTTTTGTGTTTGAGCCAAGCAAAACATTTATGACTAGTCTTGGTAATGGTTGTTTGATCCTGCTGGAAAAAGACAGAAACTTTTCGCTCACGAGATGATTTTTCATTTTTATTTAGAAAGAGATTTTGAGTTTATTCTTTTTTCTTCTGGTTTATATGCCTTTTGCCCAGGTAGTCGTAATTTTTCAGAATTTTTGAGGTACCAGAAGTATACGAAGTATACAGATTGCTACAGACTGGTCTGTTTTTGACAGATTCTGTTTTTGTTGAGTTGGTTGCTTGTTTTGATGAAACTATGGTTAGTATCGGGGGTACTAGCCATGGAAAAGTGAGAATATAGTATCACAACACCAATATAGATAGAGTTCAAGTTTGCTACAGTACCAAAAGTAGTGGTAGTTTGTTTTCTTGTGCTAATGTTATCACGAGTTTCGGTTTACTTTTTGTGTTATGAAGTTTTCAAGTTTTGGGTGATGTTCTCATGGACAAAGAGATAAGGAGTGGAAAGAGCTCAAGCTTGGGGATGCCCAAGGCATCCCTATCCAAATTCAAGGACACCAGAAAGCCTAAGCTTGGGGATGCCCCGGGAAGGCATCCCCTCTTTCGTCTTCAATCCATCGGTAACATTACTTGGAGCTATATTTTTATTCACCACATGATATGTGTTTTGCTTGGAGCGTCTTGTATCGTAGGAGTCTTTTATTTTTGTTGTGTCACAATCTTCCTTTCTGCACACCTTTTTGAGAGAAAGAGACATGCACTCATCGTGATTTTGCTAGAATGCTCATAGTGCTTCACTTATATATTTTGAGCTAGATAATTTTGCTCTATGTGCTTCACTTAGATCCTTTAGAGCACGGCGGTGCGTGACTTGGTAGTTGGCTTATGCTATGAAAGTAGTCCCAAATGTGATAGGTACCCATAGAAGACACAAAAACCTCCATCTTCATGTGCACTGAGTAGAAATAGAAGTCTTGATTCCTCTCAATTAGTTTTCAGACGTGGATTTGGTAATATTAAGAGCTATGTTAGTAGGGTGTTGTGAATCTAGAAATACTTGTGTTGAAGTTAGTGATGCTCGTAGCATGCACGTATGGTGAACCGCTATGTTAGGAAGTCGGAGCATAATTGATCTATTGATTGTCATCCTTTGTGTTGAGGTCGGGATCGCGCGATGGTTAACACCTACCAACCCCTTCCCCTAGGAGTATGCGTTTAACACTTTGTTTGGATTACTAATAAAAACTTTCGCAACAAGTATGTGAGTCCTTCATGACTAATGTGAGTCCATGATATAGATTCACTTTCACCTTCCACCATTGCTAGCCTCTCTAGTGCCGCACAATTATCGCCGGTGCACAAACCCACCATATGCCTTCCTCAAAACAGCCACCATACCTACCTACTATGGCATTTTCATAGCCATTCCGAGATATATTGCCATGCAACTCCCACCGTTCTGTCTCATGACTTGTGCCGTCACTCTCATATTGCCATTGCATGATCGTAAGAAAGCTAGCGAGATCTTTCAACGTCATACGCCAAGCTAGATCGTTGCACATCCCGGTACACTGCCGGAGACATTTCCTATAGAGTCATCATCGTTCTAAGCTTTGAGCTGTGAGTAAATAAAAGTGTGATGATCATCACTATTAGAGCATTGTCCCATGTGAGGAAAAAAAAGAGGCCAAAGAGCCCATACAAAAAAAGAGGCCCAAGAGCCCAAATAAAAATAAAAAAAAGAGAGAAGGGACAATGGTACTATCTTTTTCCACACTTGTGCTTCATAATAGCACCATGTTCTTCATGATTGAGAGCTTCTTGCTTTGTCACTACCATATGCTACTGGGAATCTTCATTTTATAACTTGGCTTGTATATTCCAATGATGGGCTTCCTCAAAATTGCCCTAGGTCTTTGTAAGCAAGCAAGTTGGAAGCACACCCTCTAGTTCTCCTTTTGACCTTTCACATACTTATAGCTCTAGTGCATCCCTTGTATGGCAATCCCTACTCATTCACATTGATATCTATTAATGGGCATCTCCATAGCCCTTTGATACGCCGTGTCAATGTGACCATCTCCTCCTTTTTTTGTCTCACAACCACCACCACACTCTATTCCACCAATAGTGCTATATCCATGGCTCACGCTCATGTATTGCGTGATAGTTATAAAAAGTTTGAGAAAGTAAGAGTGCGAAAACAATTACTTGGCCAATACCGGGGTTGTGCATGATTTACATTAGTTGTGTGAGGATGATGGAGCATAGCCAGACTATATGATTTTGTAGGGATAACTTTCCTTGGCCTTGTTATTTTGAAAGTTCATGATTACCTTGCTAGTTTGCTTGAAGTATTATTGTTTTGAATCTTACGGATCTGGACATTCCTGTCACATGAAAGAAGTTGAAAAGGACAACTATGCTAGGTAGCATTCCACGTCAAAAATTCAGTCTTTATCACTTCCCTACTCGAGGACGAGCATGAGTTAAGCTTGGGGATGCTTGATACGTCTCCAACGTATCTATAATTTTTGATGGTTTCATGCTATTATCTTGTCAAACTTTGGATGTTTTGTATGCCTTTTATATATTTTTTGGGACTAACTTATTAACTCAGTGCCACGTGCCAGTTCCTGTTTTTTCCATGTTTTTGACCCCTTTCAGAGGAGGATTTTGAACGAGTCCACACGGAATGAAACTGCCAAAAAGATTTTCTCCAAAACAGAAAAAGATCGGGAAGCCGGAGAATTAGGGCAGGGGGCGTGCAGGGACCCCACTAGCCCTCATGGCGCAGCTAGGGGGGCCTGCGCCTCCATGGCTTGTGGGCTCCCTGAGCCTCCTCTGCCCTAGGTTTTGCGCCTATATATTCTCTAAAATCCCAGCAAAAAATCAGGAGATCATCGAAAGTACTTTTCCAACGCCGCAAGCTTCTGTCTCCGCAAGATCCCATCTGGGGCACGTTCTGGTGCCCTGCCGGAGGGGGGATTCGGATACGGAGGGCTTCTTCATCAACACCATGACCTCTCCAATGATGCGTGAGTAGTTCACCATAGACCTACGGGTCCATAGCTAGTAGCTAGATGGCTTGTTCTTTCTCTTAGATCTTCAATACAAAGTTCTCCATGATCTTCATGGAGATCTATCCGATGTAATCTTATTTTGCAGTGTGTTTGTCGAGATCCGATGAATTGTGGATTTATGATCAGATTATCTATGAATCTTATTTGAGTTTCTCCTGATCTTTCTTATGCATGATTTCATATCCTTGTAATTCTCTTCGAGTTGTGGGTTTTGTTTGGCCAACTAGATCTATGATTCTTGCAATGGGAGAAGTGCTTGGTTTTGGGTTCATACCGTGCGGTGACCTCACCCAGTGACAGAAGGGGTAGCGAGGCACGCATCATGTTGTTGCCATCAAGGGTAAAAAGATGGGGGTTTTCATCATTGGTTTGAGATTATCCCTCTACATCATGTCATCTTGCTTAAGGCGTTACTCTGTTCGTCATGAACTCAATACACTAGATGCATGCTGGATAGCGGTCGATGTGTGTAGTAATAGTAGTAGATGCAGAAAGTATCGGTCTACTTGTCTCAGACCTGATGCCTATATGTATGATCATTGCCTTAGATATCGTCATGACTTTGCATAGTTCTATCAATTGCTCGACAGTAATTTGTTCACCCACCATAATATTTGTTGTTTTGAGATAAGCCTCTAGTGAACACTATGGCCCCCCGGGTCTACTCCACACCATATTTTCAGCCTTACTCTTTTTCTTTGTTGCACTTTCTACCTTCAGATCTCACTTTGCAATCAATCTTGAAGGGATTGACAACCCCTTTAAAGCGTTGGGTTCAAGCTCTTTTGTGTTTGCGCAGGTACTCTGGACTTGACGAGATTCTCCTATTGGATTGATACCTTGGTTCTCAAACTGAGGGAAATACTTACTGCTCCCGTGCTGCATCACCCTTTCCTCTTCAAGGGAAAAACCAACGCAAGCCCAGTCTCCGTCAACGTGCCAATTTCTGGCGCCGTTGTCTGTTGCCGTAGCATGGCCTCCTGCTGGCGCCCCTCCGGTACTTCTTCGGCCCAAAAAAATCCTAGTTGATTTTCACGGCGTTTGGAGTTGTGCAGAATAGGTATCTCAAACTTGCTCCTTTTTCAGGCCAGAATTCCAGCTGCCGGCATTCTCCCTCTTCATGTAAACCTTGCAAAATAAGAGAGAAAAAGGCATAAGTATTGTACCGTGAAGCATAATAACAGCCCCAAAAGCGATAAATATCAACATGAAAGCATGATGCAAAATGGACGTATCAACTCCCCCAAGCTTAGACCTCGCTTGTCCTCAAGCGAAAACCTAGATCAATAAACATGCCGACATGTTTAGGAGAGAGGTGTCGACAAAACAAGATACGAACATGCAAGCATCATGATCATTGTCAGAACAGCAACACCATCATATCATCTCTTATGCTAAAGTGATAATTCCTTCACAAAGTAAAGCACGGATCAAGAACCTTACCGAGAATTAACAACCGATAGCCTGTAGTCATTGAAGTAATTGCAATTTATCACAACATCGGAAAGAGTCAAATAAGAGCTTGTAAAGAAAATCCACATACTCAATCATCTTTTTGTCTTCTACAAATGCTACAACTCACGTGGTACTCATGAGATCAAAGTTTCACCTGAACACAGAGAAGGGTAGGGGCTTATAGTTTCACCTCCCAACCACTTACCTTCAAGGGTAATGTCAACAGTAATAGTTCATGAATACTTACTTCCAAGTTGACGTATGAATATAGATCTTTCCCTAGCATATGCCGTTTGCCAAGAAAAAGGCGAAATAAGGAATTGGTGTAGATCACCATGACTCTTCCAGGGGCAAAAAGTAAAGGTACAAGATAGGCCCTTCGCAGAGGGAAGCAGAGGTTGTCATGCGCTTTTGAGGTTTGGATGTGTGTCCTCTTAGTGTGGAGGAACGTCACTTTATATTGCCTCCTGTGATAAAGAACTTTATTATGCAGTCTGTCGCTTTTATGTCTTCCTCATCACAGGTTCGTATAAAGCTT
Source organism: Hordeum vulgare subsp. vulgare (assembly GCF_904849725.1). Taxonomy (NCBI): domain Eukaryota; kingdom Viridiplantae; phylum Streptophyta; class Magnoliopsida; order Poales; family Poaceae; genus Hordeum; species Hordeum vulgare. Next base: position 390,881,722 of record NC_058522.1, read on the forward strand.
ATTTTCCACACACTAATAGATCATACATAATTAGGGAGCAATTTTTTTATTGCTTGCACCGATGACAACTTACTTGAGGGATCTTATTCAATCCATAGGTAGGTATGGTGGACTCTCATGGCAAAACTGTGGTTGAAGGTTTATGGATGCACAAGTAGTATCTCTACTTGGTGCGGAAGTTTTGGCTAATATGAGGTGGAAGCAATCGTCACATTCTAAGGGATCTCTAATCATATAACATTGTTCGGAACCAAGCAAACACAATTCATTATGTTGTCTTCCTTGTCCAACATCTACTTCTAAGCATGTAATAGTGTAGTGAGTGTTCACAATCATAGATGGTGTCAAAGATGATATATTTATACGTGAGCCTCTCCTTCTTTATCACTTCCTATTAATTGCAACAATGAACAAGGTCTACGTTTGTCTACCCTTAACAAGTTTCAATCATCATTCTTTTTTATATGTGAAGCCATCACTTCCCATAAGATCATTGCATGAACTTTCATGCTTTTGTTCTTTTATCATTCTCTTGATCATGGCATGAGGCAAGGCCCTTAACTAAGACACTCTTTATTATATGGCTCACGAGCTCGAATACATCGAGTGTGACACAAAGCAAAATTCAACCCTAAAACACTAAGACCTTTATTCTACTAAAGAAAGAGAAAACTGAAAAGGAACAAACTAAAACAAAGGTAAAGGCAAAAGATGTGATGGTGATACGATACCGGGGCAACTCCCCCAAGCTTGGCACAAGCCAAGGGGATTGCCCATACCCATGCTTAGTTTCGTTCCTTTGGAGGTGATGGTGGTGGAGTTGTTGCTGAGGTCTTGAACTTGTTTAATTTTCACTTGAGCATAAAATTCTACCCCCTTAGATCATCATTTTCCTCTTCAAGCCTCAACACCCTTTGGCCTAATTCCTGCTTACTCTCCTGCAGGAAACGAGAAGGGATAAACAAAGTCTTAGGATTCTTCCTTGAGTCAGGGAGGCTCGACTTCTTGAACTCCACATGCGTGTGTCCAAATTGAGGTAGAGGAGCCTCCTCCTCATCGGAACTTGTTTGTTCCTTCCCCTTGGGATCATAATCTTCTTCCTCATCAGTGGTCCAGCCATAAGGTTCCAAGTCCCCATAGACCTTGGGATTAGCAAGATAATGAGACACATATCTCTCCCCCTCTGAATCTTGAGAAGACATCTTGCCCTAAATCTACGGTAGAAAACAGGCTCGAAACGAAAACAGAGGAAATCTGCGTGATACGAGGTTCAGACCTTACGGGAGAATATATAATGATTTTTTTCCGACCATAAGGAGTACTCCGCAAGAAAACGAAGTCCGGGAGGCACACGAGGTGGCCACAAGCCACCCAGGCGCGGCCAGGGGTGGCCCATGCCTGGCAGGCTTGTCGCCTCCTCGTGCACTTTCCGAACTACTTCAAAATTTTCTATTTTTCTAAATATTCCAAAACGGAGAAAAATTCCCACTGGAAAAGTTTTGGGGTATGTTTACTTACCGAATCACATACCTCTTCGTTTTCGCAGTCTGAAACAGGCTGATAAATATCCCTTAGGTATTCCTCTGGAGTGATGGTATTGATAATATTGCTTTCAATATTTATGGGAGTACCAGAGATATAAGGCTTGATTCTCTTCCCTTTTACCAATCTCGGAAAATTACCTTCCGTGTTGTTGATCTTGATAGCACCGGAACGATATACTCCCTCAACAATATAGGGACCTTCCCATTTAGAGAGAATCTTGCCTGCAAAAAATCTTAAATGAGAATTATATAGCAAGACATAATCACCTACATTGAACTCACGATTTTGTATCCTTTTATCATGCCACCTCTTAACCTTTTCTTTGAACAACTTGGCATTTTCGTATGCCTGAGTTCTCCATTCATCAAGCGAGCTAATGTCAAATAACCTCTTCTCACCAGCAAGTTTGAAATCAAAGTTGAGCTCTTTGATTGCCCAATAAGCCTTATGATCTAGCTCAAGAGGTAAATGACATGCTTTACCGTACACCATTTTGTACGGAGACATGCCCATGGGATTCCTATAGGCAGTTCTATAAGCCCATAGTGCATCATCGAGCTTCTTAGACCAATTCATTCTAGACCTATTGACAGTCTTTTGCAGAATTAGTTTAATCTCTCTTTTGCTTAGCTCTACTTGACCACTGAACTGAGGATGATAGGGAGACGTGATAACCCACAAGTATAGGGGAGCAATTGTAGCCTTTCTCGATAAGTAAGAGTGTCGAACCTAACGAGGAGCTAAAGGTAGGACAAATATTCCCTCAAGTTCTATCGACCACCGATACAACTCTATGCACACTTTACGTTCGCTTTACCTAGAACAAGTATGAAACTAGAAGTACTTTGTAGGAGTGATAGGATAGGCTTGCAAGAAAGTAAATAACACGTAAATAAAACTAGGGGCTGGTTAGAAAAAGAAACAAATACGAGTGTCTAATGAGTATGGAAAAGTGGTCGTAGGAGTTGCAGAACAGTCCCTAAGCAATTGACTACGTTACTAGATCGATAGCAAGTATTATGTGGGAGAGGCCTCTGCTAGCATGTCATCCCTTACTTGGAATTCTATGCACTTATGATCGGAATTATTAGCAAGCGTTCGCAACTACTAACGTTCATTAAGGTAAAACCCAACCATAGCAATAATATATATCAGTCCCCCTTCAATCCCATATGCATCAATTTCTATGCTAGGTTTGAAGCTTCTGTCACTCTAGCCTGCCAATACATAGTCCTATCAACATACAACTAACCCTATGGTGTGATCCATGCGCGCGATCATATGATGGGCACCAAAGGACAGCAACATAACCACAAGCAAATTAAACCAATCATAGCAATTCATCAATCACCGATAGGACAACGATAATCTACTCAGACATCGTAGGATAGCAACACATCATTGGATAATAATATGTAGCATAAAACACCATGTTCAAGTAGAGGGTACAGCGGGTTGCGGGAGAGTGAATCACTGAATATAGATGGAGGAATATGATGGAGAAGTTGGTGAAGATGACGGAGGTGTTGGTGTAGATCGCCGCCACACGATGATGTCCCGGGCGGCGTTCCGGCGCCGCCGGGAGAGAGGGGGAGAGTGCCCCCCTCCTTCTTCTTCTTCCTTGACCTCCTCCCTAGATGGTAGAAGGGTTTCCCCTCTGGTCCATGGTCTCCATGGCGGCGGAGGGGCGAGAGCCACTCCGATAATGGATCTCTCTCTGTGTCCTTCTGTTTCTGCGCTCCCAGATTCTGCGTTTCACCGCTTCTTAAATTCCCGGAGATCCGTAACTCCGATTGGGCTGAAAGTTTAACACGATTTTCTTCTGGATATTATCTTTCTTGCGGCGAAAGAAGGGCTCCAAACGTCTTAAGGAGTGGCCACAAGCCTGCCTGCCGTGGGCCCACCCCCTGGCCGCCGCGACAGGGCTTGTGGGCACTCCGTGCATCGCCTCGCGTTGATTCTTCTTCCCAAAAATCATAAATATTCCAAAAAAAATCCCCGTAAGTTTTTATTACGTTTGGATTTCGTTTGGTATGGATATTCTGCGAAACAAAAAACATGCAACAAACAGGAACTGGCACTGGGCACTGGATCAATATGTTAGTCCCAAAAATAGTATAAAAAGTTGCCAAAAGTATATGAAAGTTGTAGAATATTGGCATGAAACAATCAAAAATTATAGATACGACGGAGACGTATCAGCATCCCCAAGCTTAATTCCTGTTCATCCTCGAGTAGGTAAATGATAAAAAAGATAATTTTTGATGTGGAATGCTACCTAGCATAATCTTGATCATATAATCTAATCATGGCATGAATACTAAAACACGAGTGATTCGAAGCAATAGTCTATCATCTGACATAAAGACAATAATATTTCAAGCATACTAACAAAGCAATCATGTCTTCTCAAAATATCATGGCCAAAGAAAGTTATCCCTACAAAATCATATAGTCTGGCTATGCTCCATCTTCTCCCACACAACGTATTTAAATCACGCACAACCCCGGTTTTAGCCAAGCAACTATTTCATACTTTAGTGTTCTCAAACTTTTTCAACTTTCATGCAATACATGAGCGTGAGCCATGGACATAGCACTATAGGTGGAATAGAATATGGTGGTCATGGAGAAGACAAAAAGGAGGAGATAGTCTCACATCAACTAGGTGTATCAACGGGCTATGGAGATGCCCATCAATAGATATAAATGTGAGTGAGTAGGGATTGCCACACAACGGATGCACTAGAGCTTATAAGTGTATGAAAGCTCACAAAAGAAACTAGTGGGTGTGCACCCAACTTGCTTGCTCACGAAGACCTAGGGCAATTTTGAGGAAGCCCATCATTGGAATATACAAGCCAAGTTATATAATGAAAATTTCCCACTAGTATATGGAAGTGACAACATAGGAGACTCTCTGTCATGAAGATCATAGTGCTATTTGAAGCACAAGTGTGGAAAGAGGATAGTAGCAAATGTCCCTTCTCTCTTTTCTCTTTTTTTTTGTGGGCTCTTTGGCCTCTTTTTTTATATTTTTATATTTTTTCATTTTTATTTTGGTGGGCATCTTTGGCCTCTTTTTTGTAAATGGGCTTCGCTGGCCTCTTATATTTCCTCACATGGGACAATGCTCTATTAATAATGATCATCACACTTACAACTCAATACTTAGAGCAATGATGACTCTATATGAAATGCCTTCGGTAGTGTACCGTGACAATGATCTAGCATAGCAATGACATCAGAAAACGGACAAGCCATGGAAACATCATGCTAGCTATCTTACGATCATGCAATGGCAATATGGAAGTGGTGGCATATGTCATGAGATGGAACGGTGGTAGTTGCATGGCAATATATCTCGGAATGGCTATGAAAATGCCATAATAGGTAGGTATGGTGGTTGTTTTGAGGGAGGCTATATGGTGGGTGTAATGCACTGGCGAAAGTTGCGCGGTACTAGAGAGGCTAGCAATGGTGGAAGGGTGAGAGTTCGTATAATCCATGGACTCAACATTAGTCATAAAGAACTCACATACTTATTGCAAAAGTCTATTAGTCATCGAAACAAGGTACTACACTCATGCTCCAAGGGGAAAGGTTCGTAGGAGTTAACCGTCGCGCGATCCCGACCTCCACAGAAAGGATGAAAATCAATAAATAAATCATGCTCCGACTTCATCACATAATGGTTTACCATACGTGCATGCTACGGGAATCACAAACCTTAACACAAGTATTTCTAAAAATACACAATTACTCACTAGCATGACTCTAATATCACATATTCATGTCGCGAAACTGTTGCAAGGAATCAAACATATCATATTCAGTGATCTACAAGTTTTATGTAGGATTTTATGACTAACTATGTGAATGACCAACTCCTGTTAACTCTCTAAATAGGTATAAGTGAAGCATGAGAGTTTAATTCTTTCTACAAAAGATATGCCCCGCTCTAATGGCGGTTTTCTATGTGTAGGGAAACAGGAAATCAAAACTTCAAAAGATATAAGTAAAGCACAAGAAGCATTCTATAAAGCCAACCAAGGACTATCTCATACCAGCATGGTGCATAAAAGAAAAAGGAAAAATAAACACAAAAGACGCTCCAAGCATTTGCACATATCATGTGACGAATTAAAATATACCTCCGAGTAAAATTACCGATAGATTGTAGACGCAAGAGGGGATGCCTTCCGGGGCATCCCCAAGCTTAGACGCTTGAGTCTTCCTTGAATATTACCTTGGGGTGCCTCGGGCATCTCCAAGCTTAGGCTCTTGCCTCTCCTTATTCCTTCATCCATCGTGCTCTCACCCAAAACTTGAAAACTTCAATCACACAAAACTCAACAAAACTTCGTGAGATCTATTAGTATAATAAAATAAATCACCACTCCAAGTATTTTTGTGAACTCATTCTAAATTCATATTAGCACTATATCTACTGTAATACAACTTCACCATGCTTCATACCCCCCGATACTACCCATAGATTCATCAAAATAAGAGAACAATGCATAGAAAACAGAATCTGTCAAAACAAAACATTCTGTAGCAATCCGTATATTCCGTATACTTCTGATATCTCAAAAAATCTTAAAAATTACGAAAGTCTGGAAAATTTTCATATAAATCAGCACCAAAAAGAATCAACTCAAAATCTCTTCGAGAATAAAAATGAAAATTAATTTCGTGAGCAGAAAGTTTCTGTCTTTTCTCAGCGTGATCAAACAACTATCACCCAAACTAATCGTAAAGGCTTTGCTTGCCACATTATTTTTAAAATACAAAGGAATTGTACAAGGGGAGAATTATTTTTGTGAGAAACTTACATGAAAAATTCTACATTGTTTCCATGAGTATGAACAAAAGTGTTCAAGGTCGACCCTCACTTCCACAATGCATCACCTTTCAATCACTTCTCTTTTTGAAAAAGTTTTAAGTTCCCCTCTATATTTTTTTTTGTTTTTAAACTAAATAAAAGCAATCAACAGAAATAAATGACTCTCTAAAACTTCCGGATTGTCTCCCAGGCAGCGCTTTCTTTAAAGCCATTAAGCTAGGCATAAAGTGCTCAAGTAATGGATCCACCCGGATCCCAAGGTATATCAAAGCCAATTTTAATTAGCAATGATTTGAAATTTAGTAGTGAGCACAAGGTAACATATATCATGCAATGACGAAGTCTAACTCTCTTCCTATGCGTTGGCGTGTCATAAAAGAACAATTCATGCACATCAAGTGAAGGCCAATACATAGCATAAGGAGTTTCTTGCAATTTTATCGTATTGGAAACATAGAGAGGTGGAGATGTAGTTCCTCTCTCATAATAACTGCAAGTAGGAGCAGCAAGCACATGCATATTATATTCGTAAAAATCATCATGTGTAACATAAGGAACTATAGCTAGCTCATCTTCATAAGCATCATTCATAATGGCATCATGGCCACAAGCATAGCAAGCATCAAGTTCATCAAAAAGGGATATTTCAAACGAATCCAAGGGATCATAGCATTCATCCTTCGGTAAGAACGAAGGGAAATTAAATAATGTATGAGTAGAAGAGTTACTCTCATTAGAAGGTGGACACGGGTAGCTAGTCCGCTCTTCCTCCTTTTGTTCTTGGCTCTCCTCTTCATCTTTTTCATCTAATGAGCTCACAATTTCAGAATTTTCTTCTTCCATAGTTTCCTGCAAAATAATAGTCTCTTCTTGGGCAGCATAGGATTTCTCCTTAAATTGTTCAATATGGGCATTATATTCATAATTAGTATAACAACAACGAAGCATAGCCAAATTTTCAGATCGGTAAGGAGCATCATCATTATCATCACACCTTTTAAACAAAGCATCAATTTCATAAGCACCCATAAAAGCAACAAACTCTTCTATTTGATCCACATCATAGTAATCATGTATACCATTAGCATAAGAAGCCAAGGTTCTATGATCATTAAATTCACAAGAAAAGGGAAGGTGTGGAGCCTTCATCCTAGAGCAACAAGTAACACCCTATCTCTTGCATAGTTCCCAAGCATACCATTTCAACAAATGGATTTGATCCCATAAAAGTTTCCCTTTTTGAGTCAAGCGATAATCCCTAAAGTATTCACATTGATCCAACGTGTATCCCATTATATAATTGAATGGGGCTTTCTCAGGATTATTAAAGAAGTGCATAATATTTTCCACATAACGAGCCTCGAGGGTTTTAGGAGGTTCCCCATCTCCATGAGTAGCAAGTACACCTAATTGTTTGGTATTTCGTGTTCCATATCCATAACTAAAGATAGAGACCAACTTAGAACAGAAAATAAATCTACTTACTCATAAAGAAAACAAGCACACACGAGGATATTCACCCCACGCTATTGCTCCCTGGCAACGGCGCCAGAAAAAGGTCTTGATAACCCACAAGTATAGGGGATCAATTGTAGCCTTTCTCGATAAGTTAGAGTGTCGAACCCAACAAGGAGATAAAGGTAGGACAAATATTCCCTCAAGTTCTATCGACCACCGATACAACTCTACGCACACTTTACGTTCGCTTTACCTAGAACAAGTATGAAACTAGAAGTACTTTGTAGGAGTGATAGGATAGGCTTGCAAGAAAGTAAAGAACACGTAAATAAAACTAGGGTCTGGTTAGAAAAAGAAACAAATACGAGTGTCTAACGAGTGTGGAAAAGTGGTGGTAGGAGTTGCGGAATTGTCCCTAAGCAATTGACTACGTTACTAGATCGATAGCAAGTATTATGTGGGAGAGGCCTCTGCTAGCATGTCATCCCTTACTTGGAATTCTATGCACTTATGATTGGAACTATTAGCAAGCGTACGCAACTACTAACGTTCATTAAGGTAAAACCCAACCATAGAAATAAGATATATTGGCCCCCCTTCAATCCCATATGCATCAATTTCTATGCTAGGTTTGAAGCTTCTATCACTCTAGCCTGCCAATACATAGTCCTATCAACATACAACTAACCCTATGGTGTGATCCACGCACGCGATCATATGATGGGCACCGAAGGACACCACCATAACCACAAGCAAATTAAACCAATCATAGCAATTCATCAATCACCGATAGGACAATGATAATCTACTCATACATCATAGGATAGCAACACATCATTGGATAATAATATGTAGCATAAAGCACCATGTTCAAGTAGAGGGTACAACGGGTTGCGGGAGAGTGAACCGCTGAATATAGATGGAGGAAGATGATGGAGATGTTGGTGAAGATGACGGAGGTGTTGGTGTAGATCGTCGTCACACGATGATGTCCCGAGCGGCGTTTCGGCGCCGCCGGGAGAGAGGGGGGAGAGAGCCCCCCTCCTTCTTATTCTTCCTTGACTTCCTCCCTAGATGGGAGAAGGGTTTCCCCTCAGGTCCATGGTCTCCATGGCGGCGGAGGGGCGAGAGCCCCTCTGAGATTGGATCTCTCTCTCTTTGTGTCTTTCTGTTTCTGCGCTCCCAGATTCTGCATTTCACCGTTTCTTAAATTTCCGGAGATCCATAACTCCGATTGGGCTTAAATTTTAACACGGTTTTCTTCCGGATATTATCTTTCTTGCAGCAAAATAAGGGCTCCAACCGCCATAAGGAATGGCCACAAGCCTGCCTGGCGCGGGCTCACCCCCTGGCCGCGGCGACAGGGCTTGTGGGCAGCCTCGCGTTGATTCTTCTTCCCAAAAATCATAAATATTCCAAAAAAATCCCCGTAAGTTTTTACTACGTTTGGACTTCGTTCGGTATGGATATTCTGCGAAACAAAAAACATGCAACAAACAGGAATTGGCACTGGGCACTGGATCAATATGTTAGTCCCAAAAATAGTATAAAAAGTTGCCAAAAGTATATGAAAGTTGTAGAATATTGGCATGAAACAATCAAAAATTATAGATACAACGGAGACGTATCAAGACGCAATCATATGGTTGACATCGTACTTAGCAAGCGTTTTACGGAAAGCACCATGAATGAAATGTGAACCACCGTCGGTCATTAGATATCTAGGGACTCCAAATCTAGGGAAAATAACTTCTTTAAGCATCCTTATAGAGGTGTTGTGATGAGCACTACTAGTGGGGATAGCTTCTACCCACTTAGTGACGTAATCAACAGCAACTAGGATATGAGTATACCCATTGGATTTTGGAAAAGGCCCAATATAATCAAAGCCCCAGACATAATATGGTTCAATGACAAGTGAATAATTCATAGGCATTTCCTGACGTTTACCGATATTACCTATTCTTTGACATTCGTCACAAGACAAGACAAACTTACGGACATCCTTGAAGAGAGTGGGCCAATAGAAACCTGATTGCAATACCTTGTGTGCAGTTCTATCTCCCGCATGGTGTCCTCCGTAGGCCTTGGAGTGACACTTGTGTAGGATCTGTCCCTGTTCATGTTCAGGTACACAATGTCTAATAACACCATCTACTCCTTCCTTATAAAGGTGAGGATCATCCCAAAAGTAATGTCTCAAGTCAATGAAGAACTTCTTCTTTTGCTGGTATGTGAAACTAGGTGGTATATATTTGGCAATGATATAGTTGGCATAATCAGCATACCACGGTGCAGTACGCGAAGTATTGATGACATTCAATTGCTCATCAGGAAAGCTATCATCAATAGGTTGTGGGTCATCAAGAACATTCTCCAACCTAGACAAGTTATCTGCTACGGGGTTATCAGCACCCTTCCTGTCGACAACGTGCAAATCAAATTCTTGTAGCAAGAGAACCCATCTCATAAGTTTAGGTTTAGCGTCTTTCTTCTCCATTAGGTACTTAATAGCAGCATGATCAATGTGAATAGTGACTTTGGAATCAACTATGTAAGATCTAAACTTTTCACATGCAAACACGACTGCTAAAAATTCTTTTTCCATAGTAGCTTGTGGCCTCCTACTGGCCCCCTCCGGTACTTCTTCGGCCCAATATTTTTTATAAATCCCAAAAAAAATCCTCATTGATTTTCACGGCGTTTGGAGTTGCGCAGAATAGGTATCTCCAACTTGCTCCTTTTTCAGGCCAGAATTCCATCCGCCGGCATTCTCCCTCTTCATGTAAACCTTGCAAAATAAGAGAGAAACAACATAAGTATTGTACCGTGAAGCATAATAACAGCCCAAAAAGCGATAAATATCAACATGAAAGTGTTGGGAAACGTCGCATGGGAAACAAAAATTTTCCTACGCGCACGAAGACCTATCATGGTGATGTCCATCTACGAGAGGCGATGAGTGATCTACGTACCCTTGTAGATCGTACAGCAGAAGCGTTAGTGAATGCGGTTGATGTAGTGGAACGTCCTCACGTCCCTCGATCTGCCCCGCGAACAATCCCGCGATCAGTCCCACGATCTAGTACCGAACGGACGGCGCCTCCGCGTTCCGCACACGTACAGCTCGACGATGATCTCGGCCTTCTTGATCCAGCAAGAGAGACGAAGATGTAGAAGAGTTCTCCGGCAGCGTGACGGCGCACCGAAGGTTGGTGATGACCTTGTCTCAGCAGGGCTCTGCCCGAGCTCCGCAGAAACGCGATCTAGAGGAAAAACCGTGGAGGTATGTGGTCGGGCTGCCGTGGAAAAGTCGTCTCAAATCAGCCCTAAAACCTCCGTATATATAGGTCGGAGGGAGGGGACCTTGCCTTGGGGCTCAAGGAGCCCCAAGGGGGTCGGTCGAGTCCAAGGGGGGAGGACTCCCCCCCCAAACCGAGTTGGACTTGGTTTGGTGGGAGGGAGTCCTTCTTCCTTCCCACCTCCTCCTTTTTTTTCTTTTCTTTTCTCTTGATTTTCTCTTCTTGGCGCATAGAGCCCTTTTGGGCTGTCCCACCAGCCCACTAAGGGCTGGTGTGCCACTCTCAAGGCCTATGGGCTTCCCCGGGGTGGGTTGCCCCCCCCCCCCCCGGTGAACTTCCGGAACCCATTCGTCATTCCCGGTACATTCCCGGTAACTCTGAAAACCATCCGGTAATCAAATAAGGTCATCCTATATATCAATCTTCGTTTTCGGACTATTCCGGAAACCCTCGTGACGTCTGTGATCTCATCCGGGACTAACAACATTTGGTAACCAACCATATAACTCAAATACGCATAAAACAACGTCGAACCTTAAGTGTGCAGACCCTGCGGGTTCGAGAACTATCTAGACATGACCCGAGAGACTCCTCGGTCAATATCCAACAGCGGGACCTGGATGCCCATATTGGATCCTACATACTCTACGAAGATCTTATCGTTTGAACCTCAGTGCCAAGGATTCATATAATCCCGTATGTCATTCCCTTTGTCCTTCGGTATGTTACTTGCCCGAGATTCGATCGTCAGCATCCGCATACCTATTTCAATCTCGTTTACCGGCAAGTCTCTTTACTCGTTCCGTAATACAAGATCCCGCAACTTACACTAAGTTACATTGCTTGCAAGGCTTGTGTGTGATGTTGTATTACCGAGTGGGCCCCGAGATACCTCTCCGTCACACGGAGTGACAAATCCCAGTCTTGATCCATACTAACTCAACTAACACCTTCGCAGATACCTGTAGAGCATCTTTATAGTCACCCAGTTACGTTGCGACGTTTGATGCACACAAAGTATTCCTCCGGTGTGAGTGAGTTATATGATCTCATGGTCATAGAAATAAATACTTGACACGCAGAAAACAGTAGCAACAAAATGACACGATCAACATGCTACGTCTATTAGTTTGGGTCTAGTCCATTACGTGATTCTCCTAATGACGTGATCCAGTTATCAAGCAACAACATCTTGTTCATAATCAGAAGACACTGACTATCTTTGATCAACTGGCTAGCCAACTAGAGGCTTGCTAGGGACGGTGTTTTGTCTATGTATCCACACATGTAAATGAGTCTTCATTTAATACAATTATAGCATGGATAATAAACGATTATCTTGATATAGGAATTGTAATAATAACTATATTTATTATTGCCTCTAGGGCATAATTCCAACAGTCTCCCACTTGCACTAGAGTCAATAATCTAGCCCTCACATCATCATGTGAATTACATTGTAATAAATCTAACACCCATACAGTTCTGGTGTTGATCATGCTTTGGCCGTGGAAGAGGTTTAGTCAGCGGGTCTGCTACATTCAGATCCGTGTGCACTTTGCATATATTTACGTCCTCTCCCTCGACGTAGTCGCGGATGAGGTTGAAGCGTCGTTTGATGTGTCTGGTCTTCTTGTGAAACCGTGGTTCCTTTGCTAAGGCAATGGCACCCGTGTTGTCATAGAACAAGGTTATTGGATTCAGTGCGCTTGGCACCACTCCAAGATCCGTCATGAACTGCTTCATCCAGACACCCTCTTTAGCTGCCTCCAAGGCAGCCATGTACTCCGCTTCACATGTAGAATCTGCTACGACGCTTTTGCTTGGAACTGCACCAGCTTACCGCACCCCCATTAAGAATAAATACGTATCCGGTTTGCGACTTAGAGTCGTCCGGATCTGTGTCAAAGCTTGCATCGACGTAACCTTTTACGGCGAGCTCTTCGTCACCTCCATACACGAGAAACATCTCCTTAGTCCTTTTCAGGTACTTCAGGATATTCTTGACCGCTGTCCAGTGATCCACTCCTGGATTACTCTGGAACCTACCTGCCATACTTATGGCCAGGCTAACATCCGGTCTGGTGCACAACATTGCATACATGATAGAACCTATGGCTGAAGCATAGGGGACAGAGCGCATATGCTCTCTATCTTCATCAGTTGCTGGGCACTGAGTCTTACTCAATCTCGTACCTTGTAGAACTGGCAAGAACCCTTTCTTGGACTGTTCCATTTTGAACCTCTTCAAAACTTTATCAAGGTATGTGCTTTGTGAAAGTCCTATCAGGCGTTTTGATCTATCCCTATAGATCTTAATGCCTAGAATGTAAGCAGCTTCTCCTAGGTCCTTCATAGAGAAACTTTTATTCAAGTAACCCTTTATGCTCTCCAAAAACTCTACGTTATTTCCAATCAGTAATATGTCATCCACATATAATATTAGAAACGCCACAGAGCTCCCACTCACTTTCTTGTAAATACAAGATTCTCCAACCACTTGTATAAACCCAAATGCTTTGATCACCTCATCAAAACGTTTGTTCCAACTCCGAGATGCTTGCACCAGTCCATAAATGGATCGCTGGAGCTTGCACACCTTGTTAGCATTCTTAGGATCGACAAAACCTTCGGGTTGTATCATATACAACTCTTCCTTAAGGAAACCGTTAAGGAACGCCGTTTTGACATCCATCTACCAGATTTCATAATCGAAAAATGCAGCTATTGCTAACATGATTCTGACGGACTTAAGCATCGCTACGGGTGAGAATGTCTCATCGTAGTCAACTCCTTGAATTTGTGAAAAACCCTTTGCCACAAGTTGAGCTTTATAAACGGTCACATTGCCGTCAGCGTCCGTCTTCCTCTTAAAGATCCATTTGTTCTGAATAGCCTTGCGGCCCTCAGGTAGTACCTCCAAAGTCCACACTTTGTTCTCATACATGGATCCTATCTCGGACTTCATGGCTTCTAGCCATTTGTTGGAATCTGGGCCCACCATTGCTTCTTCATAATTTGCAGGTTCATTGTTGTCTAACAACATGATTGACAAGACGGGATTACCGTACCACTCTGGAGCAGCACATGGTCTCGTCGACCTACGTGGTTCGACAGAAACTTGAACTGGAGTTTCATGATCATCATCATTAACTTCTTCCTCAACCGGTGTTGCAACGACAGAGGTTTCCCCTTGCCCTGCGCCACCATCCAGAGGGATGAGAGGTTCGACAACCTCATCAAGTTCTATCTTCCTCCCACTCAATTCTCTCGAGAGAAACTCCTTCTCGAGAAAAGCTCCATTTTTAGTAACAAACACTTTGCCCTCGGATTTGAGATAGAAGGTGTACCCAACTGTCTCTTTTGGGTAACCTATGAAGACGCACTTTTCCGCTTTGGGTTCCAGCTTTTCAGGCTGAAGCTTTTTGACATAAGCATCACATCCCCAAACTTTAAGAAACGACAACTTTGGCCTTTTGCCATACCACAGTTCGTATGGTGTCGTCTCAACGGATTTTGATGGTGCCCTATTTAAAGTGAATGCAGTTGTTTCTAATGCATAGCCCCAAAATGATAACGGCATATCAGTAAGAGACATCATAGATCGCACCATCTCTAATAGAGTACGATTACGACGTTCGGACACACCATTACGCTGTGGTGTTCCAGGCGGTGTTAACTGTGAAACAATTCCAAATTGTCTTAAGTGAGCACCAAACTCGAAACTCAGATATTCACCCCCACGATCAGACTGTAGGAACTTGATCTTCTTGTTACGATGATTTTCCACTTCACTCTGAAATTGCTTGAACTTTTGAAATGTTTCAGACTTGTGCTTCATCAAGTAGACATAACCATATCTACTCAAATCGTCAGTGAAGGTGAGAAAATAATGATATCCGCCGCGTGCCTCCACGCTCATCGGACCACATACATCGGTATGTATGATTTCCAACAAGTCACTTGCACGCTCCATTGTTCCGGAGAACGGAGTCTTAGTCATCTTGCCCATGAGGCATGGTTCGCACGTGTCAAGTGAATCCAAAAGTCCATCAACATGGAGTTTCTTCATGCGCTTTACACCAATGTGATCTAAGCGGCAGTGCCACAAAAATATGGCGTTATCATTGTTTACTCTAACTCTTTTGGTCTCAATCTTATGTATATGCGTATCGCTATCAAGATTCAATATGAACAATCCTCTCACATTTGGTGCATGACCATAAAAGATGTTACTCATAGAAATAGAACAACCATTATTCTCTGACTTAAAAGAGTAACCGTCTCGCAATAAACAAGATCCACATATAATGTTCATGCTCAACGCAGGCACTAAATAACAATGATTTAAGTTCATCACTAATCCCGACGGTAGCTGAAGTGACACTGTGCCGACGGCGATTGCATCAACCTTGGAACCATTTCCTACGCGCATCGTCACTTCATCTTTCGCCAGCCTTCGTCTATTCCGCAGTTCCTGTTTCGAGTTGCAAATATGAGCAACAGAACCGGTATCGAATACCCAGGCACTACTACGAGAGCCGGTTAAGTACACATCAATAACATGTATATCAAATATACCTGAGTTTTCTTTGGCCGCCTTCTTATCTGCCAGATACTTGGGGCAATTGCGCTTCCAGTGACCCATACCCTTGCAATAGTAACACTCTGTTTCAGGCTTAGGTCCAGCTTTGGGTTTCTTCGGCGGATTGGCAACAGGCTTGCCGCTCTTCTTCGAATTACCCTTCTTGCCTTTGCCGTTTCTCTTGAAACTAGTGGTCTTATTCACCATCAACACTTGATGCTCTTTACGGAGTTCAGACTCTGCGACTTTCAGCATCGCAAACAACTCGCCGGGAGACTTGTTCATCCCTTGCAATTTGTAGTTCAACACAAAGCCTTTATAGCTTGGCGGCAGTGATTGAAGGATTCTGTCAGTGATAGCCTCTTGCGGGAGTTCAATCCCCAGCTCAGCTAGACGGTTTGAGTACTCAGACATTTTGAGCACATGTTCACTGACAGACGAGTTTTCCTCCATCTTGCAAGCATAGAATTTATCGGAGGTCTCATACCTCTCGATCCGGGCGTTCTTCTGAAAGATAAACTTCAATTCTTGGAACATCTCAAATGCTCCATGACGCTCAAAGCGACGTTGAAGTCCCGGTTCTAAGCCATACAAGACTGCACATTGAACTATTGAGTAGTCCTCCTTACGTGCTAACCAAGCGTTCTTAACATCCTGATCAGCCGTAGCGGGTGGTTCATCTCCTAGCGCAGCATTAAGGACATAGTCCTTCTTCCCAACTTGTAAGATTAGCTTAAGATTACGAGCCCAGTCTACAAAGTTTCTTCCATCATCTTTCAACTTAGCTTTCTCTAGGAACGTATTAAAATTCAGGATGACTGTCGCGTGAGCCATGATCTACAACACAAATATATTCAAGGTGGACTTAGACTATGTTCAAGATAGTTAGAGTTCAACTTAATCAAATTATTTGCTAAACTCCCACTCAAAAAGTACATCTCTCTAGTCATTTGAGTGGTTCATGATCCACCTACACTATCTCAAGTCCGATCATCACGTGAGTTGAGAATAGTTTCAGTAGTAAGCATCCCTATGCTAATCACATCATCTATATGATTCATGATCGACCTTTCGGTCTCATGTGTTCCGAGGCCATGTCTGCACATGCTAGGCTCGTCAAGCTTAACCCGAGTGTTCCGCGTGCGCAACTGTTTTGCACCCGTTGTATGTGAACGTTGAGTCTATCACACCCGATCATCACGTGGTGTCTCGAAACGACGAACTGTAGCAACGGTGCACAGTCGGGGAGAACACAATTTCGTCTTGAAATTTTAGTGAGAGATCACCTCATAATGCTACCGTCGTTCTAAGCAAAATAAGGTGCATAAGAGGATTAACATCACATGCAATTCATAAGTGACATGATATGGCCATCATCACGTGCTTCTTGATCTCCATCACCAAAGCACCGGCACGATCTTCTTGTCACCGGCGCCACACCATGATCATCAATCAACGTGTTGCCATCGGGGTTGTCGTGCTACTCATGCTATTACTACTAAAGCTACATCCTAGCAAAATAGTAAACGCATCTGCAAGCACAAACGTTAGTATAATGACAACCCTATGGCTCCTGCCGGTTGCCGTACCATCGACGTGCAAGTCGATATTTTCTATTACAACATGATCATCTCATACATCCAATATATCACATCACATCGTTGGCCATATCACATCACAAGCATACCCTGCAAAAACAAGTTAGACGTCCTCTAATTTTGTTGTTGCATGTTTTACGTGGTGACCATGGGTATCTAGTAGGATCGCATCTTACTTACGCAAACACCACAACGGAGATATATGAGTTGCTATTTAACCTCATCCAAGGACCTCCTCGGTCAAATCCGATTCAACTAAAGTTGGAGAAACCGACACTTGCCAGTCATCTTTGAGCAACGGAGTTACTCGTAACGATGAAACCAGTCTCTCGTATGCGTACGAGTAATGTCGGTCCAAGCCGCTTCAATCCAACAATACCGCGGAATCAAGAAAAGACTAAGGAGGGCAAAAAAACGCACATCACCGCCCACAAAAACTTTTGTGTTCTACTCGAGAAGACATCTACGCATGAACCTAGCTCATGATGCCACTGTTGGGAAACGTCGCATGGGAAACAAAAATTTTCCTACGTCCACGAAGACCTATCATGGTGATGTCCATCTACGAGAGGGGATGAGTGATCTACGTACCCTTGTAGATCGTACAGCAGAAGCGTTAGTGAACGCGGTTGATGTAGTGGAACGTCCTCACGTCCCTCAATCCGCCACACGAACAATCCCGCGACCAGTCCCACGATCTAGTACCGAACGGACGGCACCTCCGCGTTCAGCACACGTACTGCTCGACGATGATCTCGGCCTTCTTGATCCAGCAAGAGAGACGGAGAGGTAGAAGAGTTCTCCGGCAGCGTGACAGCGCTCCAAAGGTTGGTGATGACCTTGTCTCAGCAGGGCTCCGCCCGAGCTCCGCAGAAACGCGATCTAGAGGAAAAACCGTGGAGGTATGTGGTCGGGCTGCCGTGGAAAAGTCGTCTCAAATCAGCCCTAAAACCTCCGTATATATAGGTGGGAGGGAGGGGACCTTGCCTTGGGGCTCAAGGAGCCCCAAGGGGGTCGGCCGAGTCCAAGGGGGGAGGACTCCCCCCCCAAACCGAGTTGGACTTGGTTTGGTGGGAGGGAGTCCTTCCTTCCCACCTCCTCCTTTTTTTTTCTTTTTTCTTGATTTTCTCTTCTTGGCGCATAGAGCCCTTTTGGGCTGTCCCACCAGCCCACTAAGGGCTGGTGTGCCACCCTCAAGGCCTATGGGCTTCCCCGGGGTGGGTTGCCCCCCCCCCCCGGTGAACTTCCGGAACCCATTCGTCATTCCCGGTAACTCCGAAAACCTTCCGGTAATCAAATGAGGTCATACTATATATCAATCTTCGTTTCCGGACTATTCCGGAAACCCTCGTGACGTCCGTGATCTCATCCGGGACTCCGAACAACATTCGGTAACCAACCATATAACTCAAATACGCATAAAACAACGTCGAACCTTAAGTGTGCAGACCCTGCGGGTTCGAGGACTATGTAGACATGACCCGAGAGACTCCTCGGTCAATATCCAACAACGGGACCTAGATGCCCATATTGGATCGTACATACTCTACGAAGATCTTATCGTTTGAACCTCAGTGCCAAGGATTCATATAATCCCGTATGTCATTCCCTTTGTCCTTCGGTATGTTACTTGCCCGAGATTCGATCGTCAGCATCCGCATACCTATTTCAATCTCGTTTACCGGCAAGTCTCTTTACTCGTTCCGTAATACAAGATCCCGCAACTTACACTAAGTTACATTGCTTGCAAGGCTTGTGTGTGATGTTGTATTACCGAGTGGGCCCCAAGATACCTCTCCGTCACACGGAGTGAAAAATCCCAGGCTTGATCCATACTAACTCAACTAACACCTTCGGAGATACCTGTAGAGCATCTTTATAGTCACCCAGTTACGTTGCGACGTTTGATACACACAAAGTATTCCTCCGGTGTTAGTGAGTTATATGATCTCATGGTCATAGGAATAAATACTTGACACGCAGAAAACAGTAGCAACAAAATGACACGATCAACATGCTACGTCTATTAGTTTGGGTCTAGTCCATCACGTGATTCTCCTAATGACGTGATCCAGTTATCAAGAAACAACATCTTGTTCATAATCAGAAGACACTGACTATCTTTGATCAACTGGCTAGCCAACTAGAGGCTTGCTAGGGACGGTGTTTTGTCTATGTATCCACACATGTAAATGAGTCTTCATTCAATACAATTATAGCATGGATAATAAACGATTATCTTGATACAGGAATTATAATAATAACTATATTTATTATTGCCTCTAGGGCATAATTCCAACAGAAAGCATGATGCAAAATGGACGTATCAGGCATTACGTCCATAAGAAAGTAGACTGACTCCTGCCTGCATCTACTACTATTACTCCACTCGTCGATTGTTATCCAACATGCATGTAGAGTATTAAGTAAAAAATGTAATGCTTGGAGAACAATGACATGATGTAGACAAAATAAATCCAACTAATATGAATCCACCCCATCGTTTTATCCTTCGTGGCAGCAATACAATATGTGGCATGTCCCTTTCTGTCACTCGGATTGAGCACCCCAAGATTGAACCCACTACAATGCACCCCTCTCAATGAAAGTAGATCAATGTAGTTGGCCCCAAAGCAATAGATAGGAGAGAATTACAATGCTATCATAATCATGCATATAATAATTGAGAGAAGACTCAAATATATTTCATAAATAATTTGAACATAAACCCACAATTCATCGGATCCCAACAAACGCACCGCACCAAGTGATTACATAAGATAGATCACTACAAGAATCACGGTAATCATGGCAATGAAGAACCTAGAGAGAGATAGTCATCTAGGTACTAACTACGGACCTGTATGTATGTGGTAAACTCCTCACACATCACCCTGGGAGGAGCAAGGTTGATGTAGAGTCCCTTCGTGATCGATCCCCCTCTGGCAAGGCACCAGAACAGGGCGACAAATTGGCACACGGCAGAACACAGACTTGTGGCGGCAGAAAAAGTGTTTCGGGAGGATCCCTAGGGTTTTGGGGATAATTGAGAATCTATAGGACAGAGAGGGCCACCGGAGGCCAAGGAAGGTGGCCCCAAGCCATTAGGACGCGACCACCCCCATGGTCGTGCCCTGTTGGCTTGGCCCAACCCCGTGGGGC
The DNA here is from genome assembly GCF_904849725.1 of Hordeum vulgare subsp. vulgare. NCBI lineage: Eukaryota > Viridiplantae > Streptophyta > Magnoliopsida > Poales > Poaceae > Hordeum > Hordeum vulgare. The sequence continues at coordinate 390,902,221 of NC_058522.1, forward strand.
CTTCGTTCTCATTCCGAAGCTTGTAAGTCCTTATTTTTTCCAGAAAAAATTATCAAAAAGTTTTGGTGTATTTGGACTTTTTTGGTACAATATTCCTTAAAAGTCAAAAACATGTAGAAAACATCAGCTGACACTTGCCACTAGTGAGGGAGTTCTGGATTAAGGGGTCTTCGGGCGGTCGGGTTATCCCTGATGGGCCAACCATATGGGCTGCATCATTGAAGATCAGATTTAGTGACGACTTCACAATCAAGATTGAAAGCTCCGAAGACTAGACGTGCACTCCAAGTCAAGAGGACCAGTTCGGCCCATCTATCCGTGGCTAAGGTTGGTAACATGTAACCCTAGGAGCCCTCATGTCTATATAAACGAGAGGTTCTTATGCATATACGCAAATTATCTCATCTAGGGTTATCTCATACGATCTCGAGTAGATCAACTCTGTAATCATTGTTCCACATCAATACAATCAAGCATGACATAGGGTTTTTCCACCTCAGGAAGGCCTGAACCTGGGTAAATAATGTCTCCCCCACTCTCCTGCAACCCATCGAGCCAAGGTCCACTGTTCGGGGCCCCCTATCCGAGATCTGCTGGTTTAGACGCCGACATTGGCGCTTTCATTGAGAGTTACGCAATTGGGTCACAAGAAGGATCATTGAGAGTTACGCAGTTGGATCACAAGATCGATCATCAACGTGGGAATCTTCGCCCCCAGACAGGTCCTCGCGCTTGGCAGCGTCATGCGGTGCGCGGACTCAATCGGCCTTCATGGCCATATCAAAGGTTTCGTCCCCCATCAGCATAAAAAGGTCGGAGATTTCGAATTCTCCACCCACTCCTGAGGCAATCTGTTCCCTGCTGAGATCACGACCTCACTCAATGAAACTCAAAATACCGAAGCCTTGACTCAGGGTCTCTTGTCCAACCACGATCCTGGTCCCCTCTTCATCAAAAGTTCAGTCTTGAGCTTGGACGCAACCACCAAGCCTATACGACGGCGAACATCCTGTGCCGAACTTGCATCCCTTGCGGGAGCCACGGAGGTCAACTCCAAAAATCTTGAAAGGATTGACCAGGACAACATCTCAATGTTAAACGGGACGCTCGACCAGATTCGATCGCTTCAATTCTCAGATAACCGGAGCCCGACTAGTGCAAAAATTGGCTCCGAGGTGGATTATAAGGACTTTTAAGGCCCACCCACGACCCACATGGTTGCCACCATCGAGGATTTAACCGGCGTGTTGGATTACGCCTCCGAGGAGCTCGAGGACATGGATGACGAGGCCAATTACCCCACCCCCGTGAATACTGGGCGGTGTCCACCTACGATGTTTATATGGTAGACACGCCTCGTGACACAACCGATGTCACACCCAAGCAAAACGACGACATGTCCGCTGGGGAGCCCTCAAAGCACCGAAAGTCACGTAAGCATGCTGAGAAAAATAAGGGAAGGGGCTCCACACAAGCTACACGGGAAAATATAACCCGAGAGGACCAGGCAACCCCGAAGCTCCCGAGTAGTAACCGGAGGAACCACACAACGATGATCCCGATGAACCCAATAGTTCGGACGAGGACGACTACCTCCCCCCCCCATCGACGACGAAGACGGCTTCGAGGCCGATGACCTCGTAATCCCTGAGGACCCTAAAGGCTAGGCACAGTTCTGGCAGCAGCTTATAGCTACCGCTCAGAGCTTAAAAGCAAAGTAACGGCAACTCGAGGCCGAACAAGACACCATCAACAACACGTGGACTAAAATTCTAGCTATTGAGGAAGGATACAACACCGAGTGGTCGGATCAAAAGAAAAGCTACCCACGCTGATGCATGCTCCCTTAGTTCGACGACGAGGCACGAGAGCACATATCCCCTAGGCGCACGGACTATGACTAGCCTGGCCGCCCTCCTTGAGGGCGCGACATAGCGGCCGGAGAGACCGAGTACAGACCCGATCCTCCCTGCAGAAAACGCAAAGAACATGTACACTCTAGGGACGGACATGACCGACGACCAGGTCGCGACAGATCCATCTACGGATCGAGGAGGTACTCCCCCACTCGATGGGACAAAGAACCACCTCGGGTCGCTTACAAAAACAATGGTCGGGAACCGTACCGGGCTTAGCCCGAAGCCGATCTCGAGCACAACATAGCCCGGATCAGAGGCGCCGCTCACCCATTGTGTTTCACCGATGAGGTCATGCAGCACCAATTCTCGGAAGGGTTTAAACCATGAACATAGAAAGATACTACAGGACTACATACCCCACCGTGTGGATAGTAGACTTCCTTCTCCACATCCATATGGCTAGGGGAGACGATGTCCATGCCATTAAAAACTTGCCCCTAAATCTCAAAGGGCCGGCACGACATTGGTTAAGTAGCCTACCCGAAGACTCCATTGGGGGCTAGGAAGATCTCGAAGAGGCTTTCCTGTCTAACTTTCACGGAACCTATGTTCGGCTGCCAGATTCATCTGACCCGAGCAACGTAGTTCAAAAGGCGGGCGAATCGGACAGAGAATTCTGGAACCGGTTCCTAACCAAGAAGAATCAAATCGTGGACTGCCCAGATGCCGAGGCAATAGCCTCTTTTAGGAACAACATCCGGGACGTATGGCTTGCCCGACAGCTCGGCCAGGACAGGCTGAGAACAATGTATGCTCCTACTTCCCTCATGACCCATTTTTGCACGGGCGAGGATAATTGGCTAGTTCGGCGCAGCCACAACACGGATGATACCGAAACCTCTCAAGTTCGGGATGGAAATGGCAAGCCAAGGAAAAAACAAGAACAACTGCCGCCACCGTAATAGTGATGCCGATGACACAACAGTAAATGCCAGATTCCGCACCTTAAAACCTCGATAGTGGAAGAAACCCTTTATAGGGAACAAGGGCGGACCAACTCCATGGGATAAAATCATGGAATGGTCCTGCCAGATCCATGGCACCCAAGAGAAGTCGGACACTCACACAAACCATAACTGTTGGGTATCCAAACAGGCCGACAAGCTGGCTGCCGACGAACAAAACATGGGCCCACGAAGTGAACACGACGAGGAGCCCGTGGCCCAAACAATGGGGGCCAAAAACAACTCCCTCCAGAGGTCAAATCCCTGAACATGATCTATGTTACTCATATACCAAAAAAGGAGAAGAAGCAAGCCCTTCGGGAGGTATATGCCGCAGAATCGGTAGCCCCAAAATATAATCCATTGTCAGCTTGCCCGGTTGCATTCAACTACAGGGATCATCCGACCATCATCTGTCATGGAGGGTCAGCTGCCCTTGTCTTTGATCCCATTGTAGATGGTTACCACCTCACCAGAGTCCTTCTGGACTGAGGAAGTAGCCTTAATCTGATTTACTCAGATACGGTAAAAAACATGGGCATAGACCCTTCCGAATCAAACCAAGCCACACTACCTTTAAAGGAGTGATCCCACACGTCGAAGCCCGTTGCTCTGGTACGATAACCCAGGAGGTTGTGTTCGTCTCACCAGACAACTTCCGCAGCAAATACTTGATCTTCGACATCGTCCCCTTTCGCAGCGTATACCACTTACTGCTCGACCGCACAACTTTCGCCCGCTTCAATGTTGTGCCCCACTACGCCTATATGAAGCTCAAAATGCCCGGACCCAGGGGAGTTATCACTGTCAACGGCAATACTGAGTGCTCTCTCCAGACCGAGGAACACACGGCCGCACTGGCAGCTGAATGCCAACATGGCATCGAAACATCAAGCCATAGGCCGGCAATCAAGGCGCGGAAGGAAGGAAAGCAAGCCCGAGCTCAGTTAGATCTACCGGAGACCTCTTCGGATCAGAGTAAATAGGGATATGCCTCCCACGGTATGTCTTGACCACCTTCAAGGTATGTCCCGCATAGACACAATTTCATTCTTAAAATTCCATGGGCATCCATGGGAGCCAACAACCAGGGATAATGTGCTCGGCTCAACCGAGCAACGGTCCAAACATCTCTACGGACAAAAGTGGGGTATCATGAATACTTCTGCAAAGCGTCCATCTCCTGTGCGTCATCAGCAATTTCTCAAGACTGTTTATTCAAGGTCCGCCTCCTGACAGCAACTTCCTTTAAAGGATAGTACCCCTTGTTGGGGAACGTTGCATGGGAAACAAAAAATTTCTTACGCGCACGAAGACCTATCATGGTGATGTCCATCTACGAGAGGGGATTTCTGATCTACGTACCCTTGTAGATCGCACAGCAAGAAACGTTAAGAAATGCGGTTGATGTAGTGGAACGTCCTCACGTCCCTCGATCCGCCCCACGAACCATCCCACAAACCGTCCCGCGATCCGTCCCACGATCCGCTCCGATCTAGTGCCGAACGGACGGCACCTCCGCATTCAGCACACGTACAGCTCGACGATGATCTCGGCCTTCTTGATCCAGCAAGAGAGACGGAGAGGTAGATGAGTTCTCCCGTAGTGTGACGGCGCTCTGGAGGTTGGTGGTGATCTATCTCAGCAGGGCTCCGCCCGAGCTCCGTAGAAATACGATCTAGAGGAAAAACCGTGGAGGTATGTGGTCGGGCTACCGTGGCAAAGTTGTCTCAAATCAGCCCTAATACCTCAGTATATATAGGAGGGAGGGGAGGGCCCTTGCCTTGAGGCTCAAGGAGCCCCAAGGGGGTCAGCTGAAGGGGGGGGGGGAGGAGGAATCCTCCTCCAATCCTAGTCCAACTAGGATTGGAAGGTGGAGTCCTTCCCTTCCTTCCAACTTCCCCTTTTTTTTCTTTCTCTTTGATTTTTCTTATCTCCTGCGCAGGGGCCTTCTTGGTCTTTCCCAAAAGCCCACTAAGGGCTGGTGTGGCACCCCTAAGGCCTATGGGCTTCCCCGGGGTGGGCTGCCCCCCGGTGAACATCGGGAACCCATTCGTCACTCCCCGTACATTCCCGGTAATGCCGAAAACTTTCCGGTAATCAAATGAGGTCATCCTATATATCAATCTTTGTCTCCGGAGCATTTCTGAAACCCTCGTGACGTCCGTGATCTCATCCGGGATTCCGAGCAACATTCGGTAACCAACCATATAACTCAAATAAGCATAAAACAACGGCAAAACTAAAGTGTGCAGACCCTGCGGGTTCAAGAACTATGTAGACATGACCCGAGGGACTCCTCGGTCAATATCCAATAGCGGGACCTGGATGCCCATATTGGATCCTACATATTCTACGAAGATCTTATCGTTTGAACCTCAGTGCCAAGGATTCATATAATCCCGTATGTCATTCCCTTTGTCCTTCGGTATGCTACTTGCCCGAGATTCGATCGTCAGTATCCGGATACCTATTTCAATCTCGTTTACCGGCAAGTCTCTTTACTCGTTTCGTAATACAAGATCCCGTAACATACACTAAGTCACATTGCTTGCAAGGCTTGTGTGTGATGTTGTATTACCGAGTGGGCCCCGAGATACCTCTCCGTCACACGGAGTGACAAATCCCAGGCTTGATCCATACTAACTCAATGGACACCCTCGGAGATACCTGTAGAGCATCTTTATAGTCACCCAGTTACGTTGTGAGGTTTGATACACACAAGGTATTCCTCCGGTGCCAGTGAGTTATATGATCTCATGGTCATAGGAATAAATAGTTGACACACGGAAAAACAGTAGCAACAAACTGACACGATCAACATGCTATGATCATTAGTTTGGGTCTAGTCCATCACATGATTATCCTAATGATGTGATCCTGTTATCAAGTGACAACGCTTGCCTATGGTCAGGAAACCTTGACCATCTTTGATCAACGAGCTTGTCAACTAGAGGCTTACTAGGGACAGTGTTTTGTCTATGTATCCACACAAGTATTGTGTTTCCAATCAATACAATTATAGCATGGATAATAAACGATTATCATGAACAAACAAATATAATAATAACTAATTTATTATTGCCTCTAGGGCATATTTCCAACACCCCTCATCTCTAAAAAGAGTAATAGAAATAGTACAGATGAAAAATAGGGCGGGTGTCAAGCCGCCCATGGAAGACCACTAGGAAAAAGTTGCTTTGAAAACTTGCATCTTAAGAAATGGTAATTACCGATAACAAGTGCCTTGGTGCCACGAGGTATAAAAATTCCTCTCACACATTATCTATACAACTTTTAACAGTATGTTTGTATGCACATGTTTCATACCCATCAGCATTGACAGGTCAAATCTATTTTTACAAATGCTAAAAGTGATATTGGTCAATACACCGGGGGCTTGGACGATAATGCCGCCCCGAGCACTACGCCGTTGCTATTTCTTAAGTGTGTGGCTTCTCGGGTTTTGCGCTATATGTATTGGTTTTGAAATATGTCTTGGGTCTATAGTTGGGTTGCCCTACTCGTGTGCTCACCTCCTTACGTTCCACTAGTTCGGCTAAGGGGTAAAGGGAGAACCACTGCGATTGTATTACCATCTAGTCTAGCTAAAAATACCTAAGTGGAGAAAGCCGAAAACTGACCGTCATAATAAGCAAGAGCTGGTCTGCAACCCGATCTCAAAAACTAAAACCATTGGAGGTTATTCCATGTTACACGGGGGTTTTGAAACTTTGCGGACCCTGTGGTAGCTATTGTGAAATTTGGCTTATCCGACTACCACAAAAAGGCTGGGGGCTCCGGACCAACCCTCGAATTAAAACTCCCAAAGGCTAAGTGAAATCGATAAAGCCGCATGTCTGATTGCCTCGTTTTCGTTGCAAACTACCACCTTCGGGCACCGACATATTGGGTAAGGGTAATAGTATGGACGATGAAACACCCCGAGTAGTCTCTACCTATGGGTTTAAGCCAAAGACTGGTAACTTTCAGATTAAAACAACCAAAAGATACGAGTCAAAATAAAACACAAGTGCATTCCATTCAAAGACCCACATCATAAATATAAATTGTTCTGAGACACATGATAGTACATTCACTCAAAGAGTACATCTTTTGATCATTGAGCTTCTATAACCCGAGCACCCTCTACCATGGAGGGAAAATACAGCTCGGGACTCTTGTGCTCCTTCCCAGCACGCGGAGGCACGGTTGCAACCGTAAGGGGCTTCACCCCCTTAAAATGCACCATGGTTCTCGCGAAGGCCATCCGAGCTCCTTCTATACATACGGAACGCTTCACGGCCTCGATCTGGGGCACGACATCGACCAACTTCTATACTAAGGCAAAGTAGTTGCTCGACAAGGGCTCGGTAGGCCACAATTGGACACAAAGATCCTTCATGGAAGGCTCCGCCATCCTATGCAACTCCATAAGCTGCTTCATCTGATAGCTCAGTCCGTGGTTGGGTTGGGATTATGAAATTGAGACCAGAAGAGTCTCCGCTCGACATCCCCGTCATGAGTCGCGTAGTGCTTGGCCGCATCCGCTGCACTCAGTGTGAGGTTGGCAAAGGCGCCTCAGGAACGCCATATCCATGTAAGAAAGGCAAATCTGTTTCCATCAAAGGCACATTGCAGTAAATACGGCTTACAATTAGCCACCAGCTTAGCTTCGCGCACCTCTTCCTCAAATAATCTCATGTCCACCCGCTCTGATTTCAGCTCGGTAGGCAGTTTTGAGTGTTCTCCTGGGACTTCTGCTCCAGGACCTCACACTTCGAGCTCGCCTCTTGTAGCTTCTGCTGAATCTCTGCCACCCTGGCCTCATGCTTGATACTATTGATGTTGAGGGCGCTAAGCTCGACACCTGCTTGTTCCGTTGCCACCTTGTGAGCAGCGACATCTTGCCTGGCCTTCTCTACTTCGGCCCTGAGCTTCTTGAGCTCTTGATCTTGGGCTGCTGACAAAATCAAAATAAAGGAGTCACAGGCTACGGCCAAGATGGTTCTTAAAAATTTCTACAGGACAATGAGAATTTTTGGGGCACGTATTACACCTCACCTTGCTTTTCGTTGAGTTGACTATTTATGCGGTCGAGCTCTTCGATGGAAACTTTGAGTTTCCGGTTCAGCTCGGCGATCTCAAGTGCACTGGCATCAGCAGTAGATGATCAGGCCTGCAAGGGAAAATTATGAATTAAAAGGATTTCAGATTATTTTTTATGCCTAGGAGTTATTTTGAGCCACGCAGAAGTTTTTAAAACTTACATATGGCTCAAGGCTATTATACCCATAAAGGCATATAAACCTTGTAAATAAACTTAAAACATTACATGGTTACCTTAAAGGCCACCAACAAGCCATTGAAGGCTCCGCTCAGTCCACTCTTAATGGACCGAATACTTTGCACAACCGCACCCATAAAGTTCATCGGTGATGGAGAAGTCGGCCAAGGCATCCTCCATCATGGAAGGCCACTCAGACGAAACCTGCTATGTTACGGGCGGTGCTGGAGGCGGCACTAAAGACACCGGAATGTCAGAGCTCCCTGAAGCTTTCTCCGGGCAAAGCTCGGAGGGAATTTGGTTCCCCCCTCCACTCGCGGGGAGTGAACCAACCTCGAGGGTCCCAGTGACCGAGGCATGAACCTCAGCCAGGATCTCCCACTCTTCGGTGGCCAGAGTATCAACATTAACTAGGACCTCCTGATCCTCGAAGGCGGGTGTATCGACTTTGTGCAGGACCTCCCGGTCCTTGGCATTCAATGTACCAACGTCATCCATAACCACCTCGTCTGTGGTCAGCGGGGCCGGTTGGGACATCACCTCGGCCGCCTCATCTCGGGCATGGGGAGGGGTATTGCGGGATGCATTCCAGAGAACTCCCCTTTGAGACTTGGTCCATTGGAAGGTCCCGAACAGGGCTGCGACAAGAACAACTCGTTTCCCATTATTAACAAACACTCGGTGTAGTTCTGCTAAAATAAAGGATTGGAACCCGTACCTTTGAACCATGGGGTTGACCCTTGAGGTTCTGCGAGGAGCCATCTCGAATGCACCGAGCTCCTCATCGGAATTTGCGCTAGCGTCGAGCAGGGAAACCTTGCTCTTGCAAGGTCTCTTCAAAGTCCAAGGAGGCCGCCCCTCCTCGGGCCCCTCTGGTGCCTCCCTCTTCCTCGTCTCGAGGGATTCCTCCTCCTCCTCATCTTCTGCATCTTCCCCCTCGTGGGGGGAAGAGGCATGGGTGTCCCCGGATTTGGTATCCGGAGGACCCCTCGAACGGAGACCCCCGCGGTGCTCCTTCTTCTTATTCTTTGGTGCCATGTACGGTGCCACTACCAGCATCAGGTTCAGAAATGCTGATCGGGGTTCCTAGGGCAAGGGGGCCAGGCAGTCTATGTTCTCTGCTTTGGCCAGTCAATCCTGTAGAGACGGTAGGAGGAATAGTAAGATCTTCAATAAAGTTAGAACTTTAAGTGGGCATAATAGCTCGAACATACCTCCAAAGGGGGGGGGTCTTGGCATCCAAGCCAGTGTCTTCACCCTCGGCCGACCACCCTTGTTGTGGCTTGAGAAGTATCCACCAGAGGTTTTCGTGAGTGGTGCCGTATAACTCCTGCACCACCGAGGGGTTGCTGGTCTTGTAGGCCCACATCGGGCTATCCCGACGCTGGCAGGGAAGAATGAAGAGATGTAGCATGACCTAGATTACGTGTGTTAGCTCGATGTTTGTCGCCACCATCTGCCTGATGCATTTGTGCAACAACTTCACATCTGGAGCCGATCCCCAGTCTAGGCCTTTCCTAACCCACAAGGTTAGCCTCACGTGGGGTCGAGATCTAAATGTGTCGGGCACTAGCCAACTGGTTTCTCGTGGCTCTATGATATGGAACCACTCCTTCTGCCAAATCTTGATGGTGTCGATCGAGGTACCCTTTGGCCACGCCACGCGACAAAGCTTGCTTACCACGGCCCCACCACAATCTGCGTGTTGACTGCTGACCTACTTTGGCTTGACGTTGAAAGTTTTAAGCCAAAGACCGAAGTGCGGATGAACCCGCACTAAGGCCTCGCAAATAGTGATGAAGGTGGATATATGGATGACATCATTCGGGGGAAGATCATGGAAATCGTACCCGTAGTAGAACATCAAGCCCCTGACGAAGGGGTGGAGCGGGAAGCTGAAAAGGACGTGGATGTCGCCTAGAGGGGGGGGGGGTGAATAGGCGCTTTAAAATAGTTAAGGTTTAGGCTTGAACAAATGCGGAATAAAACTAACGTTTAATATGTCAAGCACAAAACCTACAAACAACTAGGCTCACCTATGTGCACCAACAACTTATGCTAAGCAAGAAACAACTAAGTGATAGCAAGATATATTACAATAAACAATATGTCTATCACAAAGTAAAGTGCATAAGTAAAGGGTTCGGGTAAGAGATAACCGAGGCACGGGGAGACGATGATGTATCCCGAAGTTCACACCCTTGCGGATGCTAATCTCCGTTAGAGCGGTGTGGAGGCACAATGCTCCCCAAGATTCCACTAAGGCCACCGTAATCTCCTCACGCCCTCGCACAATGCAAGATGCCGTGATTCCACTAAGGGACCCTTGAGGGCCATCACCGAACCCGTACAAATGGCAACCCTTGGGGGCGGTCACCGAACCCGTACACGTGGCAACCCTTGGGGGCGGTTACCGGTACCCATACAAATTGCTCGGGGCAATCTCCACAACCTAATTGGAGACCCCGACGCTTCCCGGAGCTTCACACCACAATGATTGAGCTCCGAGACACCACCAAGCTTCTAGGACGCCAAAGCATCCACAAAGAACAATATCAAGGGTACTAAGTACCAAAGGTAGTAAGCTTCTCAACTTCTCTCTTCCACATATCACCGTGGAGAACTCAAACCGATGCAACTAATGCAATGGCAAGAACACACGAAGTGGTCAAGTCCCTCACACTCAAATCCCTCCACAACAACAAAAGCTATGGAGAAATATGAGAGGAAGAACAAGGAGCTCACAAAGAACTCCAAGATCAAGATCCAAGGGGTTCCCCTCACATAGAGGAGAAAGTGATTGGTGGAGATGTGGATCTAGATCTCCTCTCTCTTTTCCCTCAAGAACAAGCAAGAATCATTGGAGGGATTGAGAGTAAGCAAGCTCTAAGAATGTCAACAATGGAGGTAGAACAAGAGCTCAACGGATGGATAAGACCAAGGGGGAAGAAGACCCCCTTTATATAGTGGGGGAAGGAATCAGACCGTTACTCCCACTTTCTGCCCGAGCTCCAGCGGTACTACCGCTGGCTGCAGCGGTACTACCGCTGGCACTTGAGCGGTACTACCACTGGCACTCCAGCGGTACTACCGCTGGGCCCCTGTAGTGCAATGGCACTACCACCGCCAAGAAAGTCTTCGCAAAAAGGTCCGTCCACGAACAACCGCTAGGCATGCGGTACTAAGCTCCTGGAGCGGTACTACCGCTCACCAGGGGCGGTACTACCGCCAGCCAGCGGTACTACCGCTAGGGCCAGCGGTACTACCGCCAACTCTAGCAGTACTACCGCTAGGTCCAGCGGTACTACCGCCCGCCACTGAAACAGCCATAACTATCGCATACGAGCTCCGAATCGAGAAAACCCAAGCTTGTTGGATTCAGGACGACAAGGGCTATCCAAACAGAGAGTTATGAATATGTCAAAGATATAGAGATGTGAGTCCTCTATGAATGAAGAACCGGCAAAAACTCCAACATCGAAAACATCATAGTAGATGCATATGGACTCCGTTTTCGATGAACTCGAGCTTCTCACGAAGATGACCATAAGCTCTAAAACTCACAAAGAGAAACACCAAACAAGAACCAAGAAGTATGATGCAAGGATGCAAATGGTTTGAGCTCTCAACGAATGATACGATCAAGCTACTCACTTGAGAGCCCCCTTGATAGTACAACAATCTATCCTAAACAGAAAACCTATCAACGGCAAACCTATACCTTGCACCTCGTCCTCTTGAGCTAGATGATGATGATCTTGGCTTCCTCAAGATGGACTACCTTTCTTGATTGCGTTGGCTTGATGAAGACTAGTTGATTGCTCCCCCATACTCACTATGGGTGAGCCACTCTTCAGCATATCTTCACAAGTCCATTGCCACCACAATGGACGGCAAGCTTCAAGCATGATATCTTCGTGCTGATCCACTTGAAATTGCACATCGCAATCTTGATGACGATCACAACTTGACGTCATACTTCATGGGTTGTATGAGATCTTCCCTTTGACGCAAGCCCATGGAAACACACCTAACCCCCACATAGAACTCTCACGAAGACCATGGGTTAGTACACAAACACGTAATGGACAATGCTTACCATACCATGGGATCACTTGATCCCTCTCGGTACATCTTGTACGCTTTGTGTGTTGATCATCTTGATTTGCTCTTTGTCTGAGATCTTGATCAACCATTGATGATGATCACAACTTGACGTCATACTCCATGGGTTGTATGAGATCTTCCCTTTGACGCAAGCCCATGTAAACACACCTAACCCCCACATAGAACTCTCACGAAGACCATGGGTTAGTACACAAACACGTAATGGACAATGCTTACCATACCATGGGATCACTTGATCCCTCTCGGTACATCTTGTACGCTTTGTGTGTTGATCATCTTGATTTACTCTTTGTCTGAGATCTTGATCAACCATGTGTCTCTATGACCATTCTTTGGATAATACCTTGAATACCATCTTGGTCATCATATAAACTCCTTGAACCCAACAGATGGACTTCAAGAAGTGCCTATGGACAAATCCTATAAATGTAACTTAAGGCAACCATTAGTCCATAGGAATTGTCATCAAGTACCAAAACCACATATGGAGATATATGCTCCAACAGAAGCCTAGTCCCCGGATGAAGTGGGGGATGAACACCACCCGCTCACCAGGCCTTAGTGTAGGTACCACCTGGCCCCTCTCTAGTGCTCGATGGGCGATATTTGTCACAAGGTAGACGCACCGATTCAACTCCTGAATGTCCCCATTGGAGACGCTCGACATCTCCCACCTGTCGTGAGAGCTTGAGCCGACCATTGCTGAGCTTGGATAGGAAGACGGCTGGAAAGGGTGGGAGGTGAAATGGATCTGGGCACTGATTGCAATCCCTGGCAATGGTGCCAGAACAATGCTTGATGTGAACTGTTCTTCCCCTTTGCAACGATACCAGAAGAATGCTGCTAGCACTCCGCGGCAACGAAACTAGAAGAATGTTGTTGATGGCCCACGAGCGCGTGGGTTCACAGCAGTTTTCGAGGGTAGAGTATTCGATCCAAATTTGTTGATTCGCACGACGGGAGGTGAGAGAATACTCTCAAGTATTAGCAGTTGAATTGTCAGATTCAACCACACCTGAAAGATTAGTATCTGCAAGCAAAGTAGTAACAGCAAAGTAGCGAGTAACAGTAGTGTAACGAGCAATAGCAGCGGCAAGGAAAAGCAGTAGTGACAGCAGTAGCAAGTAGCAACAGTAACAAGCGACAGTAGTAGCAGCAACAACAGAGCAAAACAAGTGATAGCAGTAGCAATAGTAGTAGCAGCAGCAGAGCAAAACAAGTGACAACAGTAGCAACAGTAGTAGCAGCAGCAGAGCAAAACAAGTAACAGCAGTAGGACAAACTCGTAGGCAATGGGTCGGTGATTTGTTTGGATGATATTCATCATGCAACAGTTATAACACGGAGAGATATGTGGCTAGCTCCCGTTCATCAATGTGATGTAGGCATGCATTCTGTGTGTCGTCATACGTGCTTAGGGAAAAGAACTTGCATGACATCTATTGTCAATCCCTCCCATGGCAGCGGGGTCCAAAAGGAAACTACAGGATATTAAGGTTCTCCTTTTAATAAAGAACCGGACCAACGCATTAGCACTTGGTGAACACATGAACTCCTCAAACTATGGTCATCACCGGGAGTGGTTCCGGTTATTGTCACTCCGGGGTTGCCGGATCATAACACATAATAGGTAACTACAACTTGCAAGATCGGATCGAAAACACACATATATTGGTGACAACAAAATAATTTCAGATCTGAAATCATGGCACTCGGGCCCTAGTGACAAGCATTAAGCATGGCAAAGTAGTAGCAACATCAATCTCAGAACATAGTGGATACTAGGGATCAATCCCCATCAAAACTAACTCGATTACATGATAGATCTCATCCTACTCATCACCGCCCAGCGAGCCTACGAATAGATTACTCATGAACGACGAAGAGCTTCATGGAATTGGAGAGGGAAGAAGGTTGATGATGATGATGGCGACGATTTCCCCTCTCTGGAGACCAAGACAAACTCCGGATCTTCCCTCCAGATGAAGAACAGGTGGTGGCGGCGCCTCCGTATCGTAAACGCGATGAAAACTTCTCTTTTTATTTTTTCTGGGACGAAAGGGATCTTATAGAGCTGGAATTGGGGGCGGCAGAGCTGTGTGGGCGCCACAAGCCTGCCCACCGCCACTAGGGGGGTGGTGGCGGAGCCAAGGCTTGTGGCCCACTGGCCCACCCCGTGAGGTGGAACTTGGGGCAGATATTTTTCTTATTTTCCAAAACTGCTCCCCGTAAATTTTCAGGAAGTTTGGAGAACTTTGATTTCTGCACAAAAATAACACCAAGGCAATTCTGCTGAAAACAGCGTCAGTCCAGGTTAGTTCCATTCAAATCATGCAAATTATAGTCCAAAACAAGGGCAAAAGAGTTTGGAAAAGTAGATACGACATGAGCGGTTCGGGCATGCAAAACAGATTATTTCTTGAAGGTTTAGAGAATGGCACATGCAAATTTACTTGGAACGGCAGGTAAATACCGCAAATAGGTAGGTATGGTGGACTCTCATGGAAAATCTTCTGGGTTTATGGAAGTGGATGCACAAGCAGTATTCTGCTTAGTACAAGTGAAGGCTAGCAAAATACTGGGAAGCGACCAACTAGAGAGCGACAACAGTCATCAAGATGCAATGAGTTTGACTAACATTAAATGCAAGCATGAACAGGATATAAATCACCATGAATACGAACATCATAGAGGCTATGTTGATTTTGTTTCAACTACATGCATGAACATGCGCCAAGTCAAGCCACTTGAAACATTCAAAGGAGAATACCATCCTATCATACTACATCATAGTCATCTCAAAATCTATGTTGGCATTCAAGACAAACCATTATAAGCTCTCAGCAAAATAAGCATGGCATCAGAAACTATGATCTCTAAGTTGTCATTGCAAACATGGTTCTCTCACAACAAAGCTAAATCTGGGTCGACAAGCTAGTCATGTTTACAAAAACAAAATAGATAGAGTTCATACCAGCTTTTTAGTCTCAGTCACTTCATCATATATCATCATTGTTGCCTTTCATTTGCACGATCGAACGATGTGAATGATAATAAGCGCATTGGACTAAGCTGAATCTGCAGGCAAACACAAAGGAGAAGACAAAGTAATATGGCTCTTTGAAAGCTAAACAGGTAAGCATGTAAGAACCACTAAACATTGTAACCAATATCTTCTACCTTGACACAAAGAAAAAGAAAACTATTTACACGGGAAAGCTCCCAACAAGCAAAAGAAGAAAGAAAAATCTTTTTGGGTTTTCTCAAAAGGACACAAAACAAGAAAACAAGAAAATAAAAATAAACTAGCATGGATAATACAGTGGCGAAGTGTAAACAATGGCTAACAAAGTGAAAGCATAAGCATGAATGTAAAGTCGGTGAGAACACGTACTCCCCCAAGCTTAGGATTTTGGCCTAGCTTGGTCTACTCCCAAGGATGGTCCTGGCGAAACCAAAAATCATAATGGGTGTTATACGGGAGTGCTGCAGCCACTGCCTGAATAGTTGCCTCACGAAGTCGAGCAGCAGTCGCCTCCCTCTCATACTCCTGTGCCTCTCCTATGGTTATGTAGTATCTTCGTTTAACCTGAAAGTCAAAGAAAGCAGGAGCAGGAAGGGTAATATGGAAAACACGCTGTCGGTTAAATATCAAGCGGTATAGGAGGGATCCATGATCTCTCTCAAGGGACTGGTAGTGTGTTAGAGCGACACGATCAAGGTAGGTTGTACGGAGAGGAGGGTCTTCTGGACGGATGGATACCCCAAGAAAATTTGCTAAGCGTGTAGCATAAACTCCACCAAAGAAATCCCCGTCACTGGCATTTTTATTCAGCCTCCTTAATATTATAGCTCCCATATTGAAGCTCCTGTCACCTGTTACTGCGCTCTTAAGGATACTAAGGTCGGAAGCGCATAGGTGACAATGTGCACCCTTGTTGTTAATGCACCTACCTATGAAGAGGGCAAGGTAGTGCAAGGCAGGGAAATGGATGCTTCCTATGGTGGCTTGCATGATATCTCTGGTTTCTCCAACAGTTATAGTGGAGACAAAGTCTCTGACCAAAGACTTAGGAGGATCATTAACACTACCCCCATCGGTATCTTGCAAATCCTATTGAAATCCTCCAGATCCACGGTATAGGATTTATCGTACAGATCAAACAATATGGATGAGTCACGGCCAACTGAGAATTTAAATCTACGCACGAAAGAGGCAGTGAGCATAGCATACTGTTCACATTTATCTGAGAGGAATTCTTCTAACCCGGCATTGCGGACAAGTGTATCAAACTCATCCTTGAAGCCTGCTTTGATCATGAACTCATCGGAAGGCCATTCACATGGTTGCACCGGTGCGTCCCTTAGTTGAAAAGGTTCGGGCTCCTGAAAAGAGAGACGAGGACCCTTCTTACTTGAGGAACCACCATGAAACTTCCTCCTGAACATAATTTCCTTTTGCTGAAATTTTTGAAGTTCAAGAGAAAAGTTAATAAAGACCCACCACACCTTGTAGCAACTACTCCTACTAGTGCCTAGAGACTGTATCACGCGTTAAAACTACTTGGGACAAGCTAAAATCAACCTTTCAAGCTCAAGAACAGGGTCACCAAGGTAGCAAGAATACGCGAAGGATAAAGCACTAGAGCAAAAACTAATTGGACCAATGGAGGAATCACTTACAAAGGAGTAATTTCCCCAAAACGGTTCAGAGAATGGTGCTTTGAGCAAGGAGATTGAAAATCACAGCCAAATGAGCAAGAACATGGGTTTGAGCTGCGAAACAATTTCTTCTAGAGGTGGAAGAAGAGGCTGAGAGCTGGAATGAGTGGAGGGGGTGCCTGTGGGCCCCACAAGCTTGCACTCCGCCACTAGTGGGGTAGATGGCGGTGGCAGGGCTTGTGGCCCACTAATCAGGCCCCGGGGCTAGCTCTCAGGCCCAGAAATTTTCAAAAATTCCAAAAAAAATCATACTAAATTTTCAGGACCATCGGAGAACTTTTATTTTCGAGGTATTTTTCTCCGGGACGCTAAAATAGAAAACAGGAAAAGATAAACTAATTCTATCATTTTTCTTCTAAGCAAAAGAAAATGAAAGCTTTAAAACAGAGGTATGTGATTCTTTGATTCATCCATTTCATGGTCATCGAAAGAAATCCGTCAATAGGATTGATCAAGTCCTCATGACAAAACCTTCTCGAATAGCAAGAGAGAACGAAGAATTTTCGAATAGCCACTAAGTCACCTCAATGGGGATATGTATCTCCCCAACAAGCAAATCATAATTCATCTTGACATGAGGAATAGGGTATTCAAAGCTCCCAATGAGAATCGATGAAGTTTTTTCGATAGCATTGATGCAATGTACTTGATATCATTTCTTCAGAAAGTGCACGGTGTGCTCATTACCGTTGACATGGAAAGTGACATCGCCTTTGTTGCAATCTATAACAGCCCCTGCAGTGTTTAAAAAGGGTCTTCCGAGGATGACAGCCATGGCATCGTCCTCAGGAATATCCGAGATAACAAAGTCTGTTAAGATAGTGGTGTTAGCAACCACAACAGGCACATCCTCGCAAATGCCGATAGGGAAAGCAGTTGATTTGTCGGCCATTTGCACAGAAATTTCAGCGGGTGTCAACTTATCCAATTCAAGTCTACGATAAAGAGAAAGCGGCATAACACTAACACCGGCTCCAAGGTCACATAAGGCAGTTCTTACGTAGTTTCCTTTAATGGAGCAAGGTATAGTGGGCACTCCGGGATCACCAAGTTTCTTAGGATTTCCACTTTTAAAAGTGTAGTTGGCAAGCATGGTGGAGATCTCAAGATCTGGTATCTTCCGTTTATTAGTCACGATATCTTTCATGTACTTGGCATACGGAGACATCTTGAGCATATCAGTTAACCACATCTGCAGAAAGACGGGTCTTATCATCTCAACGAAGCGCTCAAAATCCTCATCATCCTTTTTCTTGGATGGCTTAGGAGGAAAGGGCATAGGTCTCTCAACCCATGGCTCTCTTTCTTTACCATGCTTCCTAGCAGTGAAGTCATTCTTATCGTATTTCTTAGGTTGTGGGTTATCATGATTAACTGTAGGTTCAATCTCCACATCCTCATCATTGCTAGGTTGAGCCTTATTATGAACATCACTCTCCATATTGTCACCAGGTTCATGTTCATCACCAGATTGTGTTTCTGCATCAGACGTAGAAATATCATTAGGTTCTTCAGGTGTGACAGTATTTGGTGAATTGGCGTGTAGGTTTCTATCATCCTTCTTCTTCTCCTTAGGATGACTAGGTGCATCAGCATTGATTCCTTGAGAATCTTGATCAATTCTCTTAGGATGACCTTCAGGATACAAAGGTTCGTGAGTAATTGTGCCTCCTCTAGTGATGACTCTGATAGAGTTGTCATTTAATTCATTGAGCAGGTCATTCTCAGCTTTAAGTACTTGTTCTACCTGAGTAGTAATCATAGAGGCATGTTTACTCAGAAGCTTCAGATCATTGACATTTCTGTCTACACAAGCACTTAAATGGCTAAGCATACGAGTAGTTTGTTCCAAATGTCTGCTAACGTAATCATTGAAACTCTGTTGTTTGGCAACAAAGTTGTCAAATTTATCAAAGCATAGGCTAGCAGGTTTATCAAAAGGAATATCACTCTCATCAAACCTACGCAGATAATTCACTTCTACTACCTATATCGGGTTATCGAGACCATGGATCTCTTCCATAGGTGGTAGATTTTTGACATCTTCAGATCTAATGCCTTTCTCTTGCATAGATTTCTTGGCTTCTCGCATATCTTCGGGATTGAGGAATATAATACCTCTTTTCTTCGGAGTTGGCTTAGGAGGTTGTTCGGGAATAGTCCAAGCATTATTGTTGATCAAGATGTTATTCAGTAGAGTCTCAGCTTGTTATACAGTTCGTTCCCTAAAACACAACCGGCACAACTATCTAGGTGGTCTCTAGAGGCATCCGTAAGTCCGTTATAGAAGACATCAAGTATCTAGTTCTTCTTAAGAGGGTGATCAGGCAAAGCATTCTGTAGCTGGACGAGCCTCCCCCAAGCTTGTGGAAGACTCTCTTCTTGGAGTTGAGCAAAGTTGTATATTTCCTGCAAGGCAGCTTGCTTCTTATGGGCAAGGAAATATTTCTCACAGAAGTAATAGACCATCTCCTGGGGACTACGCACACATCCAGGAGCAAGAGAGGTGAACCAGGCTTTAGCGTCATCCTTTAGAGAGAAAGGAAACATCTTAAGGATATAGTAGTGGCGGATCTTCTCCTCATTAGTGAAAAGGTTGGCTATTTCGTGAAGTTTGGCAAGATGGGCTATGACCGTCTCAGACTCATAACTGTGAAAAGGATCAGATTCGACTAGAGAGATTATCTCAGGATCGACAGAGAATTCATAATCCTTATCGGTGACAAAGATAGGCGAAGTGGCAAACTTCGGGTCATTTTTCATCCTAGCTTCCCGAGATTTTTCCTTCCACTTGAGAAGTAATTTCTCAGCGTCATAGGCATCCTTACATGCAAGAAAATCCTCAACTATCTCTCCCTCCATAACGTAACCCTCGGGTATATCAGGCAATTCATATCTAGGAGAGCTAGATCTAGCAGGAGCAAAAGCAGGTTCTATCTCAATAGTATCAGCAGTTTCAGAAGCATCACGAGCATTGGTAGTAACTCTTGCAATATGAGCATCAAGGAATACCCCTAGTGGAACATCAGGCAAAGGAGTATCTCTAGCAGTATCAAGCATAGCATCATCGGGCATAATAGCATCTCTAGCATCATCAGGCAAACCAGTATCAAGCATAGCATCATCAGGCGTGGCATCTCTAGCAGTATCAAGCATAGTATCAAGCATAGTATCAAGCATAGCATCTCTAGCAGTAGCATCATAAGCATCATCAAGCACAAGCGACATATCAAGATTTCTAACAGGAGGTGATGTCGCAAACTTACTCATAACTGAAAGTGAATCAAGTGCAGAGCTAGATGGCTATTCCTTACCTCCCCTCGTAGTTGAGGGCAAGACTTTGGTCTTCGGATCCTTTAGATTCTTCATAGTGATCAGCAGATATAAATCCCAAGTAACTCAGAGAATATAGCAATACCTCCCCGGCAACGGCGCCAGAAAAATGATGATTGCAATCCCTGGCAATGGTGCCAGAACAATGCTTGATGTCAACTGTTCTTCCCCTTTGCAACGGTACAAGAAGAATGCTGCTAGCACTCCCCGGCAACGAAACTAGAAGAATGTTGTTGATGGCCCACCAGCGCGTGGGTTCGCAACGGTTTTCGAGGGTAGAGTATTCGACCCAAATTTGTTGATTCGCACGACGGGAGGTGAGAGAATACTCTCAAGTATTAGCAGTTGAATTGTCAGATTCAACCACACCTGAAAGATTAGTATGTGCAAGCAAAGTAGTAACAACAAAGTAGCGAGTAACGTCAGTGTAACGAGCAATAGCAGCGGCAAGGAAAAGCAGTAGTGACAGCAGTAGCAAGTAGCAATAGTAGCAAGCGACAGTAGTAGCAGCAGCAGCAGAGCAAAACAAGTGACAGCAGTAGCAACAGTAGTAGCAGCAGCAGAGCAAAACAAGTGACAACAGTAGCAACAGTAGTATCAACAGCAGAGCAAAACAAGTAACAGCAGTAGGACAAATTCGTAGGTAATGGGTCGGTGATTTGTTTGGATGATATTCATCATGCAACAGTTGTAACACGGAGAGTTATGTGGCTAGCTCCCGTTCGTCAATGTGATGTAGGCATGCATTCCGTGTGTCGTCATACATGCTTAGGGAAAAGAACTTGCATGACATCTATTGTCCATCCCTCCCATGGCAGCGGGGTCCAAAGGGAAACTACGGGATATTAAGGTTCTCCTTTTAATAAAGAACCGGACCAACGCATTAGCACTTGGTGAACACATGAACTCCTCAAACTATGGTCATCACCAGGAGTGGTTCCGGTTATTGTCACTCCGGGGTTGCTGGATCATAACACATAGTAGGTAACTACAACTTGAAAGATCGGATCTAAAACACACATATATTGGTGACAACATAATAATTTCAGATCTGAAATCATGGCCCTCGGGCCCTAGTGACAAGCATTAAGCATGGCAAAGTAGTAGCAACATCAATCTCAGAACATAGTGGATACTAGGGATCAATCCCCATCAAAACTAACTCGATTACATGATAGATCTCATCCTACTCATCACCGCCCAGCGAGCCTACGAATAGATTACTCACGAACAACGAAGAGCTTCGTGGAATTGGAGAGGGAAGAAGGTTGATGATGACGATGGCGACGATTTCCCCTCTCCGGAGCCCAAGACGGACTCCAGATCTGCCCTCCAGATAAAGAACAGGTGGTGACGGCGCCTCCGTATCGTAAAGGAGACGAAAACTTCTCTTTTTATTTTTTCTGGGACGAAAGGGATCTTATAGAGCTGGAATTGGGGGCGGCAAAGCCATGTGGGCCCCACAAGCCTGCCCACCGCCACCACGGGGTGGTGGCGGAGCTAGGGCTTGTGGCCCACTGGCCCACCCCCTGAGGTGGAACTTGGCGCAGATATTTTTCTTATTTTCCAAAACTGCTCCCCGTAAATTTTCAGGACGTTTGGAGAACTTTGATTTCTGCACAAAAATAACACCAAGGCAATTCTGCTGAAAACAACGTCAGTCCAGGTTAGTTCCATTCAAATCATGCAAATTATAGTCCAAAACAAGGGCAAAAGAGTTTGGAAAAGTAGATACGATGGAGACGTATGAGGCACTCGAGCTTGGAAGAGAGGGGAGTTGAGTTTGGAATGCATGTTATGGGGTTTGGAATCTTTTCCCCTTTTTATGAAGGGGGGTTGTACACCCAAGGGTTTCTGCTTACTGCGCTGCTCGCTCCGGCCCTTCCTGAAACACCCACACCGTTGAGCGTGCATGGGCTGACCCTGGTCATTATTCGAATCCCCTTAAATACGGGAGACCATCTCCTTGTTGATAGAACGTGCCCCAGGGAAAGTGGCCTCGAGCCTCGGTTCCAGTTTTTCTCATTATTAGTTATCACGACTTTTGGTCAGAAGAATTGTCGGATAAGGGACTATTAACCTCTCAGCCTTTAAACCTTTGGACTTGATAAATGCCTGTTTTAAAAGAATATGATGTCATCAAGGCGACTAAACCGATACCAGCCGATCAAATAGGAACTCGACGTGCAAGCCGATTATTCCAAGCGTCCGGCTGCGAACACCATACACATTAGCGTTGAAGGCTAGTTTCGGGGCTACTGAGGGAGTTCGGGATTAAGGGGTCATCGGTCGGTCGATTTATCCCTTATGGGCCGACCATATTGGTTGCATCATTGAAGACCGGATTGATTGATGACTTTACAATCAAGATGGAAAGCTCCAAAGACTAGACGTGCAGTCCAAGTCAAGAGGACCCGTTCGGCCCATCTATCCCTGGCTAAGGTCAGTAACATGTAACCCTAGGAGCCCTTGTGTCTATATAAACCAGAGGTTCTTATGCGTATAGGCAAGTTATCTCATATAGGGTTAGCTCATACGATCTCGAGGTAGATCAACGTTGTAATCATTCCAAATCAATACAATCAAGTAGGACGTAGGGGTTTTACCTGCTGAGGAGGGCCCGAACTTGGGTAAATACTATCTCCCCCTTGATACGTCTCCAACGTATCTATAACTTATGAAGTACTCATGCCATGTTTACAATAATTTTATATGATTTTATTAGAACTAACCCGGACTGATGTTATTTTTAACACAACTAGTGTGGTGGTGTTTTGGTGCAAAAATAAAATTTCTCGGAATGGGCTGAAAATTAACGAAGAATATTTTTGGAAAATATAAAAAATACTAGAGCAAAAAGATACCGGAGAGGAGTACCGAGGCAGTCACAATCCTAAGGGCGCGACCCCCCCCCCCACGGCGCTGCCCCCTGGCTTGTGGGTCCCTCAGGAGTCCCCTTGACGTGAGACTGACACCAAAAATTCGTATAAATCCCAAAACCCCCAGGAAGAAACCTAGATCGGGAGTTCTGCCACCGCAAGCCTCCACAGCTATGAAAAACCAATCGGGAGCCCGTTCTGGCACCCTGTAGGAGGGGGAAACCATCACCGGAGGCCATCTTTATCATCCCAGCGGTCTCCATGATGAGGAGAGAGTAGTTCACCCTCGGGGCTGAGGGTATGTACCAGTAGCTATGCGTTTGATCTCTCTCTCTCGTGTTCTTGATATGGCACGATCTTGATGTATCGCAAGGTTTATTAATATAGGTGAATCATATGGAGTTTTTTCCTCTCTATCTTCTTGGGATGAATTGAGTTTTCCCTTTGTAGTTTTCTTATCAGATTAAGTCTTTAAGGATTCAAGAACACTTCATGTATCTCTTGCGATGGGATATCCGTGGTGACAATGGGATGTATTGATCCATTTGATGTATGTTTTGGTGATCAACTTGTGGGTTCCGTGACCTTGGGAATCTATGCATAGGGGTTGGCACATGTTGTCGTCTTGACTCTCCGGTAGAAACTTTGGGGCACTCTTGTAAGTTCTTTGTGTTGGATTGAACATGATGAATCTGAAATTGTGTGATGCATATTGTATAATTAAGCCCATGGGTACTTGTGGTGAAATTGGAGTATCTAGGTGACATTACGGTTTTTGTTGATGTGTATCTTAAGGTGTTATTTTAGTATGAACTCCACGGCTGTTCGTGACACTTATAGGGATAGCTCATAAGATTGATCGGAAAAGATAACTTTGAGGTGGTTTCTACCCTACAATAATTTCTTCGTTTGTTCTCTGCTACTTGTGACTTTGGAGTGAACTCTTTGTCGCACGTGAAGGATTTATATACGATTCAAATATGTTAGTATTTTTGGGAGAAGTTGCACTAGTGAAAGTATGGACCCTAGGCCTTGTTTCCAAGCACTTATACAACATTTTGCTCGTTGTTTACTATTAGTTACCTTGATGTTTTTATATATTCAGATTACAAAAACCTATATCTACCATCCATATTACACCTGTATCACCATCCCTTCGCTGAGCTAGTGCACCTATAGAATTTGGTATTGTATTAGGTGTGTTGAGGACACAAGAGATTTCTTGTATTTGATTGTAGGGTTTTTTGAGAAATACCATCTTCATCCTACACCTCCCACAGATTGATAAACCTTAGATCATCCACTTAAGGGAAATTTGCTACTGTCCTACAGAACTCTGTGCTTGGAGGCCCAAGACGAGTCTACAAGAAGAAGGTTGCGTAGTAGACATCACGCTCTTTTCTGGCGCCGGTGCTGGGGAGGTGAGTGCTTGAAGGTATATCTTTAGATCTTGCAATCAAATCTTTTAGTTTCTTGTTTTTCACTAGTTTGGTTTTATAATAGAAAACTACAAAAAAATGGAATTGAGGTTGCCTCGTATGCTTCATCTTTTTAATATCTTTCTTGAAAATGATGGAAGGGAAAATTGTCCTCAAGTGTTAGAATAAGAAGTTAGTAAGATGTTTGGCACTAAATCTTTGTGTGATGAGCATGATAGCAATATTGTTTGTATGAATTCTGTGAACATTCATGATGCTAATGATATGCAAAGCCACAAGCTTGGGGATGCTATGCTTGATGAATATGATATTTTTAGTCCCCCAAGTTTTGATGAGCAAAACTATTATGATGATAGCATGCCTCCTATGTATGATGATTATTGCGATGACATGTATGCTATAAAGAGTGATAGTAACCATGAAACTTGTTATCATTATTTTAATGTTCAAAGTGGTTATGTCAATCAAGTACCTCATGATAGTTATTTCATTGAGTTTGCTCCCACTATTATGAATCAGAAGAAGTTTTCTTATGTGGAGAGTTATAAATTTTCTATGCTTGTAGATCATGAAAAGAATGATGTATGTGATATTTATATTGTTGAATTCGTTCATGATGCTACTGAAAATTATTATGAGGGAGGAACATATGCTTGTAGGAATTGCAATAATATCAATTTTCCTCCCTATGTCTTCAAAGATTTGAAGTTGTGTTTATTTTGACTTCCTATGCTAGTTGATTATTGCTCCCATAAATTGTTTGCTCACAAAATACCTATGCGTAGGAAGTGTGTTAGACTTAAATGTGCTTGTCATGAGATTCATGATGCTCTTTTGCATGTTATAATTTTTATTCCTATGCGAGCATCATTGAATCATCATGCCTAGCTAAAAGGCCTTAAAGAAAAGCGCTTGTTGGGAGACAACCCAACACTTTTACTTTCTGTTTTTTGGTGTTCACATGATTAAGATATTGTAGTAATCATGTTTTATGCCTTTTATTCCAATAAAGTGCAAAGTAAAGCCTTTGGGATAGTGTGGATGATAGTTGACTTCATTCTGTGCAAAACCAAAAAAATTGCTCTCAGTCCAGGAATTTTTGAAATTCACTGGAACATGATTTAGATCTGAATTTTTTACGCATGATTTATATAGAAATTGCCTAGATTTTCCTAATTTTCAGAATTTTCTCAGACATGGAAGTATGTTTACCCTACATATCTTCACAGACTATTCTGTTTTTGACAGATTCTGTTTTGCATGCATAGTTTGCTTGTTTTAGTGTTCCCATAGCTTAAATTCAGTAATATAAATTATTGGAATGATATAATACAGTAATTTTCAAGGAATACTCAAGTGTCTAAGGTTGGGGATGCCCCGGAAGGCATCCCCTCTTTAGTCTCCAACATTATCGGTACATCTTACTTGGAGCTATATTTTTATTCGTCACATGATATGTGTTTTGCTTGGAGCATCATTTTATTTTGTTTTTCTTTGTTAGATGCTCTTTATAATATTGTTTTCCAGTAAAAAGTTCCAAGAATTTGATTTAGAATGCTTGAATTGCATGTGTGATGTGTGCTGCACAAAAATAGAAACATTTGTTGTAGTGTTTGAATTATGGTATTGTCCTGGAACATGGAAAGTTTCTGAAATTTTAACACGGTACGTTCATATAAATTCTATAGATTTTCCTAAATTTTCATAATTTTGTGAGTTACAGAAGTACACTGGTTTAATAAATTGCAACAAACTGTTTTGTTTGGACAGATTGTTGTCATAGTTTTGTTATCTACTTATCCTATAGTTTCCATAGCCTATATTGGTAGATAAAAATTATGGAAATGATAGTAAACAGTAGATGATGCTTGAAAATTATTGTGCAACCTCTCTTGGCAGTACCTGAAGTGTTGATTTATTCTTATGTGTACTAACTTATCTCACGAGTTTTTTTCGGGTTTTGTGTGGATGAAGTTTTTGAGAATAGGTGAAACCACGATATGAGAGGATTGAACGAGATACAAAAGCTCAAGCTTGGGGATGCCCAAGGCACCCCAAGTAAATATTTCAAGATCTCTCAAGCATCTATGCTTGGGGCTGCTACGCATCTGCTACCTCTTGAGCTTGTGTTGGTTTTTCCCTTGAAGAGGAAAGGGTGATGCAGCACAGTAGCAGTAAGTATTTCCCTCAGTTTGAGAACCAAGGTATCAATCCAGTAGGAGTATCAAGACAAGTCTCCAAAGTACTTGCGCAAAAACAAACAAACTTGCAGCCAACGCTATAAAGTGGTTGTCAACCCCTTCACGATTGATTGTCAGGTGAGATCTAAAGGCGGAAAGTGCAACAAAGCGAAAGTGTAGAGCTGAAAATATGAAGTGAAGTAGACCCGGGGGCCATAGTGTTCACTAGAGGCTTCTCTCATGATAGAAAGTATTACGGTGGGTGAACGAATTACTGTCGAGCAATTGATAGAATCGCGCAAAGTGATGATGATATCTAAGGCAATGATCATACATATAGGCATCAAGTCCGTGACAAGTAGACCGATACTGTCTGCATTTACTACTATTACTCCACACATCGACCGCTATCCAGCATGCAGCTAGTGTATTGAGTTCATAACAAACAGAGTAACGCCTTAAGCAAGATGACATGATGTAGAGGGATAAATTCATGCAATAGATATAAACCCCATCTTTTTACCCTTGATGGCAACAACACGATGCGTGCCTTGCTACCCCTTCTGTCACTGGGTGAGGACACCACACGGTATGAACCCAAAACCAAGCACTTCTCCCATTGCAAGAATTATAGATCAAGTTGGCCAAACGAAACCCACAACTCGAAGAGAATTACAAGGATACAAAATCATGCATATAAGAGATCAGAGGAGACTCAAATAATATTCATAGATAATCTGATCATAAATCCACAATTGATCGGATCTCGACAAACACACTGCAAAAGAAGATTACATCGGATAGATCTCCATGAAGATCATGGAGAACTTTGTATTGAAGATCCAAGAAAGAGAAGAATCCATCTTGCTACTAGCTATGGACTCGAAGGTCTCTAGTGAACTACTCACGCATCATCGAAGAGGCAATGGTGTTGATGAAGAAGCCCTACGTTTCCGAATCCCCCCCGGCAGGGCACCAGAACGTGCCCAGATGGGATCTTGCGGAGACAAAAGCTTGCGGCGGCGGAAAAGTATTTTCGTGGCTCTCTCCCATGGTTTCAGATGTTTAGGGAATTTATAGGCAGAATAAGTAGGGCAAAGGAGCCACGGGGGGGCCCACAAGCCTGGTAGGCGCCCCCAGGCCGCGGCTAGGGGGCTTGTGGCCTCCCCCGGGACCCTTTGCCTTGGTTCTCAAGTTTCGTGCGTATCTTTTGTTACGGAAAAAATCATTCCGAAGATTTTATTCCGTTTCGACTCCGTTTAATATTCTTCTCTGAAAAGGGTCAAAAACACGGAAAAAACAGGAACTGGCACTTGGCACTGAGTTAATAGGTTAGTCCCAAAAAATATATATAATGCATACAAAACATCCAAAGTTGAAAAGATAATAGCATGGAACCATAAAAAATTATAGATACGTTGGAGACGTATCAAGCATCCCCAAGCTTAACTCCTACTCGTCCTCGAGTAGGGAAGTGATAAAGACTTAATTTTTGATGTGGAATGCTACCTAACATATTTGTCCTTTGAAACTTCTTTCATGTGACATGAGTGTTCAGATCCGTAAGATTCAAAACAATAGTTTGCTATTGACATGAAAACAGTAATACTTCAAGCAAACTAGCAAGGTAATCATGAACTTTCGAAATAACAAGGTCAAAGAAAGTTATCCCTACAAAATCATATAGTTTGGCTATGCTCCATCATCCCCACACAACGAATTTAAATCATGTACAACCCCGGTATTGGCCAAGTAATTGTTTTCGCACTCTTACTTTCTCAAACCTTTTTCAACTCTCACGCAATATATGAGCGTGAGCCATGGATATAGCACTATAGGTGAAATAGAGTGTGGTGGAGGTTGTGAGGCAAAAAGGAGGAGATGGTCACATCGACTCGGTGTATCAATGGGCTATGGAGATGCCCATCAATAGATATCAATGTGAATGAGTAGGGATTACCATGCAACGGATGCACTTAGAGCTATAAGTGTATGAAAGCTCAAAAGGAGAACTAGTGGGTGTGTTCCCAACTTGCTTGCTCATGAAGACCTAGGGTAATTTTGAGGAAGCCCATCATTGGAATATACAAGCCATGTTATATAATGAAAATTCCCACTAGTATATGGAAGTGTCAAACGAGAGACTCTCTATCATGAAGAACATGGTGCTATTATGAAGCACAAGTGTGGAAAAAGATAGTAGCATTGTCCCTTCTCTCTTTTTCTCTCATTTTTTGTTTGGGCTCTTTGGCCTCTTTTCATTTTTCCTCACATGGGACAATGCTCTAATAATGATGATCATCACACTTTTATTTACTCACAACTCAACACTTAGAGCAATGATGACTCTATAGGAAATGCCTCCGGCAGTGTATCGGGGTGTGCAACGATCTAGCTTAGCGTATGGCGTTGAAACATCTCGCTAGCTATCTTATGATCATGCAATGGCAATATGAAAGTGACGTCACAAGTCATGAGACGGAATGGTGGGAGTTGCATGGCAATATATCTCGGAATGGCTATGAAAATGCAATAATAGGTAGGTATGGTGGCTGTTTTCAGGAAGGTATATGGTGGGTTTGTGCACCGACGAAAGTTGCGCGGCACTAGAGAGGCTAGCAATGGTGGAAGGTGAAAGTGCAT
This sequence comes from Hordeum vulgare subsp. vulgare, assembly GCF_904849725.1. Classification (NCBI taxonomy): domain Eukaryota; kingdom Viridiplantae; phylum Streptophyta; class Magnoliopsida; order Poales; family Poaceae; genus Hordeum; species Hordeum vulgare. Next base: position 390,931,695 of record NC_058522.1, read on the forward strand.
CTATACCATGGACTCACATTAGTCATGAAGAACTCATATACTTATTGCGAAAATTTTGTTAGTAATCTAAACAAAGTGCTAAACGCATACTCCTAGGGGAAGGGTTGGTAGGTGTTAACCATCGCGCGATCCCGACCGCCACACAAAAGATGACAATCAATAAATCAATTATGCTCCGACTTCCTAACATAGCGGTTCACCATACGTGCATGCTACGGGAATCACTAACTTCAACACAAGTATTTCTAGATTGACGACACCCTTCTAACATAACTCTAATATTACCAAATCCATGTCTCAAAACTAATTGAGAGGAATCAAACTTCTCTTTATAATCAATTCACATGAATATGGAAGTTATTATTATATCCTCTTTGGATGCCTATCATCTTTAGGACTACTTTCATAGCACAAGCCAATTACCAAGTTACTCAGAGAGAGCACTCTCAAAAAGATATAAGTGAAGATCGAGAGTTCTTATTTCTCCAAAATATGACACCGCCGTGCTCTAAAAAGATCTAAGTGAAGCACTAGAGCAAAGTTATCTAGCTCAAAAGATATAAGCGAAGCTCAATGAGTATTCTAGCAAAATCACGATGAGTGCATGTCTCTCTCAAAGAGGTGTGCAACAAGGATGATTGTGACACAAAAAAAAAGACTCCTATAATACACGATGCTCCAAGCAAAACACATATCATGTGGTGAATAAAAATATAGCTCCAAGTAACGTTACCGATGGATTGAAGACGAAAGAGGGGATGCCTTCCCGGGGCATCCCCAAGCTTAGGCTTTTTGGTGTCCTTGAATTTGTCTTTGGATGCCATGGGAATCCCCAAGCTTAATCTCTTTCCACTCTTTTATCCATTCTCCATGAGAACATCACCCAAAACTTGAAAACTTCACAACACAAAACTTAAACAAAAACTCGTGATATCATTTGCATAAGAAAACAAACCACCACCTCTTTAGGTAGTGTAGAAAACTTGATTTCTATTTATATTGGTTTTATATTACTGTATTCTCACTTTTCCATGGCTAGTACCCCCCCCCCCCCCGATACTATCCATAGTTTCATCAAAATAAGCAATCAACACAACAAAAACAGAATCTGTCAAAAACAGACCAGTCTTTAGCAATGTGTATACTTCGTATACTTCTGTTATCTCAAAAATTCTAAACAATTATGAAAATTAGGGGAATTGGCATATCAACCAGCAGCAAAAAGAATCAACTCAAAATCTCTTTCTGGATAGCAATTAAAAATAATTTCGTGAGCGCAAAGTTTCTATCTTTTTCAGCAGGATCAAACAACCATCACCAAAACTAGTCATAAAGGTTTTACTTGGCACAAACACAAAAAGAAACACAAAAAACACAATCATAACAGAATTATGATGGTGTGGACACAACAAAGCATAAAGCAAAAAAGCAAAGATAAATTCACTGGGTTGCCTCCCAACAAGCGCTATTGTTTAACGCCCTTAGCTAGGCATTGATAATTCAATGATGCTCACACAAAAGACAAGAATTGAAGCACAACGAGAGCATCATGAAACATGTGACCAACATATCTAAGTCTAACATAATTCCTATGCATAGGGATTTTATAGGAAAACAAATTATCAAGACAATAAATAACTACCATATGCAAGGAAGAAGAAAGAGACAATAGCAATCTCAACATAACGAGAGGTGAAATAGTAACATGAAAGTTTCTACCACAATATTTTCCTCTCTCATAACAATTACATGTGGGATCATATTCAAATTCAACAATATAGCTATCACATAGGATATTATTTTCATGATCCACATGGATGCAAAGTTGACACTCTTCAAAAATGGTGGGATTATCATCAACTAAAGTCATGACATCTCCAAACCCACTTTCAATATTATTGCAAATATCATATTCATCATGAGGCTTAAACAAATTTTCAAGATCATAAGAAAAATCATCACCCCAATCATGATCATTGCAATAAGTAGGGGACATAGCAAAACTAGCATCCCCAAGCTTAGGGTTTTGCATATTTTTAGCATGATTGTCATTAATAGAATTTATAATGAAACCATTGCAATCATGCTTTTCATTCAAGGAGCCCTCGCGAATCACTTCATAAATTTATTCATCACAATTTTCAGATTCATGCATCTCAAGCAAAACTTCATAAATATAGTCAAGTGCACTCAACTCACTAGCAATTGGTTCAACATAATTGGATCTCTTAAAGAGGTTAGCAAGTGGGTGAGGATCCATATCAATAGATTTTCAGCAAGCGAAGATGCAAGCATATTGAAGGCACATGGCACACAAGCTAAGGAAAGGCAAATAAAAAATGAAAATATTTTTATAATTTTTTGTTTTTCAGAAGTAGGGGAGAGAAAAACGAGAGGCAAAAAAGTAAACGCAAGAGATGAGTTTGCGATAGTTACTTGGGTAAGCTTCACTTAGAATAGTCCCCGGTGCCAGAAATTGACACGTTGAAGGAAGACTATTCTTGACTTGATACTACCCGGCAACTGCGCCAGAAATTGGCACGTTGACGGGACACTATCTTCTTGACTTGATCCTCCCCGGCAACGGCGCCAGAAATTCTTCTTGCTACCTCTTGAGCTTGCGTTGGTTTTTCCCTTGAAGAGGAAAGGGTGATGCAGCACAGTAGCAGTAAGTATTTCCCTCAGTTTGAGAACCAAGGTATCAATCCAGTAGGAGTATCAAGGCAAGTCTCCAAAGTACCTGCACAAAAACAAAAAAAACTTGCACCAAACGCTAAAAAGGGGTTGTCAATCCCTTCACGATTCATTGCCAGGTGAGATCTGAAGGCGGAAAGTGTAACAAAGTGAAAGTGTAGAGCTGAATATATGAAGTGAAGTAGACCCGGGGGCCATAGTATTCACTAGAGGCTTCTCTCATGATAGCAAGTGTTACGGTGGGTGAACGAATTACTGTCGAGCAATTGATAGAGTCGCGCAAAGTCATGATGATATCTAAGGCAATGATCATACATATAGGCATCACGTCTGAGACAAGTAGACCGATACTGTCTGCATCTACTACTATTACTCCACACATCGACCACTATCCAGCATACATCTAGTGTATTTAGTTCATAACAAACAGAGTAACACCTTAAGCAAGATGACATGATGTAGAGGGATAAATTCATGCAATAGATATAACCCCCATCTTTTTACCCTTGATGGAAACAACACGATGCGTGACTCGCTACCCCTTCTATCACTGGGTGAGGACACCGCACGGTATGAACCCAAAACCAAGCACTTCTCCCATTGCAAGAATTATAGATCAAGTTGGACACACAAAACCCACAACTCGAAGAGAATTACAAGGATATGAAATCATGCATAAGAGAGATCAGAAGAAACTCAAATAAGATTCATAGATAATCTGATCATAAATCCACAATTCATCAGATCTCGACAAACACACCGCAAAAGAAGATTACATCGGATAGATCTCCATGAAGATCATGGAGAACTTTGTATTGAAGATCCAAGAGAGAGAAGAAGCCATCTAGATACTAGCTATGGACCCGAAGGTCTCTAGTCAACTACTCACGCATCATCGGAGAGGCAATGGTGTTGATGAAGAAGCCCTCCGTGTCCGAATCCCCCCCCCCCCGGCAGGGCACCAGAACGTGCCCGAGATGGGATCTTGCGGAGACAGAAGCTTGCGGCGGCGTAAAAGCATTTTCGTGGCTCTCTCCCGTGGTTTCAGATTTTTAGGGAATTTATAGGCGGAAGAAATAGGGCAAAGGAGCCATGGGGGGCCCACAAGCTTGGTAGGCACGCCCCCCAGGCCGCGGCTAGGGGGCTTGTGGCCTCCCCCGGGACCCTTTGCCTTGGTTCTCAAGTTCCCTGCGTATTTTCTGTTACGAAAAAAATCATTCTGAAGATTTTATTCCGTTTGGACTCCGTTTAATATTCTTCTCTAAAAAGGGTCAAAAACACGGAAAAACAGGAACTGACACTTGGCACTAAGTTAATTGGTTAGTCCCAAAAAAGATATAAAATGCATACAAAACATCCAAAGTTGACAAGATAATAGCATGGAACCATCAAAAATTATGGATACGTTGGAGACGTATCACATCCCACCTCTCTTCATTAACAAATATCGGTTAGCCTATGTTGAGCCCAAAAATTTTATTTGTTCACGTGATGCGTCCTATTCTTAGAATGTTGTTTTTCTTTGGCTTGATGTTTAAATAAAATACTCAGATCTGAAAATCTTTATTGAGAGAGATATAATAAGTCCTCTCATAGCTACTTGATTGTTTGACTACTCATTGATCTTCACTTATATGTTTCTGTGTAGTCTTTTCATTTACTCTCGTGCTTCACTTATATTCTATGAGTAAATGGTTGAATGAATTGAATATCATAAATCTCAGATTATATATGTTTTATATGCTTATCCCATGGGGGGTAATGACTTGACATATAAGAAGTATAGGTGGTAAAATTTATTGAAAGTTAGCAAACACTGCATTGGTCATTTCAACAATTCATGAAAGAATATTGAAGGTTTCATACATAAATATACTATCTTGGAAATCTTCTATGATTGTGAGTACCCGTTAATTATTTTCAAACTTGAGCAAATTAGTTGAAGTTGGACAAGAACATAATGAGTTATGCTTGGGTATATTTGTATAGAAGTTATATTGTTATGGATCATCCAACATGTGGTTCTTGCTTCCACATCATACTAGCCAAAACTTCTGCACCAAGTAGAAATACTACTTGTGCATCCAAACACCCTTAAACCCAAAGTTGTTCCATATGAGTCCACCATACCTACCTATATGTGGTATTTACCTGCCATTCCAAGTAAATTTGCATGTGCCAAACTCTAAACCTTCAAATAATATTCTGTTATGTATGCCTGAATCACTCAATATAGTGACTAGGGGTTGTAGTATCTTCCATGATAGGTGAGTTATTCTCACGATATGTGTTGATTCACTATCATTCATGAGAAAGTGGCTGGTATTCGGGATGCCCAGTCCCATGCTAAAAAAAATGAAATCAAAATATAATGAAACAAAACTCCCCCAAGATTGTTGTTTGTATGGACGGTACTCGTGGATCCGGCTCGCCGTGGAGAGTGATTGATTGGTGCAGGGGGAGTAAAAACTTTACCATTCTGTTTGGGAACCGCCTATAATGTATCTAGCATGGAAGATACCGAGATCTATCGGTTGTTATGTTGACAATGAAACATACCGCTCAAAATTATTGTTCCTCTCTGTTTTAAAAGCTTGAGCTCCGGCACCTCTTCAAATCAATGCTTCCCTCTGCGAAGGGCCTATGTTTTACTTTCTAGTACTCACCTTTATACAAGAGTCATGGTGATCTTCACCACTTCCTATATTTTGCCTTTTTCTCTTGGCAAGCATCATGTGGTGGGAAAGATCCAAGCATATATGGCCATTCAAATATATTTGATCATGAATTATTATTGTTGACAATTATCTATATGATAAATAAGTTGGGATGCAAAACTTTAAGCGCCTATCTTTCTCTGTGTTTGACGGATTCCATTTGCGCTAAAAATATCCTTTGAGTGTTAGCAATCATGGAAGACTATAATCAAAAGCTCTTACAATTGAGTATGTGGAATTTTCTAAATCAAAAGCTCTTACAAAGTCCCTTCCTGAAAATAAGATGAATTACAATTGTTTGGTGACTGAAAGCATGGTTTGTTAGTTTTCAAGAAACTTGTTGGTCTATACTTTAACATGTGAATAGCTTGTTACTTGATCATGCGATGTTTTATGAGATGAGCTACTATTTATGGTTTATATTCATGCTAGAAAAAGTGATTGGAAGTATTATTGATCAAACTTGTGCACTTGCTAGCATTCACACTTCATAAATTATTTCTTTTATCATTTACCTACTCGAGGACGAGCATGAATTAAGCTTGGGCATGTTGATACGTGTCCAACGTATCTATAATTTATGAAGTATTCATGCGATATTTACAATAATTTTATATGATTTTGGTATGATTTTATTAGAACTAACCCGGACCGACGCTGTTTTCACTAGAACTACCGTGGTGTTGTTTTTGTGCAGAAATAAAATTTCTCGGAATGGGCTAAAAATTTACAAAGAATATTTTTGTAAAATATAAAAAATACTAGAGCAAAATGATAAGGGAGAGGAGTCCCGAGGCAGTCACAAGCCTAGAGGGCGCTCCCCCTCGCTTGTGGGTCTGTGAGGAGTCCCCTTGACGTGAGACTGACGCCAAAAATTCGTATAAATCCCAAAAACCCCAGCAAGAAACATAGAACGGGAGTTCTGCCGCGGCAAGCCTCCACAGCTACGAAAAACCAATCGGGAGCCCGTTCTGTCACCCTGTCGGAGGGGGTACCATCACCGGAGGCCATCTTCATCATCTCAGTGGTCTCCATGACGAGGAGGGAGTAGTTCACCCTCGGGGCTGAGGGTATGTACCAGTAGCTATGTGTTTGATCTCTCTCTCTCTCTCGTGTTCTTGAGATGGCATGATCTTTATGTATCGCGAGCTTTATTAATATAGATGAATCATATGGAGTTTTCCCCTCTCTATCTTCTTGTGACTAATTGAGTTTTCCCTTTGAAGTTTTCTTATCGGATTGAGTCTTTAAGGATTTGAGAATGCTTGATGTATATCTTGCGATGGGATATCCGTTGTGACAATGGGATGTTCCATGTTTTGGTGATCAACTTGCGGGTTCCCTCACCTTGGGAATTTATGCATAGGGGTTGGCACGTGTTGTCGTCTTGACTCTCCGGTAGAAACTTTGGGGCACTCTTTGAAGTTCTTTGTGTTGGATTGAACATGATTAATCTGAAATTGTGTGATGCATATCGTATAATAAAGCCCATGGGTACTTGTGGTCACATTGGAGTATCTAGGTGACATTAGGGTTTTGGTTGATGTGTATCTTAATGTGTTATTTTAGTACGAACTCTAGGGTTGTTTGTAACACTTATAGGGATAGCTCATAAGATTGATTGGAAAAGATAACTTTGAGGTGGTTTCGTACCCTACAATAATTTCTTCGTTTGTTATCCGCTATTTGTGACTTTGGAGTGAACTCTTTGTCACACGTGAGGGATTTATACATGATTCAACTATGTTAGTATTGTTGGGAGAACTTGCACTAGTGAAAGTATGGACCCTAGGCCTTGTTTCCAAGCATTTATACAACGTTTTGCTCGTTGTTTACATTAGTTACCTTGCTGTTTTATATTTTTAGATTAGAAAAACCTATATTTACCATCCATATTACACTTGTATCACCATCTCTTCACCGAACTAGTGCACTTATACAATTTGCCATTGTATTGGGTGTGTTGGGGACACAAGAGATTTCTTGTATTTGATTGCAGGTTTGTTTGAGAGAGACCATCTTCATCCTACACCTCCCACAGATTGATAAACCCTAGGTCATCCACTTGAGGGAAATTTGCTACTATCCTACAAAACTTTGCGCTTGGAGGCCCAACACGAGTCTACAAGAAGAAGTATGTGTAGTAAACATCACCCCTCTCTCGTGCAACCCATCGATCCAAGGTCCAGTATTCGGGACCCCCTACCCGAGATGTGCCGGTTTTGATGCCGACAACTGGGTTAACAGGTTAGGGCTTAAAAATAATATAAATCAACAAGTAAATGCCTAAAACGCATCCTAGAATAATAATATAATAATATGGAACAATCAAAAATTATAGGTACGTTGGAGACGTATCAACCTACTCCGTCTAGGGTGCCTAAACACCCAAGAGGAACAAGATACGCTAGGAATTACTGGGGGGAACCAAATTTATCTTGGTGGAAGTGTAGATCGAGGCCTTTTCCTCCAAACCCTAGAGAATCAACAAGTTGTGATGGCTAGGGGAGGAGATCGGGCAAATATGAGCTTTGTGCAGCAATGGAGCAACGAGGAAAAGAGGTGAGTGTTCTTCTAGAAGAGGATCCCTATTTATAGTTAAGGGACAAAATCCAACCGCTGTGTACACTGGTCGTGCACAAGCAATACTATCACTCCATAGAGCGTTACTATCGCTTGGCACATAAGTTCATGTTGCTCGGTGTGTGCTACGGCAACAAAAGTCCTTCCCCGGCAGTGGTGGCAGAGATCCTTCTGTCGTCTCTTGAACTTGCGTTGATTTTTCCCTTGAAGAGGAAAGGGCGATGCAGCACAGGAGCAGTAAGTATTTCCCTCAGTTTGAGAACCAAGGTATCAATCCAGTAGGAGAATCTCGTCAAGTCCAGAGTACCTGCGCAAACACAAAAGAGCTTGCACCCAACGCTTTAAAGGGGTTGTCAATCCCTTCAAAATTGATTGCAAAGTGAGATCTGAAGGAGGAAAGTGCAACGAAGTAAAAGTGTAAGGCTGAAAATATGGTGTGGAGTAGACTCGGGGGCCATAGTGTTCACTAGAGGCTTCTCTCAAAATAGCAAATATCACGGTGGGTGAACAAATTACTGTCGAGCAATTGATAGAACCGCGCAAAGTCATGACGATATCTAAGGCAATGATCATACATATAGGCATCACGTCCGAGACAAGTAGACCGATACTTTCTGCATCTACTACTATTACTCCACACATCGACCGCTATCCAGCATGCATCTAGTGTATTGAGTTCATGACGAACATAGTAACGATTTAAACAAGATGACATGATGTAGAGGGATAATCTCAAACCAATGATGAAAACCTCATATTTTTACCCTTGATGGCAACAACACGATGCGTGCCTCGCTACCCCTTCTGTCACTGGGTGAGGTCACCGCACGGTATGAACCCAAAACCAAGCACTTCTCCCATTGCAAGAATCATAGATCTAGTTGGCCAAACAAAACCCACAACTCGAAGACAATTACAAGGATATGAAATCATGCATAAGAGAGATCAGAAGAAACTCAAATGAGATTCATAGATAATCTGATCATAAATCCACAATTTATCGGATCTCGACAAACACACCGCAAAAGAAGATTACATCGGATAGATCTCCATGAAGATCATGGAGAACTTTGTATTGAAGATCCAAGAGAGAGAAGAAGCCATCTAGCTACTAGCTATGGACCCGTAGGTCTATGGTGACCTACTCACGCATCATCGGAGAGGTCATGGAGTTGATGAAGAAGTCCTCCGTATCCGAATCCCCCCTCCGACGGGGCACCAGAACGTGCCCCAGATGGGATCTTGTGGAGACAGAAGCTTGCGGCGGCGGAAAAGTATTTTCAATGATCTCCTGATTTTTTCTGGGATTTTAGGGAATATATAGGCGCAAAAACCTAGGGCAGAGGAGGTCGAGGGGGCCCACAAGCCAGGGAGGCACGACCTCCCCCCTGGCCGCAGCTAGGGGCTTGTGGGGCCCCTAGGGACCCCCTGCCTTGGCTCTCAAGTCTCCCGATCTTCTTCTGTTACGAAAAAAATCTTTTCGGGGATTTTATTCCGTTTGGACTCGTTTCAAATTCTCCTCTAAAAGGGGTCAAAAACATGGAAAAACAGGAACTGGCACTTGGCACTGATTTAATAAGTTGGTCCCAAAAAATATATAAAAGGCATGCAAAACATCCAAAGTTTGACAAGATAATAGCATGAAACCATAAAAAATTATAGATACGTTGGAGATGTATCAAGCATCCCCAAGCTTAACTCCTGCTCGTCTTCGAGTAGGGAAGTGATAAAGACTGAATTTTCGATGTGGAATTCTACCTAGAATAGTTGTCCTTTGCAACTTCTTTGGCGTGACATGAATGTTCAGATCCATAAGATTCAAAACAATAGTTTGTTGTTGACATGAAAACAATAATACTTCAAGCAAACTAGCAAGGTAATCATGAACTTTCAAAATAACAAGGCCAAGGAAAGTTATCCCTGCAAAATCATATAGTCTGGCTATGCTCCATCATCCTCACACAACTAATGTAAATCATGCACAACCCCGGTATTGGCCAAGTAATTGTTTTTGCACTCTTACTTTCTCAAACCTTTTACAACTATCACGCAATAAATGAGCGTGAGCCATGGATATAGCACTATAGGTGGAATAGAGTGTGGTGGTGATTGTGAGACAAAAAGGAGGAGATGGTCACATTGACTCGGCGTATCAAAGGGCTATGGAGATGCCCATTAATAGATATCAATGTGAATGAGTAGGGATTTCCATACAAGGGATGCACTAGAGCTATAAGTATGTGAAAGCTCAAAGGGAAAACTAGTGGGTGTACATCCAACTTGCTTGCTCACGAAGACCTAGGGCAATTTTGAGGAAGCCCATCATTGGAATATACAAGCCAAGTTATATATGAAGATTCCCACTAGCATATGGTAGTGACAAAGCAAGAAGCTCTCAGTCATGAAGAACATGGTGCTATTATGAAGCACAAGTGTGGAAAAAGATAGTAGCATTGTCCCTTCTCTCTTTTTCTCTCTTATTTTTTTTTTATTTTTTTTTATTTGGCTCTTGGGCCTCTTTTTTTATTTTTTTATTTGGGCTCTTTGACCTCTTTTTTTTCCTCACATGGGACAATGCTCTAATAATGATGATCATCACACTTTTATTTACTCACAGCTCGAAGCTTAGAGCGATGATGACTCTATAGGAAATGCCTCCGGTAGTGTACCGGGATGTGCAACGATCTAGCATGGCGTATGACGTTGAAACATCTCGCTAGCTTTCTTACGATCATGCAATGGCACTATGAGAGTAACGACACAAGTCATGAGACGAAACGGTGAGAGTTGCATGGCAATATATCTCGGAATGGCTATGAAAATGCCATAGTAGGTAGGTATGGTGGCTGTTTTGAGGAAGGCATATGGTGGGTTTGTGCACCGGCGAGAATTGCGCGGCACTAGAGAGGCTAGCAATGGTGGAAGGTGAAAGTGCATCTATACCATGGACTCACATTAGTCATGAAGAACTCACATACTTGTTGTGGAAGTTTTTATTAGTAATCGAAACAAAGTGCTAAACGCATACTCCTAGGGAAGGGTTGGTAGGTGTTAACCATCGCGCGATCCCGACCTCAACACATAGGATGACAATCAATAGATCAATTATGCTCCAACTTCCTAACATAGCGGTTCACCATAAGTGCATGCTACGGGAATCACTAACTTCAACACAAGTATTTCTAGATTCACAACACCCTACTAACATAGCTCTTAATATTACCAAATCAACGTCTCAAAACTAATTGAGAGGAATCAAGACTTCTCTTTCTACTCAATGCACATGAAGATGGAGGTTTTTGTATCCTCTATCGGTACCTATCACCTTTGGGACTACTTTCATAGCATAAGCCAACTACCAAGTCATGCACCACCGTGCTCTAAAAGATCTAAGTGAAGCACGTAGAGCAAAATTATCTAGCTCAAAAGATATAAGTGAAGCACTATGAGCATTCTAGCAAAATCACGATGAGTGCATGTCTCTCTCTCTCAAAAAGGTGTGCAGCAAGGATGATTGTGACACAACAAAAAGAAAAGACTCCTACGATACAAGACGCTCCAAGAAAAACACATATCATGTGGTGAATAAAAATATAGCTCCAAGTAATGTTACCGATGGATTGAAGACGAAAGAGGGGATGCCTTCCCGGGGCATCCCCAAGCTTAGTCTTTTTGGTGTCCTTGAATTTAGCTTGGGATGCCTTGGGCATCCCCAAGCTTGATATCTTTCCACTCCTTATCTCTTTGTCCATGAGAACATCACCCAAAACTTGAAAACTTCACAACATAAAACTTAAACAGAAACTCGTGATAACATTAGCACAAGAAAACAAACTACCACCTCTTTTGGTACTGTAGCAATATTGAATTCTATCTATATTGGTGTTGGGCTACTGTATTCTCACTTTTCCAAGGCTAGTACCCCCCGATACTAACCATAGTTTCATCAAAACTAGCAACCAACTCAACAAAAGAAGAATCTGTCAAAAAACAGACCAGTCTGTAGCAATCTGTACACTTCGTATACTTCTGGTACCTCAAAAATTCTGAAACATTACGACTGCCTGGTAAAAAGGCATATCAACCAGCAGCAAAACGAATCAACTCAAAAGCTCTTTCTGAATAAAAATGAAAAATCATCTCGTGATTGAAAAGTTTCTATCTTTTTCCAGCAGGATCAAACAACCATTACCAAGACTAGTCATAAAGGTTTTGCTTGGCTCAAACTCAAAAACAAACACAAAAAACAAAATCACAACGGAATTATGATGGTGTGGACGCAACAAAACAGAAAGAAAAAAAGATAAATTCATTGGGATGGCTCCCAACAAGCGCTATTGTTTAACGCCGTTAGCTAGGCATTGATAATTCAATGATGCTCACACAAAAGACAAGAATTGAAGCACAACGAGAGCATCACAAAGCATGTGAAAATCACATCTAAGTCTAACATACTTCCTATGCATAGGCATTTTATAGGAAAACAGATTGTCAAGACAACCAATAGTTGCCATATGCAAGGAAGAAGAAAGAGACAACAACAATCTCCACATAACGAGAGGTAATTTGGTAACATGAAAGTTTCTACCACAATATTTTCCTCTCTCATAGCAATTACATGTGGGGTCATAATCAAATTCAACAAAATAGCTATCACAAAGGATATTCTTTTCATGATCCACATGTATGCAAAGTTGACGCTCTTCAAAAATAGTGGGATTATCATCAACTAAAGTCATGACTTCTCCAAACCCACTTTCAATATTATTGCAAATATCATTGCAACAAGTAGTGGACATAGCAAAACTAGCATCCCCAAGCTTAGGGTTTTGCATATTTTTAGCATGATTGTCATTAATAGAATTTATAATGAAATCATTGCAATCATGCTTTTCATTCAAGGAGCCCTCATGAATCACTTCATGAATTTCTTCATCACGATTTTTAGATTCACGCATCTCAAGCAAAACTCCATAGAAAAAGTCAAGTGCACTCAACTCACTAGCAATTGGATCAACATAATTGGATCTCTTAAAGAGATTAGCAAGTGGGTGAGGATCCATATCACTAGATTTTCAGCAAGCGAAGATGCAAGCATATTGAAGGCACATGGAAACACAAGCAACCAAAGCAACAAAAAGGCGAACGGAAAAGGCAAACGAGAAAAGGCAAACGAAGAAAAGGGCAAATGTTTTTTTGTAATTTTTTTGTTTTTCAGAAGTGGGGGAGAGGAAAACGAGAGGCAAAAAAGTAAATGCAAGAGATGAGTTTGCGACACTTACTTGGGATGAGTTCTTGACTTGATCCTCCCCGGCAACGGCGTGAGCTATTCTTGTGCTACGGCAACAAAAGTCCTTCCCCGGCAGTGGTGCCAGAGATCCTTCTGTCGTCTCTTGAGCTTGCGTTGGTTTTTCCCTTGAAGAGGAAAGGGCGATGCAGCACAGGAGCAGTAAGTATTTTCCTCAGTTTGAGAACCAAGGTATCAAACGAGTAGGAGAATCTCGTCAAGTCCAGAGTACATGCGCAAACACAAAACAGCTTGCACCCAACGCTTTAAAGGGGTTGTCAATCCCTTCTAGAGGCTTCTCTCAAACTAGCAAATATCACAGTGGGTGAATAAATTATTGTCGAGCAATTCATAGAACCGCCCAAAGTCATGACGATATCTAAGGCAATGATCATACATATAGGCATCACGTCCGAGACAAGTAGACCGATACTTTCTGCATCTAGTACTATATTCCACACATCGACCGCTATCCAGCATGCATCTAGTGTATTTAGTTCATGACGAACATAGTAACGCTTTAAGCAAGATGACATGATGTAGAGGGATAATCTCAAACCAATGATGAAAACCCCATCTTTTTACCCTTGATGGCAACAACACGATGCGTGCCTCGCTACCCCTTCTGTCACTTGGTGAGGTCACCGCACGGTATGAACCCAAAACCAAGCACTTCTCCCATTGCAAGAATCATAGATCTAGTTGGCCAAACAAAACCCACAACTAGAAGAGAACTACAAGGATATGAAATCATGCATAAGAGAGATCAGAGAACTCAAATAAGATTCATAGATAATCTGATCATAAATCCACAATTCATTGGATCTCGACAAACACACCGCAAAAGAAGATTACATCGGATAGATCTCCATGAAGATCATGGAGAACTTTGTATTTAAGATCCAAGAGAGAGAAGAAGCCATCTAGCTACTAGCTATGGACCCGTAGGTCTATGGTGAACTACTCATGCATCATCGGAGAGGTCATGGTGTTGATGAAGAAGCCCTCCGTATCCGAATCCCCCCTCCGGCGGGGCACCAGAACGTGCCCCAGATGGGATCTTGCGGAGACAGAAGCTTGCGGCGGCGGAAAAGTACTTTCGATGATCTCCTGTTTTTTTCTGGGATTTTAGGGAATATATAGGTGCAAAACCTAGGGCACAGGAGGTCCAGGGGGGCCACAAGCCAGGAAGGCGCGGCCTCCCCCCTGGCCGCGGCTAGGGGGCTTGTGGGGCCCTGGGGACCCCCTGCCTTGGCTCTCAAGTCTCTCGATCTACTTCTGTTATGGAAAAAATCTTTTCGGGGATTTTATTCCGTTTGGACCCTGTTTCAAATTCTCCTCTGAAAGGGGTCAAAAACATGGAAAAAACAGGAACTGGCACTTGGCACCGAGTTAATAAGTTAGTCCCAAAAAATATATAAAAGGCATGCAAAACATCCAAAGTTTGACAAGATAATAGCATGAAACCATAAAAAATTATATATGCGTTGGAGACGTATCAGTGTGTACTAAAAATAGCACTAGAACGGAAGTACGATCAAAGCGATACTACCGCATACCACTAGCGGTACTACTGTTAAGTGGACACCAAGCTAGAGAGGAACCCATAGCAGTAGAATGACATTGAGGGTGGTAGTACTAATATGATTAATTAGAGAGGTAACATAACATGAAAACTCAAGCGATAGTAGCAGCGGTACTTACACGCGGAAGTACTACACAAGCGGTACTTCCATGGGTACCGGTGAGACTACCATCATCTCTAGTTGAGAGTTATAGAACCGAAAACTTGTAGCGGTACTACAGGCGATAGAGGCCAGTGGAAGTATTGTATAAGATGTACTACCGCGGGTACCAATGTTACTACCGTCATCTGCAGTTGAGGGTTACAAAACTGAAGGCTACAAGCGGTAGTACATGTGGTACTAGCGAGCGGAAGAACATCATAAGAGGTACTACCGCAGGTACTAGCGGTACTATTGCCATTTGCAGATAGAGTTTACAAAACTAAAACTCCAAGCGACAGTACCAGCGGTACAAGCCACTGGAAGTACCGCACAAGCGGTACTATCGTGGGTACGAGCGGTACTGCCGCTTGGCCTGTGATTAATAGGCCAAGCAAAAAAAAATAATGTGGCTCCAGAGTAAATGTGAAGGTAAGTGCGTGTATATGGTTTGTGTAAGTGTTAATTGCACTCATACCTTCCAATGCGGACCACCTCTTAATAATATGATTTTCCTACGACTCGAAAAGAAACATCGAAAACTCGTCTCGCTCTTTCTTCCTTCTAGGGAAATAAAATTGTCTTGTCCTATATACAATAATATATGTAATGTGTATCCGTAATGCTCGAAGCACACAGTCAGTCCACAAAGCACATTGTCATCATCACTAAAACAACGTCGAGTGATATATGCCCTAGAAGTTGCAACCTATATCAATAACCCATGGGATCAATGGAATAAACATGTTAAAAACAACAACAAACTAGGGCTTCTACTCCAACTCTTTTAGAACCGACTCATTGAATCTCATATGAGGTAGGAGGTCAATGATAGGATATCCCAACCCTTTCAAACAATTTTTCCATTCCAAAAAGCATAAATCCTCTTATTGCCTTCACTCGATGTAGACTTGTATGCTTTCTTCATTGTAACTACATCAGTCGCAAGAAGGGACACCCCTAGTACAAAATCAAGCAAAGTTGAGTGAACTTGATATTTACCTAAAAGTTGATGTTTGTGTGGAACATGATGAGTTTGATATACTATGCTAGTGCTCCATAAATGCACACCAGTACCCCGTAGTATTTCTGATAGCAATGAATGTACTTGTTTCACCTGCATCTACCATAGCATAAGAGTTAGCCTTCTACACCGGAGGAACAATACTATGTGACTATCACAGAAGGATGATAAACAACATTGTATAGGCATTTATTTGTCTACATGATTTGATGCGACCTTGCAGTAACGAGCCCACACTTCTTGGTTCTATTTAGCATACTTTGGTGTAATGCTGAAAAAGTTGGACATTTTATTTTCTGTTATTCTAGGTACCACTCATGTCGACACAATAATAAGCGATGTTTTTCATGAAGGGTATGCAGATATTTATGGTCATTGATTGCAACATTATGTAAGCCTATACTTGAAGTACATATTATCATTTACTCATGTCTACATTTTCGTTTTATGAGAGGTTGAAATGTAAGCATACTCGACCGTCATCATACTAATACTTGTCTATGTTTTTTCTTGTTGAATCTATTTTAATTGCAATTGTAACCTATGCATGTAAGTTCCAAGTGATGAGAACCTACCATATATTTATATCCTTTGACATACTAATGATCTTGGCTGTGTTGTTTTGCACATTGAAACTCTCACATATTTATGGATTTGTTTTAGTCGTCGTTAGCCCAAGCTAATGCTCCACTTCTTATTCATCTCATTGATAAATCAAGCTATTTTCGCTTTGTGCGAGGCCAATTGCAAGCAAGGTACAACCATCAAGTAACAGAAACATGAACTACAATTCTAATAAACATCATGCATCAAGAAACCAAAGTAGGTGCACATTGTATTATTTTCTTTTGCAGAAGCTGTAGTATTTTGTGTTGTACTAGTTAGTATATATTTTATCGATTCAGAATCCAATATTGCTTGTAGTAAGTAATCAAAATTGAGAGGAACAATGGTTCAACATTGTTGCATTAGTTAGTATCTATTTAGTTAATATTTATTTTATGCTACTCGATGTGAATATTCAATAGTTTATGATTTTTGTATTATCAAGTGATCATACTTTGTTTATTGAATGTGAATGTGCATCATGTTTTAGAATTCAGAGGGCTCACCCACTGCACATACTACCTTGTGTCTTTCTATATCTACATGTTGTCATCATGAGATTAGAGACATGATTTCTGGTTCATGGAAAGAAGTCGCATTGGCATCAGCTGTCTTTGTGGGTCTTTGACGGACTCATGGAAGCTACCGCATTGCCCGCTCACAATCAAGCGGTGTAAGTTGGGCTGCCGATGTAACTGCTAAAATGATAGCTCCCGCTTTGTAGTTTGGCGGGAAGTCGCATCCCGCCCAGCCTACAACTTGACTTTCAAGTCCTAGCTCCTAAGTGATGGGATAATACACATTCACTCTCTACTAAAAATCACATAGATTTTATGTTACTAACTCGTTGAACTATGAAAAAATAATTTAAATGTGACTTATACTTCGAATATAACATTTAGTTGAGAGAAACTGTCCATTTCACCTGTTGGACACTCACGACGTGTTGCAACCACTACTAGCATGCATTGCCAAAGCATGTTAGCTGCGTGTTTTATTTTCTCTACTCAGCTTGCACCTCTCCTCTCACACTCTTGTTCATGATTCTCCCTATGTTGCCCCTCATCCTCTACTTTGGCTAGGAGGTTACCGCCTTATTGTAGACCTTATTGTTCACTTCTTCTCCATGGGTTTTCAAACTTGCCCTTTACAGTTGAATTCCTCATGAGTGAACCCAAGACAAAGTTACCAGGGTGCCCCAAAAGATTGACGTCGAAAGGTTATTGGGTTATGGATATATTTTTTGTTGCATAGATTATCTCAACATGTTGCAAGCTCATACATGGTTTGTAACATGCACAAGGGCGGCGTTTTAGAATGATCCGACAGATCTATCACAAAGATGATATTTGTGTTGGATTGCAAATGTTGATTTATACATTGCATATGTTGTGATATTGTTTCCAACAATTTGTTGCAACCAATGGGGATTTACTGCCACATATCAAATTTTGGTACATGGTTGTCTTTTTATGCATCATTTTCCATTCTACGAAGTGTTGTGAGGAAATAAGTATGCAATACCTGTTTTATTGCCATCATTTTATGTTTTATGATATGTTGTGACGAAAGAAGTTGCAATGACCATTTTTTTTCCTGGCCATCTGACTGTGGTGTATACTCTATGCCTACAACCTCACTCGCGACGAAAGGCCTCATTCCTAATATTCGATGCAAGGCACTACCTTAATTTTGTGCGTGTGAAAATGACTCGGGTCTACTATAAAAGTTAATCAAAAGTACAAAGAACTCCAAACGTAATAAACATTATATCGAGGTCTCTGGACCACATAACGACCACAATTGTCGCCAAAATGTGTCGTCGATGCGTCATTGTCACCGCTCGCATACTTGAGCCGGCTCGACCTTGTCGGTGACAACCGGGAATCTTCGTGCACGTTTCCATAAGGACCAGCACCATGGATCCGTAGTCGTTGCCCTTGAACCCTTGAATCGATTTGGAAATCTCACACTAAATATCAGCATCACATACTCGATGATAAACCATAACATCACCGCCCGAAGGAGCTTCCAAAAATCAATCGCCGGAGCTGCAAGCATAGAGAGAAGACGTATCCACTAGCTTACGTTAGATATCGAGGGCCGGAGGATTTGCCCTAGGCAATATGTGAGGAACTGGCTAGGATCTGATGAGAGGAACTAGCTAAGATCTAGATTCAACTGTAGTTCGAATTATAGCAATCACCCATCCACCCATACAACTTGCTACCACTACCACACACACGCATCGCGCCTGGCCGAAGCCATCCGTCCTTCACCACCCAGTCATCCGCTGCGCTCCGATTTGTAATGGCCGAGCTGTTACACCCGTCTTAACGGGCCCAGTATGGGCTTGCAAGCCAGTGGGGTAATTTGTGATCGCGAGTGGGCATGTCCAACGGCCCACGAGCAGGCTGGTTATTCTCTCGCTCCTCCTCTGTTTCTTCAGTGACTTCGGCCGCTGCATGAGGAGCGCTGACATTCCCCTGTTCTTGAGGAACGGCTTGACCCCAAGCCAGAGCCCTTGGAAACATCTGCTGCAAGGCATCCTTGTCTTCCCAAGTTAGCTCAGAAGGTGTTGCTCCTCTTCATTCCACCAGAACTTGAGCAATGGAGCGATTGTTCTTGCACCTCACTCGGTGTTGCAAGACATGCATTGGAACTTGGAAGGCGACATCCGGCGAAGGCAACGAAGTCTGCACTATATACTTGGGAGACATGAATCTTTTAAGTTGAGAAACATGGAAAACTGGATGTACCTTGCTGTTGACAGGCAGAGCTAGACGATAGGCCACTTTTCCAATGCGTTCCAGGATTTGAAAGGGCCTAGAATATCGGAATGACAACTTGTGGTTAGTCCTTGGAGCCACTGACAACTGCACATAGGGTTGCATTTTGAGAAAAACCTGACCACCAATAGTGAAAGTTCTATCTGTTCTGTGTTTATCGCCTGAAACTTCATGCGCTGCTGGGTCCTGAGTAAGTGTTGCCTCACAGAAGCTTGCACAATTGCTATGGAATCCAACCATTGTTGCACATCCACAGGAGCAACAATATTATTAGGGTTAATGCCAAAGTACCTTGGTGCTTGCCCATACAGAACTTCAAATGGTGACATGCCCAGTGAGGAGTGCCAGTTGGTGTTGTACCATAATTCAAAAAGAGATAGCCACTTACTCCACTTCTTGGGATGTGCAAAGATGAAACATCTGAGGTAATATTCAACTTGCTGATTAACCCGTTCAGTTTGGCCATCTATCTCGGGGTGGTAAGTGATATCCCACAAGTATAGTGGATCGTGTGTGGCTTTTTCGATAAGTAAGAGTTTCGAACCCAACGAGGAACTAAATATGGGATAAATATTCTCTCAACTTCTATCAACCATTGACACGACTCTACTCACACTAAACGTTTTGCAATATCTAGGAGATAAAATTAGAGTGATAATACGGGTATGAGAGAAAGCTTTGCAAGATAATAAATACAATAAAGTAATGTTAGTGCTGCAGCGATAAAATATACTAAGTAACCATAAACTAACAGTACCATGAGT
This sequence comes from Hordeum vulgare subsp. vulgare, assembly GCF_904849725.1. Lineage (NCBI taxonomy): Eukaryota > Viridiplantae > Streptophyta > Magnoliopsida > Poales > Poaceae > Hordeum > Hordeum vulgare. The sequence goes on from NC_058522.1 coordinate 390,951,883, forward strand.
GCGGAAAAGTGGTGGTAATTGTGGTGGAATTGTCCATGATCAAATAGTCAAATACAAGGTCGATATTCCTCTTTTATGTGGGAGAGGCAAAGCTAACAAGCTCTCACTATCCAATGATTGCAAGTACTTATGATTGGAACTCTAGCAAACATCCATAAATACTATAAGATACATTAAGGTAAAAATACCCAACAATAGCATTAAGATCAAAAGGTCCTCTTTATCCCATATGCTTTGATCACTAAATTGGGGCTCATGTTTCTGTCACTCAAGCAGCCCACCCTCTAGCTTTTTCCATATACTACAAACCCTGTGTTGTGATCCATGCGTGCATAAACATATGATGGGCACCATAGGACTGTAACAAATTCAATATATAGCTCAAACCATCCATGGATATTCAACAATCAATCATATGACAAAAGGGAACTAAACAAACATGCCATAGATGCAATAGATCATTTGCAAATAATTTATAACATCAAACACCATGTTTACATAGGGGATTACAGAGGTTTGTGGGAGAATGGGCCGTTGTAGCTATAGAGGAGATGATGATGGAGGTGTTGGTGAAGGCGGCATCATGGCGGAGAGGATGGAGAAGGGGTAGCACGTCAGGTGCAGGGCGTCACCGGCCATCATGGGGGAGCACCGCCCCTTAGCACCCTTACTTTATGGATTCTTGGTGCTGTATATGAGCCCTCACCCATGGAGATGAGGCCATGAGGAAGGCAAAATTCGTGGATTTCGGTGGCTGCCCATAAATCAGGGTTTTCCTCTCCTCATATGAGGTGGGACGATCATCCTTTGTAGCGAACCGACTCAAAACGAGTCAAGCCTCTGTGTATCTGTGCCATCCTTGGATCAGTATGCTGGCACACACAGTACATCAATGTATATATCAAAGTGCAATCACATGTAAATAGCGTAAAACTGATATATATACCTTAAATATCTCAGCGGAAGCAGTCAAGGGAGTGGAGTCCCAATAAACACCAACGGCAAGTTGAGTGTAGACCGTAACCCTGAATCGTACTCTTACTCGTCGAAGAAAAAGATATGCAACATAAGACGTTGCAGCCGTGTAGGTCAGCATATTGAATATGCTGGCAAGTCACATAAGAGAGGGGGGTAAAATAATAATCATCTATTCTACATGCATATATGGCAGGTGGGGCTAAAAGTTTTTGGCGAAAAGCAAGTTTTCTCCTACAACAAGAGGGGCTAAAAGCAAAATAATACTACGCTGTTGGTTGTTAATGAGATGGTTCCGCCAACCAGTTCTCATACCCAAGTTATCAATATTACCCTCATCAAAATATGTAATGGTGTTGAGAATTCCAGATAACTTCAGTTCCTTTGGCTCAAGTTGTCCATGACCGTGGACACGGCTAATCGATTAGGTTTGAGTACTCTCCAGAGTTTTGCACACGTTCCCCACAAGATTTGATCGCCTCCGTGTATGTCCTCGCACTTCAGGGTGTTTGAAGACCGGATGATCAAAACATGGTCTTTCAACGGGTCCCTCTGAATCCCTGTCCGTGCCCATCCATTCCTACCGTTCTTCTACATCTGCTAGCACCGCCTGTCCAGAGTCGCCGCGTTGTCCAACCAAGCCAGAGCCAATAATGACTTGTGGCTGTGCAGGTAAGCCTTGGGTCTTGAATATATCCGTGCGTCTCTTTGAGCCTGGGTGAAGCTTTCCGCAAGATGTCATGGCCGTCTCCAGCATCCCGGGTCATCCACTGGTTTCTCCAGGGAGCCGATCAACCGTCCTTCACCCAGAGTTGCATTGCATCACGAGGTCTTGAAAAGTCTTGATTTAACCGGTCTTGGTTATTAAATTATTCTCGCATCACTCGTGATAAACTCTCAACCAGAATCCCATCTACTCAAGCATAGCAATATGAAATTTGTCGTCCCGGGCCAAGTAACGGGGTTGTTGGGTGCCTACCACATGATACTACAATATGTAACCATAATTTCCAAGTACCTAATCAGCATGCAAATTGGGCATAGGATGGTAGAACTACCATGCATAAAACATAGGTGATACATGATCAAATGACTTGCCTGGTGTGGTTGATGAAGAAGAATTATCGTTCTCGAGAAATAACTTGATAGACTATTCGTCACTCTCCGATGAAATCTATATAACAAACATATCATTCACATAAGCACTCATACTAGCAATCATTCTAGCAATCAAAACAAAAGAGAGAGCGAATAAGAATCCGAAAGAAACTTCAACTAAAACTAGGAGTCTTCTACTACATCAAACACTAAATAGTTTTTTTTTTCTAACTGAAAATAAAACACTAAAATAAAAAAAAACAGAAAACAAAATATAAAATAACTAAGATAACAGAAGTAAAATTTACAAAAAATATTATTTTATAAGTATTTTCAAAATAGGAAATCAAACTAGCAATGCAATCAATTCGCAAGTTAGTATAGAACTAGAATTGATTCCATGCAAACAAATAAGAATAAATAAAATAAAATTTTCTTGTTGTTGAAAAGTTACTGGTAAATATCAGAAAACAAAATATAACTTGTCACAATTACAACAAAAACAAATTAAGAACAATTAATACAAAAGAAATAGCAAGAAAATAAAAAAGGCTAAAACAGAATCTGTTTTGCTTAAAACCCTAAGTAAAAATATTTAGAAAAATTGAAACTTAAACTACTGAAAGATATGATCAATAGGAAACATGAGCAAAAAGAATTAATTTAAAAGCTATTTTGAAACTCCCGGAATAAGCAAAACAAGCTTTAATTCAAATCAGATCTAACTCAATTTTTATACATCCAAACAGAGACAAATTATATATCTACAGAAAATGCATAAAATTTGTGATCCAACGCAAAAAGAATCACCTAATTCGGAATTATAGACTAATAGATATGAATTTTCTAAGATTGCAATTTTCTGAAAAAACTGCAATACGGGATTTCGTGAATCTTACCATGGGTGACAGAGAGGAAGAACTCCGGCGAGGTAGCTGCTCCGGCGAGGTGGGGAGGTTGCCGGCGGGGAGGGGGAACGGCGGAGGGGGTCCCGGAGGTGAGGAAGGGGGCGTCAGGGGCTCCTGGGTGTTCTTCTGTTCGGCTCCTTGCAGGAACAACAATGGTGGGGGCGTCGTGGCTACGGGCAGGGAGAGGGCGAGCTGATGGGGAAAATGGAACGAGGAGAGGAGGGGCGTTCTTATAGGTGTGGTGGGAGGCTCGGGAAGGAAGTGTATCCCGCGAATCGGGGGAGGGAAGCTTCCTAGGAAGCTTCTGCCATGGCCACACAAGGAAGCTCGTGAGGAGGAAGAAGAAGGTGGGATTGAGCCAGATTGGTTTCCTAACGTGGCCCAAGTACAATCCTAAAATAAGAGATCCCTTTCCCTTTTTATTAAAACAGGAATTAATATGATTAAAAGGAAATAGAATATCCTTGGAATATAGGGGTATAATATATTAAAACTTTCAGAAAAATAAATCCAAAAAGATGGGCATTTTTTCCACTACCAAAATAAATACTTCAACAAAATGTTTTTCAGAAAATCCCCTAAATGCTTTATTTCTTTTTGCAAATAATTACTCAAATAAATATTGGGTGTCATGGCTCAAATATTTCAAAGAATATCCCCGGGTTTGGAGGGTCATGTTTCTCCTCTCTTTTTCTCTTGTTTGACAAAGTATTGTTCCCGGCATTCCGTGAGTGAGGAAGAAACAAAATGCAAAGCAAAATCGAAAGGAATTCCAATGCCACCTTGATTCAAATTTTTTATAGTTGAAGAAGTCATGCTATCTCCTCTCATCGATTTTAAATCGATGAATTTGAATTCACGGGAAAAAGGGGAAAGTCATTTTATTCCCTCTCATTCAAATTTTTTTTTAAAGTTTCAAATTTCACTCAAGTTTCAATCACTCAAACAAACAAACAATCAATCTAATAATTATATTAACATTCCAAAATTTGGGATATTACAAAACTACCACACTTAAAATGAGTCTCGTCCTCGAGATTCGACGAGGCCAGAAAGAAAGGTTAGGGTTTGGGGGTCTTCTAACAAATCCAACTTCCTCCAAAGTGGGGTGCTACCACACTTAAAATGACGATTACTGGTCCCTCAAAATGTTTTAACGATCCTCTGGGGTTTTGGCATCTGACTCCTCACAGTCTTCATACTAACTCCTCTCGTGAAGCTCTTTCATTATATTCATAACGTTTCCATCAAAATCGAGGGTTCTTCTGTTGATATAAGCTTATTCCGTTACTGGGTCTTCTTAACTGACAGTCTCACGGTCAATTCTAAATAACCTATCAATGATTCTCATGGTGGTCTATCATTTGTGGTTATCCTGCGGAGAGAGAGAGGTCTTGTCTTCATCCTCACCGTAAAATTTCCTATGCGTGACAACAAATGCCATGTACATGGGGCTTTCATCATACCATTCTAAGGTTTAAACAAAAGCTTCAAAGAACATCGTCTCTCACTATGGGTAAGTCTCTCAGATTTACCATTCCGAATAGCAAGAGAATGATAATAGTAAGTCGTCATGGTGGCCAAACCATGTCGCACTGAAATCATTACCTTGTATAAGGCTTAGTGAATCTCGTATTCTAACACTTGGGCATCCTCACCAGCGTTGTAGAATTTCTCTTGTACACGAACGAAGCTCGGATAAATCCAATGATTCTGCAAGCTGAACAAAACATCTATCGTATTCTTCACCACTCTCAGGTTTTCGCATGCTCCTAAGAAAACGTTTGCTGATCCATGTTTCCTTCTCCAAAAAGATAGTACTTGGTCCTTGTTAGTCCCGGGGTCTGCGGGTTTCAGGCATACTTGGGGTAAATGTGGCACGCCGCTCGGTGGTGGGTGGTTCCTTCACACAAGAAACAAGTCACCTGACTACTTGGGCAATCCTCCGCTGGGTGATTTTCTTCACAATGAGGGCATCCATCCTGGTTTTCTTCCTGGGTGTGTCCTATTTCTCCACAGATCTTGCATGCACCAGGCTTCTTCATCGGGCTATCATATCACTTTTGGATAAGACGGGATCTTAACAGAGTCTTCTTGAATTCGTCCCAAGTTTCTGCTCCACTAAATCCTTGTATGGCATGATGCATTTTCCACCAGATAGCAGCACTTTGGGTAAAGTACTGAAGAGCGTGTCCAACTTCATACTTCCTGGAAATCAAATTGCTCTCGAAGTAGTTCTCCATGTTCTGAATCCATATTTCAACTTCCAGCTGGGTCATTGGTCCAGAGATTACAAGTCCAGCTTCATACGCTATCTATTGGGTCCAACGTTTTTGGGATGAGATGAGTAAGAGAGAGAGGGAAAGAGGGAGATACACACAATACAAACAATATTTTTCAGAATAGGTTTTATTTGTGGCTGTCGAAAAACACACACCAATGACGGCTCACAAATCATCGTATCTAACGTGGGTATATAACAGGGGTTTGCACTTCTAATGGTCATATAAACATTCGAACGCTTCAGGGTCTTCGAGTTCTTCTAGTCTTGAGAGTCTTCTGTTAGTGTAGCTTCAATTCTTCAAATGAGTGGTGAAATCCTCTTTACTTTGAAGTAGAACTCCGTTGATTCTTCATGAGGTCAAAGGGGTAAGGGGATTGTATAACTACTTGAGGTGAGAGAGAACATTTGATGAAATCAGAAGAGATGAGAAGTGAAAGGTGTTCTCGAAAATAAGATTTTTTTGAGAGATCCTATCCTAAGAAATTTCCAGTTTCTAGGGTCACGTCCTACAGTCAACATGTGCTCTGATACCATTTCTGTAGCGACCCGACTCAAAACGAGTCAAGCCTCTGTGTATCTTGTTGGAATTATGCCCTAGAGGCAATAATAAATATGGTTATTATTATAATTCCTGTATCAAGATAATTGTTTATTATCCATGCTATAATTGTATTGAACGAAGACTCATTTACATGTGTGGATACATAGACAAAACACTGTCCCTAGCAAGTCTCTAGTTGGCTAGCCAGTTGATCAAAGATAGTCAGTGTCTTCTGATTATGAACAAGGTGTTGTTGCTTGATAACTGGATCACATCATTAGGAGAACCACGTGATGGACTAGACCCAAACTAATAGATGTAGCATGTTGATCGTGTCATTTTGTTGCTACTGTTTTCTGCGTGTCAAGTATTTGTTCCTATGACCATGAGATCATATAACTCACTAACACCGGAGGAATACTTTGTGTGTATCAAACGTCGCAACGTAACTGGGTGACTATAAAGATGCTCTACAGGTATCTCCAAAGGTGTTCGTTGAGTTAGTATGGATCAAGACTGGGATTTGTCACTCCGTGTGACGGAGAGGTATCTCGGGGCCCACTCGGTAATATAACATCAGACACAAGCCTTGCAAGCAATGTGACTTAGTGTAAGTTGCGGGATCTTGTATTACGGAACGAGTAAAGAGACTTGCCGGTAAACGAGGTTGAAATCGGTATGCGGATACTGACGATCGAATCTCGGGCAAGTAACATACCGAAGGACAAAGGGAATGACATATGGGATTATATGAATCCTTGGCACTGAGGTTCAAATGATAAGATCTTCGTAGAATATGTAGGATCCAACATGGGCATCCAGGTCCCGCTATTGGATATTGACAGAGGAGTCTCTCGGGTCATGTCTACATAGTTCTCGAACCCGCAGGGTCTGCACACTTAAGGTTCAACGTTGTTTTATGCGTATTTGAGTTATATGGTTGGTCACTGAATGTTGTTCGAAGTCCCGGATGAGATTACGGACATCAAGAGGGTTTCCGGAATGATCCGGAAACGAAGATTAATATATAGGATGATCTCATTTGATTACCGGAAGGTTTTCGGAGTTACCGGGAATGACGAATGGGTTCCGGGAGTTCACCGGGGGGGGGGGGGCAACCCACCCCGGGGAAGCTCATAGGCCTTGAGGGTTGCGCACGAGCCCTTAGTGGGCTGGTGGGACAGCCCAAAAGGGCCCTATGCGCATTGGAAGAAAAATCAAAGAGAAAAGAAAAAAAAGGAGGAGGTGGGAAAGGAAAGAAGGACTCCACCCACCAAACCAAGTAGGACTCGGTTTGGGGGGAAGTCCTTCCCCCCTTTGGCTCGGCCAACCCCCTTGGGGCTCCTTGAGCCCCAAGGCAAGGTCCCCCCTCTCCCACCTATATATACGGAGGTTTTAGGGCTGATTTGAGACGACTTTTCCACGGCAGCCCGACCACATACCTCCACGGTTTTTCCTCTAGATCGCGTTTCTGCGGATCTCGGGTGGAGTCCTGGTGAGACAAGGTCATCACCAACCTCCGGAGTGCCGTCACGCTGCCGGAGAACTCTTCTACCTCTCCGTCTCTCTTGCTGGATCAAGAAGGCTGAGATCATCGTCGAGCTGTACGTGTGCTGAACGCGGAGGTGCCGTCCGTTCGGCACTAGATCGTGGGACTGATCGCGGGATAGTTCGCGGGGCGGATCGAGGGACGTGAGGACGTTCCACTACATCAACCGCGTTCACTAACGCTTCTGCTGTACGGTCTACAAGGGTACGTAGATCACTCATCCCCTCTCGTAGATGGACATCACCATGATAGGTCTTCGTGCGCGTAGGAAATTTTTTGTTTCCCATGCGACGTTCCCCAACAGTGGCATCATGAGCTAGGTTCATGCGTAGATGTCTTCTCGAGTAGAACACAAAAGTTTTTGTGGGCGGTGATGTGCATTTTGCTGCCCTCCTTAGTCTTTTCTTGATTCCGCGGTATTGTTGGATTGAAGCGGCTTGGACCGATATTACTCATACGCTTACGAGAGACTGGTTTCATCGCTACGAGTAACCCCGTTGCTCAAAGATGACTGGCAAGTGCCAGTTTCTCCAACTTTAGTTGAATCGGATTTGACCGAGGAGGTCCTTGGATGAGGTTAAATAGCAACTCATATATCTCCGTTGTGGTGTTTGCGTAAGTAAGATGCGATCCTACTAGATACCCATGGTCACCACGTAAAACATGCAACAACAAAATTAGAGGACGTCTAACTTGTTTTTGCAGGGTATGCTTGTGATGTGATATGGCCAACGATGTGATGTGATATATTGGATGTATGAGATGATCATGTTTTAATAGATTATATCGACTTGCACGTCGATGGTACGGCAACCGGCAGGAGCCATAGGGTTGTCTTTATACTAACGTTTGTGCTTGCAGATGCGCTTACTATTTTGCTAGGATGTAGCTTTAGTCGTAATAGCATGAGTAGCACGACAACCCCGATGGCGACACGTTGATGGAGATCATGGTGCGGCGCCGGTGACAAGAAGATCGTGTCGGTGCTTTGGTGATGGAGATCAAGGAGCACGTGATGATGGCCATATCATGTCACTTATGAATTGCATGTGATGTTAATCCTTTTATGCACCTTATTTTGCTTAGAACGACGGTAGCATTATGAGGTGATCTCTCACTAAAATTTCAAGGCGAAATTGTGTTCTCCCCGACTGTGCACCTTTGCTACAGTTCGTCGTTTCGAGACACCACGTGATTATCGGGTGTGATAGACTCAACATTCACATACAATGGGTGCAAAACAGTTGCGCACGCGGAACACTCGGGTTAAGCTTGACGAGCCTAGCATGTGCAGACATGGCCTCGGAACACATGAGACCGAAAGGTCGATCATGAATCATATAGATGATATGATTAACATAGGGATGCTTACCACTGAAACTATGCTCAACTCACGTGATGATCGGACTTGAGCTAGTGTAAGTGGATCATGAACCACTCAAATGACTAGAGAGATGTACTTTTTGAGTGGGAGTTTAGCGAATAATTTGATTAAGTTAAACTCTAATTATCTTGAACATAGTCTAAGTCCACTTTGAATATATTTGTGTTATAGATCATGGCTCACGCGACAGTCACCCTGAATTTTAATACGTTCCTAGAGAAAGCTAAGTTGAAAGATGATGGAAGCAACTTTGTAGACTAGGCTCGTAATCTTAAGCTAATCTTACAAGCTGGGAAGAAGGATTATGTCCTTAATGCTGCGCTAGGAGATGAACCACCCGCTACGGCTGATTAGGATGTTAAGAATGCTTGGTTAGCACGTAAGGAGGACTACTCAGTAGTTCAATGTGCAGTCTTGTATGGCTTAGAACCGGGACTTCAACGTCGCTTTGAGCGTCATGGAGCATTTGAGATGTTCCAGGAGTTGAAGTTTATCTTTCAGAAGAACGCCCGGATCGAGAGGTATGAGACCTTCGATAAATTCTATGCTTGCAAGATGGAGGAGAACTCGTCTGTCAGTGAACATGTGTTCAAAATGTCTGGGTACTCAGACCGTCTAGCTGAGCTGGGAATTGAACTCCCGCAAGAGGCTATCACTGACAGAATCCTTCAATCACTGCCGCCAAGCTATAAATGCTTTGTGTTGAACTACAACATGCAAGGGATGAACAAGTCACCCGGCGAGTTGTTTGCGATGCTGAAAGTCGCAGAGTCTGAAGTCCGTAAAGAGCATCAAGTGTTGATGGTGAATAAGACCACTAGTTTCAAGAGAAACGACAAAGGCAAGAAGGGTAATTCAAAGAAGAGCGGCAAGCGTGTTGCCAATCCGACGAAGAAACCCAAAGCTTGACCTAAGCCTGAAACAGAGTGTTACTATTGCAAGGGTATGGGTCACTGGAAGCGCAATTGCCCCAAGTATCTGGCAGATAAGAAGGCGGCCAAAGAAAAATCAGGTATATTTGATATACATGTTATAGATGTGTACTTAACCAGCTCTCGTAGTAGTGCCTGGGTATTCGATACCGGTTCTGTTGCTCATATTTGCAACTCGAAATAGGAACTGCGGAATAGACGAAGGCTGGCGAAAGATGAAGTGACGATGCGCGTAGGAAATGGTTCCAAGGTTGATGCAATCGCCGTCGGCACAGTTTCACTTCAGTTACCATCAGGATTAGTTATGAACTTGAATCATTGTTATTTAGTGCCTGTGTTGAGCATGAACATTATATCTGGATCTTGTTTATTGCGAGACGGTTACTCTTTTAAGTTAGAGAATAATGGTTGTTCTATTTCTATGAGTAACATCTTTTATGGTCATGCACCCAATGTGAGAGGATTGTTCATATTGAATCTTGATAGCGATACACACATACATAACATTGAGACCAAAAGAGTTAGAGTTAACAATGATAGCGCCATATTTTTGTGGCACTGCCGCTTAGGTCATATTGGTGTAAAGCGCATGAAGAAAGTCCATGCCGATGGACTTTTAGAGTCACTTGACTTTGATTCACTTAACACGTGCGAACCATGCCTCATGGGCAAGATGACTAAAACTCCGTTCTCCGGAACAATGGAGCGTGCAAGTGACTTGTTGGAAATCATACATACCGATGTGTGTGGTCCGATGAGCGTAGAGGCACGCGGCGGATACGTTATTTTCTCACCTTCACTGACGATTTGAGTAGATATGGTTATGTCTACTTAATGAAGCACAAGTCTGAAACATTTGAAAAGTTCAAGCAATTTCAGAGTGAAGTTGAAAATCATTGTAACAAGAAGATCAAGTTCCTATGTTCGGATCCTAGGGGTGAATATCTGAGTTTCGAGTTTGGTGCTCACTTAAGACAATGTGGAATTGTTTCACAGTTGACACCGCCTGGAACACCACAGAGTAATGGTGTGTCCGAACGTCGTAATCGTACTTTATTAGAAATGGTGCGATCTATGATGTCTCTTACCGATTTGCCGTTATCGTTTTGGGGTTATGCATTAGAAACAGCTGCATTCACTTTAAATAGGGCACCATCAAAATCCGTTGAGACGACACCATACGAACTGTGGTATGGAAAAAGGCCAAAGTTGTCGTTTCTTAAAGTTTGGGGATGTGATGCTTATGTCAAAAAGCTTCAGCCTGAAAAGCTGGAACCCAAAGCGAAAAAGTGCGTCTTCATAGGTTACCCAAAAGAGAGAGTTGGGTACACCTTCTATCTCAAATCCGAGGGCAAAGTGTTTGTTGCTAAAAACGGAGCTTTTCTCGAGAAGGAGTTTCTCTCGAGAGAATTGAGTGGGAGGAAGATAGAACTTGACGAGGTTGTCGAACCTCTCATCCCTCTGGATGGTGGTGCAGGGCAAGGGGAAACCTTTGTCGTTGCGACGCCGGTGGAGGAGGAAGTTAATGATGATGATCATGAAACTCTGGTTCAAGTTTCTGTCAAACCACACAGGTCGACGAGACCGCGTGCTGCTCCAGAGTGGTACAGTAATCCCGTCTTATCAATCATGTTGTTGGACAACAATGAACCTGCAAGTTATGAAGAAGCAATGGTGGGCCCAGATTCCAACAAATGGCTAGAAGCCTTGAAGTCCGAGATAGGATCCATGTATGAGAACAAAGTGTGGACTTTGGAGGTACTGCCTGAGGGCCGCAAGGCCATTCAGAACAAATGGATCTTTAAGAGGAAGACGGATGCTGAAGGCAATGTGACCGTTTATAAAGCTCGACTTGTGGCAAAGGGTTTTTCACAAGTTCAAGGAGTTGACTACGATGAGACATTCTCACCCGTAGCGATGCTTAAGTCCGTCAGAATCATGTAAGCAATAGCTGCATTTTTAGATTATGAAATCTGGCAGATGGATGTCAAAACGGCGTTCCTTAACGGTTTCCTTAAGGAAGAGTTGTATATGATGCAACCCGAAGGTTTTGTCGATCCTAAGAATGCTAACAAGGTGTGCAAGCTCCAGCGATCCATTTATGGACTGGTGCAAGCATCCCGGAGTTGGAACAAACGCTTTGATGAGGTGATCAAAGCATTTGGGTTTGTACAAGTGGTTGGAGAATCTTGTATTTACAAGAAAGTGAGTGGGAGCTCTGTGGCGTTTCTAATATTATATGTGGATGACATATTGTTGATTGGAAACAACGTAGAGTTTTTGGAGAGCATAAAGGATTACTTGAATAAAAGTTTCTCTATGAAGGACCTAGGAGAAGCTGCTTACATTCTAGGCATTAAGATCTATAGGGATAGATCAAAACGCCTGATAGGACTTTCACAAAGCACATACCTTGATAAAGTTTTGAAGAGGTTCAAAATGGAACAGTCCAAGAAGGGGTTCTTGCCAGTTTTACAAGGTACGAGATTGAGTAAGACTCAGTGCCCAGCAACTGATGAGGATAGAGAGCATATGCGCTCCGTCCCCTATGCTTCAGCCATAGGCTCTATCATGTATGCAATGCTGTGCATAGACCGGACGTTAGCCTGGCCATAAGTATGGCAGGTAGGTTCCAGAGTAATCCAGGAGTGGATCACTGGACGGCGGTCAAGAATATCCTAAAGTACCTGAAAAGGAATAAGGAGATGTTTCTCGTGTATGGAGGTGACGAAGAGCTCGCCGTAAAAGGTTACGTCGATGCAAGCTTTGACACAGATCCGGACGACTCTAAGTCGCAAACCGGATACGTATTTATTCTTAATAGGGGTGCGGTAAGCTGGTGCAGTTCCAAGCAAAGCGTCGTAGCAGATTCTACATGTGAAGCGGAGTACATGGCTGCCTCGGAGGCGGCTAAGGAGGGTGTCTGGATGAAGCAGTTCATGACGGATCTTGGAGTGGTGCCAAGCGCACTGAATCCAATAACCTTGTTCTGTGACAACACGGGTGCCATTGCCTTAGCAAAGGAACCACGGTTTCACAAGAAGTCCAGACACATCAAACGACGCTTCAACCTCATCCGCGACTACGTCGAAGGAGAGGACGTAAATATATGCAAAGTGCACACGGATCTGAATGTAGCAGACCCGCTGACTAAACCTCTTCCACGGCCAAAGCATGATCAACACCAGAACTGTATGGGTGTTAGATTTATTACAATGTAATTCGCATGATGATGTGAGGGCTAGATTATTGACTCTAGTGCAAGTGGGAGACTGTTGGAATTATGCCCTAGAGGCAATAATAAATATAGTTATTATTATAATTCCTGTATCAAGATAATTGTTTATTATCCATGCTATAATTGTATTGAATGAAGACTCATTTACATGTGTGGATACATAGACAAAACACTGTCCCTAGCAAGTCTCTAGTTGGCTAGCCAGTTGATCAAAGATAGTCAGTGTCTTCTGATTATGAACAAGGTGTTGTTGCTTGATAACTGGATCACGTCATTAGGAGAATCACGTGATGGACTAGACCCAAACTAATAGACGTAGCATGTTGATCGTGTCATTTTGTTGCTGCTGTTTTCTGCGTGTCAAGTATTTGTTCCTATGACCATGAGATCATATAACTCACTAACACCGGAGGAATACTTTGTGTGTATCAAACATCGCAACGTAACTGGGTGACTATAAAGATGCTCTAGAGGTATCTCCGAAGGTGTTCGTTGAGTTAGTATGGATCAAGACTGGGATTTGTCACTCCGTGTGACGGAGAGGTATCTCGGGGCCCACTCGGTAATACAACATCACACACAAGCCTTGCAAGCAATGTGACTTAGTGTAAGTTGTGGGATCTTGTATTACGGAACGAGTAAAGAGACTTGCCGGTAAACGAGGTTGAAATAGGTATGCGGATACTGACGATCGAATCTCGGGCAAGTAACATACCGAAGGACAAAGGGAATGACATACGGGATTATATGAATCCTTGGCACTGAGGTTCAAACGATAAGATCTTCGTAGAATATGTAGGATCCAATATGGGCATCCAGGTCCCGCTATTGGATATTGACCGAGGAGTCTCTCGGGTCATGTCTACATAGTTCTCGAACCCGCAGGGTCTGCACACTTAAGGTTCGACGTTGTTTTATGCGTATTTGAGTTATATGGTTGGTTACCGAATGTTGTTCGGAGTCCCGGATGAGATCACAGATGTCAAGAGGGTTTCCGGAATGATCCGGAAACGAAGATTGATATATAGGATGACCTCATTTGATTACCGGAAGGTTTTCGGAGTTACCGGGAATGTACCGGGAATGACGAATGGGTTCCGGGAGTTCACCGAGGGGGCAACCCACCCCGGGGAAGCCCATAGGCCTTGAGGGTGGCCCACCAGCCCTTAGTGGGCTGGTGGGACAGCCCAAAAGGGCCCTATGCGCATTGGAAGAAAAATCAAAGAGAAAAGAAAAAGAGGAGGAGGTGGGAAAGGAAAGAAGGACTCCACCCACCAAACCAAGTAGGACTCGGTTTGGGGGGAAGTCCTTCCCCCCTTTGGCTCGGCCGACCCCCTTGGGGCTCCTTGAGCCCCAAGGCAAGGTCCCCCCTCTCCCACCCCTATATACGGAGGTTTTAGGGCTGATTTGAGACGACTTTTCCACGGCAGCCCGACCACATACCTCCACGGTTTTTCCTCTAGATCGCGTTTCCGCGGAGCTCGGGCGGAGCCCTGCTGAGACAAGGTCATCACCAACTTCCGGAGGGCCGTCACGCTGCCGGAGAACTCTTCTACCTCTCCGTCTCTCTTGCTGGATCAAGAAGGCCGAGATCATTGTCGAGCTGTACGTGTGCTCAACACGGAGGTGCCGTCCGTTCGGCACTAGATCGTGGGACTGATCGCGGGATAGTTCGCGGGGCGGATCGAGGGACGTGAGGACGTTCCACTACATCAACCGCGTTCACTAACGCTTCTGCTGTACGGTCTACAAGGGTACGTAGATCACTCGTCCCCTCTCGTAGATGGACATCACCATGATAGGTCTTCGTGCGCGTAGGAAATTTTTTGTTTCCCATGCGACGTTCCCCAACATATCTGTGCCATCCCTGGATCAGTATGCTGGCACACACAGTACAACAATGTATATATCAAAGTGTAATCACATGTAAATAGCGTAAAACTGATATATACCTTAAATATCTCAGCGGAAGCAGTCAAGGGAGTGGAGTCCCAATAAACACCAACGGCAAGTTGAGTGTAGACCGTAACCCTGAATCGTACTCTTACTCGTCGAAGAAAAAGATCTGCAACATAAGACGTTGCAGCCGTGTAGGTCAGCATATTGAATATGCTGGCAAGTCACATAAGAGAGGGGGGTAAAATAATAATCATCTATTCTACATGCATATATGGCAGGTGGGGCTATATGTTTTTGGCGAAAAGCAAGTTTTCTCCTACAACAAGAGGGGCTAAAAGCAAAATAATACTACGCTGTTGGTTGTTAATGAGATGGTTCCGCCAACCAGTTCCCATACCCAAGTTATCAATATTACCCTCATCAAAATATGTAATGGTGTTGAGAATTCCAGATAACTTCAGTTCCTTTGGCTCAAGTTGTCCATGACCGTGGACACGGCGAATCGATTAGGTTTGAGTACTCTGCAGAGTTTTGCACACGTTCTCCACAAGATTTGATCGCCTCCGTGTATGTCCTCGCACTTCAGGGTGTTTGAAGACCGGATGATCAAAACATGGTATTTCAACGGGTCCCTCTGAATCCCTGTCCGTGCCCATCCATTCCTACCGTTCTTCTACATCTGCTAGCACCGCCTGTCCAGAGTCGCCGCGTTGTCCAACAAAGCCAGAGCCCATAATGACTTGTGGCTGTGCAGGTAATCCTTGGGTCTTGAATATATCCGTCCGTCTCTTTGAGCCTGGGTGAAGCTTTCCGCAAGATGTCTTGGCCTGTCTCCAGCATCCCGGGTCATCCACTCGTTTCTCTAGGGAGCCGATCAACCGTCCTTCACCCAGAGTTGCATTGCATCATGAGGTCTTGAAAAGTCTTGATTTAACCGGTCTTGGTTATTAAATTATTCTCGCGTCACTCGTGATAAACTCTCAACCAGAATCCCATCTACTCAAGCATAGCAATATGAAATTTGTCGTCCCGGGCAAAGTAACGGGGTTGTTGGGTGCCTACCACATGATACTACAATATGTAACCATAATTTCCAAGTACCTAATCAGCATGCAAATTGGGCATAGGATGGTAGAACTACCATGCATAAAACATAGGTGATACATGATCAAATGACTTGCCTGGTGTGGTTGATGAAGAAGAATTATCGTTCTCGAGAAATAACTTGATAGACTATTCGTCACTCTCCGATGAAATCTATATAACAAACATATCATTCACATAAGCACTCATACTAGCAATCATTCTAGCAATCAAAACAAAAGAGAGAGCGAATAAGAATCCGAAAGAAACTTCAACTAAAACTAGGAGTCTTCTACTACATCAAACACTAAATAGTTTTTTTTGTTCTAACTGAAAATAAAACACTAAAATAGAAAAAATAACAGAAACAAAAATATAAAATAACTAAGATAACAGAAGTAAAATTTACAAAAAAATATTATTTTATAAGTATTTTCAAAATAGGAAATCAAACTAGCAATGCAATCAATTCGCAAGTTAGTATAGAACTAGAATTGATTTCATGCAAACAAATAAGAATAAATAAAATAAAATTTTGTTGTTGTCGAAAAGTTAGAGGTAAATATCAGAAAACAAAATATAACTTGTCACAATTACAAAAAAACAAATTAAGAACAATTAATACAAAAGAAATAGCAAGAAAATAAAAAAGGCTAAAACAGAATCTGTTTTGCTTAAAACCCTAAGTAAAAATATTAAAAAAAATTGAAACTTAAACTACTGAAAGATATGATCAATAGGAAATAGTATCAAAAAGAATTAATGTAAAAGCTATTTTTAAACTCCCGGAATAAGCAAAACAAGTTTTAATTCAAATCTGATCTAACTCAGTTTTTATAAATCCAAACAGAGACAAATTATATATCTACAGAAACTGCATAAAATTTGTGATCCAACGCAAAAAGAATCACCTAATTCGGAATTATAGACTAATAGATATTAATTTTCTAAGTTTGCAATTTTCTGAAAAAACTGCAATACGGGATTTCGTGAATCTCACCATGGGTGACAGAGAGGAAGAACTCCGGCGAGGTAGCTGCTCCGGCGAGGTGGGGAGGTTGCCGGCGGGGAGGGGGAACGGCGGAGGGGGTCCTGGAGGCGAGGAAGGGGGCGTCAGGGGCTCCTGGGCGTTCTTCTGTTCGGCTCCTTGCAGGAACAACAATGGTGGAGGCGTCGTGGCTACGGGCAGGGAGAGGGCGAGCTGATGGGGAAAATGGAACGAGGAGAGGAGGGGCGTTCTTATAGGGGTGGTGGGAGGCTCGGTAAGGAAATGTAGCCCGCGAATCGGGGGAGGGAAGCTTCTACCATGGCGAGAGAAGGAAGCTCGTGAGGAGGAAGAAGAAGGTGGGATTGGGCCAGATTGGTTTCTAACGTGGCCCAAGTACATTCCTAAAATAAGAGATCTCTTTCCCTTTTTATTAAAACAGGAATTAATACGATTAAAAGGAAATAAAATATCCTTGGAATATAGGGGTATAATATATTAAAACTTTCAGAAAAATAAATCCAAAAAGATGGGCATTTTTTTCCACTACCAAAAATAAATACTTCAACAAAATGTTTTTCAAAAAATCCCCTAAATGCTTTATTTCATTTTGCAAATAATTACTCAAATAAATATTGGGTGTCATGGCTCAAATATTTCAAAGAATATCCCCGGGTTTGGAGGGTCATGTTTCTCCTCTCTTTTTCTCTTGTTTGACAAAGTATTGTTCCCGGCATTCCGTGAGTGAGGAAGAAACAAAATGCAAAGCAAAATCGAAAGGAATTCCAATGCCACCTTGATTCAAATTTTTTATAGTTGAAGAAGTCATGCTATCTCCTCTCATTGATTTTAAATCGATGAATTTGAATTCACGGGAAAAAGGGGAAAGTCATTTTATTCCCTCTCATTCAAAAGTTTTTAAAAGTTTCAAATTTCACTCAAGTTTCAATCACTCAAACAAACAAACAATCAATCTAATAATTATATTAACATTCCAAAATTTGGGATGTTACATCCTTGGCCCTCCGATGGATCCCCTTTGATCCAAGGGCTTTTGGTAACCTCTAGAACCTTTCTAGGGACCCCTCTCAGCCCTAATGAGGTCCCAAAGTCGTGACTTGGCTGAATCCATCAAATATGGTAAGAGTTGGACTCAATCACGTCACCGATTCCCGTAATCCCGTAATCAGATATTTGTCCTCGAGTAAAATGGGCTTTTCTTGAGCATCCAAACTCCAAATGGGTAGAATTTTATGTCTATAATTATCATAATAAAATTCCCCACACTTTTGTCTTGTGTGAGATGTCCGTTTGAGGCCGTCTTAGACCTGTAACGTGGCAATCTTTAAAAACAGTTTTCAGAGAGATTTCAGGAAACTCCCAATTCGACTCCAACAAGGTTTTTTTTTCTATTTTTGATAGTTCCTACACATAAAAGCGTAAAACAAGAACATTGTTCACTTTTGCAACTATTAATAGGTTAGTCCAAATAAACCATAAACTTAATATAAAATAATTATCAAAAGCATAAAAGTAGCATGAAACCATAAAAAAATATAGATACGTTTTGGACGTATCAACATCCACAAACTTAGTTCCTACTCGTCCTCGAGTAGGTGAAACGATAAAAATAAAATAATTTTTGAGGTGACATGCTACCAACATAATCTTGATCATCATATTTGTAAAAGCATCTATAAGCTGAGATCATAGCACTCTAAACATAGTCATGATAGATATAATTCTAACAATGAAACTTAGCAACCATGTTGCAACATGAAAGGTAACACAAACAAAAGATCATGAATAATAATGCACTTGAAAGTTATACGTTTGTTTCGAGCATAAAGAAAACATAGCAAAGTGGTATTTGGCTTGTCCTTAAGAGTGGGGCAAAACATAAATGCCATGACACCTTCAAAGTTCAAGTGGATGACTAGAACAAATAATTTGAGAGCAAGTAATAATACATGAGGAATCAATAAATAATAAATTTTGGGACTATGGACATTATACTCAGAACGACAACTATGCTCTCTTAATTGGCGCATAAAGTTAGAAGATGAAGACTCAACATAAAAGTAAAAGAAAGGCCCTTCGTGGAGGGAAGCAGGGATTACTCATGTGCTAGAGTTTTTAGAGATTTTTGAAGTCAATAAGATTGTAAAACAATCTTTTGGGAGGTGAATAATTCGTTAACGAATGCTAGCATATAGCCCAATACTTCTCATGCTGGACAAGTTTTGAGGAACGGCTCCCAAAGTGGGGACGATCACATCCCCTTATTCTCCTTTGTTTATCAATATTGTGGTTTCTCATGAACAAAGCTTAAAGGAGGTTTTGTTTGTTGCTATTATCTTTTACGAGCTGGGCGCACTCATGCCAGTCCATCATCGTATTAGGGGCTCGCAGATTAGACATGCAAACCCAAGATAAAGCTTGTCCAGTATGAGAAGATCATGAATTATCTACTACTTCCTCATGAGCTAAAACAGAGGCACAAAACAGGAATTATTTTGAAATTTTTAAAGGTACCACATGAGAAATTTACTTGGGAGTGGCGTTTAAATACCACATGTAGGTAGGTATGATGGACACATTTAGCAAACTTTGGTTTTTGGGAGTTGGATGCACGAGTAGAGCTCATACTCAGTACAGGTGGAGGCTAGCAAAAGACTGAGAGCGACAAATTAAGAGAGCAATAATGGCCATAATCATGCATAGCGACAAAAACATTATTAATCAAAGCATAAAAGGTATTACAAGTCAAAAAATAAATGATCATAGAGGCTATAAGTGACTGGTTTGTAGTCGTAACATGGTGTGAGCATGCGTCAAGTCAACCCAAATGAAGTAGTAAAGGAGAATACCACAATATTATGCTTCAATATGATAAAAACAACACATGATTCTTTCAATGGCACATTAAGCACTCTCAGCTATTCGAGACAATTCGTGCTACATCAATAACTACTAAGCATATACTTAAGATAATATCTAACATGACATGTTAAAGTCTAAGCCACAGTCTAAACGAGCTTCCTATTCCACCACTATAAGCATGAAATATTTTACTCTTCTCCAACACCAATCAACTTTCTTGAAACAACTCTCATAGATAATATTAATTAAAGACCAGAGAGATAATCATATATAACTGAAGCAAACTAACAAGCTCTAAACAAAATATGAGTGGAAAACAAGAGCTAAACGTAGTACTAGCAAAAAGTGAACACTCAAAGAACAATAAGAGCGAAAACTAGAGTGTTCTAAGCAATTAAAATGGAGCGTGTGTCTCTCCAAACTAATATGTTGGGATCCAACCATTTATTACAGCAAAGAAAACTAAACAAACTGAGAAGTAAAGAGTGGGACGCTCCAAGCATAGCACATAACATATGAAGTGATAAATATATAGTATGGAGAAGACCGACTTAATAATTGTTGATGGAGAAGGGGATGCACGGGGGCATCCCCAAGCTTAGACGCTTGAGTCTCCTTGAGTATTTCTTGGGGGTGCATGGGGGCATCCCCAAGCTTAAGTGCTTGACACTCCTGGATCTTCTTTCATCATCTTCCATCACATACTTGAGAACTCCCTTCATACGAAACTCAACATAAGTTGTTAAAGTGGTTAGTGCCTATAATAAAATAATTTATTATCTACTGGAAATAAAGATTTTCAGGAAGAGATACTGTTTCTCAAAATTCACAAAAGTTTATTGCAAAGAAAAAGCAAGCTTAATATTTGCAAAACAATGAAAACGCAAAACAGGGCAAAATATGGGAAAAACAGACCAGCATGTAGTAAATAATTTTTTGGGGCACTTCCACAACTCAAATTAAAAAACTCGGAATAGACACTACAAAGTAAATTATATAGAGCATACTTTCAAACAAATTCAGATAAAAAAGATGATCTGGTGATTTTTGGCGAAGTGTTCCGTCAAGCAGGCATAATCTGTTTCTGGACAGCATGCCACAACTTTTGAACTTTCTTGCAATCGGAGGCTAAAACTTGGCACAAAACAAAATAAAAAAGATAAGGAGAGGTTGATACCGAGGTAAAAACTTCCAAGACTCAAATAAAACAAAATAAACTAAAAAAACAGGAAAACATAAGGGAAACAAAGTGGGTTGCCTCCCACAAGCGATTTTCTTTAACGCCTTTTAGCTAGGCATGGAAAAAGGAGGGATGCCTTGGGCATCCCCAAGCTTTGATGATTGAATATTCTTGAATACTTCATTGAGGTGCACTTGGAAGTCCCCAATATTGATATTTTCTCTTCCCATTCATCTCGTATCACCATCTTCATTGGATCTTAAATACTACATTCACATAAAACTTGACAAAAACTCATTAGTAGGGTTAGTACTCATTAAATAAAATCCACTCATATTCAAGCTTTGACAAGTTTTAATTTAAGATCACCTACTGTATACTAACCAATTTACAACATTTATCGATCAAATAAAGATTATAAACATTGAGTATAAGCATAATACTAAATAAGCATGATAATTTGTCAAAACTGAACAGTCTATAAAGATGACACCCAACGAGATAGTTAGGTAGCTCAAATATAAAAACTCAAAACTAATGAAAGACACATCATAATCTCAGGTTTATGCACAATTCTTTTTGACCAAAATACTATTCTGAGATTTGTCACGATTGTTTACAGTGAAGCACAGGAAATCTGTCTAAACAGAACAATCGGTAAAGATCGAATTATTAGACCTATCTACGCACCTCAAATCAGAAAAGTCAAAACTAATGAAAGTAACAAAATAAACAACACTTTGCACTCAATAAATTTCAGATCAATATCACGTTCTGGTGATTTTTAAAATTTTCTACGGTGGAGCGCGGAAACCTGTTTCTAGGAAGCAATGTGGTAAACTTGCATCATAAACAAACTAGAAGTTATCTATACATTTTATTTTTATGATACATAGGAATATGTACAATATATACAAGTTTTTAATTGAAAAGCTTCAACAGAAATAACTATTTTGGTTTCATAGGCATGAACACAAGTTTTCAAGGTCGACCCCCACTTTACCATTACTCATCTTTCCAATCACTTTCCTTTTTGAAAATGTTTTTAGATAACAATTACAACTTTTTTTGTAATTGCCATTCCCTGTCCATATAAATATAGGAAACAACTTAAAATTGAAAGTAAAACTACTTAGAGACAAAGCAAACAAGTGTACACCAGAAGATTCACCCCACACTATTGCTCCCCGGCAACGGCGTCAGAAAAGGTCTTGATATCCCACAAGTATAGGGGATCGTGTGTAGCCTTTTCGATAAGTAAGAGTGTCGAACCCAACGAGGAGCTAAAGATGGGATAAATATTCTCTCAAGTTCTATCAATCATTGACACAACTCTATGCACACTAAACGTTTTGCAATATCTAGGAGATAAAACTAGAGTGACAATACGGGTATGAGAGAAAGCTTTGCAAGATAATAAATACAAGAAAGTAATGTTAGTGCTGCAGCGATAAAATGGAGGAGCGCCGCCCCTTAGCTCCCTTCCTCCATGGATTCGTGGTGATTTAGATGAGCCCTCCCCCATGGAGATGAGGCCATGGGAAAGGCAAAATTCGTGGCTTTTGGTGTCTCCCGAGAAATCAGGGTTTTCCTCTCCTTATATAAGCTGGGACGATCATCCTTGGCCCTTCGATGGATGCCCCTTTGATCCAAGGGCTTTTGGGAACCTCTAGAACCTTCCTAGGGACCCCTCTCATCCCTAATGAGGTCCCAAAGTCGTGGCTTGGCCGAATCCATCAAATATGGTAAGAGTTGGACTCGATCACGTCACCGATTCCCGTAATCCCGTAATCAGATATTTGTCCTCCAGTAAAACGGGCTTTTTTGGAGCGTCTAAACTCCAAATGGGCCTAATTGTATGTCTAGAATTATCATCATGAAATTCCCCACACTTTTGTCTTCTCTGAGATTTCTGTTTGAGGCCGTATTCGTCCCATAACGTGGCAATCTTTCAAAACAGTTTTTAGACAGATTTCAGGTAAGTCTCAATTCGACTCCAACAAGGTTTCCTCTTCTATTTTTGATAGTTCTTACACATAAAAGTGTAAAACAACAACATTGTGCACTTTTGCAACTATTAATAGGTTAGCCTAAATAAATCATAAACTTAATATAAAAACAATTATCAAAAGCATAAAAGTAGCATGAAACCATCAAAAATTATAGATACGTTTTGGATGTATCAACATCCCCAAGCTTAGTTCCTACTCGTCCTCGAGTAGGTGAAACGATAAAAACAAAATATTTTTTGAGGTGACATGCTACCAACATAATCTCGATCGTCATATTTGTAAAAGCATCTGTAAGCTGAGATCATGACACTCTAAACATAGGCATGATAGATATAATTCTAGCAATGAAACTTAGCAACCATGTTGCAACATGAAAGGTAACACAAACAAAAGATCATGAATAATAATGCACTTGAAAGTTATACGTTTGTTTCCAGCATAAAGAAAACATAGCAAAGTGGTATTTCGCTTGTCCTTAAGAGTGGGGCAAAACATAAATGCCAGGACACCTTCAAAGTTCAAGTGGATGACTAGAAAAAATAATTTGAGAGCAAGTAATAATACATGAGGAATCAATCAATAATAAATTTTGGGACTATGCCCTTAGTAAGCCATTCACCATGGTGTAGCGAGGTTTCGATAGTGGATCATTTGCTAGTTGTTGCAGTAGCTCTTGAGCCTTGTTATCCTAAATGTAACTGTCAGAGATCTCGTGCAACCAAGAAGGTTGTGCTAAGTAAACAGTTAATAGTTGGGAAGATGCATGAGGTCTTCTCGAAAGGGCATCAACAGCTGAGTTTTCAGCCCTTTTTTTTGTAGATGATCTTGTAACTGAGCACCAACAACTTAGTAAACACTTTGTGTTGCCAAGGTGTATGCAATCTCTGGTCAGAAAGATGGATGAGGCTTTTCTGATCTGTCTTAATGGTGAACTCTTGGAACTGTAGATAAGATCTCCATTGTTCAACTGCCAACAGAATGGCTAAGTATTCCTTATCATACATAGATAGTCCTCTATTTTTTGGCCCAAGAGCCTTGCTGACAAAGGCTAAGGGGTGTCCATTTTGCATCAGGACGGCACTAGTGCCAATGTCACAAGCATCGGTCTCAACAACAAAGAGCAGGGCAAAATCAGGTAAGGCTAGTACATGTGCTTGGACTAGAGCTTGCTTGAGAGCATTGTTAAGGAAGTTGTTAACTGGTAGCTGCTCGGTTGGCTAGCGAGTAGGGGATTAATGGGCTAATCGGCAAGTTAATCGGCCATTTAATCAATTAATCGGACGATTTTTCGGTTTATCAGCTACTCTGTGACCCTATGAGTAGGGATTAATCGGCAAGTTAACTGGTTAATCGGATGAATTCTTGAACATGGCTTGAGAGTAGTGAAGGCAGTCTCAGTATCTGGAGTCCAAGCAAACATAGTAACTTCCTTCAGGAGTTCAGTCAAGGGTCTGCTGATCATGCCATAATGCTTAATGAACTTCCTATAGTAACCAATGAGCCCTAAAAATCCTCAGATCTGCTTCACATTTGTAGGTGTAGGCCACTGTTGGACAGCCAAGATTTTAGATGGATCAGTGGGAACCCCCTTGTCACTAATGATGTGGCCTAGATAGGAGACTTGCTGTTGATAAAAAGCACACTTGCTAAGCTTCACCTTCCACTGCTTCTCCTCTAGAGTGCTAAGTACTTTATCAACATGAACCAAGTGTTCTTTTAGGGTCTTGCTGAAAACTAAGATGTCATCAAAAAAGACTAGCACAAACTCTCTCAAGGCAGGCAAATCAGTATTCATTGCTCCTTGAAATGTACCAGGAGCACCAGATAATCCAAAGCCCATAACCAGAAACTCATAGTGGCCTCCATGAGTTTGGAATACAGTTTTAAACTCTTCTCCAGGAGCAAGCCTAATCTAGTGATACCCTGCTCTCAAGTCCAATTTAGTGAACCAACAAGCACCCTGTAACTCATCCAATAGTTCATCTATTACAGGAATAGGGTATTTACTCTTCATTACGATGGCATTCAAATGTCTGTAGTCAATTACCATATGCCAAGTACCATCTTTTTTCTTAACCATAAGGACAGGTGAAGAAAAGGGGTTGTGGCTCAATCTAATCATACCATTCTTTAACAGGTCTTGAACTTGCTTTTCCATTCCAGTCTTTAGATGAGGAGCTACTCTATATGGTATGATAGCCACACGTATAGCACCTGGAACCAAGGGTATAGTGTGATCAAACACAACATCAAATTTGTCTAACAGTGCTTGCACTTCTGGGATATGGTTAGGAGACTCTGCATAGCTGGACAATTCTATGCTCATAACTGTGAAAGCACATTGATCAGGTAGTTCACCTTGTAATGTAACCACCTTCTGCTGATCTTGAAAAGAGCACCATTTCTGTTCCCAGTCAATGACCATAGGACTATGACTAGCCAGCCAATCCAATCCTAAAAGCCCATCATAAGTGTCGAGCTGAAAGAGTCTGAAATATGTCTGGAATTTATTATCCTCACATTCCCAATCACATTGTTGCACAACCTGAGAACACAACAAGTGAGCATCACGAGCAACTGTCATTTCAATTGGGTTAATATTTTTGATCCCTTGAAGGACATGAACTAAGGCACAGTTGATGAAGGAGTGAGTACTACCAGAGTCAACCAAGAATATGAGTGATTACCCTTGCACAACAACTCCTAGCTTCAGTGTTAGAGGATGTGATTCAGTAGAAACTGACGCAGCTCACATCATCATCAAGTTATTAGAATCACTGTCTGAACACTCTTGAGAAGTTTGTTCATGACTCTGTATGTGCTCTATCATTTCCCGCACAATGTGAAGCTGAACTGAAGCCTTGCATTGATAATCTTTAGACCACTTTTCCCCACAAGTGAAACAAAGTCCTTTAAATCTCCTGTAAGAACGCAGATCACTCCACTTGTCCTCAGATGGAATAGGTTTAGTAACTTCAAAATTCCTTTTATCAGTGCCCATTTGAGTACAAGGCACGGAACTGGTCGTTGATGGAGGCTTCTTAGCAGGTAAACCCACTAAAATGTTGTCACTCAATTCCTCATGGAGCAAGGCCAAATCATAAGCAGTATCCAGGTCATGTGGTTTCTGTAGAGCTACTCACATGCACACCCCTGGCCTCAACCCATCAATGAACCTGGTGGTGTAATACAAACTGTGAGGCATCTCTTTATAGGCAGAGAGTTGATCATACAATTCGGCAAACCGTTCCACATAATCAGCCACAATTGATTCGTGAGTAATGCGGAACATCTGCCTAACCAGAGTCTGATGCTGGTTCCGGCCAAACCTCTGCATCAACAGTTGATAGAATTCTGGACAGAGCAGATTTGGTGAACGGTGTTGCACTGCTTCCAACCAACGCGCTACCGCACCTTTAAATTGAGACGTAGTGAAGGGAATCCTCCTCGATGCAGGAGTGCCCCAAAGCTTGAAATATTCCTTGCAGCGAGATTGCGAGAGATGCAAGTTCGCGCCTTCGAAACGAGACAGTTCCACGCGAGGCACGGGTTGGTAGGTGTCAGATACTTCAATAACATCATGCTCGCAAGGCAAAAAAATTCACGGGGAGAGTCACAATCACGCGCACCTTTGACCGGAGGAAGCACATAAACGTGATGCGCCTTCCCCCTGTGGAACTTGTCGAAGCCAAGGGGATCCGTCATGGGAGCTTCACAACCGTCCCCAACATCCTTCCACATCGATAAGCTCGCCCTCTTTCCTGCGGATTCGTCCTTGCCGCAGCGTTCGAGCTCCGATCGGATGTGCTCCACATCGTGGCTGACCTCGGTCCTGGCGCCGTCGATCCGCGTGGAGATGAGGCCGCCGAGAGCCGCGGTGGTGTATGATCTTGTCGCCGTGAGCCTTGAACTTGTGGTCGAGGGACTCCGCGAAGTCTGCTCGAAGAAGCTCCTGGATATGCCGCCCCTCGGAGGACAGCTTGTCCATGGCGTCCCGCCACTGCTGGAGCCTGAATCGCATGGCGTAGACGTGGTGTGGGATCTCCAGAATCAAAAGGCTCTAAATACCAGATGTGAGAAACTGGATATGATCTGATCAGAGGAACTAGCTAAGATCTAGATTCAACTGGAATTCAAATTACAGCAATCGCCCATCCACCCATACAGCTAGCTACCACTACCACACACACGCATCGCGCCTGACCGAAGCCATCCGTCCATCGCCACCCAGTCATCCGCTACGCGTCGGCTTAAAACGCTCGAACTGTTACACCCGCCTTAACGGGCCCAGTATGGGCTTGCAAGCCACTAGGGTAATTCGTGATCGCGAGTGGGCTTGTCCGATAGCCCACGAGCAAGCTGGTTATTTTCTCGTTCCTCCTCTATTTCTTGAGTGAGTTCGACAGTTGCATCAGGAGCGCCGACACAATATCTCAATGTTTGAATGATTGCGTAGGCGATTCGGCGGCAACAATCTGGTATATTGATCTCTCACATGGCTCTCGTCTCATCCTTCTCATATCGGGGATGGAGGAGAAAAAGGTCGGCGGGTAAAGTATGATAAAAATAAGCCTCAAATGTGCTGGTTACATATTGCTGATGATCGATTTAAAAAGGGAAAAGATTTCCGTCAGCCGAGTGAAAACAAGAAATGTCATCCCCCTTGCTCTTCCGCCACGTGGCTTTGCGAACCGAGGCACCGCACACACCGCTTCCCCATCCCTCCTCTCTCTCCATCTTATCTTTTCCAACAGTTTCTGCAACCCGTTCATTGTTTCGAGAATTTGTATCTGCAAACACGGCCACTGTTGCAGAAAAGAGGAAGGAAAAAAATTCAGTAACAAAGCGATTGTTTCTGAAACTCGACCTTTGTTTTAGAAATTAATGGGTCGAAAATTTATTTTTTGAAACAAAGCGATTGTTTCTGCAACACGGCCACTGTTGCACAAAGAGGAAGGATTTTTTTTTGCAACAAAGCGATTGTTTCAGAAACTCGAGCGTTGTCTCAGGAATTACCGGGTGCCTAGTCAAAGTGCGGCAAAGAAAAAAAACTACAATAAGGCGATTGTTTCAGAAACTCGATCGTTGTCTCAGGAATTACCGGGTGCCCAGCCGAAACGTCCGTGAAGAAAAAAACTGCAACAAAGCGATTGTTTCAGAAACTCAAGCGTCGTTTCAAGAATTACTGAATGCCTGGCTCAAGTCCCGCGTGCAAATCGGATGGATGGAGATAATCAAACGGCTGTGAAGGTGACGGATCATTGGCAATAATCCGTCGGTGGACGCGTAGCGTTGCCCATTTAAAAAGGTAAAAACAGGCACAAAATTCATTAAATGTGGTAAACTGATGAAATTCTTACCCGCAAAAAAAAAACTGATGAAATTCTAATTAATAAATGGGGTAGTTGGTGTCCCATGTGTTAAACTACGCGTACAGGTACCCCACAAAAAAACTTACGCGTACGCGTAAATAGTGAAATTGACTTGCTATTGTGCCAAGATTATTTCAGCCTTTTCCCGAAAAGAAAGAGATTATTCTAGCTTTAGTGAAGTCTGATTCTAGCTTCATGTGGCGCGGCACCAGCTTTGCGACCAAGTGTTAAGTTCCGTGGGAGCCAAGCTGCATGATCTTTAGAAAGTGAAGGTTCCGTGAGTGGCACGAATGCATAATGCACTAACTCGCATCGCTTGAGTGTATTAAACCGTCAGCAGCTCTTTTGATGGTGCTCACTGACTCAGTTTCATCAGACCCATTCGTGTCTCGGGTGTTCATTCCCGTCAAGAAGTGCATCCGAGTTCCGGGTCAATGGCTGGCCGCCGCCGACGACAGCGCAGCAGCAACAAGCTCAAGCTCAAGACAGCGTCGAGGAGCGACATCCCGTCAGGGCCGACGGGCGTCCACCAAATCCCCGACCACCTCCTCGAGCTCGTGCTCCTCCGCGTCGGCTCTTCCGTCGCCCTTGTCCGTGCCGCCTTCACCTGCAAGCGCTGGCGCCGCCTCGTCGCGGACACGGCGTTCCTGGCCCGGTTCCGGTCCCTCCACCCAGCCCACGTCCCCGGTCACTACCACGTCGTCGACCGGCCCTACCGCGAGAAGCCGCGGCCAGACGGGAAGAATCAGGTGTTCGTGCCGGACCCCTTGAGCTCGACTGCCGATGCCATCGACGGACGCCACTTCTCCCTCGATTTCCTCCCGGAATGCGATGCCTCCTCGGCCTGGGAGCTCGCCGACAGCCGCGGCAGCCTCCTCCTACTTTACAAGACGAGATCAGACTGGACGAGGCAGCTTCGCTTCCCGGACCTCCTCGTCTGCGAGCCGCTCTCGCGGCGGTGCCAGGGGATCGCCTACCCGCCGGCGATGCGCCTCCACCTGTGCTTCGGCGCGTTCCTGCTCGACGGCGGCGCCGTCGACGACACGGGTGGCTGCATCGGGATGTCAAACTTCCGGGTGATCGTGGCGGTCTACGAGGACGTCGCGCATTCCCGCGGTGCACCCCGGGCCTGCGTGTTCTCCTCGGGCGCCGACGGCGGTTGGAGCTTGGGGCAGCGCGCGGCCGGCGTCCCCCTCTCGGGATTTGGCTTAATCACTTACGTAGGGCGCACGCGCTGGTCGCGCTACTGGAAAATGGAGCGCGGCGGCGTCGTGCTTTCTCTCGACGAGGCCACCGCGGAGTTCTCGCTCGTCATGTTCCCGGATACCGTCGTCGGGTGGCGGGACGAGTTTTCAACCTTTTGGGTCATCGGCGGGGAAGACGGCGCGGTGCGTGTCGTCCGGATGATCAACAGAGACCTCACGGTCTTTGCGCAGCTCCAGGGCAGCGGCGAGTGGGTGACGGAGAAGGTCGTGAGGCTGCGGCCGGCCGACATTGTCGCGGCCAATGAGAGGTACATCCTCTTGACGCCGAGGGGGGAGACCTGCCTTTTTTCTGTCGAGCTCGACACGCTGCAGGCGGAGAGTACGCACGAGAGGAACAGGTACGCGGGACCGGCGTACCCGTACGAGCTGCCATGGCCACCGGCCTTGCAGGCCTGCTGTGCTGCAGATGACCGGCGCCCAAGGAGATGCCGCTGATGTATATTATGGAATTTGTATGGAGGGTTCATATATACACCCTATATGTTAATAACAATAATAATTTAATAAAAAATTAGAACAATAATAAAAAATTAGAAAAATATTTTTTAACTGTTTTGATTTATTATTTAATTATTAAAAAAAAATCCCGAGGTGTATAGAACCAAAAACCAAAGTATATTTTCTAATTTATAGCTGTATATGTAGTACTGTACTTTATCGGTTTGGCAGGAAAGCAGCTAGTTGAGTATTTTGTTTTTGTCTCATTCTCTTCTGTCACCCGTCGGATGTTGCTGCAGCGATTCACTTTCTCTTTGAGCCGACGAACGTTGGAACGGTGTGCTGGCGATCGTTTTACTATTTTTGCTTGCAGCCCGTTTAGATTTGTTTTTCTCACGGCCCGTCGCAAAGGTGAGATGACGGTACATTCCCTAATAGCGTGTTTGGTAATACGAGGGAAAGGGAATGGGAATTTTTAAGGGGGAATTGACTGAGGGATTATACATGGGAAGTGGACTGTTACTCCCAATCCCACGTTTGGTGCAGGGTAGGAATTGTTTGTAGGAATTTGTTAGAAAATAAATTTTCTTTGTTTGGTTCAGGGGTGTTGGAATGGGAGTTGTTAATGATAAGGTTTAGTAGCTACATAATATGAATTGATTAAGGCCAAGTAAAAAATGATGGGCAGTATACAAAGTCAACAAACTGGATACAAACACCATTTGAGAGTGAGGCAATGTAAAATAAATTGAGAAGCATCAGATGTTGAGTTTAAAAGCAAAAGAGTAGTCCAGAGCTAAAAGATAAAACTATGAATCCAGAATTATAAATCTGAATATTCACTTATTTTTGGCCGCCTCGAGCTCCTGGCGAACAAACACCACTTTGTAATCATCACGCAAATTGATGAAAAGCTCTGTCTTTCCAGCATCACCACCAATGACACGAATAGCCATTACAACCTCTTCGGTTGAAAGACCTTCAAGATTCTAGAGAATATCAAGTAACTTGGTTCTATTGGCTGATGTTTGCTCATGAACTTGTGAGTCGTGCATAAATGCCCTCTGCAAACAATTCATGGTTTTAGCATTCTCTTGCTCAGCTTTCAAAAACTTTGCAATTGTATTCGACACACTTACAAGACCTGACTCAAGTGTATCATCACCGGGGTATGTTCTCTTACGACCATGCCTAGAACCACCTGATGGGCTTGTGTTCTCATTTGATCCAGGAAGATTCTCCTTGGGTGGTTTGCTAGTAGGTTGTGCATCTACTGTTGATCCATCTTCTATGATTTCTTCTTCACCTGGACCTTTAGCACTCCCTCCTTTAGCCAAATCAGTAGCATATACCTCACATAGCTTGTCAAAGTTAACCATAGGCTTCATGTACAAAGGACCTGCTCCCTCACGAGACTGCAAAAAAGAGCATGAGTTTCCATTAGAAACTAAATTGCAGTTGAAAATAACATGAAACAAAGCAAATTTATTTACAAATTGTACCTTTGCCCAGCCCATATACGTCAACCTATCTCCAGTTACCATCTTCTTCTCATCATCCCATCCAAACCCACTACCATTTTGCATAATTTCCAGAACATATGAAAGTTGCTTCTTCAAAATCTTAACTTTAGACCTGATGTGTGGATCCGCTTTAAGATCAGCATGCGGTGGCACTTTAGCCATTTCCTTCTCAATGTAGGTTAGATATCCAGACTTGTCACCAGTATCTACTTTCCAAGAAGAATCATTCATGTTATGTAGAATGTCAATAAGTAACCTCTCCTCCTCAGCTGTCCACGTTCTCTTGTTTCTCTTTTTCGATGTCAATTTTCCCTCCCTCGACTTGGTTTTCTGATAGTTTCAATACGACAATAAAATGTGTGTGTACAAACAATAAAGAACATACATGCTCATGTAGGAAATATGATGTTCATACATTAATCAATCTCTCCTATCATTACAAGAAAGTGAATGAAATGACATAAGCTACTATGACATATGACAGAAAACAAACATCAATGTAAAATGTTTGGACACATATATCTTGCTGAACAAAAATCTAATGTCCTACAACTAAAATTGTACTATTGTGTATCAACGTTCTTGTCTTTTGGCTATCCAAGCATTCCACATTTCATCAGCTAACGTGTCTCTTTTCTCAGTCCACTGGGATGATCTTTCGGTGGACTGAATTACGTACTCATTTACTTCCTGCTGCTGAAGGCATCACATGTATTCATCTAGATATTCTTCACATGGATCAACCCGCATTTGTTGTCGTATCAGATTGTGAATATAGCAGCATGCCAGAATGATATCAACTTGTGTATCAAAAGGATAATAAGAGGGATTTCTAATGATAGCCCATCGCATCTTGAGCAATCCAAAAGTCCTCTCAATCACATTTCTTGCTGATGAATGCATCATGTTAAATAATTCTTCTTTTTTTGTTGGGGTGTTTTTCCAACCATTTAGATGGTACCGTTGCCCTCTGTATGGAGCAAGAAACCCTTCACAATTCTTGTACCCAGCATCAACAAGATAATAGCACCCTACGCAATAGAAACATATGTATGGGTTTGTCAACTATGTATACAATATATTCATCTACCTAACATAGACCCTTTTGTGTTATCTCTTACCCCGAGGAACCTTAAGGCCATTTGATCTTGATAAAGCACCTCGAAGCACCCTCCCATCAGCCGCAGATCCTTCCCAACCCAGATATACATAAATGAATTGCATGTCCGACGCACATACGCCAAGAACATTTGTTGCAACTTCATTCTTTCTTGAACGAAATCTTGGTTTGTCAGTTTTTGGCACATGAACTTCTATATATGTCCTATCTAAGGCACCTAAACAATTCTATATTAATAACGAAATGTGTTAGACCATGAACTAAAATGGATCTATAAATATTTTTTAAGTTAAAATATTAAATTGATACCTTAAAGCACTTCCACCTTCCATCCGTGCAATTGGCTGGAATTGGTCGAGGCTTCTTAAGCAACACTCTCCACAGTTTTAAAACTGCGCCTAGTACTTCATGGAATTTCCGACTTACTACTTCAGGTGAACGCTGGAATTCATGATGGATTGCTCGATTTTTCTCATCATGTGCAAGTATGTGAAGGAACATGGCAACCGTTTCTTCCACGCTCATATGCCTAGTATCCTTCAACCCACCTATTTTTCTTACCAAAGAACATAACACTATGAAACAACGCCTATCCATCCGTAGTTGGAAAATGCATTTTGTATCCCTTACTCGTATCTTGTTGTTCAGGGTTTGTGCTCGAGTAATTGGGTCATACCAAGAAGGTTGCCTAATTCGACGCATCCTATATCGACTCCACCTAAGTAACATCATGAAAATTTGCAACAACAAGGATAAAATTATGAGTATTTTCACTCTTCGTTGCCTCATTGTGTGCCATAAGATTATGATTTCCCGGTTTTTTATGGACGTCTCATGTCTGTTAAAAAATCATATAAGAGTGGCACACAATCAGCTATAAGAAATTAGGTACAGTAAAATAAATAGCACACAAATGTATGAACAATCAAACACAACTAAGCAACAACCAACGAGAAAGTCACACATCAGCACCCAAGAAAAATAATGCATGCATAAAAGTAACTTCTTTTTTATGAAAAGTACCTCTGCTGGAAGTTTATCATTAGTTCCCAGACCAGATCTTGGATCAGCAAACATATTTTCATGGCCTTTATGTTTAAGATAGACCTATGCAAAGTTGTGTTTCTTTGCAAAGTTCAACATCTTAATGACAGAATTATCATCATGAATTAAATCAATTCCTTCGTCAAGGCTACAGCGAGGGCTTGTATAATATAACTCATCACCATCCTTGAAACCTACGTCATTAGCCATGCGAACTAGACGAAAATACAATGTTCGCTCACTGTCACAGTCTCGAAAAATGGACACTTCGCCACCGTCATAAGTAAGTGGCCCTTCCATTGAAAATGTTCCCCCATGATGCATTTTGATATGGATTAAATCCCCCTCCATTCTGTATTTATACAAGGCAATGGGATACATGAATCAAATGGATGCTTATTACGTATTGATATACTGATATACTGATGTACAAGACCATAAGGTGCAGCATTAATATGGGTTAAACTACTCTTTTTTCAGTGCAGGCGTACTGTTCAGACTGAAAATAGTAACAGTTTTATAGATAATAAAGTTTCAGATCTTTCAAAGTGCAGGCTCCATGAATAAAGAGTGTTAATTTCGTCTAACATATCCATTTGTATTAGAATTTATGCACAGACTATGTGCAGTCCTTTTCTTACAGTTCCCATTTGGCACTCAATTGTGTAGTCAAAACTGTACTCAGGAAGTATAGGGGTATGAAGCAAACATCATGAACAGTATTTGTTCTATACATGTGCAAGTAGAAGCAACAATGACAAGTCAACGATGATGAACAACTACAGCCAAAGAACAGCAAAATAAATTGTGCAAGTGCAAGAGATTTTCATCCACTAATTATATCCATACATTTCCCACATATGCCTTTTAAAAGGCCACCATGTACTAAGTAAGACCTAAATCTGTCTACACTTTTCCGTATGAATCAAACAAGGGAACAAATTAAACACGAAATGAAGGATTACTTCCCACCTGCAGCCTTTTGGTGACTGGTGCTCCTTCTAGAAAATAGTGAAACGAAGTGCTGAATCAAATCTGCAACCTGTGAATCAGGAGAAAAAATTGAAAGAAAAACAGATCTGGATCAGTTTGTGAAGGGAAAAGCTACGAATCCAGGTTTATTTGCAAAATCAGACGAGATACAATACGTAACAAGGTTGGATTGGCAGGAAAATCTCCAAGAATTCAAGATGGAAAGATGAAGAATAGGGCTACCTCAGCTCTTGTTCGTGCTTGCCGCCATCTCTGCAGAAGGAAGAGAAAGCAGTGGGTCAAAGATTTGTTTGGAGAAAGAATGGCACCACATCTAAATAGGGATAGTCAGGTAGGATTTTACCGCGCTTTTTCTAGCAGCTTCGCGCCTTATCTTCTTGCGCCGTGCGGGGCGTGAGGAGCAGCTCGTGTTTTTTTTCCGTCAATTCCCACTCCCACGTTGAATTACTAGGGTCCCCAGGGAAGAGTTTGACGGGAGTTTGGCCTCTGAACTCCCTTGCCCCTGCCCCTCTTAACTCCCATGTCCCTGACCCAATCAAGGGAAGTTAAGTCCCATGCATCTTAAACTCCCATTCCCCACCACCTAATCCCCCCAAACAAACACGCTGTAAGTTAGGCGTGGTGGACACATTTCCTCAACCCAAATGAAGTCTTCAACCTGTGCATCCAAAGCTTGCAAATAAAGTGCAAATTGATAAAATCATTGATGGTATCAATGCATCAGGTCCCCTCACTCGCTCAAAAGCTTCACGGTTAACTAATTTTTGTGGGCCTTTCTCCTTTGTATCTATCACAGAATCCTCAAGGGTTGATAAAACTTCATGGAGCCTAAGTGGATTCAAGCAATGCAAGAGGAACTACATCAATTCCAACTTAACAATGTGTCTGTCACGCCCAAGATGCGACCCTATCCTCAATTTGGCATGAGGGCCTCGTCAGGGATAGAAGCGCATCTCGTCGTGTCGCAAGAATGGATATCGTTACAAGTACATGTACTGAAAAGAAGAGATATATATATAGAGTTGGCTTACACTCGCCACAAACTACATCAGAGTCACATCAGTACAATACATAATCATCATGAATAAGAGCAGGGTCCGACTACGGACGAAAACAAACGAGAAAAGAAGAATGACGTCCATCCTTGCTATCACAGGCTGCCCTGGAACCCATCCTAGATCGATGAAAAAGAAGAAGAAGAGCAACTCCAATGAACAATCAACGCGCTCGCATCAAGTAACCTTTACATGTACCTACAACTGGTGTTATAGTAATTGTGAGCCACAGGGGACTCAGCAATCTCATTTCCAAAGGTATCAAGACTAGCAAAGCTTATTGGGTGGGGCATGGTTAAGTGGTGAGGTTGCAGCAGCGGCTAAGCATATATTTGGTGGCTAAACTTACGAGTACAAGAAATAAGAGGGGGGAAGATCTACGCATAGCGGACGTGAACTACTTATGATCAAATGAATGATCCTGAACACCTACCTACGTCAGACATAACCCCACCGTGTCCTCGATCGGAGAAGGAACTCACGAAAGAGACAGTCACGGTTACGCACACGGTTGGCAAGTTTTAATTAAGTTAACTTCCAGTTATCTAAAACTAGTGTTAAACAAAGTTTCCACGTTGCCACATCACCGCGGGCACGGCTTTACGAAAAGATTTAACCCTACAGGGATGCTCCAACTAGTCCATCACAAATTACCACAAGCCGCATAGAAATCCTCGATCACGACACTCGCGATCTCGTCGGATTCCTTAGTGGAAAACCTCAACTCTGAGATTACCCAAAGCATCACCGGAATCCCGATGCACAAGATATCTCGTCAAAGGTAAAACTAATCCAGCAAGGCCGCCCGACGTGTTGACAATCCCGATAGGAGTCACGTATCTCGTTCTCAGGACACGACGGATGAGCTAGACACTACTAGGAAAAGGGCTATAGATGATATAGATACTAATGGCGCACCACACAAGCAGTGCGCCACTACTATATAGTAGTGGCGCACCATGTGAGGTGTGCCATTAGTGTGATGGACACTAATGGCGCACCACACACTCGGTGCGCCACTACTATATTTTTTTATTTTTATTTCTTTTGCAAAACTACTAATGGCGCACCAGCAGCTGGTGCGCCATTAGTAACCAGGGTTAGTAATGGCGCATCTGTTGGTAGTGCGCCACTACTATAATTTTTTTTTGGTTTTTTTTTTGCAAACTACTAATGGCGCACTATAGCTAGTGCGCCATTAGTAACCAGGGTTACTAATGGCGCATACGTAGGTGGTGCGCCACTACTTTTTTTTGCAGAACTACTAATGGCGCACCACAAGCTGGTGCGCCATTAGTAACCAGGGTTACTAATGGCGCATTTGTAGGTGATGCGCCATTGCTAATTGTTTCTTCTAATGGCGCACCCTTGGGGATGCGCCATTGCTATCACCCCCGCTAAAATCCTATGCCAGTCCCCGTGCGGCCCCTGTGCCCGTATCGACCAAGTCGAGCTCGCTCTCCCCCGTATCCCTCCCCTTCTCCTGCTCTCCCTCCCAGCGGCGGCCGCCTCGTCGGCGGCGAGCCTCGTCGGACGTGCTCCTTGACGGCGTCGGGTACCTCCCCGCGCGGCCCCTGGGTTAGTCTCCTTCCCTTCTCCTCCCCCCTCCGTCCCTCTCCCGCTCGTCCCCATGGCCCAAGGGGGGCTGGTGACCTAGGGTTAGGTGCAGAGCTCCCTCGTGGCGGCAAGATCCAGACGGGGCCCGGCCGCCGCTGGCGCATGTCCTCTCTCGACGTCGCGGGTAACCCCCTCCGCGCCTTCACCTCTGCGACATCCCTCCTTTTCCGCACCGTTGGTCCTGCCGCATCCCCCTCCAGGTCCCCTGGGGCGCTGCTCGGCGGATCCCTGGTACAACTCTCGAACCTGGTACTGGGTGTGCTGGGTGCTGGTGCACAAGGTGGGCCTAGGGAGCAAAGGCGCTGCGCTGGCCAGCGCCGTCTCCTACTCCACGAACCTGGCCATACTGTGCCTGTACACGAGGCTGTCCGGTGCCTGCAGGAGGACGTGGACCGGGTTCTCCATGGAGGCCTTCGCCTTCAAGGAGTTGCGCCAGTTCGCGGAGCTCGCCGTCCCCTCAACAATGATGGTTTGGTGAGGAGAAATCGTGAGCAAGTCCCCTTGGCAATGATGGTTTGATTTCTGAAATGACAAATTTCTTGTTTTTCAAATTTGCAGCTTGGAATGGTGGTCGTTTGACCTGCTTGTGCTGCTGTCTGGCCTTTTTCCCAATCCTAAGCTTGAAACCTCTGTATTGTCGATATGGTAATCAAATCAAGACAAACTTTTGCAATACACAGTTCACCAATTTTATTTTTTTTCCTTTTGTTCTATTCTAAGTTGTGCGTTGCTGAATTCTGCAGTCTTAACACCGGCGCTCTCATGTTCACCGTGTCGTCTGGTCTCTGTGCAGCCATAAGGTGCCGTAAAACTCACAAACATAATGTTAAATGATGTATATATGCTGATTGTTGTCTCATTTTTTCCTGCATTTGCAATGCAGCACACGCGTTTCCAATGAACTTGGTGCCGGTAGGCCTCAGGTAGCGAGGCTGGCAACCATAGTTGTCATATGCATGGCCCTGTTTGCAGGCTCAGTGATCTCCATCACAATGATTTTGCTACGCAAGTCTTGGGGTTACATGTACAGCAACGAGGAGGAAGTGGTGACTTATATTGCCAGGATGATACCTGTCCTTGGGGTTTCTTTCTTCATAGATGGAATCCACACTTCCCTTTCAGGTACGAGCCGCGTATTTACAACAATCTGGAACCTGGTACAGCTCTCCCCAGCACCCAGGTACTAGCTTAATGCCCGTGCGTTGCCACGGGAAACCCACGAAAAACAAAGCCGTGAATGAAAAAGTGTGACAAACGCCAATGTTTTTCTCCTCTACATTTGTTGAACATAGTCGTGTGCACAAAGGTTTCGTTACCATCAAGATGAAATTTAGCAACATATTCGATAGGTTTCTGATAGTGGAACATAAGTAGGCCCTGTTGGAGACCTGTAGTTCTTTACGATCTCCTTGATTCACTTTAGGAATTTCATTCATCTTTGCATGAGTCCTTCTCATCAATTCACAAAAGTTCCGCAGTTTCTGGAAACACAAAGAACTGTATTGTTGATCTTTCATCTTGACCAGCATATTGCCGACGTCATATTCACTGAGTTCGACCGCACACGAGAGGTACCTACCACTCTTCTACTCTACTTACCAACAACAACCACCGCGATCCAATCCATCCCATCCCGCGCGCGCTCCGCCACTCTTGTTCGGATCCCCATTGCATCGGTGCTGTTTGGAACCGCGGCCGGTAGGCGATCGAGTGTGCGGAAAGTTTACTCTTTTGGTGGCTGGCGTCATCAGCCAAATCTACCACATCTCAGGCTTGTTGTTCACTGCAAGCAAGCCTAGTTTTGCTACTGCCTAGTGTCACACATTACCCAGTATTTGCTAAGTGATCCACCGAAGTCGAAGACACGTCCATTCATTTGTAATATATGTGCATTCTTCTGTTAGAGGCTTCTGGACTTGGTAATCCGGAGCTGCAGCCTGGTAGTTCTAATGCAGCATGCCCAAGCAGTTGCATCGAGCTTGAGAGGGAGGTCGAGGCTGCAGTCTTCGTGTACTGGCATAGGTAGACTGTGCGCGCTTCCTGCCGTGGAGGGATGCAGGGCTCGTGGTCAGCATATGCCTGGGGGGAGCGTTCGTCGCATGCCTGTTCAGCGGCTCCGTCGCCGGCGGAATCGGCCGGCGCCGCGCTTTTTAGCTCAGCGCGCTACCCATGATCATGGGAGCCGCCTTAAGGTACCATCTTCTATTTATAGTATGCCAACGCTTTGTTCATAGTAAGCATGTTATAAATCAATACTTGTCCCTGTCCAGTTTCGTTAACTTTGTTTAATTGCCACCTGTCTGCTAGCATTCCTTCTTTTTTAGTGCAACTACTATTAGTACTGGATTGCTGGGTGTTTTAAACAAAATACACATTGACTGCCGACTGCTGATTTGGTCATTTTGTGTCATTTACTTGCACTCAGCAAATAAAATTAGACCAGGAAATGAAATGCACCAGCTGTCTATGCCGTGTACAATAATCCAGTGTGCTTTGTTTTGCAAATATACTACTTAATCTGATCTACACTTGTTTGGCTGTCTGCTCTCGTTGTTGCCACTTGCCAAACTGAAAACTTTTAAAAACTGGGTGTACTGTTGTCATGTTGAGTAGCTTTGTTTCTGCAATATGGGTCGAGCAAGCAGTGCCCCGATGAAGAAAAGATTGTAGTGCCATATATTAATGCCCCAGTTACTTTTATCTTCAAGCCATTCTCTTCTTTATATTTCTTTAAAAGTACGTGTGAGTTTAATCGCTCTGCTTCTATAGTTGAAGGCTCCTGCTTGATTGAGATTTATAGCTCTTAATAATGTTTGTTGAATCAAATTGCTCTTAAGATTTATTTTATTCTCCTCTCTGTGCAGCTGTCCCTGGTTCAATTCCTCCCAAGAGCAGATCTGTGCCAAAGGGCAACTTTTCTTGCTCACGCGGATAACGGCCACAGGCTACTCCACAACAACGACAAGCACGACGGCCTTGACGAAGTTGTCCGCCGCCGACACCGAAGAGCAAGCATGCCTTCTCCAGACTTGCATGACGGGAGGGGAGGGGGCGGCCACTGCCTCCTTCACACACCAAGCCGCCGACACCGAAGAGCAAGCATGCCTTCTCCAGACTTGCATGACGGGAGGGGAGGGGGTGGCCACTGCCTCCTTCACACACCAAGCCGCCGACACCGAAGAGCAAGCCCGCCTTCTCCAGAGTTTGCAAAGAAGCTTTACGTTCAGGGCATGGTTGTTTGCACAGAGTGGCGGACACTACTTTGATCCTTTGACAGATAGTTCTTCATAATGTGATAGTGTATAGGCCTTCTTTCTAGGGACCTACTGCTCAACTACCGCACTCCTTGGCTACTACCGACCAAAAATTTTACAAATCTGTCTACATGTTTTGTTTCTATATATTTACAAATATCCTATCAATCCATTTTTAAAATGTATGGGCGCGGCAACGCGCGCCTTTCATGATCTAGTATGTTTTGTAACCTGTGCAAATATCAGAAAAAATAAAATAAATACATAATATTCATACTAGTGGTGCACCACTCAGCACTTTAGTGGCGCACTTCAAAAGCACACTAGGGGCGCATCGTCTACTAGTGCGCCATTAGTAAGCCAGAGCACATGGGTAAATATGGTCCTCGGAGGCATACTAATGGCGCACCATTAGTATACCAGATACTAATGGCGCACCAGGAGCTATACTAATGGCGCACTTCTTGGTGCGCCATTAGTATACCACATACTAATGGCGCACCATGAGCAATACTAATGGCGCACTGCCTGGTGCGCCATGAGTATACCAGATACTAATGGCGCACTTGTGGTGCGCCATTAGTAAAAAAATCTAATGGCGTGATGCTAGTGGCGTACCTATAGTGCGCCATTAGTAGCAAAAATAGGTGCACCATTAGCAAGCCTTTTCCTAGTAGTGAGATGTTGGGATCGCTAAACCTGTGGGTGACCAGAGGGGCGCCGGATATCGCTCAGGTGGGACCAACACTCATGAGGAGCACTGGCCCGGGGGTTGATTAATTATCCTTGGGGTCCGTAAAGTCCCTATGCAATTTTATTAGGTTATTAAATGTAGTACCAAAGTTGGGCCTTGCCAGACCAGCTTTAATCTAAAACGAATTATCAAGGGGGTCCCCATAACATCCCCGATCGTGTTAGGAGCGCTCAATTATGGAACATAACACCGGTAGTCGAAACTAAGGGGACAAAGGTGGAATAAAACACCAGGCTAGAAAGGCCGAGCCTTCCACCTTTTACCAAGTATATATGTACATTAAATCTAGATAACATTAATATGGTGATATAACAAGGAACCCATGTTATCACATGGAAGTAACTACACCTGCAACTAGCAACGCTAACAACATGGGTAAGCAAGCGTAACATAGCCAATCAGTGGTTTGCTAGGTTGAACAGGTTGAAGCTTTTCATGGCATTGTTGAAAGGCTGATATTTAAGATGTGGTAGGCAACGAGACATAATCGACAGAAACGGTAAAACTAGCATGGCAATGATAGTAATGGTAACTCGGGAAATGGTCATCTTGCCTGAGATCCCGCTTGGAAGAAGAATGACTCCGTGAAGCAGACGAACCGATGTAGTCGAACGGGTCCTCACAATCCAACACGCTTGCGGAACTCTATCAAGACGAAGGAAACCGGAAGCAAGAATCAACACACGAGATATACACCACACGATACACAACACAAATGATGCATGAGCAGCTCAATATATGCACGTCATGGCATGACAATTCACACAATCAAACACTACACATTTAGTGAAGCTCAATATGCAACGAGTTGCATATTGACGAAAGTAGAGTTCAATATGCAACGAGTTGCATATTGACGAAACTCCACGTTTAATTATTTAGTTCTATCCAGATTAGGTACTCGACAATATTAAATGTTATTAAACATGGCAAGAGGTGAAGTGCAATTAATCTACCTATCTAGGCATTTTAAATGAGGTCGGAAATGACATATAGCATCTCCGAAACGACCTCACATGTTAATTTACAATTCTGTCCAGATCTGAACTAACACATTTAGTTAATTGTTAAACAGCAAAACAAATAGGTTCACGTGATTCTATGCATCGTTACAAGCAATTTACACGTAGAGAACATCTCCAACGGAGCTACGGTTCAAAAGATACGGACACCGCAAGATATGATGGCATGAATGCAATATGTGTGCAACGACAGTCACGAGCACTTCAAAACATACAACCAGCAATATAAAATGAAACTACACACGATTCTAAGCAAGTTTCATATAGGACACGATCAAATCGGAGCTACGGATCAAAAACTACGAGCAAAACAAGATATCACTACAATCTGCCAAAATCAGCCACATAGCATTTTCTACACCCCACAATTACGAGCTACACAACTCAAATATAATCAACCAAGGCATGAGACGATAGAGTGCAAGAAGCACTACAACAAACAACTAACAACACCTAGCATGGCAGCAAGGATCAATAGGAAAAGAAGTCACAAAATGGATTCTCACACACAATTTCAGACTTAGTGAAAATAGCAGTTTATGAAGTTGCAGTTTTCGATATAAAGGCATACTGACAGCAGCAAAACCAATAGCTACAGGACTCCAAATGGCATGAAAATTCACAGCATGCTAGAGAATCACAAGGTATGCAACTAACTCCATTGCACCAACCTCAAAAGAGCTACAGATCAAAAGATAGAAGCAAGACAAGACAGCAACAGAATATAACAGATCTCAGACTTAGAAATATTTCAGCATCTCTAGAACATCACTATCTCTAGCTACTTGAGAGCAAGAGAACCACACCTAAACATGCATTTCTATTGCAACCAAAATTACCAGGGGCTAGACTAAACATCAAAGGGCAACTCTCTAGTTGACAACTCCTTCAAACGAAGCACGGAATAAATCCTACGAAATAGAAAAGAGGCCAACATGGCAAAATATCGCGCAAACTAACTTGCTCAAAAGCTAAAACTAATTGCAAAGAAAACATATAAAACATGTGGGATTGCAACACAAAAAATATTGCCACACGTAAATGCGAGATAATAACCTATTCACGGAAAAATAAACTAGCGGCATTCCCTACACGCAAAAATACCAACGTCTACTCTAAAATACATGGAAAAGTGGTTCCTAAAACATGAACATTTTATCTAAGGCATTCGAGCAATTCGAACACACGTGGAAAATAAATGCGGGCACTATCCTATTGAGACAGCACGTAAACCTAGGCATATGGCGGCTCAAACTACGTCAAACAATTGTGCAAGTTGCAAATTCAGATTCTTCACGAAATTCTGCACCAAAATCATATACAATATGTTCCGATGCGACTTACGAAATAAAAATTACGGGCGTTCTAATATTACTATATTTCCTCAAACTATCTAAATCTATTGGGCCGAAATGCTGGGCGCAACATAGATATCGTGCACAGGGGGGAGGAATAGAGGCTCACCTCGGGGAAAGGCCACCTGGGCCGGCTCGAATTGGTCCACGGGGAGGAGGTGGCTTGGAGGAGCCACCCTGGCCTGGGCCGGCTCGGTCGGTGGGCCGCTGGTGCTGGGCGAGGCAGCCCCTCGGTGGTTCGGTCAACGCGGGAGGGGCGGAGCGCTCGCGATCCCGACGAGGTGAGGGCCCCAAGCGGCGGCGGCTGCCAGCGACGGCATGGCGGGGCTGAGGCGCCGGCACGGGACCGGGAGGCGGCGAGGACGACCCCTCGAGCCGGATCCGGCGCAGTTCGGGGGGCGGCGACGGCGCATGGCGGCGCGGAGGCCGTAGGGCCTGGCGCGGAGGTTGGCCG
This sequence comes from Hordeum vulgare subsp. vulgare, assembly GCF_904849725.1. Lineage (NCBI taxonomy): Eukaryota > Viridiplantae > Streptophyta > Magnoliopsida > Poales > Poaceae > Hordeum > Hordeum vulgare. The sequence continues at coordinate 390,996,100 of NC_058522.1, forward strand.
GCGCTGCACGCAAAGGGCGGCACGGCTGTGGCCCAGATCGGGGCAGGGAGGCGGCGAACGGCGGCGAGGAGCTGCGGCTTGGCTCTCCGGCGAGCTGCAGCCGACGGCGGGGCACGGGGTAGCATACGGCGATGCGGGCACGGGGGAGCCCGGGAGCACGAGGAGGCAGAACGGGCGGCGGCGGCGGCGGTTCGGGCCCCGGCGGGCCTGCGATGGGCTCCGCGGGCCCGCGGAGCTAGGGGAGAGAGGGTGCGGGAGGATTAGGGTCTCGGGGTAGGTGGGCGTGGTTCCCAAGGAAGGGGGGTTGCTATCCAAAAATAATAGTAGGAGGGTCTATATATAGAGAAGAGGGGGCTAGGTTAATCGAAATTTCGTTCTGGATCTAACCGTGCAGTCGGATTCGGACGATTCCGCACGCGGGAACGGGTTAGTGGCCGTGTAGTGTAGGCATCCGGAGACGAGAGGGAAAACGGGCGGCGCGGCAACGCGATTTGAAACACCGATAACCGTCCGACGGTAGACCGAATACGGTGCCGCTACGGTCGACCGTTCGGGAACGAGACGGACTCCGATCGCGACGAAATTTGACAGCCGGCCTAGCTATATAAAAGTAAGACCGCACGTCAAATCTCAACCCAATCAGAGAAAGTTTTACACACACTTCTAAAAACAAGATTTGAACGATGCCGCGGGCGCGTGCGTGTATGGACGGGCTCAGAACGGACAACGACGCGAACCGGCAACTAACAACGGATGCATGTTTTGAAAACTGGCGGCAACTTAGATGTCGATGCAATGCAGATGATGCGAATGATGCGATGATGATGCGACAAAATAAAATAGACACACGACAAAAACGGAATAGAAGGGGAATCTTCTGGAACGTTGGTCTCGGGCTGTCACAGGAACTTGTCAAGCGGCATGACCCTTAGAAGCACAATACCATCGGTACCAAGTGGATCTATCAAAACAAGCAAAACGAAGATGGTCAGGTAGTGAGGAATAAGGCTTGTCTTGTCACACAAGGCTACACGCAGGTTGAAGGAATTGACTTTGATGAGACTTTTGCAACTGTTGCTAGACTTGAAGCTATTTGTATATTGCTTGCTTATGCTAACCATGACAATATCACCTTATATAAAATGGATGTGAAAAGTGCATTCCTCAATGGTAAGCTTGAGGAAGAAGTATATATTGCTCAACCCCCTCGTTTTGAAGACCCAAAACATCCTGACAAAGTCTTCACACTCAACAAGGCTCTCTATGGTTTCAAACAGACCCCTCAGGCGTGGTATGACACGTTGAAGGAATTCCTCATGAAGAAAGACTTGAAACCCAGTTCACTTGAGCAATCTATTTTCACAAAATCCTATGACAATGAACTATTCGTGTGCCAAATATATGTAGACGATATTATCTTTGGTTGTACTCACAAACTTTACAGTGACGAATTTGGTTACATGATGGGTGAAGAATATCAAATGTTCATGATGGGGGAGTTGAAATTCTTCCTATATTGTGTTGCATCACCTGTTCCACTTCCTGAAAAACACAACGCAGATCACAAGCATCACGCTCCCTCTTCAATTACATTTAGGATTAGTTTTAAACCCGAATAATTGTTATTTGGTTCGTGCGTTGAGCATGAACGTTATATCTGGATCTTGTTTATTACGACACGGTTATTCATTTAAATCAGAGAATAATGGTTTTTCTATTTATGTGAGTAATATCTTTTATGGTCATGCACCTGATGTGAATGGTTTATTCTTGTTGAATCTCGATTGTAGTGATACACATGTTCATAACATTGATCCCAAAAGATGCAAAGTTAACGATGATAGTACCACTTACTCGTGGCACTGCTACTTAGATCATATTGGTGTAAAACGCATGAAGAAACTCCATGCTAGTGTACTTTTGGAATCACTCGATTTTGAATCGATTAATACACGCGAACCATGCCTCATGGGCAAGGTTACTAATCCCCTTTTCTGATACAATGGAGCGAGAAAGTGAGTTATTGGGCATAATACATACTGATGTATGTGGTTTAGTGAGTGTTGAGGAGCACGGTGGATATCGTTATTTTTTTTACCATCACTCATGATCTAAGTAGATATGGGCATATTTACTTAATGAAACACAAGCCTGAAACTTTTGAAAAGTTCAAACAATTTCATAGTGAAGTTGAAATCCATCATGATTAGAAGATAAAATTTATGTGATCTAATCGTGGCGGTGAATATCTGAGTTATGATTTTGGCACACACTTAAGACAATGTTGAATCGTTTGACAACTTACGCCACTTGGAACACCACAGCGTAATGGTGTGTGTGAACGTTGTAATCGTACTTTATTAGATATGGTGCATTCTATGGTATCTCTTGCCGATTTACCAGTATCGTTTTGGGGTTATGCATTAGAGACAACTACATTCACTTCAAATAGGAAACCATCTAAGTCTATTGAGATGACACCGTATGAATTATGGTTTGGCAAGAAACCTAAGATGTTGTTTCTCAAGGTTTGGGGGTGCGATGTTTATGTCTGGAGGCTTCAACCTAATAACATCGAACCCAAAGTGAAGAAGTCATATTCATAGGATACCCTAAGGAAATAATTGGGTACACCTTCTATCTCAGATTCGAGGGCAAAATCTTTATTGCCAAGAATGGATCCTTTCTAGAGAACGAGTTTATCTCAAAAGAATTGAGTGGGAGGAAGTCAGAACTTGATGAGGTTAGTGAACCGTTACTTAAATTAGAGAGTAGTGCAACATAGAAAGATGTTCTTATGACGCCCACTCCAATTGAAGACAAAGCTAATCATGTTCATCATCAAGCTTCATATCAAGTCTGTCCCGAACCTCATAGGTCGACAAGGACACGTACCGTCCTTCAGTGGTACGGTAACCATGTCTTAGAGGTCATGTTGTTAGACAACGGTGAACCTCTGAGCTATGAAGAAGCGATGGTGGGCCTGGATTCTAACAAATCGCTAGAGGCCATGAAATCCGAGATAGGATCCATGTATGAAAACCAAGTATGAACTTTGCAGGACTTACGTGATGATTGCAAGGCCATTCAGAACAAATGGATCTTTAAGAAAAAAGACGAACATGCGCGGGAATGTCACCTTCTATAAAGCATGACTTGTCATAAAAGGGTTTGCACAAGTTCAAGGAGTTGACTACGATGATACATTCTCACCCGTAGTGATGCTTAAGTCCGTCGGGATTATGTTGGAAATACTTGCATTTTTTCTTTAAATCTGGCAGATGGATGTCAAAACAACGTTCCTTAATGGTTTCCTTGAGGAAGAGTTGTATATGATGCAACCAGAAGGTTTTATAAATCCTAAAAATGGTGACAAAGTACAACCTCGAGTGATCCATTTATGCACTGGTGCAAGCATCTCGAAGTTGGAATCTTCTCTTTGATGAGGTGATCAAAGCTTTTGGGTTCATACAAGTTTATGGAGAAGTTGCTATTTACAAGAAAGTGAGTGGGAGCTCTCCCTAGTAGAAAAGAGGGATTTGGTCCAAGTCCTGAAATCCTATTAGTCCCGGTTCACATACGAACTCGGACCTATGGTGACATTGGTCCCGGTCCGTGAGGCCAGGGCGCCGACCGGGCATCCTGGGACATTGGTCCCGGTTCGTCTCACTCCTTTTGTGTCGGTTCCAGTCAAGACCCGGGACTAATAGGCCGGCAACCGTTCGTATCCCCTTCAGTCCCGGTTGATGGATCAAACCGGAACTAAGGTGTGGTGGCGGGCGTTCGTGCAACCGTTGGTATGGACCTTTAGTCCCGGTTGGTGGATCAAACCGGGGTGGTGACCCTTTGAATCACCCCTTAAGTGATGGTTTGTCGTCCAAGCCAGGACTAAAGGTCCAAACGGTTCGCCCTCCCGCTTCGTTTCCAGCGATGAAAACTGCAACCGAAGTAGAGTCTCTCGCCATTCTCTATTCTTCTCCTCTCCTCTGTTCTTCTTCTTCTTCCTCTCTTCTTCCATTCTTCTTCCACCATGACATATCTAGTAGGAGAGGTGCGTGCACATGGCAGGACCTGGCTCACGTGCGGGTACACGAACGAGAGCAGGGTGGTGCCAAATTTTGTGTCACGGTTCCGGGAGTGGCTTGACGCCGCGCCGGAGCATGAGGCGTTCTTGGGGCTTGATCTGGAGTTCACGCCGAACCATCAAGGTGTTGCCATCATCCAGCTTTGTTTCAAACAACATGTCTTGATTTTCCAATGGGCGAGGTAAGTTTTGTGTCTTTCTTTGATCCAAGGTTATGAAAATTGCATGTATTGATCTTCTCTAGGTTCCATTTGATAGCAATATGGAGTTTCTTTATATGTTCCATTAATAGCAATATGAAAATTGCATAGGATAGCAATATGTGTTACAACATTGGATATATTGATCTCCCTAGATTCCACTGGATAGCATATATTGATCTCCCTAGGTTCCATTGGATATATTACAACATAGGCTTTGTTTGGTCCAAGGATACGAAAATTGCATGTATTGATCTTTTCTAGGTTCAATTTGATAGCAATAGGGAGTTTCTTTATATGTTCCATTTGACAACAATATGAAAATTGCATAGGATAGTAATATGTGTTACAACATTGGATATATTGATCTCCCTAGGTGTTGGAAATATGCCCTAGAGGCAATAATAAATTAGTTATTATTATATTTCCTTGTTCATAATAATCGTTTATTATCCATGCTAGAATTGTATTGATTGGAAACTCAAATACATGTGTGGATACATAGACAACACACTGTCCCTAGTAAGCCTCTAGTTGACTAGTTCGTTGATCAAAGATGGTCAAGGTTTCCAGATCATAGGCAAGTGTTGTCACTTGATAACGGGATCACATCATTAGGAGAATCATGTGATGGACACGACCCAAATTATATACGCAGCATATTGATCGTGTCATTTTATTGCTATTGTTTTCTGCGTGTTAAGTATTTGTTCCTATGACCATGAGATCATATAACACACTGGCACCGGAGGAATGCCTTGTGTATATCAAACGTCACAACTTAACTAGGTGACTATAAAGGTGATATACAGGTATCTCCGAAGGTGTCCGTTGAGTTAGTATGGATCAAGACTGAGATTTGTCACTCCGTGTGACGGAGAGGTATCTCGGGGCCCACTCGGTAATACAACATCACACACAAGCCTTGCAAGCAATGTGACTTAGTGTAAGTCACGGGATCTTGTATTACAGAACGAGAAAAGAGACTTGCCGATAACGAGATTGAAATAGGTATGCGGATACCGACGATCGAATCTCGGGCAAGTAACATACCGAAGGACAAAGGGAATGACATACGGGATTGCGTGAATCCTTGACACTGAGGTTCAACCGATAAGTTATTCGGAGAATATGTAGGATCCAATATGGGCATCCAGGTCCCGCTATTGGACATTGACCGAGGAGTACCTCGGGGCATGTCTGCATAGTTCTCAAACCCGCAGGGTCTGCACACTTAAGGTTCGGCGATGTTTTAGTATAGTTGAGTTATATGTGTGGTTACCGAATATTGTTTGCAGTCCCGTATGAGATCACGGACGTCACGAGGATTTCCGGAATGGTCCGGAGACGAAGATTGATATATAGGATGACCTCATTTGATTACCAGTAGGTTTTCGGGCATGACCGGGAATGTACCGGGAGTGACGAATGGGTTCCGGATGTTCACCGGGAGGGGCGAACCCACCCCGGGAAGCCCATAGGCCTTAGGGGTGGCGCACCAGCCCTTGGTGGGCTGGTGGGACAGCCCAAAAAGGCCCTATGCGCCAAGGATAGAAAATCAAAGAGAAAAGGAAAAAAAAGAGGTGGGAAGGAAGGGAAGGACTCCACCTTCCAATCCTAGTTGGACTAGGATTGGAGGTGGACTCCTCCACCTCCTAGCCGGCGCAGCATAGGGGGCCTTGGCCCTCAAGGCAGGCCTCCCCTCCCCTCCTCCTATATATAATGGAGTTTTAGGGCTGATTTGACACAACTTTTGCCACGGCAGCCCGACCACAAACACCATAGTTTTTCCTCTAGGTCGTATTTCTGCGGAGCTCTGGTGGAGCCCTGCAGGAGTAGATCCTTCACCACCACCGGAGCACCGTCATGCTGCCGGAGAACTCATCTACTTCTCCGTCTTGCTTGCTGGATCAAGAAGGCCGAGATCATCGTCGAGCTGTATGTGTGCTGAACGCAGAGGTGTTGTCCGTTCGGCACTAGATCGGAGCGGATCGTGGGACGGATCACGGGACGGTTCGTGGGGCGGATCGAGGGATGTGAGTACGTTCCACTACATCAATCATGTTTCTTAATGCTTCCTGTTGTGCGATCTACAAGGGTACGTAGATCCAAATCTCCTCTCGTAGATGGATATCACCATGCTAGGTATTCGTACACGTAGGAAAATTTTTGTTTCCCATGCGACATTCCCCAACAGTGGCATCATGAGCTAGGTTCATGCGTAGATGTAATCTCGAGTAGAACACAAAGGGTTTTTGGGGACGGTGATGTTCGATTTGCTGGACTCCTTAGTCTTTTCTCGATTCGGTGGTATTGTTGGATTGAACGGCCCAGACTGACATTATTCATACGCTTACGAAAGACTGGTTTCATCGATTGACATGCAACCTCGTTGCATAAAGATGACAGGCGGGTGTCGGTTTCTTCAACTTTAGTTGAATTGGTTTTGACCGAGGCGGTCCTTGGAGAGGTTAAATAGCAATTTGCACATCTTCGTTGTGGTTTTTTGCGTAAGTAAGATGCGATCTACTAGATACCCATAGCAGCCACGTAAAACATGCAAGAACAATTAGAGGACGTCTAACTTGTTTTTGCAGGGTATGCTTGTGATATGATATGGCAAATGCCGTGATGTGATATATTGGTTGTATGAGATGATCATGTTGTAATAGTTAATATCGACTTGCACGTCGATGGTACGGCAACTGGCAGGAGCCATAGGGTTGTCTTTAAACTAACGTTTGTGTTTGCACATGTGTTTACTATATTGCTAGGACGTAGCTTTAGTAGTAATAGCATAAGTAGCACGACAACCCCGATGGCGACACGTTGATGGAGATCATGATGATGGAGAGAATATGTAGTTCATCAATCGACAGAATGTCAGAGGAGCATTAGCCAGACCAAAAGACATGACCGTATACTCATACGAGCCAAAACTAGTCCTGAAGGCAGTCTTCGGAATATCTTCCTCGCGAATGCGAATTTGATGATAGCCCATTCTGAGATCAAGCTTGGAGAAGACCTTAGCACCTTTCAACTATTCGAACAACTAAGTTATGTTCGGAAGTGGATATTTGTTCCTGATTGTCTTCTTGTTCAATGGACGGTAATCGACACACAGCCGGTCCGTGCCATCCTTCTTCTTGAAAAATAGAACACCACAGCCCCACGGAGACGAGCTCGGTCAGATCAAACCCAAACGCTCCTGCTCATCGAGTTGCCTCTCAAGTTCCTTCAATTCTTCTGGACCCAGCTTGTACGGCCGTTTGCACACGGGCTCTATGCCTGGCACAAGCTCAATCACAAACTCAACTTCTCTGTGTGGAGGCATGCCCGGCAGCTCTTCAGGAAACACATCTTCATATTCGCAGACCACTTGGACTTGCGAAATAGGATTGATCTCACCCTTTTCATTCAAAGAGAACAGACAGGTTGTATCATCGCGCACCGCGAATATAATCACATCCTCCGAAGAGTGGGTAAGCTTCACTTATTTGGCTTCACAGTCAATTGACGCCTTGTTCATGGCCAGCCAGTCCATGCCAAGTATCAAGTCAATGTCGGAATTGCCCAAAACAATAGGAGATGCTAGAAAAGCATAAGCACCCATCTTGACAGAAACTTCCGGAATGACCACATTAGAGCTCATCAACGCGCCCGGGGAAACCACATGAAAAGGTTTGTCCAAGGTCTTAGAAATGAAATCATGATTCCATGCAAATGGTCTAGACATGAACGAATGAGAAGCACCAGAATCAAACAACACTCTAGAAGGAATATCATTAACAAGGAGGTTACCCATGATCACATATGACGAGTTTTCTGCCTCAGCTGCATTCACCATGTTGACTCGAGCTGATCTGTGGTTGAACTTGACAAGAGAATTGCTTGGAGGTTTGCCTGGAGGAGGAGGCGGCAGACGGAGCTGAGAAGTACACTTGTTGGCATAGTGACCCTTCTGCCCACACTTGTGACAAGTCACCTCTGCTGGCTGCTGGTACTGAATCTGAGGAGGCCCTTGCTTCTGATGCTGGAATCTCTGCTGGAAGACAGGTTTGGGTGGGTGGGAAGAACCATGACCACCAGAGTGCTTAAGCTGTTGCGAGTGCCGAGGAGGAGGAGACACCCAAAACTTTTGTTGCTTTTGAACCACCTGAGTCGAGGAAGAGCTGGAATCTCTGAAGCGCTTCTTAGAATTATCCACCCTGAGCAAGGCTGCCTCTACCCTGTGAGCTAGGTTGTAGAACTTGTCAAACTCCTTAGGATCGTGCAAAGCAAGAGCTAACTGCAAATCTTCTTTCAAGCCACCTCTGAACTGATAAATCTTGCTCTTCTGATCAGGGATATCCTGCAGCACGTATCGGGCCAGCTCGTGGAACTCAACGTTGTACTTGTATACGGAATTTCCACCCTGCTTCAAATGCCTGAACTTCTCACGCATATCCTCCACAAAGCTGGAAGGAATGTAGTGGGACCTGAAGTCACGGCAGAACTCATCCCAAGTGATCACTCTAGGGCCTCTGGAGTCCTTCAGCTATTGCCACCAGATAGAAGCCAGCCCCTTCAACTCGAATGTTGTAAATTTGAAAAATCCTCGGGACGAACATTGCTACACTCGAAATGCTTGTTCATATCACGGATCCAATACTCTGCATCAAATGGCTGGTCACAAGAAGTGAAAGTCTTTGGCTGATTCGACATGAACTGACTCAGACTAGCAAACTGATTGCCACCATGCTGGAAATTGACTTGCTGCTGATTAGCTCTCTCTTGCAACAACTGTAGCAGCATCTGGGTGTTTGCATTAGTAGCAGCCATCATCGCTTGCCAGGCCTCTGTAGGAGGAGGCGGCGGCGGAGGATTCTCCGGAGGAGGAGGTGGTGGCGGCATATCCTCACGCCCTGGGTTCTGATGAGTTGGTGGAGCCATCCTGAAGACAGACAGCATATTAGCCCACAGAATAAATTGAAGAAATTGCTGAATCAAAATGACAGGAATAAGTAATTGCATTCGAACAAAATAGTAAGAATGCCTCCTCAAAGTGACGGACGACAAAATTCCAATTAAGACCACTACAAACAAGTATGAGCTAGAACTGCTCGGAACAAACATATGATCGAGATTTCATCCGATATCTTCGTGGATAAGATCACACGGGCTCGAATTTACAGTAGACATCCTGTGCAAGGCAGTGCACACGACATACGAAGTATCCCTGAGTCGTAGCGAGCTACAAGGACTCTTTAAGACACAACGAGAACCGTTGTAAGACGACCGTCAACACACGCACCCACTGAACATCGAATCCCAACCTCAATCATGCATCTATAGGAATATAGCCCTATAAGATACTACTTGATATCCCACCTATGAATTCCCGAAATAACTGGTCATGCAATCTGGTACATGGATACAAGGAGTAATATCACACAACTCCTATACTAACCCGTCACCTGTATCACATCCGTTAACACACAACCAGCATCTCGGACCTTCATCTACAATAGATCCTCGTAATCACAACGATACCAAGTATCACAGTACTCCCGAACATTCTGCACCAGTACTGGGGACATCGGGGTTATCTCACCACTACCAGTATTGAAGCAATAACGAACATCCTTCGTTCTTAGATACTCAGAAATCTGAATGATGGCGATGTGCGCAAGAATCCCCTGGAGCTCAACTCCCCGGAAGAAATCAAGGAAGACAGGAGGCACCAAGACAGAACTCCGTCACATCGAAATCATATAGATTTCACAAATACCCGCATGATCCTAAAAAAATTTGAGCGAGAAGAGGAGTAGAATAAAGATTTCCTAAGACGGGAACCTCACCAGAGCATGAAAGAGGAGAAAAAAGAATCCTACTCTCCGACATAACTAAGACTCAAAACATTTTACTAGACTCGACTCGGCCAAGTACGATCACACAAAGGCTCCTATTGTCGTAAGGCTCTGATTACCAACTTGTAACGACTAAGATGCGGTCCTTTCTGATCTGGGGATCGAGGCCCCGAATTGGAAAGGAGCGCATCTAAGCGTCTCACAAACAAGGTATCATAGCACATACATAGTATCAACAGAATGACAATAAGGGATTCAATTGCCATCTCATAAATATATCAGAGTACATCACGCATACAATCAAAGTAGTTCCGCTACGGACTACCACTACAAGAAATATGTCAACTAACAACCTTCAATATTGGTCACTGAATGGTCATTGATTTCCATTTGTGACCTTTTTATGACCAAAAACAGAAGGTCTAAAGCTGAGGGTATTTAGCGAACTATAAAGACCTTTTTTCTGGATTGGTCATAGGATTTTATGACCAAACAGAAGGTCGTAGGTTTAACGACCAAATGGTTTGGTCACTAGCAACCTGCCCGCACCACGTCCGATCCACCGTGGTAGCCCGACGTGGCAGAATTATGACCAAATGAAAAGGTCATAAATAAGATTCAGCCCGGTCCATTCCGATCGTCTACATGGGCCGGGCCCAATAATTTGGCCTTTTATTTTCTGGGATAGAATCTTTTACTGAGCAGGTTTTTTATTACTCCAGTTTTCTTTTGGGCCTTGGCCTACTCTTTTTTTAGGCCCAAGCCTTCTTAGTCTATTTCTTGTTTGGGCCTCGGCCTTTTTGCTGTCCAAACTAACTTTAGTGCCCAAAAAAATGGTCCAAACAAAACTTAAATAATTGACAACTTCACACGTGCACAGCTTCAAAAAATAGAGCAAGACATTGTTTCATCACCAGAATGACCAATCAAGTGGGCCAACTTCATCAGGTTCTTGAGAAGTTAGCTCACTTCACTGTTTCGAGGACAGGTTCTATGACAGGTTCAACTTCTACAATGCTTTAGCGCCGAAGAGAGCCATCAAGTGGGCTAAATTATCTTCCTGTTCCTGAGACTTCTTGCGCAGCAGCTCAAGTTCCTTGTCACGTGCAGCTTCATATTCTTCTGCCTTTAGCTTGATGCTGCCATTTCTTCTTGCATCACTTCAGCTTGAAGCTCTGACCTCTCCAGCTTCTGCTGATGATCACGAACATGAGCAGCCACAACAACAGTTCCTTTGCCAGAGTTGTTACTAGATGACTTGAGCCCAACATTCCCGAGGAATGTGCTTTGGTTGACTTCGGTCTTGAGCACTTCTTCAACAATCTCAGCATCAGACTTTGGTTCTTCACCTTCTGGTATCGGCGCATCCTTCATTTTTTCCATCTCAAGCTAGCATATGGAGGAAAATGATAGATATTAGTGGCAGATCTATTTCACATTCTACAAGAGAAACCAAACAAGAATGCCACCAAACCAGACCAAGAAATGGATTATTTGATGTAATCAAACCAGCACACAAAATCTATATGTAGATATTTTACTCAAACTCAAACAGAAGTAGATGATAACTACCAAACTTAAAGCATTATTTGAATCTGGCTACAACAAGTGTACACACTTATGTGATCTAGAGACATGCAATCGGAACAATATGGTGGTTCTATATAATATGGCTTCTTTGTTGGGAACTAACATTCAGATCAATTTTCATCCTATCATAAAAATGCAACAAATAGCTACAGCAAATTCTGATATCTTTGTTGAGAACTGTACAACAAATTCCGATATATTTGTTGAGATACCAAACCTATCTTAGGCTCTAGCAAACAGCATCAAATCATGGAACATAGTGTGTGTTCTTGCTGGTTGTGAATCAAACGGGGCTGAGGTCTATAGACAAAAGTTTGAACTAGCTGGACAAAAGCATGGAGTGACTTACTATAGCAATCTTGACTGGCTCCGAAAACTCGTGCTTCTTGCTGTTGTGGGTGGCCTTGAACAAGTCAATCGCAGACATCTCCTCACCCTTACGCTCTTCTTTCTGAAATGCTTTTCAACAAAAATCGAAATGTTATTCAGCAAGAATAAGAAATGATATTCAACGAGGATCAAACAGTAAGGTCTTTAGAAAAAGGTACTCAAAGTGGCAAAAATGTGTGCGGTGTAGTGCCTGGAACCAGTTCTCTGTTGGTACCCGACCTTTTCTCGATTAATCTTGTTCGACACACAGGTTTCCTACAAAAACACATAATGTTATTTGCCAAGTTGAAAGAAAATGGAATAGGCAGTAGTATAGTAGGACAATACGAGTCTGAGCATATTTGATTTGGAAATATTTCAGTTATCCTGCACTAGCACAAGTACATGAACAACTAGTACTATATAAGAGTCAGTGTATACATATGGTGTTGATTTTGAAAGTTGATGCTCTCTATTGTTCCTACTCTGATCAGAAACATGGAAGAGGAAGAAGGGGACCATGTCCCATTCCCATCCTGGTGTGCAGAACATAAATTAGCAAACAGAGCATATACATACCTTGTGTCTTGGGGTAGACCACATCTGCACTAGAGCTTGCCATTCACCGTCCGTCAGATCTGGCACCGGAGACTTGGTGCTCACTTTGTTTGCTGCTACGGTATCAAAATACTTGTTCTTGATATTATGGCGTCGATTCTTTCAACTTTTCTGTAGAACATCTTTGCACGCGTACTTGATGGTCTCCGAGTCTGTATTTATCTCAAAATTTGCCTACCAAGACAGCAAACAAGGAAGGAACAACATTAGTGATCATTAACTACATAACAGAAAATAGAGTAGCACATTAACTATAAAACAAGTAGCTTACATCAACTTTCCCAATGTAGTCCTCCACTAGAGTAGCATTATTTTTGTATTCCTTGAAGTGAGGAAGAACCGGCAGATGGCCTCTTGCAACGAGTCCACACTCAGAAGCAAACTTTGCTGCCTGTAGAGGCTTCTCTAGACGCTTCATCCCTTGGTCAATTTGGATAGGCACCTTTGTGCCAAGCGCCTTGGTGATTCTCTCTAGCCCTTTGCCCTTTCTAAGTCTATGCTTGTTAGTCATTGCATCTGAAAATGAAATTGAACTCGTAAATTAGAAGAGAAATCGACAAATGCAGGAATGGTTCTCCTAAACAGGTAAGCATACATGATCACTTCCATTCAGCAAAATGCACTAGTAAAAGAGAAGGTGCACTTGCCTGGTTGAAGCACAAGCTGATGTTCTTCTTCACTGACGACATCATTCCTGTCAATAGAAGGTGCACCACGCGTGAGGGGTACGCACACAGTGCCGCTTTCATCCATGCACAGAGTGGTTTCTTCGTCCATCGGCGAAAACTCATCACGCATTTCCACCGAGCTCTCAAAGTCCATGCCCAACGGACTTTCCTGATGGTTCGTCGCAACCACCATAGTTGCTTTCTGCCTTGTGACTCTAACAGGTTCATCAGGTTCCAGGATCCTCTTTGTTTGTCCTGGAGGTGGGGCCATCACCCGTCCTGGAGACATTGCAGCAGATGCTTCTGAGCTCTTCCTATTCTTGTTGGCTGTCTTCTTAACACCTGGCCTCTTCGTTCTAGATTCCTTCAGTGCCTTGTATAAATAGCACAGAAAAAAATTAGATCACAAGATAAATATGTGAGCACAAGGAAACACACAGCATACAAGAACCCGAACCCTCCAAGCAAGACAGAGTTTGCACCTTAACAGTCTTGTGCACTACAAATTCATCCTCCTTAGGATTGTACTCTGGGTCATCACTGATAACTCCACTACCTTCTTGAACCCCATTAGTTGTACCTTGTTGTACATCATTTGTTTTCCTAATCATTGATGCTATTGCATCAATGCCGAGGGACTGGAATATCCGATTGTTCCTTATCATATTTCTAGCCCTAACCTTCTCGTACTCGGTGAGAGGAGGCTCATCTTTGCAAGGCAAAGGAAACATAATTATTAGGTTAATTGTTGGAATGCATGGACAGACAACCAAACATATCTTATGATATTTTATTATCATTTAATCCTACTTATTCAGCTAAGGAAGAGTAATAGCACATAGGCACAGCTAAGACAGCTAATTCAGATTACATCAATACATTTGCATAATAAAATCTGACAGTATTTTACATCACCAGCCTCCAAGATATTTTAGTTATCATATTACATTTCACTTAGCATATTAAGACACATTTTATAAATCTGACAGTATAATCACAAGGAGCAACTTGCATACCACTAGTTGGCCTCGGGTTTGACCTTGTCATCCTTGACATGGATGATCTTGAGGTGGTGCTTACAAAATAGAATAAACAACAATCAGATACAACAGGGATAAAGTAAAATGATGCACTTATATCAATAAAGGAAAGCATTTAGACGAGCATGCACATAGATGTAATACATGTGAAGCAAACTTGTTGGATCAACAACATAGTGATGTAGTTAATGCATCAGTACTAATACATGTAAAACACTTGGACCAGCATGCACATACACGTGTAGCAATGCACATACAGTTAATGCATCATTACTAAACTGACAGTTGAAGCAAGCAACTAAATTGAAGCACTTGGACTAGCAATGCACATACAAGTGTAGCAATGCATGGAAACTCTAATTAACCATGTATGCTAGCAAGCAAGCAAGCCATAGTAGTCAAGCAACATGAACCCTAACCCTGTGAACCACGTCAGCGGACATATTTACCCCAAGAACCCTAACCCTAACCCCATGAATGTACCGAACCATCCCCATTGATCCAGCCCCATGAACCCTAGAAGAACACATGAGGGGGATCTATCAAACCCTAGAAGATCTACTAGAAGAACACATGAGGGGATCTATCAACGGGAGATGGGTCGAGGGGAGAGGTACTGTCGTCGTCGATGTAGTCGTAGCCGTCAACGGCGATGTAGATGTAGCCATCGTCGTCGATGTAGATGTAGCCGTCGACGTCGTCGATGTAGATGTAGCCGTCGACGTCGTCGATGTAGATGTAGCCGTCGACGTCGTTGATGTAGTCGTCGTCGGGGAGAGGGGAGAGGGGCGGAGGGGCGGCGCGGAGCAGGGGAGGGGCGGCGGAGTGGGGAGTGGGGAGTGGGGAGTGGGGAGTGGAATGGAGAGGGGAGTGGGAGAGGGAGTGGTGGGTCCCGCATGGTAGTGGGAGAGGGAGTGGAGGGAAATTTTGGTGGGGTGAGAGGGAAAATTTGGTGGGGTGGGAGGGAAAATTTTCACTAGTTTTTTGGGGTTTGGAGGCAGACTTTTTCTTTTTCTTTTTTATAAACATTGTTGAAATAATGGTTAAAATCATACCGAATAGTTCAAGAAGACATCAGTACTCAAATTTATATATCTTTTCTACTTGTCAGATCACATGTGATGATGCGACACGAAGGTTTCCTATTTTTTTTGATTTTTTTTGAATTTTTCATGGCCATTTCAAAATGCGGTCGAAACGGCGGGCATGACCGTTCCTACCTAGTGGTTGAATCTTGGAAACCTTTTGGTGTTTCCATGAACAAATAGATACTTGTGTACCTAGAAATGATTTTTGGAAAAAATAAAGAGCAAACTATAAGGCATCAGGAGTTCAAATTTGACCCGCTTCCACCTGATTCAACATAGATTTGTCTTTTTCACGAGAGATGGATAAAAGCTTTTGACAGCCAACCATTTTGTCAATTGTACATTAGATATTGTCTAGTATGTTAGAAAAATTATTTGTTCCAATTTTGAAACAAATATATGGCAGGTCCTTCACAAAAAAACTCATTTCGGGCACTTGAAAAATGACAAATGAATTTTTCATACAAGGAAGATGAAAACTTCTTTAATCAACATTGTTTGTAATTCCAACATGCACCATTATGCAAAATATGACACCATTTCAACAAACTATGCCATGAATGTAGCCATGAGATAGATCATGTGGCTTGAAAGCCATGAATCTTCACACATCATAGCTCATTTGTGTGAACACTTTTTAAAAATAATTGCCGTATTACAAGTTTATTATTTTACATGGTAACTTTATCACATATGATGACATAATGCAAAGGTTTCCCATTTTTTTGATTTTTTTGAATTTTCCATGGCCGTTTCAAAATGCGGTCGAAATGGCAGGCATGACCGTTCCTACCTAGTGGTTGAATCTTGGAAATATTTTGGTGTTTCTATGATTAAGTAGATACTTGTGTACCTAAAAATGATTTTTGGAAAAAATAAAGAGCAAACTATAAGGCAGCCGCAGTTCAAATTTGACCCGCTTCCAGCTGATTCGACATAGATTTGTCTTCTTCACGAGAAATGGATAAAAGCTTTCGACACCCAACCATTTTGTCGATTGTACATTAAATATGGCTTAGTATGTTAGAAAAATGATTTGGACCAATTTTGAAACGAATATATGGCAGGTCCTTCACAAAAAAACTGATTTCGGGCACTTGAAAAATGAAAAATGAATTTTTCATACAAGGAAGATGAAAACTTCTTTAATCAACATTGTTTGTCATTCCAACATGCACCATTATGAAAAATATGAGACCATTTCAACAAACTATGCCATGAATATGGCCATGAGATTGATCATGTGGCTTGAAAGCCATGAATCTTCACACATGATAGCTCATTTGTGTGAACACTTTTTAAAAATAATTGTCATATTACAAGTTTATTATTTTACATGGTAACTTTATCACATATGATGACATAATGCAAAGGTTTCCTATTTTTTTGATTTTTTTGAATTTTCCATGGCCGTTTCAAAATGCGGTGGAAACGGCAGGCATGACCGTTCCTATCTAGTGGTTGAATCTTGGAAACCTTTTGGTGTTTCTATGATTAAGTAGATACTTGTGTACCTAGAAATGATTTTTGGAAAAAATAAAGAGCAAACTATAAGGCAGTCGCAGTTCAAATTTGACCCGCTTCCAGCTGATTCGACATAGATTTGTATTTTTCACGAGAGATGGATAAAAGATTTTGACACCCAACCATTTTGTCGATTGTACATTAAATATGGCCTAGTATGTGAGAAAAATGATTTGGACCAATTTTGAAACAAATATATGGTAGGTCCTTCACAAAAAAACTCATTTCATGCACTTGAAAAATGAAAAATGAATTTTTCATACAAGGAAGATGAAAACTTCCTTAATCAACATTGTTTGTCATTCTAACATGCACCATTATGAAAAATTTGTGACCATTTCAACAAACTATGCCATGAATATGCCCATGAGATTGATCATGTGGCTTGAAAGCCATGAATCTTCACTCATCATACCTCATTTGTGTGAACACTTTTTAAAAATAATTGTCGTATTACAAGTTTACTATTTTACATGGTAACTTTATCACATATGATGACATAATGCAAAGGTTTCCCATTTTTTTGATTTTTTGAATTTTCCATGGCCGTTTCAAAATGCGGTCGAAACGGCGGGCATGACCGTTCCTATCTAGTGGTTGAATCTTGGAAACCTTTTTGTGTTTCTATGATTAAGTAGATACTTGTGTACCAAGAAATGATTTTTGGAAAAAATATAGAGCAAACTATAAGGCAGTCGCAGTTCAAATTTGACCCGCTTCCACCTGTTTCGACATAGATTTGTCTTTTTCACGAGAGATGTATAAAAGCTTTGGACACCCAACCATTTTGTCAATTGTACATTAAATATGGACTAGTATGTTAGAAAAATTATTTGTACCGATTTCGAAACAAATATATGGCTGGTCCTTCACAAAAAAACTCATTTTGGGCACTTGAAAAATGAAAAATGAATTTTTCATACAAGGAAGATGAAAACTTCTTTAATCAACATTGTTTGTCATTCCAACATGCACCATTATGCAAAATATGAGACCATTTCAACAAACTATGCCATGAATATGGCCATGAGATTGATCATGTGGCTTGAAAGCCATGAATCTTCACACATCATAGCTCATTTGTGTGAACACTTTTTAAAAATAATTGTCGTATTACAAGTTTATTATTTTACATGGTAACTTTAGCACATATGATGACATAATTCAAAGGTTTCCCATTTTTTTGATTTTTTGAATTTGCCATGGCCGTTTCAAAATGCGGTCGAAACGGTGGGCATGACCGTTCCTATCTAGTGGTTGAATCTTGGAAACCTTTTGGTGTTTTTATGATTAAGTAGATATTTGTGTACCTAGAAATGATTTTTGGGAAAAAAATAAAGAGCAAACTATAAGGCAGTCGCAGTTCAAATTTGACCCGCTTCCAGCTGATTCGACATAGATTTGTCTTTTTCACGAGAGATGGATAAAAGCTTTTGACACCCAACCATTTTGTCTATTGTACATTAAATATGGCCTAGTATGTTAGAAAAATTATTTGGACCAATTTTGAAACAAATATATGGTAGGTCCTTCACAAAAAACCTCATTTCATGCACTTGAAAAATGAAAAATGAATTTTTCATACAAGGAAGATGAAAACTTCCTTAATCAACATTGTTTGTCATTCCAACATGCACCATTATGAAAAATTTGTGACCATTTCAACAAACTATGCCATGAATATGCCCATGAGATTGATCATGTGGCTTGAAAGCCATGAATCTTCACACATCGTAGCTTATTTGTGTGAACACTTTTTAAAAATAATTGTCATATTACAAGTTTATTATTTTACATGGTAACTTTATCACATATGATGACATAATGCAAAGGTTTCCCATTTTTTTGATTTTTTTGAATTTTCCATGGCCGTTTCAAAATGCGGTTGAAACGGCGGGCATGACCGTTCCTATCTAGTGGTTGAATCTTGGAAACCTTTTGGTGTTTCTATGATTAAGTAGATACTTGTGTACCTAAAAATGATTTTTGGAAAAAATAAAGAGCAAACTATAAGGCAGCCGGAGTTCAAATTTGACCCGCTTCCAGCTGATTCGACATAGATTTGTCTTCTTCACGAGAAATGGATAAAAGCTTTCGACACCCAACCATTTTGTCGATTGTACATTAAATATGGCTTAGTATGTTAGAAAAATGATTTGGACCAATTTTGAAACGAATATATGGCAGGTCCTTCACAAAAAAACTGATTTCGGGCACTTGAAAAATGAAAAATGAATTTTTCATACAAGGAAGATGAAAACTTCTTTAATCAACATTGTTTGTCATTCCAACATGCACCATTATGAAAAATATGAGACCATTTCAACAAACTATGCCATGAATATGGCCATGAGATTGATCATGTGGCTTGAAAGCCATGAATCTTCACACATCATAGCTCATTTGTGTGAACACTTTTTAAAAATAATTGTCGTATTACAAGTTTATTATTTTACATGGTAACTTTAGCACATATGATGACATAATTCAAAGGTTTCCCATTTTTTTGATTTTTTGAATTTGCCATGGCCGTTTCAAAATGCGGTCGAAACGGTGGGCATGACCGTTCCTATCTAGTGGTTGAATCTTGGAAACCTTTTGGTGTTTTTATGATTAAGTAGATATTTGTGTACCTAGAAATGATTTTTGGGAAAAAAATAAAGAGCAAACTATAAGGCAGTCGCAGTTCAAATTTGACCCGCTTCCAGCTGATTCGACATAGATTTGTCTTTTTCACGAGAGATGGATAAAAGCTTTTGACACCCAACCATTTTGTCTATTGTACATTAAATATGGCCTAGTATGTTAGAAAAATTATTTGGACCAATTTTGAAACAAATATATGGTAGGTCCTTCACAAAAAACCTCATTTCATGCACTTGAAAAATGAAAAATGAATTTTTCATACAAGGAAGATGAAAACTTCCTTAATCAACATTGTTTGTCATTCCAACATGCACCATTATGAAAAATTTGTGACCATTTCAACAAACTATGCCATGAATATGCCCATGAGATTGATCATGTGGCTTGAAAGCCATGAATCTTCACACATCGTAGCTTATTTGTGTGAACACTTTTTAAAAATAATTGTCATATTACAAGTTTATTATTTTACATGGTAACTTTATCACATATGATGACATAATGCAAAGGTTTCCCATTTTTTTGATTTTTTTGAATTTTCCATGGCCGTTTCAAAATGCGGTTGAAACGGCGGGCATGACCGTTCCTATCTAGTGGTTGAATCTTGGAAACCTTTTGGTGTTTCTATGATTAAGTAGATACTTGTGTACCTAGAAATGATTTTTGGAAAAAATAAAGAGCAAACTATAAGGCAGTCGCAGTTCAAATTTGACCCGCTTCCAGCTGATTCGACATAGATTTGTATTTTTCACGAGAGATGGATAAAAGATTTTGACACCCAACCATTTTGTCGATTGTACATTAAATATGGCCTAGTATGTGAGAAAAATGATTTGGACCAATTTTGAAACAAATATATGGTAGGTCCTTCACAAAAAAACTCATTTCATGCACTTGAAAAATGAAAAATGAATTTTTCATACAAGGAAGATGAAAACTTCCTTAATCAACATTGTTTGTCATTCCAACATGCACCATTATGAAAAATTTGTGACCATTTCAACAAACTATGCCATGAATATGCCCATGAGATTGATCATGTGGCTTGAAAGCCATGAATCTTCACTCATCATACCTCATTTGTGTGAACACTTTTTAAAAATAATTGTCGTATTACAAGTTTACTATTTTACATGGTAACTTTATCACATATGATGACATAATGCAAAGGTTTCCCATTTTTTTGATTTTTTGAATTTTCCATGGCCATTTCAAAATGCGGTCGAAACGGCGGGCATGACCGTTCCTATCTAGTGGTTGAATCTTGGAAACCTTTTTGTGTTTCTATGATTAAGTAGATACTTGTGTACCAAGAAATGATTTTTGGAAAAAATATAGAGCAAACTATAAGGCAGTCGCAGTTCAAATTTGACCCGCTTCCACCTGTTTCGACATAGATTTGTCTTTTTCACGAGAGATGTATAAAAGCTTTTGACACCCAACCATTTTGTCAATTGTACATTAAATATGGACTAGTATGTTAGAAAAATTATTTGTACCGATTTCGAAACAAATATATGGCTGGTCCTTCACAAAAAAACTCATTTCGGGCACTTGAAAAATGAAAAATGAATTTTTCATACAAGGAAGATGAAAACTTCTTTAATCAACATTGTTTGTCATTCCAACATGCACCATTATGCAAAATATGAGACCATTTCAACAAACTATGCCATGAATATGGCCATGAGATTGATCATGTGGCTTGAAAGCCATGAATCTTCACACATGATAGCTCATTTGTGTGAACACTTTTTAAAAATAATTGTCGTATTACAAGTTTATTATTTTACATGGTAACTTTATCACATATGATGACATAATGCAAAGGTTTCCCATTTTTTTGATTTTTTTGAATTTTCCATGGCCGTTTCAAAATGCGGTCGAAATGGCAGGCATGACCGTTCCTACCTAGTGGTTGAATCTTGGAAATATTTTGGTGTTTCTATGATTAAGTAGATACTTGTGTACCTACAAATGATTTTTGGAAAAAATAAAGAGCAAACTATAAGGTAGCCGCAGTTCAAATTTGACCCGCTTCCAGCTGATTCGACATATATTTGTCTTCTTCACGAGAGATGGATAAAAGCTTTTGACACCCAACCATTTTTTCAATTGTACATTAAATATGGCCTAGTATGTTTGAAATATGATTTGGACCAATTTTGAAACAAATATATGGTAGGTCCTTCACAAAAAAATTCATTTCGGGCACTTGAAAAATGAAAAATGATTTTTTCATACAAGGAAGATGAAAACTTCTTAATCAACATTGTTTGTCATTCCAACATGCACCATTATGCAAAATATGAGACCATTTCAACAAACTATGCCATGAATATGGCCATGAGATTGATCATGTGGCTTGAAAGCCATGAATCTTCACACATGATAGCTCATTTGTGTGAACACTTTTTCAAAATAATTGTCGTATTACAAGTTTATTATTTTACATGGTAAATTTATCACATATGATGACATAATGCAAAGGTTTCCTAGTTCTGAAAACAACAGCAACATGCAACATCTCAATTCAGTTCTCAGATGTAGATAGGAACAACTCTATGATGTAGTTCTGAAAATAGCTCTGAAAACAACATCTCAATTCAGTTCTGAAAACTTCAGGAAGAGCAACAGTTCTGAAAAAAACAGCAACATGCAACATCTCAATTCAGTTCTCTGATGTAGATAGCAACATCTCTCTGATGTAGTTCTGAAAATAGCTGTGAAAACAACATCTCAATTCAGTTAAAAAACACTTCAGGAACATCACAACCAACAGTTTGCAATATTTTGCATTACAACACAACAGTTTGAATCAGGATCACATCACAACCAACAGTTCTCACCAAAACTAAGAAAATGGCACCAAAACTACATCATTTTGCCTCTCCAGCCATTTCTGAATACAACATTTTGCCTCTCCAGCCATCATGATCACCAAAACTACATTATTTTGCCTCTCCACCCATCATGATCTTCACCACCTGCCTCTTCATCACTACAACCATCAGTCTCATGCATTTCGCTACCTGGAGAGAATTGTAGTACAAAAACTACATCAGGATCACAACAAAAAAACTATAGAGAAGGTTGATCACCAATCAAAACAAGGAACATGCAGTAATAGTTTTAGATCATCAAGGAGGTAATAGTTACCTTCATGTCTATTCGCTACTCATCGTCGTCAATACCAAAACCAGGAACTCTATGCCCACTTCTATTTTCCTCATCGTCACTACAATATTGCAGCATAGTATGATCAGTCCTGTTTTCCTCATCCTCGCTCTCATGTCCATCCAGTACCACCTTTCTTCTTTTCTTGATGCCTTCAACTGTTGCAGCATCAATGAGCACACGTTCCCGGTCCCTACGCACTCTGCTTTTCACCGGAAGTTCCATAGAGTCATCACCAGCTTGCAGCGGAACTTCCGTACAGTCATCATCCTGATATGTTAGGCCACTACCACTGGGGCCCTTTTCCACTTCAGTTTAAGTTTCAGTCACACTCCACAACTGTCTGTGCTCAAAGTTTTGCACAACTCGCCATTTTCCGTGCAAAAGAGTGTCTGGCAGGTAATACACCATTGTTGCTTGTGTTGTTAGAATAATGGGATTACTCTTATACCAGCACCTTGAAGAGTTGATGCTTTTGAAGTGGCCATCATACTTGTCACAAGAGCGTCTCTTCTTCTTGTTAGCAAGATCAAACCAGTCACAGCGAAATAAGACAACCGAGCGATGGATGCCTCCACTAGAGTTGTACTGCAACTCTATGATGCTTCTCAGCTGACCATAGAAGTCAATGTTCTCACGATCATGTGACCCCTGAGTGACGATTCCACTATTTTGTGTCTTCCTTTTTTCCTCGCGATCAACGGTGTGGTACCGGACACCATCAGCAATGCATGCTGAATACACTCGCACTCGCTTATCCGGTAAGCATGCCAAAGCAAATAGATCATCACTGACTTTCTTCTCCTCATGCAACTTTCCAACATGATTCTTAAACCGTTTAGCAAATCCCTTGGCAACCCTTGTATCAAAATTGATCTGGCTTTCTTCCTGATTTAACTCTTCCTTGCATTTCCTGCAATGCCAACAAAACATGTGAATTAAAATATTAGAGGGTGCTTGGATCCAAGAGACTAAAACTAGTCTGACTAAAACTAGTCTCTTTCAGAGGCTAAAGTTCCAAGCGCACCTGACTAAAGAGAGGCTAAAACTAGTCTTGAGGCTAAAATCTTTTAGTGAGGGATACCCCTACTAAAATGTGCATTAGTCCTCTCTCTCCTCATTTAACTCCTCATGCAAGTTCTGGATTGGAGGGTTTGGAGGATAATAAATGCTCATTAACTTGATTTTAGACTCTTTAGTACTTGCATCCAAGTATGGGTCAGGCTAGCAAGTTTTAGTCTCATTACTTTTAGTCATGGGACTAAAACGTATCAAGCATCCTCTTAGGCTGGTGCCAACAACCCAAGCAAAAGTAAATAAATAACGAGTGCACAAGATATAACGTACTCGATATATGGTATAACCTCGTCGCAATTGTTGAGCACATACCAAACCATCTTGTCATACTCATCACCAGCCTCCAAGTATCGCGAGGCTCCAAGAAAGTTCACACCATGGTTGAAAACCGAGACATCACCAATATGTGAATCAGACCGCTCTCTATTTCTGCCCGGCCGGTTCCATCTTGTTTCCACATCGCCAAAGTATCTAGAGCAAAAAGTCAAGCATTCGTCAACGACATATGCTTCAGCAATCGAACCTTCAGGTCTTGCTGTGTTTCGCACATAACACTTACAAGTAAGCAACCTTCTTTCGATTGGGTACATCCAATCGTATTGCACAGGGCCTCTAAGCATTGCCTCTTTTGGTAAGTGCACCGCCAAATGGACCATCACGGTGAAGAAAGCTGGAGGAAAAATCTTCTCAAGCTTGCAAAGAATAATTGGTATTTCTTTTTCAAGTCTTTCCAGAACAGTTAACTTGAGTGTTTTGCAGCACAGTTCTCTAAAGAAATTTCCCAGCTCAGCGACCGCCTCATATATATATCATTGTCCATGATTCCACGGAGGCCAGCCGGTAAAATCCTTTGGAGGATGTGACAATCATGGGTTTTCAGTACTGAAAGCTTGAATCCATGAGAAGTAACACACTTTGCTAGGTTAGAAGCATAACCATCTGGAAATCTCACCACTCTTATGAATTCACAGAATGCTAGCTTTTGTTCTTTACTCATTGTATACCATGCTCGTGGCATTTCAAATGTATCTTCAGCTTCATCATGTTGTAGATGCAAATCTTCTCTTATGCCCATGTCCTCCAAATCAAGCCTAGAACTAACTGTGTCCTTTGTCTTCCCTTCAATGTTCAGAAACGTCCCTAGCACATTCTCACATATGTTTTTCTCAATGTGCATTACATCGAGATTATGGCCTAATTTCAGACCTGCCCAGTATGGCAGGTCCCACAAACAAGACCTCCGGTCCCAACATTGACCTTCCGCGCGCTTTATTTTCTTTGCAAGCTTTCATGGTCTTACATCGTTCACCTTCTCAAGTTGCTGCTCCAGCTCTTCCTTAGTAAATTTAGCTGGCTTGTCACAGGTTTCATTCTCACCATTAAAATCTTTGCTTCTTCTCTAGCGATGGTTTCGGGGAAGAAAGTGGCGGTGCCCAATATAGCAGATCTTGCTCCTTATTCTCTTTGAGAAAGGGTCAATGGACACATGCCTGATAACCCACTGTGATCCTCCCAGACAGAGTGTGCAGTGCCGGGAAATCATGGATGGACCATATGACTGCAACACGTAGATTGAACTTTTCTTCCAGACTAGAGGCATCGTATGTACGTACACCAGTCCAGAGCTAGAGCAGTTCTTCTACGAGGGGCTCCATAAAGACATCAAAATCCTTTCCTGGAGACTCTGGACACGGGATAAGCAGTGACATCATGAAGTTGGACTGATCCATGCATGCCCATGGTGGCAGGTTGTACGACACCACAAAAACGGGCCACATGCTATAAGACGTGTTCATGTTCCCAAACGGATTAAAGCCATCTGTGGCAATGCCGAGTTTTATATTCCTTGGATCTGCAGAAAAATATCCATGTTCACTGTCAAATTCTTTCCATGCCTCTCCATCCGCTGGATGGTTCAGCTCATTGTCCACAGGTTGCCGCTGAAGCTTGTGCCATTGTACCTCCAATGATGATTTCTTCAAGATAAACATCCGTTGCAGCCTTGGTATCAACGGAAAGTGCCTCAGTACCTTCTCTGGTATTGACTTCTTCCCATCAGCATCTTTCCACCTTGAGGCATTGCATTTTGGATTGTTGTCATGCTTCGCAAAATTCTTCCAAAACAAGACACGGTTATTTGGGCACACATGTATTGAAACATAACCTAGCCCCAGCCTGCGGATTATGCTCAATGCTTCATCATAAGACCTGGGAACACAGCTATCAGGGAATTGCAAGGTCAAAAGGCGGAGTATTGCGTTGAATGCAGCTTTGCTAATCCGGTAGAAAGACTTGATGTGGAGTAACTTCACGGTGAAGGTAAATCTTGAAAATTTACCCCCTTCATGAGTTGCGCGCTTAGCCTCCTCCAACACCTCAGCAAACATCGACTTCTGCCCATCAGCACGATCTTCAGCATCGTACAGATCCTTCAATAGGTCAGGAATCCTATCATCTTCATGCCCATCCTCTTCATCCAAACCAGCATTCTCTTGCAAAATAGTTTCCATAAAATTAATGCCAGCATCACCACCACACATCATATGAGGGGCTTGTGTATCAGCTTCAATATGTTGAGGTTGTCCGGCTAAAGGTTCTCCATGATATATCCATCTATCATATGTGCTGGCCATACCATTAAGAAGAAGATGATCTTCCACTACTCCTTGAGCTTTTCTCGAACGGTTGAGACAATTACAGCATGGGCAAACAACGACAACATCCTTGGAAAAATTTGCCCGAACAAATTGCATGAATTCATCAACTCCTTTCATATGTTCTTTCGAAAACCTTCTAACTCCTTTTCTAATCCAGCTTCTGTCCGGCGGCAGCAGCGAGTCCCCCATGCTTGGCGGTGAGTCCCTCATGCTCGGCGGCGGCGAGTCCCCCCATGTGTGGGTGAGGTCGCTGTCTGAGGCGAGCGGCACCACCACCACTACCAGTGGGCGACGTGGCTAAGGCGAGCGACACCACCACTGGACGGGCGAGGTCGTCGTGGCCGAGGTGGCCGTGGCGTCGGCACCACCACCACTGCCGATGGGTGAGGTGGCCGTGGCGTCAGCACCACCACCGATTGTCACCGCCCCTGTCGATCGCCGTCTCCCCGTCCCCGTCGGTCGCCGCCGCCCCCGAGATCTAGATTTGCTCATCGGAAATTGGCCAAGTGTTGGCCGTCCCCGTCAATCCCATTTGTCAATGATACGAGAGACCCGCGATTTAATATAATATACCACCAAATACCGATACTTGAGAAACAGTCCCTCTCTAGCCCAGCGGTAGCAAACACTTAGCGGAAGCGCTCGGTTGTGGGTTCGAGTCCCACGGTAATTAAGCGAGGCTCGCGCATGTTTTTTGCCCCCTCACCTGCCTGTCAAATGGGTCCTACCTGAGTGACAAGTAAGCGAGGCTGCTGAGGTGGCTGAGTAACCAACCTAGTGCATTCGAACTATTTAGTAACGACCATTCATATTGGTCATTATCACCTAGAAATAAGGCAGTGCTAGGTGCTGTCCGCTTTATGACCTTTTCCAGTAAGCAAGTGATGACCTTTTTGATGAAAATGGTCGTTGTTTTTTGGGGCTAGGACCCTTCTAGACAGCTTACGACCAAATGCTGTCAAATGGTCATAGATTTATGACCATTCCTTCCAGCGTCACTAACAAAAGGTCATTAGTTGACATATTTCTTGTAGTGTACAAAACAAGAGAAATGGCTATGCTACCTTGCGTGCTGGCCCATGATCACGACCACGCCTCAATCTTCTTGATAGTTCACGTACAGGCGGTCGTTCTCCTCGTCGTACTGCCATGCCAGCTGCGTGCCGTCGGGATCACCTGTCTCGGGGGTACCTGAACCTGTTGGCGTTGTGAAGGAATCTGTGAGCCACGGGGACTCAGCAATCTATGACCTCGGTGCCAGAACTAGTCAAGTTATTAGGTTGGATAGGTGGAGTATTTAGGTTGCAGCATCCTAAGCTTGATATGGTGGCTAACTTACGTAGAACATATATGAAGGTGATCTATACTAGCGGTCGAATATAGATGATCACTAAGTGATCTTGAACACCTACCTACGTCATTCATAACCCCACTGTGTTCCCGATCGAAGAACGATCTTCGAAGGGGACAATCACGGTTACGCACAGAGTTGGCATTTTTATTAGCTTACGTTTAAGTTATCTAATACCGGATGTTAACAAAATATTCCAAGCTGCCACATAACCGCGGGCACGGCTTTCCAAAAGATTAAACCCTGCAGGGGTGCTCTAACTAGTCCATCACAAACGTACACAGGCCGCAAAGTAACCCTCTATCACGAATCTCGTGATCTCGTCGGATTCCTTAGAGGAAAACCTCAACTCTGGGAGAACCAAAGCTTCACCGGGATTCCTATACGCAAGATATATCGCTAAGGTAAGACAAGACTAGCAGGACCTCTCGTCGTGTCGACGACCCTGATAAGAGCCGCGTATCTCAGTCTCAGGACACGATGGATGAGCTGCGCGCACGATGGCCTGATAGAAATCACTAAAGTTGCCCTGAGTTGGCCCCGAGTAGTGCCCAGCTTGGACCAACACTCATGAGGAGCACTGGCCCGGGTTGTTGATTAAATTCCTCGGGGTAGCTATTCCCTATGCAGATTATTATTAAGTGATTAGCAAATTGACACCAATGTTGGGTCCTGCCGGACAAGACTTAGCACTACGCGATTTATCGAGGGGGTCCCCATAACAACCACGAACGTGTTAGGAGCGATCAATATGGAATCAAACAACGGTGGCCGGTAACTATGGCGGCAATAACGGAACAAAGCACCCGGCAAAAGGCTAGGCCTTCTCTTATTTACCAAGTATATAGGTGCATTAATTAAATAACAGAAATAAGATAATGATATCAATCTCATGTTATCACATGAGGCAAAGCACCTGCATCTAGCAACGCTAACATTAGTAGCTGAGCAAAGCCTACTTAGCTATTCAAGTTTGCAAGGAAGGGATATGTGTTTGGTTTCATGGCATGTCAGGAGGCAATTATTTCTGTGGTAGGCAGCGAGCATATGGAAAAGGAATCGTAATCTAGCATAACAAGTCTAGAGATGGAATCAAGGTCATGTCATCTTGTCTATGATATCCTCAGCTTGGAATGGTTCTTGTTCGTCCTGCACGTACTCTCCCGAATCCACGAACTCGTTCTCCAATCCCGGTGCTACCCAACATAAGAATAACATCCAATGAACAACAGCACCTCAAGATGCAACAAACACATGATGCATGAGATGAATATGAGCATGCATCACTATTTCTATCACTAGCACAAGCATGAGAAGCAAATACATGTTGCTGGACAGAACTGCATTTTAAGATATTTTGACATGCCTGAGAATGACATGATCAGATGCGTCTCGAGAAAACGATGCAAAAGCATATAACGAACATTACAATCGGAGCTACGGATCAACAGGAATCAACGAAACAAAGATATGAAGCCCTACGTGTCAAATTCATCACCACACACCGAAATGGCACAACTCTGGTGTTTCCAGGTTGCCAAGACATAAAACAAACCAACATGGATGGGGTGGAGAAAAGAAGAACACCACATCATCAACTAAGCACTCACAAACATCAAAATGACAAAACTACACAATCTGCCATAAACTGCATCATAGCACTTTGTGATCTACATGCAAAGCACCTAAAGCCACCCAAATATGACAAATAATATATGTGCTGTAGCTATCCAAGATTACTACAAGGACAAGCCAGAATCATACACAAAGGAATTAAACACAGAAAGTTACAAGGCTGCAAACTTGCCCAAAAATATCAGATTTCAGGGACTTAGTGAAAATTCCAGATTCTCACTATCTGTCTATGCTCTGAAGCATTTTGACAGCAGCCAAAACAATATCTACAGGACTCCAAATGGAATGAAATTTTACAGGGAGCTAGAAAAACATATCAGCTTCAACTTTCCAGTTGAAAGCTAAGCTTAGATCACAACACATTGACCTGCACAACCTCATCAACAGGAGAAGAAAATATAAACAGATTCTCAGACTTTGTGAAAATCTCAGATTTTCACTAATCTGGAATTTCAGCCACATGCCTACTTTGATTGGGCACAACTTGCACATATGGATTCCTAATCATGAAATGAAACCAACATGTGGTAGAGGGGGTCACCCTCTACTACCACAACCAAGAAACAAACACAAAGGCACACCACAACTCATGGAACCAAGCTCTAAACATAGAAGAAAAATGAAATATGTTATCTCCATAAAATGTTCCAATGGCAAAAAGGATTTCACCAATGGACTCCTTGGGAATTTCTACCCCAAAATCATATATAATATCTATGCACTTACTTGGAGCAAGTGACCACAAACAAGGAAAGAAAAACTACTAGGAACATACATAGTGAATAGTGCATCATCTCATGTGCACATCACTATGTCCACTCCTATAGTTACTTGTTCATGTGCAACAAAAACAAAAGTGACATGAGGGTTTTGATCCCATGTATGTGTGTCATAGCACATCATCATCCAAGGTCATCTACCAAGCTATCCACACACACAAGACACCATGCCCTCTCACATATGGTCATGTGAAGGTGCATAGTTCACTTGCAAGGGTGGGGTGATCACACACACCATCTACTCCAATACACCACCTACAAAATTCTCTTGATCAAAATACATACCTACACATGCTATTCAAATGCATCTAAATACATATACTTATGCTAGCATCACCACACATACACATGCACATCACCATGTGCACACATATACACACATACACCACCACATCTACTAGACATGGAAAGAAAAAGAAGATGCACACCTTCATGCCTATTATTTAGGCACAAGGTGTAGGAAGATAATTACAATAGGGAAAAAATAAAAGAAGAAAGGAAAAACAAAAGAGGCAGGCCTGGGATTCGAACCCTAGTGCCTCAGGTTACAGAGCAGAGCCCAAACCACCACACTAATGTCACTTCATTCGACAGAGAGAGGGGATCGAACAGGGTAAGGTAACCCATGTGGCTACAGTGTACTGAAACAAAACAAAACAGAAGGTGCCGAGGGGGGATTCAAACCCACGCCCTCTCATCACGCACACAACACCACTACCACTACGCTACGGTTCGACAACTGACAGAGAAGGGGCAGTAACTCTTAAGAGGATCCCCTTCTGCATCTCCACTGCCCAGCGATGGCCGGAAAAGGGGAAGGTGCTCGCCGGCGTTGTGCTACGAATTGAGCTACAACTCCTATATGGAAGGTTGCTTGGGCAACCACGGTTCCATTTCTACTGCGACTACTGCCCGAGCGGCCCTACAACGATGGATCAACGCAGCGCGGCGGCTCCAGTGACAGAGGCGACACGTCGACGATTCTACGGCTACGGCCCTCGATCAGGGACATGGAGGAAGGAGCAGAAGTATGCTGGCAGTCCCCTGGCAATGGCAGCATAAAAGAACTGCTTCCAGTTGCTCAACAATTAGCAATTGTCTTGCAATGGCCCACCAGCGTGTGGGATCGCGGCAGTTTTCGAGGGTAGAGTATTCAACCAAAATTTGTTGGTTCGACACGATGGGAGTGAAAAGATATTCTCCAGTATTAGCAGTTGAGTTGTCGGCTCAACCACACCTGAAAGATTAGTATCTGCAAGCAGGATATAAGCAGCAAAGGTAGTATGATAGCAACGGTGCTAGGAAAGAATCTGTTGACGAGGCAGACTATTCCTAACTGAAGTATCAATGGCGCCAGAAAAGTATTGTAGCAGGTAGCAGTAGTGTAACGAGTAACAGCAGTAGCAAGGAACAGAAGTAGTGACAACAGTAGCAAGTAGCAATAGTAGCAAGTAACAGTAGTAGCAACAGTAGTGGCAGCAGCAGCAGGACAAAGCAAGTAACAGTAGCAGCAAGTAACAGTAGCAGCAACAGTAGTAACAGCAGCAGAGCAAGTAACAGTAGCCGCAAGTAACAGTAGCAGCAGCCGAGCAAGTAACAGTAGCAGTGGGACAAACTCGTAGGCAATGGATCGGTGATTTGTTGGATGACATTCATCATGCAACAGTTATAACACGGAGAGATATGTGGCTAGCTCCCCTTCGTCAATCTGATGTAGGCATGCATTCCGTGTGTAGTCATACATGCTTAGGGAAAAGAACTTGCATGACATCTATTGTCCATCCCTCCCGTGGCAGCGGGGTCCAAATGGATACTACATGATATTAAGGTTCTCCTTTTAATAAAGAACCGGACCAACGCATTAGCACTTGGTGAACACATGAACTCCTCAAACTATGGTCATCACCGGAAGTGGTTTTGGTTATTGTCACTCCGGGGTTGCCGGATCATAACACATAGTAGGTGACTACAACTTGGAAGATCGAATCTAAAACACACATATATCGGTGACAACATAATAATTTCAGATTTGAAATCATGGCACTCGGGCCCTAGTGACAAGCATTAAGCATGGCAAAGTAGTAGCAACATCAATCTCAGAACATAGTGGATACTAGGGATCAATCCCCGTCAAAACTAACTTGATTACATGATAGATCTCATCCTACTCATCGCCGCTCAGCGAGCCTACGAATAGATTACTCACGAACGATGAAGAGCTTCATGTAATTGGAGAGGGAAGAAGGTTGATGATGATGATGGCGATGATCTCGTTGATCCGGAGCCCAAAACGGAGTCGAGATCTGCCCTCCAGGGCAAGAACGGGATGTGGCGGCGCCTTTGGACCGTGAAACGCGATGAAATCTGCTCTCTTGATTTTTTTCTGGGACGAAAGGGAATAAATAGCGCTGGTATTGGGGGCGGCAGAGCCACGTGGGCCCCACAAGCTTGGTAGCCGCGGCCAGGGGGGCGCGACTACACGGCTTGTGGCCCACTAGCCCGTCCCCTCCGGTGGATCTTTGCGCAGGTATTTTTCATATTTTCCAGAAATATTCTCCGTAAATTTTCAGGACGTTCCGAGAACTTTCATTTCTACACAAAAACAACACCATGGCAATTCTGCTGAAAACAGCGTCAGTCCGGGTTAGTTCCACTTAAGTCATGCAAATTAGAGTCCAAAACAAGGGCAAAAGAGTTTGGAAAAGTAGATACGATGGAGACGTATCAACTCCCCCAAGATTAAAACCTTGCTTGTCCTCAAGCAACTCAGTTGACAAACTGAAAGAGAAAGAAAAACTTTGACAAACTCTGTTTGATGTTGTTGTTGCAACTATGTCTAACCCATAACCAGAATTTCAGCAAGATCACAAGTTAACCACATAAGCAAGTGACACAAAGGTCTCACGGTAAACTAATATCAATGGCATAATCAGCTAGCGAGCAAATAATAATGAGTTTCAGATACCAACAATTCAATCAAAACAATCATGAAGCAATATGAATAAGTGGTATTTCGCTAGCTCTTTCTGAGACCGCAAAACATAAATGCAGAGCACTTTCAAAGATCAAGGGCTGACTAAACATTGTAATTCATAGCAACGAAGATCCAGTCATAGTCATACTCAATATCAATCAAAAGTAAAGCATAAAAATGACAGATGTGCTCTCTAATTGGTGCTTATAAAAGAAGAGGATGACTCAACAGGAAAATAAATAGATATGCCCTTCGCATAGGAAAGCATTGATTTGCAGAGGTGCCAGAGCTCAAGCTTTGAAAACATAGATAATAATTTTGGGTGGGATGCTTTCATTGTCAATGCAATGACCAAGAGTTCTCAATATATTCCATGCTACTCATGCTATAGGCGGTTCCCAAACAGAAATGTAAATTTTTAACTCCCCCATCACCAATCAATCACACTCCACGGCTAGCCGAATCCTCGGGTACTGTCCATACTAACATCAATCCGGGGGAGAATTGTTTTACTGTTATGTTTTCGATTTAAGCCTGGAACTAGGCATTCCAATTACCAGCCCCTTTCTCATGAATGACAGTGAATAAACACATGTCGAGGATAACACGCCTAACATGGAAGATACCAATAGCCCCCTGTCACCACATGAGCGGTTTGGGCATGCAAAACAGATTATTTCTTGAAGGTTTAGAGAATGGCACATGCAAATTTACTTGGAACGGCAGGTAGATACCGCAAATAGGTAGGTATGGTGGACTCTCATGGAAAAACTTTTGGGTTTATGGAAGTTTATGTACAAGCAGTATTTAGCTTAGTACAGGTGAAGGGCTAGCAAAAGACTGGGAAGCGACCAACTAGAGACCGACAATAGTCATCAAGATGCAATGAGTTTGACTAACATTGAGGGCAAGCATGAGCAGGATATAAATCACCATGAACACGAACATCATAGATGCTATGTTGATTTTGTGTCAACTACATGCATGAACGTGCACCAAGTCAAGCCACTTGAATCATTCAAAGGAGAATACCATCCTATCATACTACATCATAGTCATCTCAAAATCTATGTTGGCATTCAAGACAAACCATTATAAGCTCCTAGCTAATTAAGCATGGTATCAGAAACTATGATCTCTAAGTTGTCATTGCAAACATGGTTCTCTCTCAACAAAGCTGAATCTGGGACGACAAGCTAGTCATATTTACAAAACCAAAATAGAAAGAGTTCGTACCAGCTTTTCCACTCTCAGTCACTTCATCATATATCATCATTATTGCCTTTCACTTGCAAGATCGAACGATGTGAACAATAATAAGAGTGCTCGTGCATTGGACTAAGCTGAATCTGCAGGCAAACACAAAGGAGAAGACAAAGTAATATGGCTCTTTAATCAAATGAACAGGTATGCATGCGAGAGCCACTAAACATTGTAACCATGGTCTTCTACCTCGACTCAAAGAAAAAGAAAACTATTTACACGGGAAACCTCCCAACAAGCAAAAGAAGAAATGAAAACCTTTTTGAGTTTTCTCAAAAGGACACAAAAGAAGAAAACAAGAAAACAAAAATAAACTAGCATGGATAATACAGTGGCAAAGTGTAAACACCGACTAACACGTACTCCCCCAAGCTTAGGATTTTGGCCTAGCTTGGTCTACTCCCAAGGCTGGTCCGGGTGATACCCAAAATCATAATCAGGGTAATACGGGAGCACTGCAGCCACTGCCTGAATAGCTGCCTCACAGAGACGAGCAGCCGTCGCCTCCCTCTCATGCTCCTCTGCCTCTCCTCTGGTTATGTAATATATTCGTTTTACCTGAAAGTCAAAGAAAGCAGGAGCAGGAAGGGTAATATGGAACACACGCTGCCGGTTAAATATCAATCAATATAGGAGGGATTCATCATCCCTCTCAAGGAAATGGTAGCGTGTCATAGCGACCCAGTCAAGGAAAGCTGTATGGAGTGGGGGATCTCCTGCGCGGATGGGTACTCCAAGAAAATTTGCTAAGCGCGTAGCATAAATCCCACCAAAGAAATCCCCATCAATGGCATTATTATTCAGCCTCCTTGCTATTATAGCTCCCATGTTGAAGCTCCTGTCACCTGTTACTGCGCTCTTAAGGATACTAAGGTCGGATGCGCATAGGTGACAATGTTCAACCTTGCCGTTAATGCGTCTACCTATGAAGAGGGCAAAGTAGTGCAAGGCAGGGAAATGAATGCTTCCTATGGTAGCTTGCGTGATGGCTCTAGTTTCTCCAACAGTTATACTAGAGACAAAATCTCTAACCGAAGACTTAGCAGGATCATTAAGACTACCCCATCGGGTATCTTGCAAATCCTATTGAAATCCTCCAAATCCATGGTGTAGGATTTATCATACAGATCAAACAGTATGGATGAGTCATGGCCAACTGAAAATTTAAATCTACGCACGAAAGAGACAGTGAGCATAGCATACTGTTCACATTTATCTGAGAGGAATTCTTCTAACGCGGCATTGCAGACAAGTGTACCAAACTCATCCTTGAAGCTTGCTTCGATCATAAACTCATCGGAAGGCCATTCACATGGTTTTACCGGTGCGTCCCTTAGTTGATAAGGATCGGGCTCCCGAATAGAAAGACGGGGACCCTTCTTACTTGAGGAACCACCGTGAAACTTCCTCCTGAACATAATTTCTTTTTGCTGAAATTTTTGAAGTTCAAGAGAAAAGTGAATAAAGACCAACCACACCTTGTAGCAACTACTCCTACTAGTGCCTACAGACCGTATCATGCGCTAAAACTACTTGGGACCAGCTAAAATCAACATTTCAAGCTCAAGAACAGGGTCACCAAGGTAGCAAGAATACGCAAAGGATAAAGCACTAGAGTAGAAACTAATTGGACCAATGGAGGAGTCACTTACCAAGGAGTAATTTCCCCAAAACGGTTCGGAGAATGGTGCTTTGAGCAAGGAGATCGAAAATCACAGCCAAATGAGCAAGAACACGGGTTTGAGCTGCAAAACGATTTTTTCTGGAGGTAGAAGAAGAGGATGGGAGCTGGAATGAGTGGAGGGGGTCCGTGTGGGCCCCACAATCTTGGTAGCCGCGGCCAGGGGGAGGCCGCGGCTACAGGGCTTGTGGCCCACTGGTGTGGCCCCCAGGCTAGCTCTGAGTCCCAGTATTTTTCAAAAAATCCAGAAAAAATCATATTTGATTTTCACGACCATCGGAGAACTTTTATTTTCAGGGTACTTTTCTCCGGGACGCTGAAACAGGAAACAGGAAAAACTAAACTAAATCTATCATTTTTCTTCTAAGCAATAGAAAGTGAAAGCTTAAAACACAGGTATGTGACTCCTTGATTCATCCATTTCATGGTCATCGAAAGAAATCCATCAATGGGGTTGATCAAATCCTTATGACAAAACTTTTTCGAATCGCGAAAGGAAATGGAGAATTGTCGAATAGCCACTAAGTCACCTCAATGGGGATATGAATCTCCCCAACAAGCAAATCATACTTCATCTTAACACGAGGAATAGGGCATTCAAAGCTCCCAATAAGAATCGATGAAGTTTTTTCGATAGCATTGATGCAATGTACTTGATATCGTTTCTTCGGAAAGTGCACTGTATGCTCATTACCGTTGACATGGAAGGTGACATTGCCTTTGCTGCAATCTATAACAGCCCTTGTGGTGTTTAAGAATGGTCTTCCAAGAATGATCGCCATGGAATCATCCTCAGGAATATCCAGGATAACAAAGTCCGTCAAGATAGTAACGTTAGCAACCACAAGAGGCACATCCTAGCAAATGCCGACAGGGAAAGCAGTTGATTTGTCGGCCATTTGCAGAGAAATGTCAGTGGGTGTCAACTTATCTAGTTCAAGTCTACGATAAAGAGAGAGAGGCATAACATTAACACCGGCTCCAAGGTCACATAAGGCAGTTCTTACGTAGTTTCCTTTAATGGAGCAAGGTATAGTGGGCACTCCGGGATCACCAAGTTTCTTAGGAGTTCCACCTTTGAAAGTGTAATTGGCAAGCATGGTGGAGATCTCAAGATCTGGTATCTTTCGTTTATTGGTCACGATATCTTTCATGTACTTGGCATATGGAGACGTTTTGAGCATATCAATTAACCGCATCTGCAGAAAGATGGGTCTCAACATTTCAATAAAGCGCTCAAAATCCTCATCATCCTTTTTCTTGGATGGCTTAGGAGGAAAGGGCATGGGTCTCTGAACCCATGGCTCCCTTTCTTTACCATGCTTCCTAGCAGTGAAGTCATTCTTATCGTATCTCTTAGGTTGTGGGTTATCAGGATTAACCGTAGGTTCAATATCCACATCCTCATCATTGCTAGGTTGAGCATTATTATGAACATCGTTGTCCATATTGTCACCAGGTTCATGCTCATCACCAGATTGTGTTTCTGCAGCAGACGCAGAAATATCATTTGGTTCTTCAGGTGTGACGGTATTTGGTGAACCGACATGTAGGTCTCTATCATCCTTCTTCTTCTTCTTAGGATGACTGGGTGTGTCAGCGTTAATTCCTTGAGAATCTTGATCAATTCTCTTAGGATGGCCTTCGGGATACAAAGGTTCCTGAGTCATTTTGCCTCCTCTAGTAATGACTCTAACAGAGTTGTCATTTAATTCATTGAGAAAGTCATTCTGAGCTTTAAGTACTTGTTCTACCTAAGTAGTAATCATATAGGCATGTTTACTCAGAAGCTTCAGATCATTGACATTTCTGTCTACACAAGCACTTAAATGACTAAGCATACGAGTACTTTGTTCCAATTGTCTGCTAACATAATCATTGAAACTCTCTTGTTTGGCAACAAAGTTGACAAATTCATCAAAGCATAGGCTAGCAGGTTTGTCAAAAGGAATATCACTCTCATTGAATCTACGCAGAGAATTCACCTCTACTACTTGTATCGGGTTATCGAGACCATGGATCTCTTCGATAGGCGGTATATTTTTGACTTCTTCAGATCTAATGCCTTTCTCTTGTATAGATTTCTTGGCTTCTTGCATATCTTCGGGAGTGAGGAATAGAATACCTCTTTTCTTAGGAGTTGGCTTAGGAGGTGGTTCGGGAATAGTCCAAGCATTATCGTTGATCAAGATGTTATTCAGTAGGATCTCAGCTTGTTCTACAGTTCGTTCCCTAAAAACACAACCGGCACAACTATCTAGGTGGTCTCTAGAAGCATCGGTAAGTCCGTTATAGAAGATATCAAGTATCTCGTTCTTCTTAAGAGGGTAATCAGGCAAAGCATTCTGTAGCTGGATGAGCCTCCCCCAAGCTTGTGGGAGACTCTCTTCTTTGAGTTGAGCAAAGTTGTATATTTCTTGCAAGCTAGCTTGCTTCTTATGGACAGGGAAATA
Organism: Hordeum vulgare subsp. vulgare; assembly: GCF_904849725.1. Classification (NCBI taxonomy): domain Eukaryota; kingdom Viridiplantae; phylum Streptophyta; class Magnoliopsida; order Poales; family Poaceae; genus Hordeum; species Hordeum vulgare. The sequence continues at coordinate 391,034,823 of NC_058522.1, forward strand.
TTTCTCACAGAAGTAATAGACCATATCCTGGGGACTACTCACACATCCAGGAGCAAGAGAAGTGAACCTGGCTTTAGCGTCGTCCTTTAGAGAGAAAGGAAACAGCTTAAGGATTGTTGGGGAACGTCGCATGGGAAACAAAAAATTTCCTACGCGCACGAAGACCTATCATGGTGACGTCCATCTACGAGAGGGGATGAGTGATCTACGTACCCTTGTAGATCGTACAGCAGAAGTGATTAGAGATCGCGGTTGATGTAGTGGAACGTCCTCACGTCCCTCGATCCGCCCCGTGAACAATCCCGCGATCAGTCCCACGATCTAGTACCGAACGGACGGCACCTCCGCGTTCAGCACACGTACAGCTCGACGATGATCTCGGCCTTCTTGATCCAGCAAGAGACACGGAGAGGTAGAAGAGTTCTCTGGCAGCGTGACGGCGCTCCGGAGGTTGGTGATGATCTTGTCTTAGCAGGGCTCCGCCCGAGCTCCGCGGAAACACGATCTAGAGGAAAAACTATGGAGGTATGTGGTCGGGCAGCCGTGAGAAAGTCGTCTCAAATCTACCCTAAAAGCCCCATATATATAGGAGGAGGGAGGGGGACCTTGCCTTGGGGTCCAAGGGATCCCCAAGGGGTCGGCCGAGCCAGGGGGGAGGACTCTCCCCCCCCCAAACCGAGTCCTACTTGGTTTGGTGGGAGGGAGTCCTTCCCCCTTCCCACTTCTTCCTTTTTTTTTCCTTTCCTTTTGATTTCTTTCTTTCTTGGCGCATAGGGGATTGGTGGGCTGTCCCACCAGCCCACTAAGGGCTGGTGTGACCCCCCCCCAAATGCCTATGGGCTTCCCCGGAGTGGGTTGCCCCCCTCCGGTGAACTCCCGGAACCCATTCGTCATTCCCGGTACATTCCCGGTAACTCCGAAAACCTTCCGGTAATCAAATGAGGTCATCCTATATATCAATCTTCGTTTCCGGACCATTCCGGAAACCCTCGTGACGTCCGTGATCTCATCCGGGACTCCGAACAACATTCGGTAACCAACCATATAACTCAAATACGCATAAAACAACATCGAACCTTAAGTGTGCAGACCCTGCGGGTTCGAGAACTATGTAGACATGACCCGAGAGACTTCTCGGTCAATATCCAATAGCGGGACCTGGATGCCCATATTGGATCCTACATATTCTACGAAGATCTTATCGTTTGAACCTCAGTGCCAAGGATTCGTATAATCCCGTATGTCATTCCCTTTGTCCTTCGGTATGTTACTTGCCCGAGATTCGATCGTCAGTATCCGCATACCTATTTCAATCCCGTTTACCGGCAAGTCTCTTTACTCGTTCCGTAATACAAGATCCCGCAACTTACACTAAGTTACATTGCTTGCAAGGCTTGTGTGTGATGTTGTATTACCGAGTGGGCCCCGAGATACCTCTCCGTCACACGGAGTGACAAATCCCAGTCTTGATCCATACTAACTCAACTAACACCTTTGGGGATACCTGTAGAGCATCTTTATAGTCACCCAGTTACGTTGCGACGTTTGATACACACAAAGCATTCCTCCGGTGTCAGTGAGTTATATGATCTCATGGTCATAGGAATAAATACTTGACACGCAGAAAACAGTAGCAACAAAATGACACGATCAACATGCTACGTCTATTAGTTTGGGTCTAGTCCATCACGTGATTCTCCCAATGACGTGATCCAGTTATCAAGCAACAACACCTTGTTCATAATCAGAAGACACTGACTATCATCGATCAACTGGCTAGCCAACTAGAGGCATGCTAGGGACGGTGTTTTGTCTATGTATCCACACATGTAAATGAGTCTTCATTCAATACAATTATAGCATGGATAATAAACTATTATCTTGATACAGGAATTATAATAATAACTATACATTTATTATTGCCTCTAGGGCATAATTCCAACAGTCTCCCACTTGCACTAGAGTCAATAATCTAGCCCTCACATCACCATGTGAATTACATTGTAATAAATCTAACACCCATACAGTTCTGGTGTCGATCATGTTTTGGCCGTGGAAGAGGTTTAGTCAGCGGGTCTGCTACATTCAGATCCGTGTGCACTTTGCATATATTTACGTCCTCCTCCTCGACGTAGTTGCGGATGAGGTTGAAGCGTCGTTTGATGTGTCTGGTCTTCTTGTGAAACCTTGGTTCCTTTGCTAAGGCAATGGCACCAGTGTTGTCACAGAACAAGGTTATTGGATCCAGTGCACTTGGCACCACTCCAAGATCCGTCATGAACTGCTTCATCCAGACACCCTCCTTAGCCGCCTCCGAGGCAGCCATGTACTCCGCTTCACATGTAGAATCTGCTACGACGCTTTGCTTGGAACTGCACCAGCTTACTGCACCCCCATTAAGAATAAATACGTATCCGGTTTGCGACTTAGAGTCGTCCGGATCTGTGTCAAAGCTTGCATCGACGTAACCTTTTACGGCGAGCTCTTCGTCACCCCCATACACGAGAAACATCTCCTTAGTCCTTTTCAGGTACTTTAGGATATTCTTGACCGCTGTCCAGTGATCAACTCCTGGATTACTCTGAAACCTGCCTGCCATACTTATGGCCAGGCTAACATCCGGTCTAGTGCACAGCATCGCATACATGATAGAGCCTATGGCTGAAGCATAGGGGACGGAGCGCATATGCTCTCTATCTTCATCAGTTGCTGGGCACTGAGTCTTACTCAATCTCATACCTTGTAACACTGGCAAGAACCCTTTCTTGGACTGTTCCATTTTGAACCTCTTCAAAACTTTATCAAGGTATGTGCTTTGTGAAAGTCCTATCAGGCGTTTTGATCTATCCCTATAGATCTTAATGCCTAGAATGTAAGCAGCTTCTCCTAGGTCCTTCATAGAGAAACTTTTATTCATGTAACCTTTTATGCTCTCCAAAAGCTCTACGTTGTTTCCAATCAGTAATATGTCATCCACATATAATATTAGAAACGCCACAGAGCTCCCACTCACTTTCTTGTAAATACAAGATTCTCCAACCACTTGTATAAACCCAAATGCTTTGATCACCTCATCAAAGCGTTTGTTCCAACTCCGAGATGCTTGCACCAGTCCATAAATGGATCGCTGGAGCTTGCACACCTTGTCTGCATTTTTAGGATCGACAAAACCTTCGGGTTGCATCATATACAACTCTTCCTTAAGGAAACCGTTAAGGAACGCCGTTTTGACATCCATCTGCCAAATTTCATAATCGAAAAATGCAGCCATTGCTAACATGATTCTGACGGATTTAAGCATCGCTACGGGAGAGAAAGTCTCATCGTAGTCAATTCCTGGAACTTGTGAAAAACCCTTTGCCACAAGTCGAGCTTTATAAACGGTCACATTACCGTCAGCGTCCGTCTTCTTCTTAAAGATCCATTTGTTCTGAATAGCCTTGCGGCCCTCAGGTAGTATCTCCAAAGTCCATACTTTGTTCTCATACATGGATCCTATCTCGGATTTCATGGCTTCTAGCCATTTGTTGGAATCTGGGCCCACCATCGCTTCTTCATAATTTGCAGGTTCATTGTTGTCTAACAACATGATTGTCAAGACGGGATTACCGTACCACTCTGGAGCAGCGCGTGATCTCGTCGACCTGCGTGGTTCAACAGAAACTTGAACTGGAGTTTCATGATCATCATCATTAACTTCCTCCTCAACCGGCGTCGCAATCACAGGGGTTTCCCCTTGCCCTGCGCCACCATCCAGAGGGATGATAGGTTCGACAACCTCGTCAAGTTCTATCTTCCTCCCACTCAATTCTCTCGAGAGAAACTCCTTCTCGAGAAAAGTTCCGTTCTTAGCAACAAACACTTTGCCCTCGGATTTGAGATAGAAGGTGTACCCAACTGTCTCTTTTGGGTAGCCTATGAAGACGCACTTTTCCGCTTTGGGTTCCAGCTTTTCAGGCTGAAGCTTTTTGACATAAGCATCACATCCCCAAACTTTAAGAAACGACAACTTTGGCCTTTTGCCATACCACAGTTCGTATGGTGTCGTCTCAACGGATTTCGATGGTGCCCTATTTAAAGTGAATGCAGCTGTTTCTAATGCATAACCCCAAAACGATAACGGCAAATCAGTAAGAGACATCATAGATCGCACCATTTCTAATAAAGTACGATTACGACGTTCGGACACACCATTACGTTGTGGTGTTCCAGGCGGTGTTAACTGCGAAACAATTCCACATTGTCTTAAGTGAGTACCAAACTCGAAACTCAGATATTCACCCCCACGATCAGACCGTAGGAACTTGATCTTCTTGTTACGATGATTTTCTACTTCACTCTGAAATTGCTTGAAGTTTTCAAATGTTTCAGACTTGTGCTTCATTAAGTAGACGTAACCATATCTACTCAAATCGTCAGTGAAGGTGAGAAAATAACGATATCCGCCGCGTGCCTCCACGCTCATCGGACCACACACATCGGTATGTATGATTTCCAATAAGTCACTTGCACGCTCCATTGTTCCGGAGAACGGAGTTTTAGTCATCTTGCCCATGAGGCATGGTTTGCAAGTGTCAAGTGAATCAAAGTCAAGTGACTCCAAAAGTCCATTAGCATGGAGTTTCTTCATGCGCTTTACACCAATATGACCCAAGCGGCAGTGCCATAAAAATATGGCGCTATCATTGTTTACTCTAACTCTTTTGGTCTCAATGTTATTTATATGAGTATCGCTATCGAGATTCAATATGAACAATCCTCTCACATTCGGTGCATGACCATAAAAGATGTTACTCATAGAAATAGAACAACCATTATTCTCAGACTTAAAAGAGTAACCGTCTCGCAATAAACAAGATCCAGATATAATGTTCATGCTCAACGCAGGCACTAAATAACAATGATTTAAGTTCATCACTAATCCCGATGGTAGTTGAAGTGACACGGTGCCGACGGCGATTGCATCAACCTTGGAACCGTTTCCTACGCGCATCGTCACTTCGTCTTTCGCCAGCCTCCGTCTATTCCGCAGTTCCTGCTTCGAGTTGCAAATGTGAGCAACAGAACCGGTATCGAATACCCAGGCACTACTACGAGAACTGGTTAAGTACACATCAATAACATGTATATCAAATATACCTGATTTTTTTTTGCCCGCCTTCTTATCTGCCAGATACTTGGGGCAATTGCGCTTCCAGTGACCCATACCCTTGCAATAGAAGCACTCTGTTTCAGGCTTAGGTCCAGCCTTGGGTTTCTTCGGCGGATTGGCAACAGGCTTGCCGCTCTTCTTCGAATTGCCCTTCTTGCCTTTGCCGTTTCTCTTGAAACTAGTGGTCTTGCTCACCATCAACAATTGATGTTCTTTACGGAGTTCAGACTCTGCGACTTTCAGCATCGCAAACAACTCGCCGGGAGACTTGTTCATCCCTTGCATGTTGTAGTTCAACACAAAGCTTTTATAGCTTGGCGGCAGTGATTGGAGGATTCTGTCAGTGATAGCTTCTTGCGGGAGTTCAATCCCCAGTTCAGCTAGACGGTTTGAGTACCCAGACATTTTGAGCACATGTTCACTGACAAACGAGTTTTCCTCCATCTTGCAAGCATAGAATTTATCGGAGGTCTCATACCTCTCGATCCGGGCGTTCTTCTGAAAGATGAACTTCAACTCCTGGAACATCTCAAATGCTCCATGACGCTCAAAGCGACGTTGAAGTCCCGGTTCTAAGCCATACAAGACTGCACATTGAACTATTGAGTAGTCCTCCTTACGCGCTAACCAAGCGTTCTTAACATCTTGATCAGCCGTAGCGGGTGGTTCATCTCCTAGCGCAGCATTAAGGACATAATCCTTCTTTCCAGCTTGTAAGATTAGCTTAAGATTACGAGCCCAGTCTACAAAGTTGCTTCCATCATCTTTCAACTTAGCTTTCTCTAGGAACGTATTAAAATTGAGGATGACACTTGCGTGAGCCATGATCTACAACACAAATATATTCAAAGTGGACTTAGACTATGTTCAAGATAATTAGAGTTCAACTTAATCAAATTCCATGCTAAACTCCCACTCAAAAAGTACATCTCTCTAGTCATTTGAGTGGTTCATGATCCACCTACACTATCCCAAGTCCGATCATCACGTGAGTCGGGAGTAGTTTCAGTGGTAAGCATCCCTATGCTAATCATATCATCTATATGATTCATGATCGACCTTTCGGTCTCATGTGTTCCGAGGCCATGTCTGCACATGCTAGGCTCGTCAAGCTTAACCCGAGTGTTCCGCGTGCGCAACTGTTTTGCACCCGTTGTATGTGAACGTTGAGTCTATCACACCCGATCATCACGTGGTGTCTCGAAACGACGAACTGTAGCAACGGTGCACAGTCGGGGAGAACACAATTTCGTCTTGAAATTTTAGTGAGAGATCACCTCATAATGCTACCGTCGTTCTAAGCAAAATAAGGTGCATATAAGGATTAACATCACATGCAATTCATAAGTGACATGATATGGCCATCATCACGTGCTTCTTGATCTCCATCACCAAAGCACCGGCACGATCTTCTTGTCACCGGCGCCACACCATGATCATCCATCAACGTGTTGCCATCGGGGTTGTCGTGCTACTTATGCTATTACTACTAAAGCTACATCCTAGCAAAATAGTAAACGCATCTGCAAGCACAAACTTGTTAGTATAAAGACAACCCTATGGCTCCTGCCGGTTGCCGTACCATCGACGTGCAAGTCGATATTTCTATTACAACATGATCATCTCATACATCCAATATATCACATCACATTATTGGCCATATCACATCACAATCATACCCTGCAAAAACAAGTTAGACGTCCTCTAATTTTGTTGTTGCATGTTTTACGTGGTGACCAAGGGTATCTAGTAGGATCGCATCTTACTTACGCAAACACCACAACGGAGATATATGAGTTGCTATTTAACCTCATCCAAGGACCTCCTCGGTCAAATCCGATTCAACTAAAGTTGGAGAAACCGTCACTTGCCAGTCATCTTTGAGCAAAGGGGGTTACTCGTAACGATGAAACCAGTCTCTCGTAAGCGTACGAGTAATGTCGGTCCAAGCCGCTTCGATCCAACAATACCGCGGAATCAAGAAAAGACTAAGGAGGGCAGCAAAACGCACATCACCGCCCACAAAACCTTTTGTGTTCTACTCGAGAAGACATCTACGCATGAACCTAGCTCATGATGCCACTGTTGGGGAACGTCGCATGGGAAACAAAAATTTTCCTACGCGCACGAAGACCTATCATGGTGATGTCCATCTACGAGAGGGGATGAGTGATCTACGTACCCTTGTAGATCGTACAGCAGAAGCGATTAGAGATCGCGGTTGATGTAGTGGAACGTCCTCACGTCCCTCGATCCGCCCCGCGAACAATCCCGCGATCAGTCCCACGATCTAGTACCGAACGGACGGCACCTCCGCGTTCAGCACACGTACAGCTCGACGATGATCTCGGCCTTCTTGATCCAGCAAGAGAGACGGAGAGGTAGAAGAGTTCTCCGGCAGCGTGACGGCGCTCCGGAGGTTGGTGATGATCTTGTCTCAGCAGGGCTCCGCCCGAGCTCCGCGGAAACACGATCTAGAGGAAAAACTATGGAGGTATGTGGTCGGGCAGCCGTGAGAAAGTCGTCTCAAATCTGCCCTAAAAGCCCCATATATATAGGAGGAGGGAGGGGGACCTTGCCTTGGGGTCCAAGGGATCCCCAAGGGGTCGGCCGAGCCAGGGGGGAGGACTCTCCCCCCCCCCCCAAACCGAGTCCTACTTGGTTTGGTGGGAGGGAGTCCTTCCCCCTTCCCACTTCTTCCTTTTTTTTTCCTTTCCTTTTGATTTTTTTCTTTCTTGGCGCATAGGGGATTGGTGGGCTGTCCCACCAGCCCACTAAGGGCTGGTGTGACCCCCCCAAATGCCTATGGGCTTCCCCGGAGTGGGTTGCCCCCCTCCGGTGAACTCCCGGAACCCATTCGTCATTCCCGGTACATTCCCGGTAACTCCGAAAACCTTCCGGTAATCAAATGAGGTCATCCTATATATCAATCTTCGTTTCCGGACCATTCCGGAAACCCTCGTGACGTCCGTGATCTCATCCGGGACTCCGAACAACATTCGGTAACCAACCATATAACTCAAATACGCATAAAACAACGTCGAACCTTAAGTGTGCAGACCCTGCGGGTTCGAGAACTATGTAGACATGACCCGAGAGACTTCTCGGTCAATATCCAATAGCGGGACCTGGATGCCCGTATTGGATCCTACATATTCTACGAAGATCTTATCGTTTGAACCTCAGTGCCAAGGATTCGTATAATCCCGTATGTCATTCCCTTTGTCCTTCGGTATGTTACTTGCCCGAGATTCGATCGTCAGTATCCGCATACCTATTTCAATCCCGTTTACCGGCAAGTCTCTTTACTCGTTCCGTAATACAAGATCCCGCAACTTACACTAAGTTACATTGCTTGCAAGGCTTGTGTGTGATGTTGTATTACCGAGTGGGCCCCAAGATACCTCTCCGTCACACGGAGTGACAAATCCCAGTCTTGATCCATACTAACTCAACTAACACCTTCGGGGATACCTGTAGAGCATCTTTATAGTCACCCAGTTACGTTGCGACGTTTGATACACACAAAGCATTCCTCCGGTGTCAGTGAGTTATATGATCTCATGGTCATAGGAATAAATACTTGACACGCAGAAAACAGTAGCAACAAAATGACACGATCAACATGCTACGTCTATTAGTTTGGGTCTAGTAAATCACGTGATTCTCCCAATGACGTGATCCAGTTATCAAGCAACAACACCTTGTTCATAATCAGAAGACACTGACTATCATCGATCAACTGGCTAGCCAACTAGAGGCATGCTAGGGACGGTGTTTTGTCTATGTATCCACACATGTAAATGAGTCTTCATTCAATACAATTATAGCATGGATAATAAACTATTATCTTGATACAGGAATTATAATAATAACTATACATTTATTATTGCCTCTAGGGCATAATTCCAACAAGGATATAGTAGTAGCGGATCTTCTCCTCACTAGTGAAAAGGGAGGCTATATCGTGTAGTTTGGTAAGATGGGCTACGACCGTCTCAGACTCATAACCGTGGAAAGGATCAGATTCGACTAGAGAAATTATCTCAGGGTCGAAAGAGAATTCATAATCCTCATCGGTGATAAAGATAGATGAAGTGGAAAACTTCGGGTCGTATTTCATCCTAGCTTTCAGAGATTTTTCCTTCCACTTGAGAAGTAATTTCTCAGTGTCATAGGCATCCTTACACGCAAGAAAATCCTCAGCTATCTCTCCCTCCATAACATAACCCTCGGGTATATCAGGCAATTCATATCTAGGAGAGCTAGATCTATCAGGAGCAAAAGCAGGTTCTATCTCAATAGTATCGGCAGTTTCAGAAGCATCACGAGCATTGGCAGTAACTCTAGCAATATGAGCATCAAGGAATACCCCTAGTGGCATATTAGGCAAAGTAGCATCTCTAGCAGTATCAAGCATAGCATCATCAGGCAAAATAGCATCTCTAGCATCATCAGGCAAGGCAGTATCAAGCATGGCATCATGGATAGCAGTATCAGGCATAGCATCTCTAGCAATATCAAGCATAACATCTCTAGCAGTATCAGGCAAAGCAGCATCATAAGCATCATAAAGAGCAGTAGCATCTCTAGCATCATCTAGCACAAGCGACATATCAAGATTTCTAGCAGGAGGTGGTGTCGCAAACTTACTCATAACTGAAGGTGAATCAAGTGTGGAGCTAGATGGCAGTTCCTTACCTCCCCTCGTAGTTGAGGGCAAGACTTTGGTTCTTGGATCTTTCAAATTCTTCATAGTGATCAGCAGATACAAATCCCAAGTCACTCAGAGAATATAGCTATCCTCCCCGGCAACGGCGCCAGAAAAGAGTTGCTGGCAGTCCCCTGGCAATGGCACCAGAAAAGTACTGCTTCGAGTTGCTCAACAATTAGCAATTGTCTTGCAATGGCCCACCAGCGTGTGGGATCGCGGCAGTTTTCGAGGGTAGAGTATTCAACCCAAATTTGTTGGTTCGACACGATGGGAGTGAAAAGATATTCTCCACTATTAGCAGTTGAGTTGTCGGCTCAACCACACCTGAAAGATTAGTATCTGCAAGCAGGATATAAGCAGCAACGGTGCTAGGAAAGAATCTGTTGACGAGGCAGACTATTCCTAACTGAAGTATCAATGGCGCGAGAAAAGTATTGTAGAAGGTAGCAGCAGTGTAACGAGTAACAACAGTAGCAAGGAACAGCAGTAGTGACAGCAGTAGCAAGTAGCAACAGTAGCAAGCAACAGTAGTGGCAGCAACAGCAGCAGAGCAAGTAACAGTAGCAGCAAGTAGCAGTAGCAGCAACAGTAGTAACAGCAGCAGAGCAAGTAATAGTAGCAGCAAGTAACAGTAGCAGCAACAGTAGTAACAGCAGCAGAGCAAGTAACAGTAGCAGCAGCAGAGCAAGTAACAGTAGCAGCAGCAGAGTAAGTAACAGTAGCAGTGGGACAAACTCGTAGGCAATGGATCGGTGATTTGTTGGATGACATTCATCATGCAACAGTTATAACACGGAGAGATATGTCGCTAGCTCCCGTTCGACAATGTGATGTAGGCATGCATTCCGTGTGTAGTCATACGTGCTTAGGAAAAAAAACTTGCATGACATCTATTGTTTATCCCTCCCGTGGCAGCGGGGTCCAAATGGATACTACGGGATATTAAGGTTCTCCTTTTAATAAAGAACCGGACCAACGCATTAGCACTTGGTGAACACATGAACTCCTCAAACGATGGTCATCATCGGGAGTGGTTCCGGTTATTGTCACTCCGGGGTTGCCAGATCATAACACATAGTAGGTGACTACAACTTGCAAGATCGGATCTAAAACACACATATATTGGTGACAACATAATAATTTCAGATCTGAAATCATGGCACTCGGGCCCTAGTGACAAGCATTAAGCATGGCAAAGTAGTAGCAACATCAATCTCAGAATATAGTGGATACTAGGGATCAATCCCTGTCAAAACTAACTCGATTACATGGTAGATCTCATCCTACTCATCACCGCCCAGCGAGCCTACGAATAGATTACTCACGAACGATGAAGAGCTTCATGTAATTGGAGAGGGAAGAAGGTTGATGATGACGATGATCCGGAGCCCAAAACGGACTCCAGATCTGCCCTCCAGGGCAAGAACGGGATGTGGCAGCGCCTCTGGATCATGAAACGCGATGAAATCTTCTCTCTTGATTTTTTTCGGGACGAAAGGGAATAAATAGCGCTGGAATTGGGGGCGGCAGAGCCACGTGGGCCCCACAAGCTTGGTAGCCGCGGCCAGGGGGGCCGCGGCTACACGGCTTGTGGCCCACTGGCCCGTCCCCTTCGGTGGATCTTTGCGCAGGTATTTTTCATATTTTCCAGAAATATTCTCTGTAAATTTTCACGACGTTCCGAGAACTTTGATTTCTGCACAAAAACAACACCATGGCAATTCTGCTGAAAACAACGTCAGTCCTGGTTAGTTCCATTCAAATCATGCAAATTAGAGTCCAAAATAGGGGCAAAAGAGTTTGGAAAAGTAGATACGATGGAGACGTATCATAGTACTACCTCACGTACGGGTCGAGGAGGAAGGTGCCCGTAGAGTAAGTAGTACGAAGAAGCGTGTCGGCTAAGGTGCTCGTTGGAGAAGAAGCGCCGTCGGGAAGAAGAGGAAGCAGAGACGATGCGGTCGATCCAGCAAGGGAACGAGCACCTGGATGACGCTGCAAGCTCCTGGACCCTTCGACGAGGAGGAAGGGGCACCACAGCGACGGTGACGACCTCCTTCACGGCTCGGCCATGTCGGAGCCGATCTTCTTACCTCGCGGCAACGACAGAGAGAGGAGGGAGATGCGATTGGAGGTGGCGGTGGCGGATGAGGGAACCCTAGCTAGGCACGGACGCCAAGGGGGTTAAATAGGGCGACGGGGGAAGAGAGGAACGCGGCGCGCCCATGTGCGTGAGCGCTCCGGTGGAAAGCAGAGGGGAACGACCTGGGAGGCTGACGAGCGGGACCCAGTGCCCTGCTGGAAAGCGAGGAAGAAGAGAGGGACGCGCCCTGGGCTCGCCAGAGAGAGAGGGCAACAGGCCGACTAGTGGGAGGAGGCCCACCTAGTGGCAACAGATAGAGAAAAAGGCTCCCGGGACTTATTCCTATTAAAACAAAACCAGAGGAAGAAAAATAGACACAGGGCTATCTGTTGGAGATAAAAACAAAAAAAATGCCCCTGGTCATGAAAACATTTAACCTATTTTAATAAAATACAAAGGGAATTTTTGGAGCAACTTGAATAAATACAAAACAGCAATTTAGTTTCTGTTTTGGATTTATTTGCACCCTTATTTCAACTTAACAAAGCATCAAATATATCACTCCAACATCCCTACAATATTCCCTAAACATTGGACATTTGAAAAACAGGAAAGGAATAGTTGGAATAAGGAGCTAGAGATAAATTGAGAGAAAGGGGTTTTGTAAACTAGTGCCACCACAATACTATTACTACTAGCCACATGAAATCACAAGGTAACCACACATCTCACAAGAACACAAAGCAATCACAAGGACAAGACATGGCATGAAACAATATGGTATGCATGCATGCAAGGAATAAAATAAGGGACACATGAAATCATACAAGCAATATGACATACTCATATCAATGACAAGGCGAACCACATGAAGTAGGTTCCAAATAGGGAAGGTTTTACACTTGGAGCATTACAATAGCTCTACTATTTTTGTATGTTCCTAGAGAAAATTTAGTTGAACTTGGAATATTTTGTTAACATCCGGTATTAGAGAACTTAAACATAAACTAATAAAAATGCCAACTGTGTGCGTAACCGTGACTGTCCCTTCGAAGATCTCTCTTCGATCGGGAACATGGTGGGGTTATGAATGCCGTAGGTAGGTGTTCAGGATCACTTTCTGTTCGAGTATTCCTGATCGTTAGCATAGACCACTACCACTTCACTCTTGCGTAAGTTAGCCACTTATTCAATCATAGGTTGCAGCAGCCTGAAACACTTCACCCCTTCCTTACCCAAATAACGTGACTAGTTTTGGCACCAAGGTCCTAGATTGCTGAGTCTCCGTGGCTCACGGATTCCTTCGAAAATCCCAGCAGGTACAGGTACCCTAGAGACAGATGATCCCGACGGCACCCAGCTGGCGTGGCAGTACGACGAGGAGACAGATCGCCTTTACGTGAACTACCCAGAGGACTGAGCCGTGGTCGTGATCGTGGGCCTGCAGCGGGTAGCATAGCATTTTCCCTATTTTGTAGTCCGTACCGGAACTACCTTGTTTGTATCTGCATTGTACTCTGTGTTATTAATAAGAAGACAGTTGAATCCGAGATTGTCTACTCTAATTATTATTATGTGCTATGTTTACTTGCTTGCGAAACGCTTAGATGCGCTTCTTTCCTATTCGGGGGCCCCGACCCCCAGATCGGAAAGGACCGCATCTTGGTCGTTACAAGTTGCTAAGTCATTAGTAACCCGAAATGAAAGCTACGGAATAAACGGAGACTGGCTAAAGGCGAGGTGACGATAAGTGTTGGAAGTGTTTCCAAGGTTGATGTGATCAAACATCGCACGCTCCCTCTATCATCGGGATTGGTGGTAAAACCTAAATAATTGTTATTTGGTATTTACGTTGAGCATGAACATGATTGGATCGTGTTTATTGCAATACGATTATTCATTTAAAGAGAATAGTAGTTATTCTATTTGCTTGAATAATTACCCTCAATGGTTTATTGAATCTCGATCGTAGTGTTACCCATGTTCATAATATTGGTGCCAAAAGATAAAAAGTAATAATGATAGTACCACTTAGTTGTGGCACTGCCACTTGAGTCATATTGGTATAAAATGCATGAAGAAGCTCCATGCTGATGGATCTTTGTACTCACTCATTTTTGAAACGTTTGAGACATGCAAACCATACCTGTTGGTATAAACGCATGAAGAAACTCCATGCGGATGGATCATTTGGATTCACTTGATTTTGAATCACTTCAGACATGCAAATCATGCCACATGAAAACAAGAGAGTAACTTGTTGGGAGGAATGCATTTTTATGTGTGCAGTCCAATGAGTGCTGAGGCACGCAGTGAATATCGTTATGTTCTTACTTCACTGACGATTTGAGTAGATACGGGAGTATTTACTTGATGAATCACAAGTCTGAAAGAGATGAATATCTGAGTTGCGAGTTTTGGTACACAATTAAGACAATGTGGAAATTGTTTCACGATTCATGCCACCTTGAACACCATAGTGTGATGGTGTGTCCGAACGTCATAGCTATGCCCAATTTTGATATGGTGCATACTATGATGTCTCTTATCAAATTACCACTATCGTTTATGGGTTATGCATTAGGGACAACCACATTCACTTTAAGTAGGGCACCGCATATTTCCGTTGAGATGACACAATATAGACTATGGTTTAGAGAAACCTAAGCTGTCGTTTCTTGAAAGTTTGGGGCTGCGATGCTTATGTGAAAAGGTTTCAGTCTGATAAGCTCGAACCCAAAGCGGATAAATGGATCTGCATAGGATATCCAAAACAGTTGGATACATCTCCTATCTCAGATCCGGAAGCAAAGTGTTTGTTTCTAGAAACGGATCCTTTCTCGAGGAGAGGTTTCTCTCGAAAGAATTGAGTGGGAGAGTGGTGGAACTTGATGAGGTTATTGAACCGTCACTTCACCCAGTGTGTAGCAGGGCGCAGGAAGTTGTTCCTGTGGCGCCTACACCAATTGAAGTGGAAGCTGCTGATAGTGATCATTAGAGCTTCAGATCAAGCTACTACAAACCTCGTAGGTCGACAAAGGTTGCGTACTACTACAGAGTGGTACGGAACCCTGTCTTGGAGGCCATGTTGTTGAGCAACAATGAACCTACGAGTTATGGAGAAGCAATGGTGGGCCCGGATTCCGACAAATGGCCGGAGACCATGAAATCCGAGAGAGGATCCATGTATAAAACAAAGTGTAGACTTTGGAAGAACTACTTGATGGTAGTAAGACTATTAAGTAAAGATGGATCTTTAAAAGAAAGACAGACGATGATGGTGATAAGCCACTATTATGAAAAGCTCGACTTGTCGTAAAGATGTTTTCGACGAGATCAAAGAGTTGACTATGACGTGACTTTCTCACTCGTAGCGATGCTAAAAGTCTGTTGGAATTATGTTAGTAGTTGCTGCATTATTTGTGAAATATTGCACATAGGAAGACAAAACATTGTTTCCTCGACGGTTTCCTTGAGGAAAGATTGTATGTAATACAATCAGAAGGTTTTGTCGATCCTAAGGATACTAACAAGTATGCAAGCTCCAGCGATCCTTTTATGGACTGGTGCAAGCATCTCGAAGTTGGAATATATGCTTTGATGAGATGATCAAAGCTTTTGGATTTGTACAAGGTTTATGAGAAACTTGTATTTCCAAAGAAGTGAGTGGGAGCACCATAGTTTTTCTGATAAAGTATATGTGGTTGACATATTGTTGATCGGAAGTAATGTAGAATTTCTATAAAGCATAAAGGTTGTTTGAAAGGGGGTTTTCAAAGGAAGACCTGGATAGAGCTACTTGAACATTGAGCATCAAGATCTATGGAGATAGATAAAAATGCTAAACATAACTTTCAAATCAAATGCATGCCTTGACAAGTTTTTGAAGGAGTTCGAAATAGATCAGCAAAGAAAGAGTTATTGGCTGTGTTGTAAGGTGTGAATATGAGTAAGACTCAAAAGCCCGACCATGGCAGAAGAAAGAGAAAGGACGAAGGCCGTCCCCTATTACTTAGACATAGACTCCACAGTATGTCATGCTGTGTACCGCACCTAATGTGTGCCTTGCCACAAGTGTGTTAAGAGGTACAGAGAGTGATCTAGGATTGAATCACTGAACAGCGGTCAAAGTTATCCTTAGTAACTAATGGACTAAGGATTTTTTCTCGATTATGGAGATGGTTAAAGAGTTCGTCATAAAGGGTTACGTCAATGCAAGCTTTGACACTAATCCGAATGACTAGGAGTAGTAAAACGGATTCGTATACTAGAGTAGATATTTGGAGTATTTCCGAATAGCTCGTAGTAGAAGCATCTGTTAGATGACATAAAGATTTGTAAAGCACACACGGATCTGAAAGTTTCAGAACTCTTGACTAAAACCTCTCTCACGAGCAAGACGAGATCAGACCCCAGAACTATATGGGTGTTGGTTTCGTTGAAATCACATGGTGATGTGAACTAGATTATTGACTCTAGTGCAAGTGGGAGACTGTTGGAAATATGCCCTAGAGGCAATAATAAATTTTTTATTATTAAATTTTCTTGTTCATAATAATCGTTTATTATCCATCCTAGAATTGTATTGATTGGAAACTCAAATACATGTGTGGATACATAGACAACACACTATCCCTAGTAAGCCTCTAGTTGACTAGTTCGTTGATCAAAGATGGTCAAGGTTTCCAGACCATAGGGAAGTGTCGTCACTTGATAACGGGATCACATCATTAGGAGAATCATGTGATGGACAAGACCCAAATTATATACGTAGCATATTGATCGTGTCATTATATCGCTATTGTTTTCTGCGTGTCAAGTATTTGTTCCTATGACCATGAGATCATATAACTCACTCGCACCGGAGGAATGCCTTGTTTGTATCAAACGTCACAACGTAACTGGGTGACTATAAAGGTGCTCTACAGGTATCTCCGAAGGTGTCCGTTGAGTTAGTATGGATCAAGACTGGGATTTGTCACTCCGTGTGACGGAGAGGTATCTCGGGGCCCACTCGATAATACAACATCACACACAAGCCTTGCAAGCAATGTGACTTAGTGTAAGTCATGGGATCTTGTATTACGGAACGAGAAAAGAGACTTGCCGGTAACGAGATTGAAATAGGTATGCGGATAACGACGATCGAATCTCAGGCAAGTAACATACCGAAGGACAAAGGGAATGACATACGGGATTGCCTGAATCCTTGACACTGAGGTTCAACCGATAAGTTATTCGGAGAATATGTAGGATCCAATATGGGCATCCAGGTCCAGCTATTGTATATTGACCGAGGAGTACCTCGGGGCATGTCTGCATAGTTCTCGAACCCGCAGGGTCTGCACACTTAAGGTTCGATGATGTTTTAGTATAGTTGAGTTATATGTGTTGTTATCGAATGTTGTTCGGAGTCCTGTAAGAGATCACAGACATCACGAGGGTTTCCGGAATGGTCCGGAGACGAAGATTGATATATAGGATGACCTCATTTGATTACCGGAAGGTTTTCGGGCATTACGAGGAATGTACCGGGAGTGACGAATGGGTTCCGAATGTTCATCGGAAGGGGCCAACCCACCCGGGGAAGCTCATAGGCCTTAGGGGTGGAATACCATTCCTTGGTGGGCTAGTGGGACAGCCCAAAAAGGCCCTATGCGCCAAGGATAGAAAATCAAAGAGAAAGGCATATGTTTCACTAGCATTGACATAACGAATGACAGGTCAAATATGAGGCACAGCTTTAGTATTGAGATACCAGCTGCGTGCCACATTGATCTCCAAGGCCTATTCCAGCTTGATTATCCAAGGACTTCGATGACTGATATGGCTGTCACGTTGATCGACGAGGAGTACCATTATATGAAGAAGGCTTTCCCGAAGGCTCAACACATGAAGTGGGGGAAGACCCCACTTGCCCCTATCAACCTTGAGTATGCAGCAAAAGATGCATACGTTGCATACGAGTTGTACCGCAAGATAAGACCGTGAGATATGGCCAGCGTCACCTCAAAGAACCAGCTTTGGTACATTCTCATGCAGATTCAGATTCAGACTAGTAGTGTTCAGAACGTCCAACACTTGTATATATATATGCTAGCTATTATTATGTACTTCTTGCATGTATTATTATGTACTGCTTGGACCAATTTATATATATCTAGTTTATGTTTGTGCCATTATATAGAGTCTCCAAATTTGAATGGTTATTTAGCCCTTTCATTATTCATCACCACTTTAGGTATTGTTGTGAACTAATTCTTTATTCATATTGGTGTAATATTTACTGTATTCCAACTTCTCCATGGTTCGTACCCCCCGATACAACCCATAGATACATCGATATAGGAAAACAACACAAAGAAAATAGAATTTGTCAAAAACAGAATAGTTGGAAGTAATCTGTATAATTTGAATAATTATGTAACTCCAAAAATTATGAAATTTTAAGACAATATGGGTAAATTTTATATGAATCTTGTGTAAAAAATAGAGATCAAAAGCACGTTTCAGTGAATTTAAAAAATTCCTAGACTGAGGTCGAAATGTTTTGTTTTTTCAGCAAAATTAAATTGCAAACACCGTAGACCATCCCAAAGGTCTTACTTGGCGCAAACACAATATGCTATGTGGGTGAAATGATGATACCATGCCAACTTTCAACCTATTCAGAGTTCATTTGTAGTGCTTTTCAATTTCTGGGTCATTTAGCTCAAAAAAATCTCTAAATGCTTGAAAAATACCAAATGAAGTCAGAAATAGTTGAAAAATGATGATGTGGCCTTGAATGGTGCATTTTGAACACACAAAAGGTTTGGAGTTCAAATAATTCTAAAAATGAAATCCCTTTTGTAACAGATGAGTTTTCATCTGAAACCCTGATACTTCGAAAGAGATAGTCCTTTTTGTACACGAAGTGCATCCAGTTTTTGCCGCAACCCTCTCAACTTTTTAGCACATGCTATGTGGGGGAAATGATGATAGCATGCCAACTTTCAACCTATTCAGAGTTCATTTGTAGTGCTTTTCAATTTCTGGGCCATTGAGCTAAACAAATCAATAAATGCATGAAAAATACCAACTGAAGTCAGAAATAGTTGAAAATTGATGATGTGGCTTTGAATGGTGCATTTTTAACACACAAAAGTTCTGGAGTTCAAATAATTCCAAAAAATGAAATCCCTTTTGTAACACATAAGTTTTCGTATGAAACCCTCATACTTCGATAGAGATTGTCCGATTTGTACACGAAGTGCATCCAGTTTTTGCCGCAACCCTCTCAACCTTTTAGCACATGCTATGTGGGTGAAATGATGATACCATGCCAACTTTCAACCTATTCAGAATTCATTCGTAGTGCTTTTCAATTTCTGGGTCATTTAGCTCAAAAAAATCAATGAATGCATGAAAAATACCAAATGAAGTCACAAATAGTTGAAAATTGAGGATGTGGCTTTCAATGGTGCATTTTGAACACACAAAAGGTCTGGAGTTCAAATAATCCCAAAACATGAAATCCCTTTTGTAACAGATGAGTTTGTTATGAAACCCTGATACTTCGAAAGAGATTGTCTGATTTGTACACGAAGTGCGTCCAGTTTTTGCCGAAACCCTCTCAACTTTTTAGCACACGCTATGTGGGTGAAATGATAAAACCATGCCAACTTTCAACCTATTCAGAGTTCATTTCTAGTGCTTTTCAATTTCCGGGTCATTTAGCTCAAAAAATCAATAAATGCATGGAAAATACCAAATGAAGTCAGAAATAGTTGAAAATTGATGATTCGGATTCGAATGGTGCATTTTGAAGACACAAAAGGTCTAGGGTTCAAATTATTCCAAAAAATGAAATCCCTTTTGTAATAGATGAGTTTTCATATGAAACCGTGATACTTCGAAAGAGATTGTCCGATTTGTACACGAAGTGCGTCCAGTTTTTGCCGTAACCCTCTCAACTTTTTAGCACACGCGATGTGGGTGAAATGATGATACCATGCCAACTTTCGACCTATTCAGAGTTCATTTGTAGTGTTTTTCAATTTCCGAGTCATTTGGCTCAAAAAAAATCCATAAATGCATGAAAAATACCAAATGAAGTCAGAAATAGTTGAAAATTGATGATGTGACTTTGAATGGTGCATTTCGAACACACAAAAGGTGTGGAGTTCAAAAAATTCCAAAAAATGAAAGAATCACTAAAAAATAGTAAGTAGGAACAAAAAACTATGTTCTTTAAAAAATGTCAACTAATGGGCCACCACGGCGTGAATACGACTAGAAACCCAACTAGAAAGTTGGGCGAGCATTCAGGCCCGCAGAAAGCCCAACAACCAGTGACAGATTAGGCCCGAAGCCTGCATATGAGAGGAGCTCGAGACAGTGTGCGCACACGCGCTTATAAACCACTACACATCTCCTTCGGCTAGCGAGGTGGGACTAAACATCTAACCGCACCACGGCTATGCCAGGCACAAGCCTTTCGTGTCGGTTTGTGGCACAAACCGGGACCAGAAAAGGACTTTAGTCTCGATGGGTGGAACAAACCGGGACAAATGACACCCTTTCGTCCCGGTTGTTTCCGCAAACCGGGAGTAAATGTATCTTCTTCCCCGCCATTTGGTAACTGAAAATTGACCTTTAGTCCTGGTTTGCTGAGTCAACCGGGACGAAAGGGTGGTATTGGTGCCAGTTTGGCCACCAACCGGGACAGAAGGTTTTCGCATATAGGCGGGAGTTGTCAAAATTTCCCCGAAAACTCTCCCATTGCTTGCCGCCCCCCGCCCCGAGCCAGTCCTCGTCGTCGCTGCCCCCGGTCCAGTCTTCCTCGTCGTCGCCACCGTCCTTGAGCCAGTCCTCCTCATCACCGTCGACGCCCCGAGCACGTCGCCGTCGCCGCCCCCGAGCCCTTCGCCGTCGCCCCGAGCCCGTCGTTGTCGCCGCCTCGAGCCCATCATTGTCGCCGCCCCGAGCCCATCGGCCCTGGTGAGCTCCTCCTCTGCGCGTGCTCTGCTTGTCGCCGCCACCGCCCCTGCGTATTGTTGTTCATACAAATTTTGTTAACATATAGATTATACTAGAGATGTATTCGAGATTTGAGGTGAAAGAGAAAAAGTTATATATTCTAGTCATGTAGCACTGAACGGATAATATAAGAAAGATACAAATTATCTATTTTAATGTAGCTCGCCAAATCGACCGGTGTTGTTTTATATCTGTATGTTGCTAGCTTTGAAATATTTGAGGTACCTGAGATTTAACAATATCTTAATATATAAAATTTTAGAAACCTATGAACTATTCAACATTTCAAAATGAAATATAAAAAAGTTGTTGGTGGAGATAATGCTCGGTAATTATTTGTAGAAACTATATATAGATCAAAGAGAACAATTGTTGGGGGAGATAATGGTCGATGATTATTTGTCGTATCTCAATGACAGCGATGGTCTGGAAGGAGAGGATGACGGCTCGGATGATCAAACAATGGAGGAGGAAGGACATGATCATGATGGCTCCGATGAACAAAGGCCGGAGGAAGAAGGAGACCATGATGACAGCTCCGGTGACCGAACGGAGCAGGGAGATGTTGCAAAGTCCGGCGAGGTATATATACTAATTAAGCCCTAAGGTATGGACATATATTAACACTTCATTCTTTCTTCTTTTATAGCCCTCCGGATCGAGCCAAACTTCGGTAAAGAGACGAGGCCCAAAGAGAAGGTTGCGCATGGATGAAAAGTTCACGATCACAGCAATCGCGGCTGATGGCCTACCGATTGAACCGAAGCTGACCAAGGGCGACGATGAGCTATTGTTCGGGACAGCATCCCGATCAGCGTCAAGCAATGGAAAAAGCCTAAAGGCGACGACGTCCCTGAAGGTGATTATGTCACCGACAGGCAGAAAGATGATCTTTGGACTGCGTTGAAGGCAAATTTCACCCTACCGCCAGAGGAATATTCGAATAAGCCAGTTATAGAGCCACTTATCAAGGCATGTGCTCTTAATAAGATGGCACATCTATTCGGGAAATGGAAGAATGATTTGAAATCAATGTTTGTCAACAAAGGGAAGACTCCAGAATTCGTTCGATTTGAGAAGATAAGAGATCACTGGCCCGCATTTGTGGCCTACAAGTCATTGGAGAAGAGTAAGAAAATGCCAGAGACAAACAAGAACAATGTTGCAAAGAAGCAGTATCACCATCACACGGGGTTAGGTGGCTACCTCAAAGCCCAGCCGTTCTGGGACAAAGCTGAGAATGACCTGATTGCTAAAGGGGTCCAACCACAGACATTGAACTGGCCAGAGCGTTCAAGGACTTGGTTCTTCGGGGTTGGGGGAACTTTGGACCCTGAAATAGGGAAGTGTTGTTGAACGGACAAGCAACTTGCAATACCCATGATCAAGCTTCAGAAGTGTATCACTGCAGCGTGGGAAGGGACATTCATTCCAGATAGAGAGAATGACGAGCTGACCGAGGCCCTAGGGAATGCTGAGCACCCTGGACGAACACAAGGCACACCAGGCTCCGTTCCGTGGAAGTTTGGGTTTCCTAACGCAAGTGGTTACAAAAGCCGGGAGAGAAAGAGGAAAACGGAGCTGAGCGACATGCAACAGATCAAGGCAAGACTGCAAAAGCTATAGGAACTTGAGAGCGAGCGAGCTGCCGGCCAACCATCTCAGCGGCACGAAGCTGCCCTAGAACATACCCCACCATCTCAACGAAGAAGCAGCGTGGCTTCCACGGAGCCCGTTGAGCATGACTTCACGGCTCCTAGCTACCCCGTGAATACTATCACGGAAGCTCAACGTTGCGAGCTTATGATGAAATGTCGGAACCTCACTTTCATGGCGGCTGTCGGCTGTGTTGAACCTCCTCAACCCAACGGAACTTTTCACTGCCTTCCGATTCCACATGGCTATGCTGTTGTGATGGTGGAGTAAGTAATGGAGAATTTTGAGCAGCTCCAGCTTGACCACCCTACAGGTGAAGGGAGATTCAGCTGGTTCGTGATGTGGGAGTACATGTCGATGGCAGAAGGAGTTCATCAAGCTTCCAAATTGGACGCCTCCGCCTCCTCCTCCGATGACGACGAGTCAGGGCACTCCGCCTCCTCCCCCTCCTCCTCCTCCTCCTCCTCCGGTGAGTGATCAGGGCACTCCACCCCCTTCTCCAGCTCCTCCGACGCGTGAGGGCACTTTGCCTCCTCCTTCGCCTACTCCGGCACGTCAGAGCAGTCCGCCTCCTCCTTTGCCTCATCGGCAATGTCGGAAGACAATTTCCGCCGCTCCTGCTCGTCCGGTGCTTTAGAGAAGTCCGCCTCCTTCTCTCAAGCGGAAGAGATACGCCTCCTTCTCTCCGGCGGCTAGCAGTACAAACATAGGAGGGAAATTCGGTCCATCTCTCAATCGTATGGAAAAGTTACCATAAGAGAGGACCAAGGAGGAAAACGAGGAGATATGTCGTGCCTAATTGAGGGCCCATTTTGCAAAGAAAACTCCACCTCCGAAGGAGAAGCTAGATCTGGTGAGAGTGGAGCGCACTATCAATCAACTACAGCGTCCACCATCGCCTCCGCCGGATTCCAACTATGACCACATTCTTAAAAAGACATATGCACAAGCGGTGTGGTCGGGAACTACTTCTAGTGATGCAAGGTTAGCAGAACAAACAAGTGGGAAAACAAT
Source organism: Hordeum vulgare subsp. vulgare (assembly GCF_904849725.1). NCBI lineage: Eukaryota > Viridiplantae > Streptophyta > Magnoliopsida > Poales > Poaceae > Hordeum > Hordeum vulgare. The sequence continues at coordinate 391,058,463 of NC_058522.1, forward strand.
TCCCGAGCTCGATATCATCGTCGCTAATCATCCGGATATGGTGCCCGGTACCAATCCTGATGATTACTTGGGGGATGATGTAACAAAAGAACAATATACATACGTGCACGGGAAGCCTCTCGTCAAACCTGGTCATCCTGCTATAACAACGATGATGCACAAATTGCATGAGTGGTACATGAAAACCTGCAGGGAATCTGGGGAAAAGGCTATGTATGTGGCAGTGAAACCAGAGCATGAATTCATTGGACTTCCCATGATTACTATTCAATTTGAGGAGTTATTTCAGTTATACAATCAACTGGCCCTCGACAAACAACTCATGGCTTCCTACTGTCTGTAAGTATTACTACTATAGTTAAGTCTCTAACTCAGCTCGTTCATTGCATGTATATATAATTATCCTCACTATATATATTATGCACATTGAAGATCGTCGAATTAAAAAAAGCAGGAATCGTCGACGTTGGGTTCATTAGCCCAGATGTCGTAAATGAATTGACGGTACGAAACTCAATCAAAGAGACGAGGAGCACTTGCTAAACTCGTTCCTTATACATAAAAAAGTGGAAATAATCTTTCCTTACAACTTCAAGTGAGTGTTGTTGTCTTGTGTGTAAACTCGGTTTCGCTTACTCGAGGTTAATTAACTAATGTAGTAGATGAGTTATATATGCGTGCGCAGAGACCACTTTATTCTGATATCCATTAACATTGGCAGGGCAATAGTAAATGTCTTAGACTCGAGACATAAAGACGAAGAGCATTATGATGACATTACTGCAATGTTCAAGAAGTAAGTTCAACCAATATACCGAGACCATATCGGCATGCAACTTTCGTTAATTTCGTGATATCAAGTAATCATTTTCTTTGCCTTGCAGGGTTTGGACGAATTTTGCCAATATGGTTCCCGGTCTAAACAAAGAGTTGCGATTTTACGCACCCCAAAGTAAGTAGTACTAGCTAGTTCCGCGCATCTCTAATTGATTCAAATTTTCATCACTATATCGTTACCATGCTTGCTTATCAGTTTGATTGAACTCTATTCTCGTCAAGTGTATGTACTAGAAAGAAGGCACTGTTTTATGTGCATACTACGTGTGCGAGTTCATTCGCCACTCGACCTCTGAGCGGGTCTTCTGTGAGAAACAATTTCAAGTACGTAAATAATATTCACAATTGTGTTGAGTTTTATTCATATATATGCATGTATTGAACCCCTTCTTTAAATTAGATCTGCGAGATGCGGGATCAACTCCTACCATATGATCGCATACGAGCAATTCAAGAGGAATTGGCGGGATTCTTTGTTGACCACGTCATACCTAAAGACGTAGAATGCCATGTGGATTTGTCATTGGATCTTAATCAGATGATGTTTTGGATTAATTTGTAAAAGATGTTATATTGTATATATGTAATAGCATTGGATAGATATACGAAAACTTGTTGTTCGACCAAGCATGGAGAAAGAGAGGACACTTCTCTCTATTAGCTAGCTAACACAATATGAAACCACTAAATTAACGCTCCAAACCCACCTCCCCCCATTCAAAAAAAAAACAGCTGCGGCGAAATGCTGAGGCGTGGATGCCATGTTGTCCCGGTTAGTGTGACCAACCGGGACTAAAGGCCCTCCTGCCCGGGCTCCCCGCAACGGCCACGTGGAGACCATTCGGTCGCGGTTCGTAAGCGAACCGGGACTAAAGATTTTGGGATTAAGTCCCAACCATTTAGTCCCGGTTCAAGAACCAGGGCTAATGGTCCTCTGGAACAGGGACAAATGGGCCATTTTCTACTAGTGATCATCATTAGCCTAAAGGGGGGGAACAACAACTCCCTGTTTTAGTGAGTTCCTAAAGTAGTCTGCCTTGATGAACATAAGAATGAGGTGGCGCGATATCCAGATCGTGGCTTCCACACTCGTAGTAAGTACGTCATCAAGTGGATGGAGACGGCGTTAAGGTTCACACGTCCGCTCGTGGAGTGGACGGGTGGTGGTGGTGTCTTGGCAGTGGACAACATGCAAGGAGTGGGCGTGGCGGAGGCGATTAGACCAACTCCAATGCACAACCCTAAAGGCATGTCTGTTTTATCCAGATTTTATTTGTTTGGGTATTGCAATGGGGCGGTGTCTGACCATTTTTCTGGATGCGCCTGACGTACGCCCAACGCGAGGACACATTTAGTCCGCCATGGCCGGCTGGTGGCCCTATAAACTACCGACATTTTAATATCCAAATAAATCAAACATTGCAATTAATTTGTCAAAAATTGCAAATAGTTTTGCAAACAAATAGTTTCACATTCAAATAAAAATCATAAACAAATAGTTTCATACAACACAATCAAAATTTTGTTGAATATATGGAAAACGATTGAACTGATACATTTACTGGTTGCCAATGTGAGTCCACATGTGCTCAACCAAGTCATCATGGATCTCCATATGAGTATGTCAATCATGTATTTCATGATGAAATTGGGCAAACTGTTCAAATATTGTCGGTTTTTGGTGCTTAGGCTCAATGTTTTCACCCTGAAAATCAAACTCTTGGTCGTAGATGGTTCCATCACGCTCATTATTCACGATCATGTTTTGCATGATCACACAAGTAGTCATCACCTCCCAAAGCTTCTTGGTGCTTCATGTCAGTGCATGGTTTCGAAGGATACCCCATCGAGATTGAAGCACACCAAGAGCACTCTCCACATCCTTGCTAGCACTCTCTTGCATTTGGGCAAATCTATGTCTCTTCTCTCCTTGCGGATCGGGCATTGTCTTCACAAGACTTGACCACTAAGGATAGATACCATCAGCTACGTAGTAGCCCTTGTTGTAATGGTGGCCATTGATTTGAAAGTTGACCTCTGCGGAGTGACCTTCTGCAAGCCTTGCAAATATATGATAAAGATAATTGCACAAGACACTACACATCCAAAAGTAATCTCCCGCGCTTACAAATTTGCAATACTAAGCTAGGGAGAATTATGAAAGAAAAGAGAAAGTGTAGTTATTAAAAAAGAACGTGAGAAGCGGTTACCTTCCTAAGCTTATTAAGCAAAGGGTTAGACACTTTCACTGTTGAGGCCCATATGTCTTCTCTTGTAATAGACATGAACCTTGCTTCAAGGGGTTGCCTTATCGCGGTCTGGCGGCTTCCCTCCAATAAAACCTACTAAAACGAACGAAAAAGAAACAAGGTAGTTTTGTGCTTTTTGGGTTCTTCACTCTTTTGACACATAAGATTAGAAACACAAGTGAAAACACATACCTCGCAATGATCGGTTGATCAACCTAAGCACCTCGCCTAAGTTGACAAACTAAGTCTAAGAGGGTCAGTCTCTTAGGCATGGATGGAGTTCATGTAGACAAGATATAGGTGCAATGTGCTCCCTTTCAATTTCGTCTCCTAGATGCCTAACTAAAAAGATGATCTTACTAAAGATGAGACTCACTACTAAAAAACTTTATTTGAGCAAAGTTCATAATGCAAGACATAGCTTTTATGTTGCAAATTTTTAATAAAGTGCACAACTTTTATATTAAAAAAAATTGGACTTCATAGTTATTCCCTAAATGACAAGTTAGGGTACTTTATTATTTAAAAAATTATTTGGGACACATTTTCAATAATGCGGACAACTCCTTGTCAAATTTAGCTAAAAGCAAGCAAACATGATCATTTTTTTTAAGTTTTAAAATTTGAAGAAAACCTCGAATATAACAAGCCAACTATGTGAGAGTACATGCGGATGATTCACGCATAGCAATTGGGTATCCCATCTGCTACGAAACTCAAGGGAAGCACATTGCACCAAACATCTACTATAAAAATGAGAGGGGGGAGGGGGTGTCAGGGGTGTCGGATGTGAAAAATGGCACGTCAAGGACCGTGTTACCTACTAGCGTCGATTCCCTCTCGATCTACTCTTTAGATTTTTTTATGGAGATCAATAGTATTCTTTCTATCCTAAAATAAATGATTTAAAAATAATTTAACTTTGTACTGAAATTAATATAAAGTTGAGTTATTTTTAAGTCATCTATTTTAGGACGGAGAAAGTAGTTTATGTCATGATGATATAGTTACAAGGCAGGATCAAGAGATCCTCTATGCATGGGGTTCTCTGTCAAACTACTCAGCCCAAACCACATAGCCGTGAACCGCTCTTACTCAGAACAACTGTATGTTGCTAGACTATCTGATTTTGAGAACTATGAAATTTCTGAGGAGTAAACAACATACATACCATTAAATACTGAATCTTAACAACTAATAACAATGTAAAAATATGTCAAATGAAATATCATTCACATATTCGATTCCCAAACAATAAGTATAGCATTACCCCTTTCATTAAGCTTGCATGATGCATTTAGAATAAAATACATGCATGATCACTTGCATGATGCGTATAGAATAAATGATTCAACTATGCAGGGGCGCCACATGCTGGTGCTCCTATGCGGCGGCTCGCATGCACATGCATCACATAAATATTCTCTGAAATGTTTGAAATTTAAAAAAAATATATCTTCAAAACCGTTAATTCAATCGACGATCTGTTTTCACCGTTGGCTTTGTCGCGACAAGATCTTCGAAACTAGATCCCATGTCGACATGTTTTGACAAACTTTTTTCCCTTCCGTAATTGCCATATTGTTTCACTCATTTGCTATATTATTAATCACTTACTTGCCCAATAAAACTAACTTAATTGCCATATTTTTTATGTTGTTTCGTGCAAAGATTGTCGATGCTTATAAATGCAGTCCCCAAAATATTTTGATGTGCTTGTTATTTTTATTCTACTAAGTTGTCATGTGGTCTCATAAAGCTTATAGGTGCTGATAAAATCACAGTTGCCACATATATTTTTTGTACTTGTCATTTTAATCCTACCTCGTTATCATATTGTCCCATACAACTTGTCAGTCATTGTAAAAAAATAGTTGTCACGGTGTTTGTTGTATTTATCTGTTGAATTATATCCTCAATTGTTATGTTGTGTGGTAATAAAAGAACATTTGATTGTTCTGAAACGTAGTTGTGGTAGTGTTTTGTTGTGTCGGTTAGTTAAATTCTACTCAAATGACATGCTTTTATATCATGTATAATAAAATCGGTTACAAGGATTTTGTACGAAACAACATTAAAAAGTGACAATCAAGTTATTTTTTGAGGCAATTAAGTGTTTAATAATATGGCAAGTGGCTCAAAAAATATGGCAAGTATGAATGGAAAAAAAAGGATGACGAAACATATTGACATGTGATCTAGTTTCAAAGAACTCATCGCGAGAAAGTCAATGGTGAAAACGGATCATCGATTGAATTAAGATTTTGTAGATAAAACTTTTCGAATTTCAAACATCAAAAAAGAATCGCACGTTGTCCTCCCGCCGCACGGCAACGCAGCCCTGCGCACGCTATCAATTAAATTTCTCTAGAATAAAACACATGGATTGTTAAGATTAATTAGGATACTTAATTAGGGAAAATCCTTGCATGTATTAACCACCGACGGATGCTATTTCAGCAACCGTCGCGCTGGTTCTTATACAGACGCCTCTCCAAATCGAGGCGTCTTTCCGTGTACCTATATATGTAGAAGCATCAATGAAAAAGAGTAGAGTTTTGATCATTTGTTTCATTCCATTTCAACATGTTATCAGCGCTTTCTTTCTCTAACGAGAGATAAGCCACTAAGGAGAGATCCTCGCGAGGTCCAGCGCCTCCTCGTCCTCCCGAACAGGGTTGGTCCGCGAGGCCGCGACGGCCCGGTGCTCCCGAATAGGGTTGGTCCGCGAGGCCGCCACCCGCACTTCGCACCGGGCCGTGGCCGCGCCCATGTCGTGGCCTCGCCGCCCGCGCCCGACTGTGGCCGGCCCCGTCTGCCCACGCCCGGCCGTGCCCGTGGCTGCCCGGACTCGGGATTTTCCTTCCTGCACCCGGCGCGGCAACAGCTGGCTCGCAAAAGCGCGTCGTCCGTGGCCTTTTCCGTTGGATGGAGATGGGGGCACAAGGATACCTTCGAACTTGTTTTTTTCAGCGTCTCCAGCGGCCACCGGCCAAGGCGTTGGCAACCGTTCCCGGTCATCATCGGTGCCAAGAGCTGCGGGGACGCCGTCTGAGCTTGTGTTGGCATGCGATGCATGCTCCTGCGTAGGAGAAATCGATTAAGAAATTGAATTTGATTTATTCCTTTCCATGATTAATTGAGGAACCGATCATCTAATGACCGATTGCAGTTTTCATACACATGAGTTATCTTCAACTCACTTCTGGATGCATGTCTTTGTGATTCTGTTCTGGAGCCTTTAGCTTTTAGTAGAAAACCAAGAACGAGATGAAGAGGAATAGAAATAAAACACAAGATCGGCAAGGACAAGGTGCCTTATTTCCTATTCTGTTCCCGCACACACCAAATGCTACAAGGAATCAGCCCCTTGGCAGTTCACACTTACTTGGGCATCATCCTCGACGAGGTCGACTCGACGTCAGTCAACAAAAGCATATGGTGCTCTGTTTTGACCAACGGGGACCTCCATCCTCGCATGCGACGATGCTCGCCACCGTGGCCACCAGCTGCGTGGCCACATATGGTGGTGAATGCAGCGGAGTGTGGCTCCGGATTGGTCGTCATGAAGCCCCAAAGCGGCCTCCGCCACGTCGTCTCCTCACATCATGGTGCCGCCTGATGACCCACAAGTATAGGGGATCAATCGTAGTTCTTTCGATAAGTAAGAGTGTCGAACCCAACGAGGAGCAGAAGGATCTGACAAGTGGTTTTCAGCAAGGTAATATCTGCAAGCACTGAAATTATTGGTAACAAGTGATTGTGTGCTGAGATGATTCGTAGCAAGCAACAAGTAACAAAAGTAGCAACGGTGCAGCAAAATGGCCCAATCCCTTTTGTAGCAAGGGACAAGCCTGGACAAAGTCTTATAGGAGGAAAAACGCTCCCGAGGACACACGGGAATTTCTGTTATGCTAGTTTCATCATGTTCATATGATTCGCGTTCATTACTTTGATAGTTTGATATGTGGGTGGACCAGCGTTTGGGTACTACCCTTACTTGGACAAGCATCTCACTTATGATTAATCCCTCTCGCAAGCATCCGCAACTACAAAAAAAGAATTAAGACAAGGTCTAACCATAGCATTAAACTAGTGGATCCAAATGAGCCCCTTACGAAGTAACGCATAAACTAGGGTTTAAGCTTCTATCACTCTAGCAACCCAGCATCTACTTACTACTTCTCAATGCCTTCCTCTAGGCCCAAATAATGGTGAAATGTTATGTAGTCGACGTTCACATAACACCACTAGAGGAAAAACAACATACAATATATCAAAATACCGAACGAATACCAAATTCACATGACTACTATTAGCATGACTTATCCCACGTCCTCAGGAACAAAAGTAACTACTCACAGAGAAAGATAGGGGCTTACAGTTTTGCCTCCCAACTGCTTACCTCAAGGGTAATGTCAACAATAATAATTCATCAATGCCTACCTCCAAGCTGACATATGAATATAGATCTTTCCCAAGCATATGACGTTAGCCAAGATAAAGGCGAAATAGGGAATTGGTGAAGATCACCATGACTCTTTCAAGGGGAAAAAGTAAAGGTACAGGATAGGCCCTTCGAAGAGGGAAGCAGAGGTTGTCATGCGCTTTTGAGGTTTGGATGCGTGTCCTCTTAGTGCGGAGGAACGTCACTTTATATTGCCTCCTGTGATAAAGAACTTTATTATGCAGTCTGTCGCTTTTATGTCTTCCTCATCACATGTTCGTATAAAGCTTATTTTCCACACACTAATAGATCATACATATTAGAGAGCAATTTTTATTGCTTGTACCGATGACAACTTACTTGAGGGATCTTATTCAATCCCTAGGTAGGTATGGTGGACTCACATGGCAAAACTGGTTTGAAGGTTTATAGATGCACAAGTAGTATCTCTACTTGGTGCGGGAGTTTTGGCTAATATGAGGTGTAAGCAATCGTCACATGCTAAGGGATCTCTAATCATATAACATTGCTCAGAGCCAAGCAAACACAATTCATTATGGTGTCTTCCTTGTCCAACATCTACTTCTAGGCATGCAATAGTTTGGTGAGTGTTCACAATCATAGATGGTGTCAGAGATGATATATTTATATGTGAACCTCTCCTTCTTTATCACTTCCTATTAATTGCAACAATGACCAAGGTCTACGTTTGCCTACCCTCAACAAGTTTCAATCCTCATTATTTTTATATGTGAAGCCATCACTTCCCATAAGATCATTACATGATCTTTCATGCTTTTGTTCTATTCTCACTCTTTTGATCATGGCAAGAGGCAAAACCCTTCAACTAAGACACTCTTTATTATAAGGCTCACGAGCAAGAATACATCGGGGGTGACACAAAGCAAATCTCAAGACTAAAACACTAAGACTTTTAAACTACTAGAGAAAAAGAAAACTGAAAAGGAAAATTAAAACAAAGGTAAAGGCAAAAGATGTGATGGTGATACGATACCGGGGCAACTCCCCCAAGCTTGGCACAAGCCAAGGGGATTGCCCATACCAATGCTCAGTTGTCTTCCTTTGGTGGTGATGGTGGAGTTTTTGCAACATGAGTTTGATCCTCCGTCTTCCAAGGCATAGGTGCTCCATCATGGAAAGATGAACGAGTCTCCGGAATCCTCAAATCTGCAGCCAACCTTATTGATTTAAATCTATACTCATACTCACAGTTTTGGTTCTGCGGGTCATAGATCTGGCCGTGGAGTTGGTCAACCTTGTCATAGAACCTAGAGAGGTGGTTCCCAATGTCACATGCATCAATCCTGTGCTTGTTGGTGAACTCCGTGATCATCATGTGGTTGGCGTTGAGTCCACGCTCCACCATCCCTTGGCACTTGAAGACTTGTTGCTCCATTGCTTCGAGCCTCGTCTCCACGCTTCCGGTCTTCTTAGGCCCCTCAACATCACGGATGTGCAACATCCCCTCACGCATCTCGATAGATTGAGGGTGTTGCGGCACTTCCGTGAGGTAGGGATTGATGACCTTCTCGAAGATCTTGTCCTTCGGAGCTTTTGGGGAAGTCATAGCGGTCTAGATGTGCAACAGAAACAGGCTCGAAACGAAAAACATAGGAAATCTGTGTGATGCAGGGGTCAGACCAAATGGAAGTATATATAATGATTTTTTTACACCAGAAGGAGTACCCCGCACGAAAATGGAGTCCAGGAGGCGCACGAGGTGGCCACAAGCCCTCACGGCGCAGCCAGGGGGTGGGTCCACGCCGTGCAGGCTTGTCGCCTCCTCGCGCACTTTCCGGACTACTTCCAATTTTTGTATTTTTCAAATATTCCGAAACAGAGAAAATTTCCTACTAGAAAAGTTTTGGACTCTGTTTTCTTACCGAATCACATACCTCTTCGTTTTCGGAGTCTGAAACAGGCTGATAAATATCCCTTAGGTATTCTTCCGGAGTTATGGTATTGATAATATTGCTTTCAACATTTATGGGACTACCTGAGATATAATGCTTGATTCTGTGCCCAATTACCACTCTCAGACAATTACCTTCCGTGTTGTTGATCTTGATAGCACCGTAACGATATACTTCCTCAACAACATAGAGACCTTCCCATTTAGAGAGAAGCTTGCTTGCAAAGAATCTTAAACGAGAGTTATATAGCAAGACATAATCACCTACATTGAACTCACGCTTTTGTATCCTCTTATCATGCCACCTCTTAACCTTTTCTTTGAACAACTTGGCATTCTCATATGCCTGAGTTCTCCACTCATCAAGCGAGCTAATATCAAATAACCTCTTCTCACTGGCAAGTTTGAAATCAAAGTTAAACTCTTTGATTGCCCAATAAGCTTTATGCTCTAGCTCAAGAGGTAAGTGACATGCTTTCCCATACACCATTTTGTACGGAGACATGCCCATGGGATTCTTATAGGCAGTTCTATAGGCCCAGAGTGCATCATCGAGCTTCTTAGACCAATTATTTCTAGACCCGTTGACAGTCTTTTGCAGAGTCAGTTTAATCTCTCTATTGCTTAGCTCTACTTGACCACTAGACTGAGGGTGATAGGGAGACGCAATTCTATGGTTGACATCGTACATAGCAAGCGTTTTACGGAAAGCACCATGAATGAAGTGTGAACCACCGTCGGTCATTAGATATCTAGGGACTCCAAATCTAGGGAAGATAACTTCTTTCAGCGTCTTGATAGAGGTGTTGTGATCAACACTACTAGTGGGGATAGCTTCTACCCGCTTAGTGACGTAATCAACAGCAACTAAGATGTGAGTATACCCGTTGGATTTTGGAAAAGGTCACATATAATCAAAGCCCAGACATCAAATGGTTCAATGACAAGTGAATAGTTCATAGGCATTTCCTCACGTTTGCTAATATTACCTATTCTTTGACATTCGTCACACGACAAGACAAAGTTACGGGCATCCTTTAAGAGAGTGGGCCAATAGAAACGTGATTGCAATACCTTGTGTGCAGTTCTATCTCCCGCATGGTGTCCTCCGTAGGCCTCGAAGTGACACTTCTGTGGGATCTGTCCCTGTTCATGTTCAGGTACACAACGTCTAATAACACCATCTACTCCTTCCTTATAAAGATGAGGATCATCCCAAAAGTAATGTCTCAAGTCAAAGAAGAATTTCTTCTTTTGCTGGTATGTGAAACTAGGTGGTATATATTTGGCAACGATATAGTTTGCATAATCAGCATACCACGGTGCACTACGTGAAGCATTGATGACATTCAGTTGCTCATCGAGGAAGCTATCATCAATAGGTTGTGGGTCATCAAGAACGTTCTCCAACCTAGACAAGTTATCTGCTACTCGGTTATCAACACCCTTTGTGTCGACAACATGCAAATCAAATTCTTGTAGCAAGAGAACCCATCTGATAAGTCTAGGTTTAGCGTCCTTCTTCTCCATGAGGTACTTAATAGCAGCATGATCAGTGTGAATAGTGACTTTGGAATCAACTATGTAAGACCTGAACTTTTCACATACAAACACGGCTGCTAAAAATTCCTTCTGTGTAGTGGCATAGTTTCTCTGAGCACTGTCTACAGTTTTACTAGCGTAGTGAATAACATTCAACTTCTTATCAACTATTTTCCCTAGAACAGCACCAACAGCATAATCACTAGCGTCACACATGATCTCAAAAGGCAAATTCCAATCAGGTGGTTGAACAATAGGTGCAGTTATCAAAGCCCTCTTAAGTATTTCGAAGGCTTCCTCACAATCATCGTCAAAGACAAAAGGAATATCCTTTTGCAAGAGATTGGTAAGAGGCCTAGAAATCTTAGAGAAGTCTTCAATGAACCTTCTATAGAAACGAGCATGACCAAGGAAACTTATTATCCCTTTGATATCTGTGGGGTATGGCATTTTCTCGATTGCATCAACCTTAGCCTTATCGACTTCAATACCTCTTTCAGAAATTTTATGTCCTAAGACGATGCCTTCATTAACCATAAAGTGGCACTTCTCCCAATTCAAGACAAGATTGGTGTCTTTACATCTCTGCAAGACTCGATCAAGGTTGCTGAGGCAATCATCAAAGGAAGACCCGTAAATGGAGAAGTCATCCATGAAAACCTCAACAATCTTTTCACAAAAGTCAGAGAATATAGCCATCATACATCTTTGAAAGGTGGCAGGTGCATTACATAAGCCAAAAGGCATACGACTATAAGCAAAGGTACCGAAAGGGCAGGTGAAAGTGGTTTTCTCTAGATGAGATTATGCAACTGGTATTTGGGAGAAACCAGAATAGCCGTCTAGAAAGAAGAAGTGTGTGTGTTTGGACAACCTTTCTAGCATTTGGTCGATAAAAGACAAAGGGTAATGATCTTTCCTAGTGGCTTTATTCAGTTTCCTAAAATCGATTACCATCCTATAGCCAGTAATAATCTTGTGTGGGATCAATTCATCCTTATCATTAGGGACAACGGTAATGCCTCCCTTCTTAGGGACGCAATGCACCGGACTCACCCAATCGCTATAAGCAACAGGATAGATAATACCCGCTTCGAGGAGCTTTAGTATTTCTTTTCTCACTACTTTCATCTTAGGATTTAATCTCCTTTGATGATCAGCAACTGGTTTGAAATCGGGATCGGTTTTAATCTTGTGTTGGCATAGAGTGGGACTAATGCCCTTAAGATCATCAAGAGTATATCCAATAGCAGCACGGTGCTTCCTCGGAGTTTTTAGTAACTTCTTTTCTTCATGTTCTGAGAGGCTAGCACTAATAATAACAGGATATATCTCCTTTTCATCAAGGTAGGCATACTTAAGAGTATCAGGCAACTGTTTAAGCTCGAACACAGGATCACCCTTTGGTGGGGGTGGATCCCCATGCAGTTCAACAGGCAAGTTATTTTTAAGAATAGGATATTGTTCTAAGACAACTCTATCTATCTCATCCCTTTCATCCATATGCATATCATTTTCGTGCTCAAGCAAGTATTGCTCTAAGGGATCAGTAGGAGGCACGGCAATAGAAGCTAAGGCAATAGTTTCATCCCTACTAGGCAACTCCTTTTCATGAGGTTGTCTACCAAACTTAGAGAAATTGAAATCATGTGACACGCCTTCAAAGCCAACAGTGACCGTTTGCTTCTCACAATCAATATGAGCATTGACAGTATTGAGAAAAGGTCTACCAAATATGATGGGACAAAAGCTATATTGTGTGGTAGCAAGAACGAGGAAATCAGCAGCATACTTTGTTTTACCAGACAAGACTTAAACATCCCTAACAATTCCCACAGGACAGATAGTATCTCTATTGGCAAGCTGAATAGTGACATCAATAGGCTCTATCTCAATAGGTGCAATCTCATCTTTGATTTCATCGTATAAGGATTGAGGTATTGCACTAACACTAGCACCCACGTCACATAAACCATGGTAACAATGATCTCCTATCTTAACAGAAACTACAGGCATGCCAACAACAGGCATATGTTTGTCTCTAGCGTGAGGTTTAGCAATTCTAGCAGCATCTTCACAGAAATGAATATTATGTCCCTCAACATCGTCGGACAAAAGATCTTTGATAAAAACAATGCTAGGTTCAACACTAATTTGCTCTGGGGGTGTAGGTGTTCTAATATAACCTCTACGTATCACAGTTGAAGCTTTAGAATGATCCTTTATCCTAACAGGGAAAGGTGGTTTCTCAATGTAAGCACTGGGAACAACATAATCATTACAGGCAATGACTTTCTCTTCAAGTGGAGTGGGTTTAACTACATTGACTTCTAAAGGAGGATGATATTTAAACCACTTCTCTTTGGGGAGATCAATATGAGCAGCAAAGTATTCACACAATGAAGCTACTATCTCAGAGTCAAGTCCATCCTTAGCGCTAAAATCACTAAAGGTGTTTGTCTCAACAAAGGATTTAACGCAATCAAACGTGAAATTCATACCTGACTCCTTACCTTCTTCAAGCTCCCAATCTTCAGAGTTGTGTTTAATTCTCTCCAATAAATTCCATCTGAAGTCAATATCTCTCTTCATAAAAGAACCGATACAAGAAGTGTCAAGCATGGTGCGATCATCATGAGAAAGCCGAGCATAGAAGTTCTGAATGATAATTTCTCTCGAGAGCTTATGATCGGGGCATGAATATAGCATTGATTTAAGCCTTCCCCAAGCTTGAGCGATGCTTTCTCTGTCACGAGGCCAAAAATTATAAATATAATTCCAATCACGATGTACTACATGCATAGGATAAAACTTTTGATGAAATTCCAATTTCAACCGATTGTAGTCCCATGATCCAGTATCATCACATAGCCTATACCATATCAACGCCTTATCCTTCAAAGATAAAGGAAAGACCTTCTTCTTGACCTCATCCTCGGGAACACCTGCAAGCTTAAATAAACCACAAACTTCATCTACATAGACTAGATGCAAGTCTGGATGTGATGTTCCATCTCCTGTAAAAGGATTAGCCAGCAGTTTCTCAAGCATACCCGAAGCGAATTCAACGCAAATATTTTCAGTAGGTGCAGCAGGTTGAGGAGCAACTCTTCGTGCTTCCGTTTGAGGTGAAGATACCCCGAACAAGCCCCTCAAAGGATTAGTATCCATAGTGACAAGTGACAACAAATTTCAGCACACTATATGCATGTTTCCTTACCAAGTTGCACTTACCAAAGGCGCTTCACTCCCCGGCAACGGCGCCAGAAAAGAGTCTTGATGACCCACAAGTATAGGGGATCAATCGTAGTCCTTTCGATAAGTAAGAGTGTCGAACCCAACGAGGAGTAGAAGGATCTGACAAGTGGTTTTCAACAAGGAAATATCTGCAAGGACTGAAATTATCGGTAACAAGTGATTGTGTGGTGAGATGATTCGTAGCAAGCAACAAGTAACAAAAGTAGAAACGGTGCAGCAAAGTGTCCCAATCCCTTTTGTAGCAAGGGATAAGCCTGGACAAAGTCTTATAGGAGGAAAAACGCTCCTGAGGACACACGGGAATTTCTCACTTGCAAGGGTGGGGTGATCACACACACCATCTACTCCAATACTACACCTACAACATTCTCTTGATCAAAACACATACCTACACATGCTATTCAAATGCATCTAAATACATATACTTATGCTAGCATCACCACACATACACATGCACATCACCATGTGCACACATATACACACATACACCACCACATGAACTAGACTGGGAAAGAAAAAGAAGATGCACACCTTCATGCCTATTATTTAGGCACAAGGTGTAGCAAGATAATTACAATAGGGAAAAAATAAAGAAGAAAGGAAAAACAAAAGAGGCAGGCCTGGGATTCGAACCCTAGTGCCTCAGGTTACAGAGCAGAGCCCAAACCACCACACTACTGTCACTGCATTCGACAGAGAGAGGGGATCGAACAGGGTAAGGTAACCCCTGTGGCTACAGTATACTGAAACAAAACAAAACAAAACAAAACAAAAGGTGCCGAGGGAGGATTCAAACCCACGCCCTCTCATCAGGCACACAGCACCACTACCACTACGCTACGGTTCGACAACTAACAGAGAAGGGGCAGTAACTCTTAAGAGGATCCCCTTCTGCATCTCCACTGCCCAGCGATGGCCGGAACAGGGGAAGGTGCTCGCCGGCGTTGTGCAACGAATTGAGCTACGGCTCCTATATGGAAGGTTGCTTGGGCAACCACGGTTCCATTTCTACTGCGACTACTGCCCGAGCGGCCCTACAACGATGGATCAACGCAGCGCGGCGGCTCCAGTGACAGAGGCGACACGTCGACGATTCTACGGCTACGGCCCTCGATCAGGGACATGGAGGAAGGAGCAGAAGTATGCTGGCAGTCCCCTGGCAATGGCACCAGAAAAGAACTGCTTCCAGTTGCTCAACAATTAGCAATTGTCTTGCAATGGCCCACCAGCGTGTGGGATCGCGGCAGTTTTCGAGGGTAGAGTATTCAACCAAAATTTGTTGGTTCGACACGATGGGAGTGAAAAGATATTCTCCAGTATTAGCAGTTGAGTTGTCGGCTCAACCACACCTGAAAGATTAGTATCTGCAAGCAGGATATAAGCAGCAAAGGTAGTATGATAGCAACGGTGCTAGGAAAGAATCTGTTGACGAGGCAGACTATTCCTAACTGAAGTATCAATGGCGCCAGAAAAATATTGTAGCAGGTAGCAGTAGTGTAACGAGTAACAGTAGTAGCAAGGAACAGAAGTAGTGACAGCAGTAGCAAGTAGCAATAGTAGCAAGTAACAGTAGTAGCAACAGTAGTGGCAGCAGCAGCAGGACAAAGCAAGTAACAGTAGCAGCAACAGTAGTAATAGCAGGAGAGCAAGTAACAGTAGCCGCAAGTAACAGTAGCAGCAGTCGAGCAAGTAACAGTAGCAGTGGGACAAACTCGTAGGCAATGGATCGGTGATTTGTTGGATGACATTCATCATGCAACAGTTATAACACGGAGAGATACGTGGCTAGCTCCCGTTCGTCAATCTGATGTAGGCATGCATTCTGTGTGTAGTCATACATGCTTAGGGAAAAGAACTTGCATGACATCTATTGTCCATCCCTCCCGTGGCAGCGGGGTCCAAATGGATACTACATGATATTAAGGTTCTCCTTGTAATAAAGAACCGGACCAACGCATTAGCACTTGGTGAACACATGAACTCCTCAAACTATGGTCATCACCGGAATTGGTTTTGGTTATTGTCACTCCGGGGTTGTCGGATCATAACACATAGTAGGTGACTACAACTTGCAAGATCGAATCTAAAACACACATATATTGGTGACACCATAATAATTTCAGATCTGAAATCATGGCACTCGGGCCCTAGTGACAAGCATTAAGCATGGTAAAGTAGTAGCAACATCAATCTCAGAACATAGTGGATACTAGGGATCAATCCCCGTCAAAACTAAATCGGTTACATGATAGATCACATCCTACTCATCACCGCTCAGCGAGCCTACGAATAGATTACTCACGAACGATGAAGAGCTTCATGTAATTGGAGAGGGAAGAAGGTTGATGATGACGATGGCGATGATCTCGTTGATCCGGAGCCCAAAACGGACTCGAGATCTGCCCTCCAGGGCAAGAACGGGATGTGGCGGCGCCTCTGGACCGTGAAACGCGATGAAATCTGCTCTCTTGATTTTTTCCGGGACGAAAGGGAATAAATAGCGCCGGTATTGGGGGCGGCAGAGCCACGTGGGTCCCACAAGCTTGGTAGCCGCGGCCAGGGGGCCGCGACTACACGGCTTGTGGCCCACTGGCCCGTCCCCTCCGGTGGATCTTTGCGCAGGTATTTTTCATATTTTCCAGAAATATTCTCCGTAAATTTTTAGGACGTTCCGAGAACTTTCATTTCTGCACAAAAACAACACCATGGCAATTCTGCTGAAAAAAGCGTCAGTCCGGGTTAGTTCCATTCAAATCATGCAAATTAGACTCCAAAACAAGGGTAAAAGAGTTTGGAAAAGTAGATACGATGGAGACGTATCAACTCCACAAGATTAAAACCTTGCTTGTCCTCAAGCAACTCAGTTGACAAACTGAAAGAGAAAGAAAAACTTTGACAAACTTTGTTTGATGTTGTTGTTGCAACTATGTCTAACTCATAACCAGAATTTCTGCAAGATCACAAGTTAACGACATAAGCAAGTGACACAAAGGTCTCACGGTAAACTAATATCAATGCCATAATCAGCTAGCGAGCAAATAATAATGAGTTTCAGATACCAACAACTCAATCAAAACAATCATGAAGCAATATGAATAGGTGGTATCTCGCTAGCTCTTTCTGAGACCGCAAAACATAAATGCAGAGCACTTTCAAAGATCAAGGGCTGACTAAACATTGTAATTCATAGCAACGAAGATCCAGTCATGGTCATACTCAATATCAATCAAAAGTAAAGCATAAAAATGACAGAGGTGCTCTCTAATTGGTGCTTATAAAAGAAGAGGATGACTCAATAGGAAAATAAATAGATATGCCCTTCGCATACGAAAGCATTGATTTGCACAGGTGCCAGAGCTCAAGCTTTGAAAACAGAGATAATAATTTTGGGTGGCATGCTTTCATTGTCAATGCAATGACCAAGAGTTCTCAATATCTTCCATGCTACTCATGCTATAGGCGGTTCCCAAACAGAAATGTAAAGTTTTAACTCCCCCACCACCAATCAATCACACTCCACGGCTAGCCGAATCCTCGGGTACTGTCCATACTAACATCAATCCGGGGGGAGTCTTGTTTTATTGTTATGTTTTCGATTTAACCGTGGAACTAGGCATTCCAATTACTAGCCCCTTTCTCATGAATGACAGTGAATAAACACATGTCGAGGATAACACGCCTAACATGGAAGATACCAATAGCCCCCTGTCACCACATGAGCGGTTTGGGCATGCAAAACAGATTATTTCTTGAAGGTTTAGAGAATGGCAAATGAAAATTTACTTGGAACGGCAGGTAGATACCGCAAATAGGTAGGTATGGTGGACTCTCATGGAAAAACTTTTGGGTTTATGGAAGTGGATGCACAAGCAGTATTTCGCTTAGTACGGGTGAAGGCTAGCAAAAGACTGGGAAGCAACCAACTAGAGACCGACAACAGTCATCAAGATGCAATGAGTTTGACTAGAATTGAGGGCAAGCATGAGCAGGATATAAATCACCATGAACACGAACATCATAGAGTCTATGTTGATTTTGTTTCAACTACATGCATGAACATGCGCCAAGTCAAGCCACTTGAATCATTCAAAGGAGAATACCATCCTATCATACTACATCATAGTCATCTCAAAATCTATGTTGGCATTCAAGACAAACCATTATAAGCTCCTAGCTAATTAAGCATGGTATCAGAAACTATGATCTCTAAGTTGTCATTGCAAACATGGTTCTCTCTCAACAAAGCTGAATCTGGGACGACAAGCTAGTCATATTTACAAAAACAAAATAGATAGAGTTCATACCAGCTTTTCCAGTCTCAGTCACTTCATCATATATCATCATTATTGCCTTCCACTTGCACGATCGAATGATGTGAACAATAATAAGAGTGCTCGTGCATTGGACTAAGCTGAATCTGCAGGCAAACACAAAGGAGAAGACAAAGTAATATGGCTCTTTAATCAAATGAAAAGGTATGCATGCGAGAGCCACTAAACATTGTAACCATGGTCTTCTACCTCGACTCAAAGAAAAAGAAAACTATTTACACGGGAAAGCTCCCAACAAGCAAAAGAAGAAACGAAAACCTTTTTGAGTTTTCTCAAAAGGACACAAAACAAGAAAACAAGAAAACAAAAATAAACTAGCATGGATAATACAGTGGCAAAGTGTAAACACCGACTAACACGTACTCCCCCAAGCTTAGGCTTTTGGCCTAGCTTGGTCTACTCCCAAGGCTGGTCCGGGTGATACCCAAAATCATAATCAGGGTTATACGGGAGCGCTGCAGCCACTGCCTGAATAGCTGCCTCACAGAGACGAGCAGCCGTCGCCTCCCTCTCATGCTCCTCTGCCTCTCTTCTGGTTATGTAATATATTCGTTTTACCTGAAAGTCAACGAAAGCAGGAGCAGGAAGGGTGATATGGAAAACACGCTGCCGGTTAAATATCAATCAATATAGGAGGGATTCATCATCCCTCTCAAGGAACTGGTAGGGTGTCATAGCGACCCAGTCAAGGAAAGCTGTATGGAGCGGGGGATCTCCTGCGCGGATGGGTACTCCAAGAAAATTTGCTAAGCGCGTAGCATAAATCCCACCAAAGAAATCCCCATCAATGGCATTATTATTCAGCCTCCTTGCTATTATAGCTCCCATGTTGAAGCTCCTGTCACCTGTTACTGCGCTCTTAAGGATACTAAGGTTGGATGCGCATAGGTGACAATGTTCAACCTTGCCGTTAATGCATCTACCTATGAAGAGGGCAAAGTAGTGCAAGGCAGGGAAATGAATGCTTCCTATGGTAGCTTGCGTGATGTCTCTAGTTTCTCCAACAGTTATACTAGAGACAAAATCTCTAACCGAAGACATAGCAGGATCATTAAGACTACCCCCATCGGGTATCTTGCAAATCCTATTGAAATCCTCCAAATCCATGGTGTAGGATTTATCATACAGATCAAACAGTATGGATGAGTCATGGCCAACTGAAAATTTAAATCTACGCACGAAAGAGGCAGTGAGCATAGCATACTGTTCACATTTATCTGAGAGGAATTCTTCTAACACGGTATTGCGGACAAGTGTACCAAACTCATCCTTGAAGCTTGCTTCGATCATGAACTCATCGAAAGGCCATTCACATGGTTTTACCGGTGCGTCCCTTAGTTGATAAGGATCGGGCTCCCGAATAGAAAGACGGGGACCCTTCTTACTTGAGGAACCACCATGAAACTTCCTCCTGAACATAATTTCTTTTTGCTGAAATTTTTGAAGTTCAAGAGAAAAGTGAATAAAGACCAACCACACCTTGTAGCAACTACTCCTACTAGTGCCTACAGACCGTATCATGCGCTAAAACTACTTGGGACCAGCTAAAATCAACATTTCAAGCTCAAGAACAGGGTCACCAAGGTAGCAAGAATACGCAAAGGATAAAGCACTAGAGTAGAAACTAATTGGACCAATGGAGGAGTCACTTACCAAGGAGTAATTTCCCCAAAACGGTTCGGAGAATGGTGCTTTGAGCAAGGAGATCGAAAATCACAGCCAAATGAGCAAGAACACGGGTTTGAGCTGCAAAACGATTTTTTCTGGAGGTAGAAGAAGAGGATGGGAGCTGGAATGAGTGGAGGGGGTCCGTGTGGGCCCCACAATCTTGGTAGCCGCGGCCAGGGGGAGGCCGCGGCTACAGGGCTTGTGGCCCACTGGTGTGGCCCCCAGGCTAGCTCTGAGTCCCAGTATTTTTCAAAAAATCCAGAAAAAATCATATTTGATTTTCACGACCATCGGAGAACTTTTATTTTCAGGGTACTTTTCTCCGGGACGCTGAAACAGGAAACAGGAAAAACTAAACTAAATCTATCATTTTTCTTCTAAGCAATAGAAAGTGAAAGCTTAAAACACAGGTATGTGACTCCTTGATTCATCCATTTCATGGTGATCGAAAGAAATCCATCAATGGGGTTGATCAAATCCTTATGACAAAACTTTTTCGAATCGTGAAAGGAAATGGAGAATTGTCGAATAGCCACTAAGTCACCTCAATGGGGATATGAATCTCCCCAACAAGCAAATCATACTTCATCTTAACACGAGGAATAGGGCATTCAAAGCTCCCAATAAGAATCGATGAAGTTTTTTCGATAGCATTGATGCAATGTACTTGATATCGTTTCTTCGGAAAGTGCACTGTATGCTCATTACCGTTGACATGGAAGGTAACATTGCCTTTGCTGCAATCTATAACAGCCCTTGTGGTGTTTAAGAATGGTCTTCCAAGAATGATCGCCATGGAATCATCCTCAGGAATATCCAGGATAACAAAGTCCGTCAAGATAGTAACGTTAGCAACCACAAGAGGCACATCCTAGCAAATGCCGAAAGGGAAAGCAGTTGATTTGTCGGCCATTTGCAGAGAAATTTCAGTGGGTGTCAACTTATCTAGTTCAAGTCTACGATAAAGAGAGAGAGGCATAACATTAACACCGGCTCCAAGGTCACATAAGGCAGTTCTTACGTAGTTTCCTTTAATGGAGCAAGGTATGGTGGGCACTCCGGGATCACCAAGTTTCTTAGGAGTTCCACCTTTGAAAGTGTAATTGGCAAGCATGGTGGAGATCTCAAGATCTGGTATCTTTCGTTTATTGGTCACGATATCTTTCATGTACTTGGCATATGGAGACATTTTGAGCATATCAATTAACCGCATCTGCAGAAAGATGGGTCTCAACATTTCAATAAAGCGCTCAAAATCCTCATCATCCTTTTTCTTGGATGGCTTAGGAGGAAAGGGCATGGGTCTCTGAACCCATGGCTCCCTTTCTTTACCATGCTTCCTAGCAGTGAAGTCATTCTTATCGTATCTCTTAGGTTGTGGGTTATCAGGATTAACCGTAGGTTCAATATCCACATCCTCATCATTGCTAGGTTGAGCATTATTATGAACATCGTTGTCCATATTGTCACCAGGTTCATGCTCATCACCAGATTGTGTTTCTGCAGCAGACGCAGAAATATCATTTGGTTCTTCAGGTGTGACGGTATTTGGTGAACCGACATGTAGGTCTCTATCATCCTTCTTCTTCTTCTTAGGATGACTGGGTGTGTCAGCATTAATTCCTTGAGAATCTTGATCAATTCTCTTAGGATGGCCTTCGGGATACAAAGGTTCCTGAGTCATTTTGCCTCCTCTAGTAATGACTCTGACAGAGTTGTCATTTAATTCATTGAGCAAGTCATTCTGAGCTTTAAGTACTTGTTCTACCTAAGTAGTAATCATAGAGGCATGTTTACTCAGAAGCTTCAGATCATTGACATTTCTGTCTACACAAGCACTTAAATGACTAAGCATACGAGTACTTTGTTCCAATTGTCTGCTAACATAATCATTGAAACTCTCTTGTTTGGCAACAAAGTTGACAAATTCATCAAAGCATAGGCTAGCAGGTTTGTCAAAAGGAATATCACTCTCATTGAATCTACGCAGAGAATTCACCTCTACTACTTGTATCGGGTTATCGAGACCATGGATCTCTTCGATAGGCGGTATATTTTTGACTTCTTCAGATCTAATGCCTTTCTCTTGTATAGATTTCTTGGCTTCTTGCATATCTTCGGGAGTGAGGAATAGAATACCTCTTTTCTTAGGAGTTGGCTTAGGAGGTGGTTCGGGAATAGTCCAAGCATTATCGTTGATCAAGATGTTATTCAGTAGGATCTCAGCTTGTTCTACAGTTCGTTCCCTAAAAACACAACCGGCACAACTATCTAGGTGGTCTCTAGAAGCATCGGTAAGTCCGTTATAGAAGATATCAAGTATCTCGTTCTTCTTAAGAGGGTAATCAGGCAAAGCATTCTGTAGCTGGATGAGCCTCCCCCAAGCTTGTGGGAGACTCTCTTCTTTGAGTTGAGCAAAGTTGTATATTTCTTGCAAGCTAGCTTGCTTCTTATGGGCAGGGAAATATTTCTCACAGAAGTAATAGACCATATCCTGGGGACTACTCACACATCCAGGAGCAAGAGAAGTGAACCTGGCTTTAGCGTCGTCCTTTAGAGAGAAAGGAAACAGCTTAAGGATATAGTAGTAGCGGATCTTCTCCTCACTAGTGAAAAGGGAGGCTATATCGTGTAGTTTGGTAAGATGGGCTACGACCGTCTCAGACTCATAACCGTGGAAAGGATCAGATTCGACTAGAGAAATTATCTCAGGGTCGAAAGAGAATTCATAATCCTCATCGGTGATAAAGATAGCTGAAGTGGAAAACTTCGGGTCGTATTTCATCCTAGCTTTCAGAGATTTTTCCTTCCACTTGAGAAGTAATTTCTCAGCGTCATAGGCATCCTTACACGCAAGAAAATCCTCAGCTATCTCTCCCTCCATAACATAACCCTCGGGTATATCAGGCAATTCATATCTAGGAGAGCTAGATCTATCAGGAGCAAAAGCAGGTTCTATCTCAATAGTATCGGCAGTTTCAGAAGCATCACGAGCATTGGCAGTAACTCTAGCAATATGAGCATCAAGGAATACCCCTAGTGGCATATTAGGCAAAGTAGCATCTCTAGCAGTATCAAGCATAGCATCATCAGGCAAAATAGCATCTCTAGCATCATCAGGCAAGGCAGTATCAAGCATGGCATCATGGATAGCAGTATCAGGCATAGCATCTCTAGCAATATCAAGCATAGCATCTCTAGCAGTATCAGGCAAAGCAGCATCATAAGCATCATCAAGAGCAGTAGCATCTCTAGCATCATCTAGCACAAGCGACATATCAAGATTTCTAGCAGGATGTGGTGTCGCAAACTTACTCATAACTGAAGGTGAATCAAGTGTGGAGCTAGATGGCAGTTCCTTACCTCCCCTCGTAGTTGAGGGCAAGACTTTGGTTCTTGGATCTTTCAAATTCTTCATAGTGATCAGCAGATACAAATCCCAAGTGACTCAGAGAATATAGCTATCCTCCCCGGCAACGGCGCCAGAAAAGAGTTGCTGGCAGTCCCCTGGCAATGGCACCAGAAAAGTACTGCTTCCAATTGCTCAACAATTAGCAATTGTCTTGCAATGGCCCACCAGCGTGTGGGATCGCGGCAGTTTTCGAGGGTAGAGTATTCAACCCAAATTTGTTGGTTCGACACGATGGGAGTGAAAAGATATTCTCCACTATTAGCAGTTGAGTTGTCGGCTCAACCACACCTGAAAGATTAGTATCTGCAAGCAGGATATAAGCAGCAATGGTGCTAGGAAAGAATCTGTTGACGAGGCAGACTATTCCTAACTGAAGTATCAATGGGCCAGAAAAGTATTGTAGCAGGTAGCAGCAGTGTAACGAGTAACAACAGTAGCAAGGAACAGCAGTAGTGACAGCAGTAGCAAGTAGCAACAGTAGCAAGTAACAGTAGTAGCAATAGTAGTGGCAGCAATAGCAGCAGAGCAAGTAACAGTAGCAGCAACAGTAGTAACAGCAGCAGAGAAAGTAATAGTAGCAACAAGTAACAGTAGCAGCAACAGTAGTAACATTAGCAGAGCAAGTAACAGTAGTAGCAGTAGAGCAAGTAACAGTAGCAGTGGGACAAACTCGTATGCAATGGATCGGTGATTTGTTGGATGACATTCATCATGCAACAGTTATAACACAGAGAGATATGTGGCTAGCTCCCGTTCGTCAATGTGATGTAGGCATGCATTCCGTGTGTAGTCATACGTGCTTAGGGAAAATAACTTGCATGACATCTATTGTCTATCCCTCCTGTGGCAGCGGGGTCCAAATGGATACTACGGGATATTAAGGTTCTCCTTTTAATAAAGAACCGGACCAACGCATTAGCACTTGGTGAACACATGAACTCCTCAAACTATGGTCATCATCGGGAGTGGTTCCGGTTATTGTCACTCCGGGGTTGTCGGATCATAACACATAGTAGGTGACTACAACTTGCAAGACCGGATCTAAAACACACATATATTGGTGACAACATAATAATTTCATATCTGAAATCATGGCACTCGGGCCCTAGTGACAAGCATTAAGCATGGCAAAGTAGTAGCAACATCAATCTCAGAACATAGTGGATACTAGGGATCAATCCCCGTCAAAACTAACTCGATTACATGATAGATCTCATCCTACTCATCACCGCCCAGTGAGCCTACGAATAGATTACTCACGAACGATGAAGAGCTTCATGTAATTGGAGAGGGAAGAAGGTTGATGATGACGATGGCGACGATCTCCTTGATCCGAAGCCCAAAACGGACTCCAAATCTGCCCTCCAGGGCAAGAACGGGATGTGGCGGCGCCTCTGGATCGTGAAACGCGATGAAATCTTCTCTCTTGATTTTTTTTTCGGGACGAAAGGGAATAAATAGCGCTGGAATTGGGGCGGCAGAGCCACGTGGGCCCCACAAGCTTGGTAGCCGCGGCCAGGGGGGCCGCGGCTACACGGCTTGTGGCCCACTGGCCCGTCCCCTTCAGCGGATCTTTGCGTAGGTATTTTTCATATTTTCCAGAAATATTCTCTGTAAATTTTCACGACATTCCGAGAACTTTGATTTCTGCACAAAAACAACACCATGGCAATTCTGCTGAAAACAACGTCAGTCCTGGTTAGTTCCATTCAAATCATGCAAATTAGAGTCCAAAACAGGGGCAAAAGAGTTTGTAAAAGTAGATACGATGGAGATGTATCAGAGTACTACCTCACGTACGAGTCGAGGAGGAAGGTGCCCATAGAGTAAGTAGTAGGAAGAAGCGTGTTGGCGAAGGTGCTCGTGGGAGAAGAAGCGCCGTCGGGAAGAAGAGGAAGCAAAGACGATGCGGTCGATCCAGCAACGGGAACGAGCTCCTGGATGACGCTGCAAGCTCCTGGACCCTTCGACGAGGAGGAAGGGGCACCACAGCGACGATGACGACCTCCTTCACGGCTCGGCCATGTCGGAGCCGATCTTCTTACCTCGCGGCGACGACAGAGAGAGGAGGGAGATGCGATTGGGGGTGGCGGTGGCGGAGGAGGGAACCCTAGCCAGGCACGGACGCCAAGGGGGTTAAATAGGGCGAAGAGGGAAGAGAGGAACGCGATGCGGCCATGTGCGTGAGCGCTCCGGTGGAAAGCAGAGGGGAACGACCTGGGAGGCTGACGAGCGGGACCTAGTGCCCTGCTGGAAAGCGAGGAAGAAGAGAGAGACGCGCCCTAGGCTCGCCAGAGAGAGAGGGCAATGGGCCGACTAGTGGGAGGAAGCCCACCTAGTGGCGACAGATAGAGAAAAAGGCTCCCGGGACTTATTCCTATTAAAATAAAACCAGAGGAAGAAAAATAGACACAGGGCTATCTGTTGGAGATAAAAACAAAAAAATGCCCCTGGTCATGAAAACATTTAACCTATTTGAATAAAATACAAAGGGAATTTTTGGAGCAACTCGAATAAAAACAAAATAGCAATTTAGTTTCTATTTTGGATTTATTTGCACCCTTATTTCAACTTAACAAAGCATCAAATATATCACTCCAACATCCCCACAATATTCCCTAAACATTGGACATTTTAAAAACAGGAAAGGAATAGTTGGAATAAGGAGCTAGAGATAAATTGAGAGAAAGGGGTTTTGTAAACTAGTGCCACCACAATACTATTACTACTAGCCACATGAAATCACAAGGTAATAACCACACATCTCACAAGAACACAAAGCAATCACAAGGACAAGACATGGCATGAAACAATATGGTATGCATGCATGCAAGGAATAAAATAAGGGACACATGAAATCATACAAGCAATATGACATACTCATATCAATGACAAGGCGAACCACATGAAGTAGGTTCCAAATAGGGAAGGTTTTACACTTGGAGGATTACAATAGCTCTGCTGTTTTTATATGTTCCTAGAGAAAATTTAGTTGAAATGTGGTAGTAGCAACTTTGCGGACTGAGTCCGTAAAACTGAGGATTGTCCTCATTGTTGCGCAGAAGGCTTATGTCCTTAATGCACCACTCGGTGTGCTGCACCTCGAGCGTCATCTGTGGATGTTGTGAACATCTGACATACACGTTTTTTGATGACTACGTGATAGTTCAGTACGCAATACTTAAAGGCTTAGAAGCGAGGCGCAGAAGATGTTTTGAAAACGTCGCAGAACATAAGAGATGTTCTAAGAGATGAAATTGAGTTTTCATGCTTGTGGCCCTGTTGGGAGGTAAAAGACCTCCGACAAGATTCTTTGCCTACAAAGTAAAGGAGAAAAGCTCAAATCATTCAGCATGTTCTCAGATTGTCTGAGTACAACAATCGCTTGAATCAAGTGGGAGTTAATCTTCCAGATAAGATAGTGATGGTTCTCCAAAGTCACTGCCACTAAGCTGCTAGAGCTTTGTGATGAACTATAACATATCAAGGATAGATATGATGATCCTTGAGTGATTCGCAATATTTGACACTGCGAAAGTAGAAATCAAGAAGGAGCATCAATTGTTGATGGTTAGTAAAACCACTAGTTTCAAGAAGGGCAAGGGATAGAAGGGATACTTCATGGAACAGCAAACCAGTTGCTGCTCTAATGAACAAACCCAAGATTAGACCCAAACCCGAGACTAAGTGCTTCTGTTATGAGGGGAACGGTAACTGAGGCGGAGCTACCCTAGATACTTGGTAGATAAGAAGGCTAGCAAAGTCGACAGAAGTATACTTGATATACATGATATTGATGTGTGCTTTACTGGTACTCCTAGTAGCACAGGGTATTGGATATTGGTTCGGTTTCTAATGCCAAGTGTAGGACTTTCCCTTTTTGTAACCTTCCATGTGGGACCACCTTGACTTTGTCATGAGAGTTTCTATGCACGTATGATTTCATGTGTCACCTTCTATTTTGCATTTTCATGCATGCATCCGTGCCATCTCATTCCTTGCCTTACCTTATGATTGCATGTCATGTTCATGTTGGGATATGTTCTCACTAGGAGTTAGTATTGTGGTGACATGAATGCATGTGATCTTGTTAGGTGTGATGTTGTGGTTTGGTAATATCTTGTGTTGATGCTCATGTGATGTTGGTGTGTGATGGGTAGGAGTGAGTGCTAGGCATTTCAAAGGCCCTTGCTATTTAAAAATCCTTTTCCCTCCTATTAACTCATGTAAAAATTCCTTCTTCCCAAAAGTGATTCTAAAATGTCTGGTGGTTAGAGTAAATTGTGGTTATGAGGAGGTGTATTTTTGCTGACTTGTTCTTTGATTTTTAAAGGTGCAAATAAACCCAAAACAGTAAATTAATTATTGTTTTGCATTTATTTCAAATGGCTCCGAATATTGCTTTCCTATTTTTTCCCTAATGGGCCATAATTCCTTATGACCACAAGGTATTCCTTTTGATTTTTAACACGGTAGCTTATCTTGTGGATTATTTTTTCCTCTATGTGTTTTTAAACTAAATAGAAAACCCTCCCCAGCGTTTTCTTTTTCCCTGGACAACATGGGCCTCCTTCCTGTTCGGTGGCCCATGCTCTCCCCTCCAGCGAGAGCCCACGCGAGAGCCCCCTCCTTTCCTTTCTTTCCCTGGCGGCGTTACTTCTCCTTCCCCCTCTTTCTTCTTTCCGTCAGCACGTGAGAGAGAGGGAGGAACTGACGGTGCCGTGGCACAGACGTCGAGGGCCCCTATATAGCTGGGCGTCCGAGCCTCCCCTCGAATAGGGTTTCCTCCTGCCGCCGCCATCTCCTTCCTCCCCCTCCATCTCTTCCTTTCCTCCCCAGGTAAGCTTCCTGTAGGTAGCAGAGAGTGGAGAGAAGAGAGAGTTCGCCGGCGTCTACCCCACGTGCGTCGTCGGGCGGCACGGCCACCATGTCCTGGGGCTCGGGGTGGTTCCCCGCGACCCATTCCCGGCGCTAGGAGCCCCGGGGAGCGACCCTCCCGTCGAGTTCGTCCTTGTCTTCGGCGAGAACCGGGCAAACTCCTTCCCCTGCTACGGTCTGCGGCGGAATTTCTTCGGCTCGTCTTCTTCCCCTCCGGCGCTCCTCCTTCCTGTTCGGCGCCCCCTCTTCTCCCCAAGGTGAGGTTCATCGCCCCTTGCCTCCTCCTCCTCGGTTCGGTCATGATCCGAAGTAGGATCTACGTTCCTTCTCTGCTGCTGTTCGTCATGTAGTTAGCGAGCTGTGTGGTGCGTGGTGTTGTGGTGGTGCCTTGCTGCTGGTTGTTAGAGGTAGCAGCAGGAGCCCGCCTCCACCCAGCGCGAGGAGCCGCTGCGTCGGGAGGGCGAGCGCCTCCTTCTCTGACGGGAGGCCACTGTCCGGCAGGACCCAAGTCAGCAGACATCTCGTGTGGTTCTTTTGGTTCAGAGCATGGTTAGGCTCGTAGCAGTAAGGGTGGTTCTCTCCCCCTCGTGCCAGCAGCGACGCGGGCGGGGTGCTTCCCAGTCGACGTTGGAGGTGTAGATGGGTCGGTGTACATGCCTGCTGTGTTGAGTAAGGTGGATTAGAGGGCAGATCCGATCGAGTGTATCCTTTTTTTTGTTTTCTCGCGCGTACCTGTTCAGACTTCGATCCATAGTGCAGTGGTAGCAAGAGTGTGTGTCTGATGAGAGGTTCTGGGTTCGATCCCCCTCTCGGCCTATTTTTTTTTTTTTTGCTAATTCGGTGCACAGTGACCTGTGGAGCAGTTCACCTTGTTCCCTTCCTCCATCGTGTCGAATAGATGACAGTAGTGTGGTGGTGTGTTGCTGTTGCTAGAACCAGAGGTTCTGGGTTCGAATCCCAGTAGTCTCTGTGTCCCTTTTGATGTCCTTTCTTTTTTTTGTCTATTTAATTTCTGTTTTTCCTAACTCCTTTACAAAGTGGTTGTTTTGCTGTTAACTCTCATGATTAACCATCTCTTAGGATTAGGGGTGATTAATTACTGTTTCTGTTAGAATAGTTAGGTTAGATTTATGTGTGTGTGTGTGTTGCACACTAGTGTTTGTTAGATGATGCTAACCTTGTGATGCTTATGATGAGTGTATCTTGTGGTGTGAAGTTACACTTGGTAGAAGTTTGTGCATGTGATGTGGTTTCTTGTGGGTGTTGTTCTTAAGGTATGAAAGTAGCACTAGAGTATCATGTGTAGCCCCATCTTTGGAGTTTTTAGTGTGGACTAAGTTGATCTTGTAGTTTCTTATGCTTGCATGGATTTAGTGGGGTGGATTCCTCCCCTTCACCACATGTACTTGAGGTGATGAGATGCACTAGGTGGCTATCCGTGTTAGCATGTGTAGGTGTGGATTCCTAGTTAAGCTAGGGTAGATTGTTGTGGGGGTTGCACTTTGAGGGTGACATGATCCCTAGGAAGATCCTAGTAATGAAAGTGAGAGTGTGTACCATCACATGCCCATATGTGGGGGGTGCATACTCTCTTGTTAGAATAGAGTCCCATTGTGATGTGCTTGATACTAGTAATATTGTGATATGGGTGTGGGTGTTGTTGATGTGCATGACACAAACATGGGGTTCAAACCCCCATGTCACTTTGTCATTGTGCACATAAGCTTCACCTATGTAATTTTCATCTTAGAAGCATACCTTATGGAGTTGCATTTACTTTTTGTTGAAAGTTTGGGCTTTGTTTCCATGGTATAGATGGAGCCCAAGGGCATGAATTTTTGTGTGTTAGTAGTAGGGGTTTGTGCTCAACACCATAGTGGTGTCAACTACCTCTTGGTGACATGTGTGTGCAAACTATGCCTAGACAAAGTGGGCATGTGGCTGGAAAATTCCAGATTTTTGAACTCTGAAAATTTCACTAAGTCTGGGATGCTGGAAACATTTTCTTCCCCTGTAGATGAGGATGTGCTGGTCATTCTGTTGAGAACTGGACTTAGTTCAGTGCTAGTATTTTGAACCTGGTATGTTTTTGAATCTTCCTGTAAATTTTCAAGTCATTTGGAGTCCATTAGCTTGTATTTTGATTGCTCTCAAAAAGCTTCAGAACAGAAACAGAAACTCAGGTGCAGGAATTTTCACCAAGTCCCTGAGATCTTATGGTTTTGGGAAAGTTTGTGGCCTTGTAGCTTCTAGAGTTTAATTTCTTTTGCTGTGATTCTTGCTGGAGCTTGTAGTGTTCTTGGTTGGCAACAGCCACATATATTATTTGCCATGTTTCAAGACCTGTAGCTATGTTGCATGTTGCTCCCAAACAGCTAAGATGCAGAAACTGGCAGATTATGTAGTTTTGCCATTTTGTTCAAAGTTTGTGTTTAATTGTTGTTGGGGTGTTCTAACTTGCTCCATTTCATTCATGTTGGGTTAATATATGTCTTGGCAACCTGGGAATACCAGATTTGTGCCAAATGTGTGTGTGGTGTTGAATCTTTCACGTAGAGCTTCATATCTTGTATCGTTGATTCCCGTTGATCCGTAGCTCCGTTTGCAATGTACTTTATATGGTTTTGCACCGTTTTTACGAGCTGAATCTGTTCATATCATTCCCATGCATGTCCAAATAGTTTAGTGCAAAGTTCTGTCCAGAAACTTGTTGTAGTTTATTTTGCTGTGCTAGTGATAGAAATAGTGGTGCATGCTCAACTTTCATCTCATGCAGCATGTGATTGTTGCATTTCATGGTGTTGATGTTCATTGGCTGTTATTCTTATGTCGGGTAGAACCGGGAGCGGAGAACGAATACGTGGAGTCAGGAGAGTACGTGCAGGACGATCCAGAACCATTCCAAGCTGAGGATATCACAGGCAAGATGATATGACCTTGATCCCATCTCTAGACTTGTTATGTTAGTTTCGATTCCATGTCAAATTGCTCGCTGCCTACCACTGAAAATATGTTGCCTCTTCATATGCCATGAGCCTAAACACCTTACTCTTTCCTAGCAAACTTGCATGGCTAGGTAGGCTTGCTCAGCTACTAATGTTAGCATTGTTAGTTGCAGGTGTTTTAAACTCATGTGATGACATGAGCTTGATATCATTATATTAATTTCTGTTATTTAATTAATGTATGTATATACCTGGTAAATGACGGGAGGCCTAGCCTTTTGCCGGGTGTCTTGTTCCGTTATTGCCGCCTTAGTTACCGGTTACCGGTGTTTGATTCCATAATGATCGCTCCTAACACGTTCGGGGTTGTTATGGGGACCCTCTTGATAAATCGCGTAGTGTTAAGGCTTGTACGGCAGGACCCAACATTGGTGTTAATTTGCTAACAACTTAATAACAATCTGCATAGGGAGTAGCTACCCCGAGGTTTCTTAATCAACAACCCGGGCCAGTGCTCCTCATGAGTGTTGGTCCAAACTGGGCAGACTATGGGGCCACCATAGGGCAACCTGAGGTTTGGTATACCTGTAGTGTGACTCATCCGGCGTGTCCTGAGACTGAGATACGCGGCTCTTATCAGGGTCGTCGACACGTCGGGAGGTCCTGCTAGTCTTGTCTTACCTTAGCGGTATATCTTGCGTATAGGAATCCCAGTGAAGCTTTGGTTTCACCCAGAGTTGAGGTTCTCCTCTAAGGAATCCGACGAGATCACGAGATTCGTGGTAGAGGATGCCTTTGCGGCCTGTGTTCGTTTGTGATGGACTAGTTGGAGCACCCCTGCAGGGTTTAATCTTTCGGAAAGCCGTGCCCGCGGTTATGTGGCAACTTGGAATATTTTGTTAACATCCAGTATTAGAGAACTTAAACATAAACTAATAAAAATGCCAACTGTGTGCGTAACCGTGACTGTCCCTTCGAAGATCTCTCTTCGATCGGGAACATGGTGGGGTTATGAATGCCGTAGGTAGGTGTTCAGGATCACTTTCTGTTCGAGTATTCCCGATCGTTAGCATAGACCACTACCACTTCACTCTTGCGTAAGTTAGCCACTTATTCAATCATAGGTTGCAGCAGCCTGAAACACTTCACCCCTTCCTTACCCAAATAACGTGACTAGTTTTGGCACCAAGGTCCTAGATTGCTGAGTCCCCGTGGCTCACAGATTCCTCCGAAAATCCCAGCAGGTACAGGTACCCCAGAGATAGATGATCCCGACGGCACCCAGCTGGCGTGGCAGTACGACGAGGAGACAGATCGCCTTTACGTGAACTACCCAGAGGACTGAGCCGTGGTCGTGATCGTGGGCCTGCAGCGGGTAGCATAGCATTTTCCCTGTTTTGTAGTCCGTACCGGAACTACCTTGTTTGTATCTGCGTTGTACTCTGTGTTATTAATAAGAAGACAGTTGAATCCCAGATTGTCTACTGTAATTATTATTATGTGCTATGTTTACTTGCTTGCGAAACGCTTAGATGCGCTGCTTTCCTATTCGGGGGCCCCGACCCCCAGATCGGAAAGGACCGCATCTTGGTCGTTACAAGTTGCTAAGTCATTAGTAACTCGAAATGAAAGCTACGGAATAAACGGAGACTGGCTAAAGGCGAGGTGACGATAAGTGTTGGAAGTGTTTCCAAGGTTGATGTGATCAAACATCGCACGCTCCCTCTATCATCGGGATTGGTGGTAAAACCTAAATAATTGTTATTTGGTATTTACGTTGAGCATGAACATGATTGGATCGTGTTTATTGCAATACGATTATTCATTTAAAGAGAATAGTAGTTATTCTATTTGCTTGAATAATTACCCTCAATGGTTTATTGAATCTCGATCGTAGTGTTACACATGTTCATAATATTGGTGCCAAAAGATAAAAAGTAATAATGATAGTACCACTTAGTTGTGGCACTGCCACTTGAGTCATATTGGTATAAAATGCATGAAGAAGCTCCATGCTGATGGATCTTTATACTCACTCATTTTTGAAACGTTTGAGACATGCAAACCATACCTGTTGGTATAAACGCATGAAGAAACTCCATGCGGATGGATCATTTGGATTCACTTGATTTTGAATCACTTCAGACATGAAAATCATGCCACATGAAAACAAGAGAGTAACTTGTTGGGAGTAATGCATTTTTATGTGTGCAGTCCAATGAGTGCTGAGGCACGCAGTGAATATCGTTATGTTCTTACTTCACTGACGATTTGAGTAGATACGGGAGTATTTACTTGATGAATCACAAGTCTGAAAGAGATGAATATCTGAGTTGCGAGTTTTGGTACACAATTAAGACAATGTGGAAATTGTTTCGCGATTCATGCCACCTTGAACACCATAGTGTGATGGTGTGTCTGAACGTCATAGCTACGCCCTATTTTGATATGGTGCATACTATGATGTCTCTTATCGAATTACCACTATCGTTTATGGGTTATGCATTAGGGACAACCACATTCACTTTAAATAGGGCACCGCATATTTCCGTTGAGATGACACAATATAGACTATGGTTTAGAGAAACCTAAGCTGTCGTTTCTTGAAAGTTTGGGGCTGCGATGCTTATGTGAAAAGGTTTCAGTCTGATAAGCTCGAACCCAAAGCGGATAAATGGATCTGCATAGGATATCCAAAACAGTTGGATACATCTCCTATCTCAGATCCGGAAGCAAAGTGTTTGTTTCTAGAAACGTATCCTTTCTCGAGGAAAGGTTTCTCTCAAAAGAATTGAGTGGGAGAGTGGTGGAACTTGATGAGGTTATTGAACCGTCACTTCAACCAGTGTGTAGCAGGGCGCGGGAAGTTGTTCCTGTGGCGCCTACACCAATTGAAGTGGAAGCTGCTGATAGTGATCATTAGAGCTTCAGATCCAGCTACTACAAACCTCGTAGGTCGACAAAGGTTGCGTACTACTATAGAGTGGTACGGTAACCCTGTCTTGGAGGCCATGTTGTTGAGCAACAATCAACCTATGAGTTATGGAGAAGCAATGGTGGGCCCGGATTCCGACAAATGGCCGGAGACCATGAAATCCGAGAGAGGATCCATGTATAAAACAAAGTGTAGACTTTGGAAGAACTACTTGATGGTAGTAAGACTATTAAGTAAAGATGGATCTTTAAAAGAAAGACAGACGATGATGGTGATAAGCCACTATTATGAAAAGCTCGACTTGTCGTAAAGATGTTTTCGACAAGATCAAAGAGTTGACTATGATGTGACTTTCTCACTCGTAACGATGCTAAAAGTCTGTTGGAATTATGTTAGTAGTTGCTGCATTATTTGTGAAATATTGCACATAGGAAGACAAAACATTGTTTCCTCGACGGTTTCCTTGAGGAAAGATTGTATGTAATACAATCAGAAGGTTTTGTCGATCCTAAGGATACTAACAAGTATGCAAGCTCCAGCGATCCTTTTATGGACTGGTGCAAGCATCTCGGAGTTGGAATATATGCTTTGATGAGATGATCAAAGCTTTTGGATTTGTACAAGGTTTATGAGAAACTTGTATTTCCAAAGAAGTGAGTGGGAGCACCATAGTTTTTCTGATAAAGTATATGTGGTTGACATATTGTTGATCGGAAGTAATGTAGAATTTCTGTAAAGCATAAAGGTTGTTTGAAAGGGAGTTTTCAAAGGAAGACCTGGATAGAGCTACTTGAACATTGAGCATCAAGATCTATGGAGATAGATCAAAATGCTAAACATAACTTTCAAATCAAATGCATGCCTTGACAAGTTTTTGAAGGAGTTCGAAATAGATCAGCAAAGAAAGAGTTATTGGCTGTGTTGTAAGGTGTGAATATGAGTAAGACTCAAAAGCCCGACCATGGCAGAAGAAAGAGAAAGGACGAAGACCGTCCCCTATTACTTAGCCATAGACTCCACAGTATGTCATGCTGTGTACCGCACCTAATGTGTGCCTTGCCACAAGTGTGTTAAGAGGTACAGAGAGTGATCTAGGATTGAATCACTGAACAGCGG
Source organism: Hordeum vulgare subsp. vulgare (assembly GCF_904849725.1). Taxonomy (NCBI): domain Eukaryota; kingdom Viridiplantae; phylum Streptophyta; class Magnoliopsida; order Poales; family Poaceae; genus Hordeum; species Hordeum vulgare. The sequence goes on from NC_058522.1 coordinate 391,094,014, forward strand.
TCAAAGTTATCCTTAGTAACCAATGGACTAAGGAATTTATCTCGATTATGGAGATGGTTAAAGAGTTCGTCGTAAAGGGTTACGTCAATGCAAGCTTTGACACTAATCCGAATGACTATGAGTAGTAAAACGGATTCGTATACTAGAGTAGATATTTGGAGTATTTCCGAATAGCACGTAGTAGCAGCATCTGTTAGATGACATAAAGATTTGTAAAGCACACACGGATCTGAAAGTTTCAGAACTGTTGACTAAAACCTCTCTCACGAGCAAGACGAGATCAGACCCCAGAACTATATGGGTGTTGGTTTCGTTGAAATCACATGGTGATGTGAACTAGATTATTGACTCTAGTGCAAGTGGGAGACTGTTGGAAATATGCCCTAGAGGCAATAATAAATTTTTTATTATTAAATTTTCTTGTTCATAATAATCGTTTATTATCCATCCTAGAATTGTATTGATTGGAAACTCAAATACATGTGTGGATACATAGACAACACACTGTCCCTAGTAAGCCTCTAGTTGACTAGTTCGTTGATCAAAGATGGTCAAGGTTTCCTGACCATAGGGAAGTGTTGTCACTTGATAACGGGATCACATCATTAGGAGAATCAGGTGATGGACAAGACCCAAATTATATACGTAGCATATTGATCGTGTCATTATATCGCTATTGTTTTCTGCGTGTCAAGTATTTGTTCCTATGACCATGAGATCATATAACTCACTGGCACCGGAGGAATGCCTTGTGTGTATCAAACGTCACAACATCACTGGGTGACTATAAAGGTGCTCTACAGGTATCTCCGAAGGTGTCCGTTGAGTTAGTATGGATCAAGACTGGGATTTTTCACTCCGTGTGACGGAGAGGTATCTCGGGGCCCACTCGGTAATACAACATCACACACAAGCCTTGCAAGCAATGTGACTTAGTGTAAGTCATGGGATCTTGTATTACGGAACGAGAAAAGAGACTTGCCGGTAACGAGATTGAAATAGGTATGCGGATAACGACGATCGAATCTCGGGCAAGTAACATACCGAAGGACAAAGGGAATGACATACGGGATTGCCTGAATCCTTGACACTGAGGTTCAACCGATAAGTTATTCAGAGAATATGTAGGATCCAATATGGGCATCTAGGTCCCGCTATTGGATATTGACCGAGGAGTACCTCGGGGCATGTCTGCATAGTTCTCGAACCCGTAGGGTCTGCACACTTAAGGTTCGGCGATGTTTTAGTATAGTTGAGTTATATGTGTTGTTATAGAATGTTGTTCGGAGTCCTGTAAGAGATCACAGACGTCACGAGGGTTGCCGGAATGGTCCGGAGACGAAGATTGATATATAGGATGACCTCATTTGATTACCGGAAGGTTTTCGGGCATTACGAGGAATGTACCGGGAGTGACGAATGGGTTCCGAATGTTCATCGGGAGGGGCCAACCCACCCGGGGAAGCTCATAGGCCTTAGGGGTGGCATACCATTCCTTGGTGGGCTGGTGGGACAGCCCAAAAGGGCCGTATGCGCCAAGGATAGAAAATCAAAGAGAAAAGGAAAAAAAAGAGGTGGGAAGGAAGGGAAGGACTCCACCTTCCAATCCTAGTTGGGCTAGGATTGGAGGTGGACTCCTCCACCTCCTAGTCGGCACACCATAGGGGGCCTTGGCCCTCAAGGCAAGCCTCCCCTCCCCTCCTCCTATATATAGTGGAGTTTTAGGGCTGATTTGACACAACTTTTGCCACGGTAGCCCGACCACAAACACCACGGTTTTTCCTCTAGATCGTATTTCTGCGGAGCTCAGGCGGAGCCCTACAGGAGTAGATCCTTCACCACCACCGGAGCATCATCACGCTGCCGGAGACCTCATCTGCTTCTCTGTCTTGCTTGCTGGATCAAGAAGGCCGAGATCATAGCCGAGTTGTACGTGTGCTGAACACGTAGGTGTCGTCCGTTCAGCACTAGATCGAAGCGGATCGTGGGACGGATCGAGGGACGGTTCGTGCGACGGTTCGCGGGGCGGATCGAGCGACGTGAGGACGTTCCACTACATCAACCGCGTTTCTTAACGCTTCCTGCTGTGCGATCTACAATGGTACGTAGATCCAAATGTCCTCTCGTAGATGGACATCACCATGATAGGTCTTCGTGCGCATAGGAAAATTTTTGTTTCCCATGCAACGTTCCCCAACACTAGGTTCCATTGGATAGCATATATTGATCTCCCTAGGCTCCATTGGATATATTACAACATAGGCTTTCTTTGATCCAAGGATATGAAAATTGCATGTATTGATCTTCTCTAGGTTCCATTTGATAGCAATATGGAGTTTCTTTATATATTCCATTTGATAGCAATATGAAAATTGAATAGGATAGCAATATGGAGTTTCTTTATGATAAATTTATCTTTAGTTGTATTGAAACATTTTTTCTTGTTACAGCAGTATGTAACATTTGTTTCATTTTAATTTGTTGATGTTGCAGTAGTGAAAAGCAATGTCCACAACTCATGGACTTGCTTTGCAGCAGCATATGTTTCACTAGCATTGACATAACGAATGAGAGGTCAAATATGAGGCACAGCTTTGGTATTGAGATACCAGCTGCGTGCCACATTGATCTCCAAGGCCTATTCCAGCTTGATTATCCAAGGACTTCGGTGGCTGATATGGCTGTCGCGTTGATCGACGAGGAGTACCATTATATGAAGAAGGCTTTCCCGAAGGCTCAACACATGAAGTGGGGGAAGACCCCACTTGCCCCTATCAACCTTGAGTATGCAGCAAAAGATGCATACGTTGCATACGAGTTGTACCGCAAGATAAGACCGTGAGATATGGCCAGTGTCACCTCAAAGAACCAGCTTTGGTACATTCTCATGCAGATTCAGATTGAGACTAGTAGTGTTCAGAACGTCCAACACTTGTATATATATATGCTAGCTATTATTATGTACTGCTTGCATGTATTATTATGTACTGCTTGGACCAATTTATATATATCTAGTTTATGTTTGTGCCATTATATAGAGTTTCCAAATTTGAATGGTTATTTAGCCCTTTCATTATTCATCACCACTTTAGGTATTGTTGTGAACTAATTCTTTATTCATATTGGTGTAATATTTACTGTATTCCAACTTCTCCATGGTTCATACCCCCTGATACAACCCATAGATACATCGATATAGGAAAACAACACAAAGAAAATAGAATTTGTTAAAAACAGAATAGTTGGAAGTAATCTGTATAATTCGAATAATTATGTAACTCCAAAAATTATGAAATATTAAGACAATATGGGTAAATTTTATATGAATCTTGTGTAAAAAAATTGAGATCAAAAGCACGTTTCAGTGAATTTAAAAAATTCCTAGACTGAGGTCGAAATGTTTTGTTTTTTCAACAAAATTAAATTGCAAACACCGTTGACCATCCCAAAGGTCTTACTTGGCGCAAACACAATATGCTATGTGGGTGAAATCATGATACCATGCCAACTTTCAACCTATTCAGAGTTCATTTGTAGTGCTTTTCAATTTATGGGTCATTTAGCTCAAAAAAATCTCTAAATGCATGAAAAATACCAAATGAAGTCAGAAATAGTTGAAAAATGATGATGTGGCCTTGAATGGTGCATTTTGAACACACAAAAGGTTTGGAGTTCAAATAATTCTAAAAAATGAAATCCCTTTTGTAACAGATGAGTTTTCATATGAAACCCTGATACTTCGAAAGAGATAGTCCTTTTTGTACACGAAGTGCATCCAGTTTTTGCCGCAACCCTCTCAACTTTTTAGCACATGCTATGTGGGGGAAATGATGATATCATGCCAACTTTCAACCTATTCAGAGTTCATTTGTAGTGCTTTTCAATTTCTGGGCCATTTAGCTAAAAAAAATCAATAAATGCATGAAAAATACCAACTGAAGTCAGAAATAGTTGAAAATTGATGATGTGGCTTTGAATGGTGCATTTTTAACACACAAAAGGTCTGGAGTTCAAATAATTCCAAAAAATGAAATCCCTTTTGTAACACATAAGTTTTCGTATGAAACCCTCATACTTCGAAAGAGATTGTCCGACTTGTACACGAAGTGCATCCAGTTTTTGCCGCAACCCTCTCAACTTTTTAGCACATGCTATGTGGGTGAAATGATGATACCATGCCAACTTTCAACCTATTCAGAATTCATTCGTAGTGCTTTTCAATTTCTGGGTCATTTAGCTCAAAAAAATCAATGAATGCATGAAAAATACCAAATGAAATCACAAATAGTTGAAAATTGAGGATGTAGCTTTCAATGGTGCATTTTGAACACACAAAAGGTCTGTAGTTCAAATAATCCCAAAACATGAAATCCCTTTTGTAATAGATGAGTTTTCGTATGAAACCGTGATACTTCGAAAGAGATTGTCCGATTTGTACACGAAGTGCGTCCAGTTTTTGCCGAAACCCTCTCAACTTTTTAGCACACGCTATGTGGGTGAAATGATAAAACCATGCCAACTTTCAACCTATTCAGAGTTCATTTGTAGTGCTTTTCAATTTCTGGGTCATTTAGCTCAGAAAATCAATAAATGCATGGAAAATACCAAATGAAGTCAAAAATAGTTGAAAATTGATGATTTGGCTTTGAATGGTGCATTTTGAAGACACAAAAGGTCTGGGGTTCAAATAATTCCAAAAAATGCAATCCCTTTTGTAATAGATGAGTTTTCATATGAAACTGTGATACTTCGAAAGAGATTGTCCGATTTGTACACGAAGTGCGTCCAGTTTTTGCCGTAACCCTCTCAACTTTTTAGCACATGCGATGTGGGTGAAATGATGATACCATGCCAACTTTCGACCTATTCAGAGTTCATTTGTAGTGTTTTTCAATTTCTGAGTCATTTGGCTCAAAAAAATCCATAAATGCATGAAAAATACCAAATGAAGTCAGAAATAGTTGAAAATTGATGATGTGACTTTGAATGGTGCATTTCGAACACACAAAAGGTGTGGAGTTCAAAAATTCCAAAAAATGAAAGAATCACTGAAAAATATTAAGTAGGAACAAAAAACTATATTCTTTAAAAATGTCAACTAATGGGCCACCACGGCGTGAATACGACTAGAAACCCAACTAGAAAGTTGGGCCAGCATTCAGGCCCGCAGAAAGCCCAACAACCAGTGACAGATTAGGCCCGAAGCCTGCATATGAGAGGAGCTCGAGACAGTGTGCGCACACGCGCTTATAAACCACTACACATCTCCTTCGGCTAGCGAGGTGGGACTAAACATCTAACCGCACCACGGCTATGCCAGGCACAAGCCTTTCGTGTCGGTTTGTGGCACAAACCGGGACCAGAAAAGGACTTTAGTCTCGATGGGTGGAACAAACCGGGACAAATGACACCCTTTCGTCCCGGTTGTTTCCGCAAACCGGGAGTAAATGTATCTTCTTCCCCGTCATTTGGTAACTGAAAATTGACCTTTAGTCCTGGTTTGCTGAGTCAACCGGGACGAAAGGGTGGTATTGGTGCCAGTTCTGGCCACCAACGGGGACAGAAGGTTTTCGCATATAGGCGGGAGTTGTCAAAATTTCCCCGAAAACTCTCCCATTGCTTGCCGCCCCCCGCCCCGAGCCAGTCCTCGTCGTCGCCGCCCCCGGTCCAGTCTTCCTCGTCATCGCCACCATCCTCAAGCCAGTCCTCCTCATCACCGTCGACGCCCCGAGCACGTCGCCGTCGCCGCCCCCGAGCCCTTCGCCGTTGCCCCGAGCCCGTCGTTGTCGCCGCCCCGAGCCCATCATTGTCGCCGCCCCGAGCTCATCGGCCCTGGTGAGCTCCTCCTCTGCGCGTGCTCTGCTTGTCGCCGCCACCGCCACTGCGTATTGATGTTCATACAAATTTTGTTAATATATAGATTATACTAGAGATGTATTCGAGATTTGAGGTGAAAGAGAAAAAGTTATCTATTCTAGTCATGTAGCACTGAACGGATAATATAAGAAAGATACAAATTATCTATTTTAATGTAGCTCGCCAGATCGACCGGTGTTGTTTTATATCTGTATGTTGCTAGCTTTGAAATATTTGAGGTACCTGAGATTTAACAAAATCTTAATATATAAAATTTCAGAAACCTATGAACTATTCAACATTTCAAAATGAAATATAAAAAAGTTGTTGGTGGAGATAATGCTCGGTAATTATTTGTAGAAACTATATATGGATCAAAGAGAACAATTGTTGGGGGAGATAATGGTCGATGATTATTTGTCGTATCTCAATGACAGCGATGGTCTGGAAGGAGAGGATGACGGCTCATATGATCGAACAATGGAGGAGGAAGGACATGATCATGATGGCTCCGATGAACAAAGGCCGGAGGAAGAAGGAGACCATGATGACAGCTCCGGTGACCGAACGGAGCAGGGAGATGTTGCAAAGTCCGGCGAGGTATATATATTAATTAAGCCCTAAGGTATGGACATATATTAACACTTCATTCTTTCTTCTTTTATAGCCCTCCGGATCGAGCCAAACTTCGGTAAAGAGACGAGGCCCAAAGAGAAGGTTGCGCATGGATGAAAAGTTCACGATCACAGCAATCGCGGCTGATGGCCTACCGATTGAACCGAAGCTGACCAAGGGCGACGATGAGCTATTTTTTGGGACAACATCCCGATCAGCGTCAAGCAATGGAAAAAGCCTAAGGGCGACGACGTCCCTGAAGGTGATTATGTCACCGACAGGCAGAAAGATGATCTTTGGACTGCGTTGAAGGCAAATTTCACCCTACCGCCAGAGGAATATTCGAATAAGCCAGTTATAGAGCCACTTATCAAGGCATGTGCTCTTAATAAGATGGCACATCTATTCGGGAAATGGAAGAATGATTTGAAATCAATGTTGGTCAACAAAGGGAAGACTCCAGAATTCGTTCGATTTGAGAAGATAAGAGATCACTGGCCCGCATTTGTGGCCTACAAGTCATTGGAGAAGAGTAAGAAAATGCCAGAGACAAACAAGAACAATGTTGCAAAGAAGCAGTATCACCATCACACGGGGTTAGGTGGCTACCTCAAAGCCCAGCCGTTCTGGGACAAAGCTGAGAATGACCTGATTGCTAAAGGGGTCCAACCACAGACATTGAACTGGCCAGAGCGTTCAAGGACTTGGTTCTTCGGGGTTGGGGGAACTTTGGACCCTGATCTAATTGATTCAAATTTTCATCACTATATCGTTACCATGCTTGCTTATCAGTTTGATTGAACTCTATTCTCGTAAAGTGTATGTACTAGAAAGAAGGCACTGTTTTATGTGCATACTACGTATGCGAGTTCATTCGCCACTCGACCTCTGAGCGGGTCTTCTGTGAGAAACAATTTCAAGTACGTAAATAATATTCATAATTGTGTTGAGTTTTATTCATATATATGCATGTATTGAACCCCTTCTTTAAATTAGATCTGCGAGATGCGGGATCAACTCCTACCATATGATCGCATACGAGCAATTCAAGAGGAATTGGCGGGATTCTTTGTTGACCACGTCATACCTAAAGACGTAGAATGCCATGTGGATTTCTCATTGGATCTTAATCAGATGATGTTTTGGATTAATTTGTAAAAGATGTTATATTGTATATATGTAGTAGCATTGGATAGATATACGAAAACTTGTTGTTCGACCAAGCATGGAGAAAGAGAGGACACTTCTCTCTATTAGCTAGCTAACACAATATGAAACCACTAAATTAACGCTCCACCCCCCCCCCAAACCCACCTCCCCCCATTCAAAAAAAAACCAGCTGCGGCGAGATGCTGAGGCGTGGATGCCATGTTGTCCCGGTTAGTGTGACTAACCGGGACTAAAGGCCCTCCTGCCCGGGCTCCCCGCAACGGCCACGTGGAGACCATTCGGTCGCGGTTCGTAAGCGAACCGGGACTAAAGATTTTGGGATTAAGTCCCAACCATTTAGTCCCGGTTCAAGAACCAGGGCTAATGGTCCTCTGGAACCGGGACAAATGGGCCATTTTCTACTAGTGATCATCATTAGCCTAAAGGGGGGAACAACAACTCCGTGTTTTAGTGAGTTCCTAAAGTAGTCTGCCTTGATGAACATAAGAATGAGGTGGCGCGATATCCAGATCGTGGCTTCCATCCTCGTAGTAAGTACGTCATCAAGTGGATGGAGACGGCGTTAAGGTTGACACGTCCGCTCGTGGAGTGGACAGGTGGTGGTGGTGTCTTGGCAGTGGACAACATGCAAGGAGTGGGCGTGGCGGAGGCGATTAGACCAACTCCAATGCACAACCCTAAAGGCATGTCTGTTTTATCCAGATTTTATTTGTTTGGGTATTGCAATGGGGCGGTGTCTGACCATTTTTCTGGATGCGCCTGACGTACGCCCAACGCGAGGACACATTTAGTCCGCCATGGCCGGCTGGTGGCCCTATAAACTATGCACATTTTAATATCCAAATAAATCAAACATTGCAATTAATTCGTCAAACATTGCAAATAGTTTTGCAAACAAATAGTTTCACATTCAAATAAAAATCATAAACAAATAGTTTCATACAACACAATGAAAAATTTGTTGAATATATGGAAAACAATTGAACTGGTACATTTACTGGTTCCCAATGTGAGTCCACATGTGCTCAACCAAGTCATCATGGATCTGCATATGAGTATGTCAATCATGTATTTCATGATGAAATTGGGCAAACTGTTCAAATATTGTCGGTTTTTGGTGCTTAGGCTCAATGTTTTCACCCTGAAAATCAAACTCTTGGTCGTAGATGGTTCCATCACGCTCATTCTTCACGATCATGTTTTGCATGATCACACAAGTAGTCATCACCTCCCAAAGCTTCTTGGTGCTTCATGTCAGTGCATGGTTTCGAAGGATACCCCATCGAGATTGAAGCACACCAAGAGCACTCTCCACATCCTTGCTAGCACTCTCTTGCATTTGGGAAAATCTATGTCTCTTCTCTCCTTGCGGATCGGGCATTGTCTTCACAAGACTTGACCACTAAGGATAGATACCATCAGCTACGTAGTAGCCCTTATTGTAATGGTGGCCATTGATTTGAAAGTTGACCTCTGCGGAGTGACCTTCTGCAAGCCTTGCAAACATATGATAAAGATAATTTCACAAGACACTACACATCCAAAAGTAATCTCCCGCGCTTAGAAATTTGCAATACTAAGCTAGGGAGAATTATGAAAGAAAAGAGAAAGTGTAGTTATTAAAAAAGAACGTGAGAAGCGGTTACCTTCCTAAGCTTATTAAGCAAAGGGTTAGACACTTTCACTGTTGAGGCACATATGTCTTCTCTTGTAATAGACATGAACCTTGCTTCAAGGGGTTGCCTTATCGCGGTCTGGCGGCTTCCCTCCAATAAAACCTACTAAAACGAATGAAAAAGAAACAAGGTAGTTTTGTGCTTTTTGGGTTCTTCACTCTTTTGACACATAAGATTAGAAACACAAGTGAAAACACATACCTCGCAATGATCGGTTGATCAACCTAAGCACCTCGCCTAAGTTGACAAACTAAGTCTAAGAGGGTCAGTCTCTTAGGCATGGATGGAGTTCATGTAGACAAGATATAGGTGCAATGTGCTCCCTTTCAATTTCGTCTCCTAGATGCCTAACTAAAAATATGATCTTACTAAAGATGAGACTCACTACTAAAAAACTTTATTTGAGCAAAGTTCATAATGGAAGACATAGCTTTTATGTTGCAAATTTTTAATAAAGTGCACAACTTTTATATTAAAAAATTGGACTTCATAGTTATTCCCTAAATGACAAGTTAGGGTACTCTATTATTTAAAAAATTATTTGGGACACATTTTCAATAATGCGGACAACTCCTTGTCAAATTTAGCTAAAAGCAAGCAAACATGATCATTTTTTTTTAAGTTTTAAAATTTGAAGAAAACCTAGAATGTAACAAGCCAACTATGTGAGAGTACATGCGGATGATTCACGCATAGCAATTGGGTATCCCATCTGCTACGAAACTCAAGGGAAGCACATTGCACCAAACATCTACTATAGAAATGAGAGGGGGGGGAGGGGGGTGTCAGGGGTGTCGGATGTGAAAAATGGCACGTCAAGGACCGTGTTACCTACTAGCGTCGATTCCCTCTCGATCTACTCTTTAGAGTTTTTTGTGGAGATCAATAGTATTCTTTCTATCCTAAAATAAATGATTTAAAAATAATTTAACATTGTACTGAAATTAATATAAAGTCGAGTTATTTTTAAGTCATCTATTTTAGGATGGAGAAAGTAGTTTATGTCATGATGATATAGTTACAAGGCAGGATCAAGAGATCCTCGATGCATGGGGTTCTGTGTCAAACTACTCAGCCCAAACCACATAGCCGTGAACCGCTCTTACTCACAACAACTGTATGTTGCTAGACTATCTGATTTTGAGAACTATGAAATTTCTGAGGAGAAAACAGCATACATACCATTAAATACTGAATCTTAACAACTAATAACAACGTAAAAATATGTCAAATGAAATATCATTCACATATTCGATTCCCAAACAATAAGTATAGCATTACCCCTTTCATTAAGCTTGCATGATGCATTTAGAATAAAATACATGCATGATCACTTGCATGATGCGTATAGAATAAATGATTCAACTATGCAGGGGCGCCACATGCTGGTGCTCCTATGCGGCGGCTTGCATGCACATGCATCACATAAAGATTCCTTCAAATGTTTGAAATTTAAAAAAATTATCTTCAAAACCGTTAATTCAATCGACGATCTGTTTTCACCGTTGGCTTTGTCGCGACAAGATCTTCGAAACTAGATCCCATGTCGACATGTTTTGACAAACTTTTTTTCCCTTCCGTAATTGTCATATTGTTTCACTCATTTGCTATATTATTAATCACTTACTTGCCCAATAAAAATAACTTAATTGTCATATTTTTTATGTTGTTTCGTGCAAAGATTGTCGATGCTTATAAATGCAGTCCCTAAAATATTTTGATGTGCTTGTTATTTTTATTCTACTAAGTTGTCATGTGGTCTCATAAAGCTTATAGGTGCTTATAAAATCACAGTTGCCACATATATTTTTTGTACTTGTCATTTTAATCCTACCTCGTTATCATATTGTCCCATACAACTTGTCAGTCATTGTAAAAAAATAGTTGTCACGGTGTTTGCTGTATTTATCTGTTGAATTCTATCCTCAATTGTTATGTTGTGTGGTAATAAAAGAACATTTGATTGTTCTGAAACGTAGTTGTGGTAGTGTTTTGTTGTGTCGGTTAGTTACATTCTACTCAAATGACATGCTTTTATATCATGTATAATAAAATCGGTTACAAGGCTTTTGTACGAAACAACAATAAAAAGTGACAATCAAGTTATTTTTTTGAGGCAATTAAGTGGTTAATAATATGGCAAGTGGGTCAAAAAATATGGCAAGTATGAATGAAAAAAAAAGGTTGACGAAACATATTGACATGTGATCTAGTTTTGAAGAACTCGTCGCGAGAAAGTCAATGGTGAAAACGAATCATCGATTGAATTAAGATTTTGTAGATAAAACTTTTTGAATTTCAAACATCAAAAAAGAATCGCACGTTGTCCTCACGCCGCACGGCAACACAGCCCTGCGCACGCTATCAATTAAATTTCTCTAGAATAAAACACATGGATTGTTAAGATTAATTAGGATACTTAATTAGGGAAAATCCTTGCATGTATTAACCACCGACGGATGCTATTTCAGCAACCGTCGCGCTGGTTCTTATACAGACGCCTCTCCAAATCGAGGCGTCTTTCCGTGTACCTATATATGTAGAAGCATCAATGAAAAAGAGTAGAGTTTTGATCATTTGTTTCATTCCATCTCAATATGTTATCAGCGCTTTCTTTCTCTAACGAGAGATAAGCCACTAAGGAGAGATCCTCGCGAGGTCCAGCGCCTCCTCGTCCTCCCGAACAGGGTTGGTCCGCGAGGCCGCGACGGCCCGGTGCTCCCGAACAGGGTTGGTCCGCGAGGCCGCCACCCGCACTTCGCACCAGGCCGTCGCCGCGTCCATGTTGTGGCCTCGCCGCCCGTGCCCGACTGTGGCCGGCCCCGTCTGCCCACGCTCGGCCGTGCCCGTGGCTGCCTGGACTCGACATTTTCCTTCCTGCATCCGGCGCGGCAACAGCTGGCTCGCAAAAGCGCGTCGTCCGTGGCCTTTTCCGTTGGATGGAGATGGGGGCACAAGGATACCTTCGAACTTGTTTTTTTTTCAGCGTCTCCAGCGGCCATCGGCCAAGGCGTTGGCAACCGTTCCCGGTCATCATCGGCGCCAAGAGCTGCGGGGACGCCGTCTGAGCATGTGTTGGCATGCGATGCATGCTCCTGCATAGGAGAAATCGATTAAGAAATTGAATTTGATTTATTCCTTTCCATGATTAATTGAGGAACCGATCATCTAATGACCGATTGCAGTTTTCATGCACATGAGTTATCTTCAACTCACTTCTGGATGCATGTCTTTGTGATTCTATCCTGGAGCCTTTAGCTTTTAGTAGAAAACCAAGAACGAGATGAAGAGGAATAGAAATAAAACACAAGATCGGCAAGGACAAGGTGCCTTATTTCCTATTATGTTCCCGCACACACCAAATGCTACGAGTAATCAGCCCCTTGGCAGTTCACACTTACTTGGGCATCATCCTCGACGAGGTCGACTCGACGTCAGTCAACAAAAGCAGATGGTGCTCTGTTTTGACCAACGGGGACCTCCATCCTCGCATGCGACGGTGCTCGCCACCGTGGCCACCAGCTGCGTGGCCACATATGGTGGTGAATGCAGCGGAGTGTGGCTCCGGATTGGTCGTCATGAAGCCCCAAAGCGGCCTCCGCCACCTCGTCTCCTCACATCATGGTGCCGCCTGATGACCCACAAGTATAGGGGATCAATCGTAGTTCTTTCGATAAGTAAGAGTGTCAAACCCAGCGAGGAGCAGAAGGATCTGACAAGTGGTTTTCAGCAAGGTAATATCTGCAAGCACTGAAATTATCGGTAACAAGTGATTGTGTGGTGAGATGATTCGTAGCAAGCAACAAGTAACAAAAGTAGAAACGGTGCAGCAAAGTGTCCCAATCCCTTTTGTAGCAAGGGACAAGCCTGGACAAAGTCTTATAAGAGGAAAAACGCTCCTGAGGACACACGGGAATTTCTGTCATGCTAGTTTCATCATGTTCATATGATTCACGTTCATTACTTTGATAGTTTGATATGTGGGTGGACCGGCGCTTGGGTACTGCCCTTACTTGGACAAGCATCCCACTTATGATTAATCCCTCTCGCAAGCATCCGCAACTACAAAAGAAGAATTAAGACAAGGTCTAACCATAGCATTAAACTAGTGGATCCAAATCAGTCCCTTACGAAGTAACGCATAAACTAGGGTTTAAGCTTCTGTCACTCTAGCAACCCATCATCTACTTACTACTTTCCAATGCCTTCCTCTAGGCCCAAATAATGGTGAAGTGTTATGTAGTCGATGTTCACATAACACCACTAGAGGAAAAACAACATACAACATATCAAAATACCGAACGAATACCAAATTCACATGACTACTATTAGCATGACTTATCCCATGTCCTCAGGAACAAAAGTAACTACTCACAAAGCATAATCATATTCATGACCAGAGAGGTAATGAGTAGCATCAAGGATCTGAACATAAACTGTTCCACCAAGTAATCCAACTAGCATCAACTACAAAGAGTAATCAACACTACTAGCAACCTTACAAGTACCAATCGGAGTCGCGAGACGGAGATTGGTTACGAGTGATGAACTAGGGTTTGGAGATGAGATGGTACTGATGAAGATGTCGATTGTGACGAGTCCCCTCCGATGAGAGGAGTGTTGGTGATTACGATGGCGACGATTTCCCCCTCCGGGAGGGAAGTTTACCCGGCAGGATCGTCCTGCCGGAGGTCTAGACTGGTTCTGCTCAAGTACCGCCTCGTGGCGGCGGCGAAACCACGAAAAAGCTCCTCCCTGATTTTTTTCCTGGACGAAACCCTTCATATAGCAAAAGAGGGGAGCAAGTGGGTCAGTGGGCTGGCCACAAGCCCTCATGGCGCGGCCTGGGGGGGTGGCCGCGCTGTGCAGGCTTGTGGGCACCCCCTGGTGCCCCTCTGGCACTTCTTCGGCCCAGTATTTTTGATAAATCGGAAAAAAAATCCTCGTTGATTTTTACGGCGTTTGGAGTTGCGCATAATAGGTATCTTAACTTTGCTCCACTTTCAGGCCAGAACTACAGTTGCCGGTATTCTCCCTCTTCATGTAAACCTTTCAAAATAAGAGAGAAAAGGCATAAAAATAGTACTGTGAAGTGAAATAATAGCCAAAGAAGCGATAAATATCAACATGAAAACATGATGCAAAATGGACGTATCACCGCCCACAATAGCCCGACCTCGATTGGCCGCCGCCTGCGCTAATTGCCCGGACTCGACCGGTCGCCGGCCCGCGGCGCCGTGCCTGTGGCCGAACCGCGCGCGGCCGCGGCCGAGTTGCACCAGTGACCGCCTGTCGTGTCCGTAGCCGTGGCGCCCATGGCCGCCCGGCCTCGTCTGGTCGCCGTCCGACGATGCCATGCTCGTGGAGGCCCATCCGCGCCCGCCGCTAGATCCCCCGCGCAATGGCATCCCTGGCGCATCCCAGGCCGGCGAGCCAAGCCATTGCCTGGTGGAGAGAAATCCCCATGAGGAACTGTTCCAGAGAGAAAAAGGAAGAGACCTTTATCTCTTCGCATATTTTCATTCCAGCCCTTGTAGTATCTCATAATCATGAATGAGTTTCTCCAGTTCTTTATATACTATTTCTTCTTAGTATAAAATTATTATTTTGTGATTGAGATTAAATTTTCACGCACAACAATATTGATTTGCGATTGAGAAAACATTTTCTTCCTCGCGAAACAATCTCAGTGCGATTCAGATTAATTTTCTCTCGCAAATATTAATTCACTTTGCTGAATTATCTTGCAACTTGATATAAGATCATCTCATTTAATTTGAGGTCTATACAATTCAAGTTTTTCACTTGAACATCAAGTTTGCAACATCATTACTATTCATTACAATAGTAATGTATTTTTATTGAGTACGATGAATTCCGAAATGTATGTATCTCCACGTTTGCTACATATTGAGATTAATACGTTTATTTGCAATTGATTTTTATTTTCTTGCAAATAAATATCAATTCATCTTAATTGAGCCTTTGGCTTGATACAAGCAAAAGTTGGTATGCAAAATTCTAAGTGTTGTTTTTCAAATTGATGTTTTGGGATCACAAGGTAGTGTGGAGATCTACTCCTGTGGAGATTATCACCACTATTGATAAAGCCTACATTTTGTCGTTTTGACATTATGATTTTTTTACAAAGTGCTCTTACACACATTTTACTAAGTCATGACATAAGGCATTACGAGTGAGTATCTACTGACTTCATCAGATTATACTCCCTAGTGCTGCGAGATCTACTCCATTTTGGAGATTATCTTCAAGGTGTCATATTTAGCAATTTGAGATTCACACTAATGGTTTCAAGATAATTTCTTGAAATACCCATTGATTTTTCTAAGTTCATTACAACATCAATCATGATGGTCTTTAATTTACTAACCGTGAATTAATTATCTCTGGTTTACCAATAGGATTTGAGGCATTCGCCCTCAATGGCCACCACTGCCCTATCTGGGCCATGGACATCATGATCGATCTTGTGTCTCGTGGGATAATGTGTGCAATTCAGGATTCACTTCTGGTCAAGATCACACTGCTAACAGAAAAATGTTTTCTTATACATTATAAGGCATTAGATTCAGATCTCAGCATCTGGTTATTCTGTATCAGCAATTCCTGGGATACAATGAACTCAAGGGCAAAGGTTTGAAGCTCACTTCAACTTTCAACCCAACATCACCAGGTGTCACGGGACCCTATGAGCAAAGAGAACATGGAGGTTGAAGATGACTCAACTAACATGCTTGAAGACTTCGACTAGTCTCACAATCTCTTGAGTGGTCATTATTTATTTATGTCCATTGATGTTGTATTAACAACATAAGTATTGTTGTCATCATATATTGTATATCACAATATATTGTATCAACACTTTGGTACAAATACATTTGTATGTATTCTATATATCTGAGTGATTTTCATATTGAGAATCTTCATGTCTATATAGAGATTTATACGGGAGTTAATCCGATGAGAGATGATATGTGCCTTGTGGACATATGCACCACAAACTCTATACTCAGGGAAGTTCAATGTTTCCACTCTCGTGGAGAGAAGGGAGATATTTTAAAATCGCTACACGCGATGAGGTATTTGTTGGCTCAACCCGAGCCATATATACTATCCCTGTGGGTACTCGAGTAACGTCGGGATGCTTTATTGCTTCCGAGGTTTAACTCGTACCCTACTAAAATATAGAGGTGTCCGTCAAAATAGTTTCCATACGGAAACTTATGATGAAAACAAAGAGGAATACACTCACTTTACCATATGCAACGAATATGGCAAGCACATTCTCCGTGTATCATCTGGATTGTACTCCCTCCGTAAACTAATATAAGAGCATTTAGAACACTATTTTAGTAATCTAAACACTCTTATATTAGTTTACAGAGGGAGTACTACACATACTACAAAACCCGTAGCACATGTTGCGTCCAAGATAGTTTTCCATAATGTCTTGTACATGGCAAACTTGGCATACACGCCTTGGTCATCGAGATATTGGGTTGAAACTGAAACTATGAGCAACTCCAATAGTTTATGATTATTTTCATGCTATATTCAAACAATATTTGGATTTTGTGTGCACTACATGTGACACAGGGAAGCTAATTTTAAGGCCCGTGCACCTTGAAGTCTACGTTGAACCACTCAGACTCCTTGAATGTACCAAGTCGAGGTAAGTGGCTCTTCCCATCCATTGACTAGACCATTCAGGTACTCCATGGTTCTAAAAGAGATGTCTATACGATTGTCTCGAGTGTGATTTATCCACATGAAACCATTGGCTCATTATCCTGACATCAATTTCAAGCAAATCGAATGGATAACATTGCAAAATTCTCCTTCAGTGCCTTCTCTACGGACCTTGGATTGAAGTTTAGCAATTTGTCCTAATGTGTAGACTCCAAATTGTTTGGTAGAATCCTTTATCTAAAGAATTAAGCTCATTGCATTATCTTTACCTTGAAATTGCAACTTACCAACTTTACGTTGGAGTCATGCAGTTTTACACGCTCATGATAGAACTGCATAATATTATTCCCCTCTATCTTTGATACGTGGAAATCTATCATGTATTTCCCATCTGCGGTAATTTGGTTGCATACCGATATCACCACCCGGCATACATCATTGGCCCCTCAACATATAGTGGGGATCTATGTGAGGAATAACTGTATTTCCGTCAATACCTCAAGCCCCTCGCATGGGGAGTTATTCAAGGCCACTATGCTGATTCATGAGGAATATTTCCACGCATTAGGGGGAGAATTCATGTACCATAAATAATGCCAGGAAAATAATGAAATGTTCAACACATTTTTGTCTCAAATCCACCTACTCAAAGATCTGAACCATGCGTTCAGAATATTTGCAACACATTGCAAATAACCTACCAGATTCATTTACTGAATATAAAGGTGTCACACAATCCTACAATCCTGCAAAAGTACGCTTGAAAGAGTGGAGGTACCAACAAAAACCACTCCACTCCCCGTTCGATGCAATACAGGGAGATTTATGGCAACAGTACATGAGGATTCAACTTCTCGCAAGCAAGGATATCAAGGCCTGTGAAACAGTAAATGCAAGTCAACTTCACGTTGACAGACACCTAATGGGTAGTATATACCCAGTAGATGGAAAATCTCCATCAATCCAGGTCATAGTGCACACAATGACCGGGACATCGGAATACCCGACTCACGTTTACAGGTTCTGATAAAGGTTTTTAATGGGGTAATATCAACGTGAGATCATATGTCATACTTTCTGTTTTCCCCACCGGGTTTTTTAGGAAAATATATACGACATATTTATTATCATTTGAACTCTATGTGTTTTCTCGTATTGAGTTAAAAATGAATAAATACCATTATATGTTGCATCATTTTCTTCTTATTTTCCTCATTGGGTTTGAAGGAGTTTTGGCAACATATCAATCAATATAGTCCTCATATTTGTTCCACAAAGGTTTTAGAGGAGACTCTTTCAAGATGATGATGCTAACTATACAAGTATGAATTAGGAAGAGTGTTAATATTAATTAAGATACTTAACTAGGGAAAATCCCTACTGTATTAACCGTCAACGAATGCTATTTCAGCAACCGTCGCGCTGGTTCTTATACGGACGCCTCTCCAAAGCGAGGCGTCCTTTTTGTACCTATATATGTAGAAGCATCAATGGAAGAGAGTAGAGTTTTGATCATTTGACCACTTATACCCTTAATCTTATCTCGGTGAAATAAATATTGCGTAAGACTCGAAACAATTTAACTCAAATGAATGAGATTAATATAATAAAAATCTAGAAATGTTAAAATACCCATTTAAAAAGAAAGTAGGAAGGATATTATTTAGAGCTTGAAGTCGCCACTTCTACTGTCCTGGACGCCACCTGCAGCACACACACCGTGCATCCGCTCCATTCCGTGCCGGTCACCACCTGCATCATTCCCAAAAGCATCATCGCCACGTCTGTTGACCACAAGAGCTGTGACGTAGGTACGTGGCACCCCGCCCCCGTCCCCATCCCCCCGCCACTGCTCACCGCTTGCATTCGCACACGGCACATCTCCCCCGCCTACGTAACCAGATCGCCGCCGTTGGGCCGGCAACCCCACGGCACTCAATACAACCTGAATCACCCCGAAACCGCCACCGTTTCCCCGGTTTCAGCCCCATCACTCGCTAGCGGGGGCCCCGACGGCGACGCCCACTGTTCCATGGCGCCCCCACCTGGCCACCACCCGGCGCATACGTGCCCCTCCTGCCTCCCCTGACGTGTCCACGACGACCAGACAGCGGCAAAAAAATCTCTCCCCTCGCCCGGGCGGGCCCCGCACGGTTCCAGGCGCCAGCCCTCGGGTGGCACGTACCGTTAGGTGGCTAATTGCGCGCGAACGAAGAGCGCGACGTGTCCCATCTCCCCCGGGGCTCCGGTCGCCGGGAAATTTAAAAAACTGGGTCGTCGCGAGGTCAAACGGGAGCACGCGTCGCCCCCTCCGCGCTCTATGTCGACCCTGGCCGAAAGCCAATGGGTTGGCGGCACGGCGCGCGCAACCACCACCGCCTTTTCCTTTTCGAATTCGCATCCGCATCACCACACCCGGACGGACGGAACCTTTGGCTCGGCCCCCCGAGTTGGACCGGCGACGGAGAATTTCGGACGCTCCGCCTAAGCGGGACACGTCGCGCGCGCCAGTGCCCGGTCGCCATCGCCATCGCGCACCTGTGCTGTGCTGTGCCCCGCATTATTCTATCCCGGACGCTCGGCTCGTTCGGCGCGATTAGGTTGGGGGTCAGATTAGACTTTCAACGAAAACTCAACACTAGATTTGATTAGATTAGACTAGTCTAGTAGATTAGTGAGGGCGTTATCGTGGGCGCGCGTCACGTGTCCCCCCCGGTGGGGAGGGGGAGAGCCGAGGGGGTACGTTGAGAGGTTGGGACGTTGAGTCGAGGGGGGTACGTGTCGTGGTGCGCGCCGCGTGCCATGCGCAACTCGTGGACGGCCCGGATGTTGCGTGGGGCGGTGGATGCCACCATGTGTCGCCTCCGCCTCAGCCTCACAGATCGCGACGCGCGCCACCTGCGACTGCGCCGCTTTATAAGGGGGCCGCGCACGAGGGACTCCTCTCCTCCATTCCATTCTTCATCTTCTTTCTTGTAGCCACCCACCCGCCAGCCAGCGACCGGCGGCCATTTCCGTTTCATCTCCATTTCATTCCGGACGGTGCCGTTGTTCAAGGCAAGCAGAGGGGTTTCTTGGCGTTCATGTCGATGGCGCAGGTGTGCTGTGACTCGGCCTCGTCGGCGGTGGTCGTCGGGGCGGAGGCGGAGGCCCGGGCCAGGGCGCGCGCCGGGAGGCGCCGCAGGGCGGGGGACGCTGCGGCAAGGTGGAAGGTC
This sequence comes from Hordeum vulgare subsp. vulgare, assembly GCF_904849725.1. Classification (NCBI taxonomy): domain Eukaryota; kingdom Viridiplantae; phylum Streptophyta; class Magnoliopsida; order Poales; family Poaceae; genus Hordeum; species Hordeum vulgare. Next base: position 391,114,256 of record NC_058522.1, read on the forward strand.
GCCGCGGAGGTGCCGCAGGGCGCCGACGAGGCCGCGGCCACGAGGAAGCGGCGCGCGGCCGGTGGCGAGGTGGTCGCCGCGAAACGCCACGGGTTCACGTCGGTCGCGGGACGGAGGAGGGAGATGGAGGACGCCGTCTCCATACGGGAGGCCTTCACCGTCCCGGCCGAGGAGGGGAAACCCGGGCGCGACTTCTACGGCGTTTTCGACGGGCACGGCTGCTCCCACGTGGCGGACGCGTGCCGGGAGCGGATGCATGAGCTCGTTGCCGAGGAGCTGGCCGGCGCGGCCCGGCCCGAGTCCTGGACCGCCGCAATGGTGCGCAGCTTCGCGAGGATGGACGCCGAGGTGACAGCCGGCGGGGGCGGCGACAGCGCCAGCTGCCGGTGCGAGGTGAACAAGTGCGACCACGTGGGGTCCACGGCCGTGGTGGCCGTAGTGGAGGAGCAGCGCGTCCTGGTGGCCAACTGCGGCGACTCCCGCGCCGTGCTCTGCCGCGACGGCGCGCCCGTCGTCCTCTCCTCCGACCACAAGCCCGACAGGCCGGACGAGCTGGAGAGGATCGAGGCGGCCGGCGGCCGCGTCATATTCTGGGAGGGCGCGAGGGTGCTGGGCGTCCTGGCCATGTCGCGCGCCATCGGCGACGGCTACCTCAAGCCGTTCGTGACCGCCGTCCCGGAGGTGACGGTGACAGACAGGGCGGCCGGCGACGAGTGCCTGATCCTGGCCAGCGACGGGCTGTGGGACGTGGTCAGCAACGAGACGGCGTGCCAGGTGGCGCGGGCCTGCCTCCGGAGGGGCAGAGAGAGGTGGTGCGCCGAGGCAGCCGCCATGCTCACCAAGATGGCTCTCACGAAGAACAGCTCGGACAACATCTCTGTTGTCGTCGTCGATCTCCGGCCAAAGAACCATTTATAGGAGGGCCATCTTCCATTGCAACAGTGATAGTACTGGTAGAAACAGCAGGATCAAATCCGAAACTAGCTCCATAGTGATTCTACTGATTGTTTCTCTTCTTTTCCTTTTTGAAAATTCATATTTTTGCAATATTTCTCCCTGAATCAAGTTCAGTGGAGTACATAGATTATGGTGGGGTTGTGGAAAGAAATAACAACGGGTGTAACCAAAGTTCGATCCTGGAATTGAAACAGAAGTTGAGTTCAGGAAGTGAATCTGAGATGAGTTAATTGTCCAAATTCTGAAGGCTCGACTCAGGATTTGAGATCTCCAGCTTCCATTAGCATCAGTCAAGTCTGTTTAGATGTAATATACGAGTATGTGTCAAGACACCTTCCATTGCATCAGTAATTCTGCAGCTTCCAGTTTAGTTTTGTGCTTCTTGTCTAACTTCGTAAGTTCCGATTAGATGGATGATATGTCATATCTTAATTTGTTATAAGTTCCTGTAGAAATTGTTCTCTAACCGACCTGTTAGTGGGACTGGATAGTCTGATGCGTTCAAATCTGTTGTTAAGGCACGGATGGTTAGCTGGGTGAAGCACAAACTATATCTTGGTGCAAGCGGGGCACCAAAAGATGGGGAATCTGGGCGCCATATAAAATGAAGTCAAATCAAAGATATTTCCATGAGAGGAGAGAAGAAATCAGAGAGAACAGATCCGGGACAGCTCTTGACGCTTGCGTGAAGAGGAAGACGGAGATCAGATGAGAGGTTCCCAAGGAAGCGAGATATTTCTTGCGGGATTCATCTGGAAGCCCGACACCTGCCTGCCCAGCTGTGTGAAACATACGGCGGACGGCCGGGGCCGGGGCCATTCCGTCGGGCCAGCTGGTGTGGGTTCTCATTCTTCCCGGCGACGCACGCAGGCGCACCTCGACAAACTCTCTAGTAATTCCTCTTTAAAAAGAAGGGTTTGTCACTCACTGATTGGAGCGACGCGTCGGAGGGCATTGAAAAATCGCTCACTCCAAACATCTTTTGCCGGGATTTGCGTCCCAGATCTTTTTTGCTTCATTATTTATCCATCCATCTGTCGATCTATACTATCGCTAATGGCGACAGCGGAGCAAGATGCAAGGAACCTCCAGCCCCACACCCCTCTCATCTCATCTCACCTCACCGGACGGGGGGTTTGGTTTGGTGGGACGTGTTCGTCTTCGTTGTCCAGGTGTTCGTCCCAGGCTCCTCCCGTCGTTGGGTGGCGCTTCCAACGGAAGGTTCGACACGCATCACCCGGAAGACAGATTGAGCGGTGGGTGGTGGCCGCTGGCGAGCGTGATCAGCCAACATATCGGATCTGCTCATGGATGGTGAAGAGAAAACTCTAATTTCGAGCTGGCTTCTGCTGTCCTTCCTTTGGTTGTCGATGATTCCGGGGCGACATAAACTTTTGCGTCCGATGTGTAAAAGTTCTCACTTCTTGATATGGCAAAATATGAGCGAGTGAGAAAATGAGGCATCTGAAACGACAAAAAAAAAAAATCTGGAACGCCCGTTCGAATATAGTGCAGAAAATTGAAAAGATATTGTGTCTGATCCCAGGTTCGAACTGGGGACCTTTAGTGTGTGAGACTAACGTGATAACCAACTACACCAACCAGACAACTTGTTGTGATGTTCAGAACAAGTTTACTTATCTGAAAGTTGGCGTGTGTCAATCACATACTCCAGGAGTTCAGTCTACAATATCTTGCACGGCCCGGAAAGGCATAGGAACCCATGGCTTCTCCTTTTTTTTTCCCGATATAACGCATCCGTGGAGATATCTGCCCATATTACACTATTTCACGATGCTGAATTCTTTTCAATTATTTGTTTTACAATGGGAAAATATTCTCCTGGAAACAGACGGTCAAATGATATGGGATTTTTTTTTTTCAAAAAGGAGGCATCACCCCGGCTTCGGCATCGAGTGATGCATGCAGCCGTTTATTAAGTACCGGAATAATCCAAAGCAAGTACAAAGTCTAACAGTAATTCGTGAGCAGAAATTACAAGGCGATCAACGCCCAAACCAAAGATATAAATAGGTGTAGTTGGCTAACTCCCTATTCTATCAGCATGTCGCCATCCATATCGGCTGAAGATAACCTGAGCTACCATCTCTCATCGGACACACCCAGTAACCAAAGGCTCCCTGGTTTTCACAGGAGTGAGTAAGGACCACATGCGGATCAAGGCGGTAGCCCTGAAGGTGACCTACAAAAAATTAATACAATGTTGTCTGTTAAAAACTAGGTCATTTCTACAGTTCCATATAGCCCACAAAAGTGAAGATGTTCCAACTCGAATTAGTTTGGCTAAAGGAACATTAACCCCGTCCAGCCACGTCCCAAATAACATGTTAATGCTAGTAGGCGGGGTGATGTTAAAGGCAATATGGATTGAGCGCCATAAGATTTTAGCCATAGGGTAGTCCAGAAAGAGGTGCTTAATTGTTTCATACGACTGACAGAAGCTACACCTTCGATTTCCCTTCCAATTTCGCTTGGCTAAGTTGTCCTTAGTTAAAACAACTCCTTTGTGAACAAATCACAAAAAGATTTTTAACTTAAGTGGCACTTTAACGTTTCAAATATGCGAAGATTTTGGAATAGGTGCATTGTCAATAATATGGTCATACATTGATTTCACTGAGAATGTACCATTGGAGGTCAGTCTCCAAGTAATACGATCAGGATCATCAGAAAGACTAACATCCATTAGCCTTCTGACTAGATGTAGCCATCTACCCCATCTATTGCCAACTAAGGATCTGCGAAACTGGATGTTAAGAGGAGTCTCACGTAACACTGCCGCAACAGACGTGTGTCTGCGCTGGGCAATATTATACAGCTGCGGATATTGTATAGCTAGTGACACGTCCCCTAGCCAACTATCCTCCCAGAATCTAGTAGATTCACCATTACCTATGATGAATTTAGTCTTGTTAAAAAAAGTTGTTTTAGTCCTCATTAGACCCTTCCAAAAAGGTGAATCTTCCGGTCTCAAAGTGACGTGAGCTAAGGTTTTTTGCTGTAGATACTTGTTCTTCAGAATTTGTACCCACATACTTTCTGATTCCACAGAGAGCCTGAAAAGCCACTTGCTGAGCAGACACCTGTTCTTAACCTCTAAATTTTCAATCCCCAACCCTCCCTGATCCTTTGGCCTACAAATAATATCCCATCTAGCCAGCCTATACTTGGTCTTGATCTCATCACTCTGCTAGAAAAATCGAGATCGGTAAAAATCCAACCTTTTCCGACCCCTACTGGTACTTCAAAAAAGGATAGAAGAAACATTGGCATGCTTGTCAACACCGAGTTAACTAAAACCAATCGTCCTCCATAGGATAGTAGCTTGCCCTTCCAGCAGCTCAATTTTTTCTCAAACCGATCCTCTATGCACTTCCAGTCCTTAATAGTTAACTTTCGGTGGTGAATAGGGATCCCTAAGTACGTAAACGGCAACGTACCACCTTCACAACCAAAGAGTTGATTATATGTGAGTTGTTCTGCTCTGGCGTCCCCAAAACAGAAGAGCTCACTTTTATAGAAGTTAATCTTCGGCCCAGATAGCTGTTCGAATAAGCATAAAATTAGCTTCATATTTCTGGCTTTTTGAGATCGTGTTCCATGAAAAGGATTGTGTCATCCGCATATTGTAGGATGGAGACCCCCCATCTACTAGGTGTGGCACTAAGCCCCGTACTAACCCTTTGTCATTAGCCCTCCTGATCATTAGCGCTAACATATCTGCTACGATGTTAAATAGAATAGGTGACATAGGATCTCCTTGCCTAAGTCCCTTGAGTGTCTGAAAGAAATGACCTACATCATCATTAACTTTAATACCGACACTACCCTTTTGTATAAAACAATCGATATGTTTTCGCCAAATCTCGCCAAACCCCTTCATACGTAGAGTTTGTTGCAAGAAAGACCATTTGACCTTATCATAAGCCTTTTCGAAGTTTACCTTAAAAAGTACTCCGTTAAGCTTCTTGGAGTGCAATTCGTGCAGGGTTTCATGCAGAATGACCACTCCTTCAAGAATATTCCGACCAGGCATAAAGGCTGTCTGCGAAGATTGCACCACAGAATGTGCCATCTTAGTTAGCCTATCCGTTCCCACCTTTGTGAAAATTTTGAAGCTAACATTGAGCAGACATAAGGGAAGAAATTGTTCAATACGCGAAGCACCCTCTTTCTTTGGTAACAACGTAATCATACCAAAATTAAGATGAAAGAGTTGTAAGTGCCCGGAAAACAGATCGTGAAACATAGACATAAGATCATACTTAATGATATGCCAACATTTCTTACAGAACTCAGCTGGGAACCCATCTGGCCCCGGTGCTTTACCATTTTTCATACCCTGAATCGCTTGTAACACCTCTTTCTCTAGGAATGGGGCGGAAAGACACTCGTTGTCGGCCTGCCCGACCTGAGGAATATCCGCGATCTGATGCTCGTCCATAGACACAAAACTATGAGCCGGAGCACCAAACAACTGTTTATAATAATTTGTGATGTACAATTTTAGATTCTCATGACCTACTATTGTACCCTCATCTTGCTCTAGTTGTATTATCCTCTTTTTCTGATGCTTGCCATTTGCAATCAAGTGGAAAAAATTTGTGTTGTCATCCCCTTGGACAATAGCCCTAACTTTAGCTCTAACAGCCCATTTCATTTCCTCTTCTCGAAGAAGGATTCGAACTCTTTGTTCAGCATCATACTTCAAAGACCTCTCGTGTTCATCTAGCAAACGAGTTTCTGCCTGATGATCCAGAGTGTCTATAATTTGTAGCAGTCTATCTTTCTCGTCTTTATAAACCCCAGAGATATTCTTAGCCCAACCTCTCAAGAATTGTCTAAGATGTCGAATTTTATTTTGCCATATATCAACACTAGACTTCCCTCCCCCCACATCCTTGTTCCATTCCCTAGCAATCATGTCCACAAACCCCTCACGTGTGAACCAACTGGATTCAAAAGAGAAAGCATCTTTTTTCCCTTTGTGAGTGGCCTGGCCAGAATCTAGTAGGAATGGGGTATGGTCAGATATAGCCCTTTGAAGTGCACAAACCGTGACTAGCGGGAATTTCTGTTCCCAGTCAACACTAGTAAGTACCATGTCCAATTTTTCAAATGTTTGATTATGTAGAGAATTGTCCCAAGTATATTTCCTACCTGAGAGATCAATCTCCCATAGGTTTAGGCTCTCTATAATTGTGTTGAACATAAAAGGCCATCTGCCATCAAAGTTATTATTGTTCTTCTCATCAACTCTCCTGATGATATTGAAATCACCACCTACCACAAGTGGTAGGGTGTCATCGCAAATTCGAACTAAATCAGCAAGAAAGGCAGGCTTTTGCTCTGTTTGTGCGGCCCCATAAACCGCAACGAGAGCCCATTGGAACCCATCTTCCTTGGTTCTGATTAGAAATTTGACCGAAAACTTCCCGAGCACCACTTCTCGAACTTGAAGTGTATGACAACGCACACCAAGTAAGATCCCTCCGGACCTTCCTCTTGGAGGGAGACACTGAGGTTCAAACGATAAGTTCTTCATGGAATATGTAGGATCCAATATGGGCATCCAGGTGCCGCTATTGGATATTGACCGAGGAGTCTCTCAGGTCATGTCTACATAGTTCTCGAACCCGCAGGGTCTGCACACTTAAGGTTCGACGTTGTTTTATGCGTATTTGAGTTATATGGTTGGTTAACGAATGTTGTTCGGAGTCCCGGATGAGATCACGTACGTCATGAGGGTTTCCGGAATGGTCCGGAAACAAAGATTGATATATAGGATGACCTCATTTGATTACCGGAAGGTTTTTGGAGTTACCGGGAATGTACCGGGAATGACGAATGTGTTCCGGGAGTTCACCGAGGGGGGGGGGGGTAACCCACCCCGGGGAAGCCCATAGGCCTTGAGGGTGGCACACCAGCCCTTAGTGGGCTGGTGGGACAGCCCAAAAGGGCCCTATGCGCATTGGAAGAAAAATCAAAGAGAAAGAAAAAAAGGAGGAGGTGGGAAGGGAAGGAAGGACTCCCACCCACCAAACCAAGTCCAACTCGGTTTGGGGGGGGGAGACCTTCCCCCCTTGGCTCGGCCGACCCCCTTGGGGCTCCTTGAGCCCCAAGGCAAGGCCCCCCTCTCCCACCTATATATACGGAGGTTTTAGGGCTGATTTGAGACGACTTTTCCACTTCAGCCCGACCACATACCTCCACGGTTTTTCCTCTAGATCGCGTTTCTGCGGAGCTCGGGCGGAGCCCTGCTGAGACGAGATCATCACCAACCTCCGGGGCACCGTCATGCTGCCGGAGAACTCTTCTACCTCTCCGTCTCTCTTGCTGGATCAAGAAGGCCGAGATCATCGTCGAGCTGTACGTGTGCTGAACGCGTAGGTGTCGTCCGTTCGGTACTAGATCGTGGGACTGATCGCGGGATTGTTCGCGGGGCGGATTGAGGGACGTGAGGACGTTCCACTACATCAACCGCGTTCACTAACGCTTCTGCTGTACGGTCTACAAGGGTACGTAGATCACTCATCCCCTCTCGTAGATGGACATCACCATGATAGGTCTTCGTGCGCGCAGGAAATTTTTTGTTTCCCATGCGACGTTCCCCAACAGAAAACTTGGGCGCTGAATCAGAAGCAGTATCCATGTTATCCTTGGCTCCATCGACATCATCCCCATCAGTCATATTAGTATCCTTATCCGTGTCCGGTACACCGAAGAGAGTAGGACTCTCAATCTCCACCTGGAGAGTGTATCTCATCCCCTCATAAGTCCAAATGACCTCATCTGGAATGATTTGAATATCTAGCACACTCACCAGCATCCTCACGACGCCTTTGGCTCTAGTAAACACCATATCCACCTCCTCTATTTTACCAATAAGCGAGCCCAGACTCCAAACAACTCTAAAGTCGTTAATGGCCCTGGAAGGAGCACCCGCAAAGTGTACCCAAATCTGCGGTAGCGGAACCCCCTTGGGCTCCTCACACTTCCAGGCATCAAACTCTAGTACACAGCTAGTGCTAGCCACTCTGCACATACCGAACTTAAGTAAACGAGCCAAATCCTCCTTTGTAGGAAAGACAACCTTAAAGACATTGTTTGATATCAGCACCGGTTCCCACTTGAAAGTTGATGATACAAGCTCCTTGAGCTGTTGCACCACCTGCTCCACGGTCAGCATTCCCCGAGTCACCGTCATCGTGCCCGTGAAACCAGTATCTGGTGTATGCAGTGTCGCCGTCACCGCTGGCGACTCGAAGAACATTAATTCTTGACTCGAGACACCATAGATGGTCACCACTGGCATAATCCCAATCGTAAGGGGGCACTTAGCTGTACCATGCATCGGCTTAAGACAATACACACAGAGCTCAGCCTTGCATTCAGAAACAAAGTGTCCTGCCTCGCTACATCGATAGCACACCATCTTCTCTTTCTTACGTGCCCACTTGGAAGGTCGGTCACCTCCATCTCCTTTTGCTACCCCAACATTCTGTTCAGCTACAGGGTCGGCTGCCTCCTTCACAGGCTCTGGCCCATCCGCATTATTAGGGTCAGCACTCTCTGTCTGCAACTCTTGAACAGGCATAGGAGGCCTTGGCTTCCTACCTCCCCCTCTGGCTGCCCAATTCTGTCGGAATCCACCTCTCTTGTGATGAGAAGGTTCCGACGTCCCCGGCACAAAATTGCCCGGTGGTGCGCAAAAACCCTGGTTGGTACCCCCATTGCTAATAGCCGCATGACCGCGTCTAGTACCTTATGAAGATGATCCGCGATGACCATCTCCATATGTGTTATTACCATAGTTGCCCCATCTTCCTCGCTGATGACCCCTTTGGTCTCCTTGCTCTCCTGCCTGACTGGCTGGGCCAGGTGGGCGCCCTGCCTGCGCAGTGCCATGCCAAGCAGGAACTTGCTTGGCGATGGGGCGTTCCCCCTGTCCAAGCGGTCTGGGTTGCGAGGCCATATTCCACTTAATTGGTGGCCATATTCTCAAGATTAACTCATCTCTCTCTAATTTTCAGGAGCTTGTAGTTTAGTACGCTCACAGATGTCAGTGAAGTTGCTCAACGGTATGCGAAGGAAGGTTTATCCATTGTATCGAGTGTATCCTCTTATGATGTAATCTCGAATATTTTTGATTTCCTCATTGCTCAACGGTGTGGCCAATCTGAGTAAAATGCCATGAAGGGTGGTTCTTACAAAAAATGGATTGATCCCACAACTATAAGGGTAGTCACAATGCTCTAATTTAGTAATTTGTATTATATCCTTTTTTTGCAAAGAATTTGTACTATATCTTAATCCTGAAACCTAGGCAGAAATGTGATGTGGCACCTGATTTAGAGTGGAAAGAGAGAGTAATTATATCTTAGTGCATCAAAGGGCTTAGAAACTGAACTCCCAATGCATAGATAATTAGATTTTTGTAGCTAACTTTCCTTTATTTGACATGTCATGATTTCCCAACATGACATTTTTAGCACATGTAATCCATGGAGCACAAGGAAGGGCCTAAGATACAACCAATTGGAGAAGTTATCTTTGAGCACATACTTAATGTAAATGATATAGTATAATGCATTCATCGTCTAATTCCCCTAGGTTTACTTAGGTTCTCTTATTCCCTTAGAGACGAGGTCACACGAGTGCATCTACCCTTCGATTTCCCAATTCTTTCACATCGAAGCTTCCCAAACAAAGTTCTAGTTGTGATCCCGTGAGGGTAGTCTACACCGTGGTACCCATGCATGGCAGGAACATGATCTCCGCCGGACGACAAAGCATTTGGAAATGGTGCGGTGATGTTAATCGCTCCAACAAAGCAAGTGTTGCGGATAGGTTTGAGAGATTAGATCTTCGTGGGGACAAAGAGAAACAACTTGACGTGTCATGAGAGACTCGAGGGCTGCTTGAGGAAACTAGATGGATTGGAATTTTGAGGGTTCAAGATAGAAAAAAGCAGAAATTGGATGTGGCACCTGATTTAGTCTGGAAAGAGTGAGTAATTATATCTTAGTTAAGATATACTCATAATGCCAAAACCAACATTTTGTGCCTCAGAAGGCACATTAAATGAATTTTTTTAGATACAACAAAAAATGGCTTCTCTAAATGAGATACTAAGTGCATCAAAGGGCTTAGCAACTGAACTTCGAATGTAGAGATAATTAGATTTTTGTAGATAAACTTCCTTCATTTATCATGTCAGGATTTCCCCACATGACATTTTTATCACATCAAACACAATAAGCTGCGCATAAAGGGTGTCCGCTCAGTCTGTCAATGTAGGCAGCCTGGCACTGTGCGTGCTGGCGGATGGGGAGATTGGTTATCGCTGGCCAATCGCATACTTGCCTCGCCTAGTCGCCTCATCGCGTGCGCGAGTGAGCTGTGTGGACGTAGGTGGTTCGCTGCTTCTTACCGGCCATTGTGTTTCCATGTTTTGTGTGGTGTGCCTGTTCTATTTCGATCTGCCGCCTCCAGACAATGTCAGCGTGGGATACCAGCGTGTTGTTGTTGTACACCCATATGTTTTGCTAACCTATGGGCCTCGTTAGAAAAAGGAAAGAGGGAGCCATGTTTTCATCCTCGAATCCTGACACGCCCCAAACCCTAGCTCCACCTCGCCGCTGGTCGCCATGGGATCCACGTCCTCGATGGCAGGAACGACCACGAGGCCAGCTCTTCCTTGGGTCGTCGTCATCATCGCGCCACCCCTTCACCTCTGCTCCACCGCCTCCACCCGCATTCCACATCGCGACATAACTGGTCGGCTCTCGTCACTGGCACACGTGTAGGCGGAGGTGTGTCAGTGTTATTGGGAGACGGGCACGCCGCTGCCATGGTTGGACATGCACCTCCCGAGTAACGGCCATCTCTCAGACCGTGTGCCCATCCCACCGACCCCGATGAGCGATCACGCCCAACGCGAGGAGATTGCCCGATGCCGCGCCCACCTACCGCCCGATCTTGTCAACGACTTTAGGTACGCTCCCGACTCACCTCTATGGGACACTTAATTGCGCGACGAGCATGATCTGCACCGCCAGTCATTCTTTATTGGTCGTGCTCCGAGCCCGCCACGCCATGCGCGTGCCGCAAGCCCTCCCGAGCATCGCGGACGTAGGCTTGTCCACGGCCTACGTCGATGCCATCCCCTGCCGCCCGAACTTAGTTTTAAGTTTGTTCTAGAAATCGCTGAACTTGACTTTGGGCCGCTTTTGTGTTAATATTTTAGGTTTTTCAATTTGTTTTCCATGTCAATTTGGGTGAACTATGCAACTCAACATGGTCGGCGGAAAACTAGAGCTAGGGTTTGGGTCGCGGAGCGTCTAGGACAGTTTGGGGTGGGGCAGACCGATGGCCGCAGTCAGACGGATGTGTCCATTTCTCTGTTGCAAACACACGAAATCCGGACAAAACATACGTTTGTTTGGGGTCGTGAGTTGGAGTTGGTCTAAGCACTGAATTGGAAAATCTGGGCTCAACGATATTCTCAAGTCTAAGGGCATCTCCTAAAGTTAGAGCCCCCAAGAACACCACCGAACCAAAAAAGTTGGTGTATTGGGGGGGGCAAATGCTTCATCCGGCGACAATAGGGATGTATGGGGAGGGCATCTTCCTAGCCACACTCCATCCCAATCAAAAGTTTGCGAGGGAAATGATTAGGTGGGCCAAGAAAAAGGACACGTGGGGAGACATGATTCTCCGAAACTTCCGTCGACGTCCCCGAGAGCCCCCAGCGTGTTAGGTTTCGCCTTGGTATGCCGACGCTATTTTGATGTCCTGGGTGTTGGAAATATGCCCTAGAAGCATTAATAAATTAGTTATTACTATATTTCTTTGTTCGTGATAATCGTTTATTATCCATGCTATAATTGTATTGAATGAAAACATAGATACATGTGTGTATACATAGACATAACAATGTCCCTAGCAAGCCTCTAGTTGGCTAGCGAGTTGATCAAGGATAGTCAAGGTTTTCTGACTATGTGCAAAGTGTTGTTGCTTGATAACTGGATCACATCATTAGGAGAATCATGTGATGGACTAGACCCAAACAATGAACGTAGCATATTGATTGTGTCGTTTTATTGCTATTGTTTTCTGCATGTCAAGTATTTATTCCTATGACCATGAGATCATAAAACTCACTGGCACTGGAGGAATACCTTGTGTGCATCAAACATCACAACGTAGCTGGGTGACTATAAAGGTGTTCTACAGATATCTCCGAAGGTGTCCGTTGAGTTAGTATGGATCAAGACTGGGATTTGTCACTCCGTGTGACAGAGAGGTATCTCGGGGCCCACTTGGTAATACAACATCACACACAAGCCTTGCAAGCAATGTGACTAAGTGTAAGTCACGGGATCTTGTATTACGGAACGAGTAAAGAGACTTGCCGGTAACGATATTGAAATAGGTATGCGGATACCAAGGATCGAATCTCGGGCAAGTAAAATACCGAAGGACAAAGGGAATGCCATACAGGATTATATGAATCCTTGACACTCAGGTTCAACCGATAAGATCTTCGGAGAATATGTAGGATCCAATAAGGGCATACAGGTCCCGCTATTGGATATTAACCGAGGAGTGCCTCGGATCATGTCTACATAGTTCTCGAACCCGCAGGGTGTGCACACTTACGGTTCGATGATGTTTTAGTATAGTTGAGTTATATGTGTGGTTACCGAATGTTGTTCGGAGTCCCAGATGAGATCACGGACGTCACGAGGGTTTCCACAATGGTCCGGAAACGAATATTGATACATGATGACCCACAAGTATAGGGGATCAATCATAGTCCTTTCGATAAGTAAGAGTGTCGAACCCAACGAGGAACAGAAGCATCTGACAAGTGGTTTTCAGCAATGTAAAATCTGCAGGCACTGAAATTGTCGGTAACAAGTGATTGTGTGGTGAGATGATTCGTAGCAAGCAACAAGTAACAAAAGTAGCAACGGTGCAGCAAAGTGGCCCAATCCCTTTTGTAGCAAGGGACAAGCCTGGACAAAGTCTTATAGGAGGAAAAACGCTCCCGAGGGCACACGGGAATTTCTGTCATGCTAGTTTCATCATGTTCATATGATTCGCGTTCGTTACTTTGATAGTTTGATATGTGGATGGACCAGCGCTTGGGTACTTCCCTTACTTGGACAAGCATCCCACTTATGATGAACCCCTCTCGCAAGCATCCGCAACTACGAAAGAAGAATTAAGACAAAATCTAACCATAACATTAAACTAGTGGATCCAAATCAACCCCTTACGAAGCAACACATAAACTAGGGTTTAAGCTTCTGTCACTCTAGCAACCCATCATCTACTTACTACTTCCCAATGCCTTCCTCTAGGCCCAAATAATGGTGAAGTGTTATGTAGTCGACGTTCACATAACACCACTAGAGGTAAAACAACATACAATACATCAAAATACCGAACGAATACCAAATTCACATGACTACTATTAGCATGACTTATCCCATGTCCCCAGGAACAAAAGTAACTAATCACAAAGCATAATCATATTCATGACCAGAGAGGTAATGAGTACCATCAAGGATCTGAACATAAACTATTTTTTATAAATCCGGGAAAAAAATCCTCGTTGATTTTTACGGCGTTTGGAGTTGCGCAAAATAGGTATCTCAACTTTGCTCCACTTTCAGGCCAGAATTCCAGTTGTCGGCATTCTCCCTCTTCATGTAAACCTTGCAAAATAAGAGAGAAAAGGCATAAGAATTGTACCGTGAAGTGAAATAACAGCCAAAGAAGCGATAAATATCAACATGAAAACATGATGCAAAATGGACGTATCAACTCCCCCAAGCTTAGACTCGCTTGTCCTCAAGCGAAATCCTAGCTCAATAAATATGTCCACATGTTTAGGGAGAGAGGTGTCGACAAAACAAGATACGAACATGCATGCATCATGATCAAGATCAGAACAGCAATACCAACATATAATCTCTCATGCTAAAGTGATAAATTCCTTCACAAAGTGAAGCATGGATCAATAACCTTACCGAGAAGTAACAACCGATAGCCTTTAGTCATTGAAGCAATTGCAATTTATCACAAAATCAGAAAGAGTCAAATAAGAGCTTGTAAAGGAAATCCACATACTCAATCATTCTTTCGTTCTCTACAATTGCTACAACTCACGTGGTACTCATGAGATCAAAGTTTCAGCTGGACACTGAGAAAGATAGGGGCTTATAGTTTTGCCTCCCATCGGCTTACCTCAAGGGTAATGTCAACAATAATAATTCATGAATGCCTACCTCCAAGTTGACATATGAATATATATCTTTCCCAAGCATATGACGTTAGCCAAGATAAAGGCGAGATAAGGAATTGGTGAAGATCACCATGACTCTTTCAAGGGCAAAAAGTAAAGGTACAAGATAGGCCCTTCGCAGAGGGAAGCAGAGGTTGTCATGCGCTTTTGAGGTTTGGATGCGTGTCATCTTAGTGCGGAGAAATGGCACTTTATATTGCCTCCTGTGATAAAGAACTTTATTATGCAGTCTGTCGCTTTTATGTCTTCCTCATCACAGGTTCGTATAAAGATTATTTTCCTCACATTAATAGATCATACATATTAGAGAGCAAATTTTATTTCTTGCGCCGATGACAACTTACTCGAGGGATCTTATTCAATCCATAGGTAGGTATGGTGGAAACTCATGGCAAAACTGGTTTGAAGGTTTATGGATGCACAAGTAGTATCTCTACTTGGTGCGGGAGGTTTTTGGCTAATATGAGGTGGAAGCAATCGTCACATGCTAAGGGATCTCTAATCATATAACATTGTTCAGAGACAAGCAAACAAAATTCATTATGTTGTCTTCCTTGTCCAACATCTACTTCTAGGCATGCAATAGTTTAGTGAGTGTTCACAATCATAGATAGTGTGAGAGATGATATATTTATATGTGAACCTCTCCTTCTTTATCGCTTCCATTTAATTGCAACAATGACCAAGCTCTACGTTTGTCTACCCTCAACAAGTTTCAATCATCATCCTTTTTATATGTGAAGCCATCACTTCCCATAAGACCATTACATGATCTTTCATGCTTTTGTTCTATTCTCACTCTTTTGATCATGGCAAGAGGCAAAGCCCTTCAACTAAGACACTCTTTATTATATGGATCACGAGCAAGAATACATAGGGGGTGACACAAAGCAAAACTCAATAATAAAATACTAAGACTTTTAAACTAGTAGAGAAAGAGAAAACTAAAAATGAAAACTAAAACAAAGGTAAAGGCAAAAGATGTGATGGTGATACGATACCGGGGCAACTCCCCCAAGCTTGGCACAAGCCAAGGGGATTGCCCATACCAATGCTCAGTTATCTTCCTTTGGTGGTGATGGTGGTGGAGTTGTTGCAACATGGGCTTGATCCTCCGTCTTCCAAGGCATAGGAGCTCCATCATGGAAAGATGAACGAGTCCCCGAAATCCTCAAATCTGCAGCCAACCGTATTGATTTAAATCTATGCTCATACTCACAGTTTTGGTTCTACAGGTCATAGATCTGGGCCTGGAGTTGGTCAATCCTGTCATAGAGCGTGGAGAGGTGCTTCCCAATGTCATTGGCATCAATCCTGTGCTTGTTGGTGAACTCCGTGATCATCATGTGGTTGGCGTTGAGTCCACGCTCCACCATCCCTTGGCACTTGAAGACTTGTTGCTCCATTGCTTCGAGCCTCGTCTCCACGCTTCCGGTCTTCTTGGGCCCCTCAACATCACGGATGTTTTGGACTATGTTTTCTTACCGAATCACATACCTCTTCATTTTCGGAGTCTGAAACAGGCTGATAAATATCCCTTAGGTATTTTTCTTTAGTTATGGTATTGATAATATTGCTTTCAACATTTATGGGAGTACCTGAGATATAATGCTTGATTCTGTGCCCAATTACCACTCTCGGACAATTACCTTCCGTGTTGTTGATCTTGATAGCACCGGAACGATATACTTCCTCAACAACATAGGGACCTTCCCATTTAGAGAGAAGCTTTCCTGCAAAGAATCTTAAACGAGAGTTATATAGCAAGACATAATCACCTACATTGAACTCACGCTTTTGTATCCTCTTATCATGCCACCTCTTAACCTTCTCTTTGAACAGCTTGGCATTCTCATATGCCTGAGTTCTCCACTCATCAAGCGGGCTAATATCAAATAACCTCTTCTCAACGGCAAGTTTGAAATCAAAGTTGAGATCTTTGATTGCCCAATAAGCTTTATGCGCAAGCTCAGGAGGTAAATGACATGCTTTGCCGTACACCATTTTGTACGGAGACATGCCCATGGGATTCTTATAGGCAGTTCTATAAGCCCACAGTGCATCATCGAGCTTCTTAAACCAATTCCTTCTAGACATGTAGACAGCCTTTTGCAGAATCAGTTTAATCTCTCTATTACTTAGCTCTACTTGACC
This sequence comes from Hordeum vulgare subsp. vulgare, assembly GCF_904849725.1. Classification (NCBI taxonomy): domain Eukaryota; kingdom Viridiplantae; phylum Streptophyta; class Magnoliopsida; order Poales; family Poaceae; genus Hordeum; species Hordeum vulgare. The sequence continues at coordinate 391,130,706 of NC_058522.1, forward strand.
ACTGCACTGAGGGTGGTAGGGAGACACAATTCTATGGTTGACATTGTACTTAACGAGCATTTTACGGAAAGCAGCATGAATGAAGTGTGAACCACCATCGGTCATTAGATATCCAGGGACTCCAAATCTAGGGAAGATAACTTCTTTCAGCATCTTGATAGAGGTGTTGTGATTAGCACTACTAGTGGGGATAGCTTCTACCCACTTAGTGACGTAATCAACAGCAACTAAGATGTGAGTATACCCATTGGATTTTGGAAAAGGTCCCATATAATCAAAGCCCCAAACATCAAATGGTTCAATGACTAGTGAATAGTTCATAGGCATTTCCTGACGTTTGCTAATATTACCTAGTCTTTGACATTCGTCACAAGACAAGACAAACTTAGGGGCATCCTTGAAGAGAGTGGGCCAATAGAAACCTGATTGCAATACCTTGTGTGTAGTTCTATCTCCCGCATGGTGTCCTCCGTAGGCCTCGGAGTGACACTTCTGTAGGACCTGTCCCTGTTCATGTCCAGGTACACAACGTCTATTAACACCATCTACTCCTTCCTTATAAAGGTGAGGATCATCCCGAAAGTAATGTCTCGAGTCAAAGAAGAATTTCTTCTTTGCCTGATACGTGAAACTATGTGGTATGTATTTGGCAACGATATATTTTGCATAATCAGCATACCACGGTGCTCTACGTGAAGCATTGATGACATTCTATTTCTCATCGGGAAAGCTATCATCAATAGGTTGTGGGTCATCAAGAACGTTTTCCAACCTAGACAAGTTATCTGCTACGGGGTAATCAGCACCCTTTCTGTCGACAACGTGCAAATCAAATTCTTGTAGCAAGAGAACCCATCTGATAAGTCTAGGTTTAGCGTCTTTCTTCTCCTTGAGGTACTTAATAACAACATGATCAGTGTGAATAGTGACCTTGGAATCAACTATGTAAGACCTGAACTTTTCACATGCAAACACGACTGCTAAAAATTCCTTCTCCGTAGTAGCATAGTTTCTCTGGGCACTGTCTAGAGGTTTACTAGCGTAGTGAATAACATTCAACTTCTTATCGATTCTTTGCCCTAGAACAGCACCAACAGCATAATCACTAGCGTCACGCATGATCTCAAAAGGTAAGTTCCAATCAGGTGGTTGAACAATAGGTGCAGTTATCAAAGCCCTCTTAAGTATTTCGTAGGCTTCATCACAATCATCGTCAAAGACAAAAGGAATATCCTTTTGTAAGAGATTGGTAAGAGGCCTAGAAATCTTAGATAAGTCTTTAATGAACCTTCTATAGAAACCAGCATGACCAAGGAAACTTCTTATACCTTTGATATCTGTGGGGTATGGCATTTTCTCGATTGCATCAACCTTAGCCTTATCGACTTCAATACCTCTTTTAGAAATTTTATGTCCTAAGACGATGCCTTCATTAACCATAACGTGGCACTTCTCCCAATTCAAGAAAACATTGATGTCTTTACATCTCTGTAAGACTCGATCAAGGTTGCTGAGGCAATCATCAAAAGAAGACCCGTAAACGGAAAAGTCATCCATGAAAACCTTGACAATCTTTTCACAAAAGTCAGAGAATATAGCCATCATACATCTTTGAAAGGTGGCAGGTGCATTACATAAGCCAAAAGGCATACGTCTATAAGCGAAGGTACCGAAAGGGCAGGTGAAAGTGGTTTTCTCCTGATCAGATTGTGCAACTGGTATTTGGGAGAAACCAGAATAACCGCCTAGAAAGCAGAAGTGTGTGTGTTTAGACAGTCTTTCTAGCATTTGCTCGATAAAAGGCCAAGGGTAATGATCTTTCCTAGTGGCTTTATTCAGTTTCCTAAAATCGATCACCATCCTATAGCCAGTAATAATCCTTTGTGGGATCAATTCATCCTTATCATTAGGGACAACGGTAATGCCTCCCTTCTTAGGGACGCAATGCACCGGACTCACCCAATCGCTGTGAGCAATAGGATAAATGATACCTGCTTCCAGGAGCTTTAGTATTTCTTTTCTCACTACTTCTTTCATCTTAGGATTTAATCTCCTTTGATGATCAACAACTGGTTTAGAATCAGGATCAGTCTTAATCTTGTGCTGGCATAGGGTAGGACTAATGCCCTTAAGATCATCAAGAGTATATCCAATAGCAGCACGGTGCTTCCTCAGAGTTTTTAGTAACTTCTTTTCTTCATGCTTTGAGAGGCTAGCACTAATAATAACAGGATATATCTCCTTTTCATCAAGATAAGCATACTCAAGAGTATCAGGCAACTGTTTAAGCTCGAACACAGGATCACCCTTTGGTGGGGGTGGATCCCCAAGCAGTTCAACAGGCAATTTATTTTTAAGAATAGGATATTGTTCTAAGACAACTCTATCTATCTCATCCCTTTCATCCATATGCATATCATTTTCATAGTCAAGCAAGTATTGCTCTAAGGGGTCAGTAATAGGCACTGCAATAGAGGCTAAGGCAATAGTTTCATCCTTACTAGGCAACTCCTTTTCATGAGGTTGTCTACCAAACTTAGAGAAATTGAACTCGTGTGACACACCTTCAAAGCCAACAGTGACAGTTTGCTTCTCACAATCAATATGAACATTGACGGTATTGAGAAAAGGTCTGCCAAATATGATGGGAAAAAAGCTATCTTGTGCAGCAGCAAGAACGAGGAAATCAGCAGGATACTTCGTTTTACCACACAAGACTTCAACATCCCTAACAATTCCCACAGGGCAGATAGTATGTCTATTAGCAAGCTGAATAGTGACATCAATGGGCTCTATCTCAATAGGTGCAATCTCGTCTTTGATTTCATCATATAAGGATTGAGGTATTGTACTAACACTAGCACCCACGTCACGTAAACCATGATAACAATGATCTCCTATCTTAACAGAAACCACATGCATGCCAACACCAGGCCTATGTTTGTCTCTAACGTGAGGTTTAGCAATTCTAGCAGCATCTTCACAAAAGTGAATATTATGTCCCTCAACATCGTCGGACATAAGATCTTTGATAATAGCAATGCTAGGTTCAACTCTAATTTTCTCAGGGGGTGTAGGTGTTCTAATATAGCCTCTACGTATCACAGTTGAAGCTTTAGAATGATCCTTCATCCTAACAGGGAAAGGTGGTTTCTCAATGTAAGCACTGGGAACAACATGATCATTATAGGCAATGACTTTCTCTTCAACTGGAGTGGGTGTAACTACATTGACTTCTAAAGGAGGATGATATTTAAACCACTTCTCTTTGGGGAGATCAATATGAGCAGCAAAGGATTCACACAATGAAGCTACTATCTCAGAGTCAAGTCCATACTTAGCGCTAAAATCACTAAAGGTATTTGTCTCAACAAAGGATTTAACGCAATCAAACGTGAAATTCATACCTGAATCCTTACCTTCTTCAAGCTCCCAATCTTCAGAGTTGCGTTTAATTCTCTCCAATAAATTCCATTTGAAGTCAATATCTCTCTTCATAAAGAACCGGTACAAGAAGTGTCAAGCATGGTGCGATCATCATGAGAAAGCCGAGCATAGAAGTTCTGAATGATAATTTCTCTCGAGAGCTCATGATTGGGGCATGAATATATAATTGATTTAAGCCTCCCCCAAGCTTGAGCGATGCTTTCTATGTCACGAGGCCAAATATTATAAATATAATTCTGATCACGATGTACTAAATGCATAGGATAAAACTTTTGATGAAATTCCAATTTCAACCGATTGTAGTCCCATCATCCAGTATCATCACATAGCCTATACCATGTCAACGCCTTATACTTCAAAGATAAAGGAAAGACCCTCTTCTTGACCTCATCCTCGGGCAAACCTGCAAGCTTAAATAAACCACAAACTTCATCTACATAGATTAGATGCAAGTCTGGATGTGATGTTCCATCTCGTGTAAAAGGATTAGCCAGCAGTTTCTCAAGCATGCCCGAAGGAAATTCAAAGCAAATATTTTCAGTAGGTGCAGTAGGTTGAGGAGAAACTCTTTGTGCTTCCGTTCTAGGTGAAGATACCCCGAACAAGCCCCTCAAAGGATTAGTATCCATAGTGACAAGTGACAATAAATTTCAGCACACTATATGAATGTTTCCTTACCAAGTTCCACTTACCAAAGGCGCTTCACTCCCTGGCAACGGCGCCAGAAAAGAGTCTTGATGACCCACAAGTATACGGGATCAATCATAGTCCTTTTGATAAGTAAGAGTGTCGAACCCAACGAGGAGCAGAAGGATCTGACAAGTGGTTTTCAGCAAGGAAATATCTGCAAGCACTGAAATTGTCGGTAACAAGTGATTGTGTGGTGAGATGATTCATAGCAAGCAACAAGTAAAAAAAGTAGCAATGGTGCAGAAAAGTGGACCAATCCCTTTTGTAGCAAGGGACAAGCCTGGACAAAGTCTTATAGGAGGAAAAACGCTCCCGAGGACACACGGGAATTTCTGTCATGCTAGTTTCATCATGTTCATATGATTCGCGTTCGTTACTTTGATAGTTTCATATGTGGGTGGATCGACGCTTGGGTACTGCCCTTACTTGGACAAGCATCCCACTTATGATTAACCCCTCTCGCAAGCATCCGCAACTACGAAAGGAGAATTAAGACAAAGTCTAACCATAGCATTAAACTAGTGGATCCAAATCATCCCCTTACAAAACAACGCATAAACTAGGGTTTAAGCTTCTGTCACTCTAGCAACCCATCATATACTTACTACTTACCAATGCCTTCCTCTAGGCCCAAATAACGGTGAAGTGTTATGTAGTCGACGTTCACATAACACCACTAGAGGAAAAACAACATACAACATATCAAATTACCGAACGAATACCAAAAACGCATGACTACTATTAGCATGACTTATCCCATGTCCTCAGGAACAAAAGTAACTACTCACAAAGCATAATCATATTCATGACTAGAGAGGTAATGAGTAGCATCAAGGATCTGAACATAAAATCTTCCACCAAGTAATCCAACTAGCATCAACTACAAAGAGTAATCAACACTACTAGCAACCTTACAAGTACCAATCGGAGTCGCGAGATGGAGAATGGTTACAAGTTATGAACTAGGGTTTGGAGATGAGATGGTGCTGATAAAGATGTTGATGGTGATGAGTCCCCTCCGATGAGAGGAGTGTTGGTGATGACGATGGCGACGACTTCCCCCTCCAGTAGGGAAGTTTCCCCGGCAGGATCGTCCTACCGGATCTCTAGATTGGTTCTGCTCAAGTTTCGCCTCGTGGTAGCGGCGAATCCATGAAAAAGCTCCTCCTTGATTTTTTCCTGGACGAAACCCTTCATATAGCAAAAGAGGGGGGCAAGTGGGCCTGCAGGCTGCCCACAAGACCTAATGGCGCGGCCTGGGGGTGGCCGCGCCGTGCAGGCTTGTGGCCACCTGCACGCCCCCCTCTCGCACTTCTTCGGCCTAGTATTTTTGATGAATCGGGAAACAAATCCTCGTTGATTTTTACGGCGTTTGGAGTTGCGCAGAATAGGTATCTCAACTTTGCTCTACTTTCAGGCCAGAATTCCAGTTGCCGGCATTCTCCCTCTTCTTGTAAACCTTGCAAAATAAGAGAGAAAAGGCATAAGAATTGTACCGTGAAGTGAAATAACAGCCAAAGAAGGGATAAATATCAACATGAAAACATGATGCAGAATGGACGTATCAGTACACTACCAGAGGCATTTCCTATAGAGTCATCATCGTTTTGAGCTTTGAGCTGTGAGTAAATAAAAGTGTGATGATCATCATTATTATAGCATTGTCCCATGTGAGGAAATAAAAATAAAAAGAGGCCAAAGAGCCCCAAAAAAAAGAGAGGCCAAAGAGCCCAAATAAAAAAAAGAGAAAAAGAGAGAAGGGACAATGCTACTATCTTTTTCCACACTTGTGCTTCATAATAGCACCATGTTCTTCATGAGTGAGAGCCTCTCGTTTCATCACCACCATATGCTAGTGGGAATCTTTATTATATAACTTGGCTTGTATATTCCAATGATGGGCTTCCTAAAATTGCCCTAGGTCTTCGTGAGCAAGCAAGTTGGATGCACACCCACTAGTTCTCCTTTTGAGCTTTCACATACTTATAGCTCTAGTGCATCCTTTGTATGGCAATCCCTACTCATTCACATTGATATCTATTAATGGGCATCTCCATAGCCCTTTGATACGCCGAGTCAATGTGACCATCTCCTCCTTTTTTTGTCTCACAACCACCACCACACTCTATTCCACCTACAATGCTATATCTATGGCTCACGCTCATGTATTGCGTGATAGATATAAAAAGTTTGAGAAAGTAAGAGTGCGAAAACAATTACTTGGCCAATACCGGGGTTGTGCATGATTTAAATTAGTTATGTGGGGATGATGGAGCATAGCCAGACTATATGATTTTGTAGGGATAACTTTCCTTGGCCTTGTTATTTTGAAAGTTCATAATTAGCTTGCTAGTTTGCTTGAAGTATTATTGTTTTCTTGTCAATAGCAAACTATTGTTTTGAATCTTACGAATCTGAACATTCATGTCACATGATAGAAGTTACAAAGGACAACTATGCTAGGTAGCATTCCACATCAAAAATTCAGTCTTTATCACTTCCCTACTCGAGGACGAGCAGGAGTTAAGCTTGAGGGTGCTTGATACGTCTCCAACGTATCTATAATTTTTGATGGTTTCATGTTATTATCTTGTCAAACTTTGGATGCTTTGTATGCCTTTTATATATTTTTTTTGGGACTAACTTATTAACTCAGTGCCAAGTGCCAGTTCCTGTTTTTTCCGTGTTTTGGACCCTTTTCAGAGGAGGATTTTAAACGGAGTCCAAACGGAATGAAAATTCCAAAAAGATTTTTTCCAAAATAGAAGACGATTGGGGAACTTGAGAACCAAGGTAGGGGGCCACCAGGGACTCCACAAGCCCCCTAGCCGCGGCCAAGAGGTGCGCCTCCCAGGCTTGTGGGCCCCCTGGGCCTCCTCTGCCCTAGGTATTTCGCCTATATATTCCCATAAATTCCAGAAAAAATCAGGAGATCATCGCAAGTACTTTTCCGCCGCCGCAAGCTTCTATCTCCGCAAGATCCCATCTGGGGCACGTTATGGTGCTCTGCTGGAGGGGGGATTCGGATACGGAGAGCTTCTTCATCAACACCATGACCTCTCCGATGATGCGTGAGTAGTTCACCATAGACCTACGGGTCCATAGCTAGTAGCTAGATGGCTTCTTCTCTCTCTTGGATCTTCAATACAAAGTTCTCCATGATCTTCATGGAGATCTATCTGATGTAATCTTCTTTTGCAGTGTGTTTGTCGAGATCCGATGAATTGTGGATTTATGATCAGATTATCTATGAATCTTATTTGGGTTTCTTCTGATATCTTATATGCATGATTTCATATCCTTGTAATTCTCTTCGAGTTGTGGGTTTTGTTTGGCCAGCTTGATCTGTGATTCTTGCAATGGGAGAAGTGCTTGGTTTTGGGTTCATATCGTGCGGTAACCTCACCCAGTGACAGAAGGGGTAGCGAGGCACGCATCATGTTGTTGCCATCAAGGGTGAAAAAATGGGGTTTTCATCATTGGTTTGAGTTTGTCCCTCTACATCATGTCATCTTGCTTAAGGCGTTACTCTGTTCGTCATGAACTCAGTACACTAGATGCATACTGGATAGCGGTCGATGTGTGGAGAAATAGTAGTAGATGCAGAAAGTATCGGTCTACTTGTCTCGGACGTGATGCCTATATGTATGATCATTGCCTTAGATATCGTCATGACTTTGCACGGTTCTATCAATTGCTTGACAGTAATTTGTTCACCCACCGTAATATTTGCTATTTTGAGAGAAGCCTCTAGTGAACACTATGGCCCCCGAGTCTACTTCACACCATATTTTTCAGCCTTACTCTTTTACTTCGTTGCACTTTCCGCCTTCAATTCTCACTTTGCAATCAATCTTGAAGGGATTGACAACCCCTTTATAGCGTTGGGTGCAAGCTCTTTTATGTTTGCGCAGGTACTCTGGACTTGACGAGATTCTCCTACTGGATAGATACCTTGGATCTCAAACTGAGGGAAATACTTACTGCTCCTGTGCTGCATCACCCTTTCCTCTTCAAGGGAAAAACCAACACAAGCAAGTCTCCGTCAACGTGTCAATTTCTGGCGCTGTTATTTGAGAAGTAGCAGTACACAGGGCACGTTTCAGGCTCGATCTACTGGATGATTTTATTTTTTGAAACAGAGGCAAAATATTTGCCTCATCTCATTACTTAAGTAGAAGAGAATATGGATTGTGTTTTACATTGCCACACAAACCAGAAGCAAATTGCATGTTTACTCTCCCGGAATAAGACTCCCTAGATGTTTATCCCCCGCTTTCACCCATAGTTGCGCCTCCGTCTTTATGGATGAAAAAACATTAATGGGTATTGACGCCTTATTTTGGAAAATTATTGCGTTCCTCTGGGTCCAGTGTTGGGGAACATCGCATGGGAAACAAAAAATTTCCTACGCGCACGAAGACCTATCATGGTGATGTCCATCTACGAGTGGGGATTTCCGATCTACGTACCCTTGTAGATCGTATAGCAGGAAGCGTTAAGAAACGCGGTTGATGTAGTGGAACGTCCTCACGTCCCTCGATCCGCCCCACGAACCATCCCGCGATCCGTCCCACGATCCTCTCCGATCTAGTGCCGAACGGACGGCACCTCCGCGTTCAGCACACGTACAGCTCGACGAGGATCTTGGCCTTCTTGATCCAGAAAGAGAGAAGGAGAGGTAGATGAGTTCTCCGGCAGCGTGACGGTGCTCCGTAGGTTGGTGGTGATCTATCTCAGCACGGCTCCGCCCGAGCTCCGCAGAAATACGATCTAGAGGAAAAACCATGGAGGTATGTGGTCGGGCTGCCGTGGAAAAGTTGTCCCAAATCAGCCCTAATACCTCAGTATATATAGGAGGGAGCGGAAGGGACCTGCCTTAAGGCTCAAGAGAGCCCCAAGGGGTCGGCCGAAGCAAGGGGGGAGTCCTCCCCTTCCAATCCTAGTCCAACTAGGATTGGAAGGTGGAGTCCTTCTCCACTTTCCCACTTCCCCTTTTTTTATTCCTACGCATAGGGCCTCTTGGGCTGTCCCACCAGCCCACTAAGGGCTGGTGCGGCACCCCTAAGGCCTATGGGCTTCCCCCGAGTGTGCTGGCCCCCCCCCGGTGAACATCCGGAAGCCATTCGGCACTCCCGGTATATTCCCGGCAATGCCGAAAACTTTCCGGTAATCAAATGAGGTCATCCTATATATCAATCTTCGTCTCCGGACCATTCTGGAAACCCTCGTGACGTCCGTGATCTCATCCGAGACTCCGAACAACATTCGGTAACCAACCATATAACTCAAATACCCATAAAACATCGCCGAACCTTAAGTGTGCAGAACCTGCGGGTTCGAGAACTATGTAGACATGACCCGAGGGACTCCTCTGTCAATATCCAATAGCGGGACTTGGATGCCCATATTGGATCCTACATATTCTATGAAGATCTTATCGATTAAACCTCAGTGCCAAGGATTCATATAATCCCGTATGTCATTCCCTTTGTCCTTCGGTATGTTACTTGCCCGAGATTCGATCATCAGTATCCGCATACCTATTTCAATCTCGTTTACTGGCAAGTCTCTTTACTCGTTCCGTAATACAAGATCCCGTGACTTACACTAAGTCACATTGCTTGCAAGGCTTGTGTGTGATGTTGTATTACCGAGTGGGCCCCGAGATACCTCTCCGTCAGACGGAATGACAAATCCCAGTCTTGATCCATACTAACTCAACGGACACCTTCGGAGATACCTGTAGAGCATCTTTATAGTCACCCAGTTACGTTGTCACGTTTGATACACACATGGCATTCCTCTGGTGCCAGTGAGTTATATGAACTCATGGTCATAGGAATAAATACTTGACAATGCAGAAAACAGTAGCAACAAAATGACACGATCAACATGCTACGTTCATTAGTTTGGGTCTAGTCCATCACATGATTCACTCAATGATGTGATCCAGTTATCAAGCAACAACACCTTGTACATAGTCAGAAGACCTTGACTATCCTTGATCAACTGGCTAGCCAACTAGAGGCTTGCTAGGGACAGTGTTTTGTCTATGTATCCACACATGTATCTAAGTCTTCTTTCAACACAATTATAGCATGGATAATAAACGTTTATCTTGATACAGGAATTATAATAATAACTTATTTATCATTGCCTCTAGGGGATAGTTCCAACAATGTCCCACTTGCACTAGAGTCGATAATCTAGTCCTCACATATTCATGCGAATTACATTGTAATAAATCTAACTCCCATGCAGTTCTGGTGTTGATCATGCTTTGCCCGTGGAAGAGGTTTAGTCAGCGGGTCTGCCACATTCAGATCTGTGTGCACTTTGCAGATATTCACGTCCTCCTCCTCGACGTAGTCGTGGATGAGGTTGAAGCATCGTTTGATGTGTCTGGTCTTCTTGTGAAACCGTGGTTCCTTTCCTAAGGCAATGGCACCCGTGTTGTCACAAAACAGGGTTATTGGATTCAGTGCGCTCGGCACCACTCCAAGATCCGTCATGAACTGCTTCATCCAGGCACCCTCCTTAGCTGCCTCCGAGGCAGCTATGTACTCCGCTTCACACGTAGAACCAGCTACGACGCTTTGCTTGGAACTGCACCAGCTTACCGCACCCCCATTAAGAATAAATACGTATCCGGTCTGCGACTTAGAGTCATCCGGATCTGTGTCAAAGTTTGCATCGACGTAACCTTTTACGACGAGCTCTTTGTCACCTCCATATACGAGAAACATCTCCTTAGTCCTTTTCAGGTACTTCAGGATATTCTTGACCGCCATCCAGTTATCCACTCCTGGATTACTCTGGAACCTGCCTGCCATACTTATGGCCAGGCTAACGTTCGGTCTGGTGCATAGCATTGCATACATGATAGAACCTACGGCTGAAGCATAGGGGACGGAACTCATTGTCTTTCTATCTTCCTCAGTTGCTGGACACTGAGTCTTACTCAATTTTATACCTTGTAATACTGGCAAGAACCCTTTCTTGGACTGATCCATTTTGAACTTCTTCAAAACTTTAACAAGGTATGTGCTTTGTGAAAGTCCTATCAGGCGTTTCGATCTATCCCTATAGATCTTAATGCCTAGAATGTAAGCAGCTTCTCCTAGGTCCTTCATAGAGAAACTTTTATTCAAGTAACCTTTTATGCTCTCCAAAAGCTCCATGTTGTTTCCAATCAGCAATATGCCATCCACATATAATATTAGAAATGCCACAGAGCTCCCACTCACTTTCTTGTACATACAAGATTCTCCAACCACTTGTATAAACCCAAATGCTTTGATCACCTCATCAAAGCGTTTATTCCAACTCCGAGATGCTTGCACCAGTCCATAAATGGATCGCTGGAGCTTGCACACTTTGTTAGCATCTTTAGGATCGACAAAACCTTCGGCATGCATCATATACAACTCTTCCTTAAGGAAATCGTTAAGGAAAAACGTTTTGACATCGATCTGCCAGATTTCATAATCGAAAAATGCAGCTATCGCTAACATGATTCGGACGGACTTATGCATCGCTACGGGTGAGAATGTCTCATCGTAGTCAATTCCTTGAACTTGTGAAAAACCCTTTGCCACAAGTCAAGCTTTATAAACGGTCACATTACCGTCAGCGTCCGTCTTCTTCTTAAAGATCCATTTGTTCTCAATATCCTTGCGGCCTTCAGGTAGTACTTCCAAAGTCCACACTTCATTTTCATACATAGATCCTATCTCGGATTTCATGGCCTCTAGCCATTTGTTGGAATCCGGGCCCACCATTGCTTCTTCATAATTCGCAGGCTCATTGTTGTCCAACAACATAATTGATAAGACGGGATTACCGTACCACTCTGGAGTAGTACGCAGTCTCGTCGACCTGCGAGGTCCAATAGGAACTTGATCCGGAGTTTCATGATCATCATCATTAACTTCCTCCTCATCCGGCGTCGCAACGACAGGGGTTTGCCCTTGCCCTGCGCCACCATCCAGAGGGACGAGCGGTTCGACAACCTCATCAAGTTCTATCTTCCTCCCACTCAATTCCCTCGAGAGAAACTCCTTCTCGAGAAAAGCTCCGTTCTTAGCAACAAACACTTTGCCCTTGGATTTGAGATAGAAGGTATACCCAACTGTCCCTTTTGGGTAACCTATGACGACACACTTTTCCTCTTTGGGTTCTAGCTTTTCAGGCTGAAGCTTTTTGACATAAGCATCACATCCCCAAACTTTAAGAAACTACAATTTTGGTCTTTTGCCATACCACACCTGATATGGTGTCGTCTCAACGGATTTAGATGGTGCCATATTTAAAGTGAATGCAGCTGTTTCTAATGCATAACCCCAAAACGATAACGGCAAATCGGTAAGAGACATCATAGATCACACCATCTCTAATAAAGTACGATTACGACGTTCGGACACACCATTACGCTGTGGTGTTCCAGGCGGTGTCAAATGTGAAACAATTCCACATTTCTTAAGTGAGCACCAAACTTGAAACTCAGATATTCACCCCCACGATCAGACCGTAGGAACTTGATCTTCTTGCTATGATGATTTTCGACTTCACTCTGAAATTGCTTGAACATTTCAAACGTTTCAGACTTGTGCTTCATCAAGTAGACATAACCATAACTACTCAAATCGTCAGTGAAGGTGAGAAAATAACGATATCCGCCGCATGCCTCCACACTCATCGGACCACACACATCGGTATGTATGATTTCCAACAAGTCACTTGCACGCTCCATTGTTCCAGAGAACGGAGTTTTAGTCATCTTGCCCATGAGGCATGGTTCGCACGTGTCAAGTGAATCAAAGTCAAGTGACTCCAAAAGTCCATCGGTATAGAGTTTCTTCATGCGCTTTACACCAATATGACCTAAGCAGCAGTGCCATAAAAACATGGCGCTATCATTGTTAACTCTAACTCTTTTGGTCTCAATGTTATGTATATGTGTATTATCACTATCAAAATTCAACATGAACAATCCTCTCACATTGGGTGCATGACCATAAAAGATATTACTCATAGAAATAGAACAACCATTATTCTCTGACTTAAACGAGTAACCGTCTCGCAATAAACAAGATCCAGATATAATGTTCATGCTTAACGCAAGCACTAAATAACATTTATTTAAGTTCATAACTAATCCTGATGGTAACTGAAGTGAAACTGTGCCGACGGCGATTGCATCAACCTTGGAACCATTTCCCACGCGCATCGTCACTTCATCCTTCGCCAGCCTTCGCTTATTCCGCAGTTCCTATTTCGAGTTGCAAATATGAGCAATAGAACCGGTATCGAATACCCATGTACTACTAAGAGAGCCGGTTAAGTACACATCAGTAACATGTATATAGAATATACCTTATTTTTCTTTGGCCACCTTCTTATCAGCCAGATACTTGGGGCAGTTGCGCTTCCAGTGACCCATACCCTTGCAATAATAGCACTCTGTTTCAGGCTTAGGTCCAGCTTTGGGTTTCTTCGTCGGATTGGCAACAGTCTGGCCGCTCTTGTTTGAATTACCCTTCTTTCCTTTGCCATTTCTCTTGAAACTAGTGGTCTTATTCACCATCAACACTTGATGCTCTTTACGGAGTTCTGAATCTGCGACTTTCAGCATCGCGAATAACTCGCCGGGTGACTTGTTCATCCCTTGCATGTTATATTTCAACACAAAGCCCTTATAGCTTGGTTGTGGTGATTGAAGAATTCTGTGAGTGATAGCCTCTTGCGGGAATTCAATCCCGTGCTCAGCTAGACGGTTTGAGTACCCAGACATTTTGAGCACATGTTCACTGACAGACGAATTCTCCTCCATCTTGCAAGCACATAATTTATCGGAGGTCTCATACCTCTCGATCCGGGCGTTCTTCTGAAAGATAAACTTCAACTCCTGGAACATCTCATATGCTCCATGATGCTCAAAGCGACGTTGAAGTCCTGGCTCTAAGCCATACAAGACTACACATTGAACTAGTGAGTAGTCCTCCTTGCGTGCTAACCAAGCTTTCTTAGCATCTTGGTCAGCCGCGGCGGGTGGTTCATCTCCTAGCGCAGCATTAAGGACATAATCCTTCTTCTCAGCTTGCAGGAGCAACTTAAGATTACGAGCCCAGTCTACAAAGTTGCTTCCGTCAACTTAGCTTTCTCTAGGAACGTATTAAAATTCAGGGTGACTATCGCGTGAGCCATTGATCTACAACACAAATATTTTCAAAGTGGACTTAGACTATGTTCAAGATAATTAGAGTTTATCTAAACAAATTACTTGCTAAACTCCCACTCAAAAAGTACATCTCTCTAGTCATTTGAGTGGTTCATGATCCAATTCCACTAGCTCAAGTCCGATCATCACGTGAGTTGAGGATAGTTTCAATGGTAAGCATCCCTATGCTAATCATATCAACTATATGATTCATGATCGACCTTTCGGTCTCATGTGTTCCGAGGCCATGCCTGCACATTCTAGGCTCGTCAAGCTTAACCCGAGTGTTACGCGTGTGCAACTTTTTTTGCACCCGTTGTATGTGAACGATGAGTCTATCACACCCGATCATCACATGGTGTCTCGAAACGACAAACTGTAGCAACGGTGCACAGTCGGGGAGAACACAATTTTGTCTTGAAATTTTAGTGAGAGATCACCTCATAATGCTACCGTCGTTCTAATCAAAATAAGGTGCATGAAAGGATTAACATCACATGCAATTCATAAGTGACATGATATGGCCATCATCAAGTGCTCCTTGATCTCCATCACCAAAGCACCGGTATGATCTTCTTGTCACCGGCGCCACACCATGATCCCCATCATCATGATCTCCATCATCATGCCGCCATCGAGGTTGTCGTGTATGCTATGCTATTACTACTAAAGCTACGTCCTAGCAATATAGTAAACGCATATGCAAACACAAACGTTAGTTTAAAGACAACCCTATGGCTCCTGTCGGTTGCCGTAGCATCGACGTGCAAGTCGATATTAACTATTACAACATGATCATTTCATACATCCAATATATCATCACGTCGTTGGCCATATCACATCACAAGCATACCCTGCAAAAACAAGTTAGACGTCCTCTAATTGTTATTGCATGTTTTATGTGGTGGCTATGGGTATCTAGTAGGATCGCATCTTACTTACGCAGACACCACAACGGGGGTGTATGAATTGCTATTTAACCTCTCTCCAAGGACCTCCTCGGTCAAATCCAATTCAACTAAAGTTGGAGAAACAGACACTCGCCAGTCATCTTTGAGCAACGGGGTTGCTCGTAGCGATGAAACCAGTCTCTCGTAAGCGTACGAGTAATGTCGGTCCGACCACTTCGATCCAACAATACCGAGGAATCAAGAAAAGACTAAGGAGGGCAGCAAATCGCACGTCACCGCCCACAAAAACTTTTGTGTTCTACTCGAGATGACATCTACGCATGAACCTAGCTCATGATGCCACTGTTGGGGAAGGTCGCATGGGAAACAAAAAATTTCCTACGCGCACGAAGACCTATCATGGTGATGTCCATCTACGAGTGGGGATTTCTGATCTACGTACCCTTGTAGATCGCACAGCCGGAAGCGTTAAGCAACGCGGTTGATGTAGTGGAACGTCCTCACGTCCCTCGATCCGTCCCACGAACCGTCCCGTGATCCGTCCCACGATCCGCTCCGATCTAGTGTCGAACGGACGACACCTCCGCGTTCAGCACACGTACAGCTCGACGATGATCTCGGCCTTCTTGATCCAGCAAGAGATACAGAGAGGTAGATGAGTTCTCCGGCAGCATGACGGCACTCCGGAGGTTGGTGGTGATCTATCTCAGCAGGGCTCCGCCCGAGCTCCGCAGAAATACGATCTAGAGGAAAAACCGTGGAGGTATGTGGTCAGGCTGCCATGGCAAAGTTGTCTCAAATCAGCCCTAATACCTCAGTATATATAGGAGGGAGGGGCAGGGACCTGCCTTGAGGCTCAAGAGAGCCCAAAGGGATCGGCCGAAGCAAGGGGGGAGTCCTCCCCTTCCAATCCTAGTCCAACTAGGATTGGAAGGTGGAGTCCTTCTCCACTTTCCCACTTCCCCTTTTTTTTGTTCATGCGCATAGGGCCTCTTGGGCTGTCCCACCAGCCCACTAAGGGCTGGTGCGGCACCCCTAAGGCCTATGGGCTTCCCCCGGGTGAGCTGCGCCCCCCCCCCCGGTGAACATCCGGAACCCATTTGTCACTCCCGGTAATGCAGAAAACTTTCCGGTAATCAAGTGAGTTCATACTATATATCAATCTTTGTCCCCAGACCATTCCGGTAACCCTCGTGACGTCCGTGATCTCATCAGGGACTCTGAACAACATTCGGTAACCAACCATATAACTCAAATACGCATAAAACATCGTCGAACCTTAAGTGTGCAGACCCTGCGGGTTCCAGAACTATGTAGACATGACCCGAGGGCCTCCTCGGTCAATATCCAATAGCGGGACCTGGATGCCCATATTGGATCCTACATATTCTACGAAGATCTTATCGATTGAACCTTAGTGCCAAGGATTCATATAATCCCGTATGTCATTCCCTTTGTCCTTCGGTATGTTACTTGCCCGAGATTCGATCGTCAGTATCCGCATACCTATTTCAATCTCGTTTACCGGCAAGTCTCTTTACTCGTTCTGTAATACAAGATCCCGTTACTTACACTAAGTCACATTGCTTGCAAGGCTTGTGTGTGATGTTGTGTTATAGAGTGGGCCCCGAGATACCTCTCCGTCACATGGAGTGACAAATCCCAGTTCATATCCATACTAACTCAATGGACACCTTCGGAGATACCTGTAGAGCATCTTTATAGTCACCCAGTTACGTTGTGCCGTTTGATACACACAAGGCATTCCTCCGGTGCCAGTGAGTTATATGATCTCATGGTCATAGGAATAAATACTTGACACGCAGAAAACAGTAGCAACAAAATGACACGATCAACATGCTACGTTCATTAGTTTGGGTCTAGTCCATCACATGATTCACTCAATGATGTGATCGAGTTATCAAGCAACAACACCTTGTACATAGTCAGAAGACCTTGACTATCGTTGATCAACTGGCTAGCCAACTAGAGGCTTGCTAGGGACAGTGTTTTGTCTATGTATCCACACATGTATCTAAGTCTTCATTCAACACAATTATAGCATGGATAATAAACGATTATTTTGATACAGGAATTATAATAATAACTTATTTATCATTGCCTCTAGGGCATAATTCCAACATCCAGATGGCCCAACATGTTAACATCTTCAGAGAGAGGAACGCCTTCATGCTTGTGCCATTGATATGGCCTGGCTCGTCCCACCACTTCTCCACGGATGGAAGATCTGCCCAATTATCCAGTTGACGTTGTAAGCCCAGCCAAACGTTGATCATGTTCCAAATCCTCGCCGTATAGTGACATTTAAACATTAAATGCCCGGCAGATTCCGATTCCCTTATGCAGAGCGGGCACGGGCCGCAGTTTGGCCATCCCCTACGAGCGAGCCTCTCTATCGTCCAGACTCTATCCTGGATAATAAGCCAGGAGAAGAATTTAATCTTCGGCGGCGCCCAAACTTTTTAGACTAGCCTTGGCATGTCAGACTTGATCATGCTAGCGAATTGCATCCTATACACCGTGGTAGTAGAGTATTGATCGTCAGCTGTAATTTCCACTCGATGCTATCGTCGTTACTCTTCATCAGATGCGTCTCCTGAAGTTTGTCTCGTAAGTGGACAAATTGTTGAAGGTGGGCAATATAGAGGCATCCTTGCATGTCGATGTGCCTGATCCAATCATTATTAAGTATGGCCTTGGCGACACTTGCATTCTTGCGTTTTGAGAAGTCGAAGATCCTTGGGGCTAGGTCTTTTAGCTTTTGTCCCTGCAGCCAAGGAGAATACCAAAAACTCGCCTTATGTGTGTTAACCATGATGACCGTTGTTGCAGAATAGAAGAGATCCATGTCATCTGCATTGCAAGGGATGTCAAAGCCAACCCAAGCTCTCTGAGGATCCGTCCATTGGAACCATAACCACCGCAACCTCGGCACTCTAGAGAATTTGACTAGGTCTAAGATCCCCAATCCGCCCAGATTTAGAGGCGTGCAAACCAGCTTCCAGTTAACCTTGCACTACCCACCTGACATCGTATTTGTACCGGACCACAAGAAAGCTCTTTGGATCTTAGTTAGGTCATTTGTTGTCCCCATCGGAATATCTAGTGCAGTGAGATAATAAATGACCAGGGAGAATAGGGTGGATTTCTCCAAGGTGGATCACCCAGATATGTTGATTCTCCTTCCTTGCCAAGGAGGGAGTTTCTGCACTACTTTGTCCACCAAAAATTGACAGTCGGATTTAGTTAGGCTTTGTATGGAGAGCGGTAGGCCTAGGTACCGCATCGGGAACCCAGATCATATGGCCGGAAAGCTTTGAAGGATATCATCCAGGTCGACGTTTGCACAACGGATGGGTGCAACACTACTCTTAAGCGGGTTAGCCACAAGTCGAGTCACCTCCCCGAAGCTAGCAAGGATAGTGGTAAGGTTCTGAATGTCCTCTTTAATGGGGGCGACAAAAATGGCCGCGTCATAGGCCTAGGTAGCTCGGCCCCGCATCCGATGAAGGAGGCCTTCATCGGTGGCTTTGTCAAGTAAAGGTTGCACGGGGTCAACGACCAAGACGAATAGTAGAGGTGATAGTTGTTCGCCCTGTCGCAGTCCCTTCCCTAGCTTAATCGACGCTTCCGGAATACCATTGAGAATGACTCTTGAAGATGATGCGGCCCATAGGGCAGCAATCCGGTTTCTGAATCGAGCGAGGAAACCACACCTCTGTAGCAAGTCCAAAATGTAATTCCACCGGACAGAGTTGAAATCCTTCTTAATGTACAACTTTAGTAGCAACGCCGAAGTCCGAGACCGGTGCAGTCGTCTCGCGAATCCCCGAATGAACATAAAGTTGTCATGGATACTTCTAGATTTTATGAACTCGCTTTAGGAACGAGACACCAGGTGATTCATGAATGGAGCTAAGCGAGTTGCCATGATTTTTGCCAGAATCTTCGCAAAGGCATGAATGAGGCTGATGGCGCAGAAATCAGATATGTCCTCAGCACCTTCCTTCTTGGGAAGTAGCACAATGTTGGCTGAGTTCAGTCAATGCACGTTCGCGGAATGTAGAGTGGAGAAGGAGTTCACCGCATTCAACATGTCCACCTTGATGATATCCGAACAGGATATGAAGAAGGCCCTAGTAAAACCGTCTCGCCTTGGCGCCTTATGTTGGAAATATGCCCTAGAGGCAATAATAAATTAGTTATTATTATATTTCCTTGTTCATAATAATCGTTTATTATCCATGCTAGAATTGTATTGATTGGAAACTCAAATACATGTGTGGATACATAGACAACACACTGTCCCTAGTGAGCCTCTAGTTGACTAGTTCGTTGATCAAAGATGGTCAAGGTTTCCTGGCCATAGGCAAGTGTTTTCACTTGATAACGGGGTCACATCATTAGGAGAATCATGTGATGGACAAGACCCAAATTATAAACGTAGCAAGTGATCGTGTTATTTTGTTGCTATTGTTTTCTACGTGTCAAGTATTCATTCCTATGACCATGAGATCATGTAACTTACTAGCACCGGAGGAATACCTTGTGTGCATCAAACATCACAACGTAACTGGGTGACTATAAATGTGCTCTACAGGTATCTCCGAAGGTGTCCGTTGAGTTAGTATGGATCAAGACTGGAATTTGTCACTCCGTGTGACGGAGAGGTATCTCGGGGCCCACTCGGTAATACAACATCACATGTAAGCCTTGCAAGCAATGTGACTCAAGTGTGAGTCACGGGAATCTTGTATTACGGAACGAGGAAAGAGACTTGCCGGTAACGAGATTAAAATAGGTATAGGGATGCCGACGATCAAATCTCGGGCAAGTAACATACCGAAGGACAAAGGGAATGTTATACGAGATTATATGAATCCTTGGCACAGAGGTTCAACCGATAAGATCTTCGTAGAATATGTAGGATCCAATATGGGCATCCAGGTCCCGCTATTGGATATTGACCGAGGAGTGTCTCGGGTCATGTCTACATAGTTCTCGAACCCGCAGGGTGTGCACACTTTAGGTGCGGTGGTGTTTTAGTATAGTTGAGTTATATGTGTTGGTGACCTAAGATTGTTTGGAGTCCTGGATGAGATCACGGACATCATGAGGGTTTCCGGAATGGTCTGGAAACGAAGATTGATATATAGGAAGTTTGTGTTTGGATTCCGAAATGTTTCGGGCATTGTCGGCAGTGTACCGGGAGTGAGGAATGGGTTCCGGGGGCCCACGGGTGGGCCCACCACGCCCCAAGGGGTCCATGTGGGTTTATTGGATGTACAATAAGGTATAATGGGCTGACAAGTCATCCAAGAAAATCCCATGAGGAAAAAGTGAAAATTCCAAAAGAGGTGGGAAAATAAGGAAGGAGTCCTAATCCAAGTGGGATTGGAGAAGGACTCCTCCCTCTCTCCCACTTCGGCCGACCCAAGGAGGACTCCTTGGTGCGCCAAGGCTTCCTAGGGCTGCCTCTCCCCTCCTCCTATATATACTAGAGGTTTAGGGCTTTTGAGACACAACTTTGCCACGTGCAACTCAAACCTACACCTCGTAGTTCTTCCTCTAGATTAGATTTCCGCGGAGCTCGGGCGGAGCCCTACAGGAATAATTCATCACCAACACCGGCGCGCCGTCACGCTGCCGGAGAACTCATCTACTTCTGTGTCTCTCTTGCTGGATCAAGAAGGCCGAGATCGTCATCGAGCTGTACGTGTGCTGAACCCGAAGGTGCCGTCCGTTCGGTGCTAGATCGGGACGGATCGTGGGACGGATCGCGAGACGGTTCGTGGGACGGATCGAGGGACGGTTCGTGGGACGGTTCGAGGGACGTGAAGACGTTCCACTACATCAATCGCGTTTCTTAACGCTTCCTGCTGTGTGATCTACAAGGGTACGTAGATCTAATCTCCACTCGTAGATGGACATCACCATGACAGGTCTTCGTGTGTGTAGGAAATTTCTTGTTTCCCATGCAACGTTCCCCAACACCTTATCCCCGAGGATCTGTGAGATTGCACTTAGGACTCCAGCCTCGGTGAAGTTGTCTCCAAGGCTCGATAAATCGCAATCATTGAATTGCAGAGCTTCCTCGTTAAAATCTTTGGTGCGAGGGGCTCCTTTTTTAAGGATCGTAGAGAAGTGATCCCGAGCGACCTTTTCTTTCTTGTCGTGGGAGGTTACCCAGCAAGAACCGGTCCGTAGTCGATGTATGAATTTTTTCTTCTGCGCGCATTGCACGTGAGGTGAAAAAATTTGGTGTTCGCATCCCCCTCTTTTAGGTTTTTAATCTGTGCACATTGCTTCTTCCTAGCCCTCTCCAAGGCTGCCAGGCTTATGACCCTCCTTTTAGTCTAGCCCTAAGGTCAACTTCTTGCGGGGAGAGAGGGCGAGTGTCTTGAGCCATGTCGAGATGGAGGATCACCTGTAAGGCCATGTGTTGCTGGATTTTTGCATTGGAGAATAATTGCTTGCTCCAACATTTCAGCTTATATCCTTTGCTTCGTAGCTTGTGGAACAAAATGCGACACGGCTCAATATGATCGGAGGGAGCCGTCCAAGCCTCTTGGACAACCTGTTTGAACCCAGGCGTCGTAATCCACAAGTTTTCAAACCGGAAAGTTATTGGTCGTTTTGGCCCGTGATCGTGAGAGAGCAAGAGGGGTAGTGGTCTCACAGAGAAGACGATAGCGCATGCAGCAAGTGACCCTGGAAGAAGGTGTCCCATTCCGTGTTGCAAAAAAGGAGTCCAACTTGCTAAGAGTGGGGTTTTGTCGTTCGTTGCTTCACGTGAAACGCGATTTTCAAGATGAAATTCGTTGAGCTCCCCGTTGGAGAGAGCCTCCCTAAATTTTTTGATGCGCCTAGTGCTGAAGATTGGCTTGTTTTTGTCGCGAGCTCTGTAAATCTGGTTGAAATCCACACAAACCAGCCATTGATCCCCCGGGGGAGGCTTGTGCCCAAGAGCTCAGTGTAGAAGGCCTCTTTCCGGTTGGCAGCAGTAGGTCCGTAGACCATCGTGATCTTGAATCGCTCATGGGACACGAGGATTAGAACGTCGGCCGATAAACAAAAGTCACCCATCTGAATGTTGGAGCAAAGAACCTTGTCTTCATCCCACAAAAGAACAATACCACCTCGGGTGCCATCAGCGGGATGGTGAGCAAATTTCTGAAGCCTGTAGCCCCCCAAAAGGGAGGCCGTGAATTGGTTCAACTCTGCCAACTTTGTTTCCCGCAGGCACACAATCTGGCATTGTGACGCAGCGATGGTCTCATGAACGGTGGCCTTCCTGTCCTGATCATTTAAACCACGGATTGTCCTGATCATTTAAACCACGGATGTTCCAGCAAAGAATGTTGAAGTCTTGTGTCAACATTGGTAAACAAATGGTCTCCGAGCTTTCATAACCAGCAAGGTAGATCCAGAGGAACCATATGCTCGGGAGCTAAGCTTGCTGATGGTGAAATTGGTGCAGTTGACATGGCACTTTGTCACATTGATTTTGTTGGGACAGACCTGAACTGGATACATGCTCATTCGTACTGGGGTTGGAGCCTCCCCACACCACACAATGAAAGGTTGCACTAACATGACAGACATAAATCCCTAAACATGGGCTACGGCATTAACAACGTCAGACATCAACCGAGCCCGGCTGGGCGTCCTCCGCCCCAGCGTGCTCCATCGCCCCCTCTCCACCATGCACCACCAGGGCCTCCTCCACCGCCGTGGCAAGGTCGCAGTCCAAGCAGAAGAGGGCGCGGAGCGCATCGATGGCGATGGCCGGCCGGCAACCTTGCATGGAACAAAGGTGCAAACTTCCCAATGTCCTCCTCGGTTAGATGATCGCCGTCGCCGATGATCCCGAGACGGTGACACAACAGCTTCTCTGCCATCTTTGCTATGGACATGCCTCCTGCCTTGTTCTTGAGCCGAGTGTTGGAGCTCCTGATGGTAAAGCCCCCGCTGCCTGCAGCGATGTCCATGCCCGCCATGGTCTTCCTGCGAGCTGTGTTGGGATGGGCAGGCGGGGACGGCAGGATTGGCAAGCTGGTCGCTAGGAACAGTGGTGGAGCAGCACCAGCTTGACGCGAAGTTGCCAAGTGATCTTCAGGAGCAGCTGCAGCAGGAGAGCAGACATCATCTTCAGGAGGGGGCAGCGGAAGATCTTGAGGGGCCGCAGATGCAGGTGATCTAGCCACCGGCAGGCCAGCCGCATTGGTGGCCGAGTTGGTGGGGCTCGGGGAAGCGGTGGGCGGAAGGACAACCCCGATTCGCTGCCGACCCCAGGCGGGGGGAAGCAGGAGGCGATGGCGCCGGATGACGGCCTGAAGCAGGGATGACATACCCATCTGAAAGTCGCTGTACCAGGCTTAGGTCGACCGAGCACTGATCTGGAAGGTCCCTCCGCCTGTCCCATCGGTCATCGTAGCGGCGCCAACCATCACGGCGCCCATCCGAGGACCTCTCTTCGCGGCGTCGGTCTTCTTTTGGTGGGAGCAGCACGCGAGCGACTCCTGAATAGCCGGGCTGCCCAGCTGCGCCCCTCCTCACGGCCACGACGGTCGTTCTCGTCGTCGTCGTCGCGGTGCCCGTCGTGGTCGTCATCGCCGCGACGGTGACCATGATCGCGGGCGGCGATCGTGACTGGATGATGAGCGCATACCACAGTTTTCTTGTTCTCGACAAGGACACCGCAGAGTTTTCCATTTCCTGTTTCCAGGACGACATGTGCAATGTGCCAGACAAGGCCAGCAGGATCCAGGTCGTCGGCGGCGAGGACGGTGTTGCGGTGCACATTGCCGTCCTGAGCAAATACTTCCTGGAGGTCTTTGTGCAAGGGGAAGACAGCGGCAAATGGGTGTCGAAGACAGGGTTCTCATGGTCGCAAGCGGTTCGTGAGCTGTTTGGGGAGAAGATCAAGAAACCACACATCAGCGTGGACAAGCTGAAGGAGATTGTCTGGGTGGCAGAGGGGTCTGTTGTGTTGGGGGCGGAGGATGAGGGGTTCATCTCGGTGGACCTCGCCACCATGAAGACGAAGCGCGTGCACGGGAGGGACAGGCACCATGGCCCGGTGTACAAGTACCAGTTACCATGGCCTCCGATCATCCGGGCTTGCTTACCATTGTAGAGCCATTATGTTTTTCAGGTGTAGCATCATCAGTTTACTGGATGATTTACCATCGATTGCTGTAGGAATTACCAGTAAGCGTCATTTGCTAGTATTTCAGATCACTTGGTGACTTGAACATCACTTCACGAACCAATTCTCTGAACTCAAGTGGTTCATTTACTAGTATTTCAGATCACTTGGTGACTTGAATTGGTAAACCATTATCTGAACTGTTAGGGGGTGAGTATTTACTAAAGAATAGGAGTTGGGGAGCGGTGTGCGCCCCACTCCCAGCCCCTTCTTACTCTATTTCGTCTCCACCCATCACTTCACTGCGATCGAACTAGTTCTCTGAAATCCAGCGGTGATATTACCCGTCCAACCACCATTGAGCTTCTGGGGATGTCGCCGTTTGGTCACCTTTTCCCCCTCCACCTGGTCAGACTTCGGTTCGCTCCTTAAGAGTTAAAGACCAGGAAGAGTATACTCACATTAGAATTATTTTTTCTGTATTTTCAAAGCAATCAACTTCTCAAGTTTCTTATTGGTCGTGTAAACCAAACATGAACTCATGATAATATGATCACATGGTACAAGATGTCTTGTCATGGGTTCTCCAGTGGTGTTGATCCCTTAGTTCTCTGGTATTTCCGAGACTCTTCTGATCTCAGCAACAAAGCAGCAGGCTAAAATGCTGTCTCCAGCTTCATTTGTTGGATCATCTTTTCTTTAAGTGCAGTATTGCAAAATTAGTTTGCCTAGCGGTTGTGTGTGCCCTTGATCTTACCAGATCTCCTGAAAGGGTTTGTGATTGTTAGATTGATCTCTTCCTCAATGGGCCCAACGGCCCATTGGAACTTTGACTCACGTCCTGATCGGGGACGTCCAACCCAATCAAGGCTGGTGGGTCCCTGTCGCGCAGTGATATATAGAGGAGGTGGGGACCATGGCACAAGACACGAGGTTCGCTGCCGCCACTGGTTCCCCACTCTTAACCCTAATCCGATCTAGAGGGTAGCACTGGAGCGATGGAAAGTCCACCGCCATCGCCATCGCTACCTCATCTCCCTCCTTCTCCACCGTTGTCACCACCTCACGATGGACGCCGGAGGGAGCTCATCGAGTTCGGGACAAGGTAAACTACGGGTAGTACCGGATTCATCTAAGCCTAAAGGATCCAGGATCTATCAATGGTATCATGAGCCGCTAGGCACTAGATGTGTTTCGGTTGAAAGAAAACGAAAGCGAAAGAGATCCCCCTCCCCAAAAAGCACCGAAGATGGCCTCGGGCCTCGTCGGCAAAAAGCGTCGCCGCAAGGCCGCGCATGTTCCTCTCGATCCTCACACGCATCTGCAAGCCGAGGTATGGGGAAGAAGAACCTACCTCTTCGAAGGCAAAGAGCGGATCTGATTAGATCCAAAAGGAAAACAAAGAAAGGAATCAGATTGGATCCGAAAAAGGCAAACAAAAAAAGGGAGGGGGACAATGCTAAGTAACCACCCCAACCGGGGAAAAGGGCACCACCACCGCGCCCTTGATGGTGGCACGTTCACCTCGGAGGTGCTCGCGCGCGCCGGCAAATGAACGGAGGTGGCGCCGCCGCTGCGAATATCCTCTGCACGAAAAAGTACTAAAGGGAAAAAGGCCCCCCAAAGCACCCCTTGACGGCGGCGCACTCTCCCTAGGGAGCTCGCGCGCACCGGCAAGAGGGGCGGAGGAGGCGCCATTGCAACCCTTCTTCCTATCTCTCTCTGTGTAATAGTGGGGGGAAGGGAAGGGGAAGAAAAGAACCGGCTGTGTGGGGGGCTTCGCCCCACGCTGGCGACCAGATCTGGGCACTCCTCGGTGGGACAAGGAAGCCGCCGCGCGAGGGAGCGCCGAGAGAGGCGAGGAAGGGGCTGCGGGAGAGAGAAGAGACGCGACGCGGTGGCCTGGCAGTCACCGGCGGCCGGCGTGGCTCCTCCTCGCCGTCGAAATGGCGCGGCCACAGAGAAAGGCTGCGGGAGCAGCGCTGCTCGAGAGAGAGCGAACGGCGTTCGAGGGGATAGAATGGGGGCTAGGGTTTCCCCCCCGCCTAAATCCACCCTTTTGTTGCAGCCGAAAGAGATGGGGCGTCGTAGAATCAGATCTGACGGCCCTGATAGCCCTGCGCCGAAACCCTAGAGATGGCGGGCCGACTGGGACGACGGCAGCCGAGGCCAGAGGCCAGCCGAGGCCAAGCCACGAGCCGGCTGGAGCTGCGAAGGCCCCGGGCCGAAAGGAGAGAAGCCACAGGCCGGGGCTGGCCTACCGAGCTGGGGCAGGCCCACGTGACGCCAAAAGAGGCTCTGGTCTCTTTTCTTATTTCAAAAGAAGGTTTCTTTTACTGTCTAGTTTTTAGACAGATTTAAAATGGTTTTTTCTATGCGTATTTTTCAACGAAAATATTGCTTAGAAAATAGAAAAGAAAAAGTTGAAAGTTCTGTAAAAATAGACAGAAAAGAGATGTTATTTTTTCTGAAAAGAAAAACAAAAGGTTCTGAAAATAAAAGAAGATTTTCAAAAAAATAAAAGTACATGGATTTTATAAAAGGGATTATAAAGTTCATGAATTTTTAATTTTAACTGAATATTTTTCTGTAAAGGTGCATGAATTCTATATTCACGTTTTTCCGCTGCAAAGTAAAAGTTAAATCCTCCAATTAAATTGGAACCAACGGAAAAATTTAATTGGAAGAACTGTTCTTAGCAATGTTTTTCCCCTATGGGTAAAATATGATTCAGATAGTTTCCGCTACGACAAAAGAAAAATGTTTGTTTTAAAGTTAAAATATAGTATTGTTGTTTTCTGACCAACGTTGATGACAACAATACTATAATTGTATGAGTCATCTTATGTTCAAAGCTTAAATCTGTGATAAATTTTGTATCAAAATGATCAATTTTCAGAGCACAGATAGAGAAATGTATATTTCTTTTTTCTGCTGCAATATGGTTAACGACGATCATTATTTCTTAACAAAGTTGTTCAATAGAAATACTATCATCACATTGTTTATGAGTTATATGCATTATTTTCATTTCTGCCCAACGGTGATATGGAATTAATGTAGAAGGATGATGTTTTATTCTAATTCTGTCACAATGGTAATTTAGAATATACAAGAAAGTTTTAAAAGGTTTAATGTGCATAATTTTAACCAGACCAACGTATGGTTATTTTTATGCTCATTATTGTTGTTTATTGGCTAAGTTTTCTCACACTAAAAGTTTTTCATGCTTTCATTCGTGAAAGCGAATGGCTGGGTACTTATGACCCGAAAGATGAACAAGAAAGGTCATAACTTGAGGGAGTATGTTCTCTTTAAAGAATGGCTTCAAAAGAAAAGAACTCTTGGATATTAATTGAAGAAAAGTAAAGAGATAGATCATTGAGAGTCTTGGTTGACGAATATCTTTCATGTACTCTCCATGAAGAAGTTTTTTCTCAGCCAACATGATTGAGATGAAACAAGCAACATGCATGTTTAATTTGACCAATGTCGGATCAAGCATGTGTGTCAAAGATAATTCAGATTTATTTCTGAATTTGAAGATTGAATATGCAATCAAAAGAGCCAATTATGGCATTTATGTCCCTTACAGGGAATTACCCGCATAGCGGGAAAAGATGATTATGATAAAACCCGCATGGCGCGAAAAGTCTGGGAAAATATCTGCGTAACTGGGTAAAGTTAACATAGTATTATGTCAACAATCCGCGTATAGCGGGAGAAATTTTGGTAAAGGACTTCTCCTGTATGACAGAAGAAAGCTATGATGACTCATGTGCGGTTAATGTGTCCCACTATAGGAGAAAAGTATGGAGTAGCTATTAAGCTTTCCTAGTATTGACCGTCCACCTTATGTGTAACGGTCATTAAGCAATCAATAAATCCAAAGAGGATAAAAGTAACACACGAACCTAAAGACAAGAATGATATGCAAGTGTGACTTGCAAAAGTGCCAATTATAAAGAACTCTGTTGAGTTTCTGAAATGAAATGAGGAAAAGTACTCCCATACTAGTTAACACATAACTTCATTTTGCATGAAGTGATAAGATGAATGAACTAGATAATCGAAGTTTCCTCAATTCACAAGAATTATGAATGTGTTTTGAAATTGTGGCAGAAAAGTTCTTACCACATTTCAAGGGGGAGAAAGAGATATGAAATACATTGTATTTCATGACTCCCCTGTACTTTAGATGATGTGATGCACATTATGCATCTAAAGTGATCCATTAATGAAGAATGTGATTGTCAAGGGGAGTACGACAGTCATTATAATATCATCATTATGATACCCCTAAAGAAAAGAAATAGTTGTACTTCTGGATCTTTTATAGTTCCGAAAGCAGAATAAGGAATACAACAATGGTGCTTAAAGTGCCATAAAGAAGAAAGTTTTAACAGAATAAACCCAAATGATAAAGTTTAAAGATACGACATTTCTTTAGTGAAGATGGAGTAATCTCGGGGAGCATGTTGTATGACTTATACTACACCCGTTGTTAGCTCTACAAGGGATCTTGTGATACAGATCCCTGTAAAACCTATTGCCTTTTGGAAATGGGTGACTATAGAATTAATTTGCCTCTTGGCAATGACAGAGCAACGACAACCCCATATGAAAGAAGTGCCAATACCTGAGATTTTGATGGTCTCTATGAATGTGAAAATCAGATACTTCTGATTACTATAAAGTCTATGTTAGTGAAATTCGACCATCTGAATTTCACTAACATAGACTTTATAAAGGGTCTACAAGGCAAATGTGACTCCAAAGGAAATATGTAAAGGTGTAAAGCATGACTTAAATCAAAAGATTTTGTGCAAAGAGAATGAATAGATAACAACGAGTGTTAGTGGCACATCATGATCTGAGTAACATCAGATGAAAGTGAAGATCACAAGGAATACTGCTTCAAGAAGTCTTTTATGGACTAGAGCAAGTCTCTAGACAGTGACATTTGAAGTTAAGTGACATTTGAAGTTAAAAGAATCAGATGTTGTTTTGGGTTAAAGAAAATAAGAGGACAATTGTATTCATGCAAAGTTATAGAATGGAAAATTCGTTCCTAATTCCTGTGCATGTGGATGACGTCCTACTTGCTAGTGGTGATGTCAATCTACTGTAGAGGAGAAAAGAAGTTCTTGTCCTCAAAATTCAAAAGAGTATTCTCGGTAGAGTGTCTCTCGTTATAAGTAACGAGATTCACTAAGAAAAGAATAAAAGGGGGTATTAGGAATGTCGCATGGACATGCTAAGAAATATCTCTAAAGTATGCATGCGAGAAAACATACGACTGTTCTTATAGTCAAGGGTAATGGAACTGAAAACTATGGTGTTCCAAAAGTTGATGAGAAAAGATTGTAAACGGATATGGTACCATATGCTTCCGCTGTTGGAAGCTCAATATATTACCCTGACAGAGTTCACGTATATATCCGGGTTGTTTTGGCAATGTCCAGTCCATATATAGATCAATGGAATGGAGTCAAAGATATCGGCCTCATGCTGAAAGAAATAAGTACTCTCAAAAGATTGTGAGTACAAAGACATGACTTGTGAAATGTATAGCAAAATCCACAATTGCCGCTAACTTTCATACTTGGAGTTTTGTGTGGAAAATCTCCAAATGAATGAAACAATTATCATCAATGTGATGCAAAGATATATTATAGCTTGATATGAGGCTGAGGGACAGGCAAAATGGTTAAGGAGACCTGTACCCGGAGTTGATAATAGTTGACAACAGCGATAACCATTTTAAGTTTTTTCGCTCCTATGACAACGAGTCAAGTGTTGATGCCAAACACACTGACACAGAGTTATGTGTTGCAAAGGAGAAAGTCCGGAATTATGAAGAAATGCTTGAAGCATAAAAGCAACAGTCAAGTGTTTGCAGATCTGCTTATTAAAGGCTTACCGTCCAGTGTGTTCGGAGAACACACAGTCGACATGGGTTTTATGGTATAGTCTAAAATTTCCGGACAATAAAGGGCCCAAGGTTAAAGAATTTGTTTTAAAAACATAGAGGTACGTTGTGGCTGACTGATTTTATCGGCAATTGAGTTGTGACGATGAAACATGCCTTATGTATTGATCTGTTATGAAACGAGTAAAGTTAAAAGTATATGATGAGATCAAGGGGGAGAATGTTAGATTGATCTCTTCCCCAATGGGTCCAACGGCCCATTGGAACCTTGACTCACGCCCTGATCGGGGGCGTCCAGCCCAAGCAAGGCTGGTGGACCCCTGTCGCGCAGTGCTATATAGAGGAGGTGGGGACCATGGCACAAGACATGAGGTTCGCCGCCGCCACTGGTTCCCCACTCCTAACCCTAATCCGATCTTGAGGGTAGCATTGAAGCGACGGGAAGTCCACTGCCATCGCCATCGCTACCACATCTCCCTATCTCCCCACCGTCGTCACCACCTCACGATGGACACCGGAGGAAGCTCATCGAGTTCGGGACAAGGTAAACTACGGGTACTACCGGATTCATCTAAGCCTAGAGGATCCACGGATCTATCACTCATATGTTGGGAGCTTGGCTCCATTCTTTCGCTAGAACCAGAGGCATCTGGTTCATAGAGGAGGTGGCACAATTTGCTGGACCATCTGGAAGACAAGAAATAGTGCATGTTTGAATATAAAAAACTGATGATCCTGCAGCTATTATGTTTAGCATGTGTTATTATCTTAAAACCTGGAGCATCTTGCAGAAAACACAAGACATAGATAAAACAGAAGAGGGAGTTCTGAAGATCAAGATGGTGCTGGGAGAGGCGTATGATAGGGCGGCATGGTTGGAATCATGGCTAAGAGGATCAGCTGTTGATGGGCTCTCTTTATTGTTGATCTCTGTTCTACTGTGTGCTCTGGGATGAGCTCCTCAGGCTTGCTTGTCGTGATCTCGAGCCATGTTTAGACGGTTGTCTGTGGCGCTGTTAGTTCACTATGATGCTATGTGTGTTTTGCCTGTGAGTTTGTGAGCTCAAATAGTCTGTTTGATCTTTGGCCCGATCTGGCCGTGGTCTTGCTGCCGGCTTGCAGTTGATGTTTTGCCTGACGTGTTTTAGCTTTGCTTTATCTTTAATTAAATGTTCCTTCTGTTTTTAGTTCATGTAGTAATAAATCTGTGGCGGTTTTTTGAATGGTAATAGACGAGGAGGCTTGTTGTTTCTAGAAAAGAATTATATTCCCTCAGTTACAAAATAAGTGTCGCCGATTTAGTATTAAATTTAGACCGAGGGAGTATACTGTCTACAAGTCTTTCCGAGTTCCGCTGTTTGTAGTCCTGTGGCAAAGCAGAGGCGCACCAACTGGCCTGAGTGTACGTGTGCATCATTTGGAGTGGTCTGTGCGTGTGAAAACATGTACAAAGGCAAAAAAGGCATTGCTTCTCCGATCATTTGCTCATAGTCCTTTTGTTTTTCCATTTTGTGTTGTGTTGCTTTTCACCATCATGGTTCAGGGATGGCTGCGCCGGCACTCACGTCTCATTGGCCGCCGAGGAGACCAAAATGTGCAGCAGCAGAAGCTCCACGAACCCTCCCTAGTGGTGTAGTCTTCTACTTAGGCCTTCTTTTCAGAGAGGAGATTCGTGGAGCCCAGGGGCCTCAAGTTCTAAAGATTCATCATGGTGTCCTCATCTCAATGGGTCCATACATTAAGATTCTATTCAAGGTACATGTTTCTCCTTCCTGAAGTTTACTCCGTTTGTATGAATAACTGAATATTGTGTGTGAGATCTGGAAGTATTAACATCTTCATGCTGTTATTTTCCTCCTTTGGTTGCACACTCATGCGAGATGGTCTGGATCAGAAAGGGCAAAAGGCACATCCATGATCAGGAAAGCCCGAGCGGTGCAGCAAACAGAGGAAGCAACACAAAACAGAAAAGGGGTAAACACTGATCAAACACACGCCATGGCACCATGTCAACTCATCCAATGACAAGTTGCAAAACTAGATCTAGGCACATATGTGCTCAGACAGTTCTGTGTTCTACTAGTACTGAACATAGGTTTCAGAACTGCATCCCGATCAAGTTCTTTGTCCCTATAAGTTTGTGTACAGTTTACTTGTCCTGGCGACCAATGATTTATGAGCTGCGAGGGCAGTGAAATTGAAATTTCTGATCCATACTCAAGGGGAGGCCAAAGAGTACATAAAGGCTATGCTTTCTGCAGCTTATGGTAGTATGTTGTTAATACAGCAGCCATGGGTGCTGGAGAGTGGAGACTGATCATAGTTTTGCTTGCCAGCACAACCAAAAGGAAAACCGACCAAAAGAAGAAACGAGAACAGGAGTCAACAGGGACACCGAAATGCAATCACTACCACTAAAGTACCAAGCACTAACGCTGATGAGAACTCGATCGTTATTGGCATACTTTAGATAGGACTTCTCTAGACTTCTACTCCTGTTCTGATTCATGAGTGCTTCATTCAGCCCACTGAGCATGCTAGCATCTCCATAAGTTGTTCCAAAGCATCTTCACGTCGAAAAGGCTGTGGGAAAAAGGAAACAAAGTGCATTTCTCAGTGTTGGAAATGGAGGCAACAAAAGTTACAGCCAGTCACCACAAAAACATCAAACATTCAACAACATCAGAGCAGATCTCTGTCACATAATTGTTGACAGCAACTGCACATTTCATTCATTCAGAGCAAAGGTTAGCTTCCAGGCTTTTGAGTTTACCAAAGTACTCGTACTAAATGTTCAGAGCAAACTACTAGTAGCTGCTATCAGGAGTGCATTTCTTAAGATCGGACATGACTCCCAGTTAATGGTAATAAGTACATGATCCAAACAGTGCACACAATTAGCATTATTCCTATGCATGGTTCTTCAGAGAGCAGCGGCCACCTCCTTCTTCGCCTTCCGCTTGTTCTCGCCCCCAACCTCCTGCAGCATCTTCACCACAGCCCTCATTGGTGGGCGTTTGCTCGGGGCGGCGTTGACGCACAGCAGGCCGATGTTCAGAACCTTGCACATCTCATCATGGAACTGCCCAACAAGCCTGTGATCAAGAACCGACTCCGCACCATGTTGATCGACATTGTCGCACACCCAAACCACCAGGTGCTTCTCGCCGATCTCTGGCGCCATGGGCCTCTTGCCGGTGACGAGCTCCAGAATGACCACACCAAAGCTGTACACGTCGCTCTTCTCGGTCACATGGAGGGTGTAGGCATACTCTGCAATGCACAATTGAACAATCACACACACATCATGCAACATGTTTATGACGTTTTAAACATGCTGGAAACAAATCAGGCATCATCAATAACTTACCAGGAGCAATGTAACCACAGGAACCAGCAATGACCGACATGGTGGCCGGCCCATTCTCAATAGTCTTCGCAACACCAAAATCCGCAACCTTTGCGCCGAACTCCGCATCGAGCAAAATGTTGTTCGACTTGACGTCCCGGTGGACGATCGAGGGCACGCAATCATGGTGCAAGTAGGAGAGGCCCTCGGCGGCATGGACTGCGATCTTATACCTCGTTGGCCAATCCAAGATGCCGGCTTTGGCACTGTGGAGCAGGTCCCCCAGGCTGCCGTTCGGCATGTACTCGTAGACCAGCAGCCGGCAGGAGCTGTTGGTGACGCAGCAGAAGAGCTTGACGATGTTCTTGTGCCTGACATTGCTCAATGTGGCCACCTCAGCCTCAAAAGTATCGTTCCTCTCCTTGCTGTCGACGTCCCTTGCCCAGAGCTTCTTGACAGCAATGGCCTCACTACTGCCAGGCCCAACAAGCACCTTGTATACCTTCCCTGCTGCACCCTTGCCGATCACATTGTTCTCGTCGAGGCTGTTCACTATGTCCCTCTCGCTGAACTCCACCTTGTGGAAGGATGTGAGGTCCCAACTTGACTTCTCAGCACTGATCTCGGCAGCACGTTTCTTGTAGCTTCTGTACTTGTAGGTGAACCATGCCAAACCCATGAGCAGGACGATCGCGGACGCGGCGAGGATGGAGACGATCAGGTGGACTCGTGCAGCTGTGACGGCACCGGGGTCGTGGTTGCTTGCGCATATCTCATGGCACAGGCCGGGGTTGCCCAAGAAGCTCTGCCCGTGCGTGGCCCTGAAGAAGAGAGGCAGAGGTCCACTGAGCTTGTTATAGGAGAGGTTGAAAGCAGAGAGCACGAGGTTCTGCAGTTGCACGGGCACCTCGCCGGAGAGCTCGTTCACCGACAAGTCCAGTGAGTTCATCCCGTAGATTTCCCCGAGCTCTGGAGGGATCATCCCGGCGAGGTGGTTGTGCGAAAGGTTCAGCACTGTCAGCTGCTTCAGCTGTCCAATCTCCCCTGGGATCTCCCCGGACAGGGAATTGTTGCTCAGGTCGAGCTGGGAAAGCTCGGAAAGCTTGACGAGCGACGGCAGCATCGAGCCTGAGAAGTTGTTGTCTGAAGCAAGAAGTCTTCGCAGCAAGGACAAATTTCCCAGCTCGGCTGGCAGAACGCCGGTGAACCGGTTGCCCTGTATGAGCAGGTCGAACAGGTTCTTGGCACCACCAATGGCAGGATCGACAGTGCCGGACAGAGCGTTGGAACGAAGCTCCAGCATCTGGACAAGGGGCAGCGCCCAGAATTCCGGCGGCACGGATCCGGAGAGGCGGTTGTTCTGCAACCGGACCCTCGTCAGCGTCCGGCATTGCCCCAGTTCTGCCGGAATGGCGCCCTCGAACTGGTTGTCCAGCAGCATGAGCTGCGTCAGCTTCCCTGAAGCGCACAGAGTCGCCGGGATTGGTCCCGACATACGGTTGTCCGACATGTCCAGGAACCCGAGAGGGCAATGCTTCCCGAACTCCGGCGGGAACGGTCCCTCGATCTGGTTGCCAAACAGCCTTAGATCGGCAAGACGAGGCGCCGCCCCCAGCGACGCCGGCAAGCGCCCGGTCAAGTTGTTCTGGTAAATGTGCACACTCTCCAGGCTTGGCGCGGCGAAGATGTCCTCCGGCATCTCGCCGGTTAGCCGGTTCATGGAGATGTCCAGGAACTGGAGCCTCTTGAGACCTCCCAACCCCTCCGGTATCCTCCCGGAGAGCTGGTTCTTGTAGAGCTCCAACTGGACCAGAGAACTCAAATTCCCAATGCTTCTGGGTATCTCGCCGGAGAGGGCGTTCATCGAGAGGTCCAGATTGACGAGATTCCCAAGGTTTCCGATGGAAGGAGGGATTTCACCGCTCAGTGAGCAGTTGGCGAGAAACAGCTCGCGGAGGTCGGCGAGGTCGCCTAGCTTCTCCGGCAGCGGCGACGGCGTGAACGCGTTATAGGCGAGCAGGAGCACCTGGAGGGTGCTGATATTGGCCAAGAACCAGGGGAACTCGCCGGAGATGGAGTTCTGGACCAGGTTGAGCACGACGAGCGACCGGAAGCCATAGCCGTAGGCCGGAGGGACCTCGCCGGAGAAGCTGTTCCCGGCGAGGGTGAGGTTCAAGAGTGCCGGTAGGGCGGCGAGGCAGGCGGGCAGAGGGCCCACCAGGTCGTTCTGGGAGAGGTCGAGGTGCTGCAGGGACCTCAACGAGCAAAACGAGGCCGGGAAGCCGCCGGCGAGGGAGAGCTTGCCGAGGTAGAGCCCGGCGACGGTGGTGGATTGCCCGGCGCACAGCACGTGCGGCCACGCGCAGAAGGAACGGCCGGACTCGGCCTCCCAGGCGGAGAGGGCGCCGGCGGGGTCAGAGAGCTCAGCCTTGGCGGCGAGGAGGTAGCTTGCGTCGTCGGAGGCGACAACCCGGAGTGGGGGTAGAGCTAGGAGACCGACGAGGGGAAGGAGGAGGAGAAGGAGGCGGTGGAGCGCGGCCATGGTCGTGGGCTTGGTGGGTGGAGAGAGTGGGGAGTGTGGGCAAAGAGGTTTTAAGGAGGGAGTTGCCTTATTGTGGCAGGATTGGAAATTTGGAAGCCTCCCTCGTTTTGTCTGTGAGCAGGGCATGTAGTACTGAGATCACTCGAGTACGAGAGTGGATCTTGGCTATGGGTACCAAATGGGGTACCCGCATTAGGGGCGGAGACTGCGGACGAGCAGGGGTTTGCCCCCACTCCCCAACAATCGACCAAACATAAAGTATGTAGTGTATATCTAACTGATACGAACAAGTACATATGTATTTGCCCCCATCCCCCTCAACGGTCATATCTAAATCCTGGCTCTGCCACTGCCCGACATACCATCGTCGGAGGGGAGAAGTTGGATATGGAGCCGAGCCAACAAGTGCGGTTGACCAGAGGTTGCATTTTGTATCGGACGTTGACAAGGAGGGCGAACCATCTGGTGCCATACATATAGTTTGACACGTGTCCATCTCAAATTAAGTAACGCTATCGGAGGCTGTCATGCCATTTGGTTGGCTTCAACTCCTCATAAGTGAGCATATTTTGTTGTATTAAGATGAAAATAAGTACTTCATCCTCCCTTATACAAGGTTACAATGAAAAATATATTTTGCATCTCATGGGGATATAGCCCTAGGGTAGGGTCATAGGTCTGACCAATACGTCCTACCCAAGGGCACCTCATTATTAGTTTAAGGACTACAAGGGAAATTCCTACTGGATCGTGACAAGTACATTCCATCCACTCGGATGACAGTCAACCACTCGGCCGTATGACTCACTCGGTCATACGAATACCAACAGTCGGCAAGACATCTGTGGTGGGCTGACATTATGGCATCAATGCCCCATCTTGTAACATAAGAGGTGAGGAGGTGGCGCACTCTATATAAGCCACCCCCCTCCACATAGCTTTCTTCTTCTCGCCCTACGGGCTCATTCCTTTCCTGGAGCTCTGGCTCTCTCTATACCATGTAACTCATGTCCATGACAGATAAAACAAAGCCTCTCCGGAGCACGAGACATAGGGTTGTTATCTCCACTGTGAGAGGCCTAAACTCGCTAAAACCACCGTGTCACCCATGTGCATCTTGATAGACTATGCTCCGTTATCCTACCCTCTTTCTATTGTCGGAATCGTTACCACGACATTTGGCGCCCACCGTGGGGCATGGCGTCTATCGAGCCATGATGCATATGGTTATTTATTCAGCCACCGGCGGCAGATCGATTCCCGCTGGTGCCCTCTATTCAGTTTCATCTTCATGATTTAACACCTTTGTTTTGTACTGTTCATCTCCAAGACAAACGAAGCATCAGGGAAACAAACATCCATTCAAGCACATACAAGAAGAATCATCGAACTTCAGCAAGAGCGACGTGAGATCAGGAAGCCGATCACATCTCCATGCACGGCCACCGGCACCGTCTGCCTCATCGTCGTCACACACGACCTTCGACACCATTCGCCGCGTCGTCGACTCCAGTCTCGTGTTCTCGGCCACTCGACAGCGACCTCCCTGGTGCAGGCGCAGGCTCGACATGGAGCAGGCTCCGAGCTCTGAACCATTCGCCGCGTCGTCGACTCCGGTCTCGTGTTCTCAGCCACTCGAGGGCGACCTATGCAGTGGAGGAGCAGGCTCCGTGCAACGCGGGTGCAACGCTTCTTCCATCGGCGCCGATCACCGACCAACGACGAGGTCTCTATGGCCAAGGCATGCAGCAACGACGACCTACGATTCAGCCTCATGTTCTGCGTGGTGGAGGCACGGGCTGTCGCTCGACGGCAGGCTGCTACTCGAGGCAGGCGCGCATTGCTCTTTCCTCCAGCGCTGGTCGCTCGCGAGGAAACATGGAAACGGAAGGACGTGGCCCTCGTAATCCTTCGTAGATGGGCTGACTGTTTCCATAAGGTAATGGCCTCATTAATCGGCTGACCAGGACATGGACAACTCCTTCGGTGAGCCACACTATCGTGCCCATCACCATTTTGCCGAGGTAATTACCCCATTAAGCATCTCATAAGGTGAGCATTACGTGCGCCCAATTAATTGTGCATGCATGCAAGCTTAACCGTCCGTCATCAAGTGTCCTATCAAGTGAGCATTTCCTATGGTCAATTAATTATGCCTGCATGCATGCATAATAGCTCATCATCATGGAATGTCATCATGATAATCCTTGTAAAATAGCATCTATTCTGGCACATTTTGATCCAGCAAAAAATATATTCATAGCTATACTTGCTACTAACTGGCAGGGTCACTCGTTCGTCATCGTCCCCGAACAACGGTTTATTCGAACGGACTATTCATTCGAGTCAGACGCGTCATCATCACTAGGTCGCCTCACATGTCGTCGCTCAGTCGAAAGCATCGTCATCACTCGGCCGCTCTGCGCGTCGTCGCTCGGTCGGACGCGCGTCGTTACACGGTGGGACATGCGTCGTCATCACTCGGCCGCCCTGCACATCGTCGCTGAGTTAGACGTGCGCCGTCATCACTCGGCAGCTCCGCGCATCGCCACTCGTCCGGACGCTCCATCGTCACTCGGCCACTCCGCGCGCCGTCACTCTACTGAACACGTCGTCATCACTCAGCAACTCTGCGCATCGCCACTCAGCCAGGCGCTGCATCGTCACACGGCCACTCCGCGCGCCATCACTCTACTGGTCGCGTCGTCATCACTCGGCAGCTCCGCGCATCGCCACTCAGTCGGACGCTCCATCCCCACTCGGCCGCTACGCGCGCCGTCACTCTACTGGACGCACCGTCATCACTCGACCGCTCTGCGCGTTGGCACTCGGTCGAACACGCGTCATCATCACTCGGCCGCCCTGCATGCTGTCACTCAGTCGGACGCGTCGTCAGCGCTCGGCCGCCCTGGGCGCCGTCCCTCACTCGGATCCGTCGTCAGCACTTGGTAGCTTCGCGCATCGGTAGTCAACAAGACAAACCATCCTCACTCGACTGGAGACTCCTTCGTCACTCGGCAGCTTCGCACGTCGTCACTCGGCCGGAGGCTCCTTCGTCACCTGGTTGCTCTGCGCGTCATCACTCGGCCGCCCCGCGTGTCGCCACTCAGCTAGACGCATCCTCATCGCTTGACCGCCCAACACGTCGCCCCTCAACCGGACGTGTCTACTTCGCTCGACTGCCCCGCGCGTCGTCAGGCAGCTAAGTCATTTTTTTACAGACTGCATTCTATTAAATAATCGTTTCTACATTACCGAGTGTCGAGGAAGTCGCACATGACGTTCACTTGGAGGCCACGCCACTGAGTATACCTCTGCACTCGGTTGTTTATTTTTATGTGGGAATACTTCACATCCGCTTCGTTTGGGTCCACTACTCAAACGAGTTAAGCCGGATCCTTCACTCTTTTAGGCTCTTGCTGGTTTCGAACCAGCAATCACGTGGCACACCCACTGGATGTCTGGGTGCAATTTACACGAACTATTTTAGAAAAGATCATATTACTTTGATAATTTTTTATGCTGGCTTGTGCTATTTTTCATACACAGGTTATTCGACGCATCCGTGCGCCATCCTCGTCGCTGCTCAGGCTCAGTCGCCGCAACGATCATTCATGCGGTTTCACTTGGAAGCCCCCGCAATGACGTAGTGGACACGGCCGCCCCGCGTGCTGTCAGTGGGTCGGACGCCTCCTCGACATACATCACTTGGCCGCCCCGCGCGTTGCCACTCAGCCAGAATCGTCTACCTCATTCGGATGCCATGCGCATCGCCACTCCGTGTGGCACGTTTTCATCATTCGGCTGCCCCGTGCGCCACCGCTCAGCTTAGCCGCGACTCCGTATCGCCTAAGTTAAAACTACTACGGGTACGGACCCGCTCCACACTCGGGGGCTTAGCTGCGACTCTGTATCGCCTAGGTGAAAATTACTCCGAGTACGGACACGCTCCACACTCGGGAACTTAGTTGCGACTCCATATCGCCTAAGTTAAAACAACTCCGAGTACGGACACGCTCCACACTCGGGAACTTAGCTGCGACTCCGTATCGCCTAAGTTAAAACAACTCCGAGTACGGACATGCTCCACACTCGGGGGCTTAGCTGCGATTCTGTATCGCCTAAGTTAAAACTACTCCGAGTGCGGACATGCTCCACACTCGGGGGCTTAGCTGCGACTCCGTATCGCCTAAGTTAAAAACAACTCTGAGTGCGGACATGCTCCGCACTCGGGGGCTTAGCTGCGACTCCGTATCGCCTAAGTTAAAAACTACTCCGAGTGCGGACATGCTTCACACTCGGAGGCTTAGCTGCGACTCCGTATCGCCTAAGTTAAAAACAACTCTGAGTATGGACATGCTCTGCACTCGGGAGCTTAGCTGCGACTCCGTATCGCCTAAGTTAAAAACTACTCCTTGTGCGGACATGCTTCACACTCGGGGGCTTAGCTGCGACTCCGTATCGCCTAAGTTAAAAACAACTCTGAGTACGGACATGCTCCGCACTCGGGGGACTTAGCTGCGACTCCGTATCGCCTAAGTTAAAAACTACTCCGAGTGCGGACATGCTTCACACTCGGGGGCTTAGCTGCGACTCCGTATCGCCTAAGTTAAAAACAAGTCTGAGTGCGGACATGCTCCGCACTCGGGGGGCTTAGCTGCGACTCCGTATCGCCTAAGTTAAAACAACTCCGAGTACGGACACGCTCCACACTCGGGAACTTAGCTGCGACTCCGTATCGCCTAAGTTAAAACAACTCCGAGTACGGACATGCTCCACACTCGGAGACTTGACTTTGATCCAGAAATCATATAATGCAGATACAACAAACATTCAGCATGACAAGTATTGGAAGTCTTAAACCCTCTGCCAGACTCATCTAGTCCGACAGAGGCTCGGGGACTACACCGAGTGGGTGCACTGAGCGTGCCCACACAGGAAGAGAAATACAAAAAAGAAACATTCTGCTTGTTCAGGTCCACCAACAACATTCAAGTTCAACAGATTCAACAAACTCCAACCGACTACCAACAATCAGTTAGGGTCTCAAGATCATGTTGGTCACTCGGATCTACTTCAATTCTTAAGTTCACTCGGACGTACTACTCAGCGGAATCGATCAGGACGAATGATGAAGACTTCAATCAACGCATAATTTTGCAAGGCCCTAAAGCACGTTCAAGTTCGGTCTGCTGCTACAAGATTTACATCGACACCTTCACCACTCGGACCCTGATCCATTCGGGGGCTAATGACGGGGATATAGCCCTAGGGTAGGGTCATAGGTCTGACCAATACGTCCTACCCAAGGGCACCTCATTATTAGTTTAAGGACTACAAGGGAAATTCCTACTGGATCGTGACAAGTACATTCCATCCACTCGGATGACAGTCAACCACTCGGCCGTATGACTCACTCGGTCATACAAATACCAACAGTCGGCAAGACATCTGTGGTGGGCTGACATTATGGCATCAATGCCCCATCTTGTAACATAAGAGGTGAGGAGGTGGCGCACTCTATATAAGCCACCCCCCTCCACATAGCTAAGGGCATCTTTCTTCTTCTCCCCCTACGGGCTCATTCCTTCCCTGTAGCTCTGGCTCTCTCTATACCATGTAACTCATGTCCATGACAGATAAAACAAAGCCTCTCCGGAGCACGAGACGTAGGGTTGTTATCTCCACTGTGAGAGGCCTGAACTCGCTAAAACCACCGTGTCACCCATGTGCATCTTGATAGATTATGATCCGTTATCCTACCCTCTTTCTATTGTCGGAATCGTTACCACGACAGCATCTATACAAGGCCATTAACACTAAACGGGGCAGAAGTTAATAATGTTTCCTCGTACTAGTAACTTATTTAATACTTGCATGCATGTAGTCATAATGACACTCAACTACTCCCCTCTCATTTCTTCTTTGCATGCAATCGGCGTATTAATGATCCCGCTAAACGAGAAGAAAAGTTGGCTTATAAAGTAGTCATTAAATTTTACCTTTGTACTTGTAATTTGAGTTTGTGGCCTTGTATAAGGGAATGGAGGGAGTAACACGTATCAAAGGCAATCTTGTCATTGGTCGGTTTCCACTCTTTGTAAATCATCGTGTTTTGTTGTAATAAATGATGTCCCACACGTAACTGCGAAAACCTTGATAAAACATATGCATAAAACTAAAACTACTACAAAACGAAATTTAAGAATGCTCTCAAAATATATTTTGAAAACAGAAGTATATAAAGCATATGACAAAATGTTGTGTTAAAAGCGAAATCTATTCGATTGAAATCAAACACGTGTCATTTTTAACCAAAATGTGTAACATATGACCTACATATATTTGTTTCAAATGTACAACATAGAAATATATGTAGGTCATGCTACAAAAATATGTAACATGACCGTGTATGCGTGTCTAAAAATAAGTGAAACGGATTAACATACATGGTTGATGAGGTGGCATGGTTGTAAGGGCATGTATAATGCTGGCATATGAATACATATGCCCCATAGCAAAAAGTAACTTGAGGCAATTATATTAATTTTTTCTCTCCAATGCAAACTATCATTAGTGGGCCTCATCAGAGAATAGAAAATAAAAACTAACACACATGCATCTCTACTTGATTGCAACTAAAAAAGTTATCTACTTTCCACTCTAACTATTTTAGCCTTTTCTTTTCAATGCAAGTTATCATTAGTGAGCCTCATTTTG
Source organism: Hordeum vulgare subsp. vulgare (assembly GCF_904849725.1). Taxonomy (NCBI): domain Eukaryota; kingdom Viridiplantae; phylum Streptophyta; class Magnoliopsida; order Poales; family Poaceae; genus Hordeum; species Hordeum vulgare. The sequence goes on from NC_058522.1 coordinate 391,173,691, forward strand.
ACATGTACGTAGAACCCAACCTTGTGACATGCATCAAAGAATGTTGTCATTACCGGAAGCCATAGATACATTGATCTTTAAATGCATATCGGTTAATGATGTGATATGTGTTTGTAATGTGAACACATGATTTTAATTTCTGTGAATAAGAAAAATAAACATAACTACTGAAATATACTACCTAAATTATTTCTTAGATGCGGAGTTTGCTTCACCACTTTTGTTCGTAAAACTTGTTAATTAATATAAATTAGTCGTATTGGTCTTCTGCCAGTCCATTAATCGAGGTAAGATAAGAATGCACTCAAGTAATACTTGTACTTTGTAAAAAAAGGTAATGAACACAAATTATTATCTTCTTCTCTACTTTTTGTTGGAATAATACAATATTATTTCAGGAAAGAACAAAGACATTTTTGTTTTCAAACATACAATACAAATACATTATCTCAATCGTTGCAAATGTATTTCAATTAGCATAATAAATATGTGTATAAACAATCAACTTCACCGTAAATGGTGGGAAGAATAATAGAGTATTTAATGAGATCATGTGCATTAAAAATGCATTTTACATAACTAAAGTAGAAGGAATGTTCCGAAAAAAATATTTAACTATATCCGGATTTATAAGTCTCGTGCCGATTTGTAGTTCATTAGTTTGACTAGTGAAACATGAGTTATGTTCCATAAATTTTTTAATTGATCGTGAAATAAAGTTTCCATACATATTTTGTTGTTGCACAAGACACATTATTTGTTAGTCAAATTAAAGACCTAAAACTCGATGCCCCAAACCTACAACCCAATGGACAAAGTAGAATGAATGTTGAATACTCCCATGTGAATGGCGTGTGAGACGAGAGGGCAATAGCGTTGGGACCAAAATGAAAACTAACACCCGTGATGTTACTAGTTATTAATTCGCACGATTAATACAACGTGAATTTTTGTGGCACTCTCCCTCCTTGCCAAAGCTAACTAATTTGTGATTAATGCACCGTGAAATCAACAATCGAGGAAGGAGCATGAGGAAACTGCTTCGTTTATAACGAGAGTTAGTGTGCATACATGTAAGCATGATATAATAGTTGCGACATCATATTTTTTGTTCGGTTGGAAGTGAGAACGGAGGAGACAGAACATAAACATGTTGTAGATTAGAGCAAGTGTAATAGTGTGACATAAGCGACCTATAAGAGGTACCACCTCATATTTCCCATGAGTTTGAGGGGAGAGAAGAGTAGTGGGTTGTAAACTTTTAGCAGGTCAAACATGAACTCAAATATACTTTACGAGCGAATAATGTGTGGTAAAGAATTAATGACATAGTATATAGAGCCAACAACTATTATACGGATGTGCTTTTAGATTGGATATAAATGATATGGTACCGAGATAGAGCTAGCAACTAGCTCTCTAATTAGCCTTTCTCTTGAGGGCACTCGCAATGCATGGGCTCTTAATACGTTACAATTGGTAGTGATTTTTATAGAGAAAATGGTCATAATGCATTGTCTTTTAAGTGTTGTATCTACATGATATTACATTTGATTTGTCTAGGGGTGATGTTTGCATCTCAAATTTTGTGGCATGTCTATGGAGATACGCCAAAATGGAGCAAAGCATTAATAAACTCCATAGGGAAACATGCTAAGAGTCATATCCATACTAACATACAACTCCCTCATCTTTATTATTTAAATACCGCATCTACATGTTATCTAAGATACAATGCTAAGAACCAATCAACCAAGCATTGAGACCGTCCTAAAGAGCCAATTTCAACACACGCTCCAAGAAACTTTGTGTGAGAATAAGATGGTCCAAATATGGATTGGATAGTGCATACCTATAGCTAACTCATATACATGTTGTTTATAGATGATGCAACACGAAGATATAGACAACAATTGTTTTTAAGGAAGGAGTTGCCTCATTGTGGTGGGATTGGAAGCCTCACTGATATTGTCTCTTATGGTGTGTTTGGTTCAGGAACCAACTGGAATCGAATGAAATGGTTTCGTCAATTTTGTCTTGGTATTTGGTGGGGAAATAGAATGGGATAAATTTGATTCAACTCGATCTTGTATAGAAATAGTGAGGTTAACAATAGTATATGTACAAATTTTCACATTAACTCATCAACATTTTTCAATTTCAATTTATTCAATTTTTTACTCATATTTCATTTGCGTTAAACACTTGATCATTTTCAAGTCATACACATGAATGCGTGTACAACATGTCGAACGATTATGTGCATCCCATCCTAAAGTATATACCTCACTAAAATCGGTGGTGCGAATGAAGGAGCACGACCGACGACGTGGATCCATGGATGGAGTCGGTGGCATAGAGCTTCGTGCGAGGGAGGGAGAGGTGAGAGGCTTTGTGTGTGTGTGTGTGAGAGAGAGAGAGATAGAGAGAGAAATAGATAGATAGATAGATAGATAGATGGATGGAGAGAGAGAGAGGTTGCTCGCTTAGTCACGATTCCGCATGGCCAGCTCGATTTGGAGATACCGCTTGAAACAACGTAAACGAGGAATATGGCATTCCCTCGAATAAGTTGGTTGTGATGCCTTTGACGATCCAAACACAAGAATGAGCCCTAGGGACGGAACCGAGATGTGTCATTCCACTTCATGACAGGAATGAAACACATGACAATAGAATTTATGGATTTATATTTATTTTATAGAGAATATATATCCAAATCAAATACATTATTGTTTCAAGGCCAAAATAAATCTTTGTAAACCTCCAAAAATGTTGGTTTTAGTTATGCTAAAATTTATCAACTCTCGCCAAAATGTTCATGGTTTAAAAGGGTATTTTGGACACAGTGAAGAAATTTAGGGTTTTAACCCTTTTAAATAGCCTTTGAGGCTTTTGAAATTCCCTCAATTCAAGTTTAAAGGAAAATGAACATGATGCATGCATGCTTAGTGATAAGTCTCCAACGTATCTATAATTTTTTATTGTTCCATAATATTATATTATCATTTTAGGATGCTTTTTAGTTATTTACTTGTTAATTTATATTGTTTTTGAGCACTAACCTATTAACCCAATGCCAAGTGTCAGTTGTTGTTTTGTGCATATTTTTGGTTTTCAAGAATAATGTACCAAACAAAGTCCAAATAACCCTAAACTTTTTGACGACTACTTCTCGACAAAATAAGGACGTGAGATCTTCACAAGGAGACCAGAGGCCCCACGGGGTGGCGCCAAGCAAATAGGGCACGCCCAGGGGGGTGGTCGCACCCTGATGGCTTGGGTCCCCATCCCTTGTCCTACGACATTCCTCTCTGTCCTATAAATTCACATTAATACCCAAAACCCTAGGGAGCCTCCCAAGACACTTTTTTCGCCATTGCAAGTCTTTGTTCCGATGTGCGCCCAACTGGAGCCCTATTCGGGTGCCCTGCTGGAGGGGAGATCGATCACGGAGGTCCTTTAAATCAACCTTGTTATTCCCATGGTGATGTGTGAGTAGTTCACCACACACCTACGCGTCTGTAGTTAGTACCTAGATGGCTATCTTTGTGTGTGTGTTCTTCATTGCCCCGATCACTGTGATTCCATGGTGACCTACCTTATGTAATCACTATTGTCCGGTGCGTTTGTTGGGATTCTATGAATTGTGGGTTTATGTTCAGATTATTCATCCTTGCTGGTATTTTCATATATACGCATGATTATAATAGCTTTGTAATTGTTTTTGATCTATCGATGTAGTTTGGCCAAGTAGATTGATCTATCTTTAGTGGGAGTGGTGCGTTGTAGTGGGTTCAATCTTGCGGTGCTAAATCCCAGTGACAGAAGGGGACATGACACATATTGTATTGTTGCCACTAAGGGTAAAATGATGGTGTTGATTAATATTAATTGGATTTGCTTTGTCTACATCATGTCATTGTTCTCCAAGCATTACTATGTTTCACTTAATACTCTAGATGCATGCTGGATAGCGGTCCATGGGTGGGGTAATAGTAGTAGATGCAGGTAGGAGTCGGTCTACTTTCTTACAAACTTGATGCCTATATGTAATGATCATTTCCTTGAATAAATATTGCATAACTATGCATTTTTCTATAAATTCCCAACATTAATTTGCTTACCCACCCTATGCTTTCTAAGAGAGAGAAGCCTCTAGCAAAACTATGCCCCCAGGTCTATTCACAAATATATTTATAGATGCTCTTAATACCTTGATGCCATTATTTAGTTTTCATTTATCTTCTATTTTTTATCTATCAAACTGTAATATGCACTACTCATTTCTTGCAAGTAACAAGTTCAAGGGAATTGGCATCCCTCTTGTCTGCGTTGGGTGCAAGTGTGTGCTCTTTTGTGTGTCAGCACTCAAGACGGGTAATTGCATGGTCCTCCTATTGGTTCGATAACCTTGTATCTCAATGAGGGAAATACTTATCTATATTGTGATGCATCATCCCCTCCTCTTCGGGGAAAAACCCAATGCAGATCACAAGTATGAGGAAGGATTTCTCGTACCGTTGCCGGGGAGCATCACCAATTTCCTATCAAGTACCTTCACATGAATTATCATTCATTTGTTCTAATTTTAATTTTTTGTTAAATTTTGCTTTCTATAAAAATAAAATATACAAAAACATTTACCTTGGTTAGTTTACTTGTTTTCTTGTTGCTATGGCTAGTTCTCCTCCAGACATGCCCCTTCGTCTGTACTTGGGAGAAGGTTCCGAAGTTCTAGGTTTTAAATGCTTGGGTGCTGAATCTTTAAAGGAAGCTTGGGATAGATTATTATTAATACAAATGAGAGCTAATCCCAAGAGTCATATCAAATTACTTCTTAGAAGCTTTTACGTTGGCTTACCTCTATCTCAAATACGTGTTTTGGATTCTATGTTTGGAAAGACTTTCTTGGAAACAATGCTTTTGACACTTATGAAAGGATGAAAAGTGTATTCAGGTAACCAAAGATAGAAGCTGTTGCACCTACTATATTGCTTAGCTACTGTCAAACCAAGTTAATAAAAAACTAAAGCTACTATGGAAACCAACCTTAGAGGGTTATACAACATGTCTACTAAAATTAGTGAGAACATAGTGGTGCAAAATAGGAGATTTGATACTTTAGATCAAAATATTGATGCTCTTAGTGTTTTGAAAGCTGAAATGAAATTCTCAATGAAAAATCGGAACAACTTGTTCAGAGTGTCAAAGGTGATATCACTTGAAACTATGCATTATGCCCAGCTAGGGACGTAAAACGATAACGCTTGTTGGGAGGCAACCCAATAGTTATGTTGTTTTTCTTGTTCTAGTTTCTATATTTATGAGATAACATGATTATTTCTACTGTAATAATTATGTTTTATGTTTAAATTAGTGTTTTCCCAAGTAAAGCCTTTGGGATGATTTGATTGATACTAGAATTGATGTAGTGCAAAAATAAAAACTTTTGCGTCGAGTGCAGAATTTATCTGATATTACTAGAACATATTTTTGACCTGAATTTTTTACACAGTATTTCTATAGAAATTATTTTTGAGTCACGGAAGTAGGCTTCTTAGTTGATCACTACACACTATTCTATTTTAGACAGATTCTATTTTTGCTTGCATTATTTGCTTGTTTTGATGATGCTATGTTTCATATGGGGGTGTATAAGTCACGAAGAAGTTAGAATAGACTACTTTATGCAATAATAAAATATGAATCAATTTATATCAATAACTAATGTTTATGGTTCACCTATCCTACTAACGGATCTCACGAGTCTTCTATTGAGTTTTGTGTGCTGAACTTTTCAAGTCTTGAGTGTTATCACGATGGATGAAGGATTAAGGAGCGGCAAAGACACTAAGGTTGGAGATGACAAGGCACCCCAAGTCAAATTCTAGGAAGACACAAGCTCTTAAGCTTGGTATGCCCCGGAAGGCATCCCCTCTTTCGTCCCAATCCATCGGTGTGTCACTTGAAGCTATATTTTTATTCATCAGAGGATATGGCACTGCTTGGAGCGTCGTTTGCTTTTGTTTTATTTTGTTTTTAATTTTACAAAACTATTGTTTGTTGGACACACCAGCTTGATACATACACATGTTTACCATGATTTATTAGAATATTCTATGTGCTTCACTTATATCTTTTGAAATAAGCAGTTGCTCTAGTACTTCAATTATATCTTTTAGAGCACGGTAGCATATAGATTTTATAGAAATAATTGCACATTTGTTCTTCACTTAAATTTGTTTGAGTGTTGATAAATAGTGGCAGTAATTTGCATGGGTTATAAAACTAGTCCAAAAATAATAGGATTCAAGGAGTGCATAATCAAAACCACATGTAGAACATTAAAGTGAAATTGTGAGTTAATGATGTTGATGTGGTCATATGGAAGGGCGTGAGTGCATGGTTGTTGGTTAGTAAAAATATCGATAGTTAAAGGGTTTTAATTTTCTATTTATCTAAATATTGGTTATGGCAATGGTGATGATGTGTGAGCATTGTTATTCCTCGTTGAAATCCTAGTGTTGTTTAGGTCGGCGAAGCGCGATGGTTAACTCCTACCAACCTCCTCCCTAGGGGCATGCGAGTAGTACTTTGCTTCGAGAGGGCTAATAAAACCTTGCAATAAGTATGTGAGTTCTTTATAACTAATGTGAATCCATGGATGTACGCATTGCCCATTCTCACCTTGAAGATCGGTGCAAGCTTCGTCGTTGCATCCAAACCCCACGACTTGATACACTCTATTGCACATAAGCCACCTTAAATCTTCATCAAAACAACCACTATACCTAACTATCATGGCACTTCCATAGACATTCTGAGATATATTGCCATGCAACTTCCACCAGTACATCATATCACTGGTACACTCATTGTCATATTGCTTCGCATGATAATGTAAGTGACATAGTATTTGTGGCAAAGCCACCGTTCATCATTGTTATACATGTTTCACTAGATCATTGCACATCCTGGTACACTATGAGACACATTCATATAGAGTCATATTGTTTAGTCGTTTATATCGAGTTATAAGTAAATATAAGTGTGATGCTTTTTCATTATTACGACACTGTATAGGAAAGTGTGATGGACACAATGATTCCCCTACAAGTCTGGACGAGACTCCGGACGAAAAAAAGAAAAAAGGAAAAGGAAAAAAAGAGAAAAAGGAAAAAAGTAAAAAAGAGAAAAGGAAATAAAAAATAAATGAGAGAGAAGAGAGAAGGAATAGTGCTACTACCTCTTTTTCCACACTTGTGCTTCAAAGTAGCACCATGTTTTTTGTATAGAGAGTCTCATATTTTGTCACTTTTATATGCTAGTGGGAATTTTTCATTATAGAACTTGGCTTGTATATTCTGGTGACAGGCTTCATCAAATGCCCGAGGTCTTCATGAGCAAGCACGTGGGATGCACACCCACTTAGCTTGAGTCAAGCTTTCATACACTTATAACTCTAGTGCATCTGTTGTATGGCTATCCCTACACCACACATTTATATCGATTGATGTGCATATCCATAGACTTTTGATCTTCCTAGTTGATGCGAGAGTTTCTTCTTCACTTTTACCCCTTTGAAACGTCCAACCATATTCTATTCCATCTATATGCGATGTCCATGTTTCGCACTCATGTATTGAGTTAGTAATAAAAAAAATGAAGCGCGTGAAAAAGTATGATCGAATTGCATGGTTTGACACTTTGGTGCTTGACGTTTGTATTTATGTGGTGAATACAAAGCCATGCCATGCTAATATGAGAAAATAAATGTGTGTGTGTGGGGGGGGGGGTAAACATTCTTTAAGATGGTATATTTTGAATATTGATGATTATGTTACTTATGTTCATGGATATTAATATGTTGATGTTTGTTAATTCATCGTTTCTGAGTGATCATATCTGCAAGAGGTTACATGTTTGATAGCAAGTCACATTAAAAATTCTGTTTTTTTATCATTTACCTACTCGTGGACGAGTAGGAATTAAGCTTGCGGATGCTGATACGTCTCCAACGTATCTACAATTGTTGATTTTTACATGCTATTATATTATCATTCTAGGATGCTTTTAAGGCATTTACTTGCTGATTTATATTATTTTTGAGCACTAATCTATTAACATAGTGCCAAGTGCCAGTTGTTGTTTTCTGCATGTTTTTAGCTTTTCAGAAATAATGTACCAAACGAAGTCCAAATACCCCGAAACTTTTTGATGATTTTTTTAGACAAAATAAGGACCTCGAAGCTTGAGAAGGAGACTAGAGGCCCCACGGGGTGCCGCGAATCCAACATGGCATGCCCAAGGGGCGGTCGCTCACTGATGGATCAGATACACCTCCCTTGGCCTCCGGCGTTCCCTTGTGTCTTATAAATTCACATTAATCCCAAAAACCTAGGGAACCTCCCAAAACACTTTTTCCGCCACCACAAGTTTGTGTTCCGTCATGTGCCCATCTCGAGCCATGTTCTGATGCCCTGCTGGAGGTGGGATTGACCGTGGAGGGCCTCTACATCAACCTTGCTGCTCCCATGGTGATGTGTGAGTAGTTCACCACAGACCTACGAGTCCGTAGCTAGTCTATATATGTATATATATATATATATCCCTCTCCCTCTCTCTCCCCTCCCTCTCTCTCTCTCTCCCTCCCTCTCTCCCTCTCTCTTTGTGTGTGTGTGTGTGTGTTCTTCATTGCCACGGTCACCGTGATTCCTGCGGTGATTTATCTTATATAATCACTCTTGTGCGGTGCGTTTGTTTGGACCCGATGAATTGTGGGTTTATGCTCAGATTATTCATGAGATTATATTGGGTTCCTTGCTGTTCTTTTTCATATATATGCATGATTATGATAGCTTCATAATTTTCTCTGCTCTATCGATGTACTTTGGCCAACTAGATTGATCTATCTAAGTGGGAGAGGTGCGTCGTAGTGGGTTCAATCTTGCGGTGCTCAATCCCAGTGATAGAAAGGGACATGACATGTATTGTATTGCTGCCACTAAGGGTAAACCGATGGGGTTGATTCATATTAATTGTATTTTCTTTGTCTATATCATGCCATTGTTCTCCAAGCATTACTCCGTTTCACTTAGTACTCTAGATGTATGTTGGATAGTGATAAATGGGTGGAGTAATAGTAGTAGATGCAGGCAGGAGTCGTTCTACTTGCTTACAAATGTGATGACTATATCTAATGATCATTGCAATGGATATATATTGCATAATAATGCGCTTCTCTATCAATTGCCCAACAATAGTTTGTTTACCCATCGTATGGTTTCTATGAGAGAGAAGCCTCTAGCAAAAACTATGGTCCCCGAATCTAGTCACGAATATATTTACAAATGATTTTAATACCTTGCAGCCATTATTTAATTTTCCTTTATTTTATATTTTATATTTATCAAACTATCATCTATACTACTCATTGCTTGCAAGTAACGAGTTCAAGGGGATTGTCAACCCTCTTGCCTAAGTTGGGTGCTAGTGTGTACTTTTTTGTGTGCAGCCACTGAAGCCGAGAATTTGCTGGTCCTCCTATTGGTTCAATAACCTTGGTTCTCACTAAGGAAAATACTTATCTACATTATGCTACATCATCCCCTCCTCTACGTTGAAAAACCCAATGCAGATCACAAATATCACTTAGCTACTCTAATACATTTCCTCTAACTAGGGTTGTGACAATATGCTAAGCATCCACTTGATCAATAGAAGTTGTTCCTTGTATTCAGTTGTCATGCTCAAGACGTATCCAAATGAAGCCATTCATTTTTTAAAGCATGCTAGTTCGTGATATAAAAGTGTCTGTAATGTGACGACACCTTTGAATTTCTTTGGACCACCAAAATAAAGGTAACAAGTAAATATATTACGATGAAGGAGAAGTATTGACATAAATTTACAAGAATTGGACAAACTTGATTTATTAGATGTGGAATATACACAACCACTATTTTCTGGTAAACTTGGCAAAAATATGTAATCACTCTTGTGCGGTGTGTGTGTGTGTGTGTGTGTGTGTGTGTGTGTGTGTGTGTTCTTCATCACCACGATCACCGTGATTCCCACGACGATCTATCTTATGTAATCACTCTTGTGCGGTGCGTTTGCTGGGACCCGATGAATTGTGGGTTTATGCTCATATTCTTCATGATATTATATTGATTTCCTTTCTATTCTTTTCATATATATGCATGATTATGATAGCTTCGTAATTTGCTCTGATCTATCGATTTAGTTTGGCCAACTAGATTGGTCTATTTAAGTGGGAGAGGTGCGTCGTAGTGGGTTCAATCTTGCGGTGCTCAATCCGAGTGACAGAAAGGGACATGACATGTATTGTATTTCTGCCATTAAGGGTAAAGTGATGGGGTTGATTCATGTTAATTGTATTTTCTTTGTCTATATCATGCCATTATTCTCCAAGCATTACTCCTGTCGTGGGTATAAGCCTGACAGTAGATGTTTAGGGTACGAAAAGGATGGGCAGAGTCCCAGCTACGGCGAGGATGTATGAGTTCGGGCCCCTCTGCGGTGGAGGTAATAACCCTACGTCTCAGTGCTCAGGGAGCTTTGTTGTCGAGTGGAATAGGGAATACAATGAATTGCTAACCCCTTTACCAGTGGGGAGGGTGGCTTTTATAGAGTGCGCTGCCCTCCACAACGGTTCCAATACAGGGGTGGAGTAGTGGCGATTGAATGTGTACGTTACAGGTAACGTACACCCTTAATGCTAATAAATGCACCCGGAAACGTACGACCGTTTCCCTCCAGGGGGGTTACGATGTATCGAGTGATATACAGTCGGTTGACTCGATATTCTCCGAATGCTAGTCGCCGACTAGAGGACCGAGGGTATGTTACCGACTGGACGACAAGGATTCCTTAATTCAGTCGGAGTTGACTAAGGGTCTTGTCCTCTGCGAGGGGTAGTCCCTGGGTAGGACCTACAGGGCAGGCCTATGACCCTACCCTAGGACTATAACCCCATCATTAGTCCCCGAATGGATTGGGGTTGGAACGACGAAGCGATGTTTGAAGTTGGATCCGACTGGAACAGACTCGGCTTGGGCGTTGCTTGCCTCGGTCCATTTCAACTTTTCTGATCGACGATCCGAGTGGAAGTACTCGCGAAACAGACTGTCGGGAGCCGAGTGCTTCAGCGGCATCTTCTGATGCGACCGGTCAACTGACAGCGGCGGATTTTCCGGGATCCTCAAATTTCGGTTTCCGCACGCTCAGCGGGGATGATGCCAGCGCGCTCGAGTAGCGCCTGACGCCTCGATTCTCGCGCATTCAACCTCTCCACTAATATCGCCGCGGTGGGTCGGGAAGATAAGGTTTCGGGGCCACCTGCCAGCGACCCAGTCGGAACCCTATTTAAATCTCGGTGGCGAGGCTTCTCCGTTACGCTCGCCGAATCCCTTGCTCTCGCTTGCTCCGCCCTTCTCGCCACCTCCAGCACTCCTATACTTCTCACTTCTCCTTCCTCCCGAGGGCTCGCAGCTGCCGCCATGACCAAGGGCCAGACCAGCAAGATGGAGGCGAGGAAGAAGAAGGGGAAGACGGCAGCGCCTGCTCAGCGATGGCAGCGGCCGCTGCCGGCGGGATGGATCCAGGGCGACTTCCTCCCCTCCAAAGTGACGGAGGGGGATCTGTTGCAGCTGGTGGAGCACGGGATGATCGTGCACAAGTCCTGGAGGCTTCCCGCGGAGAACGAGGTCGAGCCAGCGCCTCAGGAGGGGGAGCGTGTCCTGTTGCTCAGCCACGTCCATCGAGGTTTTTCTTTGCCCCCGCATCCTTTCTTCTAGGGCATCATGAATCACTTCGGGGCCCAACTTCACCATTTTCCTCCGAATGCCATCGCCCATCTTATTGCCTTTATATTTTTGTGCGAGTGTTTCATCGGCTGCCCTCCCCATTGGGGTTTGTTCAAACACATCTTTTCCGCCAGATCCCAAACCATCAAACGACTTAGCCAGTTGGATGATAAGACGCATCTCCTCCAGCTCTGCGGGGGCTTAGGTTTCCAGAAAAAGAGTCGGAGTAGTTATCCTGCTCTTCAGTTAAGTGAGTCGGTCAGGAACTGGCAGTCGACGTGGTTCTACTGCCAGGATATCACCTGTCCGAATGCGTCGACTGGGTTGCCTCCTTTTAGTTTAGATCGGCCCGCCCCGCCTAAGCAGCTCGCGCTCTCGAAGGCGGAGAAGAATGACATCCAGCCCTTGGTTGAGGCACTCGTGGACGTCGTCAGGAGGGGGGTCACCGGCATAGACTTGCTGGAGGTCTTCCTTGGTCGGTGGATCCAGCCTTTGCAGGCTCGCGACCATGCCATGTGGCATTACACGGGGCCCGAAGACTCCACTCGGACCAACGTGGTGGGCGTGACTGAGGAGAGGGTGACCTCGTGGGTGCTCCAAATCACGGGCCCCTGTGAGAATCCCAAAGGGTCTCGGCGAGTGAAGCCTTATCACGCGAATCATCCTCCACCGAATCAGGTGAGTGACACTTGCCGAGTGCACTGAACTGTCTTAATTCCTGTCGTTTGTCTATATCTCTCTGTGATGTCTGATGTTGCCGACTGAAATTTATGCAGGCGTGGACCAACTGGTTCTCCCTCGTCTCGAATGGGAATCCGGCGGAGGAAGAGGAGGAAGGTAGCCAGGAGGGCAGCGTGGAGAGCGCCGAGTACGTCTCCGACAGCGGGGAATCGGAGGAGGAGACCAGCGAGGAGGAGGAAGAAGACGAAGAGCAGGACTCGCCACCTCCGCAACTAGAGCATCGGACCAAGCGCCGACACGAGCCCGCCATCCCCTCGGCTCCTCCCGCGTCTTCGAGTGCTCCGCCTACTGCTCCGGTGGTCCCGAGTGTTCGAAGCACTAAGAGGACCAGGGATGCCGCCGCTGTGCCTGCGGGTCAGTCTTCTAAGGCGGCCAAGCCGAGTGGGCCTAAGCCTCGGAAGGCTCTGCCGCGAATGAGGGTTGCTGTCCCTGTCACCTCCACGTAAGTGTACCCAGCTTTCAATTCTTTCTGATATCCGAGTGAACTTCTGTTTACTGGCCGAATGGATTTCGCTCGACAGGGTCGCTACTTCTGCCACCTCTCCGGCGCGCCAGGAAGACGATCCCATGGACACGGACAACGTCGTCTCGTCCCAGCCACGTGCATTGTAGGGACATCGAGTGTTTTATACTATCGCGTCTCGAATTCTATCATAGGTCCTGCTTCTTTCTTTTTATGAGACCTCGTGTCATTCGGCCTGTCAGGGGCGATTTGCCTGGACGAGGGCGACCAGGGGAGAGCCGACCCATCTGTGGAGCCTGTTCTTGAGGCTACTCCTCCTGCTGCCGCTCTCGCCGCCGACATGCTGCCGACTGAGGCGCTACCACTGACTGAACCAGTGCTGGTGGATGAGGAGTCGACTGGGGCGGACCTTGGGATGCCTCAGGAACCTCCGACAATTCCAGGCTCGTCAAATGCTGAATTCAGCATCCAGCGTCTTCCGGAGGAGCAGGTGGGAGCGGCCAAGGGGGCTATGGTGTAGGCGGAGCTGATGGCTGGAGAAGCCAAGAGGGCCTACGACTCCGTTGCGGCCTTGTACCAGCGGAGCTTGGAGCTGCGGGATGATATCCGAGTAAGTGGTCTAGTAAGTATTTACTTTTCTCCTGTAACCCACTGGGTGTTCTTGAATAGCAGCTGTCGTTTGCAATGGGTTCACTCTGAGTGAACCCAGTGGGTGTAGTCCCCGAGACTTCTGTCGAGTGCTTGCACCGACAGTTGTCTTTATACACATTGTCTTTACTTTGGTTGTCTTTGTAAATAGTATGACCGAGTACGAGTAGTTGTTGGAGTCGGAGTGCACTTACTGGAAGAGTCCCCGAGAGTAAATTGTACTCAGGTTGGGTAGTATTGGCCTCGTAGGCATAGGTGATAACATGCATCTCAATAGGGCAGGCCTGCTTGAGCTACATGCCAGTGGGGTCACTCTCAGTGAACCCACTGGGTGTAGTCCTCGAGACCGCTGTCGACTGCTTGCGTCGGCAGGGGTCTGAAGAACTTAGACTTGTAATTGTTGAACTTTCTGATTGTCCCTTGGTGCTTGGTGGCAGAAAACTTGTGAAATGGGGACGGCCTATGAGGCTCTCAGAGCGGAGAGGAACCAGTTCGTTGGTGAGCTTGATGCGGCTATGGTCGCAATGGCCGGCATGAAGGATGCTCTGGAGGGACGAGAGAAGTCCTTGGAGGAGGCTCGTGAAGCGAACAAGGTGTTGACTGAGGAAGTCGAAAAAATGAAGAAACAGATGACTGCTCTCACGAATCAGATGGCCGTCCTGAATAGACGATGCATAGCTCAGGAGAAGTATGTCAGCGACTGGGCTGGTCAGATGATGACGCGTCTGGCTGGTAAGTCTTATGTTTTGCCGAGTGCTTGTACTGTGTGCCTGACACTCGGCATTTATTGTATGCTTGCCCTTTTGTTGCAGATTTTTGCGTTGATGCTGAAGCTGAAGCAGCGGACGTGGAGCGGTCCATTCGCGACAACGTGCCACTCGGCGAGGAAGCCAATCGGGATCTGCTCCGGGCGCATATCCGCGTAGGCAAAGTGGGTCCTTTCATCGGTCGACTAAGAGAGGTCGTCGGCCGAATTGACAAGGAACTTTGGCCAGAAGATAGTCACGACAGGAGATGGAGAGCCTGATGGCGCGACTGGAGGAGATTCCGAACTGAGTGCAATCGTGGAAGAAATCGGCAGCGCGTTGCGGTGCAGATGTTGCTCTGTCCTTGGTCCGAGTCCATTGCAAGGAGGTGCGTGAGGAGAAGCTGAAGACACTGAAGGTCGCCAACATGAAGAAGCTTCGATTCGAAGACTTCATGAAGACGTTCCTTGAGAGTGCTACCCGCATTGCCGACGGAATCAACTTGGACACCTTCGTGGAGCCCTCCAGTCCTGGCGCCGACCCAGCTGACGCGTAAGAAAACTTTATCCTCGGTATGCCGAGTGTTTATCTATAAGGTACTTTGGCCACTTCTGTTGGCCGTCACATTCTTAAATCGGTGTGGGTAAGCTTGATCCGCACCGAGTTAGCTATCTTTGCGAGAATTTTGGAATCCGAATCAAAGCGTTTACTCTTGTGTTTGAATGTTGTTTCGAGTGCGACGTTTAGTGCACACTCGGAGAAAGTGATTACTTAGGTGACTCTGGATCACAGTAAAGTCCCTGAGTGCGACGTTTAGTGCACACTCGGAGGGAGTTATTACTTAGGTGATTCTTGATCACGGCCAAGTCTCCGAGTGCGACGCTTAGTGCACACTCGGAGAAAGTTATTACTTAGGTGATTCTTGATCACAGCTAAGTCCCCGAGTGTGACGCTTAGTGCACACTCGGAGAAAGATATAACTTAGGTGATTCTTGATCACAGCCAAGTTTTTTTGTGTGACGAGAGTCGGCAACTGCGGAAGAATTCTGAGACTGCAAAAACTGAATCCGCTTTATATTATTCCATCAATACTAGTTCTTTACACTGCTTCAGTCGACGGTCATGTGTAGAAGCGCTTCAAGAGGTCTCCATTACATGCGCGCGGCTCGTCTGTCTCCCTCTCGATGTTGTAGAGTCTGTATGCTCCGTTGTTCAGCACCTTGGAGATGATGAAGGGTCCTTCCCAGGCCGGGGCTAACTTGTGAGGTCTTTGCTGATCCACTCGGAGCACCAGGTCGCCTGCTTGGAACGTGCGACTCCTGACGTGGCGTGCATGAAACCGCCGTAGATCTTGTTGATAAATGGTTGAGCGAGTCAGTACCATCTCACGCTCCTCCTCTAGAAGGTCCACTCCATCTTGCCTTGCTTGTTCTGCTTCAGCTTCGGAGAAGAGTTCGACTCATGGAGCATTATGAAGCAAGTCACTCGGAAAGACCGCTTCTGCTCCGTAAACAAGGAAGAACGGCGATCGCCCTGTAGATCTGTTCGGGGTTGTGCGAAGACCCCAGAGTACTGAAGGTAACTCGATGACCCAAGCGCCAGCAGCATGTCCCACCTCTCGCAGAAGTCGGGGCTTTAAACCCTGAAGAATAAGTCCATTCGCCCGCTCTGCTTGTCCATTGGATTGAGGATGTGCTACGGAAGCAAAATCCACTCGGATACCTTGGCTTGCACAAAAACCTTCGAATATGTCTGAGTCAAAGTTTGTCCCGTCATCCGTGATTATGTTGTGAGGTACACCGAATCTGGAGACGATGTCCCTAACAAACTTGACGGCTGTTGAGGCGTCGAGTTTCTTGATGGGCTTGGCTTCTATCCATTTTGTGAACTTGTCGACTGCCACCAACAGATGAGTGTAGCCTCCTTGGCCTGTCTTGAATGGTCCGACTGTATCTAATCCCCAAACTGCAAACGGCCACACAAGCGGGATTGTCTTCAACGCAGAAGTTGGCTTGTGGGACTTGTTGGAGTAGAACTGACAGCCCTCGCATCGGTCGACCATATCTTTAGCCATCTCATTCGCCTGCAGCCAGAAAAAACCAGCCCTGAATGCCTTGGCGACGATTGCTCTTGAAGAGGCGTGATGATCGCAGGTTCCCGAGTGAATCTCTTCCAGGATCAACTGCCCCTCCTTTGGGGAAATGCAACGTTGAAGAACGCCTGAAACACTCTCCTTGTACAATTGGCCATCAATGACAGTGAATGCCTTCAACCTGCGGACTATCTGTCTGGCCTGGGCTTCGTCTTCTGGTAGTTCCTGTCTCAGGATATATGCAATGATCGGCACAGTCCACTCGGGGATGGCAGCGAGAATCTCCATAACCAGATCAACCACAACAGGTACATCGACTTCAGTCAGATCTGTTGAACTCTTTGGTTGTACTGGCTCTTCTTTAAAATGATCTTCTTTGACTGAAGGGAGGTGAAGGTGCTCGAGGCAGACGTCACTCGGGACTGGTCTCCGAGTGGATCCGAGTTTTGCCAACTCATGAGCTGCTTGATTCTTTAGTCTCGGAACATGGTGAAGTTCTAGACCTTCAAACTTCTTCTCGAGCTTTCTTACTGCATTGCAGTATGTGGTCATGGTGGGGTTCCTGACGTCCCACTCTTTCATCACTTGATTGACCACCAAATCTGAATCGCCGTAGACCATCAGGCGACGGACGTCGAGTGAGATGGCCATACGCAACCCGTAGAGGAGAGCTTCATACTCTGCCTCGTTGTTGGAGGAATCGAAGTGTATCTGCAGCACATACTTGAGTTTGTCGCCCTTTGGCGATATGATCACAACGCCAGCGCCAGAGCCATTCAACATCTTGGACCCATCAAAGAACATTGTCCAATGGGCCGAGTAGATGTGGGTCGGTTGTTGCTGTTCTACCCATTCCGCTATGAAGTCAGCCAGGGCTTGAGACTTAATAGCTTTCTTGGCCTCGAACTTGATATCGCAGTACATCATCTCCATCGCCCACTTCGCCACTCGTCCTGACGCATCTCGATTGTGGAGAATTTCCGACAACGGAGCATCGGAAACGACAGATACCGAGTGGTCTTGGAAATAATGAGCCACCTTCTTCGCAGTCATGTAAATCCCGTAGATAAGTTTTTGATAGTGGGGATACCTCTGCTTGGAAGGAGTTAGGACCTCGGAGACGTAGTACACTGGCCGCTGAACTTTGTATGCTTTGCCTTCTTCTTCTCGTTCGACTGTAAGAATAGTACTGACGACTTGATTTGTAGCCGCGATGTACAGAAGAAGGGGCTCTTTACTGAGCGGAGCAGTAAGAACCGGCTGGGTGGAAAGTAGGACTTTGAGGTCGTCGAATGCGACTTGGGCTTCGTCTGTCCACTCGAAAGTATCTGCTTTCTTCATGAGTCGGTACAGAGGGAGTGCTTTCTCGCCGAGTCGACTGATGAACCTTCTCAAAGCTGCTAGGCAACCTGTGAGCCATTGAACGTCATGTATTCTGACCGGCCTCTCCATTCGAACGATGGTCCCGATCTTTTCGGGGTTGACGTCGATCCCTCGTTCGAAAACGAAGAAACCGAGTAATTTCCCGCTGGGAACACTGAATGAACATTTGGCGGGGTTGAGCTTGATATCGTACCTACGAAGTTTGGCGAATGTTTCTGCCAAGTCAGTCAGCAAGTCGGAACCTTTGTGTGACTTGACTACGATGTCATCCATATATGCCTCCACATTTCGACCGATCTGGTCGAGAAGGCATTTTTGGATCATGCGCATAAAGGTAGCTCCTGCATTCTTCAAACCAAATGGCATAGTGATGTAGCAGAAGCACCCGAATGGGGTGATAAAGGCTGTCTTTAATTCATCGGGACCATACAGACGGATCTGATGATAGCCCGAGTAGGCATCAAGGAATGACAAACGCTCGCACCCCGTAGTCGAATCGACAATTTGATCTATGCGAGGGAGCGGAAAATGGTCCTTCAGGCAGACCTTATTGAGGTGCTTGAAGTCGATGCACATCCTGAGTGACTTGTCCTTCTTGGGCACCATGACAACATTGGCAAGCCACTCGGAGTGGTGAACCTCGCGAATGAAGTTAGCTGCCAGCAGCTTGGCCACCTCTTCCCCGATTGCTTTCCTCTTGTGCGCGGCGGACCGGCGCAAGCGCTCTCGGACAGGCCGAGCGACGGGATCTACATGTAGTCGGTGCTCAGCCAACTCCCTGGGTACACCTGGCATGTCAGAAGGTTTCCATGCGAAGATGTCCCAGTTCTCACGGAGGAATTGGGTGAGCTCGGCTTCCTATTTAGGATCAAGGGTGGTGGAGATGTTCGTCGGGGCAGCAGTGTCGTCCGTCGGGTGGATGTTGACCTTCTTCGTCTCTCCCGCCGACTGGAATGCGGATTTTGAAGCTGGCTTCTTTGAGCGCATCAGGTCGGCGGGGTCGACTGATTTCTTGTACTCGTCGAGCTCGAGGACGGCCATCTGCTGGTCGGCGATTCTTGATCCTTGCTGCAAGCACTCTTCGGCTCGCTGCCGATTGCCCGTGATGGTGATCACGCCCTTTGGACCTGGCATCTTCAGCTTCAAGTATACGTAGCATGGACGGGCCATGAAGCTCACATACGTTGGGCGGCCCAAAATTGCATGGTAAGCGCTCTGGAAATCCACCACCTCAAATGTGAGATTCTCCTTGCGAAAGTTCTTGTCGGAGCCGAAAACGACGTCCAACGCGATCTGGCCGAGTGACTTGGCCTTCCGTCCAGGGACGACTCCATGGAACTGCATACTGCTCTCGCTGAGTTTGGACATCGGAATGCCCATTCCCTTAAGAGTGTCGGCGTACATGATGTTCAAACCGCTGCCACCGTCCATGAGGACTTTGCGCAGTCAGACTCCTTCCACCACCGGGTCGACGACCAGAGCCTGTCTTCCTGGGGTGGGAACATGCGCTGGATGATCCGACTGGTCAAAGGTGATCGCAGTCTGAGACCATTTAAGGAACTTGGGGCTGGTCGGAACGGCCATGTTGACCTCCCTGTTCACCAGCTTCAGTCGACTCTTGCTTTCAACATCAGCAAAAATCATGAGTGTCGCATGGACTTGGGGGAATGGATCCTCCTTATCCTCCTCATCCTGTTCACTGACCTTCTCACTCGGTTGCCATTCGCCGAATCCCTGGATCAGGAGTCGGCACTGCCGAGTGGTATGCTTGGGATATATGGGGTTGCCCTCTTCGTCCATCTTCGTATGAACCGGGCATGGTTGGTCCAGGATGGGATTATTGAACGGCTTCTTCTTGGGGGTATATTGCGCCTTCCCTTTGCCTTTGAACTTGGCATTGGTCACGACTGCAGCTTCTGCCTGCGGAGTGGATGGAGCCTTTTGCTTTTGCTTCCGAGTGTTGCTTCCTTCTCCGTCGCCGACTGTCTTGTGCTTGCCGCTTCGGATACGGTCGTCTTCTTCGCCATTTGCGTAGCGAGCTGCTATCTCCATCATCTTGCTCATGGAGATGTCGCCTGTTCGGCCAAACTTTAGGTACAGTTCCCTGTACCTCACGCCTGCCTTGAAGGCGCAGACTGCTTGATCCTCGGTGACGTTCTCCACCATGTGCTAGAGAGTCGTCCAACGCTGGATGAAGTCGCGCAGGGACTCATTCGGCTTCTGGACGCAGTGCTGGAGCTCCACGAGGCCCGCAGGGCGCTTGCACGTCCCTTCGAAGGTCCGGATGAACACTCGGGCCAGATCCGCCCAACTGTAGATGCTCGAGGGGGCTAATTGATTCAGCCACGCTCGCGCCGAGCCGTCGAGCATCAGAGGGAGGTGCTTCATGGCGACGTGGTCGTCCCCTCCTCCAATCTGGACTGCCACTCGGTAGTCATCTAGCCATGTTTCTGGCTTGGAATCTCCTGTAAATTTACTGATTCCCGTTGCCAATCGGAAGTTGGGCGGGATGTCAGCCGAGCGGATGGCTCGACTAAAACATTCGGGACCGGACACGATGGTCCTGCTTCCACTTGGACGGTCCATATCGTGACCATCACGGTGGGCTCGACCCCTGTCGACTCTTCGCTGGGCGATACGTCCTCTTGCGTCGGGTCTTGGGTCGTAAGTGTCGCCGACTGAACGTCGATCATCATGATGTCGGGACCCATAGGGCCCACCCTGCGGAGGGGTTCGTGAGCGGCGACGATCTTCATGAATCATGGAACGGCTGCCTCCCTTGTGGCGCTGATGGGAACCAGGGCTGTGAACCGACTGATGCGTATTCGCGTGGACGGAACTATTATAGATCCGGTTGTGTGACTGGGAGACCGCCGAATTCTGCTGCTGCGCCGTGTGCAACAGGGCTCGAATCTGGTCGATCCCCCATCCTGCCTCTGAATCAGTCGGCTGGAGGGAATCGGCTATCTTGGCAGCCGCAGCCAAGTTGAGCAGGGGCGTGCGGAACAACTCCACGTTGCTCCGCCGAGTGTGCCGACTGGCAGAACGGCGAGGTGGACGGCGCGCACCGGATGCTTCACCGACCTCGCGCTCGCTTTGGCCAGCTTGACGGGGATCTTCATGGGAGTTGGCCATGTGTACTTCTGCTGCGGGCCCGCGACCCGCATACTCGGAAGGAAACTCAATCGGAACCGAGTCCGAGTGCTGGGACGGCGGAGCAACCACAACGGACTCAAGAACCGCCACTTGCGAAGACGCGTTCTGGCGCGCTTGGGCATGCTGCACCCAATGCTGGAGCCGCGGACGGCGGGACCGCTTGCTGCGGCACGTGGCGGCGGTGCAGGTCGACACCGGAGTCGACTGTTGGAGAAGAAGGATGCCACGAGCGCCGGCACGGAAGTGCGTAGCCCTGCGATGGGGAAGCGCCTCGACGTTGAGAGGAGCATCCCGAAGCCACGCCGAATCGTCGACGATGAAGGAGAGAGCGCCGAAGAAGCTCTGGTGAACCATGGTCGAACCTCCACCGGACGACATGACGAAAGGAAGTAGTCGCAAACTCGCCGAAAGTCACTTAGACGCGTGCCCCATGGTGGGCGCCAACTGTCGTGGGTATAAGCCTGACAGTAGATGTGTAGGGTACGAAAAGGATGGGCAGAGTCCCAGCTACGGCGAGGATGTATGAGTTCGGGCCCCTCTGCGGTGGAGGTAATAACCCTACGTCTCAGTGTTCAGGGAGCTTTGTTGTCGAGTGGAATAGGGAATACAATGAGTTGCTAACCCCTTTACCAGTGGGGGAGGGTGGCTTATATAGAGTGCGCTGCCCTCCACAACGGTTCCGGTACAGGGGTGGAGTAGTGGCGATTGAATGTGTACATTACAGATAACGTACGCCCTTAATGCTAATAAATGCACCCGGAAATGTACGACCATTTCCCTCCAGGGGGGTTACGATGTACCGAGTGATATACAGTCGGCTGACTCGATATGCTCCGAATGCTAGTCGCCGACTGGAGGACCGAGGGTATGTTACCGACTGGACGACAGGGATTCCTTAATTCAGTCGGAGTTGATTAAGGGTCTTGTCCTCTGCAAGGGGTAGTCCCTGGGTAGGACCTATAGGGCAGGCCTATGACCCTACCCTAGGACTATAACCCCATCAACTCCCTTTCACTTAGTACTCTAGATGTATGTTGGATAGCGGTCAATGGGTGGAGTAATAGTAGTAGATGCAGGCAAGAGTCATTCTACTTGCTTACAGATGTGGTGCCTATAGCTAATGATCATTGTCATGGATAAATATTGCATAACAATGCACTTCTCTATCAATTTCCCAACAGTACTTTCTTTACCCACCGTATACTTTCTATGAGAGAGAAGCCTCTAGCGAAAACTACGGCCCCCGGATTTATTCACAAATATATTTACAAATGATTTTAAAACCTCACGGCCATTATTTACTTTTCATTTATTTTCTATTTTATATTTATCAAACCATCATCTATACTACTCATTGCTTGCAAGTAACAGCTCAAGGGGATTGCCAACCTTCTTGCCCGCGTTGGGTGCAAGTGTGTGCTTTTTTGTGTGCAGGCATTAAAGACGGGAAATTGCATGGTCCTTCGACTCGTTCGATAACCTTGATTCTCACTAAGGAAAATACTTATCTATATTATGCTGCATCACCCCCTCCTCTATGGAGAAAAACGAACGCAGATCACAAATATCACTTAGCTACTCTAATACATTACCGCTAGCTAGGGTTGTGACAATATGCTAAGCATCCACTTGATCAATAGAAGTAGTTCCTTGTATTCAGTTGTCATGCAAAAGACATATCCAAATAAAGACATTCATTTTTAAAGAATGCTAGTTCATAATATAAAAAGTGTTTGTAATGTGTCGACACCTTTGAATTTCTTTGGACAACCGAAACAAAGGTAACAAGTAAATATATTACGACGAAGGAGAAGTATTGACATAAATTGACATGAATTGGACAAACTTGATGTATTAGATGTGGAATATACACCACCACTATTTTCTAGTAAAACTTGGTAAAAATATGTAATAACTCTTTTGCCGTGTGTGTGTGTGTGTGTGTGCGCACGTTCTTCATTGCCACGATCACCGCGATTCCCACGGTGATGTATCTTATGTAATCACTGTTGTATGGTGTGTTTGTTGGGACCCAGTGAATTGTGGGTTTATGCTCAGATTATTCATGAGATTATATTGAGTTTCTTGCTGTTCTTTTCGTATGTATGCATGATTATGATAGCTTCGTAATTTTCTCTGATCTATCGATGTTATTTGGCCAACTAGATTGATATATCTAAGTGGGAGAGGTGCGTCGTAATGGGTTCAATCTTGCGATGCTCAATCCCAGTGAAACAAAGGGACATGCCATGTATTGTATTGCTTCCACTAAGAGTCAAACGATGGGGTTGATTCATATTAGTTGTATTTTCTATGCATATATCATGCCATTGTTCTCCAAGAATTACTCTGTTTCACTTAGTACTCTAGATGTATGCTGGATATCGGTCAATGGGTGGAGTAATAGTAGTAGATGCAGACAGGAGTCGTTCTACTTGCTTACACTTGTGATGCCTATATGTAATGATCATTGCCATCGATAAATATTGCATAACTATGCGCTTCTCTATCGATTGCCCAACAGTAGTTTCTTTATCTATCGTATGATTTTTACGAGAGATAAGCCTCCAGCGAAAACTATGGCCCCCGGATCTATTCACAAATATATTTACAAATGATTTTAATATCTTGCGGCCATTATTTACTTTTCATTTATTTTCTATTTTCTATTTATCAAACTATCATGTATACTACTCATTGCTTGCAAGTAACAAGTTCAAGGGGATTGCCAACCCTCTTGCCCGTGTTGGGTGCAAGTGTGTGCTTTTTTGTGTGCAGACACTGAAGACGGGAAATTACATGGTCCTCCTATTGGTTCGATAACCTTGGTTCTCACTAAGGAAAATACTTATCTATATTATGCTGCACCATCCACTCCTCTACGAAGTAAATATATTACGATGAAAGACAAGTATTGACATAAATTGACAAGAATTGGACAAACTTGATTTATTAGATGTGGAATATACACCACCACTATTTTCTGGTAAAACTTGGCAAAAATATATAATCACGCTTGTGCGGTGTGTGTGTGTGTGTATGTATGTGTGTGTGTTCTTCATTGCCACGATCACTGCGATTCCCACGATGATCTATCTTATGAAATCACCCTTGTGCGGTGCGTTTGTTGGGACCCGATGAATTGTGGGTTTATGCTCAGATTATTCATGAGATTATGTTGAGTTCCTTGCTATTATTTTCATATATATGCACGATTATGATAGCTTCGTAATTTTTTCTGATCTATCGATGTTGTTTGGCCAACTAGATTGATATATCAAAGTGGGAGAGGTGCGTCGTAGTGGGTTCAATCTTGCGGTGCTCAATCCCAGTGACAGAAAGGGACGTGACACGTATTGCTTCCACTAAGGGTAAAACGATGGGGTTGATTCATATTAAATCTATTTTCTTTGCCCATATCATGCCATTGTTCTCCAAGCATTACTCCCTTTCACTTGGTACTCTAGATGTATGCTGGATAGCGGTCAATGGGTGGAGTAATAGTAGTAGATGCAGGTAGGAGTAGTTCTACTTGCTTACATTGGTGATGCCTATATGTAATGATCATTGCCATCGATAAATATTGCATAACTATGCGCTTCTCTATCAATTGCCCAACAATAGTTTGTTTACCCACCATATACTTTCTACGAGAGAGAAGCCTCTAGCGAAAACTGGCCGCCGGATCTATTCATAAATATATTTACAAATGCTTTTAATACATTGCGGCCATTATTTACTTTTCATTTATTATCTATTTATATTTATCAAACTATCATCTATACTACTCATTGCTTGAAAGTAACCAGTTCAAGGGGATTGCCAACCCTCTTGCCTGCGTTAGGTGCAAGTGTGTGCTTTTTTTGTGCAGTCACCGAAGATGGGAAATTGCGTGGTTCTCCTATTGATTCGATAACTTTGGTTCTCACTAAGGAAAATACTTATCTATATTATGCTGCATCATCCCCTGCTCTACGGAGAAAACCCCAACGCAGATCACAAATATCACTTAGCTACTCTAATACATTACCGCTAGCTAGGGTTGTGACAATATGCTAAGCATCCACTTGATCAATAGAAGTTGTTTCTTGTATTCAGTTGTCATGCTCAAGACGTATCCAAATGAAGCCATTCATTTTTTAAAGCATGCTAGTTCATGATATAAAAAGTGTTTTTAATGTGACGACACCTTTGAATTTCTTTGGACAACCAAAATAAAGGTAACAAGTAAATATATTACGATGAAGGAGAAGTATTGGCATAGATTGACAAGAATTGGACAAACTCAATTTATTATATGTGGAATATACACCACGACAATTTCTAGTAAAACTGACCAAATATATGACTATCATTATGAATTATGCACTATTTAACTTTCTCTTTACTTTGCCATTCAGTTTTATGTAAATGAAATAAGAATGTACTAAAAAATACTTGTTCCAGATAACAAAAGGGTGACTAACACTAGTAAAATTATTGTTCTAGATAAAAAGGGTAAGAAACATTAGTAAAAATGTATTGAATTAGCATAATGGAAATTGAAACAATAATCTTCACTACAACTGGTGGCAAGGATAAGCAGAGCATTTAGTGAGATGATTCTTACTAATAACACACCTTACTACATATCAAAAGTCGAATGAATGTTGAAATAAATAACATCAAGGGAAGATACAATTACAATGCAAAATAACAATTGACCAACTTCGTCCTTATGTTTCTTAGATGGAAACTTTAAACTATAATTGTGTTACTTTTAAGAGGATACATAAGATGGAAACATTTACGATTTGGTTTTAGCTAAAATTTTGGTGGCTCATGTTTTACTTAATTCTTTATCAGTTCTCCCAAAAAGTGTTATTTACACTTTTTGAGAGAAAGTGCAACACTTTTCGTGAGAAAAAACTGCAAGTTACTCCCAAAACAAGTTTGCTACGGGAATAATCTGGTTTTAGAAAAAAAATTGAAGGCAATTTGTGCTGAAACCTACAATAAGGAAGTACTCCCTATGTTGCAAAATGTATTCAATTATCATAATAAATATGTTTCTAAACAAATACTACTAGTCTCATATAAATGGAGGGATGGCTAGGTAGAGCATTTAATGAGATATTTTGTTGTTGTGATAACACACTTTTAATGGAAAGTAAGATGTACTAATATACTGAAATAACAAGCACAAGGGGAGGTGTCTTAGTTAACTAGATAATACCCCGCATGTTGCTATAGAAATCAATTGCAATATATTTCAATTAGATTTGATTATGATAAATATAATATTTAGATTAATAATGGGTGAACGAAAATAAGAAATACATATGATTATTATATTTGATTATGCATTGTTATAAAATATTTACTGAATATAAGTAGAATAATAAAATGAAAATTATTTTTTCATGCATGGTTGTGTGTGGCGGTGGATCTTTTTCCATGCATGGTTGTATGTTGAGGCGGTTATTTTTCACCCATAATTGTGTGGTGATATGACATGCTTCCATGTTAAGATAAATAAGATAGCAGGGATAAACTTCTTAGTTACACATAATACATAATTCCCAAAAGTGAAACTCACACTTTTCATTTAGTTACACTATTTGAGATGGAAAAAAAAATGCAAACCACACTTTTTGTAAAGTGAAAGGTACACTATTTGCCAAACGGAAATCACATCATTTTGTTCGACAAAGAGTGATTTCTTATTGGCTTATAATGAAGCATCAAAAAATACAAAACATATTCTGTATATCCTGCATGATTAGGTTGCACATAACCATCATCAACATGCACATCCCTAGGTGGTAGTAGGAAAAAAGCTATGTGTAGTCGATCGACTTGGCAAACCATTCACTGTTTCTTCCATTGATTTTTTCGCGAATACGAAAGAGCTTCCATCGACTTTGGGATGGAATAATCCTATATTACGTGAGAAAAAAGCCGAAAGCTGCAATAAACCGGTAGTATCAGTTAGGTTCGGGGTTCATGGTGTTGGGAAACCGGGCCCATGCATGGGCGGCGGAGGGTGCGGGCGAGGTACGCAGCCTAGCCCCTCCCGTTTCCACACTTTATGTTAAGTGGATACTTATTCTTTGACCCCTACCCTATATAAAGAGATGAGGAGCAATCATTGTAACAGAGATGAATCATTAATAAAGATAGTCTCCTCCCTACTTCATGTGTTCTTCTACCTTTTGTGTGATTGACTACGACGTTTGCTATGCTCCCTAATCTTAGATCGGACTCGGCCGACAGAAGTTGCGGAACATGTTACCAGCACGCTTCACCAACTCTCCATCGAGCCTGCATCAAGCCTGCCTCAAGCAGGCTCTCGTCGATCCCGCGGAGGTATAAGATCTAATCCCTTCTTTTTGCAAATATGTATTCCTTATGTTATCACGATTCCATTTTTTGCGATTAGTTTATTCTCGGATCAAGTTTACCTATGGAGTGGGTTTTTCTCACGAGATTGTGGTTGATCATATGTCGCTGGCACAATCTCGACCGATCTTGCACAATGCGACATTTGTTTACTACACCATAGGAAGATGGTGATTAGACATACTCCAGATGAGCACGACACCGCCGCGATGTATCGGATGTACAGGCGGCGTGACGTTCCGCTGACGCATGATCTGTTTTTTCCCTAGTAGCCATAGTAACCTCAGTCGTCACCATGGCCGTGCTGGCCACGACCGCCGCGTGCCCGACGTGCAAACCCGCGCTTCGCCCGGACCCTACTAGTCGCCCGAGCCAAGTCACGCCCGCCGACGAGGCCGCGCCGGCCGTGCCACCGCGCATGCCCCGACCGCTTGCCTCGGACCTCGCCTCGCCTCGCCGTGCCCTGCTGGCCGTCCCGGTCGCCGACCCTTGATAACCCACAAGTATAGAAAATCGCAACAGTTTTCGAGGGTAGAGTATTCAACCCAAATTTATTGATTCGACTCAAGGGGAGCCAATAAATATTCTCGAGTATTAGCAATTGAGTTGTCAATTCAACCACACCTGAAAGACTTAATATCTGCAGCAAAGTATTTAGTAGCAAAGTAGTATGTAAGTAACTGTAACGGTGGCAAACGTGACAGTAGCAGTTTTGTAGTGATTGTAAGAGTAGCAACCGAAAAGTAACTTAGCAAAGATCAATATGTGAAAAGCTCGTAGGTAGTGGATCAACGATGGATAATTATGTCGGATGAGATTCATCATGCAATAGCCATAACATAGGGTGATACAAAACTAGCTCCAATTCATCAATGTAATGTAGGAATGTATTACATATATAGTCATACGTGTTTATGGAAAAGAACTTGCATGACATCTTTTGTCCTACCCTCCCGTGGCAGCGGGGTCCTAATGGAAACTAAGGGATATTAAGACCTCCTTTTAATAGAGAACCGAACCAAAGCATTGGGACTTAGTGAATACATAAACTCCACAAACTACGGTAATCACCGGAAAGAATCCGACTTATTGTCACCCTGGGGTATGCAGATCATAACTCGTAATAGGTGTCTACAACTTGCAAGATAGGATCAAGAATACATATATATTCATGAAAACATAATAGGGTCAGATCTAAAATCATGGCACTCGGGCCCTAGTGACAAGCATTAAGCATAGCACACTACTAGAAAAATGGCTATAGCTAATATGAACATTAATGGCACATCATGTATGTGGTGTGCCACTACTATATAGCAGTGGCGCACCAGATATAGGTGCACCATTAATGACCATATTACTAATGGCACACCTGGTGTGTGGTACACCATTACTAGTTTTATCCTGACCCCACACCCTTACCAGACTTAGCAGTGGCGCACCAGGAGATAGTCCGTCATTACTAGTTTTAACTAGTAATGGCGCACCACACCCACGGTGCACCACTACTAACAATTTTGTTTTTTATTTTTTTCAAAACTAATAATAGCGCACCACACACCAGATGCACCATTAGTAACCCTGGTTACCAATGGCGCATTCTTAGGAGGTGCATCATTGGTAACATGAGACAGACCACACAAAACACAAGAGGCAAAGGAGAAGGGGGGAATCTTAAAACCCAAACCCAAATCCAAATCCAAATCCACGCCGCGCGACTCTCCTCCTCATCCCTCGCAGCACGCGGCGGCTCTCGGCCGGACCCTCATGGAAGCCGGCGACTCCATCCCCGACCACGCGCCCAACCCCGCGTCAGCACCGCAGGAGGCGGAGGCGGAGCCCATGATCCCGTCTCCGGCAAGCGACCGGCCGTTCAATCATGGCCGCAGGGACCGCCCCCCGCTCCTCGTCGAGCCCGATAAGTGAGCCTCCGCCAACCGCGCCCCAAGAAGATGGCGTGCTAGATGTTGTTCTTTCTGCGTTTGCTAGGACTGGGATAGGCTAAAAATTAGTAGTAATTGATTTGTAATTTGGTTGTTGCCCCAAGAAGTCAGGATTGCTGTGTGGTTGCTGTTGGGGAACGTCGCATGGGAAACAAAAATTTTCCTACGCGCACAAAGACCTATCATGGTGATGTCCATCTACGAGAGGGGATGAGTGATCTACGTACCCTTGTAGATCGTACAGCAGAAGCGTTAGTGAACGCGGTTGATGTAGTGGAACGTCCTCACGTCCCTCGATCCGCCCCGCGAACAATCCCGCGATCAGTCCCACGATCTAGTACCGAACGGACGGCACCTCCGCGTTCAGCACACGTACAGCTCGACGATGATCTCGGCCTTCTTGATCCAGCAAGAGAGACGGAGAGGTAGAAGAGTTCTCTGGCAGCGTGACGGCGCTCCGGAGGTTGGTGATGACCTTGTCTCAGCAGGGCTCCGCCCGAGCTCCGCAGAAACGCGATCTAGAGGAAAAACCGTGGAGGTATGTGGTCGGGCTGCCGTGGAAAAGTCGTCTCAAATCAGCCCTAAAACCTCCGTATATATAGGTGGGAGGGAGGGGAGGAGGCAGCCTCAAAACCTAAAGGTTTGGCCGAAATTGGAGGTGGAGGAGTCCTACTCCAATCCTACTTGGAGTAGGATTCCACCTTCCCACTTGGAAACTCTTTCCACCTTGTGTTTTTTCCTTCTCAAACCTTATGGGCCTTAGTGGGAACTTATTCCAGCCCACTAGGGGCTGGTTTATCTCTTCCCATAGCCCATGAGACCCCTTGGGGCGTGACACCCCTCCCGATGGTCCCCGGCACCCCTCCCGGCACTCCCGGTACACTACCGATGAGCCCGAAACTTTTCCGGTAATGCACGAAAACCTTCCGGTAACCAAATGAGGTCATCCTATATATCAATCTTCGTTTCCGGACCATTCCGGAAACCCTCGTGACGTCCGTGATCTCATCCGGGACTCCGAACAACATTCGGTAACCAACCATATAACTCAAATACGCATAAAACAACGTCGAACCTTAAGTGTGCAGACCCTGCGGGTTCGAGAACTATGTAGACATGACCCGAGAGACTCCTCGGTCAATATCCAATAGCGGGACCTGGATGCCCATATTGGATCCTACATATTCTACGAAGATCTTATCGTTTGAACCTCAGTGCCAAGGATTCATATAATCCCGTATGTCATTCCCTTTGTCCTTCGGTATGTTACTTGCCCGAGATTCGATCGTTAGTATCCGCATACCTATTTCAATCTCGTTTACCGGCAAGTCTCTTTACTCGTTCCGTAATACAAGATCCCGCAACTTACATTAAGTTACATTGCTTGCAAGGCTTGTGTGTGATGTTGTATTACCGAGTGGGCCCCGAGATACCTCTCCGTAACACGGAGTGACAAATCCCAGTCTCGATCTATACTAACTCAACGAACACCTTCGGAGATACCTGTAGAGCATCTTTATAGTCACCCAGTTACGTTGCGATGTTTGATACACACAAAGCATTCCTCCGGTGTCCGTGAGTTATATGATCTCATGGTCATAGGAACAAATACTTGACACGCAGAAAACAGTAGCAACAAAATGACACGATCAACATGCTATGTCTATTAGTTTGGGTCTAGTCCATCACATGATTCTCCTAATGATGTGATCCCGTTATCAAGTGAAAACACTTGCCTATGGCCAGGAAACCTTGACCATCTTTGATCAACGAGCTAGTCAACTAGAGGCTTACTAGGGACAGTGTTTTGTCTATGTATCCACACAAGTATTGTGTTTCCAATCAATACAATTATAGCATGGATAATAAACGATTATCATGAACTAAGAAATATAATAATAACTAATTTATTATTGCCTCTAGGGCATATTTCCAACAGTTGCTTGGTGTGGGGTTCTCGTGTGCTCTGTCCGTTTAAATGGCCTCTGTTTCAAGGGGAATGGTGTTGTAGTTAAAATGTTGGAGCGGGGTTGCGGTAATGCGGTTCGATCGAGCTGCTTGCTTGATGTTAATGGAGCGGGCAACACGGGGTATATATATATAGCTGCCTGAGTGGAGCTAGAAAAGGTGTGCATGAATGCATGCACGGTTCACGCGTCTCTTCCCAATGAGGCTGGTTTCATGCCTCTGCTGTGTCTTCTCGTCCTGCTGTTGAAGTGGACACCGTTTTCTATGTCTGTATGTAGATCGATTTGAATAAAGAGTGTACCCAAATAATTTTAGCCTTTAGGCTGATTGCGACGAGATATTTCCTATCTAAAAGCTCCTACACATACACGCAAGAAAATGTCACAGTTAGAGACTAATTTTACTTCTTTTTTTTGGTACAAAGAACTTGAATTTCCTTCGAGCCACTACTGGTTGTGTGGGATATTTTGTTCCCTCCATAGTTTATATATACTAGTAAAAGTGCCCGTGCGTTGCACCGGATTAGATTGTTGACTTTTCGATCATGAATTTTGTATTTGAAAAGCCCCCGCATCCCCCCTTATATCCTTACAGTCAATTCACTTGTATGTTAGTGGAAGATTAAACACCTTGAAGGATTTATTGACTGAGCATCATACTGCTCCTTGAGGATGGGAGCAAAAAAAGGACTTTGTCCAACTTCTAGAAGAGAAGCAATGTTACTAAAAGTATCCATATGCTTTGTCAGGCCATCGGTCTGGTGAAGGAAGATGACAATTTCATGAATTTGGTCGTTTGGTATCGATTGATCAGGATTCAAACACAACTCCTCAATTTGAGCAATTGCAAATTGTTGCCCTGGAACGATGAAAATAATGTAGATGTCAACGAACAACTAAAAATAGAAGAAGCAACCCTGACACACTCAACAGAGAGTTTAACTTCACCACCTAGTGTTTACCTTTCACCTTCATGCCTGAATTATCAGAATCTGACAGTGCAAGACCAATACCGACTTTCTTGGCTGCTGAGAGTTCCAGTACACTCGACAGAGTCTCAAGGAGGCCATCTGTAGCAGTTTTTATCCGCATTAGTGCCTCACAGAAACAAGTGCTGAAGTAAGTTTTATCCAGACAATATCTGAAAGTGGAGGATAAAAGATCATGCTTGAACTACAAGTTTTTGGCCTCCCTGTCATTCAACAACACTTCATCCAAACAGACTTGGAGCATCAACACATAGAGCCACATAGAGCCTATTTCTCCAGCTGACAACACGAGTCACGTATGCCGAGCGCCAGATGAACCAGCTTGCAAATCCTGCGATGGATATGCCCTTCGAGCCCTGTGAATAGGGAAAAAACGCTTAGTTCGACTCCTGGGCGTCTAGTGAATTGCAAAGATTCACAAAGAACGGAGGAGCAACCGACCTTGCTTTGCCTCAGATCCACCAGAGCTTTGTACCTTCCAACGGTTGCCATACTCCCTAGATGCTTATACACAAACTTTGGACCTATATCAACTTTAACCTGGGAGTTTGCATGCCCTCCTCCAGCTTTCATCACACTGTTGAGCAGGCGAGCAAGGTACAAGCCTTGTTGCTCGGCAACTTGTTCAGGAGTACAAGCGGCACATTATATGTACATAGCAAAATGACAGGCCTTTCGTCTGAAAGAGAAGGAACAAAATTCTAGAATGCATGACTGATATGCAGCATTGCAAAGAGATAGTCTTATGTCATGCCCAACAGCCCAAGTGTCTGCAATTTGATGGGATGTATAATCATCTGTTCAATTTTATCTTATGCTATGTTTCTATTCCACCCAGTTCTATTGCACTTCAGGAAAGAGGAAACAATATATAAGACCATTTTTTCTTCTAAGATAGTAACTTTGACAAAATGCTTTCATACTCTTGAACTGCGTCAAGATAGTTCGTGAAATTACCTGAGCTAAGGCTGGGAGAACTTCCTTGCGAGTGCTTTCAAGGAATCCACAGCAATCACCAACAACGAATACATCTGGCACTGAAGGAACACGTAACCACTCATCTACACCGATCCTGCAAACAGTAATTAATTGTAAGGTCATACCAATTAATTATACCTTCCTCCAGCTGACTTAGGAAATGGCAATGACTTGACGAATGATGAAGCACCAACTCCAGTAGACCATACAAGCAAACCATAAGGAACCTCCTCTCCGTTGTCCAGGATTAATTTGTCGGGTTGTACATCCTTCACGATTCCTTCAATACAAATATAAACTGAACATCAATACAATTTAGTTTAGACAAGTACAGTTTGGGGAAAAAAATGCCCACGCAAAGATGGCCATAGTTGATGATGAGAAGCAAACTAAGCTCCCCTATTTGAAGTCTAGTCATGGAAGCGACCTGCATTGGAAGGGTGTGCCATGGTCCATTAAGTATGAACCTTACGAAAAATGGCAACTGAACAATGCAAGGAATCTATGAACACTGCATATAAAACCCTTACCAAAATTGTTAATATCTAAGTGAGATCCTTGTAGGCCAGAATATACACAATGATAATAATAACTAAAAGGTACAAATACTTCCTAATGTGCTTTATTTATGACATCTACCCTTTGCTTATGTAGTACATGCAAATCCAACAACGATAATAATGCATTGGAGCTTCTGGTAGGAGATCAAATTGCAAAGCTTGAGTCTCGAATCAGTGCAAGCCAGAGACACATAAGGTCCTTCATTCACATGAGACTGCAAAAATTAACTGTCACAAAACCTGAAACCTGATTCAATCTGGGTGTACTTATACCATTATCTGCTGGATAACGAACTTTGTTCTCTCAAGAACTCATATATAATTCAATATTACTATCATGTAGGATGCATAAATGACAAATGGACACCAAAATTTGTGGTCACTATATTAGTAACAAATCATTAATATGCAAACCATTTTAAAAATAAAATAATAATACCTTCCCTTCATAGTTAATCTTGTGACAGCTCACAAATAAGGTGCAAATGGCATATCCACAAATCAAACAAATGAAGCATGTTTTTTTTACAAAATTATCTACTTGCAACTTTTTCCAAGGGAAGTGTTGCCAACATGATAAATTCGATAGCTTTACTCGAGCACTCTGTACAATACCAATTATTACCATATCTTGTGTTAAGTCCTCATTGTGACAACAACCTAAATCATGCAATGGTGTTTTCCTAGGCTATTTACCAACATGAAAAAATAATTCAAGATGATAATGCCACCAACCTCATCAAGCAAGAGACCTCTTCGACTTTCTGGTTTGTGGTCATAACGCCTTAAAAGCTGAAGGCATGTTGAAGTGATCAACTTAGTTGACATATATGTCTCCCATGGAATGTCCCGCTTGAGAACCTTGAAATACAAAACAAGAATTAGATAAATACTACAACTTAAAAATCTCCCCTTGATGTTGTCAAGTTCATACAGAAGCAAATCATGCATGCTGCTATTTGGGAACTGCCCTTCTATTTCTGGGTACCTACACTTACACATAAGAGAGATTCATTACAGCCTGTCACCAAAGTGCCCCAAAGTGAAACAGGAAGCTAGTCAAGATGTGTCACAAGTCGGGAAAATTCAGTGCACGAAATTCTGGACTTAAACTTTCCCGTAGGGGAAACACCCACCGAAGATGTGTGCGTACACATCGGCGTGGGAAATCTAAAGGACCTTGCGAAATCTAAAGGACCTTGCTCCGAGAATGGGAAATTTGGGAGAGCAAGTGTTAGCGCCAGATGCTCTCCATGATGAAATGGCCATAAATTATATTTATACGTGGAAGTCCGTGAACCGAGCAACATTGATTATCGACATTATGTTTGCTACGAAATTGCCTCAATCATGGATCTTGACCCTGAGCCTAACACGCGCGCTGATTCCAAGAAAAGGTCAGTTTGGAAAGATTGGCAGGATGCAATTACTGCCGAATTATTATCTCTCAACAAAAGGAAGGTGTTCGGACTAGTTTGTCGAACTCCTCCCCACGTACACCCTGTCGGCCATAGGTGGGTTTCTGTTCGAAAGAGAGATGAAAATAATAAGGTAGTATAGTACAAATCAAGGCTTGTCGCTTAGGGGTTCACTCAACGACCTGGTGTCGATTTTGAGAAGAATCATTCCCCGTTCATGGATGGAGTTACCTTTAGAACTTGATCTCAATGACAGTAAACCTGGGCTTGAAAATGAAATTAATGGATGTTGTCACTACTTACGTGTATGGTAACTTGGACTCGAACATTTACATGAAGGTTCCTGAAGGTATCCTTGTTCCGAATCATGATAGAGAAAACAAGAGTCTATAAAGTGTTCAACTTCAAAAGACATTGTATGGACTTAGATAGTCTCATAGAATGTGGTATAATCGCCTAAGCAATTTCCTTCATCATAAGGGCTACACGAGCAATAAAGATTGCCATTATTTTGAGAAGAATCATCCCAAGATGTATTCTTTATAATCTTGGTGCGTGGACTATTTAAACATAATTGGTACACCTGGGAATATTGAGGAAGCGAGTTCCTATGTGATGTCGGAATTTGAGATGAAGGATTTGGGTAAAACCAAGTTCTGTCTAGGTCCGCAACTTGAACATTCCCCTGATGGGATTCTAGTGCACTAGTCGGCCTACGCCCAGAGGGTGTTGGAAATACTTGGATTTGATAGGGCATATCCTTCTAAGACCCTGATGGTCGGGAGATCTTTACAGCCACACAAGGACCTGTTCAGGCCTAAGGAAGAGGGGGAGGAAACTATGGGACCAGAGGTTCCTTACCTGAGTGCAGTTAAAGCACTCATGTACCTCGTAAATTGTACACGGCCAGACATTGCTTTCGCCGTTAGTTTGCTTGCTAGGTATAGTTATAAACCTACCAAAATACATTGGAGAGGTGTCAAGGACGTCTTCCGTTACATGCAAGGGACCAAAGATATTGGCCTATTTTATAAAAGTAATCAAGACCTATCTCTTATAGGCTATGCCAATGCTGGGTACCTGTCGGACCCGCATGATTGCAAATCACAGACTGGATGTGTTTTCCTTTGTGGTGTAACTGCGTTTTCCTGGATATCGACCAAGCAAACTCTTGTGTTGACCTCCACGAACCACTCAGAAATCATGGCACTATTCAAAGCGTCAAAAGAATGTGTATCGCTTCGGCGGATGATCAGCCAGATTTGACACACATCTGGACTGAACACCGTACAAACCCCTACCATTATCTATGAAGATAATCCTGCTTGTGTTGCACAAGTTCACATGGATTATGTGAAGAGTAACCTCATAAAGCATATTAGTCTCAAGTTCTTCTATGCACACGAACTGCAATAGTTGAAGGAGGTGAGAATTTTGCATACTAAGTCCTATGACAATGTTGTTGATATCCTCACTAAGTCATTACCGACATCATCCTTTGAGAGGTGTGTGTGTGAATACGTATGATGAGACTTAGAGAGATGCAAGGTTTAGGGGAGAAACTTCACAAACTCGTCGCTAAAATCTCGATCCCGATGATTGAGTACTCAACATGATGGTTGAGTGGGTTGTACTCTTTTTTCTCTTGAATAAGCTTTCTTGATGTTTCTTACCTAAGGTTTTTGACGAGACAGTTCGTACAATACAACAACGTATACTATGCGCTCTTTCTCCATATTTTACTGTTTTTTTGGAGTTTTGGGACATCGATATACGGATAATTACCCAAGGAGGGTGTTGGGAAACCGGGCCCATGCATGGGAGGCGGCGGGTGCGTGCGAGGTACGCAGCCTAGCCCCTCCTGTCTCCACACTTTACGTTAAGTGGGTACTTATCTCTTGATCCCCTACCCCTATATAATGAGATTAGGGACAATCATTAATAGAGATAGTCTTCTTCCTAATTTCTGTGCTCTTCTACCTTGGGGACCACTAGGCATCAGACTACTGAAATTTTGTTTCCTATCAGACTAGTCATAAGCGTCCGATCGGAAGCATGATGAACGTCAGATTTGTTAGTTTGGCCGCACAAGCTTTCCTTGATTTGTCACATTAATTTATTGTTTCCCGTCGGACCTATAACCCCATATATTCCGGCCCACTTTATTGTAGGTTTACCAGAAAAATTAACCACCTTTTAATCACATTCCAAATATGCTTCTGATTTTGTCGGTGTTTACTCACGACATAAGCCATGGGTAGGCTAAAGATATGAGGTGGAGACCGAAAGGACACCGACGGGCTCTGGGAACGGGGTTGGTACAAGCAAGGAACACACGATGTATCCAGGTTCGGGGCTCTCCGTAGAGATAATACCCCTAGTCCTGCCGGAGTGTATAATGCACTAGAGTGGTTACAATGTGCTCCTTGAGCTGTTCGACGGAGGAGGAAGAAGGAGCTGCCGTCTCGCTACTGCCTCTCCTGTATGGGTGTGTGTGTGTGAAGGATTGACCGACCCTCTGCATGGAGGGGGGTTGGGGGGGGGGTTTATAGACGAACCCACCGACCTACAATAAGGATAAAGGTATAAAGGTGGGACCCGGCTGGCCCGGTGGTCCACAGTGGTCTTGTCTTGTCGCGGGAGGGGCCCGCCGGCTACGAGGTCCCATCTGACTATGGGACCCGCCGGCCAGCCAATGAAGCTCTCGCGGAAGGCCGACGTAGGACACGTGTAGTACGTCCGACGTCGTCTTGCGAGATTCGTCATGGGTTGCCAGTACGGCCATCTCCACTGTTCCCATGCCAAGTGTGGTAATGGATTAGGTGTTTGACGAGCTGACACTGTGCGGGGATGATGGATCGGAGCCGGAGTAGGTCAGCGGCATGGCCGCTGACACTGTACCTGCCGTGCGCTCCAAACCAATACCCTGGCTAACGTGTAGTCAGCTGTAATCGTAGGGTCTCATCATGACCTATGATCTGATGTGACTTCAGCTCCCTAGCCGGCTAGCGGCCTCGCTAGCCGGCCCATCTCGCCTCTAGTCGGCCAGCGCGTCCTAGGCGGCCAGAGGGAGGTAGCCGTCTCGCCCCTAGTCGGCCAGAGGGATTTGGCCGTCTCGCCCTTAGCCGGCCAGGGGGATTAGGCCGTATAGAATGAGTTGTGCTTTTCCTTCAATGTAGAAGGCAAAGGAGCAGGCTCGATGAGCCTACCCGGGGTTATCCCCCCGTCAGATTTTCACGCCAAATAAAGATCAGATTCCTTATAATCACGTTTGCTTCCGTTGGAGGCGATACAAGCTAGTTTCCTTACTAGACGCAATGCTTCCTTTATATGTTTGTTTCCATCGTATGAAACACCTGCTTCCAAACACTTCAAATCGTGCTTCAGAATTCTGTAGTTGTATCCATTATAAAATTTATGCTTGCAGAATTAGAAATCCTGCTTCATAAATCACAATAATTTTTCTCTATGAAGCACTATCATGTGGTGTGCTTCCTTTTTTTCATATATGATTCCATGTGATATGCTTGCAGTTTTTTGGTACAACGTTTAAGCGATACATCAGTATACAAGGTAGGAAGCAACTACTGGTGCTACATATTAACATGTACTCATGAAGCAAGGAATCATATGTAAGGCAGCAACGTTGTTCCCATTCACCAGAGATTTTATTTCCACAGTAAATGAAATTTGTTTGATTAGTATAAAATTATGTCTCACAAATATTTTGGCTCGAAAGCATTGCATTTTGTTTGCATTGACTAGAGAGTTTCTTTGAGTAAAATATTAGTTTACTTTTGGGGAGTAGAAAAACAATTCCACCTTCTTAGAAAAACCACTTCCTCTTTCCACCGAATAGAAAATTGCTTCCAATCAAATAGTAGTCGCCTTCCATCAAAGAGAAAAATAATTCAGAAGCGTCCCTCTCTTATTTACATCAACTACAGAATAGCTTCCAACCAAATAGCAATTTGTTTTCATCAAAAGTGAAAAATTGTAACCCCGTTACAATTACGACATATGCTTCAAAGGAATTACGGAGTAGTCCGCAAAGAAGAGAAAATGGCCACTAACAATTCTTTTTGCAACAAAAAACAAGAAAAAAAAACATACAACATTATTTTCAGTCCAATCTAGCAGCATTGTATCAATGTCATCGAAGAGCTCTACATTTTTTCTACTTTGTACCAACAAGGAATCCGCCCGACAAAGGGTAGCGCTTCATCTTGGTCATTGTGCTCTAGACATCATTCAATATCTTTGATGTGTGCCGAGCTACAATTTTTTGCTGCAAAAATGTATGTATAACAGAAACATCATTCAAACATAGTGAAGCATGGTCAGGAGTGGTTAAGAAAAATAATTTATCACAAGAATCATATGTTGAAATGGTTGATGCATACAGTTGTCAATCGAAATCGTTGAAGCAAAATAATTCATCACAAACAATGCGCAAATAACCGCAGCCACTTGAGATTGTTTGTGGTAGTCTACAACAGAAACATATGTGAGAAATACGGATACATGATTGACAACTGTATGTATCGAACCCATGTACAATGTACGAAAAACAAAATGCGTGGATAGTACTTTTAATCTGATCCGGCTTGAATCTATATAACATAGAAAATTTTAACATGCAATTCATGAACCAGAAATTCCAGAACGGACACATCTCTAAGAAGCATCCTAATATACATGAATACAGGGAGGAGAACCCTTACCTGCTTGTGTTGTGGATGGTGATCGGAGCAGTTCCGCTGGATAGGAAACCATGAATCTATAAGGATGAAAGAGGAAACAATTGCCTATGCATGGACAAGGCGAGCTACAACAGTAGCTCCATAGCCTGTTACTCTACCTCGCCTCCTCGTTCACCTCTCTCGTTGACAGGTTCTCCTCGATTAAATTTTGAAACGATGGGAATGAAGAAGTGAAATCTGGTGGAAGCCGGGAGGGATTGCAGGCGTGTTGTTAGGGAAGGGGTTACGCGCCGAGGGCACGGGTGTTGGCTGAGCCGACGGTTTTTTTAAGCAACATGATATAATGTTTCTATGACCGTAAGATTGGAATAGAATCCACGACAGCCTACAGGTCTGACGAAGCCCTTGTATCAGACTTTAGATAGAAAGCGTTTTCGTTCTACTTTGTATGCGATTGACTACGACCTTTGCTTCATAATCTTGAACCGGACTCGGTCGACGGGAGTAGCCGAACACACCGAACCGTGTGGTCGAAGTTCGCCGAAATCAGTTTGGGGTATCGAGAAATGCTGGAAGCGTGGTGACGCTCACACTTGGGTTCGCCAAAGCCACGTCTTCTCTCCCCACCCCTGCACCTGCAGTTGCTACTTGCCGCTGCTCTCTCTCCCTCTCGTCCTCCCCACCTCGTCCATTCTAGTCGTGCACGAGCTACGAAGCCGCGTCACGGGACACGGGGACGACGGGAGGACAGAAGAGCCTTCGCTTCCGTCGCTCCAGATCACCTTCTCTCTCACGGCCCCGGCGACCATGCATGCACGCACGCACACACAGTGATACCTGACGAAAAACAGTGCTGCATGTGTATGTAAGCGTGCACGAGCGGTCTGCAGGTTCCTGTTTGCTGCGGCTTTTGTCTTGGACGCTGCCACTGACCGGGGCCGCTCGATCTCTGCCCTCGCCCCTTTCCTCGCACGTCCGCTCAAAAAGTGATTCCGGCGGTGAGGAGTGGCGGTCTACCTCAGGCACAAAGCTTTTCTTGTTCTCTTTCGGCCGGACTCGGTTTTGGACAGGTCGTGCGGCGGGGGAGGAGACGGGACGTGGTGTGGCGCGTGAGGTACGTGCTTTTCTCCTTCCGAGCGCGCGGCTCGCTGTCCGTTCCCTCTGTTTTTGCTTGCCAAACGTTGTCCTTTTTTCTCAGGGCAGTGTCTTTAACACGGAGCACTTCTTATTTGAACCTGCCATCACGGCTGCTTTATTGCTCAAATAGTAGTGCTTGCATCATCAATCAACAAAGATAAATCGATCTAGGAGTGTCATCAACCCATAAGTGACCCAAGCTTGCGCTTCAGCCATTGTTGCATCAATTGTTATAATTTGATGACAACTTGCCGTCAAGAATTGTCCCAAGTCGTTTCTTAAACAAGCACCCGTAGCGCCTCTCCCCGATGAGGCATCCAAAGCTGCATCAACTTTAACTATCACAAAATCTTCACGAGCTTTACACCAGACACTCTTTTTTGGCATAGATTTTTTGAACAAAGCACGCACATAGTTAGCTACTAGCACTTGAATAGACATAACAACATGTCGTGTAGCCCGCATGTTCTCTCCGTACACCAATTGTCTCTTTCTCCACCAAATATACCAAGCAGCAGTAAGGATGGTTTTACGTGGATAATTAATGTTGGCGTTCATCGGACTGATAAAGTTTGCATCAAGTAAATACTTCAAAACTGCACTCCCCGCACGATCAACCTCGCATGCCTCAGTTATGACCTCCTTCACACCCAGTTTCCTCCAAATTTCCATAGCTCCCACCTATGTGAATAGAGTATGGTTTATATCCTTGCAGTGATTATTAGAAGCCGGACATAGGCTGTTGGTTATAATGTGTCGATTAGGCAGGACCCCATAGCATGGTAAGATTCCATGAAGGCATTTCCAGCCAAATATTTTGATCTTTGCTGGTAAATAACACTTCTAGAGATCCTTCCAAACCATGTTCAAGCCCGACGATCCCGATCCACCAGCACGCTGAATCGAGGCCCCGAATTGAGACTTCCACTCCATATGGTAAGTAGACTGGACTGAGAATACCCCACATTTACTAAACCTCCACGCAACATAATCTTCCATGCCGGTTTGACTAAATGGCATTGCTAGAATTTGATTCACATCAACATCCCAGAGGATTGACGAGATTAGATCCTCATCCCAATTCCCTATGACTGGGTTAATTAAATCCTGCACTTTCCGCAGCATGCACTCTCCTTTTGGTGTCAATACTTTACCATCATCACTCAAGGGGATCCAAGGATCTTCCCAAATATCTATTTGTTGGCCATCACACACTCTCCAAATTGCCCCTTTATTAAAAGTTTGCAGCCCCATCATGATACTTTGCCATGTAAACGACGAACCAGGCTTTAACTTTGCTTTAAGAATCTGTCGATCCGGGTAATATTTACTTCTCAGTACCCTTGCACATAAACTATCAGGCTCATAAATTAGCCTCCAGATTTTCTTTGAAAGCACGCATAGCCTTATTACAATAGTTTGGATCCTGAAACCCATTCCACCTCTATCCTTTGGGACACAAAGTTTCCACCAGGCAAACCAATGCATATTTATGTTAGTGACATCGTCACCACACCAACACAACGGAATTGCATCAGAAAATCCTTTGCAAATTTTCTTTGGAATCCTAAATACAGACATCGCAAATGCCGGCAATGCTTGAGCCACGGCCTTTAGAAGCACCTCCTTCCCTCCAATGGACAACATTTTCACCTTCCATCCTTGCACCAATTGACAAATTCTATCAATCAAATATTGGAAGCTATCACTAATAAGACCAACTTCAACACGACAACTCAAACGGATGTCATTTTTTTGTGTGGGGGAAAACCGATGTCATGTTTGTCCCGTATTCGTTTGTTTGGGTCGTCTCAAAGGATGCTTTTCGGTTTTGAACGGGTCTACGTTGCCAGCACGCCTAATCGGCCGCCAGTTTGGTCCATCCGGTCGTTTATTTGCCAAAAATTTAACAATTTACACTTTATGTATACAAATATAAATAAAAATCACATAGTTTTTTACATCAGAAAATAGTTTGCAATTAAATAAAATTCTCAGAGCATGCAACCAAATAAAAATCTCATATTTTACAACCAAATGAAATTGAAATTGCCACAAATATAAATAAAAAGATCGGATACATCCATTGGTTGCTTAGGTGAGTCCACACATACTTAACCAACTTATTTTATAATTGAATGCGAGTTTCTCAATCATGCAATTTATAATGAAATTGAATGAACTCTTCAAACATTGTTGGTCCATGCTCAAGCTCTACATTTTTTCCCTCGTAATCAAATCCCTCGCAAAGATGTTGTCATCACATTCATCTTCTATAATCATATTGTGAATGATTAACAACTAGTCATCACATTTCACATCTTGCATTGGCTCTATATTCTGGTAGGGTACCGAACAATACCCTATTGAGATTGGAGCAACCGAAAGCATGCTCCACATCCTTCCTAGCATTCTCTTGTGCTTGGACAAATCTAGCTCGCTTCTCTCCTACCTTACTGGACATTGTCTTCACAAGAGTTCACCACTGAGGATAGATACCGTGAGTTAGGTAGTCGGTAACTGGTAACTGGTAGCCGCTCAGTCAGCTTGGGAGTAGAGAATAATCGGTGAATCATCATATTAACTGGATTAATCGGTCGTCTATTAATCGGCAGATTAAATAGGAACATGCAAATATATTCTAGTTTTTAATGTATTATACCCTACTCTCATCCTCTCAGCTGTGCGATATACCACAATCGGGTACTGTTTGATCAAATCCTAGCTATTGAGGAGCGAGAGGATGATGGGAGAGGTTAGATGCCAAAAAATTGGGCCTTTTTGGCCCACGAGTTAGTAGGCCAACTAAGATTAGTCGGCCTGACAACCTATTAATCGGTCTAACATGCCATTTAATCGGTCTGACAAGCCAGTTAATCGGGCTGACAAGTTAATGCAATGAATAGGTGTTATTCGAATCGACCACCCAATGAGTAGCGATTAACTCGCCCATTAACTTATTAATCGGATGAATTCTTGAACAGTGAGCGTCGCAGCCCCAAACTTTCAAGAAACGACAGATTAGGTTTCTCCAAACCATAGTTCATTCTGTTTCACCTCGACGGAAATATGTGGTGCCCTACTTAAAGTGAATGCGGTTGTGTCTAATGCATAACCCATAAACTATAGTGGTAATTCGATAAGAGACATCATAGTATGCACCATATCAAATTGGGCGCGGCTATGACGTTCGGACACACCATCACACTATGGTGTTCTAGGTGGCATGGACTACGAAACAATTTCCACATTGTCTTAACCTTGTACCAAAACTCGCAACTCAGATATTCATCTCTATGATCATATCGTAGATAGTTTATCCTCTTGTCACGATGATCTTCTCGCTAAAATAGCTTTAAACTTTTTAATATTTCAGACTTGTGATTCATCAAGTAAATACTCTTGTATCTACTCAAATCATAAGTGATGTAATAACATAATGATATCCACTACGTGCCTCAGCACTCATTGGACTGCACACATAAAAAATGTATTGCATCCAACAAGTTACTTTCTTGTTCCATGTG
This sequence comes from Hordeum vulgare subsp. vulgare, assembly GCF_904849725.1. Taxonomy (NCBI): domain Eukaryota; kingdom Viridiplantae; phylum Streptophyta; class Magnoliopsida; order Poales; family Poaceae; genus Hordeum; species Hordeum vulgare. Next base: position 391,218,354 of record NC_058522.1, read on the forward strand.
GTATGATTTTGCATGTCTCAAGTGATTCAAAATTAAGTGAATCCAAACGATCCATCTGCATGGAGTTTCTTCATGCGTTTATACCAACGTGTATGGTTTGCATGTCTCAAACGTTTAAAAATGAGTGAGTTCGAAGATCCATCAGCATGGAGCTTCTTCATGCATTTTATACCAACATGACTCAAGCGGCAGTGCCACAAGTAAGTGGTACTATCATTATTACTTTGTATCTTTTGGCACCAATATTATGAACATGTGTAACACTACGGTCGAGATTCAATAAACCATTGAAGGTAATTATTCAAGAAAATATAATAACCATTATTCTCTTTAAATGAATAATCGTATTGCAATAAACATGATCCAATCATGTTCATGCTCAACGCAAACACCAAATAACAATTATTTAGGTTTAACACCAATCCCGATGGTAGAGGGAGCGTGCGATGTTTGATCATATCAACCTAGGAAACACTTCCAACACTTATCGTGACCTTGCCTTTAGCTAGTCTTCGTTTATTCCGTAGCTTTTATTTCGAGTTACTAATCACTTAGCAATCGAACCGGTATCTAATACCCTCGTGCTACTAGGAGTACTAGTAAAGTACACATCAATATCATGTATATCAAATATCCTTCTGACTTCGCTAGCCTTCTCATCTACCAAGTATCTAGGGTAGCTCCGCCTCAGTGACCGTTCCCCTCATAACAGAAGAACTTTGTCTTGGGTTTGGGTTCAATCTTGGGTTTCTTCATTAGAGCAACAACTGGTTTGCCGTTTCATGAAGTATCCCTTCTAGCCCTTGCCCTTCTTGAAACTAGTGGTTTTACTAACCATCAACAATTGATGCTCCTTCTTGATTTCTACTTTCGCAGTGTCAAACATTGCGAATCGCTCAAGGATCATCATAACTATCCTTGATATGTTATAGTTCATCACGAAGCTCTAGCATCTTAGTGACAGTGACTTTGGAAACCATCAGTATCTCACCTAGAAGATTAACTCCCACTTGATTCAAGCGATTGTTGTACTGAGACAATCTAAGAAAATGCTCAACAATTGAGCTTTTCTCCTTTACTTTGTAGAAAAAGAATCTTGTCGTAGGTCTCATACCTCTCAACAAGGGAACATCATGAAATCTCAATTTCATCTCTTAGAACATATCTTATGTTCCGTGACGTTTCAAAACGTCTTCGGCGCCTTGCTTCTAAGCCATTAAGTATTACACACTGAACTATCACGTAGTCATCAAAAACATGTATGTCAGATGTTCACAACATCCACAGACGATGCTCGAGGTGCAACACACCGAGTGGTGAATTAAGGACATAAGCCTTCTGTGCAGCAATGAGTACAATCCTCAGTTTTATGGACTCAGTCCTCAAAGTTGCTACTATCATCTTTCAACTAAATTTTCTCTAGGAACATATAAAAAAATGGTAGAGCTATAGCGCAAGCTACATCATAATTCACAAAGACCTTTTGACTATGTTCATGATAATTAGAGTTTAACTAATCAAATTACTTAATAAACTTCCACTCAAAAAGTACATCCCTCTAGTCATTTGAGTGGTACATGATCCAAATCCACTAACTCAAGTCCGATCATCACGTGACTTGAGTATAGCTTCAGTGGTAAGCATCTCTATGCTAATCATATCAACTATACGATTCATGCTCGACTTTTCGGTCTCTTGTGTTCCCAGGCCATGTATGCACATGCTAGGCTCGTCAAGTTTAACCCGAGTGTTTCGCGTGTGCAACTGTTTTGCACCCGCTGTATGTGCACGTTGAGTCTATCACACCCGATCATCACGTGGTGTCTCGAAACGACGAACTGTTGCAACGGTGCACAGTCGGGGAGAACACAATTTCTTCTTGAAATTTTAGTGAGAGATCACCTTATAATGCTACCATCGTTGTAAGAAAAATAAGGTGCATAAAAGGATTAACATCACATGCAATTTATAAGTGACATGATATGGCCATCATCTTGTGCTTCTTGCTCTCCATCACCAAAGCACCGGCATGATCTTCTTGTCACCGGTGCCACTCCATGATCTCCATCATCGTGCCGCCATCGAGGTTGTCCTGCTATCTATGCTATTACTACTAAAGCCACGACCTAGCAATATAGTAAACGCATCTACAAACACAAACGTTAGTTTAAAGACAACCCTATGGCTCCGGTCGGTTGCCGTAGCATCGACGTGCAAGTCGGTATTAACTATTACAACATGATCATCTCAGACGTCCAATATATCACATCATGTCATTGGCCATATGATATCACAAGCATACCCTGCAAAAACAAGTTAGACGTCCTCTAATTTGTTGTTGTATGTTTTACGTGGCTAGTATGGGTATCTAGTATGATCGCATCTTACTTACGCAAAAACCACAACAGAGATGTGCAAATTGCTATTTAACTTCTCTCCAAGGACCGCCTCGGTTAAAACCAATTCAACTAAAGTTGAAGAAACAAGCACCTGCCAGTCCAACAATACTGCCGAATCGAGAAAATACTAAGGAGGGCAGCAAATCGAACATCAACGCCCACAAAAACTTTTGTGTTCTACTCGAGATAACATCTACGCATGAACCTAGCTCATGATGCCACTTTTGGGGAACGTTGCATGGGAATCAAAAAAATTCCTACGCACACGAAGACCTATCATGGTGATGTCCATCTATGAGAGGAGATTAGATCTAAGTACCCTTGTAGATCACTAATAAGGAAGCATTAAGAAACGCAATTGATGTAGTGGTACAGCTTCGTGATTCAAAACACCGTCGTCCCATGATCCGTCCCACGATCCGTTCCGATCTAGCGCCGAAAGGATGGCACCTCCGCGTTCAGCACACGTACAACTCGATGACGATCTCGGCCTTCTTGATCTAGCAAGAGAGACGGAGAAATAGATGAGTTCTATGGCAGCGTGACGGCGCGCCGGTGTTGGTGATGATCTATTCCTACACGGCTCCGCCCGAGCTCCGCAGAAATCTAATCTAGAGGAAGAACTACGAGGTGTAGGTTTGAGTTGCACGTGGCAAAGTTTTGTCTCAAACAGCCCTAAACCTCTAGTATATATAGGAGGAGCCAAGGGGTGGGGCAAAGCCCTAGGGTGCCGGCCAAAGTAGGACTTCCTTGGGTCAGCCGAAGTGGGAGGGAGGATTCCTTCTCCAATCCCACTTGGATTAGGACTCCTTCCTTACCTTTCCACCTCTTTTGGATTTTCCACTTTTTCCTCATGGGCTTTCCTTGGATGACTTTGTCAGCCTATTATACCTTATTTCACATCCAATAAACCCATGTGGACCCCTTGGGGCGTGGTCGGCCCATCCAGTGGGCCCCCGAAACCCATTCGTCACTCCTCGTGCATTGTCGGTAATGCCCGAAAACTTTCCGGAATCCAAACACCAACTTCCTATATATAAATCTTCGTTTTCAGACCATTCCGGAAACCCTCGTGACATCCGTGATCTCATCTGGGACTCCAAAGAACCTTCGGTCACAAACACATATAACTCAACTATACTAAAACATCATCGAACCTTAAGTGTGCAGACCCTGAGGGTTTGAGAACTATGTAGACATGACCCGAGACACTCCTCGGTCAATGTCCAATGGCGGGACCTATATGCCCATATTGGATCCTACATATTCTATGAAGATCTTATCGGTTTAACCTCTGTGCCAAGGATTCATATAATCCCGTATATCATTCCCTTTGTCCTTCGGTATGTTACTTGCCCGAGATTTGATCGTCGTTATCCCTATACCTATTTCAATCTCGTTACCGACAAGTCTCTTTACTTGTTCCGTAATACAAGATCGCGTGACTCACACTTGAGTCACATTGCTTGCAAGGCTTGAGTGTGATGTTGTATTACCGAGTGGTCCCTGAGATACCTCTCCGTCACACGGAGTGACAAATCTCAGTCTTGATCCATGCTAACTCAACGGACACCTTCGGAGATACCTATAGAGCACCTTTATAGTCACCCAGTGACGTTGTGACGTTTGATACACACAAGGTATTCCTCCGGTGTCAGTGAGTTACATGATCTCATGGTCATAGGAATGAATACTTGAGACGCAGGAAACAATAGCAACAAAATGACACGATCACATGCTACGTTTAAAACTTGGGTCTTGCCCATCATATGATTCTCCTAATGATGTGATCCCGTTATCAAGTGACAACACTTGTCTATGGTCGGGAAACCTTGACCATCTTTTATCAACAAGCTAGTCAACTAGAGGCTTACTAGGGACAATGTTTTGCCTATGTATCCACACATGTATTTGTGTTTCCAATCAATACAATTATAGCATGGATAATAAACGATTTTCATGAACAAAGAAATATAATAATAACTAATTTATTATTGCCTCTAGGGCATATTTCCAACATGGACTTCGTGGTGAATTCACATATGGGTCCAACATCCTTTTCAAATAAACAATACGCGCATCCTCATATGTGAATAAGCAATCTTTCAAGAGGCATATGAATAAATGTACTACTCTACTCAAATGTCAGATTTATTATAAATTAACAAGTACATAAATTTTGTGTGAGACCAAGATTTTTTCCACATTCGAATCAGCGGAGGAACTCATCATTTGATTCTTGAACCCATAGTATATTCTGCTAGATAAATTTAAACAGATATCTATGTGAAACTAGCAATCTTTCAAGAGGTATATGAATAAATGTACTAATTTAATCACATGTGAGATTTATCATAAATAAACATATACACAACTTTTTATGTGAGACCAACATTTTTTGCACATTCAAATCAGCAGAAGAATTCAACATTTGTTTCCCGAACGTGTAGTATCTTCTGTTAGATATATCTAAATAGATTTCTTTGCACATTCGATGCCACGAATCCCCACTCTTGAGTTCTTCATTGCTTAGTTATAATTATTCTCATTGTTTCACGCCAATGTTTAAAAATGGTGTGTTTTGGTGCTTAAATATATTTGAGACAAAATGTCCATAAGAAACATTGGACAAACACATCTGCAAAGGAAGTTCATGATCACACTAACTTATTGTGAAAGAAGGATCTTCAAGTTTGTTCTATTTTGTATTTTTCATCAGAATTAGGCATTATGGCAACTTTACTTTGTTAGAATTATTTCAACCAAGTGGCGGATATTGTATTCTTGCCCTTGACTTTGTCCTCGTTTCACTGTGAATGTAGGCATATTCGCAACCATTATTGTTCGGCATCACCAAGAATGAGGGTAATTTACCATGAATTATCAACACCAATATAGTAAGTATGAGCATTTTTTGATCTGGTTGTTTGTACACCTTATAACTTTGGCTTCCCCAAAAAATTTATGTGGTACAGTGTAACTTAAAGCCATTGCGGTTAACATGGATCAGTTATAAGTTCATTGTGGAGTCATTGGTTAGTTGATGTGCATTCTGCTCGTGTTGAAGCATTTCCAACATTCTAGCATGCACCTTGATTAAGAAGGATTCAAATGTAAGATTTGACAGTGATCACAAAAATGGTGAAGCGTGTAGGCGCAACGTGCCATTGTAACATCCCAAATTTTGGAATGTTAATATAACTATTATATTGATTTTTTATTTGTTTGAATGATTCAAACTTGAGTGAAAATTTGAAACCTTTTAAAAAAGTTGATATGAGAGGGAATAAAATGACTTTCCCCTTTTCATGTGAATTCAAATTCATCCATTTAAAATCAGTGAGAGAAGATAGCATGACTTCTTCAACTATAAAGAATTAGAATCAAGGTGGCATTTGAATTTCTTTCGGTATTTGATTCGAATTTATTTTTGGCACAAGATTTCAACCACAAAGTTTTTCTTGACAATATGCCTGCCAAGCAAGGAAGTGATGGAGGTAACATGACACCCCAAAATAAATAAAAGTCAGAAGAAAATAGTGCCAAAACTTTTAAAGGCAAAATTTGGTTTTTATTGGATTTAAAATAAATAAATTCTTAGGAACTTTTTATTTTGTGAAAAATAAAATGTCCATGGAGTGGGAATTAGTTTTCTGATCATTTTGGTATATAATACCTATATTTTCGGGAAAGGATTTAATTCCTTTTCCTATTTTTCCTTTCCGGTTTTATTAAAAGGAAACAAATCAAAATTTTTTGGAAGGTTACTAGGCCCGAATAGGAATCCCATCTGGCCCAGAATCCCGTCATCCCTAACCTCTCGCTCCTTCCTTCTGTGGACATGGATGGCGCCACATGAAGCTTCCTCCCCAGGATTCGCGAGATTCCTTGCCTCCCCGCACCTCCCGTCGCCCCTATAGGAATCCCCTCACCCTCCTCATTCCGTTCCCCTAGAGAACTCCTCCCCTCATCGCCCGAGGCCACCACGCCACACCCCGCCGGTTCCCTGCATCAGGCCAAGCTCCCAGGAGCCTGTTGAGCCCGTGTCGCCCCTAGCGCCACCCCACCACCACCACGGCGACGCCCGGGACACCCCCACCACCTGCCAAACCTCCCACCACCTCGCCCCTGCAGGCCACTGATACGTCTCCAACATATCTATAATTTTTGATGGTTCCATGCTATTTTCTTGTGAAACTTTGGATGTTTTGTATGCCTTTTATATCTTTTTTGGGACTAACTTATTAACTCAGTGCCAAGTGCCAGTTCCTGTTTTTTCCGTGTTTTTGACCCTTTTCAGAGGAGGATTTTAAACGGTGTCCAAACGGAATAAAACTTCCGAAAAGATTTTTTTCCGGAACAGAAGATACGCACGAGACTTGAGAACCAAGGCAGGGGCCACCAGGGGACCCCACAAGCCCCCTAGGTGCGGCCACGGGGGCCATGCCTAGAAGGTTTGTGGGCCCCCTCTGGCTTGTCTGCCCTACCTCTTTCGCCAATAAATTCAGAAAAATTCCAAAAATGCGAGAGAGATCCACGAAAATACTTTTCCGCCGCCGCAAGCTTCTGTCTCCGCAAAATCCCATCTGGGGCATGTTCTGGTGCCTGCCGAAGGGGGGATTCAGATACGGAGGGCTTCTTCATCAACACCATGACCTCTCCAATGATGCGTGAGTAGTTCACCATTGACCTTCGGGTCCATAGCTAGTAGCTAGATGGCTTCTTCTCTCTCTTGGATCTTCAATACAAAGTTCTACATGATCTTCATGCAGATCTATCCGATGTAATCTTATTTTGTGGTGTGTTTGTCGATATCCGATGAATTGTGGATTTATGATCAAATTATCTATGAATCTTATTTGAGTTTCTTCTGATCTCTTATGTGCATGATTTCATATCCTTGTAATTCTCTTCGAGTTGTGGGTTTTGTTTGTCCAACTTGATCTATGATTCTTGCAATGGGAGAAGTGCTTGGTTTTGGGTTCATACCGTGCGGTGACCTCGCCCAGTGACAGAAGGGGTAGCGAGGCACGCATCGTGTTGTTGCCATCAAGAGTAAAAATATGGGGTTTTCATCATTGGTTTGAGTTTATCCCTCTACATCATGTCATCTTGCTTAAGGCGTTACTCTGTTCGTCATGAACTCAATACACTAGATGCATGCTGGATAGCGGTCGATGTGTGGAGTAATAGTAGTAGATGCGGAAAGTATCGGTCTACTTGTCTCGTACTTGATGCCTATATGTATGATCATTGCCTTAGATATCGTCATGACTTTGCGCGGTTCTAAAAAAAAATTACAAAAAAACATTTGCCTTTTTCGTTTGCCTTTCCTTTGCTTGTGTGCTATGTGCCTTCAATATGCTTGCATCTTCGCTTGCTGGAAATCTAGTGATATGGATCGTCACCCTCTTGACAATCTCTTTAAGAGATCCACTTATGTGGAACCAATTGCTAGTGAGTTGAGTGCACTTGACTTTCTCTATGGAGTTTTGGTTCAGATGCGTGAATCTAAAAATCGTGATGAAGAAATTTATGAAATGATTCACGAGGGCTCCTTGAATGAAAAACATGATTGCAATGATTTCATTATAAATTCTATTAATGACAATCATGCTAAAAATATGCAAAACCCTAAGCTTGGGGATGCTAGTTTTGCTATGTCCACTACTTGTTGCAATGATATTTGCAATAATATTGAAAGTGGGTTTGGAGAAGCCATGACTTTAGTTGATGATAATCCCACTATTTTTGAAGAACGTCAACTTTGCATGCATGTGGATCATGAAAAGAATATCCTTTGTGATAGCTATTTTGTTGAATTTGATTATGATCCCACATGTAATTCCTATGAGAGAGGAAAATATTATGGTAGAAACTTTCATGTTACCAAATTACCTCTCGTTATGTGGGGATTGCTATTGTCTCTTTCTTCTTCCTTGTATATGGCAACTATTGGTTGTCTTGACAATCTGTTTTCCTATAAATGCCTATGCATAGGAAGTATGTTAGACTTAGATGTGATTTTCACATGCTTTATGATGCTCTCGTTGTGCTTCAACTCTTGTCTTTTGTGTGAGCATGATTGATTTATCAATGCCTAGCTAAGGGCGTTAAACAATAGCGCTTGTTGGGAGACAACCCAATGAATTTATCTTTTTCTTTCTGTTTTGTTGCATCCACACCATCATAATTCTGTTATGATTGTGTCTTTTGTGTATCTTTTTGTGTTTGAAACAAGCAAAACCTTTATGACTAGTCTTGGTGATGGTTGTTTGATCCTGTTGGAAAAAGACAAAAACTGTTCGCTCACAAGATTATTTTTCATTTTTATTCAGAGAGAGCTTTTGAGTTGATTCTTTTTGCTGATGGTTTATATGCATTTTGCCCAGGCAGTAGTAATGTTTAAGAATTTTGAGGTACCACAAGTATACTAAGTATACAGATTGCTACAGACTGGTCTGTTTTTGATAGATTCTGTTTTTGTTGAGTTGGTTGCTTGTTTTGATGAAATTATGGATACTATCGGGGGGTACTAGCCATGGAAAAGTGAGAATACAATAATGTAACACAAATATAAATAGAAATCAAGATTGCTACAGTACCTAAAGAGGTGGTAGTTTGTTTTCTTGTGCTAATGATATCACGAGTTTCTGTTTAAGTTTTGTGTTGTGAAGTTTTCAAGTTTGGGGTGATGTTCTCATGGACAAAGGGATAAAGAGTGGAAGGAGCTCAAGCTTAGGGATGCCCAAGGCATCCCAAGCAAAATTCGAGGACACCAAAAATCCTAATCTTGGGGATGCCCCGGGAAGGCATCCCCTCTTTCGTCTTCAATCCATCGGTAACATTACTTGGAGCTATATTTTTATTCACAACATGATATGTGTTTTGCTTGGAGCGTCTTGTATCGTAGGAGTCTTTTCTTTTTGTTGTGTCACAATCATCCTTGCCGCACACCTTTTGAGAGAGGCATGCACTCACCGTGAATTTGCTAGAATGCTCATCGTGCTTTACTTATATCTTTTGAGCTAGATAATTTTCCTCTATGTGCTTCACTTAGATCTTTTAGAGCACGGCGGTGCGTGACTTGGTAGTTGGTTTGTTCTATGAACGTAGTCCCAAAGGTGATAGGTACCCAAAGAGGATACAAAAAACTTCCATATTCATGTGCATTGAGTAGAAAGAGAAGTTTGATTACTCTCAATTAGTTTTGAGACGTGGATTTGGTAATATTAAGAGTTATGTTAGTTGGGTGTTGTGAATCTAGAAATACTTGTGTTGAAGTTACTGATTCCTGTAACATGCACGTATGGTGAACCGCTATGTTAGGAAGTCGGAGCATAATTAATCTATTGATTGTCATCCTTTGTATTGCGGTCGGGATCGCGCGATGGTTAACACCTACCAACCCTTCCCCTAGGAGTATGCGTTTAGCACTCTGTTTCGATTACTAATAAAAACTTTCGCAACAAGTATGTGAGTTCTTCATGACTAATGTGAGTCCATGGTATATATGCACTTTCACCTTCCACCATTTCTAGCCTCTCTAGTACCGCACAGTTTTCGCCGGTGCACAAACCCACCATATGCCTTCCTCAAAACAGCCACCGTACCTACCTACTATGGCATTTTCATAGCCATTCCGAGATATATTGCCATGCAACTCCCACCGTTCCATCTCATGACTTGTGCCGTCACTCTCATATTTCCATTGCATGATCATAAGAAAGCTAGCGATATGTTTCAACGTCATACGCCAAGCTAGATCGTTGCACATCCCAGTACACTGCCGGAGGCATTTCCTATAGAGTCATCAACGTTCTGAGCTTTGAGCTGTGAGTAAATAAAATTGTGATGATCGTCAATATTAGAGCATTGTCCCATGTGAGGAAAAAAAGAGGCCAAAGTTTCCCACAATAAAAAAAAGAGAGAAAAAAGAGGCCCAAGAGCCCAAATAAAAAAAGAGAGAAGGAACAATGCTACTATCTTTTTCCACACTTGTGCTTCGTAATAGCACCATGTTCTTCATGATTGAGAGCCTCTTGTTTTGTCACCACCATATGCTAGTGGGAATTTTCATTATATAACTTGTCTTGTATATTCCAAGGATGGGCTTCCTCAAATTGCCCTAGGTCTTCGTGAGCAAGCAAGTTGGATGCAGACCCACTAGTTTTCTTTTTGAGATTTCACATACTTATAGCTTTAGTGCATCCTTTGTATGGAAATCCCTACTCATTCACATTGATATCTATTAATGGGCATCTCCATAGCCCTTTAATATGCCGACTCAATGTGACCATCTCCTCCATTTTGTCTCACAACCACCACCACACTCTATTCCGCCTATAGTGCTATATCCATGGCTCACACTCATGTATTGCGTGCGAGTTGAAAAAGGTTTCAAAAAGTAAGAGTGTGAAAAAAATTACTTGGCCAATACCGGGGTTGTGCATGATTTAAATTAGTTGTGTGGGGATGATGGAGCATAGCTAGAATATATGATTTTGTAGGGATAACTTTCTTTGGCCTTGCTATTTCGAAAGTTCATGATTACCTTGGTAGTTTGCTTGAAGTATTATTGTTTTCATGTAAATAGCAAACTATTGTTTTGAATCTTACGGATCTGAACATTCATGTCACATGAAAGAAGTTATAAAGGACAACTATGCTAGGTAGCATTCCACATCAAAAAATCAGTCTTTATCACTTCCCTACTCGAGGACGAGCAGGAGTTAAGCTTGGGGATGCTTGATACGTCTCCAACGTATCTATAATTTTTGATGGTTCCATGCTATTATCTTGTCAAACTTTGGATGTTTTGTATGCCTTTTATATATTTTTTGGGACTAACTTATTAACTCAGTGCCAAGTGCCAGTTCCTGTTTTTTCTGTGTTTTTGACCCTTTTCAGAGGAGGATTTTAAACGGTGTCCAAACGGAATAAAACTTCCGAAAAGATTTTTTCCGGAACAGAAGATACGCACGGGACTTGAGAACCAAGGCAGGGGCCACCAGGGGACCCCACAATTCCCCTAGGCGCGGCCAGGGGGTCCGCGCCTAGCAGTCTTGTGAGTCTCGTGTGGCTCGTCTGCCCTACCTCTTCCGCCTATAAATTCCGAAAAATTCCAAAACTGCGGGAGAGATACACGAAAATAATTTTCTGCCGCCGCAAGCTTCTGTCTCCGCAAGATCCCATATGGGGCACGTTCTGTTGCCCTGCCGGAGGGGGGATTCGGATACGGAGGGCTTCTTCATCAACACCATGACCTCTCCGATGAACCGTGAGTAGTTCACCATAGACCTTCGGGTCCATAGCTAGTAGCTAGATGGCTTCTTCTCTCTCTAGGATCTTCAATACAAAGTTCTCCATGATCTTCATGGAGATCTATCCGATGTAATCTTCTTTTGCGGTGTGTTTGTCGAGATCCGATGAATTGTGGATTTATGATCAGATTATCTATGAATCTTATTTGAGTTTCTTCTGATCTCTTATATGCATGATTTCATATCCTTGTAATTCTCTTCGAGTTGTGGGTTTTGTTTGGCCAACTTGATCTATGATTCTTGCAATGGGAGAAGTGCTTGGTTTTGGGTTCATACCGTGCGGTGACCCCACCCAGTGACAGAAGGGGTAGCGAGGCACGCATCGTGTTGTTGCCATCAAGGGTAAAAAGATGAGGTTTTCATCATTGGTTTGAGCTTACCCTCTACATCATGTCATCTTGCTTAAGGCGTTACTCTGTTCGTCATGAACTCAATACACTAGATGCATGGTGGATAGCGGTTGATGTGTGGAGTAATAGTAGTAGATGCAGAAAGTATCGGTCTACTTGTCTCGGACGTGATGCCTATATGTATGATCATTGCCTTAGATATCGTCATGACTTTGCACGGTTCTATCAATTGCTCGACAGTAATTTGTTCACCCATCGTATTATTTGCTATTTTGAGAGAAGCCTCTAGTGAACACTAGAGAAGTCGTCATGACTTTGTAATCAATCTTGAAGGGATTGGCAACCCCTTTATAGCGTTGGGTGCAAGCTCTTTTGTGTTTGCGCAGGTACTCTGGACTTGGCGCGATTCTCCTACTAGATTGATACCTTGGTTCTCAAACTGAGGGAAATACTTACTGCTCTTGTGCTGCATCGCCCTTTCCTCTTCAAGGAAAAACAAAGGCAAGCTCAAGAGACGACAAAAGGATTTTTGTCGCCGTAGCAGCCACGCCCGGAGCACCTGCATCAGGACCGAGCCAGGAATCCCCCCTGCCGCGCCTCATCGCCCCAGGCCACCCCGACGCCACCAGGGCCCCGCCGCCACCTCCCTCCGTCGCCTGCACCTTCCCCGCCGCCGTTTTCCTCACCAGAATGCCCCCACCTCGCCTCCTCCACCACGGCCGGCCATTGCCGGAGCTTCTCTGTTAGTAGGTGAGCTCTTTTCTCTTACCCTCTCTCTCTTTTTCCCTCTCACCGTTAAATCTTTTTTGTGCGGTTGAGATTAGATATGTTTACCCCTTCGGTTAATTAGAATAAACCACCGGTTCTATGTTAGTTATATTCTAAAACCGAAGGGTTTTTCTTATATTGCGGCCGTTCTCTAGATAGCCTAAAACGTGCACACCCCACAACCAATCAGGATCTGCCACGTCACTTTTTATTCTAATCTTTTCTGTTTTTTATTTCTGAATCAGATTTGAACCTGTTTTTATATTGCTTATAAATTTTAACCTATAACTCCAATTGAGGTGATTCTTTTTTGCATTGGATCACAACCTTTATGTAGTTTCTGTAGATATATATTTTGTCCATGTTTGAAAATGCAAAATTTGAATTTAAACAGATTTGGTTTAAATATTGTTCTGTTAATATCTGGAGTTTAAAAATATATTTTGAATTGATTCTTTTTGCTTCTGATCACTAGTGATCTTATTTATCAGTGGGTAAAATTTCAGAATTTTTGGAATATTTTAACTCATTATTTCATGTGAAACAGATTCTGTTTTAGCCCTTTCTAGGATTGTTGCTATTTCTTTTGCCATAATTGTTTTTAATTTATTTTCCTTTATACTTGTGAAAGGTTACATTTTGTTTTCTGTTAGTTAACAGTAGGTTTTCAACAACAACAAAATTTTATTTTTATTTGATATCATGAAATCAATTCTAGTTCTATAACAACTTGCGATTGATTTCCTTACTAGTTTAACTCCCCATTTGAAAATACTTTCAATATAATATAGTTTTATGAAAAATACTTTCTGTTATCTTAGTTAATTTTTATATTTTCTTTTCTGTTATTTTACTATTTTAGTGTTTTATTTGCTGTTAAGTTTAATTAGAACAAAAACTATTATGTGATTGTTGTAGTAGAAGACTCCGTAGTTTCCCTTCGAAGTTTATTTTGGATTCTCGTTTGATTTGATTTATTCGTTAAATTCTATTTGTTGTGGTGATATTGATAGCTAGGAAGATTGCTAGTATGATTGCTTATATGAATACTATGTTTGATTATATAGATTTCATCGGAGAGTGACGAATAGTTCTATCGAGTTGTTTCTTGAGAGCGATATTCTATCTTCATCGACCTTACCAGGCAAGTTCACATTGATCACCTTTTTACCTATGGTTTTATTGCATTAGTTCAACCTCATCCACCCAATGCATGCAAAGTAGGTACTTGGAAAATTTGGTTCTTGAGTAGTATATTGTGATAGGCACCCCTAAACCCTTGCTACATTGGCCGGGACGTTATTTTGCTATGCTCCTAGTAGACGGGGTTTGGTTGAGTGTTTATCATGAGTGTTGTGAGAAACTTAATAATCAAGACCTGAAGACTCCAAGACTTGCAAGACCTCAGAGAGAAATATACCTCTGGGTGAAGGATGGTTCAGATGGGCTCCCTAGGAAAACCAGCGGAGGACCCGGGATGCATGGAGAAGTGCCATGACATCTTGCGGAAAGCTAAACCCAGGCTCAAAGAGATGGATGGATATTTCAAGACCCAAGGCTTACCTGCACAGCCACAAGTCATTATGAGCCCTGGCTTGGTTGGACAACGTGGTGACTCTGGACGGGCGGTGCTACGAGATGTAGAAGAAAGGTAGGATTGGACGGGCACCGACAGAGGCTCAGTGGAACCCGTTGAAAGACCATGTTTTGATCATCCGGTTCTCAAACACCCTGAAGTGCGAGGACTTCAACGAAGGCGAACAAATCTTGTGGGGAACGTGTGCAAAACTCTGCAGAGTACTCAAACCTAATCGATTAGCCGTGTCCACGGTCATGGACAATTTGAGCCAAAGGAACTGAGACTATCAGGAACTCTCAGCACCATTAATTATTGATGTGGGTAATATTAACTTGGGTATGAGAAATGGTTGGTGGAACCTTCTCATTAACAATCAACAATGTAGCAAATTTTGCTTTCACCCTCTCTCTTGTTGTAGGAAAATTTGCTTTACGCAAAACTTAAACTACAACCCCACCTGCCATATATGCATGTAGTATAGATTATGTTTTCACCCCTCTTTTGTGACTTACCGGCATATTCAATATACTGACCTACACGGCTGCAACGTCTTATGTTGCAGATATGTTCTTCGATGAGTAAGACTACGCTTTAGGGTTAAAGTGTGCACTCAACCTGCCGTTGGTGTTTATTGGGACTCCACTCCCTTGACTGTTTCCGCTGAGACTTTGAGGTATATATCAGTTTTACGTTATTTACATGTGATTGCACTTTGATATATACATTGATGTATTGTGTGTGCCGGCATACTGATCCAAGGATGGCACAGATACACATAGGCTTGACTCGTTTTCAGTCGGGTCGCTACAGCCGTCTACCTTTTTTTATAAACTACTTTGTAGTGAATCAAGTGTTGCAACGACTTAATAAAAATTACAAGAAAACTAAATGTCTTATCAATCCATGTGGCGTGGTGTGCCGCCGTGCACTACCTGCTAGTTTTCTTTATAGATGATTTCTCTTGACACACATGGATATATTTCATGTCTTCTCCTAGTGATGTATTATCTATCTATAAGAATTTTGCTGCCATGGTTCACACTCAGTTCTCTTGGCCTGTTCGTGTGTTCTATGTTGACTCTACTGGAGAGTATATCTCCAAGATGTTATGTGGATTTCTTGCTGAGCAGGGTACTCTTGCTCGATTCTCTTGTTCTGGTGCTAATGCTCAAAATGGTGTAGCTAGGCACAAGTATCGTCACCTTCTTGAGATGGCTCATGCGACGATGATCGCCGCCTTTCTTCAACCTCATTTTGGGCTGAGGTTGTCTCCACTTCCACGTATCTCATTAATCTTCAGCCATCCACTTCTTTGCAGGGTGGCATTCCTTTTGATTGTCTCTTTGATCATTCTCCTGATTACTCGATGCTTCATTTGTTTGGTTGTGTTCGATATGTTCTTCTTGCCCCTCGAGAATGAACCAAACTATACGCTCAGACATTTGAGTGCTTCTTCTTAGGTTATATCTATGAACATAAGGGCTACCATTGTTGGGATCATGTCGGTCGTTGGATGCGTATTTCTCGGGATGTGACAATTGATGAGTCTCGTCCCTTCTACCCACGTAAATCTTCCTCGACCTTTGCAGTGGAGGACATCTCTTTCCTAACTTTTCTTGACACATCGATAACTCCTGTTGAGCCCTTGCCTATCTGTCCTACTACCCCTGCTTCACCGCCTATTGCAGATGTGATGCCATCATCTCCCATGGTTTCCCACCTCCATTGTCACGGGATTTTGCACCTTCATCTCCGGTGTATTATTCATCACCTTCGCCTACTCTAGAGATCCCTCCCCGTATTCGTCCATATTTTGCTCAGTATTTTACTCATCGTTCATGTAATGTTGATGTGTCTACTCATATGTCGTCCTCCTAGTCTCAGCTTACCTATGGCTTGTGTCGCTTCAGCCTGTTGATCCCCTTGGTTTTTCAACCATTGTTGCTACTATTGTTGAGACAACTTCTTATCATGAGGCTATTCTTCATCCTAAATGGCAGTTTGCGATGGCACAGGACATTGCTGCTCTTAAATGCACTCATACATGGGATCATGTTTCTCTTCGTCCAGATGTCCGCCCATCACTCATAAGTTGATCTACAAGGCTAAGACTTGCTTTGATGGTTCTCGTGAGCGTTACAAAGCTCGTCTTGTGGCTCGTGGCTTTCAGCAGGAGCATGGTCGTGATTACAACGAGACTTATGCTCATGTGGCCCATATGACCAATATTCATACACCTCTTGTCGTGGCCTCTACGTGCCACTAGTATACATGCAGCCACCACCTGGGTATTCTATTCATGATGGCATTGTATGTCATATTCACCGCTCTCTCTATGGCCTTAAGAAAGCCCTATGTGCCTCGTATGAGCGTTTTGCCTCTGTTGTGACTATCGCTAGTTTTTCAGCGAGTGCTCATGATCCAGCATTATTTCTCCATCTTTCGCCCCATGGAGGACTCTTCTTCTTCTCTATGTCGATGACATGATTATCACTGTTGACGACCCCGAGTATATTGCAATTGTAAAGGCCCATCTTAGTGAGCAGTTTCTTATGTCCGATCTTGGACCTCTTTGCTAATTTCTTGGGATTTAAGTCTCTTTCACCTCTGATTGGTTTTCATATATTAGGAAAAGTATATAGAGGATCTTCTTGCTCGTGATGCTCTTACTGATGAGCGCATTGTTAAGACTCCCATGGAGCTCATGGCTCACCTTCGTGATACTGATGGTGATCCCTTGCCTGATCCAACGTGTTATTGTCATCTTGTTGGGAGTCTTGTCTATCTAGTTGTCACTTGTTCGGATATCTCTTATCCGGTTCATATTATGAGTCATTTTGTCTCTGCTCCCAATTTAGTTCACTATAGTCATCTCCTTCATGGTCTCCGATATCTTTGGGGCACGATCTCTCACCGTCTATTGTTTCCTCACTCTAGTTCATTACAGCTTCGGGCCTATTCAGATGCTACGTAGGCTAGTGATCCCTCAAATCGTTGTTCACTTTCTCCTTACTGTGGTTTTCTTGGTGGTTCTCTTATTTCCTTGAAGATGAAGAAACAAACTACAGTTTCCCGTTCGAGTGTAGAAGCTTAGTTGTGAGTTATGTCTCTTTTGACGGCTGGGGTGACTTGGTTAAGGCGGTTACTTCAGGATTTTCATTTTTCTGTCACTACACCTACTCTGTTATTATGTGACAGTACAAGTGCTATTAGCATTGCATCCGATCCTGTGAAGCATGGGCTCACCAAGCATATTGCTGTTGATGCTTTCTATTTGCGCACTAGTGTGCAATATTAGGTGATTGCTCTTAAGTGCAAGATTAGGTTATTGCTTTTCAGTATGTGCCTTCCGAGTTACACTTGGCGGATTTTCCAACGAAGGCCTAGACTAGAGCGCACCATGGATTCTATCTCTCCAAACTCACTATTGTTCATCCACCATGAGTTTGAGGGGGTGTTAGAGTAATATATATATATATATATATATATATATATGTATATTAGCCATGTAACCTTACATACTTACCCCATTCTATAAGGGGTTTCGTGCATATTCTACACATGTACTTGTATATATGCTCGCCTTTGGCCTCCTAGAAATACAAGTTGCATATTATCTAACACACACAACAGGGCGCGCCCACCCCCTGGTCGCGCCCTCTTACCTCGTGGGTCACACGCAACCCCCCTACTATGGGACTTTGCTCCAAAATTCATTATAACTCACAGAAAAAATTCACAAGAACTGTTGTCCAGTTCTGAGAACTTTTATTTCTGCACAAAAATAACACCAAGGCACTTCTAGTGAAAACATCGACAGTCCCGGTTAGTTTCATTCAAATCATGCAAATTAGCACTACAAGAGAACAGAGCTTTGGTAACACAATCATGTAACACATAGTAAAATATGTTACAATCAAAAATTCAGTAACACATGATTTGTGTTGCAAAGACAGACTGTAACACATACAATATAAGCTCGAAAATGTGTTACGACAATATCGTCTAAGTAACACGTAATTATGTGTTGCACATAATGTGTTACACAGATGTTTCTACAGTAACATATTGATATATGTTAGTGGGAGTGTGTTACATATTGTAGAGAAAGTAACACATAATCATGTGTTGATCCATGGTTTGGTTTGATAAAAATCGAACTATTTCGAGATGGTTTTGGTAAATACCATATTAACCAAATAAGGCGCTAATTTTAGGATGACTCAACGACCATACATACACACCTCAAATTGATCATATAGAATTAAGCAATTGACGTCAATACATGTACTCATGAAGATTATAGTATTCCAACTAAAAGCATCAATGAAGCACTAAGAGCGACTCCAATGAGGCGACACATTTCGTCCGCCGCCGTCCGTTTGGGTCGGCACGAAAAAAAAACTTTGCCCAAGGAGGCGACCCAAACGGACAACAAGTCCATCTGGTGTCCATTCCCGACCCAAACTGAACCCAAATATGGGTCACAAATGGGTCTGCGGCGGACAGAAGCATGTGCTCCCGTCGTCTCCTCATGCCCGCTCGTGTCCGCCCTGGTCCCACCCATCAGTGACTGGGCACTCATCCTCCTCACCACCGCCGCCCCTCCGGCCCTGTAGGTGGAGCCGGGTCTGGGGACGAGGGAGGTGGCGGCAGCCTCGGTCTCGGTCTTCGGGTCGGAGACGGTGATGTAGGAGTACTCGGACGTGGCAGGGCACGCGGATCTCGGGGAGGCGGAGGAGGAGGCGGCGACGTCGGCGTAGGACGGAGGGTCGACGAAGGAGGAGGAGGCGCGGGAGACATGGCAAGGGTTACAACGAGGCGAGCGTGTGTGTGTCGAAGAGTGAAGGGCTTGGGATGGGGTGCGGCGAGGGCGAAGGTTCCGGCGGTTTGTTGAGGTGGGGTGCATCGTCCTCGTTGGGTGCATCTCAAGACCCAAATAAAAAAAGCAGACACGGACACGCTACCAAACGGACAAAAAGTGAACAAAATTGATGTGTGTTTGGTAGTCAATACAGAGAATGTTGTACTTCTTTTTTTATCAAAACAAAGAGTGGTGTACTAGCATGAAAGGAGGGATATATCTAGCACTCAAATAAGTCTAGATCCATACATTTGAGCAACAATTAATTTGGATTGGAGGAAGTAATACACTTCTAAAAGGAAATTCTTTCTCAAAATTATCTACACAATTTGAAAATTGCACATCAAAGGCTTCTCGGAATTTTCTTTTTTTTGAAAAAATATATATAATTTCCAAGAGTCTATATGTACTACTATTTCCAAAGAAAAACAACTTTAGGAATTTTTTAATGATTCCAGCTAATATTTACTTTACCCTCCAATACAAAAAGTAGATCCTTCTGATTAAACAGCGGTAAATAATTCCCCGTGATTATCTCATCTGCACAAACGAGAAAAAGAAATATTCATCTACCCAACAAGCGCACCGCCCCCCCGATCGCGTCGCCCCGCTGCTGCGCCGGCCCCTACCACCAAGCCGCCACCGGCGTACTCCGACCACCGCGCCGCCGCCCAGACCGCGTCGCCCCACCACTGCGCCCCCGCACCTAGCGGCCAACGGCGTACTCCGTCCACCGTGCCGACGCCCCCGACCGCGTCGCCCGACCACCAAGACGCCACCGGCGTACTCCGACGAGGCGACGACCGCGTCGCCCCACAACTACGCCGGGGCCCACCACCAAGCCGCCACCGGCTTACTCCAACCACTGCGCCGCCCTCCACCTCCCGTTGCCTCTCCGATTCTCCTACTGCTCGTCGTTGCTCCAGGATGCCGCGCCCCATTGCCAGATCCTGCGCTGCTTGCCGCCTGCCGCACAACCAGCAGCTCCCGTCATTGCCTCTACGCTGGTGGGATCCTGCCACCGGCCATGCTCTTGATCCTGTTTCCCTGATGATTGATTTATGTTCCCTACATGCCTCCCCCTCACCATTAGCCAAAATCTAGACATATCATTGATCCTTTGCCGGACCTTGTTCCCATTGTGAGGTTTGATTTTGAGGTCCGATTTTTCAGAATTTGATTTGGTTCGTTGATCTCATTCCCTAGGTTTGCATTTGCCACCTTAATTTCTTTTCACACAGTTTAATAAGACCTTCACATGAGTTTATTTTTCAGGAGGAGGCTAGCATCCAGCAGCATATGGTGCCGCAAAATCAACGTGTAGGTCATCCATCTAATCAGATATGTGTGCTACAGTACACTTGGCCGTTCTTATCTTCGTCCTCTGTTGCGAGTTTGTTAATCTCTTGATTTTGTTATTAAGTTGTGATAGAATTTTTTGAAGCATTAATAATTGTGATAAATTAGTGTACACTTTACCAATCCAATCAAGATGACCGAGAAATTCAATGCCATTGTTCTAAATAAAATCGACCTAGAATGCATTTTCTTGGGTTTTGAGTCCTCCAATGGAACTCCGTCGGGGTCTGATCTGAAGGGAGGCATGCCCTCGTTAAACGAATCCACCTTTCCTGAAGCCTTTACTTTTAAGTTTATATCTAGAATGTATTTGTAATCAAGGGATAACCTGTCTGTAGAGATCTCGAAACATGTGGTGAAGCTGTTTACATAAGTGGTCAACTCCATTGGGGTCTTTTTCAGTGAGAAATTGTTATTTGCTAGGAGACTTGATAAAAAATTAGTAAATATATGACAGACCTAAATACATTCTTAGTTTATACTCCCTCCGTTCCAAAATATAAGACCTTTTAGGGATTTTACTAGGAGACTATATACGGAGAAAAATGAGTGAATCTATACTCGAAAATATGTCTATGTACATCCGTATGTAGTTTATAGTACAATCTTTAAAAGGTCTTATATTTAGGAACGGAGGGAGTAGTTAATTAGTATAACCATCACACTATCTGACTTGCTCATAAATATATTGCTATATTTTACTTTTGACCCATCCATTAGTCCTATGTTTCTCCACTAGTGCACTCACTTTTTAGGACTGCGTTTTGCCTATCATGCTAATAATTGTTCTGGATGATGACTTTAGATATGCGCTTCCTCTGCTTACTGCATCAGACATCATCCTATATTTATCTGAATCTTCTTACACCAAAGGTGTCTTGTGACTATCTATCTTAATTTGTACTATGTCTATATGGCTATATATGGCGTCTATGCCAGATTTGACTTTTGTGATATGAGTGATCCAAAACTCTTAGTTGATTCAACCACTTCTGATATATTTACAGGGTTGGAAATTTTAATGTAAGTAAGCATATTTTTTAGTAAGTGACTACAAGTATGTGTAATCAGTTTTCTATCAGTTTTTTGTCCTTGCATCACCTATCAAGAGGGGATATCTATGTTCACCAACAGTCCATGGTCCTAGGGTGTCTGTGAAGAAATCCCTTACGAAGGAGAGTACAAAAGCTTATGCAACTTCTTTTCAGTATGCAGCTTGTCTTTTATCATTATATATTTGCAGATGAGTTTTCCACAACACGGTGCACAAGATTGATGATTGAGTACTCATGATGGTTATGAGCATTTCCTATACAAGGTATATTGCAGGTCAAACGTGTAGCTATTATTGCAGAACTCTACTTCTGATACTCCTCTGATCGTTGGTTTCACTTATATGCACATACTTCTAGATACTTGAATTAATTTTAGACTGCATGTTATTACCTTAGTACTTGTTGTAGGATAAATAATAAGGAGGAGGGCATCAAGGTTATAATACGACCATACTGTATGACTCACGGCACCAGCAGCATGGGTATGTCTTTTATCTGCAGCTCTCCGAAAGTGCTATTCTGAGCTCGAGCTCATATGCTCTTGGATGAATAGTCAAATTTGAAAAAATAGTAAAACAACTCAAAAAATTCTAAAATTTTGTGACAAGAAACATTGATGTCTTTCCTACATGCATGCAAAAATTCATAATGGAATCACATTTCTGGAGGCGTAGACAAAAAAAAACAAATTGATGATCCAAAATGCTTCCAAAAACACTATTTTTGAAGCATTGATTTTGTTTTTTTCCCATACCTCCACAAATGTGATTTCACCATGAAATTTTGCACACATATGGAAAAAACATCAATGTTTCATGCCCACAAACTTCAGATTTTTTCAAAATTTTTACTATATTTACTGGTTTTACTGTTCATGCGGGAGTATATGAGCTACTATTTCCAATGGTAAAAGTTATGTTTTTCCATTTCTTGATTTACTTATACAATATTTCGGTTGCAACGGTGAAGGTGGTTGTTTCTTTCCTTTGTTCTTTTCAGAACATAAAGATGAAGTAATGGTAGAACTCCTCCGGTTGGATCCTATCCTCATGCTCATGATGAATTCAAGAAGCATTTAGTCCATTGAAGATAGAAGCAACAAGTATAGTTTATGTCGATGGATGTAAAAATGTAATATTTTCCAAATGAGTGTTTCTTAAACATTTGAAATGTTAGGAATACTACTCAATGATGTGAAAATACTTACATTAATTTTAATGCAATGTAATTACACTATGATCGGTACAATCCTAAACTTTTGTATATTTATAATAAATATCTTGAAATTTTCAATTTGTGTATGTGTTGTGCTTGAGTTTCTCTATCATTTTAATAATGACAAGAATCATAATAAAACAATTAATTATTTGAGCAAGTGTGGTAATTTTATTGAATAAATTTTTATTCAATAAAATATGTACCCAATTTTGTGTTTCATAAAAAATAAATATATTAATTATGTTGCGATGCTAATACACTAGTGTTACTGATGGAATTACTAGAGTTACAAACTATGTTACTAGGGCATTGACAACTATAACTTATAGTGTTACAATATTTGGATATTATGTTACTAGTTTAGTTTCGAAGCTAAAAAATGTGTTAGGAATTGTGTTAGTATAGTTACAAAAATATGTTACCATCAATATTCTAGGTCCAGGTCGGTATGTTACTATTGGTGTTACTGTGGCTACAATAAGATGTTACCATACTGTTGAGTAACACATAATTTGCATGTCACTACAACATAACAGTAACACAATATTTAAAATGTGGTAACAACTATTATGTGTGACAGTGCACACCTGTTAGCAACACAGTCTAATGGAACACATTTCAAAATGTGTTACTACATGGCGTAGTAACATGTTTTTGGTCCTGTAGTAACATAACATGGTCTTACTAAAGCTTTGTCCTGTTGTAGTGTAGAGTCCAAATCAAGAGCAGAAGTGTGTGGAGAAGTATATACATTGGAGATATATCAATGAACATGACTAGACAGAAATTACCATGTGTCCTCGGGAGCGCTTGCCTCATATAAGAGTACTTTCAGGCGCGTCCTTTGCTATAAAAAGGATTTGGCTATCTTGCTGCACACTCGCTGCTTTTGTTACTTGTCACTTGTTACAAATTATCTTGCTACAAAACTACTTATCATTGTTACTCATAGCACTTGCAGAGAATACCTTGCTGAAATATCTTATCATTTTCTTCTGCTCCTCATTGGGTTCGACACTCTTACTTATCAAAAGGACTATGATTGTCACGTATGCTTGTGGGTCATCAAGTACCAAGGAGGAAGCTGCAAAACTAGAAGTATGTGATACGTCTCCAATGTATCTATAATTTTTTATCGTTCAATGCTATAATATTATCATTCTAGGATGCTTTTTAGGCCTTTACTTGTTGTTTTATATTTTTTTGAGCACTAACAAATTAAACTAGTGCCAGGTTGTACTTGTTGTTTTTTGCATGTTTTTGGCTTTTCATGTTTACAGTGTCATACGAATTCCAAGTACCCCGAAACTTTTTGATCATTTTTTCTGGACCAAAAGAAGACCTAGAAGTTTCGGGAGGAGACCAGAGGCCGCACGAGGGCCCCACAAGCCAACAGCGCGTGCCCAAGGGGGATGGTCGTGCCTCGATGGTTTGTGGCAGCCTCCCTTGGCCCGAGATGCCCCCTTAGTATCCTATAAATTGTAATATATCCCAAAAACTTAAGGATCCGCCAAAACACTCTTTCCACCGTTGCAAGTCTATGTTCTGTTGTGTGCCCATTTGGAGTCCTATTCTAGTGCCCTGTCGGAGGGGGATCGATCACGGAGGGACTCTACATTAACCTTGCTCCTCCCATGCTGATGTGTGAGTAGTTCACCGCAAAACTACGGGTCCATATCTAGTACGTAGATGGCTCTCTCTCTCTATGTTCTTCATTGCCAAGATCACTGTGATTCCCGCGGTGATATATCTTATGCAATCACTTTGTGCGGTGTGTTTGTTGGGATCCAATGAATTGTGGGTTTTTGTTAAGATTATTCATGAATGATATTTGAGTCTCCTCTAAATTATTATTTGATTCTCATTTGGATGAACATTATAGCTTCATAATTCTCTTAGATCTATCGATTTAGTTTGGCCAACTAGATTTGTTTATCTTCAATGAGAGAGGTGCGTTGTAGTGGGTTCAATCTTGCGGTGCTCTATATCCCAGTGACAAAGTAACTGACAAGACATGCATTTGTATTGCTGGCACTAAGGATAAAATGATGGGGTTGATTCAAATTAATTGGATTTTCTTTGTCTACATCACGTCATTGTTCTCCAAGCATTACTTTGTTTTACTTAATACTCAAGATGCATGTTGGATAACGGTCGATGGGCGGAGTAATATTTGTAGATGCACGCAGGACTCAGTTTACTTGCTTACGAACATGATTCATATATACACTGGTCATTGCCATGAATAAATATTTCTTAACTATGCAATTTTCTATCAATTACCCAACAGTAATTTGTTTACCCATCGTATGCCTTCTTCGAGAGAGAAGCCTCTAGCGAACACTATGGCCCCGGGCTCTATTCACATATAAATTTACAAAAACATAAATTCCTTGCTAACTTTTATTATTGATATTTAATTTTTATAATTAATATATTTCATCTATGTATCTATCACTACTTATTGCTTGCAAGTAACGAGTCCAAGGGGATTGACAACCCTCTTGCCCGTGTTGGGTGCAAGTGTGTGCTCTTTTGTGTGTAGGTGCTGAAGATGGGAAGTTGTGTGATCCTCCTATTGGTTCAATAACTTTGGTTATCATGAGGGAAATACTTATCTATATTGTGCTACATCATCCCCTCCTCTTTAGGGAAAAACCTAACGCGGATCACAAGTATCATGAAGGATTTCTGGCGCCGTTGCAAGGGATTATCATCAACTTACTAGCAAGTATCTTCTCAAAAATTATCATTCACTTGTTCTACTTTTATTTTCTGCTATATTTTCCTGTCTATAAAAATCTAAAATACAAAAATATTTATCTTCGCTAGTTTACCGGTTTGCTTGCTAAGTTACTTACTCTACTTGTTACTTTGCTTGCTCGATCACCATGTCTCAAGATAACACTAAGTTGTGTGACTTCTCCAATATTGATAACAATGATTTTATTAGTACTCCTATACCACCCTCTACTAGTGCAAAATCTTATGATATAAATGTTGCATTGCTAAATCTTGTCATGAAAGAACAATTTTAGGGAAATCCTACTAAGGATCCCGCTGCTCATCTCAATACTTTTGTTTAATTACGTGATATGAAAAAGAAAAAGGACATGGATAATGATGTTGTCAAATTAAAATTATTTCCTTTTTCACTTCGAGATAAAGCTAAATCTTGGTTCTCATCTTTACCATGTAATAGTATTGGAACATGTGATAAATGCGAAGATGATTTTATTACCAAATACTTTCCTCCTCCTAAGATCATCTCCCTTAGAAATCAAATTATGAATTTTGAGCAACATGACCAAGAACATGTTGCACAAGCAAGGGAGAGGATGAAATTTATCATTGAAAATTCCCTACTCATGGTTTGAACTTGTGGATGATTATCCATGATTTCTATGTTGGACTAAACTTTTCGTGTGGAAATCTTCTAGATTCTGCTATAGGTGGTACCTTCATGGAGGTGACATTAGGAGAGGCCACCAAAATTTTGGACAGCATCATGAAAAAGTATTCTCAATGGCATACTGAAAGAGCTCCAACTAGTAAGAAGGTAATTTCTGTTCAGGAAATCGCTACTTTGACTGAGAAAGTGGATACTGTTACTGATATGGTTGCTAGTTAAAATTGTCATTTTGATCCCAATGATATAACCTTGTTTACTTCGATTTAGAAAAATGATAATCCTATTGATGTGAGCTTTCTCCCGCAAAACAATTTCAACAACACTGCTTATAGAGGAAATTCCAAAAATAGACCGTACCCTCGTAATTCCTCTAATAATTATGGTAACTATTATGGAAATTCTTTTGCAAATAATAATAGGTTATCCACTGATCTTGATAACATGATTAAATAATTCATTAGTTCTCAAAAGATTTTCAATATTATGGTAGAAGAAAAGTTTCATCAAGTTGATGATTTGGCTAGGAACATGGATAGAATTGCTCTTGATGTGAAAACTCTTAAATATAAAAAAATTACACCAAATTATGATATAAATGAGTCAATTAAGTCCATAAAAATATATATTAATGATACTAAGGATAGGATTGCGACAATGAAAGCCAAACAAGAATTTTTGAAAAGGCTCTACACCCGGTTTTTATCGTAATCATGATGAAGATCTTAAAATGATTGGTACTTCTCCCATTGAATCTGTATTTACTAATCTAAAAATAGATGATAAAGGGACTGGATATGAGTCAACTTTTGCTAAAAGGCCTCATGTTCGCTTGGTGGGTGATAATTCCAATGATAAAATTGAAAAAAGTGGGCCTGGAGAGGTCAAAAGTTTATATAGTGGTGTGCCTACTATCTTGCATTACGAGGACTTTAATTATGAAAGTTTCTCTTTAGTATAATGTATTTCCTTGTTGCAATCGATTATTATCTTACCCAATGCTTATGAACAAAATAGATCTTGTACTACACATATAGTAGAAGCAAAGATAAATGCCTACGATGAGAAACTTGACTAGAAGTCTCTATTCCTAGAAAGTTGCATGATGAGTGGGAACCTTCTATTAAAATTAAGCTCAAAGAATATGAATGCAATGCCTTCTGTGATCTTGGTGCTAGTATTTCAACTATACCTAAATCTTAATGTGATTTACTTGCTCCTAAAACACAGTCTTAATAAAAATACAGAGCATGGAAGACAGTAGCATACCTCCGAGCGTCCGTTTCTTCGTTTATAGGAGGAGTGGATCTTCCTCAGAGTCGCCGGAAAGCACGATCTTTCTCGGCGATTAGTAGTGGCCTCGGCCAGGTTTTCTTCAACCTTTTTTGACCTTTTGGTCGCAGACCAGCCACGGCGTCTTCTAATGCCGCTCTCTTCCCTTTACGGGAAGGTTCTTCCTCCGCATAATCATGGACGGCGGATGTATGGGTGTCCTCGGACCAGGAAGTTGAACCTCCCGCTTCCGAGCGCCCGCTCGACACCCCTGGGATTTCTTCCCCATGGGACCACCATGTGTGACTCCTCAATTAAGAGTGTCGTAAGCTATGGATTTCTTTTCTCCTGGGGCAAGGGTACCGGGCACCATAAGGCCTGCATTTTGGCCGACCAATTATGCAAAATCCAAGTAAAAATGATTCATTTAGGATCTATGCGGAAAAATAAATACAAATATGTGCGTTAGGATACTTAGGGATAGATATTCCTAGTTGGATTTGAAGTCGTGGTCCTGTCCCTGCTCGGTGGTGTCATCCTCACCCAGCTCGAATAGCTGTGTCCACATGCTGGAAAGGCTGGTATGGAAAAAGTGGGCAACTAGGCCTCGCCTCCTCGAGATTGTACGAACATATCAGCTTGGCCCAAAGCTGTAGTTGGAGTATCCGGCGGTTGAGCATAACGTTTGACACATCGAGCAGCTCGAAGTCCTTCTCAAGGTACAACTGCTGGAGCCTCCCCACCACAGTCTTCACCTCACTGGCATTCCCCCACAGGATGCGTTTCTCTGCCCAAGACTTGTTCCTATGCGGAGGTCCGACTAAAAAGGCGGGGACTTATGCTTGGCTTGGGAAGAGAGGTTCAGTGATGTAAAAACACCCGCGCTAATACTCCTTCACCATCTTGATGAAGGTGCCCTTGAACCAGTCGGCGTTCTGGTTTTGGCTGACCATATCCCCTCGGCACTCTACTAGATTGGGTTCGCTAGACATTGGCTTGATTCCGAAGGTTTTCAGCCCAAGGCCAAAGTGTGGCCCATAGCGGATAAAAGCTTCGCAGATGATGATGAAAGAGGCGAGGTGGAGGATGAAGTTTGGGACCATATTGTGGAAATCAAGCCCGTAGTAGAACATTATCCCGCATATGAAAGGTTGCAATAGGAACCCCAAGCCTCGGATGAGGTGGGGGACGAAGACTACCCGCTCCCTGCTTTGAGAGCGGGCACCTATTGGTCGACGCCAGGGTTGTGGACCTTCATGTTGTTGGGGATGTATCTAGCCTCGCGTAACTCCAGAATGGTACCCTCGGTCATGAGAGAACCACTCCAATATCCTTGGTATGTATCGACCATGGCTAAAGGGGGAGTGTGGATTTCCTGCGGGGAGGAGAGCGAGACTGGATCATGGCGTTGGAGGTCAACAAGGTAGTAGGCAAAGGACGAGAATGAGAGTGTGGTCGCTTGTGTTGTTGTCTTTACACTCTTATAGGCCGATGAAAGGCCAAGAGTCCCCCTTACCTCGCCGATAGAAACACCTCCCGCCGCAAAAGTTAATGTTATGCATATGCCAGGAAACAAAAATCATCATGATATCCGTGATAAAACGGGCACGATCTCCACTTTGATGGGATGTGCTAGTAAAAAGATGCCTCGTGCCATGATTTGAGGGAGGAAGTAACTCCTCAACCGCTCAAGGGGTGTGCCATTTCGATAAAGTTGTTAGGAGAAGAGACATTGTTCACACCTATGTGGTCAACCTTCAAAGCTAAGATAACCTACCTATTCGGATGCAAAATAGAACTCGTCTCGGTCTTGTTATAAGGCACAGTTTTCTTTTAAGAATGGTTCGAGCACTTTTAAGTCATGAAGAGGAACTCATCTGTCAAGCGAGGGACTTCAGTTAAGGGGAACTCGCTTGCCAAGCCAAGGACTTCGGATCTGAAGTTACCTTCACCAAGGGAATCGTCCTCGGCGTAGAAGACCAGTTTGGGGGCTACTAATGGTGTCCTAGATTAGGGGGCCTAACCTAGTCGGCCCAAACTCTTCGGATTTGGCCAAGGGGCCCACTTTCCTCTCAAGATAAACTCCAAAGGTTGCACAAAGGAACATGATCAAGACTATATCTCCCGGAGACTTGACGTATACTTCAAATCTTCTCTTACCGTCTCCAAATTAGGATACTGAATTTGTAACCCTAGATACCCAAATCGGAGTGTATATAAGCCATGGGGTTTAGCCCGTAGAGGGGACTCGAACACAACATTTCTCACCTAGACCTAGGGTTAGAACACATCTCACGATCTCGAGGTAGATGGATTGTGTATTCGATACTACTCCATCAATATAAACAAGAGCATGACGTAGGGTTATACCACCATCAAGAGGGCCCAAACCTGGGTAAACATTGCCTCTTTCGTTCCTGTTACCACTGATCCAAGATCCGCAACTGAGGACCCCCTACCCAGAGGTCTTACGGGTTTCACACCGACAACCGCGCCCATCATGGTGCGATGCTCGGTAAGAAAGGAAGAGACATCTACGACCTCTTACACCTCATCGGCCCACCCTCTAGATGCTTGTTCTCAGGCAAGCGGAGGTGATTGCACCACCTCGACCCTCTCCCTTGTCGGAGAAGGTGTTGGAAATATGCCCTAGAGGCAATAATAAAATGGTTATTATCATATTTCCTTGTTCATGATAATCGTCTATCGTTCATGCTATAATTGTATTAACAGGAAACACTAATACATGTGTGAATGAATAGATCACAATGTGTCCCTAGCAAGCCTCTAGTTGGCTAGCTCGTTAGTCAATAGATGATCATGGTTTCCTGATCATGGACATTGGATGTCATTGATAACGGGATCACATCATTGGGAGAATGATGTGGTGGACAAGACCCAATCCTAAGCCTAGCACTAGATCGTATTGTTCCTATGCTAATGCTTTTCTAATGTCAAGTATCTTTTCCTTCGAACGTGAGATTCTGCAACTCCCGGATACCGTAGGAGTGCTTTGGATGTATCAAACGTCACAACATAACTGGGTGACTATAAAGGTGCACTACGGGTACCTCCGAAAGTGTCTGTTGGGTTGGCACGAATCGAGATCGGGATTTGTCACTCCGTGTGACGGAGAGGTATCTCTGGGCCCACTCGGTAGAACATCATCATGAGCTCAATGTGACTAAGGAGTTAGTCACACGATGACGTGCAACGGAACGAGTAAAGAGACTTACCGGTAACGAGATTGAACAAGGTATAGGTATACCGACGATCGAATCTCGGGCAAGTTCTATACCGACAGACAAAGGGAATCGCATACGGGATTGATTGAATCCTTGACATCGTGGTTCATCCGATGAGATCATCGTGGAGCTAGTGGGAGCCACCATGGGTATCCAGACCCCGGTGATGGTTATTGGCCAGAGAGGTGTCTCGGTCATGTCTGCCTGTCTCCCGAACCCGTAGGGTCTACACACTTAAGGTTCGATGACGCTAGGGTTATAGGGAATTGTTATACGAGATTACCAAAAGTTGTTCGGAGTCCCAGATGAGATCCCGGACGTCACGAGGAGCTCCAGAATGGTCCGGAGGTAAAGATTGATATATAGGACGGATGGTTTCGGACACCGGAAGTGTTTCGGGCAACATACCGGGACCACCGGGACCACCGGAGGTGGTCCCGGGGGACCACCGAAGGGGGGTGACGACCCCGGGAGGCTAGATGGGCTAAGTGGGGAAGGGAACCAGCCCCTAAGTGGGCTGGTGCGCCCCCCACCCAGCCCATGTGCATCAGAAAAGGGGGGAGAGGGGGGAACCCTAACTTAGGTGGGCCTTAGGCCCACCAGAGGGGTGCGCCACCCCCTCCTCCCCATCTGGCCGCCACTCCCCCCATCTGGGAGGGCTGCCGCACCCCCTAGGGTGGGAACCCTAGGGGTGGCACCCCCTCTCCCCTTCCCCTATATATAGTGGGCACTTTTGGCCTTTGGAGGACACGGTTTTTCCCTCTCCCTCGGCGCAGCCCTGCACTTCTTCCTCCTCCTCTCTGCCGGCGCTTGGCGAAGCCCTGCCGGGCGACCTCGTCTCTCCACCAACACCATGCCGTCGTGTTGCTGGTCTTCTTCCCCAACCTCTCCCTCCTCCTTGCTGGATCAAGGTGCGGGAGACGTCACCGGGCTGCACGTGTGTTGAACGCGGAGGTGCCGTTGTTCGGCACTAGATCGGAATCGCTGCGAGTACGACTCCATCAACCGCGTTCTAGCAACGCTTCCGCTTAGCGATCTTCAAAGGTATGAAGATGCTCTTACCCCTCTCTCGTTGCTGGTCTCTCCATAGGAAGATCTGAACATGCGTAGGAAAATTTTGAATTTATGCTACGTTACCCAACAGAAGGGACCACGGGGGCAGATGCACAATTCTTCTAGGTGCCCTCAGGCATTGAGGATGTGGGTTGCCCCAACTGTTTCCCTTCCGTAGAGGAAGAAATCTTGCCAAAGGGTCCTCGTGAACCGAGGACTCCATCCCAGCTGGGACACACTCGCAGTTCCACCCGTGATAACCACGTGAGGAGGTGGTTATGTCACCTCGCCGGCACCTCGAGCACGATAGGGGTAGGGCGATGCCCCTTGGAAGAGCTGTTGAAGGGAAGCACGATGGATCCACCGTCTCTAGGGACTGTCCCTTGGTTCATGTAGAAAGAAAAAGGGAAGGTTAGAAGGCCCATGGAGATTACAAATACTATATGGAACATAAGGGGTGAGGAGAAAATGAGATACCTCCTCAATGGATGTCTGCGTTTGCCGGCGCCGGACTCTATGCTCTTAGGGGGAGGAGAGAACTATTTGGGCCTTGGGAATACGAGGTGCGGCATCATAAGCCCTTGTCATATGTTTCCGACATCCATGGGTCTCCATGCCGACACGGTCCTAGGACGCCACCCTTTTCCTATGGGTAGAGGAGTTGTCCTTGTCTTCTTCCTCCCCCTCGTTAGCTCCTCCTTCTGAGGAACCGGACTAGAACTCCTTGGATTTATATTCTAAGGTTTTCGTGGTTGGCGGACCTCTGGTCCTCCTCCTCCTTTCCCCCAACTTGTTTATGGCCTTGGCCGACCATTAGAAGGCATCGGGTCCAGAAGTGCCTCCAGCTTGGGGGATATGGCCTCTTCAGGTAGAGGGGCAATGCAGTCAATGTTTGCTATCTGGTTCAACCAGTTCTTCACATTGGAGAGAATACCACATTTAGGAATCATCATATTCGGATGAAAGAGATCTACAGATAGAAAATTTACCTCCTTTAGTGCGCGCGCCTCAAAGTAGTCGCTGTTAGGCCCGTCCATGGGGAACTCGGTCCCCTTGGTCTTGGACAGCAATGTCCACATGTTGTTCAGATCATCATGATAGAAACGACGAATCATCGATGGATCTTCAGGGGTGTAGAGCCAGAACGGGTTGGTCTGTTGTGCAATTGCATGATCCGTGACGCAACATCAAATCAATGATGTGCACCAGCTTGGCGTGGGTTGCAATCTTGTAGACCTTTGACTATAGGATGGAGACCTCCTCGGGGTTACCTCGTTCAACATCTTTTGACTACGAGGAGTATAATTTCCTCGATGGAAGCTCTGTGAAGGGAGGAAGTGCGGCAAGTTTCTTGATGCGGGTTTTGATGATGTAGAACCACTCATCCCTCCACCTCTTCACTGTATTGATGTATGTCCCTTTTGGCTACGCCACCTTCGGACATTTACTAATCAACGTCCGTCGCATTCGGCGAGGTCACCACCGTTGTGTCGGTCAACACCACTTTTGTACTTGCAACAGAAAGTTGGAAGGACATGGATGTCACCTAGAGGGGGGGTGAATAGGAGCTTTAAAAATTACGGTTTAGGCTTGAACATATGCGTAATAAAGGTATCATTTAATTATTCATGCACAAAACCTAAAACACCTAGGCGCACCTATGTAAGCCAACAAGATATGCTAAGCAAGATAAACAACTAAGTGATAGCAAGATATATAACAAGGAATATGGCTATCACAAAGTAAAGTGCATAAGTAAAGGGCTCGGGTAAGAGATAATCGAGGCACGTGGAGACGATGATGTATCCTGAAGTTCACACCCTTGCAGATGCTAATCTCCGTTTGGAGCGGTGTGGAGGCACAATGCTCCAAAAGAATCCTCTAGGGCCACTGTAATCTCCTCATGCCCTCACACAATGCAAGATGTCGTGATTGCACTAATGGACCCTTGAGGGTGGTCACCAAACTTGTACAAACAAGGTTGGGGAAATCTCCACAACTTAATCGGAGCCTCCCAACAACACCACGAAGCTTCACCACAATGGATTGTGGCTCCGAGATGACCTCAAATGCTCGGGACAATCTCCACAACCTAATTGGAGACCCCGACGCTTGCCCGGAGCTTTACACCACAATGATTGAGCTCCAAGGCAGCACCATGTTTCTAGAGTGCCAAAGCACCCAAGAAGAACAAGCTCTAGGGTAGCAAGCACCCAATAGTAATAAGCTTCTGAAACTTCACTTCCACATATCACCAGGGAGAACTCAAATCGATGCAACTAATGCAATGGAATGAATACGTGAAGTGGTCAAGTCTCTCACACTCAAATCCCTCCACAACAACAAAAAGCTATGAAGTAATAAGAGAGGAAGAAAAATGAGCTCACAAAGAACTCCAAGATCAATATCCAAGGGGTTCCCCCACATAGAGGACAAAGTGATTGGTGGAAATGTGGAACTAGACATCCTCTCTCTTTTCCCTCAAGACCTAGCAACAATCATTGGAAGGATTAAGAGTTAGCAAGCTGGAAGAAGGTCAACAATGGCAGAAGAACACGAGCTCAAGAGTTGGGGACCAATGGGGAGGAAGACCCCCTTTTATAGGTCTCCATGAATCTGTCCGTTATGTGCAGAATAACATAGGAGCGGTACAACCGCTATAAGTACCGGTACAACCAACCTGGACCGAGCACGGGTGGTGGCTAAGTCCGGAGAGGTACAACCGCTCTGGACATCAGTACAACTTCTCAAAATGGGTTGACCAAAACAACCGGGCCACCACCACCAAAGTACTGCTTCAAAACAAAGACTTGTCCGGTGGTAGGCGGTACTGGGCGTGTACAACCGCGTGAAACCGCCTCATAGGGTTTAGCCATATCTTGGCGATACAACCGCCCGGAGGCAACAATGCAACTGCTGGCAACAACCTGAGAGCAGCAACCCGAGGGTATCACCCCTAGGGCATTAGTTGCACCGGACATACCGGCCAAGTGGTACAAATTCTCGGACAAGCGGTACAACCACTCGCAAGAAAACACGTAAGACCAGAACAGCCATAACTTCTCCAAATGAGCTCCGAATTGAGCAAACTCAAGCTTGTTGGATTCATTGTGACAATAGCTATCTTAAGAAGAGGTAGTTATTAAAATGACAATGATATAGAGATGTGAAACCTTTATGAATGAAGAACCAAAAAAACACCAACATCGAAAATATCCTGGAGGATGCATATGGACTCCTTTTTGGATGAACTTGCGCTTGTCATCAAGATGACCATAAGCAATAAAACTCACGAAGAGAAACACGAAACAAGAACTAAGAAAGGTGATGCAAGGATGCAAATGGTTTGAGCTCTCAACGAACGATATGATCAGGATACTCAGTTGAGAGCCCCCGTTGATAGTATGTCAATCTATCCTATAACCCAGTCTCCCAACTACCATCATGATACCGGTAAAATAGAAAACTTATCAAGGGCAAATCTATACCTCACACATAGTCCACTTGAGCTAGATGATGACGAGCTTGACTTCCTCAAGATGGACCACCTTTGTTGATTGTGTTGGCTCGATGAAGACTATTTGATTGCTCACCCATACTCACTATGGGTGAACCACTCTTCAGCACATCTTCACAAGTCCATTGTCACCATAGTGGACGTCAAGCTTCAAACATGATCTCTTCATGATGCTCCACTTAAACTTGCACACTACAAACTTCATGATGATCACCACTTGATGTCATCCTCCATGGGTCATATGAGATCTCCCTCTTGACGCAAGTCCATGGAAACAAACCTAACCCCACATAGAACTCTGAGGAAGACTATGGGTTAGTACACAAAGCGTAATGGATAATGCTTACAATACAATGGGATCACTTGATCCCTCTCAGTACATCTTGTACACTTTGTGTATTGATCAACTTGATTCACTCTTGACTTAGTCTTGATCTACCTTGTGTATTTATGACGAATCTTTAGATAAAACCTTGAATACCACCTTGGTCATCATATAAACTCCTTGAAACCAACACATGGACTTAAAGAAGTGCATATGGGAAATCCTTCAAATATAACACAAGGCAACCATTAGTCCATAGGGATTGTCATCAGTTACCAAAACCACATATGGAGAACTATGCTCTTACAAAAGTGCTTAGCCATAAGCAGAAGTGGGAAGGTATTTGCAGGAAGGCCTCGCACACCATAATGAAGGCGACGAGATGGAGGATCGAATTCGGGGCCAGATTGTAAAAATCGGCTCCATAAAAAAAATGACCCCCCCCCCCCCGCATGAAGGGTTGCAGGGAGAAACCCGAGACCTCTGACGAGGTGGGAAATAAATACGACCCACTCCCCGGCTTGGGGAGTGGGGATGTGCTGATTAGGATCTGGCACCCAGCAGGTTACACCGACTGGGATATAACCTGCCGCCTGAAACTCATTGATGGCGGCTAGGTTCACCGTTGAGGGACACCACCATCCCTTCACATCCGCGTCTGCCATTGCGAAAGAAAGAAACAAACAAGGCTATGGGCACACAACGCATGAGGGGTTCTCGAGGCAGGAGAAAGAAGGAAGCATGGGGGGAAGGATTAACCACCCACGACCTTTAAAGGAAGGTAAAAAGGCGAACAGTCCCCTTAACCGTGCCGGTTAAATCACCACATTTTAGGAGGATCAAGCCGTTGTGGCCACATGGTGAATAACCCTTGATTGATGATATCCTCGAAACATGGGGCACCACCTATGTTTTGATACGACGAACCAAGGTGCGCCACACACCATGACTCGAGTAAGTTATGATCGATACGCATGATGTCACCAAAATGTCGATCCCACAAAAGTTGTCAGAACCTCCCCGCGGGATTGGTTTGCATTGCGATTCTTTTGGGCTCCGGTAAACACCTCAGATAAATTAAACGGATATATAGAGTGTTTCAAAGTTTTTGAACTTCTCTATCGAGCCTAAGACTCCATTATCTAAAGTCACGTGTCTTAAGACTGCTCAAATCAAGATTTTTATGTTTGGCGTTGAAGACTAGTTTGGGGGTACCAAGGGAATCTTGGACTAGGGGTGCTGTAGCGACCCGACTCAAAAAGAGTCAAGCCTTTGTGTGTTCTGTGCCATCCCTGGATCAGTATGCTGGCACACACACTACATCAATGTATATATCAAACTGCAATCACATGTAAATAGTGTAAAACTGATATATACCTCAAAATCTCAGTGTAAACAGTCAATGGGAGTGGAGTGCCAATAAACACCAACGACAGGTTGAGTGCAGACCGTAACCCTGAATCGTACTCTTACTCATCGTAGAAAGTATCTGCAACATAAGACATTGCAACCGTGTAGGTCAGCATATTGAATATGCTGGCAAGTCACAAAAGAGAGGGGTGAAAATATTATCTATACTATATGCATATATGGCAGGTGCGGATGTAAGTTTAGTTTTGCGTAAAGCAATTTTTTCCTACAACAAGAGAGAGGTTAAAAGAAAAATTTACTACATTGTTGGTTGTTAATGAGAAGGTTCCACCAAACATTTCTCATACCCAAGTTATCAATAATACCCACATCCTTAATAATATTGGTGTTGAGAATTCCTCATAGTTTCAGTTCCTTTGGCTGAAGTTGTCCTTGACCGTGGACATAGCAAATTGATTAGGTTTGAGTACTCTGCAGATTTTTGCACACGTTTGCCACAAGATTTGATCGCCTCCGTTGACATCCTCGCACTTCAGGGTGTTTAAGAAGCGGATGATCAAAACATGCTCTTCCAAAGGGTTCCTGTGAGCCATTGTCGGTGCCCATCCAATCCTACCATTCTTCTACATCTCGTAGCGCCACCCGTCCAAAGTCACCACGATTTCTAACCAAGCCAGAGCCCATAATGACTTGTGGCTATGCAGGTAAGCCTCGGGTCTTGAATTATCCATCCATCTCTTTGTGCCTGGGTGGACCTTTCCGCGTGAGTACTGGCCCTTCTCCAACATCACCTAGGCTACCACTGGTTCTTCCAGGGTGCCGTTCTACCATCATCCACCCAGAGGTGTATTGCATCATGAGGTCTTGAAAGTCTTGAAGTCTTAATTATTAAATTCTCACAACACTCATGATAAACACTCAACCAAACCCCGTGGTTAACTAATGTCAACGTCCCGGGACGTTATTTTTAACATTATTTTGATAGAATACTCAACCAAAATAAAAATAACGTCCCGGGCCAAAGTAATGTTAACAAAATAATGTTAACAAAGATAAGTAGAGTTTGATAGAAGCATAACAAAATAAAAATAACGTCCCGGGCCAAAGTAACAAGGGTTTATGGGTGCCTATCACAAGATACTACTCAAGAACCAAACTTCCAAGTACATAATTTGCATGCAATGGGTGGAGAAGGTTGAACTAATGCAATAAAACCATAGGTAAAAACATGATCAATGTGAACTTTCCTGGCGAGGTTGATGAAGATATATATCGCTCACACAAAATAACTTGATAGAACTATTCATCACTCTCCGATGAAATCTATATAATCAAACATAGTATTCACATAAGCAAACATACTAGCAATCATCCTAACAATCAATATAACAAACAACAATTAAAATTGATGCAAGAAAATCAATAAGAAAGATCAAATAAGAATCCAAAAGGAACTTCAAAGAAAAGCTATGGACTCTTCTACTACAACAACACAAAATAGTTTTTGTCCCAATTAAACTTAATAGCAAAGAAAAACACTAAAATAAAATAAAACAAAAATATAAAACATCTAAGATAACAAAAGGTATTTTTCATCAAATTTTGTTCGCAAAAGAACTAATGGAAAAGCTTTTATCAAACTCTACTTATGATCAAAAAAATGTTAACTTGAATTAAACCAAAAACAATTTCAACTATAATAAAAATTGTTTCTGATCTAAACTAAAGTTAACAAAGAAGTAAAACTTACAAGAATATTTATTGAAAGTATTTTCAAATAGAAAATCAAACTAGCAATGAAATCAGTTTGCAAGTTATTATAAAACTAGAATTGATTTCATGCTAATCAAATAACAATAAATAAAATAAAAATATTCTGGTTTAGATAATAATGTTAACAAATAGAAAACAAAGTAAAATTTGTCTACTAATTAAAAAATAAAACAAATTAAAACAAGTAAACAAAGGAAATTGAAATAAACCTACAAAGAACGAAAACAGAATCTGTTTTGCTTAAAAAATTAATTTAAAATATTCTAAAAATTCCAAGATTCTACATAGTGATAAATAATGTCACTAGTGACGAGTAGCATAGAGAACCAATGGAAATCTATTTTTAAACTCAAGTTATAAACAAAATAGTGTTTGAATCAAATTTGTTTGAATTCAATTTTGAACTTTTCATATATGATCAAACTTTATATCTACAGAAACTAGACAAAATTTCTGACCCCAAGCGAAAAAGAATAACTAAAAAAAATTAAATCATAAAAGATATAAAGGAAATAAAAATAGAATTATTTCAGTTAAATAAAGAAAAACTGAAAAAGAAACATCTACCTAACGAACATGGGTGATATGTGGCGTGCTATGGTTGGGTGAGGTGTGTGCGCGCGTTAGCTAAACGAGCGGTCGGCCACAATATAAAAAATGTCTTGGGATTTAATTTGTTCTAATCTGGATCGTACGATCCAGATCGGACGGCTACGGGAGGAGGAGGTGCTCAAATAGGGGGTTGTCGGTGATGGTGCTCTCCGGTGAGAGCTCGATAGCGGCGGCGGCTCGAGCGTGGACGTGGGTGACGGTCCATGGGATCTCCGGCTATGGTGATGACTCCGGTCGACGCACGCGAGGACGGCGAGCATGCAGGTGGCATCAAGGTGGTCGGGGACGACGGTGGTGACAATGGCGAGCTGCGGGGTGGCGTGGGCGTTCGGGTGCTTGCCGGGGAGGCGTCTCCGGTGGCTCTGGGCCTCGAGCGATGGCCAAGGATCTCCGACATCCGTTGGCGGCCTCGGCGGGGCGTGGTGGTGATGGGGATTAGCTCCTCGAGCTCGGGAGGGTCCACGTTGTTTGGAGCTCCGGCGATAGCGACGATTGGGTGTTCTAGCGAGGGGATTCTTTGGGGTTTGGGGGAAATGGAGTGTGGGGGTGTCGGGTGATTTATAGGTGGCATCGGGGTGCTCTAAACGGCAAGGAAACGACGGATCCGATCGGACCCGGTCTACTCTGGCGAGGAAGGAAAGGAAGAGAAGCGAAGAAGGAAGATGACCGGCGGGAGTCGACTTTGGCGGTGGGTCCCACGAGTCAAAGAGAGGGGGAGAGAAAGGAAAGGCGCGGCGGCCGATCGGGAGGGGATTCGGTCATACGCGAGTGTGACATCCTCGGATTGGTGCTACAGTAACTCCTGTAGTCAAGCGACAGTAATCCCACGCTAGTGAAGCCACGTCATCATAAGTTCTATCGTGGATCTTGTGTTAGTCGAAAAACCAATCGAGTTCGAAATTTACGAATAAAGTCGAACGAGAAAAGTTTCGTGATGTTTAGTAAAAATGTGGGGGGAGTTGTTGAAATTCCCTAATATGTTATAAAAACGAATCGGACATTTTTAATTGTATTAAAAGTCCTATATAGTTAGAATAGAAAGATATAAATATATAAGAAAATAATAATGATAGAATGTCAGAAAGTAAAAGAAAGAAAAACAAATGATAAAAAAAGGCAAACAACCGAACCCCCCACCTGGCCCAACTGGGCCTAGTGGCCCAGCCGGCCAGGCCACCCATCAGTCCCGCTGGGAACCCTAGCACTCCCCCTGGCGAGACCCTCGCTCCCCTCGCGAGACCCCTCCCTCCCTCGTCAGCCCCCCTGGCCGCCGCCAACCCCCCACTCCCACCAACCGTCCCGGTTCCCCTCCCACGTCCCTCGTTCTCTCCCTCTCGTTCCCTCCCCCAGATCGCCACCTACCCCCCGCTCGCCCTGGTCTCCCTCTCTCTCACGAGACCATCTGCACCAGAGCCCCTCTCCCCCCACGACCCTCCTCTCCTCCCGTCGGCCTCCCTGCATCCCTTCCGCCGACGGACCCGAGCCCCTCTACCTCCCCCGGCGACCCCCCTCACGGCCTCCTCCTCCCGCCGGCGAGCCCCCCCTCGGCCTCCACCCCGCCGGCAGGAGCCCCGACCACCTCGGCCCTCCGCCTCGCTGGCCATGGCGGCCCCGCCTCGGCCTCCCTCCGCTCGCCCCGGGCCAAAGACTGCGTCGGCCGGCCCCTACACCGCCGACCGAGCTCCCTCCGGTGCCTCCTCCTTGCCAGCCCGCCCCGCCTCCACTACACCGCCCCACCGCCGGATCGGCCTCGCCGGGCTGCAACACCACGTCGGCCATCGCCCTCCCTCGAGCCCGCTTTGCACCTCTACGGGCTCGGTGAGAACAACCCCTCTTCTCCTCTCTGCCCTCCGGATCCATTCCGATGAACGTCGCCGCATTCCGACGCCGTTAGGGTCGTGCAGGTGGAGATGAGGTTGTCACCTTCCTCCTCTCTGTTGAGAGAGGAGCAGGGAGATTTGTATAGAGAGATGCAGAGGAGAGAAAGTTAATAATAAAATGCATATGTATGTATATAAAAAATTATGTATGTATGAATTTATGCATGTATATACGTATAATAGATATTACTGGATGTGTGAGTTTGTGTGTTGTGTATGTGTGTGCGTGTAGTGTTTGTGTGCTCGTTATCCCGATGACATGCGGGGCCCATGTTCCTAAAGATAATAATAATAAAAATAATAATAATAATGTTTTTATTAAATAAATAAATAGATATATTAGTTAAATTAATTAATTAGCAGAATGAGAGTATGACACGTGGGTCCCCCACTAAATTAATCTGATTAATTAATATTTAATCTTAAATAGAACTTGTGCCTATGACGTTCGGGACCCGCAGGTTAGTTGACCAGTCAACTGCTGATGTCACCATGACATCGCGATGATGTTATAATAGGATTTTATTAAAATAACTAAATCTGTTTTTAATTCCTAATTATTAAATAAAACTTTAAAAATTAATATTAAATAATCCGTAAGTGAGATCAAATTATTTTCAACATGAAAGTTGAACAGCAAAACGAGACGAACCCGGATACACGGTCCATTCGTCTGTCACGCGTCCCTAACATAGCAAACATGGAACGTTTCCATCGTTTCCAGTATTACCGGTAGTAGCCCGAGACCCGGAAAATATCGTCAGATATTCTTCCGACCCGTCTATGACGGATGTTGCTGCGTTAGCTCATGTCTAGCCTGCATCTTGCCATGTCATGCTTTGTGTTGCATCGGTGCTATTATTTATTGTTTCTTCCCCCTCTTCTTACCGGTAGACCCCGAGACTGACGCTGCTGCCAGGTACATCTACGACCCTGCCGATCAGTCCTTTGCCGCAGAGCAGCAAGGCAAGCAAACCCCCCCCCCCTTGATCATTCCTATATCGCCTATGTCTTTCTTCCTACTGCTTGCATTAGTATTTTGCTACTGTTGTAGTTAGCTCCTATATCTGATGCATAGCCTATTTTTGATGAACTGCTACTTTCAGTCCTGTACCTTTAATCTGCTTAGTATAGGTGGAGCAGTCATCCCCTCTGACCCCGTAGTTCAGTTGCCCCGCTTGTTTTTCAATCTCGATCTCTGATCGACGATGCCAGGCCCGACACAGCACATACACCCCCTTCATTGTACGATGCTATAGGGATACTATCGGGTACCGAGGGTGACGCCTCGCTAAGTACTCCTGATGATATCTCTGTAGTATAGCTAGTCGGTCGTGGTTATCAAGGGTGATTCCTCTTTCACCATTCCCGATGACGCCTCTGTCGTGCAACCCCGCACGTGTGGGACCCCCAAGGGTGATTCCTCTAAGACCACCTTGACGGGTACATCGTTCGGAATCCAACGAGGGTGATACCTCGGATCCCCCCCGATGTTACAACCACACAGTTACTCGACCATGTTACTAGGATCATTGGTGATTAGTTGTAAGACGGGTGGATTCCCGTGAGATTGTGTTGGTGGCCTAATTAAAATGCTAATGGATTTGGGTATTTGATCTGGGTTGGTCGGAGACCTTTTCGCACTAACCGGCTACACGGGAAGAATTATGGGTACTCGGCGTTGCGGTATCAGCCGAAGCTTTTCAGATGCCAGCAATGTAGCGGCGCGCGCCCGAGTGGTCCCGAGATGCATCGCGCTTGTGATTAAGGGATGCTAGGACTGACGTCGGCCGCCCACGCCATGTGTAGGAGCGTGAAGGCGAACTGGGCCCACGAACCCTTTGTGCTTAGGATTTAGACCGGCAGGCTGGCCTCTCTGATTAATCTTAGGTGGGGCTGCGACGTGTCGATATTCCGAGGCTGGGCAGGACCCAGGAAAGTATGTCCGGCCAGAGTGTTATCGAGCGTGACGGGACATGTGGTGCACCCCTGCAGGGATGAAAAGTAACTATTCAGATAGCCGTGTCCACGGTTACAGGACGACTTGGAGTTGTGCCCCGATCTTTTACAACTACAATTGTTACTTAACTGGAATTAGTCTGCCTCGGGATTGCTTCCTCGCAGGGAGTCAAGGGAGGATCTTTAGGCGCGACCTCACTTTAATATTGTTGTAACAATATGACTATTAATGTTTTACCCCTGTTCTACTCTCGTCAATTGCTGCAAGACCCTGAAGATGCTAGTCTTTGATAGGACTAGGCCTTCTCTCTCTATTCTCGCATTGCTGCAGTCAGTCCACATATAACCCCCTTATTTGATACTGATGCATACTTAGAATAGATCTGATGTAAGACTTGCGAGTACTTTGGATGAGTACTCACCGCTGCTTTGCTCCCCCCTTGTCCCCTTGATCCGTTCGCTGCGACCAGATGATGGAGCCCAGGAGATGG
The DNA here is from genome assembly GCF_904849725.1 of Hordeum vulgare subsp. vulgare. NCBI lineage: Eukaryota > Viridiplantae > Streptophyta > Magnoliopsida > Poales > Poaceae > Hordeum > Hordeum vulgare. The sequence continues at coordinate 391,262,176 of NC_058522.1, forward strand.
AGGTCCCCGCCACCGACGACTGCTACCCCGACGGTGCCTACTACTACGTGGAGGCCGCTGATGATCAGGAGTAGTTAGGAGGTTCCCAGGTAGGAGGCCTCGCCTCGTTCGATCGTTGTATCTTTTGTGCTAGCCTTCTCTAAGGCACCCCATGTTTTATGTATGTACTCAGATATTTGTTGCTTCCGCTGACTCGTGTGTTTATCTAGCTTTCGTATTCTAGCCCTCGAGGCCCTTGGCTTGTAATATGAAGCTGATGTTATTTTATTTGTGTCTAGAGTTGTGTTGTGATATCTTCCCGTGAGTCCTTGGGTTTGATCGTATGCATTTGCGTGTATGGTTAGCGTACGATTAAGCCGAGGGCGTTACAAGTTGGTATCAGAGCCGACTGCCTGTAGGTAGCCCCCTTTCCAACTCCTTGGACGAAGTTGAATCTAGTGTTTGAAAAACTTTACTAACACTGATGTTGTGGCTTACGGGCCCACATCTCAATTGGGTGGTATTAGTATCTTTTACTCCTTTCCTATACTCTGGGTTCTACTCTCTCTTCTATTTCGGGTTAAAGATTTTGCTAACTCTAACATTAGGTTCTCGTAAACATTTCTTCCCGAAGAGTCTCGTATTCCAGACGATGGCTTTATCCCTCAGAAGAACTGCAGTTACTCTTCGATGTTCTCTTGAGCTGTTGTGCTCATTGCTTCTGCAATTTTCCCTTCCTTCGTCAACCACTACGGATGATTACATACAAAGGTCATTCATACTTTCTTCTCCAATTGCTCTTGTTTTACGAGATGCAACGAATGATCTTATCGATGGATTCGTCCATCATTAGTTGTCATGGGTTTCGAAAGTTCTTCGACTTACTATTCGGTCTTCCGAAATCCTCCGTAACCTATTGCTCTTGGCTTTTCGCACCTACTTGCATTATGGTTAAATCCATATGTCTAGCAGCATTCATTAAAATCCTTTGTGATTTTCCTATGATCTTATTGACTCATCCTCTCTTTGAATGAACACAATCATCTGACGATACTTATGAATTTTCTTTCCGACTCAGACGTCCTTTCAAACAAAACTGGTTCCCGACAAATCAATTTTTATTGATTCTCCATCTAAATCTATTCAACTTACTTGTATTTGATCAGAGCATCTAATTATGATACAGCAACCTGGAAATCCTAATTCCGTTGGTAATTAAATATAAATATTTTTCAAACGTTCTATTAACTAATGCATTGCATCCTGTCTCCCTCTGATTGAGTACCGATACTCATATCAGATCATTTGTGTATTGCCAGACTCATTTGAGTTATTATCCGACGGCATCCTTTGCTTTCGAAAATTCTTGTGCATGTTTCCCCTGACACATGACGCCATTGGTAAATTGTGTCTTCTCCCTTTGATAAGTTGTACCATACGATTTGTTAGCCATGCCCTTCAAGCATGTGTTAATTACTCTTGAAGTTTGTGGTATATGTTCCTAAGATGCCCCGACGGGTTGAACCTATGCTTTCCTAAATCGATATGACTCAAAGAGTTTTCATGAGTCTTACTCTTCTGGCGCTTTGCCGAATATCTTTTTAAAGCTGCGACCTGATCAAAGGCGAGGAATAAATGGCAGGTGATGCATTGATGTAGTGGGAGTCGACCTTGAACCTTGTGTTCATGCCCATGGAAACGACGTTTATCCTATCATACAAACTTCTCGTAACAATAATCAATAATTCTATGATTTGATCTGGTATCTGTCGTTTGGTACCTTACAATCATGGTCCCGACCATGTTGTCCTACCTTGATTTCACTCTTAGACGAGTTAAAGTACTTGTCTTCTTCAGATCAGTACATCGGTCCAAACCGTAAAGTTGATCTACCTCTAAGTATTATTCCTTGTAGCTCGAGGATATCGCGGAGCTATGGAACTTCTTGTGAGCTCCTCATCAACTATGATATTTTCCTTAATTCCAGTTGCCTCATGTTTGAGTTGTTGGACACACGAGTACATCGATAACTGAATCGAGTACGCATTGCGATTCAACAATTTTTAGTAATCTTCCTTGTTTACGAGTTTGTACTCGATCCTGTCATTCCTAGCTGTTAAGCTACATCATCATCGTCATGTTGGAGCTGGACCATGCTATCTATACCCTTCATCCATGGAACACAATTCCAACTTTGCGTTAAGCTTGCCTCGAGTTTTCCACATCATGTAGGTTGTCCTGAAAGGCAATCTCAATTCTAAGCTAGCACACTTATCTGTGATTCCGACAACCTCTTGCTTCATCATTCCCTTGCTTGATGTCATCGTTGAACGATTACATCTTCATGATATTTCTCGACGAATCTGTCGTGCTCATCATCAGCATTCTGAGCTCTTGCAGGGTATCAATCGAATGCAGGTTGACAAATACCATCCTTGCCGCTCGATGATTGAATTATCATCGACATCATTGTTTACCTTCCCTCCAACACAAACGTGTTCATGTTATGTGTTGTTCTTCGAGTTCCTTGCTAATTCATCTTATGTCACCTTCTACCTTGGAGTATTACTACCTTTTCTGTCAAGGATGTCGTGAAACTTGCAACACGTCTTAAGAATTCTTGATATAATAATACTTCTCGCCATCATCATTCATCTATTGGTCCTGTGATGTTTCAAACCGGAATACCAACAGGTGAACTCTGATGTGTGATCCCAATAACTCTGGCAACCCTATTGCCTTGAGGTTAACGACTAATTATTTCATTCTTGGAGTATTCGTTGTTGACTCGCCATTCCAGCATTGGTCGTGCTACTCATTTCGTATTTTCGAGTGCACCCTTCAGCCAATGTTTAATTGATGATGTTCCCTCGAGCATACGACATTATACCATTTGATTTGACAATTGTTGTCTCCTTGATATTATAACTTTGAAAATTCAACTCTACCAAAATCTTGTGGGATTGCTGTCAAGCCCATCGGCCACACCCTCAACTTATTCATGATGCGACGATGAAGCTCTTGAAAGCATTAGCCTTGTGCCTAGCTCAGGAAGGATATGTTGATAAAAGAAGTGTTTTCCCCAAAGTTCACGTGCAATCTTTCCGCCGTGAATATGTGAAAGTTTTGTTTCGCTTCCTCTTGGGAAATACCAAATCATTCATGCATGAGCGAAGTGTTATATGTTTTGATGATTTGCTATTCTCACTGCATATAACCTGCTGAGCACGCCAAAACTACTGACTAATTTGATCAAGGAAAAGAAGTTCTTTCATAAGAGCTAATCCAGACTTACACATGGAACCTTGTCATCCTCGATGATGGTTCCCAAAATAAGAACCCAGTTGCCTTTTGAGATAAGAATTTCACGTGGGCACGAATGTCTTGACATGGTGTTCATGTGTCTTACAATGAAACTCATGATTCAAGGATTACTTGTGAAGTTCATACCCTGAGAATCTTACATCTTCATTTTTCTTCTCAGGCATCTTGAGTCTGAGGTATCCTAACACCAACCAGATCGGAATCTCGGGCAGATATGATGGTTGTGACATTTTCCCAATAATTATAACTTTGGTCTTTAGGAAAACCGGTACAGTGATGTCTTGTCTGGCACACTGGGTCGGAGGACCTATTGTTATAAATCCTTCCATATGTAAGGTTCGCCATTCTACCATGAGGAAATTGTATGACTTAGCTTTGTAAGTTGTCCCTCCTGGTTGCTCTTTGTATACCCATAAGTCCAACCTTTATCTGATGACCATGTCGATGCTACCCCAAAGCACAGATGTGGTACTTTAAATTCAACAGGAACATTGGAAGCGCGATGCTAGATTGTTCCTGATCAATTATCCAAACCACATGGTATGGATAAACATGATGATTCTTCTTGTCTCTTTACCAAGATGGTTATGTACTGGATGAACTATCATGTATACCATACTCTATGATTTCCTCGGGAATGGTATACTCTAATACTTGTGTGTGTGAACACATTTTTCCTTCCCATTGGTCTGTTTGATTTTTATTGTGGCATAACTTATCTAAGCAGTGTTAATTCCCTGCTTAGGTAAAATTCTTGGTGTGCAACTCTGTTAGTAAGACCGTGTTACTATTGTGGATAGCATTCCGGTAGCCGCCGGTGGACGAGAACCTTGCCTATTGGCCCGCCTCGTTTCAACGAGCAGGAAAATGGTTCTATTCGTTCCCCGCCCTTGGTATCGACGATGTTGCCAACATAACTGACAGGTTATCCTCTGACATGTCTTGTTACCAAGACCGTATAATATGTCACCCCTCTACCTACTCCCGGCCCACATGGTGGACCCATAACCCAAAATTCTACAGGATTGAAACCTGGCTCTCCTGTACATCTTTGACTTCTAGTTATCCTTTACACTTAGTTTAGTATGAAATTCTCGAGCCACCGTTCAATGGACCGATCACTCTTCGGTCCGGATATTATTCAACATACTAAAGATCAAGTCCACATTATTCATGCGAATCTGAAGGCTGCTCAGTCTCGTCAGAAAAGTCAGTATGACCGTCATCCTCAGGATATGGTCTATCAACCTGGCGGAAACACATCTTTGTGTCACCCCAATGAGAGGCGCACACCATTTTGTAATCAAGGGCAAATTAGCTCCTCGCTATATTGGTCCTTTCACTGTTCTCGAAACGCGTGGAAGAGTGGCTTATAAATTGGAACTGCCGGCGAACCTTTCTCAGGTTCAGGATGTCTTCCGTGTTCCTCAGCTCCGTTACTGCTTCAAGGATCCTATTCGAGCAGTGGATCATGGTATGCTTGAGCTGCAACAAGACATCTCTTATAAGAAGCATCCGGTCCGCACGGTCTACCAAGCCGAACGTAAGACTCGTCGCAAAGTCACCAAGTTCCTTAAGGTGCAGTGGTCAAATCATTCTAGAGCTGAAGCCACTTGGGAACGCGAGAATCATCTTCGTGATGAATACCCCAAACTCTTGCCTTCTACCCCTTAATTCTCGGGACGATAATTCTTGTTAGTGGGAGAGAGTTGTGACATCCTCGGATTGGTGCTACAGTAACTCCTGTAGTCAAGCGACAGTAATCCCACGCTAGTGAAGCCACGTCATCATAAGTTCTATCGTGGATCTCGTGTTAGTCGAAAAACCAGTCGAGTTCGAAATTTACGAATAAAGTCGAACGAGAAACGTTTCGTGATGTTAAGTAAAAATGTCGGGAGAGTTGTTGAAATTCCCTAATATGTTATAAAAACGAATCGGACATTTTTAATTGTATTAAAAGTCCTATATAGTTAGAACAGAAAGATATAAATATATAAGAAAATAATAATGATAGAATGTCAGAAAGTAAAAGAAATAAAAACAAATGATAAAAGAAAAGGCAAACAACCGAACCCCCCACCTGGCCCAACTGGGCCTAGTTGCCCAGCCGGCCAGGCCACCCATCAGTCCCGCTGGGAACCCTAGCACTCCCCCTGGCGAGACCCTCGCTCCCCTCGCGAGACCCCTCCCTCCCTCGTCAGCCCCCCCTGGCCGCTGCCAACCCCCCACTCCCACCAACCGTCCCGGTCCCCCCCCCCACGTCCCTCGTTCTCTCCCTCTCGTTCCCTCCCCAGATCGCCACCTACCCCCCGCTCGCCCTGGTCTCCCTCTCTCTCACGAGACCATCTGCACCAGAGCCCCTCTCCCCCACGACCCTCCTCTCCTGCCGTCGGCCTCCCCTGCATCCCTTCCGCCGACGGCCCCGAGCCCCTCTACCTCCCCCGGCGCCCCCCTCACGGCCTCCTCCTCCCGCCGGCGAGCCCCCCCCCCCCCCGGCCTCCACCCCGCCGGCAGGAGCCCCGACCACCTCGGCCCTCCGCCTCGCCGGCCATGGGGGCCCCGCCTCGGCCTCCCTCCGCTCGCCCCGGGCCGAAGACTGCGCCGGCCGGCCCCTGCACCGCCGACCGAGCTCCCTCCGGTGCCTCCTCCTTGCCTGGCCACCCCGCCTCCACTACACCGCCCCACCGCCGGATCGGCCTCGCCGGGCTGCAACACCACGTCGGCCATCGCCCTCCCTCGAGCCCGCTTTGCACCTCTACGGGCTCGGTGATAACAACCCCTCTTCTCCTCTCTGCCCTCCGGATCCATTCCAACGAACATCGCCGCATTCCGACGCTGTTAGGGTCGTGCAGGTGGAGATGACGTTGTCACCTTCCTCCTCTCTGTTGAGAGAGGAGCAGGGAGAGTTGTACAGAGAGATGCAGAGGAGAGAAAGTTAATAATAAAATGCATATGTATGTATATAAAAAATTATGTATGTATGATTTTATGCATGTATATACGTATAATAGATATTACTGGATGTGTGAGTTTGTGTGTTGTCTATGTGTGTGCGTGTAGTGTTTGTGTGCTCGTTATCCCGATGACATGCGGGGCCCATGTCCCTAAAGATAATAATAAAAAAATAATGTTAATGTTTTTATTAAATAAATAAATAGATATATTAGTTAAATTAATTAATTAGCAGAATGAGAGTATGACACGTGGGTCCCCCACTAAATTAATCTGATTAATTAATATTTAATCTTAAATAAAACTTGTGCCTATGACGTTCGGGACCCGCAGGTCAGTTGACCAGTCAACTGCTGATGTGAGCATGACATCACGATGATGTTATAATAGGATTTTATTAAAATAATTAAATCTGTTTTTAATTCCTAATTATTAAATAAAACTCTAAAAATTAATATTAAATAATCCGTAAGTCAGATCAAATTATTTTCAACATGAAAGTTGAACAGCAAAACCAGACGAACCCGGATACACGGCCCATTCATCTGTCACATGTCCCTAACATAGCAAACATGGAACGTTTCCATCGTTTCCAGTATTACCGGTAGTAGCCCGAGACCCGGAAAATATCGTCAGATATTCTTCCGACCCGTCTATGACGGATGTTGCTGCGTTAGCTCATGTCTAGCCTGCATCTTGCCATGTCATGCTTTGTGTTGCATCGGTGCTATTATTTATTGTTTCTTCCCCCTCTTCTTACCGATAGACCCCGAGACTGACCCTGCTGCCAGATACATCTACGACCCTGCCGATCAGTCCTTTGCCGCAGAGCAGCAAGGCAAGCAAACCCCCCCCCCCTTGATCATTCCTATATCGCCTATGTCTTTCTTCCTACTGCTTGCATTAGTATTTTGCTACTGTTGTAGTTAGCTCCTATATCTGATGCATAGCCTATTTTTGATGAACTGCTACTTTCAGTCCTGTACCTTTAATCTGCTTAGTATAGGTGGAGCAGTCATCCCCTGTGACCCCGTAGTTCAGTTGCCCCGCTTGTTTTTCAATCTCGATCTCTGATCGACGATGCCAGGCCCGACACAGCACATACACCCCCTTCGTTGTACGACGCTATAGGGATACTATCGGTTACCGAGGGTGACGCCTCGCTAAGTACTCCTAATGATATCTCTGTAGTATAGCTAGTCGGTCGTGGTTATCGAGGGTGATTCCTCTTTCACCATTCCCGATGACGCCTCTGTCATGCAACCCCGCACGTGTGGGACCCCCGAGGGTGATTCCTCTAAGACCACCTTGACGGGTACATCGTTCGGAATCCAACGAGGGTGATACCTCGGATTCCCCCCGATGTTACAACCACACAGTTACTCGACCATGTTACTAGGATCATTGGTGATTAGTTGTAAGACGGGTGGATTCCCGTGAGATTGTGTTGGTGGCCTAATTAAAATGCTAATGGATTTGGGTATTTGATCTGGGTTGGTCGGAGACCTTTTCGCACTAACCGGCTACGCGGGAAGAATTATGGGTACTCGGCGTCGCGGTATCAGCCGAAGCTTTTCAGATGCCAGCAATGTAGTGGCGCGCGCCCGAGTGGTCCTGAGATGCATTGCGCTTGTGATTAAGGGATGCTAGGACTAACGTCGGCCGCCCACGCCACGTGCAGGAGCGTGAAGGGAAACTGGGCCCACGAACCCTTTGTGCTTAGGATTTAGACCGCTGGGCTGGCCTCTCTGATTAGTCTTAGGTGGGGTTGCGACGTGTCGATATTCCGAGGCCGGGCAGGACCCAGAAAAGTATGTCCGGCCAGAGTGTTATCGAGCGTGACGGGACATGTGGTGCACCCCTGCAGGGATGAAAATTAACTATTCGGATAGCCGTGTCCACGGTTACAGGACGACTTGGGGTTGTGCCCCGATCTTTTACAACTACAATTGTTACTTAACTGGAATTAGTCTGCCTCGGGATTGCTTCCTCGCAAGGAGTCGAGGGAGGATCTTTAGGCGCGACCTCACTTTAATATTGTTGTAACAATATGACTATTAATGTTTTACCCCTGTTCTACTCTCGTCAATTGCTGCAAGACCCTGAAGATGCTAGTCTTCGATAGGACTAGGCCTTCTCTCTCTATTCTCGCATTGCTGCAGTCAGTCCACATATAACCCCCTTCTTTGATACTGATGCATACTTAGAATAGATCTGATGTAAGACTTGCGAGTACTTTGGATGAGTACTCACCGCTGCTTTGCTCCCCCCTTCTCCCCTTGATCCGTTCGCTGCGACCAAATGATGGAGCCCAGGAGATGAGGTCCCCGCCACCGACGACTGCTACCCCGACGGTGCCTACTACTACGTGGAGGCCGCTGATGATCAGGAGTAGTTAGGAGGTTCCCAGGCAGGAGGCCTCGCCTCGTTCTATCGTTGTATCTTTTGTGCTAGCCTTCTCTAAGGCACCCCATGTTTTATGTCTGTACTCAGATATTTGTTGCTTCCGCTGACTCGTGTGTTTATTGAGCTGTCGTATTCTAGCCCTCGAGGCCCCTGGCTTGTAATATGAAGCTGATGTTATTTTACTTGTGTCTAGAGTTGTGTTGTGATATCTTCCCGTGAGTCCTTGGTTTGATCGTACGCATTTTCATGTATGGTTAGCGTACGATTATGCCAAGGGCGTCACAGCGAGGTGGGGCTGGCTGGCCATGGGCGTTGGGGCTAGTTGGGCCGGTTCATTTTTTCCCTAAAAAAACTCCTTTATAAAGAAAAGAAAACTAGAATAAAAGAGAAACTATAATACTTTTATATAGACATATTATATATCAAAATTTGCAGAAAAATATTTCCTACAGGACGAACATATTCTCACGGCCAAACAAAAATCTGACAAATTCTAATAATCCAAATAGTGCTACTGTTTTATATAAAATGCAAAGATATATTTTTCAAAATACCAAAATGGTTTCAAATTCATTTCTCTCTGTTTTAATATTGAAGGGAATCATTTTACCCTATTTTCCACGTATTTTATTTTTGGAGAAAAATAAAATTTAAAACCACTTCAAAAATTGCTTTTTGAAACCTAATATGAAATATTTTCAAAATAGTCTTTTGAATATTTATAAGTGCAAATAAAATTCCAATGCCCCTCATTTGGAGTATTGCTGCTCTCAAGATTTTGAATTTGGGGCAAATGAACTTTGAATTCCTTCAAACTTTTAAATAGGACCAAATATGAAATAGATTCCAAAAGGTATTATTTTTTAAATCCACTTTTCCAAATCCTTTATTTTGAAGAAGTCGTGTCGTCTTCTCTTAGTGATTTGGACTCAATGAATTTGAATTCAAAAGGAAAAAAGGAAATTCATTTTATTCCCTCTCATTCAAAAGTTAGAAAAAGTTTCAAATTTCAGTCAAATTCATTCAAATAATCAATCATTCCTTTATTAATATAACACTCCAAAGTTTGGGATGTTACACGTGCGTGCCGAGGTGAGTTAGTCCATGAGCCAGGCTTGGGGCACACCATGGAGGAAGGACTTTGAAGGCTTTGCAACGAGGCATGAGCATCCAGGAATCTGCATAAGACTTGGCATGCGCTCCAAGTGAGAAGGATTATGTTCAGCGTATAATGCAAAGGTGATAATCCACATTGATGTAACGTGATGCGTGTGATCTACGTTTGCTTTTCCATGAAGAAGAACGGGTAATTGCAGCACAATACGAGTACGTCTTTCTCTTAGTTAAGAAACCAAGGTTTATCGAACCAATAGGAATATTAATCCTTAAATGTATTCAGAGGCTGCACACAAAAGAGAAAACAACTTGCACCCAACACGGGAAATAGGGTTGACAATCCCCTTGATCTTTTTATTTGCAAGCAAGTGAGGTGTGTATATAATTCTAAATTGCAAAATAAGAGGAAGAAAAATAAAGCCAGCAAGGTAAAGATATGTTTTGTAAATATATAAATGAATAGACTCGGGGGGCCATAGTGTTCCCTAATGGCATCTCTCATGAAAGAACATAAGGTGGGTAAAAAAATTACAATTGGGCAATTGACAGAAAAGCGAACAGTTATGCGATGTTCACGGCAATGATCATGTGCATATAGGCATCACGGCCATAACCAAATAGGCCGACTCCTGCATGCACCTACTACTATTACTCTACTTCATGAGCATTTCTATGCTTGCTTCTCTATGTATTAAGTTCATGAAAAAATGAGTAATGCTTGGAGAATGATGACATCATGTACACAAGTTAAACTCAATCAATATGAATAAACCCCATCATTTTAGCCTTAGTAGCAACAACACAAAGACGTAGCTTGTCCCCTTCTGTCACTGAGATATAGAAACCCATCAGGTTGAACCCACTACAACGCACCCCTCCCCCTCAAGAACTATCAATCTGTGTGGTCAAAGCAACTCAATAGATTGGAGAGATTTACGAAGCTATGACGATCACGCAATTAAGAATCATAATAATCAGAGGTGACTCAAATACTTTTCATGAATAATCTGAACATAAACCCACAATTCATCGGATCCCAACGAACGCACCATAACAAAGTATTACATCGGATGGATCCAAGCAAGGATGCGATGATCATTGTATTGAATATCATAAGATAGAGAGATAGCCATCTAGGTACTAACTACGGACCCGTAGGTTTGTGAAATGTCTCCAATTTATCGGTAATTTGTTAAGTATTCATGCCATACTCACCTATGTTTACAATAGGCAATTATGTTTTTCATGCACTTTATATGATTTATTTAGAACTAACCCGGATTGACGATGTTTTCACCAGAATTACCATGGTATTGTTTTTGTGCATAAAATGAAAGTTCTCGGAATTGCCCAAAACTTTTTTATATTTTCTTCTCGAGGAAATAAGCAATATTGGAGTGAAGAACCACCTGAGGGGTTCCACATGTGGGCCACAAGCCCTATGGTGTGACCCCCCTAGGTTGCGCCTTGATAGCTTGTGGGGCCCATGTGGCTCCTTTTGGCGTGATTCCAACGCTGAAAAATCCTATATATATCAGGAACTCCAGAAATAAAAAGAGAACTTCCGCTCCACCTCCACAACTCTTTGTATTGAATAAAAACCCATCTAGAGCCTTTCCGGTACCCTGTCAGAGAGGGGAAATCATCTCTAGTGGCCATCCTGATCATCCGGCGGAGGCCATGACGAGGAGTGAGTAGTTCACCCTAGAGGCCGAGGTTTTGTACCAGTAGCTATGTGTTTAATCTCTCTCTCTCTCCCTCTCTCGTGTTCTTGAGATGTCACGATCTTTATGTATCACGAGCTTTGTTAATATAGTTGGATCATATGGTGTTTGTGCCTTGCTATTGTTGTGATGAATTGAATCTTTCACTTTATGATAACGTTATGTTGGATTGAATATTCAGGTTTGAGAACACTTAATCTATGTCTTGCTCTTGCATACAGATACCCGTAGTGACATTGGGGTATTCAAGTGATTCACTTGATATATGTTATGGCATAAAATTGCGGATTCCGGTGACCTTGGAGATCTATGCATAGGGGTTGATTACACGTTTTCATACTATGTTCTCCGGTAGAAATCAAGGGGTGCTCCTTGAAGTTCTTTGTGTTGGATTGAACATGATAGATCTGAAATTGTTTGATGCATGTTGCATAATTTACGCACAGATACTTGAGGTGACATTGGAGTATCTAGGTGACATTAGGGCTGATTGATATGTATCATGAGTGTTATTCTAGTACCAACTGTAGGGTTGTTTGTGACACTTACAGGAATAGCTCAAAACATTGACTAGAAAGAATAACTTTGAGGTAGTTCTACTACCTACACCAATTTCACCTTATTGTTCTCCGCTAGATAGGAACTTTGGAGCGATTCTTTGTTGCATGTTGAGGGATGATCATTTGATTCTACTATGTTAGCATTGTTGAGATATTGCACTAGCGAAAATCTGAACCCTAGGCCTTATTACCAAGCATTTATACAATGTTTTGCTCGCTGGTTTACACTTGCTACCTGCTTAGTCTCACTGATGCGTTGGTTTACCTCCAAGCTTAAAGGATGATGTAGCACAACGATGACAATATTTACATTAGTTAAGAAACCAAGGTATCAATCTAGTAGGAAGATCCACAAGACTATGTAAGCAACACCTGCACACAAATAGAAAATCCTCGCAACCAAACGCGTGGAGGGGTTGTCAATTCCTTGTGGGTAAAGTAAGGACAGATTGATAAATGCAGATAAGAGTGATAGCAAATAAAACAAAACAAGGTATTTTTGGGTTTTTAGATAATATAGATCTGAAAAAGAAAGAGAAAATAAAGTAAAAAAACAAATAGCAAAGTGGAGATTGGAAATAGATGATGTGAAGTAGACACCGGGGCCATAGGTTTCACTAGTGGTTTCTCTCTTTAGATAGAAAATGGTGAGTAGACAAATTATTGTTAGGAATTGATAGAAGAGCAAATAATTATGACAATGTTGAAGACAATGATCATGTATATAGGCATCACATCCAAGATAAGTAGACCGGCTTCTGTATCCACTACTTCTATTACTCCACACATCGACCGTTATCCAGCATGCATCTAGTGTATTGAGTTCATGGAGAAACGGAGTAATGCCTTAAGAGAGATGACATGATGTAGACAAGATCTATTCATGTAGGACTAGACCCCATCGTTTTCTCCCTTATAGTAATGATACATGCATGTCATGTCTCTTTCTCTCACTGAGATTGAGCACCGCAAGATCGAACCTATCACAAAGCACCTCTTCCCATTGCAAGATAAAAGATCAAGTTGGCCAAACAAAACCCAAATTGTTGGGGAACGTCCCAGGGGAAACATAAATTTTTTTACGCTCACTTAGATCAATCTATGGAGACTAACATCTATGAGAAGGGGAGTGCATCTACATACCATTGTAGATCGCTAAGTGGAAGTGTATATAACACAGTTGATGTAGTCGAACGTCTTCGGGATTCAAGTTGCTATCCATCCCGCGATCCCATCACAATCCATGCTGCGATCCCATCATGATCCGTCCCGATCTAGTGTCGAACGGACGGCACCTCCGTGTTCAGCACACGTCCAACTTGATGAAGTCTCCGCCTCCTTGATCCACCAAGCAAGGGCGGAGTGGTAGATGAGTTCCCCGTTAGGGCGACGACGTGACAGTGGTGGTGGTGTTGCTTTCCCAGCAGGGATTCCCCAATCACTATCGGAATATCTAGAGGAGGAGACGATCTAGAGGGAGAGGGAGATGTTGCATCGTGGCATTGGTGTGTTAAAGCTCTCTCTCCCCTCAAGTATATAAAGGGGGAGGGGTGAGGCACCCATGCCTAGGGCTTCCCCTTTGGGGTGGCGGCCAAGGGTGGAGGTGCCCTAGAGGTGGCTTGCCACCCAAGGAAAGGTGGCACCACCCCTAGGGTTGGCCCTCCCACAAGCCCAACCGAATGTGCCTGGGTGGGGAGGTGTGCCCAGCCCACCAGGGGCTGGTGCTCATCCCTCACAGTCCATGTGGCCCCTCTGGGGCTAGAGGCACCTTCCGGTGGACCCCCGAAACCCTTCCGACACTCTCGGTACGATATCGGTGATACCCAAACCTTTTCCAGCGACCAACACAGAACTTCCCATATATCAGTCTTTACGTATGGACTATTTTGGAGCTCTTCGTGACATCTGGGATATCATCCGGGACTCCAAACAAATTTCAGTCATCACCACACATCATTCATTAATACCCAATTGTCATCGAACCTTAAGTATGCAAACCCTGCGGGTTCGAGAAATATGCAAACACGATCGAGACACTCTCCGGTTAATAAGCAATAGCAGGACCTGGATGCCCATATTGGCTCCTAAATATTCTATGAAGATCTTTATCGGTCGAACCATGATTTCAAGGATTCAATCAATCCCGTATACTGTTCCCTTTGTCCATCGGTATGTTACTTGCCCAAGATTCGTTCGTCGGTATCTTCATACCTAGTTGAATCTTGTTGCTTTCAAGTCTCTTTACTCGTTCTGTAATAAAAGATCATGTGTCTAACTCTTTAGTCACATTGCTTGCAAGCTTGTTGTGATGTTGTATTACCGAGTGGGCCCTGAGATACCTCTCCGTCACACGGAGTGACAAATCCCAGTCTTGATCCATGCCAACTCAATAGACACCCATGGAGATACCTGTAGAGCACCTTTATAGTCACCCAGTTACGTTGCGACGTTTGATACATAAAAGCCACTCCTCCGGTTTCAGTGAGTTGCATGATCTCAAGGTCATAGGAACAGATACTTGACATGGAGAAAACAGTAGCAATAAACTAACACGATCATATGCTATGTTCATAGTTTGGGTCTTGTCCATCACATGATTCTCCTAATGATGTGACCCCGTTATCAAATGAGAACTTGTGTTTATGGCCCGGAATCCTTGACCATCTTTGATCAACGAGCTAGTCATTTAGAGGCTCACTAGGGACAGTGTGTTGTCTATGTATCCACACATGTATTTGAGTTTCGAATCAATACAATTATAGCATGGATAATAAACAGTTATCATGAACAAGGAAAAACAATAATAACTAATTTATTATTGCCTCTTGGGCATATTGCCAACAACATCCCACTTGCACTAGAGTTAATAATCTAGTTCACATCACCATGTGATTCACACCCAATAAGTTCTGGGGTTTGACCATGTTTTGCTTGTGAGAGAGGTTTTAGTCAACGGGTCTCAAGCATTCAGATTCGTGTGTACTTTACAAATCTCTATGTCATACTGTAGATGCTATTACCTGGCTCCACTTGGAAATATTCCAAATAACTGCTCCACTGTGCGAATCGAGTTTGCTACTGAGAGTCATCCACATTGATGTCAAAGGTTGCATCAACGTAACCCTTTAGGACAAACTCTTTTATCACCTCTGTAATCGAGAAACATTTCCTTAGTCCTCAAGTTAATAAGGATAATTTTGACCGCTGTCTAATGATCCATTCCTGGATCACTCTTGTACCCCTTCACAGAATCATGGCAAGGCACACATCAGGTGCGGTACACAACATGACATACTATAGAGCCTACGACTAGGGCATAGGGGACGACCTTCGTCCTTTCTCTTTCTTCTGCCGTGGTCGGGCTTTGAGTGTTACTCAAATTCAAACCTTAAAATACATGCAAGAACTTCTTCTTTGACTAATTCATTTTGAACTCCTTCAAAATCTTGTCAATGTATGTATTCATTGAAATTTTTACCAAGCGTATTGATCTATCTCTATAGATCTTGATGCCCAATGTTCAAGTAGCTTAATCCAGGTTTTCCATTGAAAAATACCTTTCAAGCAACCCTATATGCTTTCCAGCAATTCTACATCATTTCCAATCAACAATATGTCAACCACATATACTTATCAGAAATTCTATAGTGCTCCCACTCACTTTTTTGTAAATACAAGTTTCTCATAAACTTTGCATAAACCCGAAAGCTTTGATCTTCTTATCAAAGCATATATTCCAAGTCCGATATGCTTGCTCCAGTCCATAAAAGGATTGCTGGAGCTTGCATACTTTTTAGCATTGTTAGGATCGACAAAACCTTCTCGTTGTATCACATACGACCTTTCCTCAAGGAAACCGTTAAGGAAACAATGTTCTGACATCCATCTACTAGAATTCATAACTTAAAAATGCAACAACTCCTAACATAATTCCAACAAACTTTAGCATCGCTATGAGTGAGTAAGTGTCATCATAGTCAACTCCTTGAACTTTTCAGAAAACTTCTTTGCGACAAGTCGAGCTTTCTAAATGGTGACACTTACCATCATTGTCGGTCTTCCTTTTAAAGATCCATTTCTACTTAATGGTCTTACGACCATCAAGTAGTTCTTACACTTTGGTTTCGTACATGCATCCTATCTCGGATTTCATGGCCTCTAGCCATTTGTCAGAATACGAGCCCACTACCACTTCTCCATAGCTCGTAGGTTCATTATTGTCCAACAACATGACCTCCAAGACATGATTACTGTAGCACTCTGGAGCAGTACGTGTCCTTGTCGACCTATGATACGTCTTCGTCGTATCTACTTTTCCAAACTCTTTTGCCCTTGTTTTGGACTCTAATTTGCCAGATTTGAATGTAACTAACCCGGACTAATGTTGTTTCAGTAGAATTGCCATGGTGTTGTTTGTGCGCAGAAATAAAAGTTCTCGGAATGACCTGGAAATTTACGAGGATTTTTTGTGGAATATATAAAAAATACTGGCGCAAGAATCAACCGGAGGGGTGGAGCGAGGAGCCCACAAGCCCATAGCTTGTGGGGCCCTTAGAGCTCCACCACCTCCAACTCCAGCTCTATTTAGTCCCTTTCGTCCGGAAAAAAATCAAGGAGAAGAGTTCATCCCGTTTAACGATACGGAGGCGCCGCCACCACCCGTTCGTCCTCTGGAGGGCAGATCTGGAGTCCGTTCTGGGCTCCGAAGAGGGGAGATCGTCACCATCGTCATGACCAACCTTCCTTCATCACCAATTCCATGATGCTCTTCACCGTTCGTGAGTAATCTCATCGTAGGCTTGCTGGACGGTGATGGGTTGGATGAGATCTATGACGTAATCGAGTTAGTTTTGACGGGGATTGATCCCTAGTATCCACTATGTTCTGAGATTGATGTTCCTACTACTGTGCCATGCTTAATGCTTGTCACTAGGGCCCGAGTGCCATGATTTCATATCTGAACCTATTATGTTCTCGTCAATATATGTGTGTTCTCGATCCTATCTTGCAAGTTGTAGTCATTTACTATGTGTTATGACCCGGAAACCCCGGAGTGACAATAGCCGGAACCACTCCCGGAGATGACCATAGTATGAGGAGTTCATGTATTCACTAAGTGCTAATGCTTTGTTCCGGTTCTCTATTAAAAGCAGAACCTTAATATCCCGTAGTTTCCATTAGGACCCCGCTGCCACGGGAGGGATGGACAATAGATGTCATGCAAGTTCTTTTCCCTAAGCACATATGACTATATACGGAATACATGCCTACATTACATTGACGAACTGGAGCTAGTTACATATCTCTCTGTGTTATAACTGTTGCACAATGAATATTATCCGGCATAATTATCCACCACCGATCCAATGCCTACGAGTTTTTCCTACTAGTCCTTGCTATGTTAGTTTGTCGCTATTGTTGTCGATGCTGCTACTGTTACTCTGTCGCTACTGCTGTCATTGCTGCTACTGTTACCGCTACTGCTGTCACTGTTTCTACTGTTACCGTTGTTACTGTTGCTATCACACTACTCTTCTACTGATACTTTGCTGCAGATACTAAGTCTTTCAGGTGTGGTTGAATTGACAACTCAACTGCTAATACTTGAGAATATTCTTTGGCTTCCCTTTGTGTCGAATCAACAAATTTGGGTTGAATACTCTACACTCGAAAACTGTTGCGATCCCCTATACTTGTGGGTAATCAACCTATGAGGTTTGATAGTATCTTGATCTGAAGCTTCATGATCACTGTCATGAGCTTCCACTTCAACTAGTGTAGGTGGCACACGGACAACTTCCTGCGCCCTTCTACTCTCTGGTTGAAGTGACGGTTCAAAAAACTCATCAAGTTCCACCATCCTCCCACTCAATTCTTTCGAGAGAAACTCTTTCATGAGAAAGGACCCGTTTTCGGCAACAAACACTTTTCTTTCGGATCTGAGATAGGAGGTATACCCAACTGTTTTGGGTATCCTATGAAGATGCATTCATCCGCTTTGAGTTCGAGCTTATCACGCTGAAGCCTTTTGACATAAGCAGCATAGCCCTAAACTTTAAGAAACGACATCTTAGGTTTCTTGCCAAACCATACTTCATACGGTGTTATCTCAATTGAATTATATGGTGCCCTATTTAAAGTGAATATGGTTGTGTCCATAACCCCAAAACTATAGTGATAATTCGATAAGAAACATCATAGTATGCACCATATCCAATAGGGCGCGGGTACGACGTTCATACACACTATCACACTATGGTGTTCGGGGTGGCATGAGTTGTGAAACAATTTCGACATTGTATTAAATGTATACCAAACTCGCAACTCATATATTGACCACTACGATCACGTCGTAGACATTTCATCCTCTTGTCACAACGATCTTCAACTTCACTCTTAAATTGCTTGAACATTTCAATATTTCAGACTCGTGATTCATTAAGTAAATACACCTCTATCTACTCAAATCTTCTCTGAATTAAGAACATAACGATATCCACTGTGTGCTCCAGCACTCATTGGATTGCATACATCAACATGTATTATTTCCAATAAGTCACTTGCTCGTTTCTTCTCACTGGAAAACGAGGCCTTCAATCATCTTGCCATGTGGCATGGTTTGCATGTCTCAACTGATTCAAAATCAAGTGAGTCCAAAATATCCATCTGGATGGAGTTTCTTCATGCGTTTACACTAATAGACATGGTTCACATGTCTCAAATGATTCAAAATCGAGTGAGTCCATCTGCATGGAGTTTCTTCATGTGTTTACATCAATAAGCATTGTCCGCATGTCTCAATCGTTTCAAAATTGAGTGAGTCCAAAGATTCATCAGTATGGACCTTCGTCCTGCGTTTTATACAAATATGACCTAAGCAGCAGTCCCACAAGTAAGTGGTACTATTATTACTAATGTTGTATATTTTGGTATACATACTATGAACGTGTGTATCACTACAATCGAGACTCAATAAATCATTCACATTGGGTGCATGACCATTGAAGGTATTATTCATGTAAATAGAATAACCATTATTCTCTAACATAAATGAATAAAAACATTCCAATAAACACGATCTAATCATGTTCATGCTCAACGCAAACACTAAATAACATTTATTTAGGTTCAACACTAATCTCTAAGGTAGAGAGAGAGCGTGCGATGGTGATCACATCAACCTTGGAAATACTTCCAACACACATCGTCACCTTGCCTTTAGCTAGTCTTCATTTTTTCCGTAGCTTTTATTTTGAGTTACCAACATTTAGCAACTTAACCGGTATCTAATTCTCAGGTGCTACTAGGAGTACTACTAATGTGTACATCAATAACACATATATCTAATATACTTCTGTTGACGTTGCCAGCCTTCTTATATACCAAGTATCTAGGGCGGTCCCGCTTTAGTGACCATTCCCCTCATAATATAAGCACTTAGTCTCGGGTTTGGGATCAACCATAGGTTTCTTCATTGAAGTGACAACTCACTTGTCATTCTTGAAGTTTCCCTTCTTGTCCTTGCCCTTCTTGAAACTAGTTGTTTTATATCCATCAACACTTGATGCTTTTTCATGATTTCTACCATCGCGGTGTCAAACATCACGAATATCTCAAGGATCATCTTCTCCATCCCTGGTATGTTATAGTTCATCACGAAGCTCAGTAGCTTGGTGGCAGTGACTTTGTAGAACTATGTCAACTATTATCTCATCTGGAAGATCAACTCCCACTTGATTCATGTGATTGTAGCACCCACACAATGTGATCACATGCTCACCGATTGAGCTTTTCTCCTTCATTTTTGTAGGCAAAGAATCTTGTTGTAGGTCTCATACCTCTCAACAGGGGCACGAGGCAGAAATCCAAATTTCATCTCTTGGAACATCTCATATGTTATGTGACATTTAAAACATTTTGGAGCATCAATTCTAAGCCGTAAAGCATGACACATTGAACTATCATGTAGTCATCAAGACATGTATGTCAAATGTTCGCAACATCCACAGACGACGCTTGGGGTAGAACACTGAGCGGTGCATTAAGGACATAAGCCTTCTGTGTAGCAATGAGGACAATCCTCAGTTTACGGACCTAATCCGCATAATTGCTACTATCATCTTTCAACTTAGTTTTCTCTAGGAACGTATTTAAAATATAGGGGAGCTACATCACAAGCTATTGATTTACGACATAATTTGCAAAGACATTTTGATTGTGTTCGTGATAATGAGTTCAATTAATCATATTACTTAAGAACTCCCACTCAACTCAACATCGCTCAGGTTGTTAGAGTTTGACATGATCCAAGTCCACCAACCCATGTCCGATCATCACGTGAGATGAGGTTGTTTCAATGGTGAACATCTCCATGTTAATCATATCTACTATATGAGTCATGTTCGACCTTTCGGTCTCCTGTGTTCCAAGACCATGTCTGTACATGCTAGGCTCGTCAACTTTAACCCGTGCGTTCGGCATGTGTAAAACTGTCTTGCACCCATTGTATGTGAACATAGAGTCTACCACACCCGATCATCACATGGTGTCTCCAAACGATGAACTCTCGCAACGGTGCACACTCGGGGAGAACATAATTTTATCTTGAAATTCTAGTGAGGGATCACCTTATAATGCTACCGTCGTCCTAAGCAAAACAAGGTGCATAAAAAGGATTAACATCACATGCAAATCATAAGTGACATGATATGGCCATGAACTTGTGCTTTTTGATCTCCATCTTCAAAGCACCAGCATGATCTCCATCGTCACCGGCACAACACCATGATCTCCATCATCGTGTTGCCATCAAGGTTGTCACGCCAACCATGCATATACTACTATTGCTACCATTTAGCGATACAGTAAAGCATTACATAGCGCTTAATGATTAACACGCGGGTCATACAATAATAAAATACAACCATATGGCTCCCGCCTGTTGCCGTAGAATCAACATGCAAGTCGATATTAACTATTACAACCTGATCATCTCATACATCAAATATATATTATCATGTCATTTGACCATATCGAATCACAAGATACCCTGCAAAAACAAGTTAAATGTCCTCTAATTCGTTGTTGCATATTTTATGTGGTTGCTATGGGTATCTAGCAAGAACACTTCTTACCTACACAAAGCCACAATGGTGATACGCAAGTTACTATTTAACCTTCTACAAGGACCGCCTTTGTCGAATCTGATTCAACTAAGGTGGGAGAGACATACACCCGCGAGTCATCTTATGCGACAAAGTTACATGCCAATCGATGGAAGCGGTCTCTCGTACGTGGAGGAGTAAAGTTTTCCGGGCTGCTTCATCCCACAATACCACTGAATCAAGAAAATACTGAGGAGGGGAGCAATCTGAATATCAGTGCCCACAAACTCCTTTGTGTTCTACTCGTAATTTCATCTATGCATAGACCTAGCTCATGATGCCACTCTTGAGGAACGTCGCATGGGAAACAAAATAATTCCTACGCTCACCAAGATCGATCTATGGAGACTAACATCTAAGAGAGGGGGAGTGCATCTACATACCATTGTTGATCGCTAAGCGGAAGAGTATATAACACGGTTGATGTAGTCGAACGTCTTCGTGATCCAAAACACAATCCATCCCACGATCCCATCACGATCCGTTACACAATCGCATCACGACCCGTCCCGATCTAGTGCCGAACGGACGGCACCTCCGTGTTTAGCACACGTACAACTTGATGACGTCTCTAGCTCCTTGATCCAGCAAGCGAGGGCAGAGTGGTAGATGAGTTCCCCATCAGCGGGAGAGGGAGAGGCCTAACGGTGGTAGTGGTGTAGCTGTCCCGCTAGAGCTTCGCCAAGCACTACTGGAATATCTAGAGGAGGAAACGATCTAGAGTGGGAGGGAGAGCTTGCGCTGTGGCATTGTTGTGTTGGAGGTCTCTCTCCCCTCAAGTATATATAGGAGGAGGGGTGGAGGCGCCCACCCTAGGGTTTCCCCTTTGGGGCAGTGACGAAGGGTGGAGGCACCCTAGACGTGGCTTGCCTCCCAAGGAAAGGTGGTGCCACCCCTAGGGTTGGCCCTCCCACAAGCCCAGCCGCATGACCCTGGGTGGGGAGGTGTGCCCAGCCCACCAGGGTCTTGTGCCCATCCCTCACAGCCCATGTGGCCCATCCGGGGCTGATGGCCCCTTCAGGTGGACCCCCTAAACCCTTTCGGCACTCCCAGTATGCTACCGGTGATGCCCAAAACTTTTCCGGCGACCATCACAGAACTTCCCATATATTAATCTTTACCTCCGGACCATTCCAGAGCTTCTAGTGATATCTAGGATCTCATTCGGGACGCCGAACAAATTTCCATTACAACCACACATAACTCATTAATACCCAATCGTCATCGAACCTTAAGTGTCCCGACCCCGCGGGTTCGAGAACTATGCAGACATGATCGAGACACTCTCCGGTCAATAACCAATAGTGGGACCTAGATTCTCATATTGGCTCCTACATATTCTACGAAGATCTTTATCGGTCGAACCATGATGTCAAGGATTCAATCAATACGGTATACTGTTCCCTTTGTCCATCGCTATGTTATTTGCCCGAGGTTCGATCGTCAGTATCTCCATTCCTAGTTCAATCTCGTTACCTACAAGTCTCTTTACTCGTTTCAAGATACAAGATCCCGTGGCTAACTCTTTATTCACATTGATTGCAAGCTTGTTGTGATGTTGTATTACCGAGTGGGCCTTTAGATACATCTCCGTCACATGGAGTGACAAATGCGAGTCTTGATCCATGCCAACTCAACAGACACCCTCGGAGATACGTGTAGAGCACCTTTATAGTCACCCAGATATGTTGCGATGTTTGATACACACAAGACAATCCTCTAGTGTTAGTAAGTTGCATGATCTCGTGGTCACAGGAACAGGTACTTGACATGCATAAAACAGTAGCAATAAACTGACACGGTCATAAGCTACGTTCATAGTTTCGGTCTTGTCCATCACGTCATTCTCCTAATGATGTGATCCTGTTATCAAATGACAACTCATGTCTATGGCCAGTAAACCTTGGCCATCTTTTATCAATAAGTTAGTCCTTTAGAGGCTCACTAGGGACGATATGTTGCCTATGTACCCACACATGTATTTGAGTTTCCAATCAATACAATTCTAGCATGGATAATAAACGATTATCATGAACAAGGAAATATAATAATAACTAATTTATTATTGTTTCTAGGGCATATTTCCAACACAAATACCGGATAACAAATACGAGGCCTTAATAATCAAGCATGAATATGTTTCCATAGGTCTGATCATAAACTCACAATTCATCGGATCCCAACAAACACACCACAAAAGATAGAGCTCATAGGCGGTGGAGGACCCGCCCAAGGGCCCCACTAGACACCAGTATGCTCGTGGGGCCTCTAGCGTGCCCTGATGTCTAGCCTTGCCCATGGGCCCCTCGACTGCTACTCATTCTTGGCGCCCAAGTTTGCTTCTGGTCCAAAAAATCTCCATAAAGTTTCATGGCAATTGGACCTCATCTCATATGGATTTTCTGTGAAGGAAGAAACAACAATTGGCACTAGGCACTATGTCAATAGGTTAGTTTCAAAAACTGATACAAAGTTGCTTTAAAATGATCATAAAACATCCAAGAATGATAATATAACATCATAGAACAATCAAAATGTATAGAGGCGTTGAACACGCTCAGCATCCGCAAGCTTAATTCCTGCCCGTCCTCGAGTAGGTAAATGATAAAAATAGAATTTTTGATGTGGAATGCTGCCTC
Organism: Hordeum vulgare subsp. vulgare; assembly: GCF_904849725.1. NCBI lineage: Eukaryota > Viridiplantae > Streptophyta > Magnoliopsida > Poales > Poaceae > Hordeum > Hordeum vulgare. The sequence goes on from NC_058522.1 coordinate 391,286,040, forward strand.
ACAAGTTTCTCATATTCCTTTTTCTTTCAGCAGGGACATATGGACTTATAGATGATGCAAATAAATAGTCTATAATTTGACATGAAAATCTTAATACTCAAGCATGTCAACAAGCAACCAAGTCTTTCAAAATATCAATGTTGAAGAACATGATCCTTAGCCCATCATGCTCTATCACTGATCCATTCACGCAACAAACTCAAATATTAACTATATCCAATGCTCAAGTATGATAATGTTGTTCCTTAGCTGGTGCTTTATAAGAGAAGATGGAATCTCAAATTCGAAAACAAATTGCATCAAGTAAATGGATAGGCCCTTCCCAGAGGGAAGCAGGGATTTGTAGAGGTGCGGGAGCTCAAAGTGAAAAACTTAGAGATACAATTTTTAGGGTGGCATGCTTTTCCTGTCAACGAGAACGACTAAAAGTTTCCAATATCCTCGATGCTAAAGAAATTATAGGCGGTTACCAAACTGAAAATAAAGTTTATTCCTTTTTCCACCATTCTTTCACATGGCTAGCCATATCGAGGGGTACCGACCATACCAACACTTCCCAAGGAATTTATTATTTGACAACATAAAATATTTTTTTCCTATTTTGGGACTGGGCATCCCTATTACCGCCATACTCTCATGCAATGATAAGTGAATAAACAGTCATCTTGAGAATTACCTATTTAACATGGAAGATACCATCCCCCCTTGCGGCTTCATGAGCGGTACGGGAGCACAAAACAAATTTTATTTGAACATTAGAATTGGCACTTGCAAATTTACTTGGAACGACGTTGAAATACCGCATATAGGTAGGTATGGTGGACTCATCTGGCACAACTTTGGGTTTAGGATTTGGATGCACAAGCAGTATTCCCCGTCAGTACAAGTGAAGGCTACCAAATGGATTGAGTAGCGCCCAACCAAGGAAAAAAATCATCATAAGTGAACATTAAACATAACTAACACCGAATAATGAAACACAAGTAGGATGTAAGTTCGTAGTATAATTATTGACTTCATGTTCATGCCTAGGGTGTCACAAACCTTACCACCAATATTCTCACTAGAGCCTAATTATTTATCAACATAACTCACATGTCACTATCTTCATATCGCAAAACTATTGCAAAGAATCATGATTAATATCCAAAGATATTCATGAAAGTTTTTATTATATCTTTCCTGCACATTCATCACTTTGGAACTAATTTTCATTTAAAGAAAAATGCCAATGCAAATAACAAGCTCTCAAACAAATATAAGTGAAGAACGAGAGCACAAGGTTCTTTAAAATTTTCAAGTCTCAAAATTATATATGTGAAGCAAGAGAGAATTTCTTCAAAATTTCAGCAACTGTCGAAATAATCTAAGTGAAGCATGTGAGAAAATTTCTTCAACAACAACACCACCGCGCTCAACAAGATATAATTGAAGTACTTGAGAAATTCCATGGCTCAAAAAAATTAAGTGGAGCATAGATAGCGATTGTAAAAAATCATAACATAATTTGGCTCTCTCAAATGGGTGTGTCGAGCAATGTTTATTCTGACAAACTAACCAACAAATGAAGCAAAGACAAAAATGATACAAGATGCAACAAGCAAACATCATGATATGTGACGAATAAAAATATAGCTCCAAGTAAAATTACCAATGGTTTTTAGAAGAAAGAGGGGATGCCTTTCGGGGCATCCCCAAGCTTGGCTGCTTGGTAATCCTTAGACATTGCCTTGAGGTGCCATGGGCCATCCCCAAGCTTAATCTTTAATCAGTCCCTATTCCTTCATCCATCATGATGTCACTCAAAACTTGAAAACTTAAATCACACAAAACTCAACAAAAATTGTGTGAGATCCGTTAGTATATGAAAACCAAACTTTACTATAGGTTCTGTTGAAAAAATATTCCAATTTTGTTTTTGCATTATACCTAAGGTATTCTAACTTTAACATGGCTTATGCCACCTGACATAGACTATAAAATTATTAAAATAAGCACATAACACAAAGAAAATATAATCTATTAAAAACATAATAGTCTGTAAAGATTAGGACAACATAGGGAATTTGTACATAAATCGTGTGTACAAAATTCGGACACTTCTGACATTTCCATGATTTTTTGGATTTTTCTACTCGACGCAAAAGGTTCAATTTTTCAATAGGATTAAAGCAACTAACACCCCACAAGATCCCAAAGGCTTTACTTGGCACAAACACTAAATAAAACACAAAAATACAACTATAATAGTAGCATAATTGTGCAAACACTCAGGAACAGAAAGCAGAAGTGAAAATAAATTTTATTCATTGGGTTGCCTCCTAACAAGCGCTATCATTTTTCGCCCCTAGCTAGGCATATATCACAGAATTTAAGAGATGTCGTCCTTAGTGATTGATCCATAGGTTTCCCTCGGCATTGATTCATATGGTAATTTAATTTTAGTTCTAGGGAAGTGTTCCATGCTTTGTCTTAGTGGAAACTGAAACTTAATATTCCCTTCTTTCATATCAATCACGACCCCCATAGTACGTAAGAACGGTCTACCAAGAATTATTGGACCAGACGAATTACACTCAATATCAAGAACAATAAAATCTATGGGTACATAATTCCTATTTGCAAGAATAAGAACATCATTAAATCTTCCCATAGGTTTTATAATAGTAGAATCCGCCAAGTGCAAATTGATAGAACATTCTTCAATATTGGTGAGACCAAGAATATCACAAAGAGATTTAGGAATTGTGGAAACACTAGCACCCAAATCACATAAATCATAGCACTCAAAATTCTCAATTTTGATCTCAATGTTGGGTTTCTGATACGTCCATTTTGCATCATGCTTTTATATCGATATTTATTGCATTATGGGTTGTTAATACACATTATGATACAATACATATGCATTTTCTCTCTTATTCTACAAGGTTTACATGAAGAGGGAGAATGCCGACAGCTGGAATTCTGGACCGAAAAAGGAGCAAATCTGAGAGACCTATTTTGCACAGATCCAAAAGTCGTGAAAAGTTACAGAGAATTTTTTGGAATATATAAAAAATATTGGGCAAAATAAATACGAGAAGGGACCCACCAGGAGGTCACAAACCTATTGGGCGCGACCTACGCCCCTGGCCGCGTCCCTGTGGTTGTGGGCCCCCTGGCAGGCCTTCGGTGCCCATCTTCTTCTATATGAAGGGTTTTGACGTGGAAAAAATCATATCAGAGCTTTCAGGACGAAGCGCCGCCGTCTCAAGGCGGTACTTTGGCAGAACCAATCTAGAGTTCCGGCAGAGCTATTCTGCCGGGGAAACTTCCATCCCGGAGGGGTAAATCGAAGCCATCATCATCACCAATGATCCTCTCATCGAGAGTAGGTTAATCTCCATCAACATCTTCATCAGCACCATCTCCTCTCCAAATCCTAGTTCATCTCTTGTATCCGATCTTTGTCTCAAAACCTCAGATTGGTGGGTTGCTAGTAGTGTTGATTACTCCTTGTAGTTGATGCTAGTTGGTTTACTTGGTGGAAGATCATATGATCAGATCCTTAATAATTATTAATACTCCTCTGATTATGTACATGAATATGCTTTGTGAGTAGTTACGTTTGTTCCTGAGGACATGGGATAAGTCTTGTAATAAGTAATCATGTGAATTTGGTATTTGTTCGATATTTTGATGAGATGTATGTTGTCTCTCCTCTTGTGGTATCATGTGAACGTCGACTACATGATACTTCACCATTATTTGGTCCTTAGGGAACACATTGGGAAGTAATAAGTAGATGATGGGTTGCTAGAGTGACAGAATCTTAAACCCTAGTTTATGTGTTGCTTCGTAAGGGGCTGATTTAGATCCGTATGTTTCATGCTATAGTTAGATTTATCTTAATTCTTCTTTCGTACTTGCGGATGCTTGCGAGAGAGGTTAATCATAAGTGGGATGTTTGTCAAAGTAAGGGCAGAACCCAAGAACCGGTCCACCCACATATCAAATTATCAAAGTAACGAACATGAATCATATGAGCAGGATGAAAACTAGCTTGACAGAAATTCCCATGTGTCCTCAGGAGCACTTTTCATTATGTACGAGTTTGTCCAGGCTTGTACTTTGCTACAAAAAGGATTGCGCCACCTTGCTGCATCTTTGTTACATTTATTACTTGCTACCCGTTACGAATTACTTTATCACAAAACTATTTGTTACAGATAATTTCAGTGCTTGCAGAGAATACCTTACTAAAAACCGCTTGTCATTTCCTTTTGCTCCTCGTTGGGTTCGACACTCTTACTTATCGAAAGGGCTATGATAGATCCCGTACACTTGTGTGTCATCAAGACTATTTTTTGGCACCGTTGCCGGGGAGTGAAGCGCCTTTGGTGAGTGGAACTTTGTAAGTAAAATTTTATATATTTTGCTGAAATCTACTGTCACTTGTCACTATGGAAAATAAACCTTTGAGGGGCTTTTTAGGGGTATCTTCACGCTGATCGAAAGCACAAAGAAATGACCCGCAACCTGCTACACCTACTGAAAATATTTATTATGAAATTCCTTCGGGTATGATAGAAAAACTGCTAGCTAATCCTTATGCACGATATTGAACACTACATCTTGATTTGCATCTAATCCATGTGGATGAAGTTTGTGGATTATTTAAGCTTGCAGGTCTTCTCGAGGATGATCTCAATAAGAAAGTCTTTCCTTTATATTTGAAGGAAAAGCCGTTGACATGGTATTGAATCATGAAACTACAACCGATTGAAATTGGAATTTCATCAAAAATTTTATCCTATGCATCTGGTTCATCATGATCGAAATTATATTTATAATTTTTGGCCTCGTGAAGGAGAAAGAATCGCTCAAGCTTGGTGGAGGCTTAAGTCAGTGTTATATTCATGCCCCAATCACGAGCTCCCGAGAGAAATTATTATTCAGAATTTTTATGCTCGGCTCTCTCGTAATGATCAATCCATGCTCGACACTTCTTGTGTTGGTTCCTTCATGAAGAAATATATTGAATTCAAATGGGACCTATTGGAAAGAATGAAATGTAACTCTAAAGATTGGGAACTCGACGAAGGTGATGAGTCAGCTATAAACCTTAAGTTTGATTGTGTTAAATCCTTTATAGACACTGATGCTTTTCATGATTTTAGCACTAAATATGAACTTGACTGTGAGGTAGTAGCTTCATTCTATGAATCTTTTGCTACTCATGTTGATCTCCCCATGGAGAAGTGGTTTAAATATCATCCTCCCATTGAAGATAAAGTGGTCGAACCTATTAAAGTTGAAGAAGAAACTGTTATTTATAATATTGATCTTGTTATTCCTAGTGCTTATATTGAGAAACCACCCTTTCTTGTTAGAATAAAGGATCATGCTAAAGCTTCAACTGTGGTTTGTAAGAGTTGTACTGGAACACCTATACCTCCTGAACAAATTAAGTTGAACCTAATATTGCTATGGTTAAAGATCTCTTGGTTGATAATAATCATGGGCATGTCATTCATTTCTGTGATGAAGCTGCTAGAATTGCTAGACCTGATACTAAAGATAAACATAGATCTATTGTTGGCGTGCATGTTGTTTCTGTTAAAATAGGAGATCATTGATATCATGGACTATGTGATGTGGGTGCTAGTGTGAGTGCAATTCCATTTATCTTATACCAAGAAATTATGAATGATATTGCACGAGCTGAATTAGAAGAAATTGATGTTACCATCAAGCTTGCTAATAGAGATACTATTGCACCAATTGGGATTATTAGAGATGTTGAAGTCTTGTGTGGGAAAATAAAGTATCCTACTAATTTTCTTGTTCTTGGTTCCCCGTAAGATGATTTTTGTCCCATTATATTTGGTAGACCCTTCTTGAATACTGTTAATGCTAAGATTCATTGTGAAAAAGAAACGGTTACTATAAGTTTTGGGGATGAGTCTCATGAGTTCAATTTCTCTAAATTTTGTAGACAACCCCATGCCAAAGAATTGCCTAGTAAAGATGAAATTATTGGTCTAGCCTTTATAGTTGTGCCTCCTACTGATCCCTTAGAACAATATTTTCTATACCATGAAAATTATATGCATATGAATGAAAGGAATGAAATAGATAAGATTTTCTTTGATCAACAACCTATTTTGAAGCACAACCTGCCTGTTGAAATACTTGGGCATCCTCCTCCACCCAAGGGTGATCCCGTGTTTGAGCTTAAACAATTACCTGATACTCTGAAGTATGCTTACCTTGATGAAAAAGAGATATATCCTATTATTATTAGTGTTAACCTTTGAGAGCATGAAGAAAAGAGATTATTTAAAACTTTGAGGAAGCATCGTGCCGCTATTGGATATACTCTTGATCATCTTAAGGGCATTAGTCCCACTCTATGTCAGCACAAAATCAATATAGATCCTGATGCTAAACCATACATGGATAAACAACGACGATTAAATCCTAAAATGAAGGAAGTGGTAAGAAATGAAATACTAAAGCTTCTGGAGGTAGGTATAATTTATCCTATTGGTGATAGTAGATGGGTTAGTCCCATTCATTGTGTCCCTAAAAAGGGAGGTATTACCGTTGTTCCTAATGATAAAGATGAATTGATCCCGCAAAGAATTGTTACAAGATATAGAATGGTAATTGATTTTAGGAAATTAAATAAGGCTACTAGGAAAGATCATCACCTGCTAACTTTTATTGATCAAATGCTAGAAAGATTATCCAAACATACACATTTTTGCTTTCTAGACGGTTATTCTGGTTTCTCTCAAATACCTGTGTCAAAAGAGGATCAAGAGAAGACAACTTTTACTTGCCCTTTCGGTACCTTTGCTTATAGACGTATGCATTTTGGTTTATGCAATGTACCTCCTACCTTTCAAAGATGTACGATGGCTATATTCTCTGGCTTTTGTGAAAGGATTGTTGAGGTTTTCATGGATAATTTTTCATTTACAGAACTTCTTTTGATGATTGCTTGAGCAACCTTGATCGAGTTTTGCAGAGATGTGAAGAAACTAATCTTGTCTTGAATTGGGAGAAGTGCCACTTTATTGTCAATGAAGGCATTGTCTTGGGACACAAAATCTCTGAAAGAGGTATTGAAGTTGATAAAGCTAAAGTTGATGTCATTGAAAAAATGTTGTGTCCAACAGATATCAAAGGTATAACAAGTTTCCTTGGTCATGCTGGTTTCTATAGGAGGTTTATTAAAGACTTCTCTAAGATTTCTAAGCCACTCACTAATCTTTTGCAAAAGGATGTTCCATTCATTTTTATGATGATTGTGTAGAAGCATTTGAAATTCTTAAGAGAGCCTTGATCACTGCACCTGTTGTTCAACCACCTGATTGGAACCTACCCTTTAAAATTATGTGTGATACCAGTGATTATGTTGTTCGCGCAGTTCTAGGACAAAGAGTTGATAAGAAATTAAATGTCATCCATTATGCTAGTAAAACTCTAGACAATGCTCAAATAAACTACGCTACCACTGAAAAGGATTTTTTAGCAGTTGTGTTTGCTTGCGATAACTTTAGACCTTATATTGTTGATTCCAAAGTAACTCCTCACACTGATCACGCTCTATTAAGTACCTTATAGAAAATAAAGATGCTAAACCTAGACTTATTGGATGGCTTCTTCTGCTACAAGAATTTGATCAACATATTATTGATAGAAAGGGCACTGATAACCCCATAGGAGATAACTTGTCTAGATTAGAGAATGTTCTTGATGACCCACTACCTATTGATGGTAGCTTTACTGATGAACAATTAGCTGTCATAAATGCTTCACATAATGCTCCTTGGTATGTTGATTATACTAACTACATTGTTTCTAAATTTGTACCGCCTAGCTTCACATACCAACAAAAGAAAAAATTCTTCTATGATTTAAGACATTACTTTTGGGACGGTCCACACCTTTATAAAGAAGGAATAGATGGTATTATTAGATGTTGTGTACCTGAGCATGCACAGGGATAGATCCTACACGAGTGTAACTCTGAGGCCTACGGAGGACATCAGGCTGGAGATAGAACTGCAGAAAAGGTATTACAATCTGGTTTTTATTGGCCTACCCTCTTCAAGGATGCTCGTACGTTTGTCTTGTCTTGTGATGAATGTAAAAGAATCGGTAATATTAGTAGACGTTAGGAAATGCCTATGAATTACTCTCTTGTTATTGAACCATTTTATGTTTGGGGTTTTGATTATATGGGACCTTTTCAAAGTCCAACGGGTATACTCATATTCTAGTTGCTGTTGATTATGTTACTAAGTGGGTAGAAGCCATTCCAACTAGTAGTGCTGGTCATAACACTTCTATTAAAATGCTAAAAGAAGTTATTTTCCCTAGATTTGGAGTCCCTAGATATTTAATGACTCATGGTGGTTCACACTTTATTCATGGTGCTTTCCGTAAATTGCTTGCTAGGTATGATGTTAATCATCGAATTGCATCTCCTTATCATCCTCGGTTTAGTGGTCAAGTAGAATTGAGCAACAGAGAAATTAAAGTGATCTTGCCAAAGATCGTTAATAGATCTAGAAAGAATTGGTCTAAGAAACTTGATGATGCATTATGGGCTTATACAACCACTAACAAAACCCTATTGGTATGTCTCCGTATAAAATGGTTTATGGTAAAGCATGTCACTTACCTCTAGAGCTAGAACATAAAGCTTATTAGGAAATTAAAGAGCTTAAATATGATTTCAAAGTTGCTGGTGAGAAGAGGTTATTTGACATTATCTCTCTTGATGAATGGAGAACCCAAGCCTATGAGAATGCTAAGTTGTTTAATGAAAAGGTTAAGAGATGGCAAGATAGAAGGATACAAAAGCGTAAATTCAATGTAGGTGATCATTTCTTGCTATACAACTGTCGTTTAAGATTTTTTGCAGGAAAAATTCTCTCTAAATGGGAAGGTCCTTACATTATCGATGAAGTATATTGTTCCGGTGCCATCAAGATCAACAACGCGGAAGGCACAAATCCAAAGGTGGTAAATGGGCAAAGAATAAAACATTATATCTCAGGTACTCCCAAAAATGTTGAAACCATTATTATCAATACCATAACTCGAGAGGTGTACATTAGGGAGACCTATCAGAATGTTCCAGACTCCAAAAAGGAGTAGTATGTGTTACGGTAAGCAACCTGACTCCAAAACGTTTCCAATGGCATTTTTTGTCAGTTTTGGAATATTTAAAAAATTAGGAAAATTTAAATCAGTCTGAAAAGTGCACGAGGAGGCGACAAGCCAGGGGGCGTGGCCTACCCCCGTCGGTGCGCCCTACAAGCTTGTGGACACCTCGTGCACCCTTCCGATTCCGTTTTCGTGTGGTATTCTCTTTCGGGTCGGCAAAAATTCATTATATAATCTCACGAAGTTTTTGACCTTCGTATCACGACAATATCTCATGTTTTTGTTTTGAGCTGTTTTTGCAGCAGATTTAGAGTAAGATGTCGTCCCAAGATTCCGACGAGGAGAGCTATGTATCACATTATCTTTCCAATCCTAAGCTCCACGGGGACTTAGATCCTTATGGATTGTTCTCGGAGGAGGAACTGGAGATATGCAAGTATGCGGAAGAAAGCTCCGACGAAGAGGATATTCCCTTGCCTCGACCTGAAGATATGCATGTGGAGTTCAAGAAGTCGAGCCTCCCAAATACAAGGAGAGAACCCAAGGTTTTGTTTACCCCTTCTTGTTTTCTGCAGGAGATCAAGGATGAATTATGTCAAAAGATATTGAGGCTCGAATAGGAAGTAGACGATCTGAGGGAACAAAATTTCTTGCTTAAGTGGAAACTTGATAAGTTGCCAACCTCACCAACAACTCCAAAATCACCACCTTCGAAGGAAGACAACTAAACACATGGGTATGGGCACTCCCTTTGGCTTGTGCCAAGCTTGGGGGAGGTGCCCGGGCATCGTATCACCATCACACCTTTTACTTTCTTCATTTCTCTTTGATCGATCCTTTTGGTTATATCTTGATCAAGTAGAATAAAGTTTTAGTGTGATCTAGTTTTGATTTTTTCTTTATGTTCCCCCTATGTAAGAAAGTCCGAGAGTTACATAATAAAGAGTAGTTTTAAGTCGAGGGTTTTGCTTGCTTGCTATGATCTTGATAAAAAGAAATAGAAAGAAGTATAGAATAAAAGCAAAAGAGCATAGATAATGATCTTATGGGGAGTCATGACTTCCCATATAAAATGTATGTCGATTGAAATTTGTTGTGAGTTTACAAACAAAGCTATTGGTCATTGTAGCAATTATAAGGAAGTAATAAAGAAAGAGAGGTTCACATATAAACATATTATCTTGTACATCTTTTATGATTGTGAGCACTCATTAAAATATTATATGTTAAGAAGTTGATGTTGGACAAGGAAGACATCATAATGAGTTATGTTTTCTTATTTCCGAATAGAACTTATATGGTTATATATCCTAAAACATGTGTCACTTGCTTCCACCTCATATTAGCAAAAAACTTCCGCACCAAGTACATATACTACTTGTGCATCCAAACAGCTTTAACCTAGTTTTGCCTTGAGAGTCCACCATACCTACCAATGGATTGAGTAAGACCCTTCAAGTAAGTTGTCATCAGTGCAAGCAATAAAAATTGTTGTTTAAATATGTGTAATTTATTAGTGTGAGGAAAATAAACTTTATACGAACTTGTGATATAGAAGAAATAAAAGCAAAAGACTGCATAATAAAGTTCTTTATCACAAGGGGCAATATGAAGTGACGTTCTTTTGCATTCAGGGGTTGCGCAGCCAACTATGAAAGCGCATGACAACCTCTTCTTCACTCTGCGAAGGGCCTATCTGTTACCTTTACTTTCTAGTACTAACCTTTATGTAAGAGCTGCGGTGATCTTCACCATTTCCTTTATTTTTCCTTTATCTTTTGGCAAGCGTCATGCGTTGGGGAATGACCTAGACAAATATATCCACTCGGATGTGGGTGATCATGAGGTATTATTGTTGACATTACGCTTGACGTAAATACTTGGGAGGCAAAACTATAAGCCCCTATCTTTCTTTGTGTCCGATTGAAGCTTTGACCTCATAGGTACCACTTGAGTGTTAGCAATTATGAAAGACCATAAGATGATTGAGTGTGTGGATTTTCTTTACAAGCTGCTATATTGACTCTTTCCTACGTTGCGATAAATTGGAATTGCTTCAATAACTGAAATCATAGTTTGTTAGTTCTCAATAGAGTTCTTGATTCATATTTTACTTTGTGAATGAATTGATACTCTAGCATAAGATATTCTATGCCAATCTGTGTTGTTGTTCTGAAGATAACCATGATGCCTTCATGTCCGTATTTTAGTTCATCTCTTGTATCCGGTCTTTTCTCTCAAAACCTCAGATTGGTACTTGTGGGTTGCTAGTAGTGTTGATAACTCCTTGTAGTTGATGCTAGTTGGTTTACTTGGTGGAAGATCATATTTTCAGATCCTTAATGGTTATTAATAGTCCTATCATTATGAAAATGAATATGCTTTGTCAGTAGTTATGTTTGTTCCTGAGGACATGGGATAAGTCTTGTTATAAGCAATCATGTGAATTTGGTATTCGTTCGATATTTTGTTGAGATGTATGTTGTCTCTCCTCTAGTGGTGTCATGTGAACGTCAACTACATGACACTTCACCATTATTTGGGCCTAGAGGAAGGCATTGAGAAGTAATAAGTAGATGATGGGTTGCTAGAGTGACAGAAGCTTAAACCCTAGTTTATGCGTTGCTTCGTAAGGGGCTGATTTGGATTCATATGTTTCATGCTATGGTTAGATTTATCTTAATTCTTCTTTCCTAGTTGTGGATGCTTGCAAGAGAGGTTAATGATACATGGGATGTTTGTCCAAGTAAGGGCAGCACCCAAGCACCAGTCCACCCACATATAAAATTATCAAAGTAACGAACGTGAATCATATGAGCATGATGAAAACTAGCTTGACAGAAATTCCCATGTGTCCTCGGGAGCGCTTTTCTTTATATAAGAGTTTGTCCAGGCTTGTCCTTTGCTACAAAAAGATTTGCGCCACCTTGCTGCACCTTTGTTACATTTGTTACTTGCTACCTGTTACGAATTACTTTATCACAAAACTATGTGTTACCGATAATTTCAGTGCTTCCAGAGAATACCTTACTGAAAACCGCTTGTCATTTCCTTCTGCTCCTTGTTGGGTTAGACACTCTTACTTATCAAAAGGACTATCATAGATCCCCTACACTTGTGGGTCATCAGTTTCCGTTCGTCATGTAATTTTATAGGAATTGAAATCTCTAGCTCTAACTTTTCTTCCGAAGCTTTTATCACCGCATCCGAAATATATTTAGTAAAAGCTTAATTTTGTTCATAGGAATTGGGTAAATTTATCGTAGATTACAATATATAAATACACCCAATCAAAGAGCAACTATCAAAATTAAAGTTTTTGCAAACCAAAATAGTGGCTGCATCACTAGCTAAAGTTTTGACCTCTTCAATCCAACTTTTATCAATTTTTTCAATAGGATTTTCAACCTCCAAACCATGGGAATGCCCTTTAGATAAAGTTGACTTTTCTTCAGTTCCCTCATCATTAATTTTAACACTACTAAACATGGAATCAATAGAAGAAACACGAATCATTTTAATCTCTTCCTCATTTTATGAAAGCAATCGGGAAACGCTCTTTCTAGAAATTCTCTTTTCGCTCTAAGCATAGCGGTTCTTTTCTTACTTTCACCAATGGAAACATATAAATATTTAATTGATTAATTTATATCAACCTTAGGAAAAACATTATTCTTGATATTTTCTACATGATGCGAAATTCTATCAATGCTTCTAGACGTACCATCAATCTTGTGCAACTTTTCTTCTATCGTAGTATTGAAAGATTTTTGCACATTGATAAATTCCTTAATATTAATATCAAAATGAGAGGGTATACTAGCATTATTATTATGAGAATTACCATAGGAATTACCATAATTATTTGAAGAACTTCGAGGATACGGCCTAGGATTAAAATTGTTCGTATAAGCATTATTATTAAAACTGCTTCGCGAGACAAAATTGACATCTACGGGATCATTATTTTGTCAATCAAAGTAGACAAAGGAACATAATTAGGATCAATAGGATCTTGCTTACTAGCAACCAAATTCATAAGACCGTCAACTTTGTCACTCAAAACATCAATTTCATCAATATAATTCACTTTTTTACATGTACGAGTTCTTTCAGTATGCCATTGTGAATAACTACCATAGTATTATCAAGAAATTTAGTAGCATCGCTCAAATTAATTTCCATAAAACACTACTGAATTTCAGAAATTTGCCGTCTGCCAAGGCGGACGGCAAAGGGGGCAACCACGGACCGCAAAGGCTTTGCCGTCTGCCCCCTCATGGCAAAGTAGACGGTAAAAAAATCCGGTGAAGAGGCTCTTTGCCGTCTGCTTTCACAAAGCGGACGGCAAAGAATCTTTGCCATGAGGGGGCAGACGGCAAAATAAGTGGGACGGCATATATTGCAACGTCCCCGTTAAGTGTTAACGGTAGGCCTCCTCTCTTTGCCGTCTGCCTCCCCCCCTTTGCCATGTGGGGGCAGACGGCAAAGAGGGGAGAGAGAGGGGGCAGATTCTCTCTTTGCCATCTGCCTCCCCCCCTTTGCCATGTGGGGGCAGACGACAAAGAGGGAAGAGAGAGGGGGCAGATTCTCTCTTTGCCGTCTGCCTCCCCCCCTTTGCCATGTGGGGGCAGACGGCAAAGAGGGGAGGGAGAGGGGGCAGATTCCCCCTTTGCCGTCTGCCTCCACCCCTTTGCCATGTGTTGGCAGACGGCAAAGAGGGGAACCAGCCCCTTTTTTATTTATTTTTTGTTATATCCAGCATTTTTAACAATAATCAGGATATATATATATATTTGACATAAATAAATTTCTTTCCGTACTCATAACCATATTAAAATAACTCTCATCCATAGTGCATACATATTATGGAAGTTACATCCGTACCAAACCATATATTACACCAGTTTCATCCACGTGCATACAAAGTTTCATATATTCATATACTACAATAGTTTCAATACAACCCATGGTACAAGAAATCATCTTCAAGCATTCCATCAACCAAGCTTCCCGTGAAGTGAAGGTAATCTGCAAAATGACAAATAAGAAAGTTAGAAAAAATAATACTAGATGAAGTAGTGTATATATAGGTTATTTCCGAGAGAAATTAGCTAAGTATAGACCATTTAGGAGCTAACTAAGCTAATTATGTCATTTAGGTGGAACCCTAGCTAACTATAGGAGAAGAGAAAGAGAAGAAGAAGTAAAAGAAGGAGGAGGAGGAGGAGAAGGAGAAGGAAGAGGAGAAGAAGAAGAAAAAGGAGGAGGAGGAGGAGGAGGAGAAGGAGAAGGAAGAGGAGAAGAAGAAGAAGGAGAAGAAGGAGAAGAAGAAGGAGAAGGAGCGGGAGCTCCTTCTCCTTCTTCTTCTCCTTCTTCTCCTTCTTCTTCTCCTTCTTCTCCTTCTTCTTTTTATCCTTTTGTCCCCTTCTTCTTCTCCTCCTCCCTCTCCTCCTTCTTCTTCTCCTTTTTCCTCTTCCTTCCTTTCATTTTCCTCTTTTTCTCTTCTTGTCCCCTTCTTCGGGCTAAATTGGCTAAGAATGCCTTTTTGGAGCTAATTATGTCATTTCGAGGATAATTAGCTAAGTATAGGTCATTTTTTATTAAATAGGCCATTTTGGAGCTAACTAAGCTAATTATGTCATTTCATAGGACAATTAGCCAATTTAGCCTTTCTTGGATAAGTCTAAGCTACGTAGAAGAAGAGATAGAGAAGAAGAAGTAAAATAAGGAGGAGGAGGAGGAGCAGGAGGAGGAGAAGAAGGAAGAGGAGAAGAAGAAGAAAAGAAGATGGAGAAGGAGAAGAAGAAGGAGAAGGAGAAGGAGGAAGAAGGAGGAAGAAGAAGGGGAAGGAGGAGCTCCTTCTCCTTCTCCTCCTTCTTCTCCTTCTTCTTCTCCTCCTCCCTCTCCTCCTTCTTCTTCTCCTTTTTCCTCTTCCTTCCTTTCATTTTCCTCTTTTTCTCTTCTTTTCCCCTTCTTCGGGCTAAATTGGCTAAGAATGCCTTTTTGGAGCTAATTATGTCATTTCGAGGATAATTAGCTAAGTATAGGTCATTTTTTATTAAATAGGCCATTTTGGAGCTAACTAAGCTAATTATGTCATTTCGTAGGATAATTAGCCAATTTAGCCTTTCTTGGATGAGTCTAAGCTATGTAGAAGAAGAGATAGAGAAGAAGAAATAAAATAAGGAGGAGGAGGAGGAGGAGAAAAAGAAGGAAGAGGAGAAGAAGAAGAAAAGAAGAAGGAGAAGAAGGAGAAGAAGAAGGAGAAGGATAAGGAGGAAGAAGGAGGAAGAAGAAGGGGAAGGAGGAGCTCCTTCTCCTTCTTCTCCTTCTTCTCCTTCTTCTTCTCCTCCTCCCTCTCCTCCTTCTTCTTCTCCTCATTTTTCCTCTTCCTTCCTTTCATTTTCCTCTTTTTCTCTTCTTGTCCCCTTCTTCGGGCTAAATTGGCTAAGAATGCCTTTTTGGAGCTAATTATGTCATTTCGAGGATAATTAGCTAAGTATAGGTCATTTTTTATTAAATAGGCCATTTTGGAGCTAACTAAGCTAATTATGTCATTTCGTAGGATAATTAGCCAATTTAGCCTTTCTTGGATGAGTCTAAGCTACGTAGAAGAAGAGATAGAGAAGAAGAAGTAAAATAAGGAGGAGGAGGAGGAGGAGGAGAAGAAGAAGGAAGAGGAAAAGAAGAAGAAAAGAAGAAGGAGAAGGAGAAGGAGAAGGAGAAGGAGGAAGAAGGAGGAAGAAGAAGGGGAAGGAGGAGCTCCTTCTCCTTCTCCTCCTTCTTCTCCTTCTTCTTCTCCTCCTCCCTCTCCTCCTTCTTCTCCTCATTTTTCCTCTTCCTTCCTTTCATTTTTCCTCTTTTTCTCTTCTTGTCCCCTTCTTTGGGCTAAATTGGCTAAGAATGCCTTTTTGGAGCTAATTATGTCATTTCGAGGATAATTAGCTAAGTATAGGTCATTTTTTATTAAATAGGACATTTTGGAGCTAACTAAGCTAATTATGTCATTTCGTAGGACAATTGGCTAATTTAGCCTTTCTTGGATGAGTCTAAGCTACGTAGAAGAAGAGATAGAGAAGAAGAAGTAAAATAAGGAGGAGGAGGAGGAGGAGGAGGAGAAGAAGAAGGAAGAGGAGAAGAAGAAGAAAAGAAGAAGGAGAAGGAGAAGAAGAAGGAGAAGGAGAAGGAGGAAGAAGAAGGAGTAGGAGGAGCTCCTTCTCCTTCTCCTCCTTCTTCTCCTTCTTCTCCTTCTTCTTCTCCTCCTCCCTCTCCTCCTTCTTCTCCTCATTTTTCCTCTTCCCTCCTTTCATTTTTCCTCTTTTTCTCTTCTTGTCCCCTTCTTCGGGCTAAATTGGCTAAGAATGCCTTTTTGGAGCTAATTATGTCATTTCGAGGATAATTAGCTAAGTATAGGTCATTTTTTATTAAATAGGCCATTTTGGAGCTAACTAAGCTAATTATGTCATTAGATGGAAGTCTAGCTATTTTGGAGCTAACTAAGCTAATTATGTCATTAGATGGAAGTCTAGCTATTTTTTATTAAAACACTAGAAATAACATACCTAAGTTAGGGTGAAGCACGGTGGCTCTGGCTTGTTTCACCTGGAGAAGGCTGCCCTGGAGAAGGCTCGACTGTAGAAGGGTCGTGCGATGCGTTTCGGGACATATTGTGCACCAAACATCGTTTGCAATGTGTAGTTAGCATGAGGACACTCTTAAGATCACTCCACTGAAACGAAACTCACCGTCCCCGCCACGTTAATGACTGGCATCGGCGGAGGGACTTGGCCGTTCTTCTCGCACATAGACTGTACATTTGGTTTCGACAAGTCAAACTTTTTATTTATTAATGAAACGGACATTCAAATGCAAGATTTGAAATAACATGAATAAGAAACTTACCACGAAGAGCTCGTATATGGCCCTGGTAGACGCTTCATTCCGTGCCCTCTCCGCCTCCACCAATGCAGTCGTCCTCTCCTCCAGCTCCCTAATTTCCTTATCCTTCTCCGCCATAGCCGCCTGCATTGCCGCTCTCTCTTTCTGAATAGCAGCCTGCAACACAACTCATTGTTAGCAATATAATCATATTGGTTCCAACGCACAACATAATGCGGAAAGATAGTTGAGTCCATTAAACTAACCTCGATGGCGAGCTCGACTGGCCGTGGACGACGTGTTATCTCCGGACAAGAGCTCGTTTGGCGTGCCTTTATCTGCCGGAGAGTGCTAGGACAACGTATAAGGCCGTCTCCAATGGCGATCGAGCCATGGGGCCTCCCGTTGCCAGCTATCATCACCAGCTCTGGATCAATAGGCCCCTCGCTCGGGTTAAAGTCCTCCCCTTTACTCGCCTTCCCGTGATCTCTGTACTTCACGAGCTTGTCGTGGGAGGAGATGTTGGTGAAGTTTTCTGGATGCTCGAGGTCAGACTCAGAGAATGCCTTGACCTTCTTGTACGAGGCAGTATGGGCCATCGCATACAGGTCGTACATCTGTGGCGCCTCCGTCTTATTGTGACGCGCCTAAAAGAGAGAGAGCAGAAAATTGTATTGGTAAAGGGCTCAAGATAGCATTAAGAATGAATTGCATGAGGCATGAAGCAAACCACATACCCAGTTCTCGCCAAATTGGATTAAGTTGACGCTCCCTTGATGGTGTGGCACGCCAACCATTTTGCCACGCCTCTCCTTGGAGTTGTTGTGGCTGGTCTCCCACGTTTCGGAGCACCACTGATCCACCAAGGCCTCCCAACAATCCATCTTATCCACACACCATCTCGGGGCACCTAAGTTAATAAAGAGAAATTTGAGTGCGTAAGAACCAAATCAAGGAAACTAACTACAAAGCCTTAATAATATGTAATTACCTTCATGTAATTCTCCTTCTCCATCTTAGCATCACGGCACTTCGCCTTATCAATCCTAATACGCCGCGTGGCATAGTAGTCTCGAACAGCCTACACCCGAGCCTCGTGCCGAAAGTTTTGAAGTAGGCGGCGACATTCGGTTTCGATAACCTCTGCCGCGTCGTCCTCGTATCCCTCCTCACACCTGTAGAAGGTCTGCAAACGAGACAACACCGATTAGTACAATAAATAGCTATGGTTAATTTATAATTGTGTGAAAGAGAAATTACCCAGAACTTTCGGATCACCATGTCCGCCCTCGTGTCACACAAAACACCGTCGATCTCCACCTCCGGCGGGGCCGGGGCACCCAAGTAGTGCTCCCAGGTCATCCCTACCTCTCGCTCCCGACCGGGCAACGTAACAAACCCTGGGAAGTTTTGACGGCAAAGAACACCAAGGACGCTGTTGGGCTTGCGGACACCCTTGGCAACAATCCAACCCCTACAGTATGACAAATTGAAGCCAAAACATTAGATATTTGAGAAAACGCGAAGGCAAAAGGTTAAATAAGAGTAAATTAACTTACTTGTCCCCATTTGGCCTAATCGACCACCTCTGGTCGGGGGTCGCTGGCACGAGCGGGAGCCCCGAACTACCACGCTGGTAGACGGTATCCCCCTCACCCAGCTCCTCGTCGCTACCAGCATGGCCAGTTGGCTCAGGCCAGGTATCCCACTGGGTCTCTTGGGACGTACCCTCATCCCTGCTGTGCTCCGCAGTCGTCTGGAAGGAAGCCTCTGGGACACGAGTCTCGTGGGTCGAAGGCTCGTCGACCTGAGGCTCGTCAACCCGAGGCTCGTGAACCGGAGACCGTGTAGCCTCCACCTCAGACGAATCCACCCTAGAAGTCCTCCTGTGCTCAGGTGAATCAGCTTGGGGTGGTGGCGGAGACCGTGTAGCCCTACCTCTCCCGCGGCCACATGTACCTTTAGTACAACATAAATACCAACATGAGTAATAAAATGTATATAAATACCAATATGCATACAACATGAGTACAACATAAATACCAACATGAATACAACGTGTACCTTTAGTGCCTCTCGGCTTCGCGGGTGGTCGACCTCCTCTCACGGGGGGCGCTCCATGCATAGTAGAGAGCAACACTCTCCGAAGAGGCGAGGCAGGAATGGAAGTACCCATCCCATCACCCGCCGACGAAGAAGCAGCCGCGGCGTGCTTTCGACCCTTTCCCACCATATTTCAACACTTGTTATGACAAAGATTAAATGAAATTAGTACAACATAAATACCAACATGACTAATAAAAATTGAATACCTAACATGAACTCAAAATTTATATATAGTATAATAGTTGAATACCTGACATGAACTAATAACAATCGTCCTCGTCTATATATGCTTCGGGGTCAATAAATGCATCATGATCATCACTATCATCAATAAATGCATCATCATCATCACTATCTAGAAGAACATGTGGAAGGCCACCATTATGTAATCGGTCAAGAAGTGACAGGTCATCCGCAGCAGTAACCTCTTCTTCTTCCAGCTCTTCCTGTTCGGGCTCAGGGGTTAAGACGGATTCACTGTCGCTGTCTACTTCAATGTTCTGGGGTGAAGTAGAGCGGTTCTTGAAACGTTTCTTGGACATACGTGTTTCTTGGAAGAATTCTCCTTCATATGTGTCTGGGTTAATGTGAGGTTCGTAATCCTCTTCATTGAGGGTAGGTGGTCTAAAATGTGGTGGCACTTCATAAACGACATCCCAACCTTTGAGATTTGGATCAGTTTGGCAGGCCCACGGTAGATAGAAAACTTGTGTCGCCTGTTGAGCCGTAATATAGACATCGGGAACATCTAAGTGGGTGTTTTGGTTGATTTCGACTAGTCCTATATGTTCATGAGTCCTTCTAGTCTCCCTCGGCTCAAACCAATAACATTTGAAGACTACGACAGTCGGTGGGTTTTCACCATAGAATAGAAGTTCATAAATTGCTTCAACCCTTCCATAATACTCGGTGTCTCCTTCGCCGATAGCAGAGACAGAACAATTTGTAGTCTTTAGGTCGGGCATAGATAGCTCTTTGCCAAAGGTACGAAAGTGATACCCGTTGATGTTGTATTTGTCAAATGAACGGACCTTATAGTCAAAACCATTAGCGACTTGTCTCAACTCGGCGTCCATAGACTCTGCATCAGCCTACAAGTTTAATACGAAAGAATGGATGCATTAGCCGCAAATTAGACCAATAAATCAAATGGGCCCTTAATGGTAATTAATTACCCTTTGTTTGAACCAAGAGATGAAACCAGGATAGTCGCCTCCATGCTTTGCGAGAAGCTCATACTCTTCGACGGAATCCTTTTCGATGACCGCTCCATCCGAGAATTCGGCGACGTATCGACTATATCAAATATCCGAGAATAAGAGTAGTTCAAAGCAATTAGAAGTTGCGGAACAATAAATTACCGAGAACTTACTCGATATACGGCCACACTTCTGTTAGGTTGGTGAAGATATACAATGAAATGGTCCGCCATTCTTCGACATCCAACGATTTCCCTTTCGAAGCACCGGATGGTGCGAGCTTACCTTTGAATAGGCTGAGGTTGGATCGAACTTTTTCTCGATCGCCATTATTGTACCGAGGCTTCGGGTTATGCAAATGATGATTTTTGGCTTCGTAGTGTGCTGTCACGAAGTTTGCCGCCTCCTCAGTAATGAATGCCTCGGCCATCGATGCTTCAATTCTACGTTTATTTTTACACTTAGCTCGAAGCGTCTTCTGCATCCTCTCAGTTGAGTAGCACCATCGATTTTGAACGGGCCCCCCCATTCTTGCCTCGGTCGGGAGATGCAAAATCAAATGTTGCATTGGATTAAAGAAGCCCGGTGGAAAGATCTTTTCTAATTTGGAGACCAACTCCGGCGCCAACTCTTCCATTTCATCTAGCACGCCAGGCGATAGTTCTTTCGCACAAAGAGAACGGAAGAAATAGCTCAGCTCTGCCAGTACTAGCCATTCATCCTCACGGATAAAGCCACGCAACATCACCGGCATTACCCGCTCAATCCATATGTGCCAATCATGACTCTTGAGCCCAAATATTTTCAATTTCTCAAGACTCGCTCCCCTCTTTAGATTCGCAGCATACCCATCGGGGAACATCAACCGCATTTTCACCCACAATAGCATTTCCCTCATAGCTGGCCTTTCAAGATTGAACCATGCCTTTGGCTTCACTATGCTTTGCTTTCCTTTCCGTTGTCGCAAGTTTTGCAACGGTCTATCACATAGAGCCTCCAGGTCGATTCTAGCCTTAGGATTATCTTTTGACTTCCCCTCTATGCCGAACAATGTACCAAAAATGGCCTCCGCAATATTCTTTTCAGTGTGCATCACGTCAATGTTGTGTGGGCAAAGGAGGTCTTTGAAGTAAGGGAGATCCCATAAGCATGACTTGTGAGTCCAGGCGTGTTCCGTATTATACCCTTTGAAGTATCCTGGACGCAAAGGATCGGGCTCAAGAGCGTTTAACTGATCAAGGGTCTGTTGGCCTGTCAACGCAGCTGGTGCAGTGTTTTTGACAACTCTACCTTTGATGAAATTCTTCTTGTCTTTTCTGAACTTATGGTCAGGATCCAGGAATTGTCTATGCATGTCGAAGCAAGAATACTTGCGACCAGCCTGTAGCCAACGGAACTGAAGAGCTGCCTTGCATGTGGTGCACGGGAACCTTCCATGCACACAACAGCCAGCGAATAGCGCAAACGCCGGATAATCATGCGTCGAGTACATGTACCACACATGCATTTTGAAATTTGTTTTGGTAGCCGCGTCGTAGGTCTTGATCCCATTTTCCCAGGCTTGTTGCAACTCATCCTTAAGCGGCTGCATGTACACATTCATATTCTTCCCCGGATAGTTGGGCCCTGGAATTATCAACGTCAGGAAAATGTTCTTTCTTTTCATAATCTCTCCGGGTGGCAAATTTAGTGGAATGACAAATACAGGCCAACAACTGTATTGTGCTGCCGTCATAGCATACACATTGAACCCATCCGTGCTGATGGAAAGTCTAGGTTGCCTTGGATCTTCCGATTTATCCTTATGTAATGCATCGAAGTGCCTCCACGCAAAACCATCTGAAGTGTGTACCAGCATCTTGTTCCCATCCGCATCTAGTTCGGTTCTTTTGCCCAATTTGTGCCATGTCATCTGTCTGGCCGTCTCTTCGACCATGAAAAGACGTTGAAGTCTTGGTACGATTGGCAGATATCGAAGAACACTAATGGGGATTTTGGTCTGATTCTTCTCACCCATGCCATTGTCTACCACAATATACCTTGAAGAATTGCAAATGGGGCAATAGTTCAAGGCCGCATACTCAAGCCTAAATAAGGCACATCCATTCTCACAGGCATGTATCTTCTCATAGGGCATCTTAAGTACACGGAGGATTTTCTCTGACTGGTACAGGTTTGCAGGCAGTACATGGCCTTTGGGTAGAAAGCGTCCAAATATCGTCATCATCGCGTCGTAGCATTCTCTGCCTAGGTTGAATTGAGCCTTCAGAGCCATTACTTGCGCGATGGCATCCAGCTGACAAAGCTCAGTCTGCTCGTGGAGAGGACGTTTTGAAGACTCCAGCATTTCATAGAAGGCCTTTGCAGATTCCTCCATCTCATCGTCCGAATCACGAGCATCATCAAAGTCTTGCACCATGTCTTCAATCCCGGTACCATGCTCGTCGGTGCGACGACGAATCACCTCAGCTCTAGCACGTTGGTCAGACTCACCATGAAAAGTCCACACCGTATAATTAGGCGTAAAACCACACTTCTGCAGGTGTTTACCCATTTCAAACTCTGTCTGCTTTTTCCAGTTGTCGCAGTTGGGACAGGGGCACCATGTTTTATGCTGGCCATTTGCAAATGCGGCTCTCACAAACCCCCTGGTTTTTGTTAACCATTCATGGGTCATGTCTTTCTGACTACGGTGACCAGTGTACATCCAAGCACGATCACTCATGTTGCCTAGCTACCTATGGGGGCACAAGAAATAAATACATAATTCATCATCTATATTCATACGCTAATCAAGTTTGTCAGTTTTATTACGTCCATGCAACCTACACGCTAATAGGTAAAGATAGGTCCTAATCCCACCCGAGTATGTGTAGACTGGGTTCGTTTTCCCATGCTCTGCTCCAGATGCGACGCAGAATTTCGACAGCACCTCCCCGCTGTTCTCCTGATACACGTCTCGGCAATAAGCAGAGAGGATGTGTACCCGGAGAACAACAGGGGAGGCACTGACGAAATTCTGCATCGGATCCGGAGCACAGCATACGGGAAAACAAACCCAATCTACACATACTCGGGCTGTCCATGGATAATGTTGGACAATTCGAAAGGATGGCGGTTATAAATATGCAAAGAAATGCATATTTATAGATGTCGCCCTTTCGAACGGGAGACGCATACTGGTCACGCATACTCATGATTGAAGAAACCTATAGCTAGCAAGTTTCATCGGCACGAAGACCGGGACAGAGCAAATTAAGGGGGTAGGAGGAGAAGTCATTTGTGCTCACCAACAAACGCAAGGGCGGAGCTCGTCCAACGCACGTGGAGGTCGTCGAAGAACTGCACATTGAAATTCACCCGATCAACACAAATACGATGTTTTTATAATTAACATGATCGAAAAATATGTGACCTAACTCATAATTTACAAAACTATGACCCTGTGGGCCTCTGGAAGGCCGAAAAGCACCTTCTCGTTCAAAAGAAGGCAGAAGAGGTGTCGGGGGTCGGGGCTTAGTGGCGTCGGGAGTCAGTGCCGTCGAGGGTCGGTGGCATCGGGGGTCGGGGGGTTAGTGGCGTCGGTTGTGGGGGGTCAGTGGCGTCGGGGGTCCAAGGTCAGTGGCGTCGGGGGTCCAGGGTCAGTGACGTCGGGAGTTAGTGGCGTCGGGGGTCGGGGGTTGGTGGCGTCGAGCGTCGGGGGTCGGGAGTCATGGGCCGAGGGTCTGGGTCGGGGGCAGTGGCATCGGGGGTCGAGGGTTAGTGGCGTCGGGGGTCAGTGGCGTCGGGGGTCGGGGGTCAGTGGCGTCGGAGGTCGATGGTCGGGGGTCAGTGGCGTCGGGCGTCAGGGGTCGGGGGTCGAGGGTCAGTTTCGGGGTGCCGGGGTTCCCTTTTCCTCTTCTTTCTTCTTCTCCTCTCTCCTCTTTTTCTTCTTCTTCTTCTTCTTCTTCTTCTTCTTCTTCTTTTTTCTCCTCCTACTCCCCCTCCTCTTTTTCTCCTTCTATTCTTTTTCTTCTTCTTCTTCTTCTTCTTCTTCTTCTTCTTCTTCTTCTTCTTCTTCTTTCTCCTCCTCTTTCTCCTCCTCCTCCTCTCCTCTTCTTCTTCTTCTTCTTCTTCTTCTTCTTCTTCTTCTTCTTCTTCTTCTTCTTCTTCTTCTTCTTCTTCTTCTTCTTCTTCTTTTTTCTCCTCCTCCTCCTCCTCCTCCTCTTCTTCTTCTTCTTCTTCTTCTTCTTCTCCTGCTTTTTTTCCTTCTGCTTTTTTTCTTCTAACCTAACTAACTAACCTAATTAGCCTAATAATCTAACCAAATAAACTAACTAAATTACCCTATATATAATAAAAAAATAACCTAATAAACTAACTAAAGTAATTAACTTTTTTAAAAACAAAAAACAGGAAAAACTCACCGGCAGGGGGAGGCGGCGGCAGGGGGCTCGCCGCAGGGGGCGTTGGCGGCAGGGGCAGCGACGGCAGGGGGCGCAATGCAGGTGGCGCGCAGCAGGGGGCGGCGGCGGCAGGGGGCGGCGACGGCAGGGGGCGCAATGCAGGTGGAGTGGGCGCGCGGCAGGGGGCGGTGGCGGCAGGGGGCGGCGGCAAGGGGCGGCGGCAGGGGGCGCGCCGCAGGGAAGGTGCTCACCGTGGGGGTGGGTCGCCGCGGGGAGGTGCCCTCGCGGGGAGGGGATCCCACGGGGAGGGGGTCGCCGGGGGGGGTGGGCTCGCCCGGGGGGGGGGGGGGGTGGGCTCGCCGCGGGGAGGGGGTCGCCGCCGTGGAGAGAGAGAGTGGTCGGGGTGAGAGAGAGAGAGAGACAGTGAGCGAGGGGGGGTAACGGCCGTTATAGGGCTGCCCCTTTGCCGTCCGCCCCCCCTGACGGCAAAGGGCCGTATGGCAGACGGCAAAGGCCCGCGGATTTCGGACACGGCAGGCATGGGACCCACGCGTCCCCTTTGCCGTCTGCCCTGGGGCTCTTTGCCGTCTGCTGGCAGACGGCAAAGGACCCACACATGGCAAATAGTATTTTTGCCATGTGTCAGTTCTTTGCCGTCTCTATTGTGTCAACTGATGGCAAAGAGGTTCTTTGCCGTCAGCCAGCAGACGGTAAAGAACTGGCTGACGGCAAATTTCTGGATTCCAGTAGTGAAAGTACCATCCGTGAAGGAATCTAAGAGATTTCTAGAAACAAAATTCAATCCCGCATAAATTTTTGTATGATTATCCACAAATTCAAACCATGAGTTGGGCAATTTCTTATCATTAGTTTTAAACTTTCCCAAGATTGGGCAACATGCTCATGCTCAAGTTGTTTAAAATTCATAATATGATTTCTAAGAGAAATAATTTTCACAGGAGGAAAATACTTTGTGATAAAATCATCTTTGGACTTGTTCCATGAATCAATACTACTTCGTGGCAAAGAAGAAAAGCAAATTTTGGCACAATCACGCAAAGAGAACGGGAATAATTTCAACTTGAAAATATCATTTTCCACATCTTTCCTCTTTTGCATATCACACAATTCTAAGAATGCGTTTATATGGCACGCAACATCCTCATTAGTTGTGCATGAAAATTGCTTTTTCATAAAAAGATTCAACAAAGCAACATTAATATCATAAGACTACGCACTAGTGGCGGGAGGAGCAATCGGAGTGCTAATAAAATCATTATTGTTGGTATTGGAAAAATCACACAACTTAGTATTTTCTTGAGTTATCATGACTATGCAAGCAAGAACACAGGCAAGCAAGAGATCCGACAAGAAAACGACAAACGAAAAGAAGGCAAATAAAAAGG
Organism: Hordeum vulgare subsp. vulgare; assembly: GCF_904849725.1. Lineage (NCBI taxonomy): Eukaryota > Viridiplantae > Streptophyta > Magnoliopsida > Poales > Poaceae > Hordeum > Hordeum vulgare. The sequence goes on from NC_058522.1 coordinate 391,312,185, forward strand.
AAAAATTTGTGAAGTGGGGGATAGGAAAATGAGAGGCAAATGGAAAATAATGTAATTGCAAGGAGATGAGATTTGTGTTTAGGAACGTGATAGATCTTGGCTTGATCTTCCTCGGCAACGGCGCTAGAAATTTTATTTAATCTTGCTAATGCGTTGGTTTCCCTCCAAGATTAAAGGGTGATGTAGCACAGCGAAAACAAGTATTTCCCTCAGTTAAGAAACCAAGGTATCAATCCAGTAGGAAGATCTAAAAGACTATGTAATCAGCACCTACACACAAATAGCACTCGCAACCCAACGCGTGGAGGGGTTGTCAATCCCTCGTTGGTAAAGTAAGGATAGATTGATAGATGCAAATAAGAGTGATATCAAATAGAACTCAATAAGGTATTTTTGGTTTTTTTGATAATATAGATCTGAAAAAGAGCAAATAAAGTAAAAAACGCAAACAACAAAGTGGAGATTGCAAATAGATGATGTGAAGTAGACGCAGGGGCATAGGTTTCACTAGTGGTTTCTATCGAGAGATAGAAAATGGTGGGTACACAAATTACTGTTGCACAATTGATAGAAAAGCAAATAATTATGACGATATTCAAGACAATAATCATGTATATAGGCATCACATCCAAGATAAGTAGACCGACTTCTGCATGGATCTACTTCTATTACTCCACACATCGACTACTATCCAGTATGCATCTAGTGTATTGAGTTCATGGAGAAACGGAATAATGCCTTAAGAACGATGACGTGATGTAGACAAGATGTATTCATGCAGGAATAGACCCCATAGTTTTATCCTTGATAGAAACGATACATGCATGTCATGTCTCTTTGTGTCACTGATATTGAACACCGCAATATCGAACCCATCACAAACCACCACTTCCCATTGCAAGATAAAAGATCAAGTTAGCCATAAAAAATCAAATATCAAAGAAGAAATACAAAGCTATAATAATCGAGCATGAATATGTTTTCATAGATCTGATCATAAACTCACAATTCATCGAATCCCAATAAACACACCGCAAAAGAAAGAGTTACATCATATGGATCTCCAAGAGACCATTATATTGAGAAACAAAACGAGAGGGAAATCCATCTAGATAATGCCTTCGGACCCATAGGTCTGATATGGACTACTCACACATCATCGGAGGAGCACCAATGAGGATGGTGAAGCCCTCTGTGATCGTGTTCCTCTATGGAGCGGGCTCTAGATTGGATTTCATGGCTCTGGAACTTGGAGTGGCTAAAACGGTTTTTCGTCGACTCCTCCTGGGTTTTATGAATATTGGGGTATTTAAAGAGCTTAGAGGTGGTGGAGGAGGTGCCCGAGGACCCCACTAGACACTAGGCCGCGCAGTGGCCTCCAGCGTGCCCTGATGTCTAGTGGCCCCCCTAGGCCTCGTCTGTTGCTTATTCTTGGCTCCCAAGTTTCTTTCTGGTTCAAAAACGATATCTGTAGAGTCTCGTGGCAATTGTACCTCGTCTAATATGGATTTTTTCGAAGGAAAAAACAACAAAAAACAGCAACTGGCACTTGGCACTATGTCAATAGGTTAGTCCCAAAAAAATGATAGAAAGTTGCTATAAAATTATCATAAAACATCCAGGAATGATAATATCACAACATGGAACAATGAATATTATAGATACGTTGGATAAGTATGACTACCTTGGTGTTTTTATATTTTCTGATTACAAAATCCTATATCTACTATCCATACTACACTTTTATCACCATCTCTACGCCGAAATAGTGCACCTATACAATTTGCCATTGTATTGGGTGTGTTAGGGACACACGTGATTTTTTGTATTTGATTGAAGGATTGTTTGAGAGAGACCATCTTCATCCTACACGTCCAATGGATTGATAAACCGTAGGTCATCTACTTGAGGTGAAATTGCTACAGTCCTACAGAACTCTGCACTTGGAGTCCCAACATAGACTACAAGAATAAAGTTGTGTAGTAAACATCAGTTTGTGGTGAACTACTCACATGCCATCATGAGGGCAGTAAGATTGATGAAGAGTCCCTCCGTGATCGACCCCCACCCGACAGGGTGCCAGAACGGAGCTTAAGATGAGGTCGTGACAGAACAGAGACTTGCGGCGGAAGAAATAGAGTTTTGCAATGCCCTTTAGGGTTTTTTGAAATATTTGTGAAGTTATAGGCCATAGAACGGAGTTATGAGAGCTACTAAAGAGGGACAAGCCATGAGGGCGCGCCAACCCCCTAGCATGCCTTGTTAGCTTGTGCCATCGTGGTGTGGCTTTCGGTCTTCTCCCGAGGCTTCCAGGTTTTCTTTTGGTCCAAAAAAATCATAAAAAAGTTTCGTGGCAATTGGACTTCATTTGGTACTATTACCTGAAAAGTAAAAACACGTAGAAAATAACAACTCGCACTAGGCACTCGGTCAATAGGTTAGTGCTAAAAAATAATATAAATTGGTAAATTATTACTGAAAAAGTATCTTAGACTGGTAATATAATAGCATGGAACAATCAAAAAATATAGATAAGTTGGAGACGTATCATAACCCAAGATAACAACGGATCCTACATAAAACGTGGGATTTAGTCCATAGAGGATATCCATACACAACTACATAACCCCTGGGGTTTATCCCACAAAACCATGATCTCGAGGTAGATCAACTATGTAACCTTTACAATATCAATACAACAAGAGCATGACATAGGGTTTTACCTACATCAAGAGGGCCCAAACCTGGGTAAAAACCTCGTGTTCTTCGTCTCCTATTACCATATGTGTGATCTCTGATAACCCACAAGTATAGGGGATCGCAAAAGTTTTCGAGGGTAGAGTATTCAACCCAAATTTATTGATTCGACTCAAGGGGAAGCCAAAGAATATTCTCAAATATTAGCAGTTGAGTTGTCAATTCAACCACACTTGAAAAATTTAGTATCTGCAGCAAAGTATCAGTACCAAGGTAGTATGATAGCAGAAATAGCAACAGTAACCAGTAGCAGCAAAGTGACAGCAGTAGCAACAGAGTAACAGCAACAACAAAAGAGTAACACTAGCATCAGTGACAGTAGTAGCGGCAAAGTAACGTAGCAAGGACCAGTAGGAAAAACACGTAGGCATTGGACCGGTGATGGATGATTATGTCGGATGCTATTCATCATGCAACAGTTATAACACGGAGAGATAAGTAACTAGCTCCAGTTCGTCAATCTAATGTAGGCATGTATTCCGTATGTAATCATACGTGCTTAGGGAAAAGAACTTGCATGAAATCTATTGTCCATGCCTCCTGTGGCAGCGGGGTCCTAATGGAAACTATGGGATATTAAGGTTCTCCTTTTAATAAAGAACCGGACCAACGCATTAACACTTGGTGAATACATGAACTCCTCATACTATGGTCATCTCCGGGAGTGGTTCCGGCTATTGTCACTCCGGGGTTGCTGGGTCATAACACATAGTAGGTGACTACAACTTGCAAGATAGGATCTAAAACACACATATATTGGCGACAACATAATAGGTTCAGATCTAAAATCATAGCACTCGGGCCCTAGTGACAAGTATTAAGCATGGCAAAGTAGTAGCAACATCAATCTCAGAACATAGTGGATACTAGGGATCAATCCCCGTCAAAACTAACTCGATTACATGATAGATCTCATCCAACCCATCATCGTCGAGCAAGCCTACGATGAGATTACTCACGAACGGTGAAGAGCATCATGGAATTGCCGACGAAGGAAGGTTGATGATGACGGTGGCGACGATCTCCCGTCTCCGGAGCCTAGAACGGACTCCAGATCTGCTCTCCAGATGAAGAACAAGAGGTGGCGGCGCCTTCGTATCGTAAAACGCGATGAACTCTTCTCCCTAATTTTTTTCCGGGTGAAACGGACTAAATAGAGCTGGATTTGGAGGCGGTGGAGCATTGTGGGCCCCACAAGCCTGCCAGGCGCGGCCAGGGGCGCGCCTGGTGGGCTTGTGGGCTCAGAGCTCCACTTCCTCCGCTGATTCTTGCGCCAATAATTTTCATAAATTCCACAAAAATTCTCCGTAAATTTTCAGGTCATTCCGAGAACTTTTATTTATGCGCAAAAACAACACCATGGTAATTCTGCTGAAAACATCGTTAGTCCGGGATAGTTCCATTCAAATCATCCAAATTAGAGTCCAAAACAAGGGCAAAAGAGTTCGGAAAAGTAGATACGATGAAGCCGTATCAACTCCCCCAAGCTTAAAGCCTTGCTTGTCCTCAAGCAATTCAGTTGACAAACTGAAAGAGACAAAAGAAAACTTTTACGAACTCTGTTTGATCTTGTTGTTGCAACTATGTCTAACTCATATCTAGAATTTCAGCAAGATCACAATCTAACCACATAAGCAAATGACATCTAGATCTCATGGTAAACTCATATCAATGGCATAATCAACTAGCGAGAAAATAATAATAAGTCTCAAACGTCAACACTTCAATCAAAACAATCATGAAGCAGTACGAACAGATGGTATCTCGCTAGCTCTTTCTGAGACCGCAAAACATAAATGCAGAGCACCTTCAAAGACCAAGGGCTGACAAAACATTGTAATTCATGGCAAAGAAGATCCAGTCACAGTCATACTCAATCACAGTTAAAAGCAAAGCATAAAAATGACAGAGGTGCTCTCTAATTGGTGCTTTCATAAGAGGAGGATGACTCAACAGGAACATAAATAGACAGGCCCTTCGCAGAGGGAAGCATTGATTTGCAGAGGCGCCAGAGCTCAAGCTTTGAAAACAGAGATAATAATTTTGGGTGGCATGCTTTCATTGTCAACGCAATGACCAAGAGTTCTCAATATCTTCCATGCTACTCATGCTATAGGCGGTTCCCAAACAGAAAAGTAAAGTTTTGACTCCCCCACCACCGATCAATCACACTCCACGACTAGCCGAATACTTGGGTGCCGTCCATACCAACATCAATCCAGGGGGAGTTTTGTTTGTAATTATCTTTTCGATTTGAGCATGGAACTGGGCATTCCAATTACCGGCCCCTTTATCGTGAATGATAGTGAATAAACACATATCGAGGATAACACGCCTAGCATGGAAGATACTGATAGCCCCCTGTCACTGCATGAGCGGTTCGGGCATGCAAAACAGATTATTTCTTGAAAGTTTAGAGAATGGCACATGCAAATTTACTTGGAACGGTAGGTAGATACCGCATATAGGTTGGTATGGTGGACTCATATGGAACAACTTTGGGGTTTATGGAAGTGGATGCACCCGCTTAGTACAAGTGAAGGCTAGCAAAAGACTGGGAAGCGACCAACTAGAGAGCGACAACAGTCATCAAAATGCATTGAGATTAACTAACATTGAGTGGAAGCATGAGTAGGACATAAATCACCATGAACATGAATATCATAGAGGCTATGTTGATTTTGTTTCAACTACATGCGTAAACATGCACCAAGTCAAGCCACTTGAATCATTCAAAGGAGGATACCATCCTATCATACTACATCATAGTCATCTCAAAATTCATGTTGGCATCCAAGACAAACCATTATAAGCTCCTAGCTAATTAGGCATGGCATCAGAAACTATGTTATCTAAGTTGTCATTGCAAACATGTTTCTCTCACAACAAAGCTGAATCAGGAACGATGAGCTAGTCATATTTACAAAAATAAAATAGATCGAGTTCATACCAGCTTTTCCAGGCTCAGTCACTTCATCATATATTGTCATTATTGCCTTTCACTTGCACTACCGAACGATGTGAACAATAATAAGCGTGCTCGTGCATTGGACTAAGCTGGAATCTGCAAGCAGACACAAAGGAGAAGACAAAGTAATATGGCTCTTTAACAGATAAACAAATATGCATGCGAGAGCCACTAAACATTGTAACCATGGTCTTCTACCTTGACCCAAATAAAAAGAAAATTATTTACACAAGAAAGCTCCCAACAAGCAAAAGAAAAACAAGAAAACCTTTTTGGGTTTTCTCAAACTAGACAGCCAAACGAAAAGAAAACGAGAAAAGAGAAATAAACTAGCATGGATGATATAGTGGCAAAGTGTGAACACCGACAAACAAAGTGAAAGCATAAGCAAGAATATAAAGTCGGTGAGAAACACGTACTCCCCCAAGCTTAGGTTTTGGACAAAGTTTGTCTACTCCCAAGGAGGGAAATAACCGGCTCCGGGGTACTCCGGACTGGACTAAGGATGCCACTGTTGTGTGAGGTCTTCTGGCTCCCACTGATAGACTCGCGTCTCGTACTCGACTGGTGGCTCGGGCACGGGCACGTGTGGCTGGGCTAAGCCCCAATATGCGTAGATGTCCGAGGGCATAATAATGTACTTGCCTGCATGAAGATTGAACAAAGAAGGAGCAGGCAAAGTAATAGGCTCACGAGTACCCTGACTAAATACCAGGTTATAAATCATCCTTCTATTTATATCTCTATCAAGAAAGTCATGGCGAACCATGCTATCATAATCAAGATAGCTCTCGGGAAGAAGAATCTCTTCTTCCTCGTCTAGTCTGCTAATGGGTATCTCAAAATGTCTAGCAAGATGAGTAGCATAGATACCTCCATAGACAACGCCTTTAGAACGGTTCGTGTTCAACCATTGAGCTATTATAGCGCCCAAAGTATAAGTTTTATCATTATAAAGGGCTTCGCGCAAGACCGCAAGATCTGGGGAGCTAAGGGACCCAGCTTTCCCACGGCCAATCAAACATTTTCCCATGAATAATGAGAAGTACCGAAGCACGGGAAAATGTATGCTAGCAGCTCTAGCGCAAGAAACTCCTCTCTCTTCTCCTACAACAATAGTATCGATGAAAGCTTCCAAGTCCCGTGGACGAGGTTCATGAATATCGCCAACATAAGGTAATTTGCAAACATTGCAAAAATCCTGGAGGGACATGCGCTGGGGGATATCATAAAGTTTGAACTCAACCATAGGACGATTCTTCCTCGGATACAAGTTGAATCTTTGTGCGAAGATATTAGTGAGGAGGAGGTATTGCGGACACTTATCTTCAACGAAGGCGGTAAGGCTTGTGTTCTCCACTGGTACTGCGACAACAGACCTTCCCTCGCAACGGCATGAGGAATCCTTCTGTCACAGGCTACGCCTTTAGGGACTTCCTTGGCAAATATGCAAAGGATTTCCCCGCGGCCTTGGAGCATTGCATTGGTGTTCCCTTGAAGAGGAAAGGGTGATGTAGCATAGCGGCGGTAAGTATTTCCCTCAGTTGGAGAACCAAGGTATCGATCCAGTGGGAGAATCGTGTCGAGTCACAAGTACCTGCACAAACACAAAGAGTTTGCACCCAACGCTTTGAAGGGGTTGTCAATCCCTTATAGATTGTTTGCAAAGTGAGAACTGAAAGGAAAAAGTAAACAATGCAAAGTAAAAGCAAAAGTGGAGATGATAGTTGTGAATAGACCCGGGGGCCATAGTGTTCAGTAGTGGCTTCTCTCATGAAAGCAAGTAGACGGTGGGTGAACGAATTACTGTCGAGCAATTGATAGAACCGCGCAAAGTCGTGACGTCATCTATGGCAATGATTATATCTATAGGCATTGATACGTCTCAAACGTATCTATAATTTTTGATGGTTTCATGCTGTTATCTTGTCAACATTGGATGTTTTATGTACCTTTTATATCTTTTTGGGACTAACTTATTAATTCAGTGCCAAGTGCCAGTTCCTGTTTTTCTGTGTTTTTGACTCTTTTCAGATCTGATTTTGGAACGGAGTCCAAACGGAATAAAATCCCCGAAATAATTTTTTGCAGAACGGAAGAAGATCAGGGGACTTGAGGGCCAAGGCAGGAGAGCCATAGGGGGCCCACAAGCCCTGTAGGTGCCACCAGGGGGCGGCGGCTACCAGGCTTGTGGCCTCCCTGGCGCCCCCTGACCTAGCTCCTTCGCCTATATATTCCCTAAAATCCAGAAAAAAATTAGGGCATCCATGAAAACACTTTTCTGCCGCCGCAAGCTTCCGTTTCCGCGAGATCTCATCTGGAGACCCTTCTCGGTGCCCTACCGGAGGGGACTTTGGAGTTGGAGGGCTTCTACATCAACATCATCGCTTCTCCAATGACTCGTGAGTAGTCTACTTCAGACCTACGGGTCCGTAGTTAGTAGCTAGATGACTTCTTCTCTCTCTTGGATCTTCAATACAAAGTTCTCCATGATCTTCATGGAGATCTATCCGATGTAATCCTCTTTGGCGGTGTGTTTGTTGAGATCCGATGAATTGTGGATTTGTGATCAGATTATCTATGATTTATATTTGAGTCTTTGCTGATTTCTTATATGCATGATTTGATATCCTTGTAAGTCTCTCCGAGTCTTGGGTTTTGTTTGGCCAACTAGATCTATGATTCTTGCAATAGGAGAAGTGCTTGGTTTTGAGTTCATACCGTGTGATGACCTTTCCCAGTGACGGAAGGGGCAGCAAGGCACGCATCGTGTTGTTGCCATCAAGGGTAACAAGATGGGCTTTTATCGTAGATATGAGATTGTCTATCTACATCATGTCTTTTTGCTTAATGAGTTACTCTGTTCTTTTGGACTTAATACAGGCTGGATAGCGGTCGATGTGTGGAGTAATAATAGTAGATGCAGAAAGTATCGGTCTACTTGTTTTGGACGTGATGCCTATAGATATGATCATTGCCTTAGATAACGTCACGACTTTGCGCGGTTCTATCAATTGCCCGACAGTAATTCGTTCACCCACCGTCTACTTGCTTTCATGAGAGAAGCCACTAGTGAACACTACGGCCCCCGGGTCTATTCACAACTATCATTTCCACTTTCACTTTTACTTTGCTCTGTTTACTTTTTGCTTTCAGTTCTCACTTTTCAAACAATCTATAAGGGATTGACAACCCCTTCATAGCATTGGCTGCAAGCTCTTTGTGTTTGTGCACGTACTTGTGACTTGACAAGATGTTCCATTGGTTCGATACCTTGGTTCTCAAAACTGAGGGAAATACTTACCGCGGCTATGCTACATCACCCTTTCCTCTTCAAGGGAACACCAACGCAAGGCTCCAAGGCCACGAGGAAATCCTTTGCATATTTGCCAAGGAATTCCCTAAAGGTGTAGCCGTAGCAGTAGGATTCCTGGCGTCGTTCCAGGGAAGGTCTGTTGTCGCAGTTGTAGAAGGATTTGTGGCGCCGTTGCCGGGGAAGATCAAGTCAAGAATAGTCTCTCTTCAACGTGTTGATTTCTGGCGCAAGGAGGAGAGATCAAGTCATCTATCCAAGTAGGTGTCACAAACTCATCTCTTGCATTTACTTTTTTTTGCCAGTTGCCTCTCGTTTTCCTCTCCCCAACTTCACATTTGCCGTTTTCATTTGCCTTTCTCCTTTGCCGTTTTCGTTTGACTTTTTCCGTTCGCCCTTTTTCTTGCTTGCTTTCTGTAAACTTGTGTGTCATGTGCCTTCAATATGCTTGCATCTTCGCTTGCTGAAAATCTAGTGATATGGATCCTCATCCACTTGCTAATCTCTTTAAGAGATCCACTTATGTGGAACCAATTGCTATTGAACTTAGTGCACTTGACTATCTTTATTGAGTTTTGCTTGAGATGCGTGAATCTAAAAATCGTGATGAAAAAACTTATGAAGTGATTCACGAGGGCTCCTTGGATGAAAAGCATGATTGCAATGGTTTCACTATAAATTCTATTAGTGACAATCATGCTAAAATTATGCAAAACCCTAAGCTTGGGAATGCTAGTCTTGCTATGTACACTACTTGTTGCAAAGATCATGATTGGGGTGATGATTTTTCTTTTGATCTTGAAAATTTTTTCAAGCCTCAAGATGAATATGATATTTGCAATATTATTGAAAGTGGGTTTGGAGAAGTCATGCCATTAGTTGATGATAATCCCACTATTTTTGAAGAGCGTCAACTTTGCATGCATGTGGATCATGAAAAGAATATCCTTTGTGATATTTACATTGTTGAATTCGAATATGATCCCACATGTAATGAGAGAGGAAAATATTGTGGTAGAAACTTTCATGTTACTAAATCACCTCTCGTGATGTTGAGATTGCTCTTGTCTCTTTATTCTTCCTTGCATATGGCAGCTATTGGTTGTCTTGAAAATTTGTTTTCCTATAAAATGCCTATGCATAGGAAGTATGTTAGACTTATATGTGATTTTCACATGCTTTAGGATGCTCTCGTTGTGCTTCAATTCTTGTCTTTTGTGAGAGCATCATTGAGTGCCTAGCTAAGGGAGTTAAACAATAGCGCTTGTTGGGAGACAACCCAACGAATCTATCCGTTTTCTTTCTGTTTTGTGTTTTCCAAACTTTCATAGTTCTATTATGATTGTGTTTTTTGTGTTTCTTTTTGCGTTTGTGCCAAGTAAAACCGTTATGGTTAGTCTTGGGGATGATCGTTTGGTCATTTTGGAAAAGACAGAAACTTTCTGCTCACGAAAATAATTTTCATTTGTTTTCTGTAAGAGCTTTTGAGTTGATTCTTTTTTCTTCTGATTGCTACGCAAATTATTCAGACTGTCGTAATTTGTCAGAATTTTTGAACTAACAGAAGTATATGAAGTATACAGATTGCTACAGACTGGTTTGTTGTTAACATATTCTGTTTTTGTTGAGTTGGTTGCTTATTCTGATGAAACTATGGATAGTATCGGGGGGTATTAGCCATGGAAGATTGAAAATACAGTAACCCAACATCAACATAAGTAGAATTTAAGTTTGCTACAGTACCTAAGGAAGTGGTGGTTTGCTTTCTTATACTAATGTTATCACGAGTTTCTGTTTAAGTTTCGTGTTGTGAAGTTTTCAAGTTTTGGGTGAAGTTCTTAGGGACAAAAAGATAAAGAGTGGCAAGAGCTCAAGCTTGGGGATGCCCAAGGTACCCCAAGATGATTCAAGGATGCTGTAAAATCCTAAGCTTGGGGATGCCCCGGGAAGGCATCCCCTCTTTCGTCTTCAATCCATCGGTAACGTTACTTGGGGCTATATTTTTATTCACCACATGTTATGTGTTTTGCTTGGAGCGTCTTGTATCGTAGGTGTCTTTTATTTTTGTTGTGTCACAATCATCCTTTCTTCACACCTACAGAGAGAGACATGCACTCATCGTGATTTTGTCGAGCTTCACTTATATCCTTTGGTAGACAATTCAGCTCACATGTGCTTCACTTATATCTTTTGAGCTAGTTGATTTTGCTCTATGTGCTTCACTTATATCTTTTAGAGCACGGTGGTGTGTGGCTTGGTAGTTGATCTATGCTTTTAAAGTAGTCTAAAAAAGGGGTAGTTATCCAAAGGGATATGAAAACTTCCACCTTCATGTGCATTGAATAGTTAGAGAAGTTTGATTCATCTCAATTAGTTTTGAGTTGTGGTTATGGTAATATTGAAGTTATATTAGTAAGGTGTTGTGGATCTAGAAATACTTGTGTTGAAGTTAGTGATTCCCGTAGCATGCACGTATGGTGAACCACTATGTGATGAAGTTTGAGAATGATTAGTCTATTCATTGTCATCCTTTGTGTGGCGGTCGGGATCGCGCGATGGTTTATACCTACCAACCCTTCCCCTAGGAGTATGCGTTGAATGCTTTGTTTTGATTACTACTAAAACTTTTGCAACAAGTATATGAGTTCTACATGACTAATGTTGAGTCCATGGTTTAGATGCACTTTCACCTTCCACCATCACTATCTTCTTAGTTTCGTGCAACTTTCGCCGGTGCACAAAACTCACCATTAGCCTCCCTCAAAACAGCCACCATACCTACCTACTATGGCTTTTTCAAAGTCATTCCGAGATATATTGCCATACAACTACCACCATGACATGTGCTACCACTTCCACATTGCCATTGCATGATCGTAAGATAGCTAGCATGATGTTTCCATTAATGTCTATGCCATGTTAGATCATTGTCACGGTACACTACCGAAGGCATTCCATATAGAGTCATCGTTGCTCTATGTTTTGAGTTGTAAGTGTGATGATCATCATTGATGGATAATTGTCCCATGTGAGGAAATAAAAGAGGCCAGCGAAGCCCATATACAAAAAGAGTCCAAAGATGCCCACCAAAAAAAGAGAGGCCAAAGAGCCCACCAAAAACAATGACAGAAAAAGAGAGAAGGGACAATGCTACTATCCTTCCACACTTGTGCTTATTAAGCACCATGATCTTCATGATTGAGAGTCTCTCGTTTTGTCACCACCATATAGCTAGTGGGAAATTTTCATTATATAACTTGGCTTGTATATTCCAATGATAGGCTTCCTCAAATTTGCCTTAGGTCTTCGTGAGCAAGCAAGTTGGGTGCACACCCACTAGTTTGCTTTAAGAGCTTTCACATACTCTTAGCTCTAGTGCATCATTTGTATGGCAATCCCTACTCGCTCACATTTATCTCTATTGATGAGCATCTCCACAACTCATTAATATGCCTAGTTAATGTGACCATCTTCTCCTTGTTTGTCTTGCAACCTCCACCACACTCCACACCACTTATAGTGCTAAAACCATGGCTCACGCTCATGTATTGCGTGAGAGTTGAAAAGGTTTGAGAAAGTAAAGGTGTGAAAACTATTGCTTGGCCAATACCGGGGTTGTGCATGATTTAAATTTGTTGTGCAATGATGATAGAGCATAGCCAGACTATATGATTTTGTAGGGATAACTTTCATTTGGCCTTGTTATTTTGAAGGTTCATGATTACCTTGCTAGTTTGCTTGAATTATTATTGTCTCCACGTCAATAGCAAACTATTGTTTTGAATATAATGGATCTGAACATTCACGTCACATAAGAGGAGTTACAAAGGACATCTATGCTAGGTAGCATGAAAGCATCAAAAATTCATTCTTTATCACTTCCCTACTCAAGGACGAGCAGGAGTTAAGCTTGGGGATACTTGATACGTCTCAAACGTATCTATAATTTTTGATGGTTTCATACTGTTATCTTGTCAACTTTGTATGTTTTATGTACCTTTTATATCTTTTTTGGGACTAACTTATTAATTTAGTGCCAAGTGTCAGTTCCTATTTTTCTGTGTTTTTGACTCTTTTCAGATCTGATTTTGCAACAGAGTCCAAACGGAATAAAATCCCCGAAATAAATTTTTCCAGAACGGAAGAAGATCAGGGGACTTGAGGGCCAAGGCAGGAGAGCCACATGGGGCCCACAATCCCTGTAGCCGCCACCAGGGGGGCGGCGGCTACGAGGCTTGTGGCCTCCCTAGCGCCCCCCTGACCTAGCTCCTTCGCCTATATATTCCCTAAAATCCAGAAAAAAATCAGGGCATCCACGAAAACACTTTCCGCCGCCGCAAGCTTCCGTTTCCGCGAGATCTCATCTGGAGAACCTTCCCGGTGCCCTGCCAGAGGGTACTTTGGAGTTGCAGGGCTTCTACATCAACATCATCGCCTCTCCAAAGACTCGTGAGTAGTCTACTTCAGACCTACGGGTCCGTATTTAGTAGCTAGATGGCTTCTTCTCTCTCTTGGATCTTCAATACAAAGTTCTCCATGATCTTCATGGAGATCTATCCGATGTAATCCTCTTTGGCGGTGTGTTTGTCGAGATCCGATGAATTGTGGATTTGTGATCAAATTATCTATGATTTATATTTGAGTCTTTGCTGATTTCTTATATGCATGATTTGATATCCTTGTAAGTCTCTCTGAGTCTTGGATTTTGTTTTGCCAACTAGATCTATGATTCTTGCAATGGGAGAAGTGCTTGGTTTTGGGTTCATACCGTGTGATGACCTTTCCTAGTGACAGAAAGGGCAGCAAGGCACGCATCGTATTGTTGCCATCAAGGGTAACATGATGGGATTTTATCATAGATATGAGATTGTCCATCTACATCATGTCATCTTTCTTAAGGCGTTACTCTATTCTTTTGGACTTAATACAGTAGATGCATGCTGGATAGCGGTCAACGTGTGGAGTAATAGTAGTAGATGCAGAAAGTATTGTTCTACTTGTTTTGGATGTAAAACAAGACTCCACTCCAATTACTAACATCTCGCCAAACACACCGCCAAAGAGGATTACATCGAATAGATCTCCATGAAGATCATGGAGAACTTTGTATTGAAGATCCAAGCGCGAGAAGAAGCCATCTAGCTACTAACTACGGACGGGTAGGTCTGAAGTGGACTACTCACGAGTCATTGGAGAGGTGATGATGTTGATGTAGAAGCCCTTCAACTCCAAAGTCCCCTCCGGCAGCGCACCGGGAAGGGTCTCCAGATGAGATCTCTAACGTCAGTTGTGCTTCCGTGGCAATGGCTCCAGAAAAGGGTTGATCCTGCAATCTCTGGCGTTAGCTAGACGAATGCTTATGACAACGAACCTTCTCCTGCAACGACACCAGAAGAATGCTGCTAGCACTCCCTGGCAATGTAATTGAAAGAATGTTGTTGATGGCCCACCAGTGCGTGGGTTCACAGCAGTTTTTGAGGGTAGAGTATTCGACCCAATTTGTAGATCGCCGTTCTGTAGGTGAGAGTATACTCTCAAGTATTAGAAGCTGAATTTGTCAGATTCAACCACACCTGAAAGATTAGTATCTGCAAGCACAATAGTAACAACTAAGTAATATGATAACAACGGTGTCAGAAACGATCTATTTACAGCAGACTATTCCTAACAATTGTATCAATGGCGCCTTCGTTGCCGCGTCGACGGAAGTTGTCAGTTCCCGTCAACGGTCGGTGAATCAACAGTGTAGCACGTAGTAGCAGTGTAACAAGCAATAACAGTGGCAAGGAACAGCAGTAGCAAGTAGCAACAGTGGCAAGCGACAGTAGTAGCAACAGTAGAAGCAGGGCAAGACAAGTAACAGCAGTAGCAACAGTAGCAACAGCAGAGCGAGACAAGTAACAGCAGTAGCAATAGTAGGACAAACTCGCAGGCAATGGGTCGGTGATTTCTTTGGATGATATTCATCATGCAACAACTATAACACGGAGAGCTATGTGGCTAGCTCCCGTTCGTCAATGTGATGTAGGCATGCATTCCGTGTGTCGTCATACGTGCTTAGGGAAAAGAACTTGCATGACATCTATTGTCCATCCCTTCCGTGGCAGCGGGGTCCAAAAGGAAACTACGGGATATTAAGGTTCTCCTTTTAATAAAGAACCGGACCAATGCATTATCACTTGGTGAACACATGAACTCCTCAAACTATGATCATCACCGGGAGTGGTTCCGGTTATTGTCACTCCGGGGTTGCCGGATCATTACACATAGTAGGTAACTACAACTTGCAAGATAGGATCTAAAACACACATATATTGGCGACAACATAATAATGTCAGATCTGAAATCATGGCACTCGTGCCCTAGTGACAAGCATTAAGGATGGAAAAGTAGTAGCAACATCAAATCTCAGAACATAGTGGATACTAGGGATCAATCCCCATCAAAACTAACTCGATTACATGATAGATCTCATCCTACTCATCACTGCCCAGCGAGCCTACGAATAGATTACTCATGAACGATGAAGAGCTTCATGGAATTGGAGAGGGAAGAAGGTTGATGATGATGATGGCGATCATTTCCCCTCTCTGGAGCCCAAGACGGACTCCAGATCTGCCCTCCAGATGAAGAACAGGTGGTGGCGGCGCCTCCGTATCGAAAACGCGACGAAAACTTCTCTTTTTATTTGTTCTGGGATGAAAGACAACTCATAGAGCTAGAGTTGGGGGCGGCAGGTGCCTATGGGCCCCACAAACCTTCCCACAGCCACCAGGGGGTGGTGGCAGAGCAGGGGCTTGTGGCCCACTCGCCCACCTCGTGAGGTGGAACTTGGCGCAGATATTTTTGATATTTTCCAAAGCTGCTCCCCGTAAATTTTTAGGACATTTGGAGAACTTTGATTTCTGCACAAAAATAACACCAAGGCTATTCTGCTAAAAACAGCTTCAGTCCAGGTTAGTTCCATTCAAATCATGCAAATTATAGTCCAAAACAAGGGCAAAAGAGTTTGGAAAAGTAGATACGTTGGAGACGTATCAACTCCCCCAAGCTTAAAACCTTGCTTGTCCTCAAGCAACTCAGTTGACAAACTGAGAGAGAAAGAAAAACTTTGACAAACTCTATTTGATCTTGTTGTTGCAACTATGTCTAACTCATAACCAGAATTTCAGCAAGATCACAAGTTAACCACATAAGCAAATGACACAAAGGTCTCACGGTAAACTTATATCAATGGCATAATCAGCTAACGAGCAAATAATAATGAGTTTCAAATACCAACACTTTAATCAAAACAAGCATCAAGCAATATGAATAGGTGGTATCTCGCTAGCTCTTTCTGAGACCGCAAAACATAAATGCAGAGCACTTTCAAAGATCAAGGGCTGACTAAACATTGTAATTCATAGCAATGAAGATCCAGTCATAGTCATACTCAATATCAATCACAAGCAAAGCATAAAAATGACAGAGGTGCTCTCTAATTGGTGCTTATAAAAGAGGAGGATGACTCGACAGGAAAATAAATAGACAGGCCCTTCGCAGAGGGAAGTATTGATTTGCAGAGGTGCCAGAGCTCAAGCTTTGAAAACAGAGATAATAATTTTGGGTGGCATGCTTTCATTGTCAACGCAATGACCAAGATTTCTCAATATCTTCCATGCTACTCATGCTATAGGCGGTTCCCAAACAGAAAAGTAAAGTTTTAACTCCCCCACCACCAATCAATCACACTCCACGGCTAGCCGAATCCTCGGGAACCGTCCATACTAACAGCATGGAACTGGGCATCCAAAATACCAGCCCGTTTCTCGTGAAAGACTGTGAATAAACACATTTCGAGGATAACACTCCTAGCATGGAAGAGACCAATAGCCCTCTGTCACCACATGAGCGGTTCAGGCATGCAAAACAAATTTATTTCTTGATGGTTTAGAGAATGGCACATGCAAATTTACTTGGAACGGCAGGTAGATACCGCAAATAGGTAGGCATGGTGGACTCTCATGGAAAAACTTTTGGGTTTATGGAAGTGGATGCACAAGTAGTATTCCCGCTTAGTACAAGTGAAGGCTAGCAAAAGACTGGGAAGCGACCAACTAGAGAGCGACACCAGTCATCAAGATGCAATGAGTTTGACTAACATTGAATGCAAGCATGAACAAGATATAAATCACCATGAACACGAACATCATAGAGGCTATGTTGATTTTGTTTCAACTACATGCATGAACATGCGCCAAGTCAAGCCACTTGAAACATTCAAAGGAGAATACCATCCTATCATACTACATCATAGTCATCTCAAAATCTATGTTGGCTATCAAGACAAACCATTATAAGCTCTCACCTAAATAAGCATGGCATCAGAAACTATGATCTCTAAGTTGTCATTGCAAACATGGTTCTCTCACAACAAAGCTAAATCTGGGTCGACAAGCTAGTCATATTTACAAAAACAAAATAGATAGAGTTCATACCAGCTTTTCAGTCTGAGTCACTTCATCATATATCATCATTGTTGCCTTTCATTTGCACGATCGAACGATGAAAACGATAATAAGCGCATTGGACTAAGCTGAATCTGCAGGCAAACACAAAGGAGAAGACAAAATAATATGGCTCTTTGAAAGCTAAACAGGTAAGCATGTAAGAACCACTAAGCATTGTAACCAATATCTTCTACCTTGACACAAAGAAAAAGAAAACTATTTACACGAGAAAGCTCCCAACAAGTAAAAGAAGAAAGAAAAAATCTTTTTGGGTTTTATCAAAAGGACACAAAACAAGAAAACAAGAAAACAAAAATAAACTAGCATGGATAATACAATGGCAAAGTGTGAACACCGGCTAACAAAGCGAAAGCATAAGCATGAATGTAAAGTCGGTGACAACACGTACTCCCCCAAGCTTAGGCTTTTGGCCAAGCTTGGTCTACTCCCAAGGTGGGAAATAACCAGCTCCAGGATACTCCGGAGCAGACTGTGGATGCCACTGCTGTGTGAGCTCCTTTGGCTCCCACTGATAAACTGGCGTCAGGTACTCGACTGGTGGCTTGAGCGCGGGCGCCTGTGGTTGGGCCAAGCCCCAATATGCGTAGATGTCCGCGGGCATAATAGTGTACCTGCTTGCATGAAGATCAAACAAAGAAGGAGCAGGCAAAGTAATAGTCTCCCGAGTACCCTCACTAAACACCAGGTTATAAATCATCCGTCTACTAGCATCTCTATCCAGAAAATCATGGCGAACCATGCTATCATAATCCAGATATCCCTCAGGGAGAAGCATCTCTCCTTCCTCTCCCAGCCTACTCGGTATCTCAAAGTGTCTGGCAAGACGGGTAGCATAGATACCTCCATAAACAACACCCTTGGAACGGTTCAGGTTCAACCGTTGAGCGACTATAGCGCCCAAGCTATAAGTCTTATCGTTATAAAGGCCTTCGTGCAGAACCGCGAGGTCTGGAGAACTAAGTGATCCAGCCTCCCCACGGCCAATCAAACATTTTCCCGCAAATAGTGAAAAGTACCAAAGCACAGGAAAATGTATGCTAGCAATTCTAGCGCGAGACACTCCTCTCTCCTCTCCAACAGCAATAGAACCAATGAAATCCTCCAAGTCCCGTGGAAGAGGGTCACAGATAATCCCAACATAAGGTAATTTGCATACATTGCAGAAATCCTGCAGCGTCATGCACTGGGGGACATCGTATATCATGAACTCTACCATGGGAGGATTCTTCCTCGGATAAAAGTTGAAGCTTTGAACGAAAATATTGGTGAGGAGGAGATATTGTGGGCACTTATCTTCAACGAACGCAGTAGGACCTGCATTCTCCGCCAAGTAATAAAAGTCTTCATAAAGTCCGGCGGCGTGCAAAAATTCATCACTTGTCCACTCGCACGCTCGAACTTCTGTGACTCAAGGGACTATGTACTTGGGGTGGTTCTTCTCATCCTCCTTGTGGTTACGGCTTGAAGAGCCTCTCAAGAACCTCCTCATCTTTTCCTTTTTCTAGCTTTGAAAAATTCTGAAATTTTTAGAGACTTCGAAAGAAAAGTGAATAAGGATGAACCCAACTTGTAGGAATTACTCCTACTAGTTCCTAGAGACCATATCACGCGCTAAAACTACTTGGGACCAGCTAAAATCAACTTTTCTAGCTCAAGAACAGTGTCTCCAAGGTAGCAAGAATTCGCGAAGGATAAAGCACTAGAGCAAAAACTAATTGGACCAAAACGGTTCGGAGAATGGTGCTTTGAGCAAGGAGATCGAAAATCACAGCCAAATGAGCAAGAACACAGGTTTGAGCTGCGAAACAATTTTTTCTGGAGGTGGAAGAAGAGGCTGGGAGCTGGAATGAGTGGAGGGGATGCCTGTGGGCCCCACAAGCTTGCACCCCGCCACCAGGGGGTAGGTGGCGGTGGGGGGGCTTGTGGCCCACTGGTCAGTCCCCCTGACCAGATCTCAGGCCCAAAAAATTTCAAAAATTCCAGAAAAAATCATACTAAATTTTCAGGACCATCGGAGAACTTCTATTTTCGAGGTATTTTCCTCCGGGATGCTAAAACAGAAAATAGGAAAAACTAAACTAATTCTATCATTTTTCTTCTAAGCAACAGAAAAAGAAGGCTCAAAATAGAGGTATGTGAATCTATGATTCATCCATCTCATGGTCATCGAAAGAAATCCGTCAATGGGATTGATCAAGTCCTTATGACAAAACCTTCTCGAATTGCAAGAGAGAACGGAGAATTTTCGAATAGCCACTAAGTCACCTCAATGGGGATATGGATCTCCCCGGCAAGAAAATCATACTTCATCTTGACACGAGGAATAGGGCATTCAAAGCTCCCAATAAGAATCGATGAAGTCTTTTCGATAGCATTGATGCAATGTACTTGATATCGTTTCTTCGGAAAATGCACTGTGTGCTCATTACCGTTGACATGGAAAGTGACATTGCCTTTGTTGCAATCTATAACAGCCCCTGCAGTGTTTAAAAGGGGTCTTCCGAGGATGATAGCCATGGCATTGTCCTCGGGAATATCCAAGATAACAAAGTCTATTAAGATAGTGGTATTAGCAACCACAACAGGCGCATCCTCGCAAATACCGATAGGGAAAGCAGATAATTTGTCGGCCATTTGCAGAGAAATTTCAGTGGGTGTCAACTTATCCAACTCAAGTCTACAATGAAGAGAGAGTGGCATAACACTAACACTGGCTCCAAGGTCACATAAGGCAGTTCTTACGTAGTTTTCTTTAATGGAGCAAGGTATAGTGGGCACTCCGGGATCACCAAGTTTCTTAGGAGTTCCACCTTTGAAAGTGTAATTGGCAAGCATGGTGGAGATCTCAAGATCTAGTATCTTTCGTTTATTAGTCACGATATCTTTCATGTACTTGGCATACGGAGACATCTTGACCATATCAGTTAACCGCATCTGCAGAAAGACGGGTCTTATCATCTCAACGAAGCGCTCAAAATCCTCATCATCCTTTTTCTTGGATGGCTTAGGAGGAAAGGGCATAGGTCTCTGAACCCATGGCTCTCTTTCTTTACCATGCTTCCTAGCAGTGAAGTCATTCTTGTCGTATCTCTTAGGTTGTGGATTATCAGGATTAACCGTAGGTTCAATCTCCACATCCTCATCATGGCTAGGTTGAGCATTATTATGAACATCACTGTCCACATTGTCACCAGGTTCATGTTCATCACCTGATTTTGTTTCTGCATCAGACGTAGAAATATCATTAGGTTCTTCAGGTGTGATAATATTTGGTGAACTGGCGTGCAGGTTTCTATCATCCTTCTTCTCCTTAGGATGACTAGGTGTATCAACATTGATTCCTTGAGAATCTTGATCAATTCTCTTAGGATGACCTTCTGGATACAAAGGTTCCTGAGTCATTTTGCCCCCTCTAGTAATGACTCTCACAGAGTTGTCATTTAATTCATTGAGCAGGTCATTCTGAGCTTTAAGTACTTGTTCTACCTGAGTAGTAATCATAGAGGCATGTTTACTCAGAAGCTTCACAGCATTGACATTTCTGTCTACACAAGCACTTAAATGGCTAAGCATACGAGTACTTTGTTCCAAATGTCTGCTAACATAATCATTGAAACTCTGTTGTTTGGCAACAAAGTTGTCAAATTCATCAAAGCATAGGCTAGCAGGTTTATCAAAAGGAATATCACTCTCGTCAAACCTATGTAGAGAATTCACTTCTACTACCTGTATCGGGTTGTCGAGACCATGGATCTCTTTGATAGGCGGTAGATTTTTGACACCTTCAGCTCTAATGCCTTTCTCTTGCATAGATTTCTTGGCTTCTTGCATATCTTCGGGACTGAGGAATAGAATACCTCTTTTCTTAGGAGTTGGCTTAGGAGGTGGTTCAGGAATAGTCCAAGCATTATCGCTGATGAAGATGTTATTCAGCAGGGTCTCAGCTTGTTCTACAGCTCGTTCCCTAAAAACACAACCGGCACAACTATCTAGGTGGTCTCTAGAGGCATCGGTAAGTCCGTTATAGAGGATATCAAGTATCTCGTTCTTCTTGAGAGGGTGATCAGGCAAAGCATTCTGTAGCTGGACGAGCCTCCCCCAAGCTTGTGGAAGACTCTCTTCTTGGAGGTGAGAAAAGTTGTATATTTCCTGCAAGGCAGCTTGCTTCTTATGGGCAGGGAAATATTTCTCACAGAAGTAATAGACCATCTCCTGGGGACTACGCACACATCCAGTAGAAAGAGAGGTGAACCAGGCTTTAGCATCATCCTTTAGAGAGAAAGGAAACAACTTAAGGATATAGTAGTGGCGCATCTTCTCCTCATTAGTGAAAAGGTTGGCTATTTCGGATAGTTTGGCAAGATGGGCTATGACCGTCTCAGACTCATAACCGTGAAAAGGATCAGATTCGACTAGAGAGATTATCTCAAGGTCGACAGAGAATTCATAATCCTTATCGGTGACAAAAATAGGCGAAGTGGCAAACTTCGGATCATTTTTCATCCTAACTTCCCGAGATTTTTCCTTCCACTTGAGAACTAATTTCTCAGCGTCATAGGCATCCTTACACGCAAGAAAATCCTCGGCTATCTCTCCCTCCATAACATAACCCTCAGGTATATCAGGAAATTCATATCTAGGAGAGCTAGATCTAGCAGGAGCAAAAGCAGGTTCTATCTCAATAGCATCGGCAATTTGAGAAGCATCATGAGCATTGGCAGTAACTCTAGCAATATGAGCATCAAGGAACACTCCTAGTGGAATAGGCAAAGGAGCATATCTAGCAGTATCAAGCGTAGCATCATCAGGAAAAATAGCATCTCTAGCATCATCAGGCAAAGCACTATCAAGCATAGCATCTCTAGCAATAACAAGCATAGTACCTCTAGCAGTATCAAGCATAGCATCTCTAGCAGTATCAAGCATAGTATCTCTAGCAGTATCAAGCATAACATCATCAGGCATAGTATCAAGAATAGCATCATCAGGCATAGTATCAAGCATGGCATCTCTAGCAGTAGTATCACAAGCATCATCAAGCACAGACGACATATCAAGATTTCTAACAGGAGGTGAAGTCGCAAACTTACTCATAACTGAAGGTGAATCAAGTGCAGAGCAAGATGGCAATTCCTTACCTCCCCTCGTAGTTGAGGGCAAGACTTTGGTCTTCGGATCCTTTAGATTCTTCATAGTGATCAGCAGATGTAAATCTCAAGTGACTTAGAGAATATAGCAATACCTCCCCGGCAACGGTGCCAGAAAAATGCTGACGTCAGATGTGCTTCCCTGGCAATGGCTCCAGAAAAGGGCTGATCCTGCAATCTCTGGCGTTAGCTAGACGAATGCTTATGACAACGAACCTTCTCCTGCAACGGCACCAGAAGAATGCTGCTAGCACTCCCCGGCAATGAAACTGGAAGAATGTTGTTGATGGCCCACCGGCGGGTGGGTTCGCAGCAGTTTTTGAGGGTAGAGTATTCGACCCAATTTGTAGATCACCGGTCAGGAGGTGAGAGTATACTCTCAAGTATTAGCAGCTGAATTTGTCAGATTCAACCACACCTGAAATATTAGTATCTGCAAGCACAATAGTAACAACAAAGTAATATGATAACAACGGTGTCAGAAACGATCTGTTGACAGCAGACTATTCCTAACAATTGTATCAATGGCACCTTCGTTGCCGCGTCGACGGAAGTTGTCAGTTCCCGTCAACGACCGGTGAATCAACAGTGTAGCAGGTAGTAGCAGTGTAATGAGCAATAACAGTGGCAAGGAACAACAATAGTGATAGCAGTATCAAGTAGCAACAGTGGCAAGCGACAGTAGTAGCAACAGTAGAAGCAGAGCAAGACAAGTAACAGTAGCAGCAGCAGAGCAAGATAAGTAACAGTAGTAGCAACAGTAGGACAAACTCGTAGGCAATGGGTCGGTGATTTGTTTGGATGATATTCATCATGCAACAACTGTAACACGAAGAGATATGTGGCTAGCTCCCATTCGTCAATGTGATGTAGGCATGCATTCCGTGTGTCGTCATACGTGCTTAGGGAAAAGAACTTGCATGACATCTATTGTCCATACCTCCTGTGGCAGCGGGGTCCAAAAGGAAACTACACGATATTAAGGTTCTCCTTTTAATAAAGAACTGGACCAACGCATTAGCACTTGGTGAACACATGAACTCCTCAAACTATGATCATCACCGGGAGTGGTTCCGGTTATTGTCACTCCGGGGTTGCCGGATCATAACACATAGTAGGTAACTACAACTTGCAAGATCGGATCTAAAACACACATATATTGGCGAAAACATAATAATTTCAGATATGAAATCATGGCACTCGGGCCCTAGTGACAAGCATTAAGCATGGCAAAGTAGTAGCAACATCAAATCTCAGAACATAGTGGATACTAGGGATCAATCCCCATCAAAACTAACTCGCTTACATGATAGATCTCATCCTACTCATCACCGCCCAGTGAGCCTACGAATAGATTACTCACGAACAACGAAGAGCTTCATGGAAATGGAGACGGAAGAAGGTTGATGATGACGATGGCGACGATTTCCCCTCTTCGGAGCCCAAGACGGACTCCAGATCTTCCCTCTAGATGCAGAACAGGTGGTGGCGGCGCCTCCGTATCGAAAACGCAACGAAAACTTCTCTTTTTATTTTTTTCTGGGACGAAAGACAACTTATAGAGCTGGAGTTGGGGCGGCAGGTGTCTGTGGGCTCCACAAGCCTGCCCACCGCCACCAGGGGGGTGGTGGCGGAGCAGGGGTTGGTGGCCCACTGGCCCACCCCCTGAGGTAGAACTTGGCGTAGATATTTTTGATATTTTCCAAAACTTCTCCCCGTAAATTTTCAGGACATTTGGAGAACTTTGATTTCTGCACAAAAATAACACCAAGGCAATTCTGCTGAAAACAGCATCAGTCCAGGTTAGTTCCATTCAAATCATGCAAATTATAGTCCAAAACAAGGGCAAAAGAGTTTGGAAAAGTAGATACGCTGGAGACGTATCAATCTCGCGGAAACGGAAGCTTGCGGCAGCGAAAAAGTGTTTTTGTGGATGCCTTGATTTTTTTCTGGATTTTAGGGAATATATAGGCGAAAGAGCTAGGGCAGGGGAGCGCCAGGGAGGCCACAAGCCTGGTAGCCGCCGCCCCCTGGTGGCGGCTACATGGCTTGTGGGGCCCCTGTGGCTCTCCTGCCTTGGCCCTCAAGTCCCCTGATCTTCTTCTCTTCTCGAAAAATTTATTTCGGGGATTTTATTCCCTTTGGACTCCGGTCCAAAATCAGATCTGAAAAGAGTCAAAAACATAGAAAAAACAGGAACTGGCACTTGGCACTGAATTAATAAGTTAGTCCCAAAAAAGATATAAAAGGTACACAAAACATCCAAAGTTGACAAGATAACAATATGAAACCATCAAAAATTATAGATACGTTTGAGACGTATCATCCACCAAGTAATGAAAGTCCTCATTTAATTCCGACGGCGCGTAAGAACACATCGCTTCTCCACTCGCACGCTCGAACATTTCCAACTTGAGGGACCGGATACTTGGGCTTCTTCTCACTTCCATCATCCTTGGGGTCACGGCTTGAAGAGCCTCTTAAGAACCTCCTCATCTTTTCCCTTTTCTATCTCTGAAAATTTCTGAAATTTTTAGTGATTCTAAGGAAAGGTGAACATGGCTCAACTAAACTTGTAGCAACTACTCCCACAAGTTCCTAGAGGCCATATTACGCATCAAAACTACTTGGGACCATCTAAAATTAGCATGCAAAGCTCAAGAACATGGTCACCAAGGCAGCAAAAATACGCGAAGTATAACGCACTAGAGCAAAAACTAATTGGACCAATGGAGGAGTCACTTACCAAGGAGTAATTTCCCCAAAACAGTTCGGAGAATGGTGCTTTGCACAAGGAGATCGAAAATCCCAGCAAGAAGAGCAAGAACACGGGTTTGAGCTGCGAAACGATTTTTTCTGGAGGTAGGAGAACCAGATGGGAGCTAGAATGAGTGGAGGGGGTGCACGTGGGCCCCACAAGCTTGGGTGGCGCGGCCAGGGGGGTGCCCGCGCCTCCAGGGCTTGTGGCCCACTGGTGCAACCCCCAGACTAGCTCTTCGTATCAGTATTTTTCAAAAATTCCAGAAAAATCATACTTGATTTTCAGGACGTTCGGAGAACTTTTATTTTTGGGGTACTTTTCCACGGGACGCTAAAACAGAAAACAGGGAAAAATAAACTAAATCTATCGTTTTTCTTCTAAGCAACCGAAGGTGAAAGCTTGGAACAAAGGTTTGTGACTCCTCGATTCATCCGTCTCATGGTCATCGAAAGAAATCCGTTAATGAGGTTGATCAAGTCTCCTTGACAAACTTTTTCGAATCGCAAAAGAGAACGGAGAATTTTCGAATAGTCACTAGGTCACCTCAACGGGGATGTGCATATCCCCGACAAGCAAATCATACTTCATCTTGACACGAGGTATAGAGCATTCAAAGCTCCCAATAAGAATCGATGAAGTTTTTCAATAGCATTGATGCAATGTACTCAATATTGTTTCTTTTGAAAGTGCACCGTATGCTCATTACCGTTGACATGGAAAGTGACATTGCCTCTGTTGCAATCAATAACAGCCCCTGAAGTGTTTAAAAGGGTCTTCCAAGGATGAGCGCCATGGCATCGTCCTCAGGAATATCCAGAATAACAAAGTTTGTTAAGATAGTGACATTAGCAACCACAACAGGCACATCCTCGCAAATGCCGATAGGGTAAGCAGTTGATTTGTCGGCCATTTGCACAGAGATTTCAGTGGGTGTCAACTTATCCAGTTCAAGTCTACGATAAAGAGAGAGAGGCATAACACTAACACCGGCTCCAAGGTCGCATAAAGCAGTTCTAACGTAGTTACCTTTAATGGAGCAAGGTATAGTGGGCACACCGGGATCACCTAGTTTCTTAGGAGTTCCACCCTTGAAGGTATAATTAGCGAGCATGGTTTTAATCTCAACCTCAGGTATCCTCCTCTTATTAGTCACAATATCTTTCATGTACTTAGCATACGGAGACATTTTGAGCATATCTGTCAAACGCATTTGCACAAAGACAGGTCTAATCATTTCAACAAATTTCTCAAAATCCTCATCATCCTTTTTCTTGGATGGTTTGGGAGGAAAGGGCATGGGTTTCTGAACCCATGGTTCCCTTTCTTTACCATGCTTCCTAGCAGTGAAGTCATTCTTATCGTATATTCTATTCTTAGGCTGTGGGTTATCAAGATCAACAGGTTCAATCTCCACATCCTTATCATTGCTAGGTTGAGCATCAACACGAACATCACTATTGATATTATCATTAGGTTCATGTTCATCATCAAATTGTGTTTCAGCATCAGAAACACAGGCATCGTTTGGACTCTCAGGTGTAGCAGCAACATGGTTGCTAGCGTGCAAATCCCTATCATCTTTCTTCTTCTTCCTAGGATGACTAGGTGCATCAGTGCTAACTCCTTGAGAATCTTGTTCAATTCTCTTAGGATGACCCTTAGGATACAAAGGTTCCTGGGTCATTCTACCGCCTCTAGTGACGACTCTGACAAAATTGTCATTCAACTCATTGAGCAAGTCATTCTGAGCCTTAAGTACTTGTTCTACCTGAGTAGTAACCATAGAGACATGTTTACTCACAAGCTTAAGATCATTGACATTTCTGTCCACACAAGCACTTAAATGACTAAGCATACGAGCATTCTGTTCCAATTGTCTGCTAACATAATCATTGAAACTTTGTTGTTTGGCAACAAAGTTATCAAGTTCATCCAAGCATAAGCTAGTAGGTTTATCAAAAGGAATATCACTCTCATCAAACCTACGCGGAGAATTTACTTCTACTACCTGTATCGGATTATCAAGACCATGGATCTCTTCGATAGGTGGTAGATTTTTGACATCTTCAGATTTAATGTCGGTCTCTCACATAGATTTCTTAGCATCTTGCATATCTTTGGGACTGAGGAATAGAATACCTCTTTTCTTCGGAGTTGGCTTAGGAGGTGGTTTGGGAATAGTCCAAGCATTCTCATTGCACGAGGTGTTATTCAATAGGATCTCAGCTTGTTCTATAGTTCGTTCCCTAAAAACACAACCGGCGCAACTATCTGGGTGGTCTTTAGAAGCATCGGTAAGTCCATTGTAGAATATATCAAGTATTTCATTCTTCTCAAGAGGGTGATCAGGCAAAGCATTCAGTAGTTGGACGAGCCTCCCCCAAGCTTGTGGGAGACCCTCTTCTTCAACTTGCACAAAGTTGTATATTTCCTGTAAGGCAGCTTGCTTCTTATGGGCAGGGAAATATTTTTCAGAGAAGTAGTAGACCATATCCTGGGGGCTACGCACGCAACCAGGAGCAAGAGAAGTGAACCAGGTCTTAGCATCATCCTTTAGTGAGAAAGGAAACAGCTTGAGGATATAGTAGTGGCTAATCTTTTCCTCACTAGTGAATAGGGTGGCTATATCGTGCAGTTTGGTAAGATGGGCTACAACCGTTTCAGACTCATAACCATGAAAAGGATCAGATTCGACTAGAGTGATTAAATCGGGGTCGACAGAGAATTCATAATCCTTATCGGTCACAAAGATAGGCGAAGTAGCAAACTTCGGGGCGTATTTCATCCTAGCGTTCAAAGATATTTCTTTCTAATCCTTATCGGTCACAAAGATAGGCGAAGTAGCAAACTTCGGGGCGTATTTCATCCTAGCGTTCAAAGATATTTCTTTCCACTTGAGCAGTAATTTCTCAACATCATAGCTATCCTTACAAGCAAGAAAGTCCTCAGCTATCTCTCCCTCCATAACATAACACTCAGGCATATCAGGCAATTCATGTCTAAGAGAGCTAGTTCTAACAGGCAAAATAGCAGGTTCTACTTCAATAGTATCAGCAGTTTCAGAAGTATCATCACATCTAGCAGCAACTCTAGCAATTTGTGCATCAAGGGCACCTAGTGGCAAAGTAGTATCAAGCATAGCATCATCATAAGCATCATGGGCAGCAGAAGTAGCATCATCAAGCACAGGCGACATATCAAGATTTCTAGCAGGAGGTGGTGTCGCAAACTTACTCATAACTGAAGGTGAATCAAGTCCAGAGCTAGATGGCAGTTCCTTACGTGTCCTCGTAGTTGAGGGCTAGACTTTAGTTCTTGGATCCATCGGATTCCTCATAGTGATCGGCAGACATAAATCCCAAGTGACTCAGAGAATATAACTGTGCTTCCCCGGCAACGGCGCCAGAAAAAGGCACGTTGACGGGAGACTATTCTTGACTTTGGCTTCCCCGACAACGGCGCCATAAAAAGGTCTTGATAACCCACAAGTATAGGGGATCGCAACAGTTTTCGAGGGTAGAGTATTCAACCCAAATTTATTGATTCGACTCAAGGGGAAGCCAAAGAATATTCTCAAGTATTAGCAGTTGAATTGTCAATTCAACCACACCTGAAAGATTTAGTATATGCAGCAAAGTATCAGTAGCAAGGTAGTATGATAGCAGCAGTAGAAACAGTAACCAATAGCAGCAAAGTGACAACAGTAGCAACAGGGTAACAACAGTAGCAACAGAGTAACAGTAGCAGCAGTGACAACAGTAGCGGCAAAGTAACGTAGCAAGGACCAGTAGGAAAAACTCGTAGGCATTGGATCGGTGATGGATGATTATGTCGGATGCTATTCATCATGCAACAGTTATAACACGGAGAGATAAGTAACTAGCTCTAGTTCGCCAATCTAATGTAGACATGTATTCCGTATGTAGTCATACGTGCTTAGGGAAAAGAACTTGCATGAAATCTATTGTCCATCCCTCCCGTGGCAGCGGGGTCCTAATGGAAACTACGAAATATTAAAGTTCTCCTTTTAATAAAGAACCGGACCAACGCATTAACACTTGGTGAATACATGAACTCCTCATACTATGGTCATCTCCGGGAGTGGTTCCGGCTATTGTCACTCCGGGGTTGCCGGGTCATAACACATAGTAGGTGACTACAACTTGCAAGATAGGATCTAAAACACACGTATATTGGCGACAACATATTAGGTTCAGATCTGAAATCATGACACTCGGGCCCTAGTGACAAGCATTAAGCATGGCAAAGTAGTAGCAACATCAATCTCAGAACATAGTGGATACTAGGGATCAATCCCCGTCAAAACTAACTCGATTACATGATAGATCTCATCCAACCCATCACCGTCCAGCAAGCCTACGATGAGATTACTCACGAACGGTGAAGAGCATCATGGAATTGGCGATGAAGGAAGGTTGATGATGAAGATGGTGGCGACAATCTCCCCTCTCCTGAGCCCAGAACGGACTCCAGATCTGCCCTCCAGATGAAGAACAGGAGGTGGCCTCGCCTCCGTATCGTAAAACGCGATGAACTCTTCTCCCTGATTTTTTTCCTGGCGAAACAGACTAAATAGAGCTGGATTTGGAGGCGGTGGAGCGTTGTGGGCCCCACAAGCGTGCCATGCGCGGCCAGGGGGGCCCGAGCCTGGTGGGCTTGTGGGCTCACAACTCCACTTCCTCCACTGATTGTTGTGCCAGTATTTTTCATAAATTCCACAAAAATTCTCCGTAATTTTTCAGGTCATTCCGAGAACTTTTATTTGTGTGCAAAAACAACACCATGGCAATTCTGCTGAAAATAGCGTTAGTCCGCGTTAGCTCCATTCAAATCATGCAAATTAGAGTCCAAAACAAGGGCAAAAGAGTTCGGAAAAGTAGATACGATGGAGACGTATCAATCTCATAGCTCGGTCCCAGTACTCGAGCTCTGCCGGTTTTGACACCGACAACGGTGTGCTCGTGGCCAAAATTGGGTGATGGTGGCGAGGTAGGGGAACAAGCGTGGATGGTAGGGGAAATCCGATGTGCCACCGACGGGCGGGCCAAGGGGGGAGAGGGCGGGTGTCCCACGCGTCGATGGCTTATCCCCGCCGATGTAAAAACAACCCAAATTTGGCTCTCCATTTAAATTGGCATGTTTAGTCACATTTTTTGTCCCCGCCTATGATGCGTTTGGTTACCTACACCTATTTTGCGTGCATTGTGTTGTTCTCCCGGTTGGGTCTGGTTGAGAAAATGCAGGATGAAACCCACAAAAGCCCACACGCCCTCATGTCCATTTCCCCCAAGGAACCCCAATGAATCACCTCTAGACTATTGCGTGATGAGTGGATTTTGGATCACTTTTTAGAGTATATTCTAGTAGAAAAATCCCTCATATCATATCTATCTAGCAAGTTTTACATCCACAATCCATGATTTCTGATTTTTATGCACATTATGAATTCATTGCATAATTCTTAGATTTTATTAGTTTTCCTTGATTTTGTTGAATTTATAGATGTAATGTAATTCCCATGGACTTGGCACTTTAAAAGTGACAAGTTGGGGCAAAACCGGTAAGTTTCCCCTTAGAGTCAGGCCTTTTGGAGAGATTGACAAAATCATGTTTTCCAAGAAGCTGTCAATATGAAGAGAATATCAAGATAATTCCCACGGTTCCAAGGAGCTCATGAATTCCCAATCGTATTTTGTATGAAGAAATGACGGCTAATTTTCTAAAGGGGAAAAATAATCTATGCCACTCGCAAAGTTGCATATTTGAGTTGTGCCACTCAAACTTGTGCACTTCGGTATGTGCCACTAACACTTGCAAAAAAATTAGGTCCATGCCACTCTATATCGTCTCTGCTAGTTTTCGTTAGTTTTCCACCAACTATAGTCGTTTCGTTACATCTTGGACCCACCGCTTCGCCACATCAACCAATACAAGAAGTAGACTGGTTGACCCGACTCAGTAGACTCTTTTATCGTTCTTGCCAATGCATAGTCTTGTCGTTTGAGGACATAATTTCTATTTTCCACTCCAATTTGAGCCACTCGTGGGCCCATCAACAACACTCCATAGTTGCACATTACAAGTATTTGGATAGGGAGGTCGATACTGATACGTAGATAATTTACTTCCAGTCACGTTAACCCCTGCTCGTCCAACACCACGGCCTCTAGGTTGCTGCTCCGGAGCTCCAAGACCTCATACGCCACTGCCATGGACTCCATATCACCCAACCCGGATTGTGGAAATGGATTGTGGTCTTCGGAGCCCGATGAAAGAACCGTCACATGGAGCATTTTTGTCAAATCATTCTGAAACTTCTAGTTTTCACAATGTTCTCAAAAGTGGTAGGTGTTGGTGAAGTAGTCGGTCGTCGCCTAGTTCCTAGGCGATACCGAAAAACCCTCGATGCGATTGTATAAGTTTTAGAATTAGGGGTTTATCGGGGTATGATATGTATATGGACATCAATTTAGCTCATGAAAATTGGTAAGTATCAAATATTGTCGATTCAATTAGGGCATATTCGCTCATTTGGCCTGTGAGTGTGTTATAAAATGATTTCTTGGTGGAGTGAACAATGTTTTGCCCCCCCCCGGCGTGCCTTGCGCCTAAGAGGAACCTATATGTCACATTTTGCAACTGTGGTTTTCCACCATATTAATCGAATGTTGCATGTTTGTCGAATGGGAAAATGGAGTTTTCTGTTCTTCCATATACAAAACAAATGCTGAATTCACTTTTAGAGTTGTCCACTTTTATAAAGTTAAACCAAACGATGGTCTACTCCTCCCATAGTAATCTCAACTTCTTCTCTCGTGCAACAGTAGGAGGTCGGCTTCTTTGGTGAACCGGGTCACTGTTGGTCTTTGTGCGTGTTGTTAGTGTCCTTTTGCGATGTTTGTTGTGTTGTTGGTGAGTGGTTGTGGCCATGTTCAGGCTTTGAGCTGGCTTGGCCTTGTGATGATTGTGCGATTGGACCTTTTGTACGAGTTTTCTTC
Source organism: Hordeum vulgare subsp. vulgare (assembly GCF_904849725.1). NCBI lineage: Eukaryota > Viridiplantae > Streptophyta > Magnoliopsida > Poales > Poaceae > Hordeum > Hordeum vulgare. Next base: position 391,344,663 of record NC_058522.1, read on the forward strand.
CAATTTTACATAATTAATTAGGGAACAATTTTCTTCTTGATTGATGAAACCTGCAAAGCTTTTGCATTGTGTTTCAAAAAACATATCCTTAATACTTTTATCTACATGGATTGTTTGATCCCTACATTAGCCATTCCTAGGATTTTTTATTTTACGATCCATTTTCTCTCTATTCCATAGGAAAAAATCACATCTCATCATACAACATGCTTCCTAATTTTGGAGCTCTATTGTTCGATTGAGGTTTAGATTTGAGTTTGGTTAACGATTTTGACTGGTCAATGATTTTGATTAAGGTTGAATTTGGTTGGTAGATTATATTCAATTGAGGTGTTCAATTTAAGATTTGGTTCATGATTTTGACTGGGTCAACGATTTTAATTGAGGTGCCAATTTTGAGTTTGGTTCATGATTTTCACCGAGTTAATGATTCCAAAAATCAATTGGCAACAAACAATCTATAAATACACATGAGTCTTACATACCATCTCATCACCTCGCAGAAAAGAATTGTCCACATATAACATTGTTGCGCACCAATACAGTGCATGTGGCCACGTGCGCATGAAACTTTCCCACATAAATTTGATTGAATAGCAGGTAATAAAGAATCACACTTTCAAAAAAAAACATCAAAACACCACATTAAAAATACGCATACACCATCCTCTCCCTCACACATCAAACCAAATAAAAAATTACGATATCTACAACATAAAAGGTGCAACAAAGTGCACAAAGCCCTTCTAGAGATAATGGATGTGGCATGACATTCCATTTTTGCATTTTCCTTATTTCTGCATTCCATAAATTATGTGAATCAAAGAGGCCTTCACATTTGCTTTGAATTCCAAATGATCAAATTGTTGACAAATGGCAATACTCACAAAAGCAGCGCTTGGGCTCCTCTTCTCACCCGGATGGACAATAAAACAAAAAAATAGCAAAAAGAAATTCCAAAAAAACGTCATGCAAGATGCTCAAATGCATGATGTCGGTGCCAAATTCGATCATGTTTCGGTATTCGTGTAGTTCTTAGCAAAAATAATAATATTTCATGTTTGTGAGAAAGTTAGAGAAACGCAATGTTCACAGCTTATTTGGTCCTTTATGCGGCGAGCTCCTTGAATGTCAAAACACCATCAAAATTTGGCACGGAACCGAATCATACACTCTAGCATCTTGCATGTTTAATACTCCTCTATTTGATATAAGAAAAATAGAGACAAGATTTTAACGATTCCTGTAAGAAAAATGGAGACAAGATTTTTAACGATTCCGGTATTATTTTTAGTTTTACTATTCACTAGGAGCAAAGCCCGGACGAGATAGCAAATTACCGCAATATTTAAAGCAACTCGAACGCGCCAACACATTTCGTCCGTACGCGTTTGTTTGGGTCGCGACGGACAGAAAAGTTGGCTCAATACATCGAACCAAACGGACACGCATTCGTTTTCCGTCCGCTCACGACCCATTCTAGGCGCCAATTTGGGCGTTCTTTGTGTTGCCGCGGACACAGAGCGGACACGTGCCTCGTCTGTGTGCTCCTTCCCCTGGCCATCTAGTCGGCGTCATAGTCTCTCCTTCTTATCCCCTTCTCCCTGCCCTCACCCGTCACCCGCAAGAACACAAACCTTAGGCCGGTGACCCCATTTTCCATCGGCCACCCTAGCTCTACAGCAGCAAATCCACCGACGGGGTGCCTCCTTCGTCCAGTTGCGGAAGGCTTATTGGTGGACCTGCGGCGGCGGTTGGATTTGGCGAAATTTTGCGCATCCTGCCGGCAGGATTTGGCGAATCCGGCCGCCAACGGATTGCGCTTGCCATAGACTGGCTGGGTGCCGGTCCACCAGGTCCAGGCAATCCCTCGGTGCCACATGTAGGCGCTTAATCCGTCTCTAGACGCTCAGGTCTGACCCGTCGTAGGTTCGCCGGCAAGGCCACGGCCAGCCGCTGCCCCCTGGCTCGGCGTTGGCCCAAAAGCTTGTCGGCTCACCTTTGTCATTCATAAAGTGCGACGACTGCTCGATGCAGGTCGGCCGACACGTTTATTGAACGTCGGAACATCCCGGTTGGGCGTTCGTGAAGTGTAAAAACGATGGGGTATGATTTTCGTTTGCCTTATGCCCATTGCTCGATGCAATTTTGGTTGCTTATTATTTGCTCAATATTATGTGTACGATGGATGCAATTTTTATATTAGGAAATATAATACATTGATCTATTAATTTCACGAAATTTACTAGATGTTTGTGCACTTTATCTAGAATTGAAGGTATTGATGAGATTAAATAAGAGACCAAAGAAAAAGCAACGTCTACTTCTTTAGCATCAAAGAAGAAATACGTTGTGCTCAAAATCCAGAGATAAAAAACGAAGACATAAAGAAGATCTTAATCCAATTAATAGGAACAATTAGAGAAGTTGAACATATTTGAAAATGTCTAATTGTCGTTTTTGTTTTCTTTAGTATTATATACTCATAGCAAAGAATTGGTAAAAGATGTATGTATTCAATAAATCATCCATTTGATGAAATAAAAATAACGTTCAAATTCAAAGCAAAATGAATGATGACCGGTCGTGCGAAACGAAGAATGAGTGTTGGACGCACGATCTGACTTATTTATAAAAGAGGACGGGCATACCGATCAAATAAATAAAACGAGGGTTCGTTTGAATCGCGTGGTTGGAGTCGCTCTCACTCGCTATCTCCGGTTCCACCCTACATGCTATCTTGGTCTATCGGAAGTGTACGACCAGACTAGGGAATCTCCCACAGTGAATGCCTGCGCGTACAATGCAGTACCTGGGTCTCGCCCGTTTCACACGCTATAGCCCCAGGGACTGGCCCCGGTACCCTGCCTTGGCATGAACTTTAAATTTCTTGCGTCAGCTCATCACGTGAAACCGTGTACACCAGTACTGCTTACCGTGTCTTTGCTTTCCTTACGTTGATGGTTCTTGCAGGCCCCTGCAGCTGCACCATACCTCGCACACTCCACCGTACAACTTTCACATTCCCCAGCTGCTTCACATCGATTCTATCTTTGAGCCAACGAAATGGACATAGTACTAGATTTGAATACCCATCTGCGCAAGATACGGCTGAGTTTGACTCGTTTTTACAGTAGATTTATTGCAATAGATACCGGACTTAGTTTACAAAATGCATGCTTTCATGTTTTTTTTTCTCTCTTTAGAAACAACAAGGTGGAGAAAGGAGATAAAGAAAAGAAGTACGATGAGTAAATGGACGAGGACAAGATGAGGCAGCAGGCATGGAAAGAGAAGCTAAACCAGGGACATCTCTGTTCTCTGACTCTTTTTCTCTCCCGTCCCAACTCACGTCGCTTCAAGCTTCTGTAACTTTTTCGCTGAAGTGAGAGATGGATGGACGGACCTGGCCTGGCCTTGGCTAGCTGCGCGTGCCTGTGTGCCAGTGTCTTTCACGTGAGCTAGCTGGGTCTCTACCTCCACAACAGTACAGTCGAGTGACTAACATGGAGTATTATTTTTACTAAATGCCCCCAAAACAATCTTATGTCGCTTGCATTGACCTTCCAAAACAAAACTTATTTCATCGTCTGACCCCATATTTTCACCTGACCGTTCTGCGTGTGACATACATGTTTACACCCCTTTGTCCTAGACACCTTTGATCGATCGTGATCCATGATCGTCGGTCAGGCCGTCAGTGTGACGCAGCCCTGAATATCCAGCCCTATGTGTGTTTATGTGCAACGTTGTATAGTTACGCGTTATCAAACAGTGAAACACCTTTTTCCTAAGTGTGCTACCAGCGGTACATGTTTGTTTCCTAGGCGTTTATATTTACGATACCAGATCGCCTGCTTTTGTATCTGGATGCCTCCCGTGTCTTGCTTACTTGCAAAATTTACTGATGCTTCTTATTTGCCAGAACGTCTTGGATATTTGATAAATGTTAGACCGTGTGATATATTGAGTAGAGCTATTTTTATTCCTAGAGTAGTCTGATTGTTTGACGTGTCATGCTGTTCGGATCTTTCAACTACTCATTTATTGCCTCGCGAGATGCATCGACGCCATTCGTCCCTTTAAATATGTTTTCCCCGCATCAGCAGTGCGTAGTCCCCCATCCATCCCCACACTCCGCAGTCCCTTGCAAAACCGTTGTTTTTGCCTGCCTCAGCTTCTTCCACTCCCAATCCCAATCCAGCAAGGAAGGTTGTCGTCAACGTTTCCAACCATGAAGGGCGTCGTCGTTCCCTCTTTTCGTTGGAGCTTGTTTGCATCCCCATCCACGAAGCAGCTATTTGTCTGTGTTGTCTTCGTCAACTCATTTTTTTTCGATCTGCCTCATCAGCATCTTGTTACTTGACTTCAACATCCTCGGCAACCACACACTTGAGCTGACCAGGTGCAAGACGAGGTTCAACTCCATTGGATGACTGCTGACTTCACGTCAAGTGGGTGGTTGAGATTAAACATCGGTGGCAGGATGAGTATGACCGAACTCATCGACGATACCATAGTTGGGGAGATGGTGGAACAATACAAATCATTTTAGATGGTTGAATTGCATTGTTATAGGAGACCAGATAGGTTTGTAGAGCCCGCTCCAATTAGACAAGTTGATGTTGTTCACAACTCTGAACTTCATGTTTGAAGTGATTTCGTTATGCCTAGAATTCAGAATATGTTAAGTTAACACCATATGTACCCCCTTGTTGTATGAAAACTCTAAATTGGCCATTACGGTGGCATACCGTTATGACTTGCGCTTTTCGGGTTCATTTTACATTCAATGTGTTTGTCATTACAATAGGTGAGCATTCAAATAACAGTAGATAGTGCGATAACTTTGATTTATCCCCTCTCTTCGAACTGAACACAACTTATTGTTACATAAACTTGAATCTAGACTAACTCGCTAGGTCTTTGTTGGTCTTTTTTCTAGAGCGCCGCTCTTCGATTTGCTTCTGATGCTTTGCTCTATGTTCTCGCTTTTTCTTCTCCTCGAACATCATCTTCTCCCTTCTTTCGACGTACCAGACACCAAACAAATACAACTCGTATTGTTTCTCGATTTTAAGCGAGCATTTGCTTGGGCACCTAGCGCCTTCCCGCAATCAGTTCATCAGTGTTTTTCAAAAAGTGAAGCAGGACCTCAAATATGATAGGGCATGGAAAGTTTGACTTACGAAGTATGGCGCATGCCCCTTGGTGTGTACGTGAACGAATCCCCAGCAACCCATTTCTCATTTGGTTCTTATCTTGATTTCATCGCCGGTGTAGAAAGCTGGCACACAAGGAATCCATGTCCTCAACGGACGCCATATTTGGTGGTAGGAAGGTGTCGATGTGTGGTCCTACCAGTTCATCGAAACCCCCTTTTCCTTTATGAGAAGTGGATCCCATGGTTCTATTGTGGATGTGCAGAAACAATGGTCGTATGTGAGAGTTTATAGATGGCCCGTAGGTGTGTAGCCGTTGGATGGAGTGTTCAAATGTCAGTATGTGTAATATTATAGTTCTACGGTCTAACTCTAATGGGCTCTTTGTAACAGTTTGATGGCATGGCTTACTTTTTGGGCTTTGCTGGGTTGGCCTTAGTCCTCGTCTTTCCTTGTGTTTTCTTCCCCCAAGGCAGCATGCTAGATCCTCCCTCTCCTCCTTTCCCCAAATCTATCTCACTAAAACCCTACCGCCGCTTGACCTCCGTTTCGATGCCAGCTTCGGTTGGCTAGCCGGCGCTATGACTGTACGCCCACCCTAAGCTAGCCCTGACCTGCCGTACGCATCGTAAACAGTCTACGCGGCATGAAATATGTACGGGTCTTGCGGTTTCTAGGAAGAATCAACTGTGGGAGGGAGTAAGTTACTGTAATCGCCACACATTTTCGTTTTTGTCTGGTGTACTATGGAATTAGTTAGATCGTGTGTTACTTCACACATTAGCTGGTGAGTAGAACCTTGTTATTTTTCAATTTGTATCGTGTTTTGTTCAGAAACAAGTTGTCTTAGAGCTAGTTCCCTTATTATGCGGCTGTTGTATGGAACACTAACAGTAGTTCGTCGTGTTCTTGCATAGACTACGCACGTGAATCAGTTCAGTGTTGGAAATATGCCCTAGAGGCAATAATAAAGTTGTTATTATTATATTTCCAGTTCATAATAATTGTCTACTATTCATGCTATAATTGTATTAACCAGAAACCGTAATACATGTGTGAATATATATATAGATCACAATGTGTCCCTAGTGAGCCTCTAGTTGGCTAGCTCGTTGATCAATAGATGATCATGGTTTCTTGATCATGGACATTGGATGTCATTGATAACGGAATCACATCATTGGGGAATGGTGTGATGGACAAGACCCAATCCTAAGCATAGCACTAGATCATTTCCTTAGACTGTGAGATTGTGCAATTCCCGGATACCGTAGGAGTGCTTTTGTAACGACCAAGATGCGGTCCTTTCCGATCTGGGGGTCGAGGCCCCCGAATAGGAAAGAAGCGCATCTAAGTGTTTTGCAAGCAAGTAAACATAGCACATAATAATAAATATAGTAGACAATCTGGGATTCAACTGTCTTCTTATTAAAAATACAGAGTACAACGCAGATACAAACAAGGTAGTTCCGGTACGGACTACAAAACAAGGGAAATGCTATGCTACCCGCTGCAGGCCCACGATCACGACCACGGCTCAGTCCTCTGGATAGTTCACGTAAAGGCGATCTGTCTCCTCGTCGTACTGCCACGCCAGCTGGGTGCCGTCGGGATCATCTGCCTCTGGGGTACCTGTACCTGCTGGGAGTTTCGGAGGAATCCGTGAGTCACGGGGACTCAGCAATCTAAGACCTTGGTGCCAGAACTAGTCATGTTATTGGGTAAGGAAGGGGTGAAGTGTTTCAGGTTGTTGCATCCTAAGATTGAACAAGTGGCTAGCTTACGCGAAGGAGAAGTGACAGTGTTCTATACTAACGATCGTGATTACTTGATCAGAAAGTGATCCTGAACACCTACCTACGGCATTCATAACCCCACCGTGTTCCCGATCGAAGAGAGATCTTCGAAGGGACAGTCACGGTGACGCACACAGTTGGCATATTTTATTAGTTTTTGTTTAAGTTTTCTAATACCGGATGTTAACAAAATATTCCAAGTTGCCACATAACCGCGGGCACGGCTTTCCGAAAGATTAAACCCTGCAGGGGTGCTCCAACTAGTCCATCACAAACGAACACAGGCCGCAAAGTCATCCTCTATCACGAATCTCGTGATCTCGTCGGATTCCTTAGAGGAAAACCTCAACTCTGGGGAGAACCAAAGCCTCACCGGGATTCCTATACGCAAGATATACCGCTAAGGCAATACAAGGCTAGCAGGACCTCCCGTCGTGTCGACGACCCTGATAAGAGCCGCGTATCTCAGTCTCAGGACACGACAGATGAGCTAGACGTCGGGATGGCTAAACCTCTGGGTGACCAGTGGGGCCCCGGACATCGCTCAGGTGGGACCAACACTCATGGGGAGCACTGGCCCGGGTTGTTGATTAAATTCCTCGGGGTAGCTATTCCCTATGCAGATTATTATGTGATTAACAGATTAAAACCAAAGTTGGGTCCTGCCGGACAAGCCTTAGCACTACGCGATTTATCAAGGGGGTCCCCATAACAACCCCGAACGTGTTAGGAGCGATCATTATGGAATCAAACACCGGTAACCGGTAACTAAGGCGGCAATAACGGGACAAGACACCCGGCAAAAGGCTAGGCCTCCCGTCATTTACCTAATATATAGATACATTAATTAAATAACAGAAATTAAGATAATGATATCAAGCTCATGGCAACTCATGAGTTATAAACACCTGCAACTAACAATGCTAACATTAGTAGCTCAGCAAGCCTACCTAGCCATGTAAGTTTGCTAGGAAAGAGTAAGGTGTTTAGGCTCATGGCATATGAAGAGGCAATATATTTTCAGAGGTAGGCAGCGAGCAATAACGTGGAATCGAAACTAACATAACAAGTCTAGATATGGGATCAAGGTCATGTCATCTTGCCTGTGATATCCTCAGCTTGGAATGGTTCTGGATCGTCCTGCACGTACTCTCCTGACTCCACGTAATCGGTCTCCGCTCCCGGTGCTACCCAACACAAGAATGATAGCCAATGAACAGCAGCACCACAAAATGCAACAATCACATGATGCATGAGATGAAAGTTGAGCATGCACCACTATTTCTAACACTAGCACAAGCAAGAATAACTACAACAAGTTCCTGGACAGAACTTTGCACTAGACTATTTGGACATGCATGGGAATGATATGAACAGATGCATCTCGTAAAAACGGTGCAAAACCATATAAAGAACTTTGCAAACGGAGCTACGGATCAACGGGAATCAACGAAACACGATATGAAGTCCTACGTGAAAGATTCATCACCACACACACAATTGGCACAAATCTGGTGTTCCCAGGTTCCCAAGACACATATTAACCCAACATGAATGAAATGGAGCAAGGTAGAACACCCCAACAACAATTAAACACAAACTTTGAACAAAATGTCAAAACTACGCAATCTGCCAGTTTCTGCATCTTAGCTGTTTGAGAGCCACATGCAACATAGCTACAGGTCTTCAAATATGACAAATAATATATGTGGCAGTTTCCAACCAAGAACACTACAAGCTCCAGCAAGAATCACAGCAAAAGGAATTAAACTCTAGAAGATACAAGGCCACAAACTTTCCCAAAACCATCAGTTCTCAGGGACTTAGTGAAATTTCCTGCACCTGAGATTCTGTTTCTGTTCTGAAGCCTTTTATCAGCAACCAAAACACAAGCTACTGGACTCCAAATGACTTGAAAATTCACAGGAAGCTTCACAAACATACCAGGTTCAAAACACTAGCACTGAGCTAAGTCCAGTTCCCAACATAATGACCAGAACAACCTTATCTACAGGGGAAGAAAATGTTTTCAGCATCCCAGACTTAGTGAAATTTTCAGAGTTCAAAAATCTGGAATTTTCCCAACCACATGCCCACTTTGTCTAGGCATAGTTTGCACACACAAGTTCCCAAGAGGTGTTTGACACCACTATGGTGTTGAGCACAAACCCCTACAACTAACACACCAAGATCCATGCCTTTGGGCTCCATCTATATCATGGAAACAAAGCCCAAACTTTCAACAAAATAAAAATGCAAATCCATAAGGTATTCTTCTAAGATGACAATGCATAGGAGGGTTTCATGTGCACAATGGCAAGGTGACATGGGGGTTTTAACCCCATGTTTGTGTCATGCACATCAACAACTCCAACACCACAATTCCTCTCAAGCACTAGCATCAAGCCCACACACAAGAAATCTTTATATAACAAGAGAGTATACACACCCCCCACATATGGGCATGTGATGGTGCACACTCTCACAAGCACCACTAGTATCTTCCTAGTATTCATGTCACCATCATTATGCAAACTACCACAACAAACCCCACCCTCACATGCTAACACAATAGCTATCTAGTGCTACTCCTCGCCTCAAGACAAGTGATGAGGGGGAGGCACCCACACCCCACTATATCAAGGCAAGATAATAAAATCTACAAGATCCCTTATACCACCTAAAACTCCCAAAGATGGGCTCCACAAGAGTAGCTAGTGCATCTTCTCCTTAAGGCACACACACACAATTACCACACATCACAAGTACCATTCCCACCAAGTGTTTACCAAGCTAGCAATACCACCTCTACTTTCTTGTAGGTGCACAACACACACACAGAGGCCCCTGTTCCCAACTACAATAGCAAGGAAGAAAAAGTTAAGACCCTCTTGCTGCCCAACACAAGGGAGGGAAAGTACAAAAACAAACAAAGAAAATAAATAGGCAGCAAGAAAAAATAGCAAAACCCATGCCAGGGTCCCTGGGATTCGAACCATGCACCTACTGGATTACCAGTCACCAACAAGCCACTGCACTAGCTGCGCTACTGGTGACAGGAACGCGACAGGAAACAGATACTTCCCTTGCTGGCCACTGAATATCAACAGAAACAAAAATTATGCCGAGAGGGGGAGTCGAACCCTGGACCTCTCATCAGGCACGCAGGAGGTTGACCATTGGGCTACGAATAGGATGCTGATAGAGGGAAAATCCCATAACAGGTAAAGCTACTGACGCCGGCTCATGTCTACAGCGAGCACACAACGACAGAGAGCTGTCGCTACGCGCTTGCCGGCGATGCTAAGCGGCGCTGCCGGCGACGAGGGGGGGGGGTCCCTCTGGTCACGCGCTACCGTCGAGGGAAGGAGGAAGCCCCTGTTACCACCCCTACCTCTAACAGCAACAACTAACACTCGTACTCTGCACGTACACCCAACAACAGCCCCCTGACGAACGCCGGCAGAGAAGACGACGACCTCGCCGCGGATCGGAACCGGACTGAGGAGGAGGAAGCACTGGGCGGCGGGCCTCACCTTGGGGAGAAGAGGGGGCGCCGTACGGGGCGGAGGACACCGGAGGCGAAGAAGAGGAGCCGCGCAGTTCGCCCGGTTCGCCCCGAAGACGGGGACGAGCTCGACGGGGGGGGGGGGGGGGCGCTCCTCGGGGTCCTAGCGCCGGGAATGGGACGCGGGGAGCCGCCCCGAGCCCCCAGACATGGCGCCCAGTGCCGGAGACGGCGGATCGGCGGTTTGACGGAGGAGGCGCTGCACCCTCTCTCTCTGCTTTCTCTCAGAACTTACCAGGGAAGAACGAGGGCACGAGGGAAACTGGCGGCGCTGGGGAGGAAAGGAGAGGGAACCCTAGGGCGGAGGAGGAGGTCTCGGGCTCCTTTTAACGCCTCGGGAGGCGAGCTCGAGCCGCTGGATCGAGAAGAGGGCGATCGGGAGGTTGAGCGCGCGTCGTACAGGAGGTGATGTCGGGAGGAAGAAGGAGCGCTCGCCGGTGGGCTCTATCGCCAGGGAAGTCCAACTGGGCCAGCACGGGAGAAGGCTTGATGGGCCAGGGAAAGCATTAGACACCCAGGTAGTTTAACCAAATATAACAACAGAGGAAGGGATGTTTTCAGGGAAGAAAAAATATTACCCAAGAAAAATACTGGGATAAAAATTAAAAGGAAAAACCTGCTAGACACAAGAAATAATAGCCCAATAGGGAAAAATAGGAATGCAATATTTGGAGATGTTCGAAATAAGTGCAAAACAGTAATTAACCTACTGTTTTGGTATTTATTTGCACCACCAAAATCATAGAATCAAATCAGAAAAATTGCACCCCTTCATAAGCAATTTTTATCTACCCACTAGACATTTTAGAAACATCTTTGAGAAAAAGGAATTTTGACAAGAATAAAAATAGGAGGGGAAAAGGAGTTTGAAAGCAAGAGCTTAAAAGACTAGCACTCGCTCTTGCATCACACACACCATTATCACATGCTCACAAGGTAGTGCAAAACCACCACTTAATCCTAGCAAGATCACATGCACTCACAACACCACAACACTACTCCTATTAAACTCAAATGCAACATGATCATGGCATGCAATCATAAGTATGGCAAGGAATGATATGTAATTCATGCACGCAAGGGAAATAAGCACTAGGGAACACACATGGATTCAACGCACGAAAGATATCCTCAAGATCTCTGACAAGGTGGCCCCACATGGAAGGTTACAAGAAAGGAAAGTCTACACTTGGGGCATTACAGCTTTGGGTGTACCAAACCTCACAATGTAACTGGGTAATTATAAAGGTGCACTATGGGTATCTCCGAAAGTGTCTGTTGGGTTGTACGAATCGAGATCGGGATTTGTCACTCCATGTGACGGAGAGGTATCTCTGGGCCCACTTGGTAATCCACCATCATATTGAGCTCAGTGTGACTAAGGAGTTAGTCATGGGATGATGTGTTACGGAACGAGTAAAGAGACTTACCGGTAAGGAGATTGAACAAGGTATAGGGATACCGGCGATTGAATCTCGGGCAAGTATCATACCGGTAGACAAAGGGGATTGCATACGGGATTGATTGAATCCTTGACATCGTGGTTCATCCGATCAGATCATCGTGCAACATGTGGAAACCAACATGGATATCCAGACCCCGCTGTTGGTTATTGGCCAGAGAGATGTCTCGGTAATTTCTGCATGTCTCTCGAACCCATACGGTCTACACACTTAAGGTTAAATGACGCTAGAGTTGTAAAGGGAATGGTATGTGGTTACGAAAGGTTGTTCGTAGTCTCGGATGAGACCCCGGACATCACGAGGAGCTCCAGAATGGTCCAGAGGTAAAGATTTATATATAGGAAGTCCTGTTTTGGTCACCGGAAATGTTTCGGACTCATCGGTGGTGTACCAGGAGTGTCGGGAGGATGCCGGAATACCCCCGGGAGGGGTGTGATGACCAAAGAGGTGCATAGGCTGTTAGAGGAGGTGTACCAGCCCTTATTGGGCTGGCCAAGGCCTTCCCTAAAGGCCTATGCGCATATGGATAAAAGAGATAAGGCAAGGAAGCTTAAAAGGAAAGGAGGAAGAGTCCTACCAAGGTAGTCCACCTCCCTTGTGGGAGGTGGACACCTCCCTAGTTTCGGCCGAAGCTCCTCCTCCTTGGAGGAGGGGCCAAGGCAGCCTCTCTCTCCCTCCTCCTATATATATTGAAGGGTTTTGGTCTTTTGGAGACATGCCAATTTATCTCCCACGGCACAGCCCTACCTGTCTCTTCTTCCTCCTCCGCAGCGCTTGGCGAAGCCCTGCCAGAGAACAACATAGCTTCACCGCCACCGCGTCGTCGTGCTGCTGGAGCTCTCCCTCAACTTCTCCTCTCTCCTTGCTAGATCAAGAAGGAGGAGACGTCACCGGGTTGTACGTGTGTTGAACACGGAGGTGCCGTGATTCGGCACATAGATCGGAATCCACCGCGATCTGAATCGCTGCGAGTACAACTCCATCAACTGCGTTCATAGTAACGCTTCCGCTTAGCGATCTTCAAAGGTATGAATATGCTCAATAACATCTCTCATTGTTGTTTTCTCCATAGATAGATCCTTGTATGGCGTAGCAGTTTTTTTGAAATTACTACGATCCCCAACAGTGGCATCCGAGCCAAGGTTCCATGCGTAGATTCTATGCACGAGTAGAACACAAAAGTTGTGGGCGCTGATTTGTCAACTTGCTTTCCGTTACTAGTCTTATCTTTTTTCAGCGGTATTGTGGGATGAAGAGGCCCGGACCGACCTTGCATGTACGCTTACGTGAGACTGGTTCCACCGACAGACATGCACTTGTTGCATAAGATGACTGGCGGGTGTTTGTCTCTCCCACTTTAGTCGAATTGGATTCAATGAAAAGGGTCCTTATGAAGGGTAAATAGCATTGCCATATCAATGTTATGGCTGTCACGTAGGTGAGAAACGTTCTTAGAAACCCTAACCAGCTACGTAAAACTTGCAACAACAATTAGACGACGTCTAACTTGTTTTTGCAGGGTATGCTATGTGATGTGATATGGCCAAAAGGATGTGATGTTGCATATGTGATGTATGAGATTGATCATGTTCTTGTAATAGGATTCACGACTTTCATGTCGATGAGTATGACAACCGGCAAGAGCCATAGGAGCTGTCTTAATTTATTGTATGAGATGCAACGCCATGTTGATTACTTTACTTTATCGCTAACGGTTAGCTATAGTAGTAGAAGTAATAGTTGACGTGATGACTTCACGGAGACACAATGATGGAAATCATGATGATGGAGATCATGGTGTCATGTCGGTGACGATGATGATCATGGTGCCCCGAAGATGGAGATCAAAGGAGCAAGATGATATTGGTCATATCATGTCACTATATGATTGCATGTCATGTTTATGATATTTTCATCTTATAGCTTAGAACGGCGGTAGCAAAGATAAGATGATCCCTCATAAAAATTTCGAGATAAGTATTCCCCTAAGTGTGCACCATTGCGAAGGTTCGTTGTCTTAAAGCACCACGTGATGATCGGGTGTGATAGATTCTAACTTCGCATACAACGGGTGTAAGCCAGTTTACACACGCAAAACACTTAGGTTGACTCTACGAGCCTAGCATGTACAGACATGGCCTCGAATACGATAGACCGAAAGGTTGAACATGAGTCGTATGGTTGATACGATCAGCATGGAGATGCTCACCATTGATGACTAGTCCGTCTCACGTGATGGTCGCACACAGGCTAGTCGATGTGGATCATGTAACACTTGGATGACTAGAGGGATGTCGATCTAAGTGGGATTTCATTAGTAATTTGATTAGATGAACTTAATTATCATGAACTTAGTCTAAAATTGTCTTTACAAATATTGTAGATCCAATGGGCAACGCAAATATCTCATTCAACTTCTACGCGTTCCTTGAGAAAACCAAGCTGAAAGACGATGGTAGTAATTATGCGGATTGGGATCGTAACTTGAAGCTCATCCTCATGGCTTCCAAGAAGGCATATGTGCTTGATGCACCGGTAGGAGACCCTCCCGTTCCCGTAGCAGACCAGGACACTAGAAACGCGTGGCACTCATGGAGTGATGACTACTCTCTCGTTCACTGCGGCATGCTTTACAGTTTAGAACAGGGTCTCCAAAGGCGTTTTGAGCAACACTGAGCATATTAGATGTTCGAGGAGCTGAAACTTGTTTTTCAAGCTCATGCCCGGGTCACTACAACAAAAACCCCTTATACCAACACATTTGTACCAACGATATTATGGGAACCGTTGTTTATACCACCTCCCACCTCCCGCACTTAGAGCTAACCTCCTCGTACTTAACCCTTCCACGCATAGAGCTAACCTCCGTGTCCCTAAAAAAATATCAAACCTCCCCGTACACACACCTCCATCTATATCTCGTCCGCCATATCTCTCCCCCGATTCCCCTCTCTCTCACCCGACGGCCTCCGTCATCTTCAATTCTGCCTTATTCGGTGATGTCCCGCGATGTCGCTCATAGGCCAGGATCCCGCAGTGTTGTCCTCCTATATTCCATCGTGTGCACGTCCTCCAGGTCTCCGGGCCACTGCACGCGTCCCCACAGTAACCCTAGTCGACATAGATCGCCGGTGTAACTCGCTGGCCTCTATTTGGAGGGCACTATCCCAGGTCATTGCTGCCGGCTCGGGCATGGATCTAAAACCGGTGTAGGGTTCTGCTCCTGTCTCTCGGTGGTTGCTGGCAGTGGAGACGAGCCCAAGGTCAGAGGAGAATGAGGTGGAGCTCTGTTCGTGTTCTTCAACTGCTAATTGGATCCCGCGTGTGCGTGTGTTTCTTGTGGCTCTGGCGCCGGGTGTGGACTTGCTCTGGTGGCCGTGCGTGCAACTGCATGGGTCCGTGCTTAGCTCGTGTGCATGTGTCCGTGTGGTGCGTGCGTACTACGGAAAGTACATCCCTAGGTGACACTGATTGCTATGGCCTCTATTGCTGATTTTGCTTTGCCTTAGTACCTACTATATACAGTAGATACAAGATGATTGTTGTTGCTGCTGCTTCTGACGCTAATTGTTTGCTATTACCGCTGGTTGCCATTGCTGCTGCCGCTCATTGCTATTGTTGCCGCTGCTGATTTTGCCACTCCTTAATATCTATATAGTAGATAGAAGATAATATTTATTTTCCAAATAAAAAATATAGAAGATGTGTATGTTTTAAAATTCTGGCAAATTGAACCAACCATTTGTTATTTGTTCTCTAATCTTTCTCTTGATCAGCTTCTCTTTTATGTTTTTCATTCCAAAATTTACTCACTACGTACAATGCGTACAATAATAATCATGGAACCCACTAGCTCCTTATTGATCACATGGTCCTTCGTCCTTACAAGTGTTAGTATTATTTGTTCCACCTGTATCTCATCATGTGATTTTCCCTTGCAATTTTTGTGCCTGCAAGATGTCAGCTAACAGTTTGTAAGTATCTGAAGTCTAAACATTTGCTTTAACCATGATGTTGGTATGAAATTGTCCTACATGTCAGGTTTCAAACTGTTGAGAATAGATGTGCACATAGATAAGATGTGTTAAAACATTTACCTTGCATTGGCTGATTGTGTGAGGGATTAACTTGCTTTAATGGCATGCAGCTTCAGGGGCAGATGGAAATGTGCAGATTATGACATAATCGCAGAAAGTGGGTCAACCCATTCGCTTACATGATAAACCCTCCAATATTTTAGGCCGCCAAGGATTTCATTTCCTTATCTTCTCCTCATGATGTAGCATTCTTATTTATTCGATATCCTTAATTTTTACGCTACCTAACTGGTCCAACGAGTCTTTGTTAGTTAAGTGTGCCAATATATGTCTATTTTTTTCTGTTCTTATCCTTTTTTGGCCTGTATTTTTTTATTCAAATTGGTATTGATATTCATATATTCAATGACATGACAAATGATACATGATTAGGGAGTTGAGTTATGACCAAAGAACAAATTCTATTTGTTATATGATATGCCACGTTGGCAGCAAAGGCACATGGGTAGTGTTTCTTCAAATTAGGTAAGTACTGATATGAAATTGTTCATCCATTACTTCAGTTTGCTTTTATTTATATTGTTCAACCATTACATAGGTCACCCCTCACGCATTTTCTTACATATGTATTCAGCTTGCTAGGTTGGTCTTAAAGAATTAAATAGTGTCACACTAAATTATTTTTATTTCCTTGTAAACACCTTGGATCGTGTCTTCTCTAGATACAAAAATCCAATACGTTTTCCTAGAGAAAATGAAATCGAATGACATGTTTCTTTTTCATGTTGTTTCTTCTAATGGTTCTAAGAATCTTATACTTGAATTGGGAAATTATAATGTGACATTGTAGTTCTCAAGTAACTAGTAAGTTTTGTATGTAGATTAGTTAATGATTTTTTAGTTGTTGGTGAGTTCTTTTCCCCTATTTAATCATACCAAGCATGAGCATATGTGAGTGTAAACAGAAATATCCAATTTTTTATAGTCGATATTATTTCTTATCTACTCGTCATTTAGTTGGTTGCTCAATGCATCTCGTTGTTTATAATCTTTGGATAATTGTTAGTAGTGAATACATGTTGCTGGTTATTCACAGTGAACAGGCACATCCGTTTGGTCAAACATAGTTACTTTTTACATGTATTCCTACTAAGTTATTTGCGAGACATACATAAGCTTATGTATTTCCCCCAGCAATCATTTCTTGCACACTTGGTAATTTTTATGTCGATCCTTTTAAGAATAGTGTATATTTTTAAATTTCATTTTGAATTTATGCCTAAATAATATTGTGCTTTTCTTTGTAGGTTGAGAATTTTAATATTAGATGATTACTTGGACCTTGGAGAATGTATGATGATTCTTGGTACTTGAGGGGAGACAAGACAGTTCTATGAATGTTTAGAAATTTATATTTAATATTTATTTTATTTTCTAAGAAAATGATGTACTCCTACTTGACAACATTTGCATTGTAATGTAAGAGATTGTTCCATTGAATCAATATATCACTTTCATTACTATTCTATCGAATTTTACTTAAGTTGTACCTTGTATTGCCAATCGAAGAACCTACTGTTATAAATAGTTATATATATGTGAGGTTATTCTATTTTGCAAGCCTGAGTGAAACGAACAAAAATATTATAAATGATTATATATACCTGCCAAAAATAATTATGCATGGAGATTATTCCATTTTGCAAGCACAAACGCATAGAAGCGTTGCATGAATCCATTGTAGCGTTTGCAACACATTATTTACCACATTACCAATGGATCTGTATACGTTGTTGTATACCCTTGCAACGCCACCAATGGCAACGTATATGAATCCGTTGGTGTAGACCTTAGCAACGCTTATATGGACAAACGACAACGCATCGATGTGTTGCTGAAGGGGGGTTCTTCTAGTAGTGGGTCGAGAGATATGAAGTCCCCGACAAGTTCTTTAGCTATAAGATGGAGGAGAATGGTTCTGTCAGTGAGCACATACTTAGAATGTCTGGGTTGCACAACCACTTGACTCAGCTGGGAGTTGAACTTCCGGATGATGCGGTCATTGACAAAATCTTCCAGTCGCTTCCATCTAGCTACAAAGGCTTTGTGATGAATTACAACATGCAAGGGATGGAAAAGACTATTCCCAAGTTGTATTCAATGCTGAAATCTGCGGTGGTACAAATCAAGAAAGAGCATCAAGTGTTGATGGTAAATAAGACCACGAGTTTCAAGAAGGGCAAGGGTAAGAAAAGCTTCAAGAAAGACGGCAAAGCTGTTGCCGCACCCGGTAAGCCAGTTGTTGGGGAGAAGTCAAAGAAAGGACCTACGCCTGAGATTGAGTGCTACTACTGCAAGGGAACCGGTCACTGGAAGCGGAATTGCCCCAAGTACTTAGCGGACAAGAAGGCCGGCAACGTCAAAGGTATATGTGATATACTTGTTATTGATGTGTACCTTACCAGCGCTCGTAGTAGCTCCTGGGTATTTGATACCGGTGTTGTTGCTCACATTTGCAACTCTAAGCAGGAACTACCGAACAAGCGTAGGCTGGCTAAGGACGAGGTGACGATGCGCGTCGGGAATGGTTCCAAGGTCGATGCGATTGCCGTTGGCACGCTACCTCTACATCTACCTTCGGGATTCGTTATAAACCTTAATAATTGTTATTTAGTACCAGCTTTAAGCATGAACATTGTATCGGGATCTCGCTTGATGCAAGATGGCTACTCATTTAAATCTCAGTATAATGGTTGTTCTATTTATATGAGTGGTATGATTTATGGTCAAGCCCCGCTGGTTAATGGTTTATTCCTAATGAATCTTGATCGTGATGATACACATATTCATAGTGTGAGTGCTAAAAGATGCAAGGTTGATAATGATAGTCTCACATACTTGTGGCACTGCCGCCTTGGTCATATCGGCGTAAAGCGCATGAAGAAACTCCATACATATGGACTTTTGGAGTCACTTGATTTTGAATCATTTCACACATGCAAACCGTGCCTCATGGGCAAGATGACCAAGACTCTGTTCTCCGGAACAATGGAGCGAGCAACTAACTTATTGGAAATAATACATACCGATGTATGCGCTCCAATGAGCGTTGAAGCTCGCGGTGGTTATCATTATGTTCTCACCATAACTGATGATTTAAGTAGATATGGGTATGTCTACTTAATGAAACACAAGTCTGAAACCTTTGGAAAGTTCAAGGAATTTCAGAGTGAGGTGGAGAATCAACGTGACAAGAAAATAACGTTTATACGATCTGATCGTGGAGGAGAATATTTGAGTCATGAGTTTGGCACACACCTACGGAAATGTGGAATTGTTTCACAACTCACGCCGCCTGGCACACCGCAACGTAACGCTGTGTCTCAATGTCATAATCGCACTTTATTGGATATGGTGTGATCTATGATCTCTCTTACCGATTTACCGCTATCATTTTGGGGATATGCATTGGAAACTGTTGCATTCACTTTAACTATGGAACCGTCTAAATCCCTTGAGACGACACCGTATGAATCATGGTTTGGCAAGAAACCTAAGCTGTCATTTCTTAAAGTTTGGGGCTGCGATGCTTACGTGAAGAAACTTCAACCACAGAAGCTCGAATCCAAAGCGGAAAAATGCGTCTTCATAGGATACTCTAAGGAAACTATTGGGTACACCTTCTATCTTAGATCCGAAGGCAATGTCTTTGTTGCTAAGAACGGATCCTTTCTAGAGAAAGAGTTTCTCTCGAAAGAAGTAAGTGGGAGGAAAATAGAACTTGATGTGGTAATTGTACCTCCTCTCAAACCAAAGAGTAGCGCAGCGCAAGAAATTGTTTCTGAAGCACCTGCACCGGCTATAGATGAAGTTAATGATGATGATCATGATACTTCAGATCAAGTTGCTATTGAACCTTGAAGGTCGACAAGGGTACGTTCCGCACCAGAGTGGTACGACAACCCTGTCATGGAAATCATGATGTTAGACAAGAGTGAACCTTCGCACTATGAAGAAGCGATGGCGGGCCCGGATTCCAATAAATGGCTTGAGGCCATGAAATCCGAGATAGGGTCCATGTATGAGAAAAAATTATGGACTTTCGTGGACTTGCCCGATGGTCGGCGAGCCATAGAAAATATATGGATCTTCAAGAAGAAGACTGACGCGGATGGTAATGTGACCATCTATAAGGCTCGAGTTGTCGCTAAGGGTTATCGACAAGTTCAAGGGATTGACTATGATGAGACCTTCTCACACGTAGCGATGCTGAAGTCAGTCTGAATCATGTTAGCAATTGCCGCATTTTATGGTTATGAAATCTGGCAAATGGACGTCAAAACATCATTCCTGAACGACTTTCTTAAAGAATAATTGTATATGATACAACCAGAAGGTTTTGGTCATCCTATAAATGCTAAAAAAGTATGCAAGCTCCAGCGCTCCATCTATGGGCTGGTGCAAGCATCTCGGAGTTGGAACATTCGCTTTGATGAAGTGATCAAAGCGTTTGGGTTTATAAAGACTTATGGAGAAGCCTGTATTTACAATAAAGTGAGTGGGAGCTCTGTAGCATTTCTCATATTATATGCGGATGGCATATTGTTGATGGGAAATGATATAGTACTATTGGAAAGCATCAAGGCCTATTTGAATAAGACTTTTTCAATGAAGGACCTTGGAGAAGCTGCTTACATATTAGGCATCAAGATCTATAGAGATAGATCGAGACGCCTCATAGGTCCTTCACAAAGCACATACCTTGACAAGATATTGAAGAAGTTCAATATGGAGAAGGCTAACAAGGGGTTCTTGCCTGTATTGCAAGGTGTCAGATTGAGTGCGACTCAACGAACGACCACGGCGGAAGATAGACAAAAGATGAGTACCGTCCCCTATGCTTCGGCCATAGGGTCTATCATGTATGCAATGTTGTGCACAAGACCGGATGTCAGCCTGGCCATAAGTATGGCAGGCAGGTTTCAAAGTAATCCAAGAGTGGATCACTGGATGGCGGTCAAGAATATCTTGAAGTACCTCAAAAGGACTAAGGAAATGTTTCTCGTTTATGGAGGTGACGAACAGCTCGCCGTAAAGGGTTATGTTGATGCAAGCTTTAACACTGATCCGGATGACTCTAAGTCTCAAACCGGATACGTATTTATTCTTAATGGGGGTGCGGTAGCTGGTGCAGTTCCAAGCAGTTTATGGAGGTGAAGCGGAGTACATGGCTGCTTTAGAGGCAGCTAAGGAGGGTGTCTCGATGAAGCAGTTCATGACGGATCTTGGAGTGGTGACGAGCGCGCTAAATCCAATAACTCTGTTCTGTGACAACACTAGTGCCATTGCTTTAGCAAAGGAACCAAGGTTTCACAAGAAGACCAGACACATCAAACGACGCTTCAACCTCATCTGCGACTATGTCGAAGGAGAGGACATAAATATTTGCGAAGTGCACATAGATCTGAATGTAGCAGATCCGCTGACTAAACCTCTTCCACGAGCGAAGCATGATCAACACCAGAACTGTATGGGTGTTAGATTCATTCCAATGTAAATCACATAGCAATGTGAGACTAGATTATTGACTCTAGTGCAAGTGGGAGACTGTTGGAAATATGCCCTAGAGGCAATGATAAAATAGTTATTATTATATTTCCTGTTTCAAGATAATCGTTTATTATCCATGCTATAATTGTATTGAATGAAAGCAGAGATACATGTGTGGATATATAGACAAAACAATGTCCCTAGTAAGCCTCTAGTTGGCTAGCCAGTTGATCAAGGATGGTTAAGGTTTTCTGACCATATGCAAGTGTTGTCACTTGATAACTGGATCACATCATTAGGAGAATGATATGATGGACAACACCCAAATTATAAACGTAGCATGTGATCGTGTCATTTTGTTGCTATTGTTTTCTGCGTGTCAAGTATTCATTCCTATGACCATGAGATCATGTAACTCACTGACACCAAAGGAATACCTTGTGTGTATCAAATGTCACAACGTTACTGGGTGACTATAAAGGTGTTCTACAGGTATCTCCGAAGGTGTCCGTTGAGTTAGCATGGATCAAGACTGGGATTTGTCACTCCGTGTGACGGAGAGGTATCTTGGAGCCCACTCGGTAATACAACATCACAGATAAGCCTCGGAAGCAATATGACTCAAGTGTAAGTCATGGGATCTTGTATTACAGAACGAGTAAAGAGACTTGCCGGTAACGAGATTGAAATAGGTACAGAGATACCGACGATCAAATCTCGGGCAAGTAACATACCGAAGGACAAAGGGATTGTTATACAGGATTATACGAATCCTTGACACAGAGGTTCAACCGTTAAGATCTTCGTAGAATACGTAGGATCCAATATGGACATCCAGGTCCCGCTATTGGATATTGACCGAGGAGTGTCTCGGGTCATGTGTGCATAGTTCTCGAACCCGCAGGGTCTGTACACTTAAGGTTCGGTGACGTTTTAGTATAGTTGAGTTATAGGTATTGTTGATCGAAGGTTGTTTGGAGTCTCGGATGAGATCACGGACGTCACGAGGGTTTCCGGAATGGTCCGGAAATGAAGATTGATATATAGGATGCTTTCATTTGGTCAATGGAAAGATTTCGGGCATTACCGGCAGTGTACCGGGAGTGACGAATGGGTTCCGGGTATTCACCGGGAGGGGCCCACCCACCCGGGAGTGAACCTAATAGTCCTAGGGTGGCACACCAGTCCTTAGTGGGCTGGTGAGGCCAGCCCAAGTGGACTATGGCGCCAAGGAAAGAAAAACCAAGAAAAAAAGATAGAGGGAGGTGGGAAGGAAGGAGTGGACTACTCCTCCTCCAAACCGAATTGGAGTTGGAGTCCATCTCCTTCGGCCGGCGCCCTTGGGGCTCTCTTGAGCCCCAAGGCTAGCCCCTCCCCTCCTCTTATATATACTAGAGGTTTTAGGGGTTTTGAGACACAACTTTGCCATGCGCAACTCAAACCTATACCTCGTAGTTCTTCCTCTAGATCGGATTTGTGCGGAGCTCGGGCGGAGCTGTCACACCCTGTTTTTACTACCATTTCTCTTTAATGCAAAAACGTGAGCTTGTTAAAACTTTTTCAAAACTAATGATGTGAGTGCCATGTTTTTCATTGTATGGTTGTGTGTTTGATCATATGATGATAAAAACCCCATTTCCCAATATTGAATTGTTTCCAAAAACCTTTTCTGATTTCTGGTTAAAGTGAAACCCTACTTTGAGTTGCACTACATGCCCTTGATAGGAAGGAGTGTTCTCACTCAAAGTTGGTGATCTGATTTTTGCTTTATTTCAGTACTCCAAAACCACAAAATAATTATTTTTAGAATTGTTTTCTTAACTTATTTACATGTCCATTTGTGAGGCCAGAAATGGTATTCCTACATGGGAAAATACTTTTCTGCCTTAGAAAAATCTAATTAAATTTGGAGATGATCACAAGGACATATATTTTATATACATAAGATTTTAAACCCCTATTTATATTATAATTATTTGAGTAAAACCTTGAAAACCATTTCTGTATGTTTTGATCTTTTGAAATATTTCCAAAGGAAATATTCTGAATAAAATCCTAGAAAATTCCAGTGTATCCCTAAGCAATATTTGATGTCCAAATAAAGTTTCACTTTGATCCAAGGTGATTAAGGACCACAAATAACTATAAAACCCCCTTCTGTCCAGATAGAAGTTAGAGCAACTCTACATAGCAAAGTTTGTCCAATGATGCTGAAACTTTGCAGGAGTGCCTAATACCTCAAATGAGGGTTCTGCACCAAAAATGGGATTTGTGGGACTTAGTTAGCCCACACTCTCTTTGGGAGGGAGAGATCTGGTCAAATGGTGGAGTTTTCAAGTTTACAAAGCTAAACTTGTCCAATGGAGCTCAAACTTGGTGAAACCCCATGTTTTAGCACCAAACCCAAACATGTTAAGTTGCAGCACCAGTGGTGGGGTGCAACTACCCCAAACCACTATCAATCACCTTCTGATAGATGGGTAAAAGCCCCTTTAACCCATAGCTAAACCCAACCCCTTTGCTCCAAACTCTCAGATTAGGTGGCCAGTATCAATGCCCAACCCCAGTCAACTGGCCCCTCTCTGGTTCAAAGTGTAAATTCCAAAAACTCCAATCTAAGCTTCAGTTCAATGCTGACAACACCTGTATTCCTTGTCTCCCTTGACCAGTCGAAGCTCCCACGGGACTTCAATGGCTAGCCTCACCCCCAGCTAGTGTCAGGACATGCTAGATATGTCCAAACCACCTCAAAGCGCACCAACATGCCATGGCATGCCAAAACTATGCTCTGGGCGTGCTATAGGAAGCCACCGAGATGGGGGCAACGCTCTCGGCCAGTTCCATCCTCCCCCGAGGTGTCCAACCTCTTCCCCGACAACCCCTGTGCATCGAGCGACCATCAGGGCCCCTCCTCTCTGCGCTAGAGCTTGTGCGACGCGTGCCCGCGTGCACCAGAACCGACCAAAGTTGCACGGCCACTGATGCTCGACTCCTCTCTCTCCCTCTGTTGCAGATGGTTCTGGCAGTCGAAAACCACGTCCTGAGACCGTGGTTTCGGCCCCAGCTCTTTTCTGTACCCCCATGCGTGCCATGGTGAGTCACCGGCGCTCCCGAATTGGCTCACCGTCACGGGCCTATTTATAGCCCTCCCCCTCACTCCACCTCCCCTCAGACAGCTTCGCCACAACCACTAGCACCTCCCTAGCCACCCCAGCAAGCCAGCAAAGCCCCGGTGCTCGAGATTGACCGAGGCCCCTCTGCCTCGGAGCTCTGGTCGATCTCTGGCTACACGACGGCTCGTGCGTTCCTCGACCCACCAAAACACTCCCCTCGAACTCAGGAAGCTTTCCCCCAGCTTTTCCAAGCTTATCTCTGCCCCTAGCCACCACCTCGACCACCTCCCGAAACTTCTCCGCCGCGGCCTCCTCGTCGCCGGCAAACCCGTGCCTCTCCGTCGTTGTTTCGACCACCAACAGGTAGGCGGCGACGAGCCAAACCCATTTCTATCTTCGTTGGGGCTTGAGAACGTCGGCAGCCTCGCCTGCGAGCTCCTCTTCCTCTCTGGCCAGAGGTAGGAGACGACCCCGACAGGTGTGCCCCACCTGTCGGTGGCCCAGCACCCTCTCCCTCGCTTCCCATAGCCGCTGACCGCAGGGCCCCGCACGTCAGGTTCAAACCTGATGGCGCGCGCGCCTCGACAGGCTATCGGCTGGCCTATGGGCCGGTCCAGTTCCACGCCGAGCGAGGCCAGGAACTGTTGCCCATTTTCTTTTGTTTTAAAATGATTTTTTAAGTTTTTAATAAAAATATTTAACCAGTGTAAAAATATAATTTTTTCCACTGACATTCTTCTAAAAATATGTAGTATTTAAGAAGACCATTGGTTGAATTTTTCAGCAACTATTCTCTTTTACAATAATAAAAAGGATTAAATTTGAATAGTTTTGCTTTTGTTTAGTTGATTTTAAAAATGTTCCTTCATTGGGAACAGAGGCAAATATTTTTCAAAATAACAACTTAGATTTATCACTAACAATCAACATTTCTAAAATGACTTTGTGATCTATTTTTGAGTGAACTATTTCTTATTTATTCTTTTGACGACGATAGAAAATCCGTGTGACGAGGGAATCGGAGCGGAATACCTCGAAGACCCCGTATACCTAGCTGACCAAGGCAAGCAGCCATTTGACCATGACTGAGCATATGTTATATTGCATGCTAGTGTAGCAAATATTTCCGTTGCATATGATCATAAGTGCCGGTAAATCATTGATGTGATGTTACCGATAGCTCCTCCAGAGCACATGCATTAAGCTTGATCCTACCACCTATGAGGCTCATGCTAAAATCATGTTGACAAGTAAAGTTAAGAGTAATATTAGCATGAGCATGTTGTTGGTATAAATCGAAGACTTATGAAAACCCCGTCGGGTGCCACTAATGCCCGAGGGTCATGATGAGTTAGGTGGCCACTTTTGGTGAAGTGGTGCACCGGGTATTTGTGTGAGTATGGTTTCAGAAATGGGATTAGATTTATGATGTGTCAACCTTACATATACGACCATGTTACCCCTTATGGGACGGGGCTCTGTTGATTACTCTGGTCGGTGCTAGCAAAGAGCCACATTACTTGTGGCGGGAGTGATGTGTGGTCACTCTCGTGATGGGGTCATGCCAGGTAGGGCAACTATGCCCTTTTTATGTGTTCCAGGCACACCGTTGGTCCCCGCATGGTTGATACTGTCCAGAGTCGGTGCTCGTAAGACGTACAACATGTGGGCTGGGTACCAATCGAGTGGACCTCTTTGGCTAGTATCGTCAGGGGAAAGGAATTGATCGGGTACTTACCTCGGGTTTGTTATATACTGCGAGTCGTGGATGACATGAAAGTTTCCGGATCTCGTGGGACCCGCGTACTACCTCTGCAGAGTGTAAAACTATTCGAATAGTCGTGTCCATGGTCAAGGACAGTTGGGTAATCCTTCTTAAACTACGTCCAGTTATTTCCGCATAAACCACGTGTGTGTGTGTGTGTGTGTGTGTGTGTGTGTGTGTGTTTGTGTTACATGGAGTTGTTATGGAAGAAGTGATATGACCAAGTTCGGTGACTTGGCATACAGGGTGAACCCGGATGGTTCAGCCCTCGACAGATATATTAATATTTGTAACATGTTCTTCAAAAGTAATTCTTTAACTTGATGCATATTCATGATCATTCCACCAAGTTGAATTCCACCAAAGATGCATGTTATTGTTATCCTTCACTTTCATTGTTCATATCATGGGTTGTTTGCGAGTACATTCAAAAGTACTCATTGGCTTGACACTGGTTATATTATTGACCAGACATGGAAGGACCATAGTTTGGAGATGAGTACGTCTTCGGAGACGCCCCTGCGAACTAGGACGCTTCCGAGTCAGAATACCTGTTAGTGTAGGCTTGTGGAGTGTTGGGTACGAACGAACCGGTTGATCTTCATGACGAAACACTGGCTCATGTGTTGTTACAAAACCTCCCATAACTAGGAGAAACAAACTGCTCGGGTGGTCGTCCATGTGAGGCATGAGGTTCCAAATTAACCTCTCCAGTATAGGTCCGACGTTCAAAACTGGAGGCCGAATGGCCCTCGGTGGAGCTCGTGTGCCTAAATTTGATGCCAAATTAGTAGCTAGTACCCCGTTCTTGAAACAAAGCTTACGCGGAATAGAAAGGATCGTGATGTTTATCATGTAATAAACGTAAGTTGTTTAACCCCACAAAATCAGGTTTCATCAGTGGTGACCACGCATATTCGGCTGGCATGGTGCACAACATCTTTGTAGTAGTAAGGCGCCAAACAGGGAGGAGCCACGAGTTTTCAACTTGACACACCTGGATTTTTCCAGGTGTAGTAATCACACCCTAAAGTGGCGATTGCAATGTCGAACATCGCAATGACAACCCTAATATGTGTCCTGGTTAATTCTTGTCGGTGTTTCTGTGATCAAGATATTGAGTAGTTGTGCGCAAACATTGTTGGAGCGAAACAAGTTATTACCTGGTAGGGGGATTGGGTCAAATCCTTGGTCCAAAATTAGCATCAGTCATATCAGCACAACACTATATGCATTGTGCAAGTGCATATCCCCATGTGCATCGACGAACGCTAACAAGTCATCGTTCACGCCCACGTGCTACTTCACCAAATATGTAAGAAATGAACATGATCCATTTGGCTATTTCAGATAGATTGAAAAGGAAGATGATCTGCAAATCGATGCGAGACTATTATATGTGTTGTCGAAATAATGGATGGAGGACGATTTTCAAGAATGGTGGCTATCATCGCCGGGGAGTCCACCGGTGTAGCATACATGGTTGTTGACGCTGCACATGCCCTATAACTAAAGACACCTCATCCTCCAGGATGGCAGGAATGTAGAGCACCTTTGTAACCATCGGAGAAACTCTTGGGAGGGAATCCACAATGCTGCTATCGGAGCCAACCACTCGAATGCAATGCTACCGGAGCCAACCACTCGAATGCAATGGAGTACATCGATGCATGACACAGTGTCGCAAAGGGTGTCGTCCTGCATCACACTCAACCCCCGTCACTGCTTCATCCCAGGGAGGAGGCAGCTGGGCTGCCATGGATAAGGTTGTGAAGGGGTAGTGGATTAATGCTTACGATCCTAGTCTACAAGATTGAAGATTCCACTAACTATCCAAAACGTTAGAGGTTCCGATCACTATGAACCACCTAAGTATTCGGTGTTTTATGTTGGGTGTTGTGCACATAGTGATAAACTCTGATGGCTATGTCCCACTTCGTCAAAACAGTGGCGTCATGTAAACCGGAAGCAAGCACATCGAACGCAAACCTCCCCACCCATTTGTACAACTCTCGTCTTGAAACAAAGAGATGACAAAATGGTGGTGTCGGCTCGCGATAGAAATTCCTCCGACAGAGAGGACTTCAACGCCGCTGGGATCATCGTGAGTAAAAAGTTGGCCTGCATTACTACCCCCTTATGAACTGTATTTCCGCTCTCTGGAGGTACGACCATATTATAATATCTGGTTGCTCCGTTGCTCGATTCTCACGACTATATATGATGGAGGCTACAACGGATTAGTGGAAGGTGTTGACGTACGTTGTGATAATCCACAAGTGTAGGGGATCGCAACAGTCTTCACGGGTAGTATTACACCCTAATTTATTGAGTCCACACAAGGGAAGCTGCTACTGCGACAATAGACCTTCCCTGGCAACGGCGCCAGGAATCCTTCTGTCACGGGCTACGCCTATAGGGACTTCCTTGGCATATATGCAAAGGATTTCCCCGCGGCCTTGGAGCCTTGCGTTGGTGTTCCCTTGAAGAGGAAAGGGTGATGTAGCACAGCGGCGGTAAGTATTTCCCTCAGTTTGAGAACCAAGGTATCGATCCAGTGGGAGGCGCTCGTCGAGTCACAAGTACCTGCACAAACACAAAGAGCTTGCATCCAACACTATGAAGGGGTTGTCAATCCCTTATAGATTGTTTGCAAAGTGAGAACTGAAAGCAAAAAGTAAACAAAGCAAAGTAAAAGCAAAAGTGGAGACGATAGTTGTGAATAGACCCGGGGGCTGTAGTGTTCACTAGTGGCTTCTCTCATGAAAGCAAGTAGACAGTTGTTGAACGAATTACTGTCGAGCAATTGATAGAACCGCGCAAAGTCATGACGTCATCTATGGCAATGATTATATCTATAGGCATTACGTCCAAAACAAGTAGACCGATACTTTCTACATCTACTAGTATTACATCACACGTCGACCGCTATCCAGCATGCATCTAGTGTATTAAGTTCATAAGAACAAAGTAACGCCTTAAGCAAGATGACATGATGTAGATGGACAATCTCATATCTACGATAAAAGACCATCTTGTTACCCTTGATGGCAACAACACGATGCGTGCCTTGCTGCCTCTACTGTCACTGGGAAAGGTCACCACACGGTATGAACCCAAAACCAAGCACTTCTCCCATTGCAAGAATCATAGATCTAGTTGGCCAAACAAAACCCAAGACTCGGAGAGACTTACAAGGATATCAAATCATGCATATAAGAAATCAGCAAAGACTCAGATATAAATCATAGATAATCTGATCACAAATCCACAATTCATTGGATCTCGACAAACACACTGCCAAAGAAGATTACATCGGATAGATCTCCATGAAGATCATGCAGAACTTTGTATTGAAGATCCAAGAGAGAGAAGAAGCCATCTAGCTACTAACTACGGATCCGTAGGTCTGAAGTGGACTACTCACGAGTCATTGGAGAGGCGATGATGTTGATGTAGAAGCCCTCCAACTCCAAAGTCCCCTCCGGCAGGGCACCGGGAAGGGTCTCCACATGAGATCTCGCGGAAACGGAAGCTTGCGGCGGCGGAAAAGTGTTTTCGTGGATGCCCTGATTTTTTTCTGGATTTTAGGGAATATATAGGCAAAAGAGCTAGGGCATGGGAGCGCCAGGGAGGCCACAAGCCTAGTAGCCACCGACCCACGTGGTGGCGGCTACAAGGCATGTGGGCCCCTGTAGCTCTCCTGCCTTGGCCCTCAAGTCCTCCGATCCTCTTTTGTTCTGGAAAAATTTATTTCGGGGATTTTATTCCGTTTGGACTCCGTTCCAAAATCAGATATGAAAAGAGTCAAAAACACAGAAAAAACAAGAACTGGCGCTTGGCACTGAATTAATAAGTTAGTCCCAAAAAAGATATAAAAGGTACATAAAACATCCAAAGTTGACAAGATAACAACATGAAACCATCAAAAATTATAGATACGTTTGAGACGTATCAAGCATCCCCAAGCTTAACTCCTGCTCGTCCTCGAGTAGGGAAGTGATAAAGAATGAATTTTTGATGCTTTCATGCTACCTAGCATAGATGTCCTTTGTAACTCCTCTTATGTGACGTGAATGTTCAGATCCATTAGATTCCAAACAATAGTTTGCTATTGATGTGGAGACAATAATAATTCAAGTAAACTAGCAAGGTAATCATGAACTTTCAAAATAACAAGGCCAAAAGAAAGTTATCCCTACAAAATCATATAGTCTGGCTATGCTCTATCATCCTTGCACAACGAATTTAAATCATGCACAACCCCGATATTGGCCAAGTAATTGTTTTCACACTTCTACTTTCTCAAACTTTTTCAACTCTCACGCAATACATGAGCGTGAGCCATGGTTTTAGCACTATAAGTGAGATGGAGTGTGGTGGAGGTTGCAAGACAAACAAGCAGAAGATGGTCACATTAACTAGGCATATCAATGAGCTATGGAGATTCTCATCAATAGATATCAATGTGAATGAGTAGGGATTGCCATACAAATGATGCACTAGAGCCAAGAGTAAGTGAAAGCTCTTAAAGAAAACTAGTGGGTGTGCATCCAACTTGCTTGCTCACGAAGACCTAAGGCAAATTTGAGGAAGCCTATCATTGGAATATACAAGCCAAGTTATATAATGAAAATTTTCCACTAGTTATATGGTGGTGACAAAACGAGAGACTCTCAATCATGAAGATCATGGTGCTTAATAAAAACAAGTGTGGAAGGATAGTAGCATTGTCCCTTCTCTCTTTTTCTCTCATTATTTTTTGGTGGGCTCTTTGGCCTCTTTTTTAGATATATATTTTTTATTTTTTTATTTTGGTGGGCAACTTTGGCCTCTTTTTGTAAATGGGCTTCGCTGGCCTCTTTTATTTCCTCACATGGGACAATGCTCCATCAATGATGATCATCACACTTACAACTCAAAACTTAGAGCAATGATGATCTAGCATGGCATGGACATCAATGGAAACATCATGCTAGCTATCTTACGATCATGCAATGGCAATGTAGAAGTGGTGGCACATGTCATGGTGGTAGTTGCATGTCAATATATCTCAGAACAGCTTTGAAAAAGCCATAGTAGGTAGGTATGATGGCTGTTTTGAGGGAGGCTATATGGTGGGTTTTGTGCACCGGCGAAAGTTGCACGACACTAAAGAAGATAGTGATGGTGGGAGGTGAAAGTGCATCTAAACCATGGACTCAACATTAGTCATGAAGAACTCATATACTTGTTGCAAAAGTTTTAGTAGTAATCGAAACAAAGCATTCAACGCATACTCCTAGGGGAAGGGTTGGTAGGTATAAACCATCGTGCGATCCCGACCGCCACACAAAGGATGACAATCAATAGACTAATCATGCTCAGACTTCATCACATAGCGGTTCACCATACGTGCATGCTACGGGAATCACTAACTTCAACACAAGTATTTCTAGATCCACAACACCTTACTAACAACTTAAATATTACCACAACCACAACTCAAAACTAATTGAGACGAATCAAAACTTCTCTAACTATTCAAGGCACATGAAGGTGGAAGTTTTCATATCCCTTTGGATAACTACCCCTTTTGAGACTACTTTCAAAGCATAGATCAACTACCAAGCCACGCACTTCCGTGCTCTAAAAGATATAAGTGAAGCACATAGATCAAAATCAACTAGCTCAAAAGATATAAGTGAAGCACATGTGAGCTGAATTGTCTAACCAAAGGATATAAGTGAACCTCGACAAAATCACGGTGAGTGCATGTCTCTCTCTCTAGGTGTGCAGCAAGGATGATTGTGACACAACAAAAAATAAAAGACTCCTACGATACAAGACACTCCAAGCAAAACACATAACATGTGGTGAATGAAAATATAACCCCAAGTAACGTTACTGATGGATTGAAGACGAAAGAGGGGATGCCTTCCCGGGGCATCCCCAAGCTTAGGCTTTTATGGCATACTTGAATCAATTGGGGTGCCTTGGGCATCCCCAAGCTTGAGCTCTTGCCACTCTTTATCTCTTTGTCCATAAGAACTTCACCCAAAACTTGAAAACTTCACAACACGAAACTTAAACAGAAACTCGTGATAACATTAGTATAAGAAAGCAAACCACCACTTCCTTAGGTACTGTAGCAAACTTAAATTCTACTTATGCTGATGTTGGGTTACTGTATTTTCAATCTTCCATGGCTAATACCCCCCCCCCCCCCGATACTATCCATAGTTTCATCAAAATAAGCAACCAACTCAACAAAAACAGAATCTCTTAACAGCAGACCAGTCTGTAGCAATCTGTATACTTCGTATACTTCTGGTACTTCAAAAATTCTGAAACATTACGACAGTCTGTAGAATTTGCGTAGCAATCAAAAGAAAAAAGAATCAACTCAAAATATCTTACAGAAAAAAAATGAAAATGCTTTTCGTGAGCAGAAAGTTTCTGTCTTTTCTAGCAAGACCAAACGATCATCCCCAACACTAATCATAACGGGTTTACTTGGCACAAACACAAAAGAAACACAAAAAACACAATCATAACGGAATTATAAAAGTGTGGAAAACACAAAACAGAAATAAAAAGGATAGATTCGTTGGGTTGCCTCCCAACAAGCGCTATTGTTTAACGCCCTTAGCTAGGCAAAAGGTGATGTAATCACGTATAGTCATCTTTGGTGGTCAAACCATAAGTAGCGTGATCATTTATCATCTTCAGATCTTCATATTTATTGGATGACTCACCGCTAGCATTAGGAACAAAAACAGACTTGACGATCTTTTTGAGAGTGAGATTTGGAGTATTTTGCACAGCGGCAAAAGCGGAACCCAAGTTGGTTATGACATCTTCTAGTTTGCCAATTCTAGAGGAATCGTTAACTATAGGTTCCTTCTCCCTTAATTTTTTCAAAACCATTCCCACTTTGGATCCGTACTGAGTAATTTGATTGTGGATCTTTCTATCCAAACCCTCAATAAGTTCAGTTGTGGCAATTTTGTTTTCAATAGCGTCAAGCCTTTGCATCACGTGTTCCAAGGTCAAGGTAGTTCCATTAACCATGAGCTGGGGTGAGCCTACCAAATTCATGATAGCTCCATAGGAGTCAACAGTATGGCTCCCCAAAAAATCCCCGCCTACGATGGTATCAAGGATATTCCTATTCCAAGGAGAGATTCCAACATAAAAACTGCAAAGAAGAATGGTAGTGGATTGCTTACGAGTAGATCTACTTTGAGCATTGCAAATCCTGTACCAAGCGTCCTTTAAATTTTTTCCTCATTCTGCCTAAAATTGAGAACTTCATTCTCAGGGGTATCGTTTGGAGTGGTGGGTCTAGCCATTGATGGACTATCCCACACACAAACGAGCAGGAAGAGAGTGAATGAAACGGGCAAAAGAGAATGGCAAGGGAGAAAGGCAAATGAAAACGGCAAATGTGAAGTGGGGGAGAGGAAAACGAGAGGCAACTGGCAAAAAAGGTAAATTCAAGAGATGAGTTTATGACACCTACTTGGATAGATCTTGACTTGATCTCTCCTCGGCAAGCGATCCTCCTCCCCGGCAACGGCGCCAGAAATCCTTCTGCTACTGCACAACAGACCTTCCATGGCAACGGCGCCAGGAATCCTTCTGTCACGGGCTACGCCTATAGGGACATCCTTGGAAAATATGCAAAGGATTTCCTCCTGGCCTTGGAGCCTTGCGTTGGTGTTCCCTTGAAGAGGAAAGGGTGATGTAGCACAGCGGCGGTAAGTATTTCCCTCGGTTTGATAACCAAGGTATCGATCCAGTGGGAGGCGCTCGTCGAGTCACAAGTACCTGCACAAACACAAAGAGCTTGCACCCAACGCTATGAAGGGGTTGTCAATCCCTTATAGATTGTTTGTAAAGTGAGAACTGAAAACAAAAAGTAAACAAAGCAAAGTAAAAGCGAAAGTGGAGACGATAGTTGTGAATAGACCCGGGGGCCGTAGTGTTGACTAGTGGCTTCTCTCATGAAAGCAAGTAGACGATAGGTGAACGAATTACTATCGAGCAATTGATAGAACCGCGCAAAGTTGTGACGTCATCTATGGCAATGATTAGATCTATAGGCATCACGTCCAAAACAAGTAGACCGATACTTTGTGCATCTACTACTATTAGTCCACACGTCGACCGCTATCCAACATGCATCTAGTGTATTAAGTTCATAAGAACAGAGTAATGCCTTAAGCAAGATGACATGATGTAGATGGACAATCTCATATCTACGATAAAAGCCCATCTTGTTACCCTTGATGGCAACAACATGATGCGTGCCTTGCTGCCCCTTCTGTCACTGGGAAAGGTCAACACATGGTATGAACCCAAAACCAAGCACTTCTCCTATTGCAAGAATCATAGATCTAGTTGGCAAAAAAAACCCAAGACTCGGAGAGACTTACAAGGATATCAAATCATGCATATAAGAAATCAACAAAGACTCAAATATAAATCATAGATAATCTAATCACAAATCCACAATTCATCGGATCTCGACAAACACACCGCCAAAGAGGATTACATCGGATAGATCTCCATGAAGATCATGTAGAACTTCGTATTGAAGATCCAAGAGAGAGAAGAAGCCATCTAGCTACTAACTACGGACCCGTAGGTCTAAAGTGGACTACTCATGAGTCATTGGAGAGGCGATGATGTTGATGTAGAAGCCCTCCAACTCCAAAGTCCCCTCCTGCAGGGCACCGGGAAGGGTCTCTAGATGAGATCTCACAGAAAAGGAAGCTTGCGGCAGCGGAAAAGTGTTTTCGTGGATGCCCTGATTTTTTTTCTGGATTTTAGGGAATATATACGCGAAAGAGCTAGGGCAGGGGAGCGCCAGGGAGGCCATAATCCTGGTAGTCGCCGGCCCCCCTGGTGGCGGCTATAGGGCTTGTGGCCCCCCTGTAGCTCCCTGCCTTGGCCCTCAAGTCCCCCGATCTTCTTCTGTTCTGGAAAAATTTATTTCTCGGATTTTTTTCCGTTTGGACTCCGTTCCAAAATCAGATCTGAAAAGAGTCAAAAACACAGAAAAACACGAACTAGCGCTTGGCACTGAATTAATAAGTTAGTCCCAAAAAAGATATAAAAGGTACATAAAACATCCAAAGTTGACAAGATAACAGCATGAAACCATCAAAAATTATAGATACGTTTGAGACGTATCAGAAGCCAAAGAATATTTATCGGTCTTAGTAGTTGAGTTTTCAATTCAAACACACCTGGGATATCTCTGTGTAACAAAAGCTTAGTAGCAAAGAAAAATAGTAGTTATAATGGTAACAGTAGCAACAACAGCTTTGTAGTGATTGTGACGACAATTGTAGCAATAATAGCTTAGCAAGATTCAGTATATGAAAAGTGTAAGCATTTGGATCCGTGATGTATAAGTATACTGGATAACATTCATCCTGTATAATTTACATACTAGAGCGACATATAACCGAATTCATCAATGTAATGAAGGCATGTATTTCGTATATAGTCATACATGCTTATAATAAGAACTTGCATGACATCTTTTGTCCTACCCTCCCATGGAAGAGGGGTCAATAAGAAAACTAAGGGATACTAAGGATTCCTTTGAATAGAGAAGCAAAACAAATCATTAACACATAGTGAGTATACGAAGTCCTCAAACTACAGCAATCCACAAGAAGAATCCCAATTATTCGCACCTTGGGGTATGCAGATCATGACACGTAATAGGTGCCTACAACTATCAAGATATGATTAAAAACACTCGCATATTCATAGATAGATAATATGTTCAAATCTAAAATCATGGTACTCGGGCCCTAGTGACAAGCATTAACCATAGCAAAGTCATAACATAGTGGATACTAGGGATCAAGCCCTATCAAAATTACTTGATTACATGATAAATCTCATCCAATCCCATCACCGTCAAGCAAGCGTACAAAGGAAGTACTCACTCCCGGTGGTGACCATCATGTTGCTGTTGATGGAGAAGGGTTAGTGATCACGACAGCGATGATACCCCCTCTATGGAGCTCCAAACGGACTCCAGATCAGTCCTCTCGAGGAAGAACATGAGGTGGCGGCAGCTCCATCTCGTAAAACATGATGAAAACGTCTCTCCTATTTTTTCTCTAGAAAAAGGAATTTATAGGACTGGAATTAGAGTGTGTGGAGCCACGAGATGGCCCCAAGCCAACAGGGCGCGCTCGGGGGTGGCCACGCCCTATTGTCTTGGCACCAATAGGTGGCCCTCCTCCAATGGGTATCCGCTCTAATATATTTTTTTATTTCAGAAAAAATATCCAAAAAGTTTCGTCCAATTCCGAGATCTTTGTTTTTGCACAAAACATAACCATGGTAGTTCTCGTGAAAACAGCGTTAGTCGGGATTAGTTTCATTCAAAATCATGCAAATTAGAGTCCAAAACAAGAGCATAAGTGTTTGAAAAAGTAGATACGCTGGAGATGTATCAAATCCCCGAAGCTTAAATCATTGCTTGTCCTCAAGAATTTAGTTGACACACTGAAAGTTATAATGAAAACTTTTACAAACTCTTTTGTTCTCGTTGTTTTATATATACTTAGCTATTGTTCAGGTTTACAATACAAATCATAAATAACCATATCAATGATAACACTTAAACATTATATTCACTCATGGAAATAAAATAACCAACCAGCGAGCAATAATAAGATATCTCACATGCCAACAATTTGTCAAAACAATCATGATATAATATGATGATATGGTATCTTGCTAGCCCTTTCTGAGACTGCAAAACATAAATGCACAACACCTTTGAGGTTCAAGCAGCAACTAAACATTGTACAGAATAGAAAAGATCAAGTCATGCTCACATGCAACATTAACTAGACTCAATGCATAAGAATGACCACTCTCAGGTCTAGTGCTTTGGTAAGAAGATGATGTCTCAAATAAAAGGAAATAACGTGAAGGTAAATAACATAAAATAAATAGAAAGGCCCACAGAGGGGAGAATTGACTTGCAGAGGTGCCTAAGCTCATGGT
Source organism: Hordeum vulgare subsp. vulgare (assembly GCF_904849725.1). Lineage (NCBI taxonomy): Eukaryota > Viridiplantae > Streptophyta > Magnoliopsida > Poales > Poaceae > Hordeum > Hordeum vulgare. Next base: position 391,382,142 of record NC_058522.1, read on the forward strand.
TTAAATTTGACATGAAAATGTGATTTTGGGTGGTGTTCCTTTCATGTCAATGTCACAACATCGATTTCCATATCTTCAATGCTAAACACATTATTGGTGGTTCCCAAGCGAAAATATAAATTTTACTCCCATCCACCATACACACACAAGTCGTGGTTGACCGAATCCTTGGGTGCCCTCCAACATTTCAACTGTCCTAGGAGTTTTGTTTGATTTATTTTTTATTATGCACGATTGGGCATCCTTTTTACCAGCCTCTCTCGTGCATGGAAGATACTCACCACCCCATCGCTTGATACTTCTCCAACGTATCTATAATTTTTTTATTGTTCCATGCTATTATATTATCATTCTTGGATGTTTTACAATAATATTATATCAAATTTATATCATTTTTTGGGACTAACCTATTGACATAGTGCCCAGTGCGAGTTGTTGTTTTTTGCTTGTTTTTTCCTTGAGAGAAAATCAATATCAGATGAATTCCAAATGCCACAAAACTTTTTGGAGATTTTTTTGGACCAGAAGGAAACATGAGAACCAAGGAAGCTCACCAGGGGGCCCAGATGGCGCACTAGGCACCAGGGTGCCCCCTGGGACCCTAGCGCCCTGGTGGGTAGTGGGGGCTTCGAGCGCCTCCTCCACCGCCTCTTGACTCCATAAATATCCAGATATTCTAGAAACCCTAGAGGAGTAGACGAAAAATTGTTTCAGCCACCGCAAATTCCAGAAGCCACGAGATCCAGTCTAGATCCCTTTTCGGCACCGTGCCGGAGGGGAACACGATCATGGAGGGGTTCATCATCATTGGTGCTCTTCCGATGATGCGCGAGTAGTTCATATCAGACCTACGGGTCTGTAGGGAGTAGCTCGATGGCTTTCTCTCTCGTTTTGCTTCTCAATACAATGGTCTCTTGGAGATCTATTTGATCTAACTCTTTCTTTTGTGGTGTGTTTGTTGGGATCCGATGAACTATGAGTTTATGATCAGATCTATGAAATTATATCCATTCTTGATCATTATAGCCTCGTATTTCTTCTTATATATTTGGGTTTTGTTTGGTCAACTTGATCTTTTTATCTTACAATGGAAAGAGGTTCTTTGTGGTTGGTTCGATCTTGCGGTGCTCAATCTGAGTGACAGAAGGAGACATGACACACATGTATCGTTGCTATTAACAATAAAACGATGGGGTCTATTCCTACATGAATAGATCTTGTCTACATCATGTCATCGTTTTTAAAAGCATTACTCCGTTTCTCCATGAACTTAATACACTAGGTGCATGCTGGATAGTGGTCCATGTGTGGAGTAGTAGTAGTAGATGCAAGCAGGAGTCACTCTACTTGTCTTGGACATGATGCCTATATACATGATCATTGTCTTGGATATAATCATAATTATTTTCTCTTCTATCAATTGCCCAATAGTAATTTATTTACCCATCGTCTGCTATTTTCTTGAGCGAAGCCACTAGTGAACCTACTACCCCGGGTCTATTTCTCATCATCTATTTGCAAGATCTGTTTTTCTATTGGCGTTTCCAATTTATTTTCTCTTTTATTTTCAGATCTATGTTATCAAAAACCCAAAAATACCTTGCTGCTTTTTGTTTGCCGTTACTTTATTTGCATCTATCGATCTATCTATTTGCCGTTTTATCTTACCCACGAGGGATTGACAACCCCTACACGCGTTGGGTTGCGAGGATTTGTTGTTTGTGTGCAAGTACTGCTTACATAGTCTTGTGGATCTTCCTACTGGTTCGATTCCTTGGCTCCAAACTGAGAAGATTCTTTTTGTTGTTGTGCTACATCAACCTGTACACTTGGAGGGAAAAACCAATGCATCAACCACACCAAGCATCGCTCCATGAGCGATACAAGCACACAAAACACATGTTTATTTGAATGTTTAGTGGTGGAAAGTGCAAATTTTCTTGGAATGGTAGGGTAATACCGCATATATGTAGGTATGGTGGACTCATTTGGTGCAACTTGGGTTTACGAGTTTGGATGCACAAGCAGTATTCCCGCTTAATACAGGTGAAGGCTAGCAATAGATTGAGAAGTGAGCAGCTAGAGAGCAAAAAACAGTCATAATCATGCATTGAGAATAATTAACATTGAACACTAGCCTGAGTAGGATATGAATACTATGAATTTAAATAGCATGAAGGTTGCATTAGTACAAGTGTGTTGTAGACTAAGCTGGAACCTACAAAACAGTTTATACAAAGGTGACAATAAGGTCATATTGGCTCTTTGTTAGATCAACAATAATGCATATGAGAACCACTCAACATTTTCATCGTGGTATTTTGCTTTCAATGACTCAACAAAAGTAAAAGAAATAAAGAGAAACACACCGAAATATTTTTAGAGTTGTTGGTGTTTCTGAAGAAAGCAAATAAACAAGGGAAAAACAAGAACGAGAAAACTATTTACATGGGAAAGCTCCCAACAAGCAAAAGAAGAAAGGGAAATATTTTTGGGTTTTCTTTTAGTACTACAAACTAATTAAAAAAGAAATAAAAATCGAAAAGAAGCGAGAAATAATTTTAGATTTTCAATTTTTTACAAACACACAAGAAGATGGTGAAATAAAACTAACATGGATACACAATGAAAGTGGGTGGTCACCGACAATTGATATGAAATGTGTCGTTATTCGTAGCAATGTGATTTTTATTTTTATTTTAGCAATGCACCATGCTTCTATGGGATGGCCCTTGGTTGATTTATAGAATGATTCATGCACTTCACTTATATTTTTCGAGTGTGGCTTTATAGAATGCTTCGTGTGCTTCACCTATATCTTTTGAAGTTAGGATGCGTGTTTCTCTACATATGGAGAAACATTATTCGTAGAATGCTCTTTAGCTTCACTTATATTTATTATATTGTGGCCTTCTGTAGAAATAAGCTGAACACTCATGCTTCACTTATACCTATTTAAAGAGTTAACTAGAATTGGTCATTCACATGGTTTGTCATAAGATCCTACATAAAATGTGTAGATCAGTGAATATGATATGTTTGATTCCTTGCAATAGTTTTGAGATATTAATATTGTAATATGTAGGGGTACTAGTGAATGATTGTGTTTTAATGAGAATATTGGTGTTAAGGTTTGTGATTCCTGAAACATGCACGTATCATCTCTAGTTATAACTACAAGAAATATGCTAACTTGCGACCATCAATATTGGTCATTGAATGGTCATTATTTTTCATTTATGACCTTTCTGCGACCAAAAACAGTTGGTCAAAAGTTGGATGTATTTAATGAAACTTAGCGATCTTGTTTATGAAATGGTTAGAGAAGCTTATGACCAAAAATAAAAGGTCATAGATTTATGCCCAATAGTTTGGGTCACTAGCAGCCTCCCTAGGCCACGTCAGATCCAATGTGGGAAGCCCGGCCCAGTTTAACCATGTTTATGGTCCAAGCCTAATAATTTAGCCCATTTAATATTTTTTCCATATTAATTTTGGTTAGCTACATGGTCCAACCTAAACATTTGGCATTTTTTTTAGCTTCATCCAGTTTTTTGGGCCTCCGCCTTTTGTAGTCCATTTCTTTTTTTGTGTCATTCATTTTTTCATTTAATTCTTGAAATGGTCCAATGATTGTTGGGCTTTGGCCTTTTAGCTCAATTATTTGTTCAATATTAGATCTCAGCCTCTTGAAAGATAATGTTCGAACCAACATTTTAATGTTGAGAATCGTTTGGACCTTACTTCGTATTCAAATCAGGAAAACTCTAGGTCAAATTCAAATCATTAATCATATCACATCACATAAAACATATTCCAGGTTTACATAACACAATAAATCATGTCAGGAATACATTTCCTTACATAGTAATATAGCAGGAACACACAGAACATACAATAAGACAAATATGGCACATCTACTACTATCCTAATAGTACAATACAAAATGGATTTTACAAAATTGAACGAGTCGATTTACACATTACATCCATAGTCACTCACTCATCCAAGAAACAAAATACTTAAAAAACTAATCTATTTCACACGGAAGAACTCGCCCTTGCAGCACATTCACCGCCAGAAGTGGAGGCGTCCGTGCCGCCGGGGAGGCCGTTATCTACGCTGCTAGTGCACAAGGGGCCGAAGAGGTGGAGGGATTCGTTCCCCTTCCATGGTCGCAGCACGTCCATAGATGATGTCAACGAGGCCGTCGAGCAGGAGCACACACGAGGGGACATCCCCGATACGAAGGAGGAGCACGATCCCACGGCCACCCGATCTAGCTGCTCGTGCTGCCGCCTAGACCTGCTTGCCCGCATAGCATGCCAACGTCCGTCGCTCGCGTTGCCCACACCCATCGCTGGCCTTGCCCGCATTGCTGCTTAGTTGCACTCGTCGACGATGTGGTGCAGCATCGATGGGTGGGAGGTTGTGCGACCGTTGGGGCACCATACGGGAGGTGGTGGTGCACTCGACAGGAGGTGGTGCCGCGCGGGGCGGGGGCGAGGTGCAGCGTGTTGGCGACGTTCGGGCGTGTGGTGCGACCGCGACTGAGCGGGGCGGGAGGTGGTGCGGTCGCGGCGATGCAGGAAGGGAGGTGGTGACATGGGGGCGAGAGTGAGGTGCGGCGGTGCCAGCCGGGAGGTGTTGCGGTCACGATGTCACGGGTCGGGAGTGGGATGCGGCAACGTGGGGTAGGAGCAAGGTGCGGCGGCGCCGGGCAGGAGGTGCTGCTGTAGAGGTGAGGGTTGTCGGATGGGTAGGCGCGAGGTGGGGTTCTATTGGCAAGATTCTAGGGAGGAGGATTGGGGAGAGAAAGATAGGAGGGAGAAGTGGTCGCAAGGGTGACATTGTACGTGGGATGGGCTGGTGCGTTGCATGCTATCCGCGGTGGGGTTAGCTGTCGTGCTACGTCATCGATTGAGGAGAAGGAGGTTTTAGCCAATAGGGAATCAACAACAAATTATGTTTGTTTACCCTATTACTTTTGATAAAATAAACATGTTAATATTTAGAAATTTTTCTCAAATATTTCCACACCTTCTAGGAAGGATGAACCAATACCATGTCAAATTTCATCTTCTTCAGACCTTATTTACATTTTCAAAAGTATGAAATAGTCAATATTTTCCATTTTTTTGAGTGTCCAAAATGAGTTTTTTTATGAAGGACCTACCTTATATTTGTTGCAAAATTGGACAAAAAGAAATTTCTAGAATACTAGGTCATATTTAATGTACAATTAACAAAATGGTTGGGTTTCAAAAGCTTTGATCCACCTCTCATGAAAAACACAAATTTCCACCGAGTGAGAAGGAAGTGGGTCAAGTTTTAACTCAATATGGCTCATAGTTTTTTCATCATTTTTTTGCAAAAATCATTTCTAGGTACAAAAGTATTTATTTAATCAAAGAAACACCAAAAGTTTTCCAAGATTCAACCATTGGCTAGGAACCGTCATGCGAGCCGTTTTGACTGCATTTTGAAATAGGCATGAAAAATTCAAAAACAAATCAATAAATTGGAAAACCTTCGCATTGTGTCATTATATGTGACCAAGTTACACGGAAAAATAATAAACTTGTAATACGGAAAAATTTCAAAAAAGTGTTCTCACAAATGAGCTATCATGTGTGAAGATTCATGGCTTTCAAGCCAAATGATCAATCTTATGGTCACATTCATGGAATAGTTTGTTCAAATGATCTAATATTGTTTATAAGACTCCCACTTGGAATGTCAAACAATGTTGCTAAAGGGAGTTTTTAGTTTCTTTGGACAAAAAATTCATTTTCCATTTTTTGAGTGCCCCAAATGATTTGTATTGTGAAGAAGCTACCATATATTTGTTGCCAAATTGGACCAAATTATTTTTTTAAATACTAGGTCATATTTAATGTACAAGCGACCAAATGGTTTGGTTTCAAAATCTTTGATCCAGCTCTCATGAAAAAGACAATTTTACGCTGATTTATTAGGAAGTCGGACAAGTTTGAACTACACGTGCCTCATAGTTTGCTCATGATTTTCCAAAAAACAAATTTAGGTAAAAAAGTATCTATTTAATCAAAGAAACACCATAAGTTTTCCAATATTCAACCACTAGCTAGGAAAGGTGAGGCTTGTCGTTTTGACGACATTTTGAAATGGGCATAAGAACTTGAAAAAAATAAAAAAATTGGAAAACCTTCGCATTGTGTCTTTATATGTGATCAAGTTACGAGGAAAAACAATAAATTGTAATACGGTAATTATTTTTAAAAAAGTGTTCTCACAAATGAGCTATCATGTGTGAAGATTCATGGCTTTCAAGCAAAATGATCAATCTTATGACCACATTCATGGAATAGGTCATTCAAATGATCTAATATTATGAACAAGGGTTCATCTTGGAATGGAAAACAATTTTGTATAAGGAAGTTTTCATTTTCTTTGGACGAAAAATTCATTTTCCATTTTCTGAGTGCCCAAAATGAGTTCTTTTGTGAAGGACCTACCATATATTTTTTGCAAAATTGAACCAAATAATTTTTCTAAAATACTAGCTCATATTTAAGATCCACTTGACCAAATGGTTTGGTGTCAAAAGCATTGAGCCCCCTCTGATGAAAAAGACAAAATTCTATCGATTCAGTACGAGGTGGGTCAAATTTGAACTATACATGCCTCAAGTTTGCTCATGATTTTTACAAGAATTAATTTATAGGTACAAAATTATCTATTTGATCATAGAAACACCAAAAGTTTTCCATATTCAACCACTAGCTAGGAACGGTCATGCCCGCCGTTTTGACCACTTTTTGAAATGGGCATGAAAAATTGAAAAAAAAAGTTGGAAAACCTTTCAATTGTGTCATTATATGTGACCACGTTACGAGGAAAATAAATAAACTTGTAATACCGCAATCATTTTAAAAGAGTTTTCTCACAAATGAGAAATCATGCGTGAAGATTCATGGCTTTCAAGCCAAATAATCAATCTTATGGCCACATTCACGGAACAACTTGTTCAAATGATCTAATATTGTGCAAAAGGGTGCATCTTTGGATGGCAAACAATTTTATCTAAGGATGTTTTTCATTTTCTTTGGACGGAAAATTTATTTCCCACTTTCCGAGTGCCTAAAATGAGTTTTTTGTGAAGGACCTACCATATATTTGTGTTAAAATTGAACCAAATCAACTTTATAAAATACTAGGTCATATTGAATGTCCAATTGACAAAATGGTTGGGTGTCAACAACTTTTATTCACCTCTCGTGAAAAAGACAAATTTCCGCCAATTAAGTTGGAAGCAAGTCAAATTTGAACTACACCTATCTTATAGTTTGCACTTTATTTTTTTTCCAAAAATCATTTCTAGGTACATTAGCATCTATTTACTCAGAGGTAGATGGTGTGGTGGTGAGACATCGAGGTTTGGACGGTGGCCGAGGGCCCTAACTCTAGAGCGCATATATTGGAATGATAGTCGCGTGGTCACCGTGTGACCGTGGCTTTGCCACGTGTTCTAGGCATCCTAGGCATGTATGGTGGGTTGGGAACTCCCTCGGTAGGTGTTATGAAGAAAAAGACAATAGAAGAATCTCACAAGAAGACTGAAATAAGCTCAAACATGAATTAGCAACCAAGTGTTTGATGAGCGGTGGGGGAAATGCACATGGCCAATGGGTGCTAGTTTTAGCTGAGGATGATCATCTACAAAGGAGACTGTCTTGGCAAATTTTCATATCAAATGGATGATCTTAGATGGCACTTGCTTTGCAAAGTACCAGACTGGACAAAAATATCGATGTTGAAGCTGGGCTCAAATGAACGAATGGATTGAGGTGAAATTTGTTGGAAATATGCCCTAGAGGCAATAACAAATTAGTTATTATTATATTTCTTAGTTCATGATAATTGTTTATTATCCATGCTATAATTGTATTGATTGGAAACACAATACTTGTGTGGATACATAGACAAAGCACTGTCCCTAGTAAGCCTCTAGTTGACTAGCTCGTTGATCAAAGATGGTCAAGGTTTCCTGGCCATAGACAAGTGTTGTCACTTGATAACGAGATCACATCATTAGGAGAATCATGTGATGGACTAGACCCAACTAATAGACGTAGCATGTTGATCGTGTCATTTTGTTGCTACTGTTTTCTGCGTGTCAAGTATTTGTTCCTATGACCATGAGATCATATAACTCACGGACACCGGAGGAATGCTTTGTGTGTATCAAACGTCGCAACGTAACTGGGTGACTATAAAGATGCTCTACAGGTATCTCCGAAGGTGTTCGTTGAGTTAGTATGGTTCGAGACTGGGATTTGTCACTCCGTGTGACGGAGAGGTATCTCGGGGCCCACTCGGTAATACAACATCACACACAAGCCTTGCAAGCAAAGTAACTTAGTGTAAGTTGCGGGATCTTGTATTACGGAATGATTAAAGAGACTTGCCGGTAAACGAGATTGAAATAGGTATGCGGATACCGACGATCGAATCTCGGGCAAGTAACATACCGAAGGACAAAGGGAATGACATACGGGATTATATGAATCCTTGGCACTGAGGTTCAAACGATAAGATCTTCGTAGAATATGTAGGATCCAATATGGGCATCCAGGTCCCGCTATTGGATATTGACCGAGGAGTCTCTCGGGTCATGTCTACATAGTTCTCGAACCCGCAGGGTCTGCACACTTAAGGTTCGACGTTGTTTTGTGCGTATTTGAGTTATATGGTTGGTTACCGAATGTTGTTCGGAGTCCCGGATGAGATCACAGACGTCACGAGGGTTTCCGGAATGGTCCGGAAACGAAGATTGATATATAGTATGACCTCATTTGATTACCGGAATGTTTTCGGAGTTACCGGGAATGACGAATGGGTTCCGGGAGTTCCCCGGGGGGGCAACCCACCCTCGGGAAGCCCATAGGCCTTGAGGGTGGCACACCAGCCCTTAGTGGACTGGTGGGACAGACCAAAAGGGGCCTATGCGCAATAGAAAGAAAAATCAAAGAGAAAGAAAAAAAAGGGAGGTGGGAAGGAAAGGAAGGACTCCCACCCACCAAACCAAGTCGAACTCGGTTTGGGGGGGAGCCTTCCTCCCTTGGCTCGGTCGACCCCCTTGGGTCTCCTTAAGCCCCAAGGCAAGGCCCCCTCCCTCCTACCTATATATACAGAGGTTTTAGGGCTGATTTGAGACAACTTTTTCCACGGGCAGCCCGACCACATACCTCCACGGTTTTTCCTCTAGATCGCGTTTCTCCGGAGCTCGGGCGGAGCCCTGCTGAGACAAGGTCATCACCAACCTCCGGAGCGTTGTCACGCTGCCGGAGAACTCTTCTACCTCTCCGTCTCTCTTGCTGGATGAAGAAGGCCGAGATCATCGTCGAGCTGTACGTGTGCTGAACGCGGAGGTGCCTTCCGTTCGGTACTAGATCGTGGGACTGATCGCGGGATTGTTCGCGGGGCGGATCGAGGGACGTGAGGATGTTCCACTACGTCAACCGCGTTCACTAACGCTTCTGCTGTACGGTCTACGAGGGTACGTAGATCACTCATCCCCTCTCGTAGATGGACATCACCATGATAGGTCTTCGTGCGCGTAGGAAAATTTTTGTTTCCCATGCGTCGTTCCCCAACAAAATTTGGTGGAGGATGGTTATTTGGACATAGGAGAGCACTATAAAAATTTGATACTATTCGAACATGACAAAGTGGTACATTATTCACAATGTTCTTCTCTGGCAGAAACTTGGGAAACTTACAGAGAGAAATTGGCTAAATTTAATGAGCTTAAATTTGGTGGAGGAAAGCTATATAGGTAGTAAGATGCCTTGGTAAAGTTTGAGGAATAATTAAGCAACATCAAATATAGGTGCTTCACAAACTAAAAACATGACCAGAATACAGGATAAAGCTCAAATTTTGTGGAGAGTGATTATTTGAGCATATGGAAGATTTGGAAAAATAGTAGATCATTTGGATAAGCCTAGATAGTACTTCCTTTACAAATCTTCTATTTGGATAAAAACTCTGGAGAGTTTCTAAGGAAGATTTACTAGCAAAATGGAGCTGAATATTGGCATGTGGAAATTGTTTGGAAGAGCCCAAAAAGTTTGAGGTCAATAGGAGGGGTCTAGATAGCACTTGCTTTGCAATGTGCCAATCTGGCCAGAAAATAGAAATTGAAGTTGGGCTCACATAATTGATTGTATTGAGATGCAATTTGGAGGAGGATAATAATTTGGGCATATGAAATCTCTGCAAAACTTCCACACCATTTGGATAAATAACAATGGTACTTACTTCACAATGTTCTCCACTCAAGAAAAAATTGTAACACTATTGTGGGGAATTGGATGAATTAACTGAGCTAAAATTTGGTGGAGGGAGGTTATATGGGTAGGTTCATGTCCTCATAAATTTTTAGAAACTATAAAGCAATATAAAATATAGTTACATCACAAACTGAAAATGTTACCAGAAACAAACATTGGATGGTGAGCTCACATGAATTGTTTGATGGGGCTCAAATTTTGTGGAGAGATATTATTTGGGCATATGGAAGATGTGGAAAAAGATTCAACTCATTAGGATATTCCTAGCTGGTACTTCCTTCATAAAGCTTCTAGATGAACATAAACTTTGGAAATTTTCTGAGGAAGACTTACTAGGCAAGTGGAGCTTAATTATTTTGTGAGGCAATACTTTGGATAGGAAAGTGTTCCCAAAAGTTTTGATGGAAATCAAGAAAATATAAATAGCACTTCCTTCACAAACTGATGTTCTGAATAGAATAGGACAATGAATATTCCTTAACTATTTTTGAACTAGGCAAGGAAGGGTTTTCGCATATTTGCGGAATATATGATCCAAAGAATTTATGAGAATTTTTCGGGAATTTTGGAAATGACAGAAATGTAGGCTGCTTCACAACCTAGGGCAAAAATTCATACATGGACATGACACATAGAAAAACTGATGAGGTGGCGCCTAGTCATAGCAATGCACCACAATTTACAAGGCTATGACCATCTATATCTGTCAAGATCAACTACAAATAAGGCAGCGGACCAGTGTTGTCTGCTTTATGACCATTTTGTGTAAGGAAATTATGACTTTTCTGACCAAAATGGTAATTAAGGTTTAGGGTTTGGAGCCCCCCGAACAACTTATGACAAATTGGTCTCAAATGGTCGTAGATTTACGACTATTTCTTACAAGGTCACTGATAGAAAGTCACAACTTGACATAGTTCTTGTAGTGTATGCGATGAAATTAGAGCATAATTTATCCTTGATTGAAATCCTTTATGTTGTTATAATCGGGGGCGCGCAATGGTTAACTCCTCCAACCTCCTCCCTAGGGGCATGTGAGTAGTACTTTGCTTCGAGAGAGCTAACAGGCTTTAAAATAAGTATGTGAGTTCTTTATGACTAATGTGAATCCATGAAAATACGCGCTCTCACCTTTTCATAATTGCTTGTCTCTTTGTTACCATGCATTGGCCATGCTCACCTCGAGGATCGGTGCAGCCTTCATCGGTGCATCCAAATCCTGTGATATGATACACTCTATCATACACAAGCCACCTTATATATTCCTCAAAATAGCCACCATACCTACCTATCATGGCATTTCCATAGCCATTGTGATATATATTGCCATGCAACTTCCATCATCATCATATACACGACTTGAACACTCATTGTCATATTGCTTTGCATGACTGTAAGATAGATAGCATGATATTTCTATGGCTTGTATGTTTTTTCATATCTTTGCTATGCTAGATCATGGCACATCCTGGTACATTTCCATAGGCAATTTTATAGAGTCATCTTGTGTAGCTTTATCATTATATCGAGATGTAAGTAAATAAAAGTGTAATGATCATAATTATTAGAGCACCGTTCGAGTGAGGAAAGGGTGATGGAGACTATGATTCCCCCACATGTTTGGATGACACTCTAGACGAAAAATGAAAAATTAGGGAGGCCAAATGAGCCCATAAAAAATAAAAAAAGAGAAAGAAAGAAAAAGAGAAAAAAATATGAAAAAATGAATGAGAGAAAAATAAAAAGGGGCAATGCTACTTTCGCACTCGTGGTTCAAAGTAGCACCATGTTCTTCATAAAGAGTCTCCTAAGTTGTCATTCTCATATGCTAGTGGGAATTTTTCATTATAGAACTTCACTTGTATATTTCGATGACGGGCTTCCTCAAATGTCCGAGATGTTCATGAGAAAGCAAGTTGGATGCACGCCCACTTAGCTTTCCTTAAGCTTTCATACACTTATTGCTCTAGTGCATCCGTTGTATGGCAATCCGTACTCCTCGCATTGATATTGCTTGAATGACATCTCTAGCGTGTTGGTCCGCCTAGTTTATGCGAGACTTTCTTTCCGATTTGACTCCTTTTGATCTCTACCACCATACTCTATTCCACCCATATTCTATATACATGGTTCACGCTCATGTATTGAGTGAGGTTGAAAATGCTAAAGTGCATTAGAAGTACAAGTCAATTGCTTAGTTTGACACTAGGGTGCTCACGATCTATACTTTATCCTAGGAAGACTAAGCATGATAGGCTATATAATGTTGTAGGGATAGCGTTCTTCAGCGTTCTTATTTTGATATACATGATTGTTAGTTGGTATGCCTAAGTATTGATGTCTTTATATCAAACAATAGACTATTGCCTTGAATCACATGTATCTTAATATTCATGCCATGATTGGACATTTGTTCAAGATTATGTTAGGGAGCATTCCACATCAAAAAATATCTTTTTATCATTTAACCACTCGAGGACGAGCAAGAATTATGCTTGGGGACACTAACACGTCTCCATCGTATCTATATTTTTTGATTGTTTCATGCCAATACTCTACAACTTTCATATAGTTTTGGCAACATTTTATAATATTTTTTGGGACTAATATATTGATTGAGTGCCCAATGCTAGTTCCTGTTGTTTTTTGCATGTTTTACAGAAAATCCAACTGAGTCCAAACACGATTAAAAATTATGAAGATTTATTTTAAAATATATGCTAATTTTAGAAAGAAAAATCAACGCAAGATGGTGCATGAGGTGCTCCTAAGCCAATATTGCACGGAGAGGGAGTGGTCATGCCTTGATGTCTTGGGACCACCTTGTCAGTCGGTTGGGGCCCTTCTATCGCTGCAAGAAAGAAAATTTCCCGAGAAAAATCCCCTCAAAATTTCAGCCGAATTAAAGTTACAGATCTCCGAATATTTAAGAAACGGTGAAGGGGTCCAGAAACAGACGCGAAAATAGAAGAGAAAGGGTTAGAGAGATCCAATCTCGGAGGGGTTGTTGCCCTCCGGGAGCCATGGCGGCCATGGACTAGAGGGGAAAGTGTCCTGTGATCTAGGGGGATACCAAGGAAGAAGAATAAGGAGGGGGCCTCTCTCCCCCTCTCTCCTGGTGGCTCCGGAACGCTGTCGGGGCAATCATCATGATGACGATCTACACCAACAACTTCACCACCCTCACCACCAACTCTCCCCCTCTATGCAGCGGTGTAACTCCTCTTTATCCCGTTGTAGTCTCTACTTAAACATGGTGCTTGATGCTATATATTATTACCCAATGTGTGGCTATCATATGATGTTTGAGTAGATTTCTTTTGTCCTATGGGTTGATTGATGATCGTGATTTGTTTGAGTTGTACTCCCTCCATCCGGAAATACCTGTCATTTCTTGTCACAAGAATGGATGTATCTAGATGTATTTTAGTTCTAGATACATCTAATTTTATCCATTCGTGCGACAAGTAATTTCGGACAGGTGGGGTATATTTTACTTTGGTGTTGTCCTTTGCTGCCCATCATATGAGAGCACGCGTGGATCACACCATAGGGCTAGTTGTATGTTGATAGGACTATGCATCAGAGGGCAACAGTGATATAAGCTTCTTCCTAACATAGAAATGGATTCTTACGGGATTGAAGGGGGACCAATATATCTTAATGCTATGGTTGGGTTTTACATAAATGAACATTTGTAGTTGCAGATTCTTGCTAATAGTTCCAATCATAAGTGCATAGAATTCCAAGTAAGGGATGACATGCTAGCAGTGGCCTCTCCCTCATATAAACTGCAATAATGATTACAAGTCTAGGTATCTATTGCGTGGGGACAAATCTTTCTCTTCTGTTACAAAAAACTTTCTAGTAAACAACTAACTTAATAAATATTTATCTAAACAACCACTAACTTTTATTTATTTGTTCTTTATTTTCTTGCAAAGCTATCTATTACACCTACTAAGTACTTATAGTTTTATTCCCGCAAAGTAGTTTATTCATTGTACTTGGTATAGTGAACATTATTGAGCGTAGAATTGTATCAGGCCGATAAAACTTGAGAGAATATTAATTCTACCTGTAGCTTCTCGTTGGGTTCAACAATCTTACTTATCAAAAAAAGCTACAAATGTTCCCCTACACTTGTGGGTTATCATTCTCCATCATGTCTTGTTCCGAGTTCAGCGAGGTGTGGCCGTGAAAGGGATGGAGCATGGAGCGACTGCCACTAAGTGAAGTGCATCTTGTTCATAGATAAAATCCATGAGAACACTCCGGAGTATGGATCCGCCAGTGCAGCACTTCCAACATCCGAGAAACCTGCCGCCCGGTAGGACCATAGACGACACTCGAGTAGCATAGCTCCAGCCGCAGTAAGTACTACACAAGAGAAAGTGTACCAAAACTGAATTTTTATTGATTCTTTCTTTGATTTTCTACATTTCAATGATTGTATTGTGGACGTTTTATGTAGTAATACAGAGTGTGATGGAGGAACGGGAAGGGAGATTAAGGTTGGTTCCTCATGTTATGATGTTGCAAGCATTCGCCAAGGACAACACGGAAGGAGGAAGTAGAAAAGATCCAGCTGCGGTGAGTTTCTACAACTCGCAGTGTACTGTTATTTCAATGATGTATGCCATATATAAAATGTTTTAGTCCATCTCACACGAGTTATGCCAGCTTGTATTTCGCCCCTATTCATAGCACGAGCTAATTCTGGTAAGGGTTGTTGTTGGAATCACACGAGCTGATTTTGGTAAGGGTTGTTGTTGAAATACAACTATGCAACGATGAATGCACACTAAAATACGTTGGGCCACCTGGTTTTCTTCACCATACTAGGAATAACCTTCTGACAGACAGGATTCAGCCGTCGGTGCCCTCATCAGTGTGTGCTACCTTGATTGCCTCCAAAGGTCGCCCCAAACAGATCAGACACTATGTGGGCATGCGCACGCCTAAGATGTTCAACATTTAGATTGAAAAATACGACTTACATGTCCTCCTTATGCCCACTAGGTCCAGGAAGTACTTCAAGGGCTCATGTGGTCATTTCGTAAAATTAGTAACAACAAGTACATTTGCTTGCCATTGGAACACGTAGGGTGCAGCTCTGGAATGATCAATTCATCCTGGGATATGGCTGGTGGGAAGTGGTACACATGAATGAGGTGGGTATTACAGATATTATTACCTTCTGAGTTGAAGGTCAATTGGAGATGCAGCTGATGATCTACGGCTCAATCGATGCGCTGGAGAAGAAGATCAAGTGCCCTCAACACCAGGTATGTTGTACTCCTCAAGTAATGCATCGTTGGATTACATGTACTATTGTGACTAATGGTTATGCCACAATTGCGGACTACAAGTCCACGACATGTGGGATGGAGGATCGGTCACTCCCACTTGGACAAGCAACCTAACAGTTTTGTTAAGGTCATGGTTCGAGCAGCTGAACATGAGCCACTCACCATTCCTGCTCATTCGGTGCCTCTCGTACATGGAGAACTGGCAAGGCTAGTGGAGTTGGACACGGGCACCGGATGTAGGTGGAACGCTCGTCTCGTGTAATATTTTTATGGTGGTCCCAGATCACTAGCACTTGATGATTATGGTGGAATACCCGCCCGTCTCGGTGCACATGGATTTAGGGCTGGTTGTGTTGGGTAATTCGAGGTCATTCACTCTTCTTGGTTGAAAAGCACGACATTGAGATTACGCATGGCAACTGCATGTACTATGGGGTTGAGGTTATGAATTGTAATGAATTATGTTTGACGTTTACCATGTTCTGATCATTATATATGCAAACCATGAATGAACGAAAAAAGAAGTTGTCACTCCCCGAATATTTTGTGTAAAATATAATTCCAAACTAACTATTGCAATGCTAAAACATGAATTGCATTTATGTGCACAAGTGTTCTACTGCTTCGTCCTTGCCAGTTCTTCTTTTGCTTATTTGTAACACCCTGATTTTTTTTCAAACGTTTTCTTTTCAAAATATTTTGAAGTTCCAGTGGCAAGTTGATGGGTTTTCAAACCACTTCAACTAAGAGGGATTCCCAGCCCTTGATTTGCCACCAACAACTCCAAAACCTTTTCATCTTGTCAAAATGTTTCTGAGATTTATTTGCAATATTTTATGTTTCTAAATAATTCATTTTCCTATTTTGGGAATTATGGCAACACTATTGGTTGTGAAGCAACCCCTAGCTAGGATGAGCTTTAAGTCCCAAAAAATTTACTGCATCTTCTCATTGTCACATGATTTCAAAATATGCAAAAATATTCCTTTGCCCAATGGAGAATTTTGGCCAGAATAATCATTTCATTTCTCACCAGAACTTCCCCTTTGTGAAGCAACCCCTTGATTCCTATCCTAGAAAATTCCAAATAAATTCCTGTAGTTACTAGAGATCATATATAGTTCCAATATGTAAAAACATCCCATGGTCCAATACAAATTTTGAGCAAAACAACTCTGCTAAGTTTCTGTTAACAGTGAACTCTTGTGAAGGAAGTGCTAGCTAGGAGTGCACATTGGAGCTACAAATTTTTTAGCATGTGTGCATTGCCAAATGACACTTTCCTACCAAGTCTCATTGGTAGCAAAGCTTTCAAGTGAGTGCTATGAGGTCATTTGTATTCTGGACCAGAAAGATGATTTACAAAGGAACTATATTCATTTGATCTTCAAACCTTGCCAAACTTTGCCAGTTTAGAGTCTTTTCTATGCTGAATCCACCAGACAACATCTCTTGCTCCAATCCTTATCCATTTGAGCTCCAGAACCACCCAAACCTTGCTGGCAGAAACTATTTTTGATGCTCCAAGTCAATGGTGATGTTGAGTGATCAAGCCAGCCATGGGGAGTGACTAATCAAGGATCTGTCGACGCTAGAGACAAGGTGGCCAGGCTTGTGTGGCACGAGGGCGGCCACAACCATGGTGACCATGGCACTGACATGCCACAGAGCGCGCTCTACGCAGCTCCAGTGACAGCCGAGCCGTCCCGAGTGGTCACACCCTGCCCCCTCCTTCTCCTGAGCACCGATGAGCCCCCTGGCATACGCGTGGCACCCCTCGAAGGTGTTGGGCCGCCGGAGAGCACCGCCGCACCTCCCGGCCAAGCTCCGGCACAGGGCCGAGTTGTCGACTCCGGCCACTGTGCCCGTCCGCAAGACATTTATGACCAGGACCCATCCCATCGCGTCCCTGCCCTCCTCGGTCACCTCCATGCACTCCGCGACAGCCAGCTCAGCTCCCCGGCGACTGTGCCCGAGCCTATCCTCGCCGCTTCGGGAGAAATCGACCGAGCTCGTTGCCGGCCTATTTAAGGAGGAGCCCGACCTCTCCGAGCTCTCCATCCCCCTCCTGCTCATCAAGATCGAGCTCCCGAAGAGTGAGACAAGTTCCGGAGGTCCTCTAGCCTCACAGAATCACCGGAGTTATGCCGCCGCCACCTCACCATCGACAGCCTTCTCCCCAGCCCCCAGAGCCAAATTGATTCCTCCGGCAGGTTCAGTGAGTCCTTCTGGTGCTCCTCGACCTCTCGCTCGAGCTCATTTCCCCCCTGGAACGCCATCTCCAACGATCTCCCGAAGCTGCCGCCACCGGAGAAGAAGGGGACGACGTCGTTGATACCTCTCCAACGTATCTATAATTTTTGATGGTTTCATGCTATTATCTTGTCAAACTTTGGATGTTTTGCATGCCTTGTTTTTGGGACTAAGTTATTAATCCAGTGCCAAGTGCGAGTTCCTATTTTTTCCATGTTTTTGACCCCTTTCAGAGGAGATTTTGAAACGGAGTCCAAACGGAAGAAAATCCCCGAAAATATTTTTTCTGGAACGGAAGAAGATCGGGGGACTTGGGAGCCAAGCCAGAAGAGCCCCAGGGGCCCCACAAGCCCCCACCCTGCGGCTAGGGGGGCCTTGCCATGCAGGCTTGTGGGCCCCCTGGAGGTCCCCTGACCTAGATCTTGCGCCTATAAATTCCCAAATATTACCAAAAAAATCTGGGGAGCATCGTCATCACTTTTCCGCCACCGCAAGCTTCTGTCTCCGCAAGATCCCATCTCGGGCACGTTCTCGTGCCCTGTCGGAGGGGTGATTCGGACACAGAGGGCTTCTTCATCAACACCATGACCTCTCTGATGATGCGTGAGTAGTTCACCATAGACCTACGGGTCCGTAGCTAGTAACTAGATGGCTTCTTCTCTCTCTTGGATATTCAATACAAAGTTCTCCATGATCTTCATGGAGATCTATCCGATGTAATCTTATTTTGCGGTGTGTTTGTCGAGATCCGATGAATTGTGGATTAATGATCAGATTATCTATGAATCTTATTTGAGTTTCTTCTAATCTCTCTTATGCATGATTTCATATCCTTGTAATTCTCTTCGAGTTGTGGGTTTTGTCTTGCCAACTAGATCTATGATTCTTGCAATGGGAGAAGTGCTTGGTTTTGGGTTCATACCGTGTGGTGACCTCACCCAGTGACATAAGGGGTAGCGAGGCACGTGTCGTGTTGTTGCCATCAAGGGTAAAAAGATGGGGTTTTCATCATTGGTTTGAGATTATCCCTCTACATCATGTCATCTTGCTTAAAGCGTTACTCTGTTCGTCATGAACTCAATACACTAGATGCATGCTGGATAGCGGTTGATGTTTGGATTAATAGTAGTAGATGGAGAAAGTATCGGTCTACTTGTCTCGGACGTGATGCCTATATGCTAGATCATTGCCTTAGATATCGTCATGACTTTGCGCGGTTCTATTAATTGCTCGTCAGTAATTTGTTCACCCACCGTATTACTTGCTATTTTGAGAGAAGCCTCTAGTGAACACTATGGCCCCCAGAGTCTACTCCACACCATATTTTTAGCCTACACTTTTTTTACTTCATTGCACTTTCCGCCTTCAGATCTCACTTTGCAAACAATCTTGAAGGGATTGACAACCCCTTTGAAGTGTTGGGTGCAAGATTGTTTGTGTTTGCGCAGGTACTCTGGACTTGACGAGACCCTCCTTCTGGATCGATACCTTGGTTCTCAAACTGAGGGAAATACTTACTGCTCGTGTGCTGCATCACCCTTTCCTCTTCAAGGGAAAAACCAACGCAAGCCCAATCCCCGTCAACGTGTCAATTTCTGGCGCTGTTGTTTGAGAAGTAGCAGAAGGATTTCTGGCGCTGTTGCCGAGGAGGAAGATTAAGTCAAGAACTCATCCAAGTAAGTGTCGCAAACTCATCTCTTGCATTTATTTTGTTTGCCAATTGCCTCTCATTTTCCTCTCCCCCACTTCACCAATTTTCCTTTTTCGTTCGCCTTTTCGTTCGCCCCTTTTTCTTGCCCGCTTTTTGTTTGCTTGTGTGCTTGCTTGCTTGCTGAAGTCACCATGAACGAAAACACCAAACTTTGTGACTTCTCGAATACTAATAATAATTATTTTATTAGTACTCCGATTGCTCCCGCCACTAGTGTCGGGTCATGCGAAATCAATGCCGCTTTGCTGAATCTTGTTATGAAAGAGCAATTCTCTGGCCTTCCTAGTGAAGATGTCGCATCCCATCTCAATACCTTCATTGAGCTTTGCGATATGCAAAAAAAAAGATGTGGATAATTACGTGATTAAATTGAAGCTTTTTTCCTTTCTCGTTGCGAGATCGTGCAAATCTTGGTTTTTTTCTTTGCCCAAAAATAGTATCGATTCTTGGGATAAGTGCAAAGATGCTTATATATCCAAGTATTTTCCGTCGGCTAAGATCATCTCTCTCCGTAATGATATCATGAATTTCAAGCAACATGTTGAAATTAATGAGCATGTTGCACAAGCTTGGGCGATAATGAAATTAATGATTAGAAATTGTCCCGCTCATGGCTTGAGCCTTTGGATGATTATTCATTTCTTTTATGCTGGCTTGAATTTCGCTTCTAGAAATATCTTGGACTCGGATAGAGGTGGAACATTCATGGAAATCACGTTAGGAGAAGCCACAAAGCTTTTAGACAACATCATGACAAATTATTCTCAATGGCACACTGAAAGGTCACCTACTAGTAAGAAGATACATGCGGTAGAAGAAATTAACTCGTTAAGTGCTAAGATGGATGAGTTAATGAATTTGGTTGCTATTAGAAGTGCTCCTTTGGATCCTAATGATATGCCTTTGTCTTCTTTGATTTAGAGTAGCAATGCTAGCTTGGATGTTAATTTTGTTGGTAGGAATAACTTTGGCAACAACAATGCTTTTAGAGGAAACTATGTTCCTAGGCCTTTTCCTAGTAACTCCTCTAATAACTTTGGCAACCCCTACAACAATACTCATGGCAATTACAATAGATTACCCTCTGATCTAGAGAGTAATATCAAAGAGTTCATCAACTCTCAAAAGATTTTCAATGCGTCCATAGAGGAAAAACTACTCAAAATTGACGATTTGGCTAAGAGCGTTGATAGGATTTCTTGTGATGGTGATGCTTTGAAAGTTAGATGTGCTCCTCCCAAAATCAACATGGATGAAAGTTTAAGAGCTATGCGTGTTTTCATGATTGAGAGCCAAGAAAGAACCGCCCAAATTCGCGCTAGACATGAATGGCTTAAAAAGGCGTGATCTCGTGATGAGAATCACGAAGATCTTAAAGTGCTTGGTGTGACTCCCATTGAATCTTTGTTTTCTTGTGTCAAACCTAATGATTATGGGGCTGGATATGAATCCACTTTGGTTGAAAATTGCCCCAATGATTCGGAGTCCATCTATCTTGATGCTAAAAGCGTTAAAAGTGGAGTAGAAGACGTTAAAACTTTGAGTAGTAATGAAATTACTACCGTGGATTTCAAGGAATTCAATTATGATAGTTCCTCCTTGATTGAATGCATTTCTTTGATACAATCCATGTTGAACTCTCCACACGCTTATAGCCAAAACAAAGCCTTTACCGATCATATCGTTGAAGCTATGATGAAAGCTCTTGAAGAGAAACTTGAATTGGAAGTCTCTATCCCTAGAAAGCTTCATGATGAGTGGGAACCTACCACCAAAATCAAAATCAAAAACTGTGAGTGCAATGCTTTGTGTGATTTGGGTGCTAGTGTTTCTGCGATTCCAAAGTCTTTATGTGATGTTCTGGGTTTTAATGAGATTGAAGAGTGTTCTCTTAATTTGCATCTTGCTGATTCTACTGTCAAGAAACCCATGGGAAGGATCAATGATGTTCTTATTATTGCAAATAGGAACTATGTACCCGTGGATTTCATTGTGCTTGACATTGTTTGCAATCCTACATGACCTATTATTCTTGGTAGACCTTTCCTAAGGACTATTGGTGCTATCATCGATATGAAGGAAGGGAATATTAGATTTCAATTTCCTTTAAGGAATGGTATGGAACACTTTTATAGAAAGAAAATAAGATTGCCTTATGAATCCATGATGAGGTCCACTTATGGTTTAAGCACCAAAGACGACGATACGTGATTCTATCGCTTCTATGCCTAGCTAAGGGCATTAAACAATAGCGCTTGTTGGGAGGCAACCCAATGAATTTATCTTTTTATTTCTGTTTTGTCGCGTCCACACTTCCATAATTCTTTTGTGATTGTGTTTTTTGTGTTTCTTTTTGTGTTTGAGCCAAGCAAAGCCTTTATGATTAGTCTTGGTAATGGTTGTTTGATCCTGCTGGAAAAAGACAGAAACTTTTCGCTCACGAGATGATTTTTCATTTTTATTCAGAAAAAGGTTTTGAGTTGTTTCTTTTTTATGCTGATTGATATGATTTTCCCCAGACCGTAGTAATCTTTCAGAATTTTTGAGGTACCATAAGTATACGAAGTATATAGATTGCTACAGACTGGTCTGTTTTTGACAGATTCTGTTTTTGTTGGGTTGGTTGCTTGTTTTGATGAAACTATGGTTAGTATCGGGGGGTACTAGCCATGGGAAAGTGAGAATACAGTAGCCCATCATCAATATAGATAGAATTCAAGTTTGCTACAGTACCAAAAGAAGTGGTAGTTTGTTTTCTTGTACTAATGTTATCACAAGTTTCTCTTTAAGTTTTGTGTTGTGAAGTTTTCAAGTTTTGGGTGATGTTCTAATGGACAAAGAGATAAGGAGTGGAAAGAGCTCAAGCTTGGGGATGCCCAAGGCACCCCAAGCCATATTCAAGGACACCAAAAAGCCTAAGCTTGGGGATGCCCCGGGAAGGCATCCCCTCTTTCGTCTTCAATCCATCGGTAACATTACTTGGAGCTATATTTTTATTCACCACATGATATGTGTTTTGCTTGGAGCGTCTTGTATCTTAGGAGTCTTTTATTTTTGTTGTGTCATAATCATCCTTGCTGCACACCTTTTTGAGAGAGAGAGAGATGCACTCATCGTGATTTTGCTAGAATGCTCATAGTGCTTCACTTACATCTTTTGAGCTAGATACTTTTGCTCTAATGCTTCACTTATATCTTTTGACCTAGATACTTTTGCTCTAGTGCTTCACTTATATATTTTTGAGCTAGATACTTTTGCTCTTGTGCTTCACTTATATCTTTAGAGCGCGGCGGTGCGTGATTTGGTAGTTGGCTTCTGCTATGAAAGTAGTCCCATGTGCTAGGTACCCAAAGAGGATGCAAAAACCTCCATCTTCGTGTGCATTGAGTAGAAAGAAAAGCTTCGATTCCTCCCAATTAGTTTTGAGACATGGATTCGGGAATATTAAAAGCTATGTTAGTAGGGTGTTGTGAATCTAGAAATACTTGTGTTGAAGTTAGTGATTCCCGTAGCATGCACGTATGGTGAACCGCTATGTTAGGAAGTCGGAGCATAATTGATCTATTGATTGTCATCCTTTGTGTTGAGGTCGGGATCACGCGATGGTTTACACCTACCAACTCTTCCCCTCGGAGTATGCGTTTAGCACTTTGTTTCGATTACTAATAAAAACTTTTGCAACAAGTACGTGAGTTCTTTATGACTAATGTCGAGTCCATGGTATAGATGCACTTTCACCTTCCACCATTGCTAGCCTCTCTAGTGCCGCGCAATTCTCGCCGGTGCACAAACCCACCAAATTCCTTCCTCAAAACAGCCACCATACCTACCTACTATGGCATTTTCATAGCCATTCCGAGATATATTGCCATGCAACTACCACCGTTCCGTCTCATGACTTGTGTCGTCACTCTCATATTGCCATTGCATGATCATACTAGATCGTTGCATCCCGGTATGCTGCCGGAGGCATTTCCTATGGAGTCATCATCATTGTGATCTTTGAGCTTTGAGTAACTAGAAGTGTGATGATCATCATTGTTAGAGCATTGTCCCATGTGAGGAAAAAAAGAGGCCAAAGAGCCGGAAAAAAAAAAAAGTGAGAAAAGGAAAAAAGAGGCCTAAGAGCCCAAATAAAAAAATGAGAGAAAAAGAGAGAAGGGACAATGCTACTATCTTTTTCCACACTTGTGTTTCATATTAGCACCATGTTCTTCATGATTGAGAGCTTCTTGCTTTTTCACTACCATATGCTAGTGGGAATCTTTTATATAACTTGGTTTGTATATTCCAATGACGGGCTTCCTCAAAATTGCCCTAGGTCTTCGTGAGCAAGAAAGTTGGATGCACACCCACTAGTTTTCCTTTTGAGCTTCCACATACTTATAGCTCTAGTGCATCTCTTGTATGGCAATCCCTACTCATTCACATTGATATCTATTAATGGGCATCTCCATAGCCTATTGATACGCCGAGTTAATGTGACCATCTCCTCCTTTTTTTTTTCTCACAACCACCACCACACTCTATTCCACCTATAGTGCTATATCCATGGCTCACGCTCATGTATTGCATGATAGTTATAAAAAGTTTGAGAAAGTAAGAGTGTGAAAACAGTTACTTGGCCAATTCCAGGATTGTGCATGATTTACATTAGTTGTGTGAGGATGATGGAGCATAGCCAGACTATATGATTTTGTAGGGATAACTTTCTTTGGCCTTGTTATTTTGAAAGTTCATGATTACTTTGCTAGTTTGCTTGAAGTATTACTGTTTTCATGTCAATAGCAAACTATTGTTTTGAATTGTACGGACCTGAACATTCATGCCACGTGAAAGAAGTTGCAAAGTACAACTATGCTAGGTAGCATTCCACATCAAAAATTCATTCTTTATCACTTCCCTACTCGAGGACGAGCAGGAGTTAAGCTTGGGGATGCTTGGTACGTCTCCAACGTATCTATAATTTTTGATGGTTTCATGCTATTATCTTGTCAAACTTTGGATGTTTTGCATGCCTTTTTTTTGGACTAACTTATTAATCCAGTGCCAAGTGTCAGTTCCTATTTTTCCATGTTTTTGACCCCTTTCAGAGGAGATATTGAGTCCAAACGGAAGAAAATCCCCGAAAAGATTTTTTTCTGGAACGGAAGAAGATCGGGGGACTTGGGAGCCAAGCCAGCAGATCCCCAGGGGCCCCACAAGCCCCTACCCCGTGGCCAGGGGGGCGCGCCATGCAGGCTTGTGGGCCCCCTGGAGGTCCCCTGACCTAGATCTTGCGCCTATAAATTCCCAAATATTCCCCAAAAATCAGGGGAGCATCATAATCACTTTTTTGCCGCCGCAAGCTTCTGTCTCCGCAAGATCTCATCTGGGGCACGTACTGCTGCCCTGCCGGAGGGGGATTTAGACACGGAGGGCTTCTTCATCAACACCATGACCTCTCGGATGATGCATGAGTAGTTCACCATAGACCTACGGGTCCATAGCTAGTAAATAGATGGCTTCTTCTCTCTCTTTGATCTTCAATACAAAGTTCTCCATGATCTTCATGGAGATCTATCCGATGTAATCTTCTTTTGCGGTGTGTTTGTCGAGATCCGATGAATTGTGGATTTATGATCAGATTATCTATGAATCTTATTTGAGTTTCTTCTGATCTCTCTTA
Organism: Hordeum vulgare subsp. vulgare; assembly: GCF_904849725.1. Classification (NCBI taxonomy): domain Eukaryota; kingdom Viridiplantae; phylum Streptophyta; class Magnoliopsida; order Poales; family Poaceae; genus Hordeum; species Hordeum vulgare. Next base: position 391,407,423 of record NC_058522.1, read on the forward strand.
TGCATGATTTCATATCCTTGTAATTCTCTTCGTGTTGTGGGTTTTGTCTGGCCAACTAGATCTATGATTCTTGCAATGGGAGAAGTGCTTGATTTTGGGTTCATGCCGTGCGGTGACCTCACCCAGTAACAGAAGGGGTAGCGAGGCACGTGTCATGTTGTTGCCATCAAGGGTAAAAAGATGGGGTTTTCATCATTGGTTTGAGATTATCCCTCTACATGTGTCATCTTGCTTAAAGCGTTACTTTGTTCGTCATGAACTCAATACATTAGATACATGCTGGATAGCGGTCGATGTGTGGAGTAATAGTAGTAGATGCAGAAAGTATCGGTCTACTTGTCTCGGACGTGATGCCTATATGCTAGATCATTGCCTTAGATATCGTCATGACTTTGTGTGGTTCTATCAATTGCTCGACAGTAATTTGTTCACCCACCGTATTACTTGCTATTTTGAGAGAAGCCTCTAGTGAACACTATGGCCCCCAGGGTCTACTCCACACCATATTTTCAACCTACACTTTTTACTTTGTTGCACTTTCCGCCTTCAGATCTCACTTTGCAAACAATCTTGAAGGGATTGACAACCCCTTTGAAGCGTTGGGTGCAAGCTTGTTTGTGTTTGCGCAGGTACTCTGGACTTGACGAGACCCTCCTTCTGGATCGATACCTTGGTTCTCAAACTGAGGGAAATACTTATTGCTCCTGTGCTGCATCACCCTTTCCTCTTCAAGGGAAAAACCAACGCAAGCCCAATCTCCGTCAATGTGTCAATTTCTGGCGCTGTTGTTTGAGAAGTAGCAGCTGTTTGTCCACCTCTAGCCGAGCTGCTGGTACGTGCGTGATCGCCGTGGGCTTCCCGTTCCATCTCGCTCATTCCCTGGCGTCGCCGCCGTCTCTATCACTAGCGACAATCGTTGGTCGGCCGCCTCGCCTCTGTCTCCCTCCTCTCCCCTCTGTTTAAATCGGGCAGGCCCACGTGCCAGGGGCTGTGGCCTGCGGCCGAAGCGTTAAGTGGAGGCGCCCCTCCACTTTACGTCTTCGATGTGGCCCTCCCCCAAGTTTTCTTTTCATTTTATTATTTCAGTTTTTAACAGAAACTTTGATTGTTTATATCTTTTTATCTACAAGTCCAAATCACTTGATTCTTTTTGCATTAGTTTTGTATTGAAATTCTTTACAACTTGGTAAATTTTGGTATTTTTCCCACACTCATAGAATTTCTTATTAATAAAAAGGTATTGAATGAATTTTCTTTTTCTTTTACTATTTCAAATATGTATTCAGAGGGAAACTTTGGAGACCAAGACTATTTGAACAACCCCACTGACCAAGGCAAGCCATTATATCCATGTGGTGTAGTATTGCATAGCATGGCATATACTTTCATGATGATGATGATAATGATGATGATTATTCCTTTGACAATTAAAATTTGCTTATTAAGTTAATGACGATAAATGTCTACTACCATGATTCTTAAGTTGATAACACCTAGCTGGTTGATCAGAGACACCTGTCCGGGCATTATCGTGCAACCACATTCTGCCGGTATGGGACGGCCGTGACTTGCGCTGATCGCGTGATCGCTCTCACCGGTACCTCCAAAGAGGGAGGGTTATGCACGCGTACTACCCTGATCAGGTAGGCGGTGATAACCTTGTGAGCCCAGTTGAGATGATAGGGCCCGTCCCCGATTGGGACAAGTTTAGTTTGGCCACAACGATGGCAGGTGTCATGAGGACACACGGCCACCCAGGGCAGGACTCCACAGAGGGAGTGGTTGCCGGAGGTACGATGAGGGGTTCATAGTTCAGGAAAGTCTAGTGGAGTAATGCTGGTCCACCCGAACGGGATCACGAGGTCAGTGCTCCAGAGTGTGGGTACAGTGTGCAACGTCTGCAGAGTGTCAAATCTATTCGAATAGCCAAGTCCATGGTAAAGGACAGCCGGAACAGACATCAGTAGTGGGTCAACTCTGTTGATATTAGTAGTGATGGAAGAACTCTTCATGTGGATGAATGTAAGTAAACTGGGTGTCGTGTGACAGCCCGGTCCCGAGTACGTTGATCTTTGGTTCATTTGATACATGACCATGGTTGTTATGCTTTGTTTGCTGCATTACTTGGTTATTGTGAGCTTGCGAGTACATTCAAAGTACTCACCTGGCGTATCATGCCAGATGCAGGAGAAGGCGCGGACGGAGGTCCCGATGGTTCGTTCTAGCAAGTGTCCACAGCAGTGTCCCTGTGTGTGGAGTTGCCGCTACATTTCGCTACGCCGTAGAAGTACTTAGTAGTTTTGAGGCCTAGGATGATGTTCCATAAATAATGTAGATATTGTTGCAGCACCGAGGGTTCCTTTGGCCTCGCCGGTATTGTAAGCTATGTATGTGACGCTATTAATAAAGTTGGCTTGTTTCTGTATCAAGTTGTTGAGTGTTTCCAGAAGACATGATCTCTGGGTTGGAAACACTGTTAAACCGGTTCTGTGAATCGGGGTGCCACAACGCTTGATATCAGAGCCACGCTGACTGTAGGACACCCTAGTTAGCCACGCTAGTTCAACGAGTAGTATAGAGTCTTAAGTAAGCATTTGCTTGTTGCATATTGATTGCTGCACTTGATTGTTGCATGGCATGCATCATGATTCATGGTTTAGCTAACCTTCGATCTTGTGAGTGTAGATGGCACCGGTTCCGTTCCATTTCCAGTATGAGCCTGCACCGTACATCTTTCCAGGACTGCTCCGGAATGTCTGGCTTCGGCTATACCCTCATGGAGAAGAACCAGAGTATCAGGTGTTCCGGGAGCAGCTAGCGGAGTCCGTGTTCGAGTACCACGGAGAGGCTTTCCTGGCTGCGAGCTCGGAGATTGGCAGTTACTCCCGCTCCACCAAGGGCGGAAGGGCTTCTAATCCAGAGCTGGCAATCCAGTTTGCTGCAGTGAAGGCTCTCACTGACTTGCGCTTCCATGAGGTCGAGATGCAGACTCATCCAGGTTTCTTCCACTACCCCCGTAGACCCGGCATGCGACCGTGCGACTGCTCTGCTGTCTCGCTTTGTGAACACCAGCTAACGCACGATTGTAGCCCGGGCTGAGGAGCTGTCCTGTCTCCAAGCTGCATTAGTCCTTGCCACTTCCGTGCCACCTCCACCCCAGTCTTCTGCTCCACCCCCATATGCACCACCAGTTCCACCTACTCCTGGACATGATATTCCAGTTAGCTCCTTTGTGCCGCCAGACACCTCGTCTGGCAGCCGCCGTGAGACTCCTGCTGAGTGGGCCTCACTCCTTGCCACCCCTGCTCCTCCGATGATGAAGCGTCGTGCCCCCCCTTCCTCGAAAGGAGGGCCGTCTCGTCAGCGTCGCCGCGTTTCCTTTGGTCCGCACGATGAGGTCAACATCATCAGTTCGGACTCTGACTCGGGATCTGAAGAAGAGGAGTCTTCGATCTTCCAGTGCCCGTGCCATCCACGTCACTAGAGTCGAGGTTGGAGTTGCCGAGCATGCATCGTCGCATATGTCAACTGCCGTAAGAGTAGTCCAGTCATGATATTACCACTTTTAGCTTGTCATGAATAATGTTGGATCTTATTGTATAATTATGTTGTTGCTTGTTCGCTTTATCGTGTAAACATTTCCTTTGGAGTTTTACAACCCTGCTTTTCCCTATGGATGTTGCTCATCGATTCGATATTTTGCAATGGGAACAATAATTTAGGATGAAGGGAAGCTGCAGCCATGGCAATGATGGATCCCCCATCCGTCGGTCCGCCGGGCAAGCAGGACAGCCTCCTGAGGATCTTCCACCTCCACCACCTCAGGCACCCACCCTCGAACAGATGATGAGAATGTTTGAAGAGAAGAGAAAGCAGGACCTCATGGAATTTCTGAGAAGTATGCAGGCCATGGTAGGCCAGAATAACAACCACGATGCACGATCCAAATTGGCCGACTTCTAGCGTACCAAACCTCCCAATTTTGACCAAGCAGCAGATCCAATTGAGGCTGATGACTGGCTCAGAACTATGGAGAAGAAACTGGAAATAGCCCATTGTGATGAGGCAGATAAGGTCCCGTGGGTAACTTACCCACTATCTTGAAGGGTCGGCAGCTATCTGGTGGGAGAATGCGAAGGCAGCATGGCCCCATGGAGAAGAAATCACCTGGGAAAGATTCAAGGAAGCATTTCACAAGTACCACATTCCTACATGCATAATGAAAGTAAAGCAGAGAGAATTTCTGGCTCTTACTCACGGAGGCCTCACTGTGGCCGAGTACCTAAACAAATTCAACAATTTGGCACGATACTCCACTCATGATGTGGCCACTGAGGAGAGGAAGATTGACCGCTTCCTAGGAGGTCTCAATCATACCCTCCGCTGTCAGCTGTGCATGTTGGACTTCCCAGATTTCCAGACGCTTGTGAACAAGGCGTTTATAGCCGAACGAGAACTTAAGACCGGGTACGAGGATTGCAAGAGGAAGTTCGAACCAAAAAGGGACAACAAGGAGCAGGTTGTGCAAAAGCCGCGTACGTGGCATCCCAACACCACGGCATACAAGCCCGCATGGAATCCCAACAACAATACCAACAAGACAGGGAGCCAGAGCAAGGCATTCGGCAAACAACCCGTCTTAGAGGATTACCGCCGCAACAACACCTATTTCACATGCGGCCAGAGCGGACACTATACAAAATAGTGCCCCACTAACAATGGAAAGACATCCTCTAACGTCAAGCCGCAAGTCAGCACTATTGGAAGCCTCCCCAACCCCAAGTACACTCAAGGGCGTGTCTTCCACATCTCGACCGAGGAAGCATGCGAAGCCCCGGACGTTGTGATCGGTATGTTTCCTGTTAATAACATACCTGTAGTAGTCTTACTCGATTCGGGGGCTTCCCACTCTTTTATTTCGAGGAATTTTATCGCCTTGCACAAATATTCCCCTTCGCTGTTGGATAAGATCATGGTGATACAATCCCGTGGCTCATGGCTTAGAACAAATCTCGTATATCGGGATCTGGAGATACAGATTCAAGGAGCCTCATTCCTAGCTGAGCTCATTGCGATTGAGTCTTGAGGGCTCGATGTGATACTAGGGATGAGCTGGCTGACACCCCATCGAGTGTGCATTAACTGTGCCAACCGCACCGTCACGCTGGTCAATCCAGCCGGACGAACTGTCTAATTCGTGGCCAGCAATATGAAGTCAAGGAAGGGGATAGCATATCATGCCGAAGCCACCGACATGAATTTGATTCTAGTAGTATGTGATTCCTCGGATGTATTCCCAGAAGAATTACCCGGAATGCCACCCGATCTGGAACTGGAATTCGCTATTGAGTTGGTTCCCGGCACGACCCCGATCTACAAGAAGTACTATCGTATGCCAGGGCCCGAGTTGGCCGAATTGAAGAAGCAGTTGGATGAGTTACTACACAAAGGATACATCCGACCAAGTATCTCACCCTGGGGATCACCAGTACTGTTCGTCAAGAAAAAGGATGTAAGCTTGCGGATGTGTATAGACTACCGCCAGCTTAATGAGGTCATGATTAAAAATAAGTACCCGCTCCCACGTATCGACGATTTATTTGACCAGCTGAGTGGAGCATGGGTATTTTCCAAGATCGACCTCAGGACGGGGTATCATCAACTAAAGATTAAGAAAGAAGACATACCCAAGACGGCGTTTACCACCCGATATGGCCTATATGAATTCACGGTCATGTCATTTGGATTAACAAATGCTCCCTCCTATTTTATGAGCATGATGAACAAGGTCTTCATGGACTTCCTGCACACATTCGTGGTGGTATTCATCGACGAATCCTGATATACTCCAAGGACAAGGAGGAACACAAGCAACACCTCAGAGCTGTTTTGGAAAGACTAAGATCCCATCAGCTATATGCCAAATTCAGCAAGTGCGAGTTTTGTCTTAAGGAAGTCAGATTTTTGGGACATATCTTGCTAGAGCAAGGTGTGGCACTCAACCCCAGTAAGGCACAACGGTAATAAACTGGAAGACACCGACCTCAGTGACCGAAGTCCGTAGCTTCCTGGGATTGGCAGGCTACTACTGGTGGTTTATAGATGGCTTCTCTAAAATAACCAAGCCACTAGCAGAGCTGCTAAAGAAGAATCAGAAATTTCTCTGGACAACTGCTTGCGAAAGCACCTTTCTGGAGTTAAAGACTCGACTAACGACAGCCCCTGGCCTAGTCCTCCTGAACATTCATAGGAGTTTTGACATCTACTGTGATGCTTCCCGAAGAGGAATCGGTGTGTATTGATGCAAGAAGGAAACGTTGTGTCCTATGCCTCACGACAGCTGCGGCCGCATGAGGAGAATTATCCTACACATGATTTGGAACTAGAAGCTGTGGTACATGCCTTAAAGATTTGGAGGCATTACCTCATTGGTCAATGGTGTGAGATATTCACCGACCACAAAAGTCTCAAGTACATCTTCACCCAGCCAGATCAGAATCTTAGGCAACGGCAATGGCTTGAGCTGGTAAAGGATTACGACCTGGGAATCAACTATCACCCAGGGAAAACCAATGTGGTTGCAGATGCTTTAAGTAGAAAGCCAGCCACAGTGAATGCGATAATGGTGAGTATGCACCCCAAGATTGCAAGAAGGATTCACAAGTCTCAACATGATACTCTGCGGTCCCTCAATTCCAGAGACATTAGAGATTACCCCCACCCTCATTGAAGAGATCAAAGAAGCACATGCATGGGATGAGGGCATCAAGAAAATCAAAGCATCGCTTCCACAGCTAAAGGACAAGTCCTTTCAAGTGGACGACCAAGGCATCCTATGGTTCGAGAAGAGGATATGCGTCCCTGACCAGGATAACCTGAGACATCAAATACTCAGGGAAGCACATGAGTCTGCATATTCCATTCACCCAGGAGGTACAAAGAAGTACCAAGACCTGAGAAAAACGTTTTGGTGGTCTAGAATGCGGAGGGACATAGCATATTATGTCGCCTGTTGTGATGTTTGCAACAAGGTAAAGGCGGAACATCAAAAGCCCGCGAGATTACTCCAAAATTTACCGATTCCCCAATGGAAATGGGATGACATATGTATGGACTTCGTCGTCGGATTACCTAAGTCCACAAGGGGAAATGATGCTATCTGGGTTATCGTGGATATGCTCACTAAGGTAGCCTACTTCATCCCAGTAAAAACCACCTTCAATGCCAACCAACTGGCACAGCTATACATGTCCCGAATAGTAAGCCTGCATGAGGTACCCAAGTCCATCACATCTGATAGGGGCTCTATATTTACCTCAACATTTTGGCTGCGACTGCATCAGGCCTTGGGAACCATGCTAAACCACAACACAACATACCATCCTCAAACTGATGGGCAGACGGAAAGGGTGAACTAAATATTGGAAGACATGCTTCGGTCATGCGCTCTTACCCATGGACCCAAATGGGAAGATAGCCTAGAGTATGCGGAATTTTATTACAACAATAGCTATCAGACAAGATTGAAGATGTCGCCCTTTGAGGCATTGTATGGCAGAAAGTGCCGGACCCCGTTGAACTGGTCACAGACAGGAGACAGCCGTATCTTTGGAACCGAATTGATGCTAGAGGCCGAGAAACAAGTCAAAGATATTCAGGAACGCCTTAAGGCAGCCAAGTCCCGCCAATAGAGTTATTATGACCCAATGCATCGAGAAGTGACCTTTGAGCCAGGAGAATATGCCTATCTGTGGGTAACTCCTATGAAGGGAGTGAAAAGGTTTCGCACTCGAGGAAAGCTTGCATCAAGATACATCAGTCCCTTTCTAGTGCTCGCAAAGAGAGGTAGAGTTGCCTACCAGTTGGAATTACCGCCCGAACTGTCAGATGTACACGACGTGTTCCATATCTCGCAACTGAGGAAATGTATTGCACCACCCGTAAAGCAGGCAAACATGAGCGAGATAGAGCTAGCCAAGGACTTGACATATGAGGAAAAACCAGTTAGAATTTTGGACGAGATGGAAAGGATCACCCGGAGCAAAGTGCTCAAATTTTATAAGGTCCTTTGGGAACATCACACCGAAGAAGAGGCTACTTGGGAGAGGGAAGATTTCCTGAGATGAGCATACCCATATCTGTTCCCTGAGCAACCGAATCTCGAGGACGAGATTCATTCTAAGGGGGGTAGGGTTGTAACACCCTGATTTGTCTTCAAACTGTTTCGTTTCAAAATATTTTGGAGTTCCACTGGCAAGTTGATGGGTTTTCAAACCACTGCAACTAAGAGGGATTCTCAGCCCTTGATTTCTTGCCACCAACAACTCCAAAACCTTTTCATCTTGCCAAAATGTTTTTGAGATTTATTTGCAATATTTTATGTTTCTAAATAATTCATTTTCCTATTTTGGGAATTATGGCAACACTATGGGTTGTGAACCAACCCCTAGCTTGGATGAGCTTTAAGTCCCAAAATTTTTACTGCATCTTCTCATTGCCATATGATTTCAAAATATGCAAAAATATTCCTTTGCCCAACGGAGAATTTTGGCCAGAATGATCATTTCCTTTCTGGCCAGAACTTCCCCTTTGTGAAGCAACCCCTTGATTCCTATCCTGGAAAATTCCAAATAAATTCCTGTAGTTACTAGAGATCATATATAGTTCCAATATGTAAAAACATCACATGGTCCAATACAAATTTTGAGCAAAACAACTCCGCTAAGTTTCTGTTAACAGTGAACTCTTGTGAAGGAAGTGCTATTTAGGAGTGCACATTGGAGCTGCAAATTTTTGGGCATGTGTGCATTGCCAAATGACACTTTCCTACCAAGTCTCACTGGTAGCAAAGCTTTCAAGTGAGTGCTATGAGCTCATTTGTATTCTGGACCAGAAAGATGATTTACAAAGGAACTATATTCATTTGATCTTCAAACCTTGCCAAACTTTGCCAGTTTAGAGTCTTTTCTATGCCGAATCCACCACACAACATCTCTTGCTCCAATCCTTACCCATTTGAGCTCCAGAACCACCCAAACCTTGCTGGCAGAAACTGTTTTTGATGCTCCAAGTCAATGGTGATGTTGAGTGATCAAGCCAGCCATGGGGAGTGACTAATCAAGGGTCCGTCGACGCTAGAGACAAGGTGGCCAGGCTTGTGTGGCAGCAGGGCAGCCACAAACATGGTGACCATGGCACTGGCATGCCACAGAGCGTGCTCTACGCAACTCCAGTGATAGCCGAGCCGTCCCGAGTGGTCACACCGTGCCCCCTCCTTGTCCCGAGCACCGATGAGCCCCCTGGCAGACGCGTGACACCCCTCGAAGGTGCTGGGCCGCCGGAGAGCGCCTCCGCCGCTCCCGGCCAAGCTCCGGCACAGGGCCGAGTTGTCGCCTCCAGCCATTGTGCCCGTCCGCAAGACATTTCTGGCCAGGACCTATCCCATCGCGTCCCTGCCCTCCTCGGTCACCTCCATGCACTCCGCGACAGCCAGCTCAGCTTCCCGGCGATTGTGCCCGAGCCTATCCTTGCCGCTTCGGGAGAAATCGGCCGAGCTCGTTGTCGGCCTATTTAAGGAGGAGTCCGACCTCTCCAAGCTCTCCATCCCCCTTCTGCTCATCCAGATCGAGCTCCCGAAGAGTGAGCCAAGGCCCGGAGGCCCTCTAGCCTCAGAGCATCATCGGAGTTCTGCTGCCGCCATCTCACCGTCGACAGCCTTCTCCCCAGCCCCCAGAGCCAAATTGATTCCTCCGGCAGGTTCAGTGAGTCCTTCTGGTGCTCCTCGACCTCTCGCCCGAGCTCATTTCCCCCTGGAACACCGTCTCCGACGATCTCCCAAAGCTGCCGCCGCGGGAGAAGAAGGGGACGACGCCGTTTGTCCACCTCTAGCCGAGCTGCTGGTACGTGCGTGATCATTGTGGACCGCCCGTTCCATCCTGCTCATTCCTTGGCGTCGCTGCCGTCTCTATCACCGGCGACCATCACCGGCCGGCCGCCTCGCCTCTGTCTCCCTCCTCTCCCTTCTGTTTAAATCGGGCAGGCCCCACCAGCCAGGGGCTATGGCCTGCGGCCGAAGCGTTAAGTGGAGGCGCCCCTCCACTTTACGTCTTCGATGTGGCCTTCCCCCAGGTTTTCTTTTTGTTTATTGTTTCAGTTTTAACTGAAACTTTGACTGTTTATATCTTTTTATCTACAAGTCCAAATCACTTGATTCTTTTTTGCATTAGGTTTGTATTAAAATTCTTTACAACCTGGGAAATATTGGTATTTTCCCCACACTCATAGAATTTCTTGTTAATAAAAATGTATTGAATGAATTTTATTTTTCTTTTGCTATTTCAAATATATTTTCAGAGGGAAACTTTGGAGACCAGGAGTATTTGAACAACCCCACTGACCAAGGCAAGCCATTATATCCATGTGGTGTAGTATTGCATAGCATGGCATATACTTTCATGATGATGATGATTATTCCTTTGACAATTAAAATTTTCTTATTAAGTTAATGATGATAAATGTCTACTACCATGATTCTTAAGTTGATAACACCTAGCTGGTTGATCAGAGTCACCTATCCGGGCATTATCGTGCAACCACATTCTGCCGGTATGGGACGGCTGTGACTTGAGCTGATCGCGTGATCGCTCTCACCAGTACCTCCAAAGAGGGAGGGTTATGCACGCGTGCTACCCTGATCAGGTAGGCAGTGATAACCCTGTGAGCCCAGTTGAGATGATAGGGCCCGTCCCTGATTGGGACATGTTTAGTTTGGCCACGACGGTGGCAGGTGTCATGAGGACACAGGGCCACCCAGGGCAGGAGTCCAGAGAGGGAGTGGTTGCCGGAGGTACGATGAGGGGTTCACGGTTCAGTAAAGTCTTGTGGAGTAATGCTGGTCCACCCGAATGGGATCACGAGGTCAGTGCTCCAGAGTGTGGCTAAAGTTTGCAACCTCTGCAGAGTGTCAAATCTATTCGAATAGCCGTGTCCACGGTAATGGACAGCCGGAACAGACCTCAGTAGTGGGTCAACTCTGTTGATATTAGTAGTGATGGAAGAACTCTTCATGTGGATGAATGTAAGTAAACTGGGTGCCGTGTGACAGCCCGGTCCCGAGTAAGTTGATCTGTGGTTCATTTGATGCATGAACATGGTTGTTATGCTTTGTTTGCTGCATTACTTGGTTATTGTGAACTTGCGAGTACATTCAAAGTACTCACCTGGCGTATCATGCCAGATGGAGGAGAAGCCGCGGACGGAGGTCCCGATGGTTTGGAAGTGTCCACAACAGTGTCCCTCTATGTGGAGTTGCCGCTACATTCCACTACGCCGTAGAAGTACTTAGTAGTTTCGAGGCCCGGGATGATGTTCCATAAATAATGTAGATATTTTTGCAACACCGAGGGTGCCTTTGGCCTCGCGAGTATTGTAAGCTATGTATGTGACGCTATTAATAAAGTTGGCTTGTTTCTGTATCAAGTTGTTGAGTGTTTCCAGAAGACATGATCTTTGGGTTGGAAACACAGGTAAACCGGTTCTGTGAATCGGGGTGCCACATTATGCATATGCACAAGCCGATAAGGAGGGAACATGAATGCACCACCCTTGGGGTTCTTATTAGGATGCTTCACTTGCGGTGTAGGGGTCTTCAACTGGTCATCATTAATTACTTGACTTGGTTGGGATGTAGATGTTCTTTGGTCTTTTGAATATGTGCTTTCGCTTCCATGTAGCTGCTCCTGCGCATGTTCGCCTTCTAGATTTTGTTGATCATCCTCCTCATATTCCTCGTCCTCTTCATCCTCGCAATCATCCTCCTGTTTGAGATGATCCACGTGTTCCTCCTTCTCGTCATGTACATCATGCTCTTCCTATACTTCCTCCTCCCCATACTCCACCAGCTCCCTATGAGACTCAACTATTTCCCACCTTCCTATTGCACGGACAGCTCTTTAAAGCCTTACCTTCGCTCTTTTCTTTGCAAATTCACGCTCATGCTGCATTGGTTATACAACAAGAAGCCAACTAAAAATAGGTTAATGCATTGAGTTGTTCATAACAATTTAAGCGCTTTCTGGAAATCATGAATGTGTTTTCTTGAGGTCATAGAGCACCTTTAGTGAATGATTGCATGCCTCCTCCTACATCATCATATTGAGTCAGTATGTTGACAAATTCATGAAACAAATAAGTGTTACATGTCGCTTACTGATACGTCTCCAACGTATCTATAATTTTTGGTTGTACCATGCTATAATATTATCATTCTAGGATACTTATTGGGCATCTATTTTCTCATTCATATTATTTTTGAGCACTAACCTATGAACTCAGTGCTAAGTGCGAGTTGTTGTTTTCTGCATGTTTTTGGCTTTTTGGGTTTATAGTACCAAACGGAGTCCATATACAACCATTTTTTGATGACTTTTTCTGGACCAAAAGAAGATCTGGAAGCTTTGGGAGAAGACCGAAGGCCACACGAGGGCCCCACAAGCCAACTGGGCGCACCTTGTTAGCTTATGGGCCCCCCTCAACTCTCCTGAACTTGTTCATTAGCTTATAAATGTTCATACATTCCAAAAACCCTAGGGGAGCTCCCGAAACACTTTATCCACCGCCGCAAGTCTCTGTTCCATCGTGTACCCCTCTGGAGCCCTGTTCCGGTGCCCTCTGGGGGGTCGATCATGGGGGGCCTCTACATCAACCTTGCTGCTCCCATGGTGATGTGTGAGTAGTCTACCACACACCTATGGGTCCATAGCTAGTGTCTAGATGGCTCTCTCTCTCTCTCTTTATGTTCTTCAATACAAAGTTCATCGCATCTTCGTGACGATATATTTGATGTAATCACTTTGTACTCTGCATTTGTTGGGATGCGACGAATTGTGGGTTTATGTTCAGATTATTCATGATAAAGATTTGAGGCTTCTCTGAATTACTATTTGGTTCTTAATTGCATGGTTATTATAGCTTCATAAATCTATCATTGATTTAGTTTGGCCCACTAGATTGATCTATCATTAGTGAGATGGGTGCATTGTAGTGGGTTCAATCTTGCAGTGCTCAATCCGAGTGACAGAAAGGGACATGACACGTATTTGTATTGTTGCGATTAAGGATAAAACAATGGGGTTGCTTCGTATTAATTGGATTTTCTTTGTCTACATCATGTCATTGTTCTCCAAACATTATTCTATTTTACTTAATACTCTAGAAGCATGTTGGATAATGATCATTGGTGGAATAGTAGTAGTAGATGCACGCACGAGTCGGTCTACTTGCTTATGGACGTGATGCCTATATACACATAATCATTATCGTGAATAAATATTGCATAACTATGCGCTTTTCTATCTATTGCCCAAGGGTAATTTGTTTACTCATTGTATGGCTTTTTCGAGAGACATGACACTAGAGAAGACCATGGCCCCCAGGTCTATTCACATAATGCTACTATGTCCTCGTTGCCTTTTTTTTCAATTTATATTTATCCAACTATCATCTACACTGCTTATTTGCTTGCAAGTAACAAGTTCAAGGGGATTGATAACCCTCTTGCCCGCGTTGGGTGCAAGTGTTTGCCCTTTTGTGTGTAGGCACTAAAGACGGGAGTTGTGTGGTCCTCCTATTGGTCCAATGACCTTGGTTCTCACTCAGGGAAATACTTATCTATACTTTGATGCATCATCCCCTCCACGTCGGGGAAAAACCCAATGCAGATCACAAGTATTAGGAAGGATTTTTCGCGTTCTTGCCGGGGAGTATCACCAACTTACTATCAATTACCTTCTCACAAATTATCATTCACTTGTTCTACTTTTTATTTGGTGTTATATTTTGCTTGCTTTACTTGCTATTTTACTTGTCCTCCTTGTTACTTTGCTTGCTCGGTCACCATGTCTCAAGATATATTATATAATATATACTATTACCAAAGGATGACTGAAATTGAGAGCTCCATGGAAACTTTTATGACTACTCAACATGAGCATAATAAATTATTTGTTGCTGAAATCAAGGAACATGCAAATTTTTTAGATGCTATTAGCACGCAACTTGATGAAGTCAATAGAGAAGTGTCTAATCTCCAACCATAATTTCCGCAAACTGAAGAGTTGGTAGGAAAGATATCTCATAAGAAAACCACTCTAGTAAATAGGATGGCCGCTAAATCGGAATATTTTCCTATTGGTAATCATGAACATCTTAAAATGATTGCTACTTATCCCATTTAATATTTTGTTACTAATATAAAATAGATTATAAAGGGACTCGAGATGAGTCAACTTTAGCTAGAAGGCATCCCAATTGCTTGGAGGGTGATGCTTATAATGATAAAATTCAAAAAAGTGGGTTTGGAGAGGTCAAAACTATAAATAGTGATGTGCCCTTTATGTTGGATCACAAGCACTTTAATTATGAAAGTTTCTCTTTAATATAATGTATTTCCTTATTGCAATCCATTATTAGTCCACCCAGTTCTTACCAACAAAACAAAGCTTTTAGCAAAAATATAGTAGAAGCAATGATAAAAGCCTATGATGTGAACCTTGAGCTAGAAGTCTCTATTCCTAGAAAGTTGCAAGATGAGTGGTAACCTACTATTGAAATTAAGCTCAACAATACCTAATTCTGTATGTCATGTACTTGGTCTCACCGATATACATGAGTGTTCCCCTAACCTGCATCTTACGGACTCTACTATCAGGAAACCTTTGGGAATAATAAATGATGTCCTCATACTTGCTAATATAAATTATGTGCATGTAGATTTCTGTAACATCCGAGATTTTTGCATGTTATAATAATTACTAGATTGATTGATTTTTTTTTGAGTGATTTGAATTTGATTGAAAATTTGAAACTTTTAAAAAAATTATTGACACGGAATAAAATGACTTTCCCCTTTTCCTATGAATTCAATTTCATCCATTAAAAATCAGTGAGAGAAGACAACATGACTTCTTCAACTATAAATAATTTGAATGATGGTGACATTTAACTTTCTTTCGGTAATTGATTTGCATTTATTTTTGGCACAAGATTTTTCACTCACAAAATGCCTGACAATTATCTGGCCAAGCAAGAAAGAGAGGAGGTAGCATGACACCCCAAAAAGTGAGAAGGAAAAGAGTGCCAATTTTTTTAAAAGACAAAGTTTGGTTTTTATTGGATTTAAAAATAAAATTAAAGTTTTTATGTTGGGATAAAGAAAATGTCCATGTTGTGGGAATTTTTTTCCTGGTCATTTTGATATATAATACTTATATTTTCGGACTATTATTTATTTCCTTTCGAAGGGTTTCTTCCTATTTTGAAATAAAAGGTAATAAATCGTTTTTATTAGGAAAACGTCATGGGCCCGTTAATTAGCAGATCTGGCCCGATCCCCTTTCTTCTTCCCTAGATCGATCTCCTTCCTTCTACCGTTGCGAGTAACCTTCCATGGACGGAATAAAACAAATCAAAGCCGATCTCCTCGCCCCTGCCATATCAGCCCCTCCCGAGCCCCTATAAATATTCCTCTCCTCCCCCTCTCTCTGTTCCGCCCAAGAACTGCCCCCTCCCCTCGCCGCAGCTCCCGCCCCGCCTCGCCAGAGTTCCTCCCCAGCCCGAGCTCGCCGGAGCCCTGATGCCTCCCTGCGTCGCCCCCAGGCCCCGCTGTCGCCACCAACCACTCCCGGAGCTTCTCCTCCGCCGCCCGGACCTCACCTCTACCTCGGCCGGCCACCGGAGACACCCAAACAACCACCACCACCTTCGGCCATCGGAGACACCAAAACCACCACAACCACCTTCGGCCATCGCCGGTGAACTCGTTGGAGCTTCTCCAGCCACGATGAGCCCCATCATTCTCCCTCCACCATTGGATCTCTAGCGTACGCTTTAGATTAGAACCCAGATACCTGTTCCGATTATTCAGAAAAGATCCTAGTTTTCTATTTAGTATATTTTAGCCTAAGCGTTATCCTTTATATTGCGGCCATTTTTTGATTAGTCCTAGCAACGCACACCTTCTAGCTAGTAGAAAATCGCCAT
The DNA here is from genome assembly GCF_904849725.1 of Hordeum vulgare subsp. vulgare. Taxonomy (NCBI): domain Eukaryota; kingdom Viridiplantae; phylum Streptophyta; class Magnoliopsida; order Poales; family Poaceae; genus Hordeum; species Hordeum vulgare. Next base: position 391,423,461 of record NC_058522.1, read on the forward strand.
GTGGCACCCCTGTTCGCTAGCTAGCACATTCTTTTTTCTGTCGGTGTTATGAAAAACCAGAAACTTTCTGTTTTGTTTTGGCTTTAATTTTATTCTATAACTCCAAATTAGATGATTGTTTTTGCATTGGATCACAATTTTTATGTAGTTTCTGTATATATAAAATTTGTCCACTTTTGAATATCTAAAGCTTGAGTTTAAACAAATTTGAGTTAAACCATGTTTTGTGATTATCTGGAGTTTAAAAATAGGTTTTGAGTTGATTCTTTTTGCTACTGATCACTAGTGATCTTATTTATCATTAGGTAAAATGTCAGAATTTTTAGAATATTTTAAATTAAGGTTTTAAGAAAAACAGATTCTCTTTTAGCTCTTTTTAGTTTTCTTGTTATTTCTTTTGCATTAATTGTTCTTAATTTGTTTACTTTTTTAATTGTTAGAAGTTATATTTTGTTTTCCGATATTTACCAGTAACTTTTCAACAACAACAAAATTTTATTTTATTTATTCTTATTTGTTTGCATGGAATCAATTCTAGTTCTATAATAACTTGCAAATTGATTTCATTGCTAGTTTGATTTCCTATTTGAAAATACTTTCAAAATGATATTGTTTTATAAATTTTACTTCTATTATTTTAGTTATTTTATATTTTTTTTTCTGTTATTTTTACAATTTTAGTGTTTAGTTGTTGTTAAGATTAATTAGGACAAAAACTATTTGGTAATTGTTGTAGTAGAAGGCTCCAAAATTTTCATAAAGTTTCTTTTGGATTGTCGTTCGATTTGATTTATTGGATAAATTTTATTTGTTGTCGTGATATTGATTGTTAGAATGATTGCTCATATAATTGCTTATGTGAATACTATGTTTGATTATATATATTTCATCGAAGAGTGACAAATAGTTCTATCCAATTTTTTTCCTATGGGTGATATCTATCTTCATCAACCCTACCAGGCAAGTTCACATTGATCATATTTTACCTATGGTTTTAATGCATTAGTTTAAATCCTTCTCCACCCATTGCATGCAAAGTAGGTACTTGGAAATTTTGATTCTTGAGTAGTATCTTGTGATAGGCACCCATAAGCCCCTTGTTACTTTGGCCGGGACGTTATTTTGCTATGCTTCTAGTTGATGGGTTTGGTTGAGTGTTTATCATGAGTGTTGTGCGAACTTAATAATCAAGACCTGAATACTTCAAGACTTTCAAGACCTCACATGCAATATACCACTAGGTGAAGGACGGTTTAGATGGGCTCCATGGAGAAACTAGTGGATGACCCGGGATGCATGGGGAAGTGCCATGACATCTTGCGGAAAGCTTCACTCAGGCACGAAGAGATGGATGGATATTTCAAGACCCGAGGCTTACCTACACAGCCACAAGTAATTATGGGCTCTGGTTTGGTTGGACACTGTGGTGACTCTGGACGGGCGGTGCTACGAGATGTAGAAGAACGGTAGGATTGAATAGGCACCGACAATGGCTCAGAGGAACCCTTTGGAAGACCATGTCTTGATCATCCGGTTCTCAAACACCCTGAAGTGCGAGGACTCCAACGGAGGCGATCAAATCTGGTGGGGAACGTGTGCAAAACTCTACAGAGTACTCAAACCTTATCGATTAGCCGTGTCCATGGTCATGGACAACTTGAGCCAAAGGAACTGAAACTATCAGGAATTCTCAACACCATTAACTTATTGATGTGGGTAATATTGATAATTTGGGTATTAGAACTGGTTGGTGGAACCTTCTGCTACTACAACAAAAGACCTTCCAATGGCGCCAGAAATAGGTGTGTCGACGGCACCAAGAATCCTTCTGCTACGGCTACGCCTTAAGGGACTTCCTAGGCAAATATGCAAAGGATTTCCCCCATGCCATTGGAGCCTTGCGTTGGTGCTCCCTCGAAGCGGAAAGGGTGATGTAGCACAGCGGTGGTAAGTATTTCCCTCAGTTTGAGAACCAAGGTATCGATCCAGTGAAGGAGTTTCACAAGAGCCTGCACAAACACAAAAAGCTTGCTCCCAACACTATGAAGGGGTTGTCAATCCCTTATAGTTTGTTCGCCAAGTGAGAACTGAAAGCAACAAAGTAACAAAGCAAAGTAAAAGGAAAAGTGGAAACGATAGGTGTGAATAGGTCCGGGGGCCGTAGTGTTTACTAGTGGCTTCTCTCATGAAAGCAAGTAGACGGTGGGTAAAAAATTTATTGTCGAGCAATTGATAGAACCGCGCAAAGTCGTGACGTCAAGTATGGCAATGATTATATCTATAGGCATCACGTCCAAAACAAGTAGACCGATACTTTCTGCATCTACTACTATTACTCCACATGTTGACCGCTATCCAGCATGCATCTAGTGTATTAAGTCCAAAAGAACAGAGCAACGCCTTAGGCAAGATGACATGATGTAGATGGACAATCTCATATCTATGACAGAGCCCACCTTGTTACCCTTGATGGCAACAACATGATGTGTGCCTTGCTGCCCCTACTGTCACTGGGATTGGTCACCACACGGTAAGAACCCAAAACCAAGCACTTCTCCCATTGCAAGAATCATAGATCTAGTTGGCCAAACAAAACCCAAGACTCGGAGAGACTTACAAGGATATCAAATCATGCATATAAGAAATCAGCAAAGACTCAAATATATATCATAGATAATCTGATCACAAATCCACAATTCATCGGATCTCGACAAACACACCGCCAAAGAAAATTACATCGGATATATCTCCATGAAGATCATGGAGAACTTTGTATTGAAGATCCAATAGAGAGAAGCAGCCATCTAGATACTAACTACGGACCCGTAGGTTTGAAGTGAACTACTCACAAGTCATTGGAGGGGCGATGATGATGATGAAGAAGCCCTCCAACTCCAAAGTCCCCTCCAGGGCACCGGGAAGGGTCTCTAGATGAGATCTCACGGAAACGGAAGCTTGCGTCGGCAGAAAAGTATTTTCGAGGATCCCTTGATTTTTTCTGATTTTTATGGAATATATAGGCGCAAGATCTAGGTCAGGGGGGCGCCAGGGAGGCCACAAGCCTGCCCACCGCCGCCCCTGGTGGCGGAGTGGGGGCTTCTGGGCTCCCTGTAGCCCTCCTGGCTTGGCCCACAAGCCCCCTGATCGTCTTTCGTTCGGGAAAAAATCATTTCGGGGATTTTATTCCGTTTGGACTTTGTTCCAAAATCAGATCTGAAAAGAGCCAAAAGCATAGAAAAACAGGTACTGGCACTTGGCATTGAATTAATAAGTTAGTCCGAAAAAGATATAAAAGGTACATAAAACATCCAAAGATGACAAGATAACAACATGGAACCATCAAAAATTATAGATACATTTGAGACGTATCAAGCATCCCCAAGCTTAACTCCTGCCCGTCCTCGAGTAGGGAAGTGATAAAGAATGATTTTTCGATGCTTTCATGCTACCTAGCATAGATGTCCTTTGTAACTCTTCTTATGTGACGTGAATGTTCAGATCTATTAGATTCAAAACAATAGTTTGCTATTGACGTGGAAACAATAATAATTCAAGCAAACTAGCAAGGTAATCTTGAACTTTCAAAATAACAAGGCCAAAAGAAAGTTATCCCTACAAAAGCATATAGTCCGGCTATGCGCTATCATCATTGCACAACGAATTTAAATCATGCACAACCCCGGTATTGGCCAAGTAATAGTTTCACACCTTTACTTTCTCAAACCTTTTCAACTCTCATGCAATACATGAGCGTGAGACATGGTTATTGCACTGTAGATGGTGTGGAGTGTGATGGAGGTTGCAAGACAAAACAAGGAGAAGATGGTCACATTAACTAGGCATATCAATGAGCTGTGGACATGCTCATCAATAGATATCAATGTGAATGAGTAGGGATTGCCATACAAATGATGCACTAGAGCTAAGAGTATGTGAAAGCTCTTAAAGAAAACTAGTGGGTGTGCATCCAACTTGCTTGCTCACGAAGACCTAAGGCAATTTTGAGGAAGCCTATCATTGGAATATAGAAGCCAAGTTATATAATGAAAATTTCCCACTAGCTATATGGTAGTGACAAAACGAGACACTCTCAATCATGAAGATCATTGTGCTTAATATGCATAAGTGTGGAAAAAGTGGTAGCATTGTCCCTTCTCTCTTTTTCTCTCATTTGTTTGGTGGGCTCTTTGGCCTCTCTTTATTTATTTATTTATTTATTTTGGTGGGCTTCTTTGGCCTCTTTTATTTCCTCACATGGGACAATGATCCATCAACGATGATCATCACACTTTCAACTCAAAACTTAGAGCAACTATGACTCTATATGGAATGCCTTCGGTAGTGTACCGTGGCAATGATCTAGCATGGCATAGACATTAATGGAAACATCATGCTAGCTATCTTACGATCATGCAATGGCAATGTAGACGTGATGGCACATGTCATGGTGGTAGTTGCATGTCAATATAACTCGAAATGACTTTTAAAAAGCCATAGTAGGTAGGTATGGTGGCTGTTTTAAGGGAGGCTAATGGTGGGTTTTGTGCACCGGCGAAAGTTGCACGACACTAAGAAGATAGTGATGGTGGAAGGTGAAAGTGCATCTAAACCATGGACTCAACATTAGTCATGAAGAACTCATATACTTGTCGCAAAAGTTTTATTAGTAATCGAAACAAAGCATTCAACGCATACTCCTAGGGGAAGGGTTGGTAGGTATAAACCATCTCGCGATCCCGACCGCCACGCAAAGAATGACAATCAATAGACTAATCATGCTCAGGTTTCATCACATAGCGGTTCACCATACGTACATGCTACGGGAATCACTAACTTCGACACAAGTATTTCTAGATCCACAACACCTTACTAGCATAACTTCAATATTACCATAACCACAACTCAAAACTAATTGAGATGAATCAAACTTCTCTAACTATTCAATGCACATGAAGGTGGAAGTTTTCGTATCCCTTTGGATAATTACCCCTTTTCAGACTACTTTCGAAGCATAGATCAACTACCAAGCCACGCACCGCTGTGCTCTAAAAGATATAAGTGAAGCATGTAGAGAAAAAGTATCTAGCTCAAAAAATAGAAATGAAGCACATAGAGCAAAAGTATCTAGCTCAAAAGATATAAGTGAAGCTTGACAAAATCACGGTGAGTGCATGTCTCTCTCTCTAGGTGTGCAGCAAGGATGATTGTCACACAACAAAAATAAAAGACTCCTACGATACAAGACGCTCCAAGCAAAAACACATAACATGTGGTGAATAAAAATATAGCCCCAAGTAACGTTACCGATGGATTGAAGACGAGAGAGGGGATGCCTTCCCGGTGCATCCCCAAGCTTAGGCTTTTACGACATCCTTGAATATCTTGGGGTGCGTTGGGCATCCCCAAGCTTGAGCTCTTGCCACTCTTTATCTCTTTGTCCATAAGAACTTCACCCAAAACTTGAAAACTTCACAACACGAAACTTAAACAGAAACTCGTGATAACATTAGTATGAGAAAGCAAACCACCACTTCCTTAGGTATTGTAGAAAACTTAAATTCTACTTATGCTGATGTTGGGTTACTGTATTTTCAATCTTCCATGGCTAATACCCCCCGATACTATCCATAGTTTCATCAAAATAAGCAACTAACACAACAAAAACAGAACCTGTTAATAGCAAACCAGTCTGTAGAAATCTATATATTTCGTATACTTCTGGTACTCCAAAAATGCTGACAAATTACGACAGTCTGAAGAATTTGCATAGAAATCAGCAGCAAAAAGAATCAACTCAAAAGATCTCACAGAAAAAAAATGAAAATTCTTTTCGTGAGCAGAAAGTTTTGTCTTTTCCAGCATGACCAAACGATCATCCCCAAGACTAATCATAACGGTTTTGCTGGGCACAAACGCAAAAAGAAACACAAAAAACACAATCATTACAGAATTTTGAAAGTGTGGAAAACACAAAACAGAAAGAAAAAGGATAGATTCGTTGGGTTGCCTCCCAACAAGCGCTTTTGTTTAACGCCCTTAGCTAGGCGAAAGGTGATGGAATGACGTATGGTCATCTTTGGTGCTCAAACCATAAGTAGCCCTCATCATAGATTCATAAGGCAATCTTATTTTATTTCTAGGAAGGTGCTCCATGCCCTTCTTTAAAGGAAATTGAAATCTAATATTCCCTTCCTTCATATCGATGATAGCACCAATAGTTCTTAGGAAAGGTCTACCAAGAATAATGGGACATGAAGGATTGCAATCTATGTCAAGTACAATGAAATCCACGGGTACATAGTTCTTATTTACAACAATAAGAACATCATCGATCCTTCCCACGGGTTTCTTGACACTAGAATCCGCAAGATGCAAATTAAGAGAACACTCTTCAATCTCATGAAAACCAAGAATATCACATCAAGACTTTGGAATCGCGGAAACACTAGCACCCAAATCACACAAAGCATTACACTCATAGTTTTTGATCTTGATTTTGATAGTAGGTTCCCACAAGCCCCCTGATCTTCTTTCGTTCGGGAAAAAATCATTTCGGGGATTTTATTCCATTTGGACTCCGTTTGAAAATCAGATCTGAAAAGAGCCAAAAACATAGAAAAAACACGAACTGGCACTTGGCACTGAATTAATAAGTTAGTCCCAAAAAAGATATAAAAGGTACATAAAACATCCAAAGATGACAAGATAACAGCATGAAACCATCAAAAATTATAGATACGTTTGAGAAGTATCACCTTCTCATTAACAACCAACAATGTAGTGAATTTTTATTTTACCTCTCTCTTGTGTTAGGAAAAAAATTGCTTTACGCAAAACTTAAACTACAGCCCCACCTGCCAAATATACATATAGTCTAGATGATAATTTCACACCTCTCTTTTGTGACTTGCCGGCATATTCAATATGTTGAACAACACGGTTGCAACATCTTACGTTGTAGATACTTTCTTCAATGAGTAAGAGTACGATTCAGGGTTACGATCTGCACTCAACCTGTCGTTGGTATTTATTGGGACTGTTGGGGAACGTTGCATGGGAAACAAAAATTTTCCTACGCACACTAAGACCTATCATGTTGATGTCCATCTACGAGAGGAGATTTCGATCTGCGTACCCTTGTAGATCGCACAGCAGGAAGCGTTAAGAAACTTGGTTGATGTAGTGGAATGTCTTCATGTCCCTCGATCCGCCCCACGAACCGTCCCGCGATCCGTCCCACGATCTGTTCTGATCTAGTGCCGAATGGACGGCACCTCCGTGTTCAGCACACGTATAGCTCGACGATGATCTCGGCCTTCTTGATCCAGCAAGCAAGACAGAGAAGTAGATGAGTTCTCCGGCAGCGTGACAGCGCTCCGGTGGTGGTGAAGATATACTCCTGCCGGGCTCCGCCTGAGCTCCGCAGAAATCTGATCTAGAGGTAGAACTATGTGGTCTAGGATTGAGTTGCACGTGGAAAAAGTTGTCTCCCATCAGCCCAAAATCATTACTATATATAGGAGGGAGGGGAGGAGGCTTGCCTTGAGGGACAAGCCCTCAAGGGTGCGTCGGCTAGGAGGAGAGGAGGAATCCTACTCCAATTAGGATTGGAAAGGGTGGTCCTTCTCTTCCTTCCCACTTCCCCCTTTTTTTCTCTTTGTTTTTTCTTCTCTTGGCACCAAGGCCTTCTTGGGCTGTCCCACCAGCCCAATAAGGGCTGGTGTGCCACCCTAAAGCCATTGGGCTCCCTCCGGGTGAACTTCCGGAACCCATTCGTCACTCCCGGTACAATGCCGGTAATACCCGAAAACTTTCCCATAACCAAATGAAACCAATCTATATATCAATCTTCGTTTCCGCACCAATCCGGAAACCCTCGTGATATATGTGATCTCATCCAGCACTCCGAACAACATTCAGTAACCACACATATAACTCAACTATACTAAAACATCATCGAACCTTAAATGTGCAGACCTTGCGGGTTTGAGAACTATGTAGACATGCCCCGAGGTAATCCTCGGTCAATATCCAATTGCGGGACCTTGATGCCCATATTGGATCCTACATATTCTCCGAAGATCTTATCGGTTGAACCTCAGTGTCAAGGATTCATATAATCCCGTATGTCATTCCCTTTGTCCTTCGGTATGTTACTTAGCCCAGATTTGATCGTCGGTATCCGCATACCTATTTCAATCTCGTTACCGGCAAGTCTCTTTACTCGTTCCCTAATACAAGATCCCGTGACTTACACTTAGTCACATTGCTTGCAAGGCTTGTGTGTAATGTTGTATTACCGAGTGGGCCCCGAGATACCTCTCCGTCACACGGAGTGACAAATCCCAGTCTTGATCCATACTAACTCAACGGACACCTTCGGAGATAACAGTAGAGCACCTTTATAGTCACCCAATTATGTTGCGACGTTTGACGCACAGAAGGTATTCCTCCGGTGCCACTGAGTTATATGATCTCATGGTCATAGAAACAAATACTTGACACGCATAAAACAATAGCAATAAAACGACACGATCAATATGCTACGTTCATAGTTTGAGTGTTGTCCATCACATGATTCTCCTAATGATGTGATCCCGTTATGAAGTGACAACACTTGTCTATGGTTAGGAAACCTTGACCATCTTTGATCAACGAGCTTGTCAACTAGAGGCTTACTAGGGATAGTGTTTTGTCTATGTATCCACACATGTATTTGAGTTTCCAATCAATACAACTACAGCATGATAATAAACGATTATCACGAACAAAGAAATATAATAATAACTAATTTATTATTGCCTCTAGGGCATATTTCCAACAGTCTCCCACTTGCACTAGAGTCAATAATCTAGTTCACATCACCATGTGATTTTAACGAATCCAACACCCATATAGTTCTGGGGTTTGATCACGTCTTGCTCGTGAGAGAGGTTTTAGTAAACGGTTCTGAATCTTTCAGATCCGTGTGTGCTTTACAAATCTTTATGTCATCTTATAGATGCTGCTACTACGTGCTATTCGGAAATAGTCCAAATATCTACTCTAATATACGAATCCGTTTTACTACTCATAGTTATTCGGATTAGTGTCAAAGCTTGCAATGACGTAACCCTTTACGATGAACTCTTTAACCACCTGCATAATCTAGAAAAATTCCTTAGTCGTTTAGTTACTTAGGATAACTTTGACCGCTATTTTAGTGATTGAATCCTGGATCACTCTTTGTACCCCTTGACAGACTAATGGCAAGGCACACATGAGGTGCGGTACACAGCATGTCATACTTTAGAGTCTATGGCTAAGGCATAGGGGACGACCTTTGTCTTTTCTCTTTCTTCTGTCGTGGTCGGGCTTTGAGTCTTTACTCAAATTCACACCTTACAACACAGCCAAGAATTCCTTCTTTGCTGATCTATTTTGAACTCCTTCAAAAACTTGTCAAGGCATGTATTTCATTGAAATTTCTATTAAGCGTTTTGATCTATCTCTATAGATCTTGATGCTCAATGTTCAAGTAGCTCTATCCAGGTTTTCCTTTGAAAAACTCCTTTCAAACAACCCTTTATGCTTCATAGAAATTCTACAGTACTTCTGTTCAACAATATGTCAACCACATATACTTATGAGAAATTCTATAGTGCTCCCACTAACGTCTTTGGAAATACAAGTTCCTCAGAAACCTTATACAAACCTAAAAGCTTTGATCTTCTCATCAAAGTGTATATTCCAACTCCGAGATGCTTGCACCAGTCCATTGAAGGATCGCTGGATCTTGCATACTTGCTAGTATCCTTAGGATCGACAAAACCTTCTGGTTGTATCACATACAACCCTTCCTCAAGGTAACCGTCGAGGAAACAATGTTTTGACATCCTATGTGCAATATTTCATAAACAATGCAGCAACTACTAACATAATTTCAACAGACTTTTTAGCATCGCTACGAGTGAGAAAGTCTCATCATAGTCAACTCTTTGATCTTGCCGGAAACATCTTTGCGACAAGTCGAGCTTTTCTTAATGGTGACTTTTTCACCATCATCGTCGGTATTCCTTTCAAAGATCCATCTTTACTTTAATAGTCTAAGTACCATCAAGTAGTTCTTCCGAAATCTACACTTTGTTTTCATACATGGATCCTCTCTCGGATTTCATGGCCTCCAGCCATTTGTCGTAATCCGGGCCCACCATCGCTTCTCCATAGCTCGTAGGTTCATTGTTGTTCAACAACATGACCTCCAAGACAGGGTTACCGTACCACTCTGTAGTAAGATGCGACCTTGTCGACCCACGAGGTTTGTAGTAACTTGATTCGAAGCTTAATGATCACCATCATCAGCTTCCACTTCAATTGGTGTAGGCGCCACAGGAACAACTTCCTGCGCCCTGCTACACACTGGTTGAAGTGACGGTTCAGTAACCTCATCAAGTTCCCCCACCCTCCCAGTCAATTCTTTAGAGAAACCTTTCCTCGAGAAAGGACCCGTTTCTAGAAATAAACACTTTGCTTCCGGATCTGAGATAGGAGATGTACCCAACTATTTTGGATATCCTATGAAGATGCATTTATCCGCTTTGGGTTCGAGCTTATGAGACTGAAACTTTTCCACATAAGCGTCATAGCCTCAAACTTTCAAGAAACGACAACTTAGGTTTCTCCAAACCATAGTCTATACTCTGTCATCTCAACAGAAATACGCGGTGCCCTATTTAGAGTGAATGCGGTTGTCTCTAATGCATAACCCATAAATGATACTGGTAATTCGATAAGAGACATTACAGTATGCACCATATCAAATAGGGCGTGGCTATGACGTTTGGACACACCATCACACTATGGTGTTCTAGGTGGCTTGAATTGCAAAACAATTTCCACATTGTCTTAACTGTGTACCAAAACTCGCAACTCAGATATTCATCTCTATGATCATATCGTAGATAGTTTATCCTCTGGTCATGATGATCTTTACTCTGAAATAGCTTTGAACTTTTCAATATTTCAAACTTGTGATTCATCAAGTAAATACTCCTGTATCTACTCAAATCATCAGTGAAGTAAGAACATAATGATATCCACTGCGTGCCTCAACACTCATTGGACTCCACACATCAAAAATGTATTGCATCCAACAAGTTACTTTCTTGTTCCATGTGGTATGATTTTCCATGTCTCAAGTGATTCAAAATCAAGTGAGTCCAAACGATCCATGTGCATGGAGCTTCTTCATGCGTTTATACCAACAGGTATGGTTTGCATGTCTCAAAATTTTCAAAAAATGAGTGAGTACAAAGATCCATCAACATGGAGCTTCTTCATGCATTTTACACCAACATGACTCAAGCGGCAGTGCCACAAGTAAGTGGTAGTATCACTATTACTTTGTATCTTTCGGCACCAATATTATGAACATGTGTAATACTACGATCGAGATTCAATAAATCATTGAAGGTAATTATTCAAGCAAATAGAATAACCATTATACTTTTTAAATGAATAATCGTATTGCAATAAACACGATCCAATCATGTTCATGCTCAAAGCAAACACCAAATAACAATTATTTAGGTTTAACACCAATCCCGATGATAGAGGGAGCGTGCGATGTTTGATCACATCAACCTTGGAAGCACTTCCAACACTTATCGTCACGTCGTCTTAAGCTAGTCTCCATTTATTCCGTAACATTTATTTCGAGTTACTAATCACTTAGAAATCAAACCGGTATCTAATACCCTCGTGCTACTAGGAGTACTAGTAAAGTACACATCAATGTCATGTATATCAAATATACATCTGTCGACTTTGCCAGCCTTCTTATCTACCATGTATCTAGGGTAGCTCTGCCTCAGTGACCATTCCCCTCATAACAGAAGCACTTAGTCTCGGGTTTGGGTTCAATCTTGGGTTTCTTCATTAGAGCAGCAACTGGTTTGCCATTTCATGAAGTATCCCTTCTAGCCCTTGCCCTTCTTGAAACTAGTGGTTTTACTAACCATCAACAATTGATGCTCCTTCTTGATTTCTACGTTCGCAGTGTCAAACATTGCGAATCGCTCAAGGATAATCATATCACGAAGCTCTAGCAGCTTAGTGGTAGTGACTTTGGAGAACTGATAAGTCTCCAACGTATCTATAATTTTTGATTGTTCCATGCTATTATATTATCAACTGGGGATGTCTTATATGCATTTATATGCCATTTTATATCATTTTTGGGACTAATCTATTAACTCAGTGCCTAGTGCCAATTTTCTGTTTTTTCCGTGTTTTTGACCTTTTTCAGAAAAGAATATTAAACGGAGTGCAAACGGAATAAAACCTGCTGGATGATTTTTCCATAACAGAAGATACCCAAAAGACTTAAGAACCAAGGCAGGAGGTCTCGTGGGGGGTCATGAGCCCCCTAGGTGCGCCCTAGGGGGGCACCTAGCAGGATCGTGGGCCCCCCTTGCCTCCTTTGCCCTACCTCTTTCGCCTATAAATTCCCAAAAATCCCAAAACCAATAGAGAGACCCACGAAAATATTTTTCCACCGCCCCAAGCTTCTGTCTCCGCGAGATCCCATCTGGGGACCGTTCTGGTGCCCTGCCGGAGGGGGACTCAGACATGGAGGGCTTCTTCATCAACACCATTTCCTCTCCGATGATGCCTGAGTAGTTCACCACAGACCTTCGGGTCCATAGCTAGTAGCTAGATGCCTTCTTCTCTCTCTTGGATCTTCAATACAAAGTTCTTCATGATCTTCATGGAGATCTATCCAATGTAACTTTCTTTTGCAGTGTGTTTGTCGAGATCCAATGAATTGTGGATTTATGATCAGATTATCTATGAATATTATTTGAGTCTCCTCTGATTTCTTATATGCATAATTTTGTATCCTTGTAATTCTCTTCGAATTATGGGTTTCTTTTGGCCAACTTGATCTATAATTCTTGCAACGGGAGAAGTGCTTGGTTTTGGGTTCATACCGTGTGGTGTCCTCACCTAGTGACAGAAGAGGTAGCGAGGCACGCATTGTGTTGTTGCCATCAAGGGTAAAAAGATGGGTTTATATCATATTGCATGAATTTATCCCTCTACAGCATGTCCTCTTGCTTAAGGCGTTACTCCGTTTGTTATGAACTTAATACAATAGATGCATGCTGGATAGCGGTCGATGTGTGGAGTAATAGTAGTAGATGCAGAAAGTATCGGTCTACTTGTCTCAGACGTGATGCCTATATGTATGATCATTGCCTTAGATATTGTCATGACTTTGCACGATTCTATCAATTGCTCGACAGTAATTCGTTCACCCACCGTAATACTTGATATCATGAGAGAAGCCTCTAGTGAACACTATGGCCCCCGGGTCTATTTTACACATTATATATTCAGATCTACATACAAAAATACCAAAAATACCTTTCTGCACTTTTATTTGTATTTAGCTTTTATCACTATCAGATCTCACCTTGCAAGTAATCGTGAAGGGATTGACAACCCCTTTATGGCGTTTGGTGCAAGTTTGTTTGTTTTTGCACAGGTTCATTGGTGCCTCATCTTGATACTCCTACTAGATTGATACCTTGGTTCTCAAACTGAGGTAAATACTTATATCTACTTTGCTGCATCACCCTTTCTTCTTCAAGGCCAAAAATCAACGCAAGCTCAAGAAGTAGCAAGAAGAATTTCTGGCGTCGTTGCCGGGGATTATTCAAGTGAAGCATATCTACCAAGTACCTATCGCAAACTCATCTCTTGCATTTACATTATTTGCCATTTGCCTCTTGTTTTCCTCTCTCCCACTTCTAAAAAAATTGTTTGCCTTTTTCGTTCGCCCTTTATTTTGCTTGCTTTCTGTTTGCTTGTGTGGGTTAGTTTACTTATCCTTATGGCTAGCCCTATCGCTACGATCATTACTCCCGAGAGCGAAGTTCTTAATTTAAAACAAAATGAGGAAGAAAACTTAAAAGATGCTTGGTATTGAATTTGCAATGCTCAGAATAGATATACTCGTAAGCAATCTACTACTGTTCTACTTCGCAATTTTTATGTGGGTATTTCCCCTTGGAATAGGTATGTTCTTGACACCATCATAGGCGGAAATTTCTTGGGTAGCCATACCATTGATTCTTATGGTGCTTTAATAAATTTGGTAGGCTCACCCCCACTCATGGTTAATGGAACTACTTTAACTTTGGAACATGTGATGCGTAGGCTGGATATTATTGAAAATAAAGTTGCTACGATAGAACTCATTGAAAATTTGGATAAAAAGATCCACAATAAAATCACTCAATATGGATCCAAGGTGGGAATGACTTTGAAAAATTTAAAGGAGAAGGAACCAAAGTTAACGAAAAACTAGATCATGATTCCGCTAGAATTGGCAAACTAGAGGATGTTATAACCAACTTGGGTTCCGCTTTTGCTGCCATTCAGAACACTCCAAATTTTGCCCACAATAAGGCCACTAAGCTTGTTTACGTTCCTAAAAACAATGGTGAACCATCTAGTATGATAGATGAAGATCTTAAAATGTTGAGTGTTCACCTTATGAGTGGTTTGAGCACTAAAGATGACGATACTTGATTCTATTGCCTTATGCCTAGCTAAAAGCGTTAAACGATAGCGCTTGTTGGGAGGCAACCCAATGAATAAATTTATTTTTGCTTTTCACTTTCTTTTTTGTTGAGTCCACACTATCATGATTCTGTTATGATTGTGATCTTATGTTTCAATTAGTGTTTGTGCCAAGTAGAACCTTTATGATTAGTTTTGGTAATAGTTGTTTAATCATGCTGAAAAAGACAGAAACTTTGTGCTCATGAAATTATTTTTAGTTCCTATCCAGAAAGAGCTTTTGATCTGATTCTTTTTTCCGCTGATTGATATGCAAATTTCCCTAATTTTCATATTTTTCAGAATTTTTGGGATAGCAGAGGTATACGAAATATACAGATTGCTACAGATTGTTCTGTTTTTGATAGTTTCTGTTTTTGTTGTGTTGATTACTTATTTTGATGAAACTATGGTTAGTATCGGGGGTATGAGCCATGGAGAAGTGAGAATACAGTAATATAACATCAATCTAAATGGAAATTAAGTTTACTACAGTACTTAAAAAGTTGGTGATTTGTTTTCCTATGCTAATGATATCATGAGTTTCTGTTTAAGTTTTGTGTTGTGAAGTTTTCAAGTTTTGGGTGATATTATTATGGACAATGGAATAAAGAGTGGAAAGATCCTAAGCTTGGGGATGCCCAAGTCATCCTAAGCCAAATTCAAGGACACCAAAAAGCCTAAGCTTGGGGATGCCCAGGGAAGGCATCCCCTCTTTTGTCTTAAATCCATCGGTAACGTTACTTGGAGATATATTTTTATTTACCACATGATATGTGTTTTGCTTGGAGCGTCGTGTATTATATGAGTCTTTGCTTTTTGTTTTGTCACAATCATCCTTGCTGCACACCTTTCTGAGAGGGACATGCACTCATCGTGAATTTGTTAGAATACTCAATGAGCTTCACTTATATCTTTTGAGCTAGGCAACTTAGCTCCCATGAGCTTCACTTATATCTTTCGAGCTAGATAATTTTGCTCCCATGAGCTTCACTTATATCTTTTGAGCTAGATAATTTTGCTCTAGTGCTTCACTTAAATCTTTTTAGAGCACAGCGATGTCATATTTTCTAGAAATAAAAACTCTCGATATTCACTTATATCATTTTGAGAGTGCTCTCTCTAAGTAACTTGGTAATTGGCGTGTGCTATGAAATTAGTCCTAAATATGATAGGTATCCAAAGAGGATATAATAAAAACTTTCATATTCAAGTGCATTGATTAGTAAGAGAAGTTTGATTCCTCATAATTAGTTTTGAGATATGGATATGGTAATATTAGAGTTATGTTAGTAGGGTGTTGTGAATCTAGAAATACTTGTGTTGAGGTTAGTGATTCCCGTAGTATGTTAGGAAGCCGGAGCATAATTGATTTATTGATTGTCATGCTTTGTGTGGCGGTCGGGATCGCGCGATGGTTAACACCTACCAACCCTTCCCCTAGGAGTATGCGTTTAGCACTTTGTTTCGATTACTAATAAAACTTTCGCAATAAGTATATGAGTTCTTCATGACTAATGTGAGTCCATGTTATAGATGCACTTTCACCTTCCACCATTGGTAGCCTCTCTAGTGCCGCGCAATTCTCGCCGGTGCACAAACCCACCATATACCTTCCTCAAAATAGCAACCATACCTACCTATTATGGCATTTTCATAGCCATACCGAGATATATTTCCATGCAACTCCACCGTTCCATCTCATGACATGTGCCATCACTTTCATATTTCCATTGCATGATCGTAAGATAGCTAGCGAGTTGTTTCAACGTCATACGCTAAGCTAGATCGTTGCACATCCTGGTACACTGCCGAAGGCATTTCATATAGAGTCATTATTGTTCTAAGTATTGAGTTGTACGTAAATAAAAGTGTGATGATCATCATTATTAGAGCATTGTCCCATGTGAGGAAATAAAAAAAAGAGGCCAAAGTTGCCCACCCAAAAAATGAAATGAAAAAAAGAGGCCAAATAGCCCAAACAAAAAAATGATGAGAGAAAAAGAGAGAAGGGACAATGCTACTATCTTTTTCCACACTTGTCCTTCAAAATAGCACCATGTTCTTCATGATAGAGAGTCTCTAGTTTTGTCACTTTCATATACTAGTGGGAATTTTCATTATATAACTTGGGTTGTATATTCCAATGATGGGCTTCCTGAAAATTGCCATCGGTCTTCGTGATCAAGCAAGTTGGGTGCACACCTGCTAGTTTTCTTTTTGAGATTTCGTACACTTATAGCTCTAGTGCATCCGTTGCATGGCAATCCCTACTCATTCACATTGATATCTATTGATGGGCATCTCCATAACCCATTGATAAGCCGAGTCGATGTGACCATCTCCTCCTTTTTGCCTCACAACCTCCACCACACTCTATTCCACCTATAGTGCTATATCCATGGCTCAAGCTCATGTATTGCGTGAGAGTTGAAAAAGTTTGAGAAAGTAAGAGTACGAAAACAATTACTTGGCCAATACCGGGGTTGTGCATGATTTTAATTCTTTGTGTGGGGATGATGGAGCATAGCCAGACTATATGATTTTGTAGGGATAACTTTCTTTGGCCTTGTTATTTCAAAAGTTCATGATTACTTTGCTAGTATGCTTGAAGTATTATTGTTTCCATGTCAATATTAAACTAATGTTTTGAATCTTATGGATCTGAACATTCATGCCACAATAAAGAAGTTACAAAGAACAAATATTTTAGGTAGCATTCCACATCAAAAATTTGATCTTTATCACTTCCCTACTCGAGGACGAGCAGGAGTTAAGCTTGGGGATGCTTGATACGTCTCCAACTCGAGGACGAGCAGGGGTCTATTTTACACATTATATATTCAGATCTACATACAAAAATACCAAAAATACCTTGCTGCACTTTTATTTGTATTTACCTTTTATCACTATCAGATCTCACCTTGCAAGTAATCGTGAAGGGATTGACAACCCCTTTATCGTGTTGGGTGCAAGTTTGTTTGTTTTTGCGCATGTTCATTGGTGCCTCATCTTGATACTCCTACTGGATTGATACCTTGGTTCTCAAACTGAGGGAAATACTTATCTCTTCTTTGCTGCATCATTCTTTCCTCTTCAAGGGAAAAACCAACGCAAGCTCAAGAAGTAGCAAGAACCATCACTATTTCATCTGGAAGATTAACTCCCATTTGATTCAAGCGATTGTTGTACTCAAACAATATGAGAACATGCTCAACGATTTGAGCTTTTCTCCTTTACTTTGTAGACAAAGAATCTTGTCGGAGGTCTCATATATTTTAACAAGGGCACAAGCATGAAATCTCAATTTCATCTAATTAGGCCATTTAGGTGGTACCAAGCTAAGTATAGGTCATTTTGGAGCTAACTTGGGTAAAATGTGTCATTTTGGAACTAACTATGCTTATTAAACCATTTCGGAGCTAGCTAAGCTAATTATAGGCCACTTAATAGCTAAGTTAGGGGAATATGTCATCTTGGAGCTACGTAATCCTTATTATGTCATTTAGGAGAGAACTTAGCTAATTATAGGTTATTTTTTTAATTAAATATGCTATTTTGTACCTAACTAAGCTAACTATGTCATTTAGGTGGTAGCCAAGCTAAGTATAGGTCATTTTCGAGCTAACTTGGGTAAAATGTGTCATTTTGGAGCTAACTATGCTTATTAAGCCATTTTGGAGCTAGCTAAGCTAATTATTGGCCATTTAGTAGCTAAGTTAGGTGAATAGGTCATCTTGGAGCTACATAAGCCTTATTATGTCATTTAGGAGGGAACTTAGCTAAGTATAGGTCATTTTTTAATATGCCATTTTGGAGCTAACTAAGCTAATTATGTCATTTAGGTGCTAGCCAAGCTAATTATAGGTCATTTTGGAGTTAACTTGGGTAAAATTTATCATTTTAGAGCTAACTATGCTTATTAAGCCATTTTGGAGCTAGCTAAGCTAATTATAGGCCATTTAATAGCTAAGTTAGGGGGAATAGGTCATCTTGGAGCTACGTAAGCCTTACTATGTCATTTAGGAGATAACTTAGTTAAGTATAGGACATTTTTTATTAAATAAGCAATTTTGGAGCTAACTAAGCTAATTATGTCATTTAGGTGGTAGCCAAGCTAAGTATAGGTCATTTTGGAGCTAACTTGTGTCAAATATGTCATTTTGGAGCTAACTATGCTTATTAAGCCATTTCGGAGCTAGCTAAGCTAATTATAGGCCATTTAATAGTTAAGTTAGGGGGAATAGGTCATCTTGGAGCTACGTAATCCTTATTATGTCATTTAGAAGAGAACTTAGCTAAGTATAGGACATTTTTTATTAAATAGGCCATTTTGGAGATAACTAAGCTAATTATGTCATTTAGGTGGTAGCCAAGCTAAGTATAGGTCATTTTGGAGCTAACTTGGGTAAAATATGTCATTTTGGAGCTAACTATGCTTATTAAGCCATTTTGGAGCTAGCTAAGCTAATTATATGCCATTTAATAACTAAGTTAGGGGGAATAGGTTATCTTGATGCTACGTAAGCCTTATTATGTCATTTAGGAGAGAACTTAGCTAAGTATAGGTCATTTTTTATTAAATAGGCCATTTTGGAGCTAACTAAGCTAATTATGTCATTTAGGTGGAAGCCTAGCTAACTATAGGTCCTTTCGGAGCTAACTTGGGTAAAATTGGTCATTTCGGAGCAAACTATGATTATTAAGACATTTTGGAGCTAGCTAAGCTAAATATAGGCCATTTAATACCTAAGTTAGGGGGAATAGGTCATCTTGGAGTTACGTAAGCCTTGTTATGTCATTTAGGAGAGAACTTAGCTAAGTATATGTCATTTTTATTAAATAGGTCATTTTGGAGCTAACTAAGCTAATTATGTCATTTAGATGAAAGGCAAGCTAACTATATGTTGTTTTGGAACTAACATGGGTTAATTATGTCATTTTGGAGCTAACTATGCTTATTAAGCCATATTGGACCATTATGCAGTAGTTGAGCAAAACACTAGAAATAACATACCATTATCGTCATCACGGTGGTGAAGCACGGTGGCTGTGGCTTCTTTCACCTGGAGAAGGCTCCACTGTAGAAGGGTCGTGCGATGCATTTCAGGAGATATTCTACACTAAACATCGTTTGCAATGTGTCGTTAGCATGATGACACTCTTGAGATCACTGCATTGAAATGAAACTCACCGTCCCCGCCATGTTAATGACTGGCATCGCCGGAGGGACGTGGTCGGTCTTCTCGCACATACACTGTACATTTGGATTCGACAAGTCAAACTTTTTAGTTATTAATGAACAAACATTAAAATGCAGGATTTGAAATAATATGAAGAGGAAACTTACCACGAAGTGCTCGTACATGGCCCTGTTAGACGCATCATTCAGTGCCCTCTCTGCCTCCACCAATGCAGCCGTCCTCTCCTCTAGCTCCTTCATCTCCTTATCCTTCTCCGCCAAAAGCGCGTGCATTGCCTCTCTCACTCTTTCAGAATAGCAGCCTGCAACACAACTCATTGTTAGCATTGTAATCATATTGGTTCCCATGCACAACATAATGCCGAAAGATAGTTGAGTCCATTAAACTAACCTCGATGGCGAGCTCGACTCGCCGTGGACGAGGTGTTATCTCAGGACAGGAGCTCGTTTGGCGTGCCTTTATCTGCCGGAGAGTGCTAGGACAACGTATAAGGCTGTCTCCAATGGCAATCGAGCCATGGGGCCTCCCGTTGCGAGCTATCATCACCTGCTCTAGATCAATAGGCCCCTCGCTCTGGTTAAAGTCCTCCCCTTTCCTCACCTTCCCATGATCTCTGTAATTCACAAGCTTGTGGTGGGAGGAGATGTTGGTGAAGTTTTCTGGATGCTCGAGGTCAGACTGAGAGAATGCCTTGACCTTCTTGTACGAGGCAGTATGGGCCATTGCATACAGGTCGTACATCTGTGGCACCTCCGTCTTATTGTGACGCGCCTAAAAGAGAGAGAGGAAAAATGTATTAGTAAAGGGCTCAAGATAGCATTAAGAATGAATTGCATGAGGCATGAAGCAAACCACATACCCAGTTCTCGCCAAATTGGATTAAGTTGACGCTCCCTTGATGGTGTGGCACACCAACCATTTTGCCATGCCTCTCCTTGGCGTAGTTGTGGCTGGCCTCCCATGTTTCGGAGCACCATTGATCCACCAAAGCCTCCCAACAATCCATCTTATCCACACACCATCTCGGGGAAACCTAAGTTAATAAAGAGAAATTTGAGCGCAGTGCGTAAGAATCAAATAAAGGAAACTAACTACAAGGCCGTAATAATATGTAATTACCTTCATGTAATGCTCCTTATCCATCTTAGAATCACGGCACTTAGCCTTGTCCTTCCTAATACGCCGAAAGGCATAGTAGTCTCGAACAGCCTGCACCCAAGGCTCGTGCCGAAAGTTTTGAAGTAGGCGGCAACATTCGGTTTCGATAACCTTTGTCGCGTCCTCCTTGTATCCCTCCTCACACCTATAGTAGGTCTTTAAACGAGACAACACTGATTAGTACAATAACTAGCTATGGTTGATTTATAATTGTGTAAAGGAGAAATTACCCAGAACTGTCGGATCACCATGTCGGGTCTCGTGTGGCACAAAACACCGTCGATCTCCACCTCCGGCGGGACCGGGGCACCCAAGTAGTGCTCCGAGGTCATTCCTACTTCTCGCTCCCGACCGGACAACATAACAAACCCTAGGAAGTTTTGACGACAAAGCACACCAAGGACACTGTTGGGCTTGTGGACACCCTTGGCAACAATCCAACCCGTGCAATATGACAAATTAAAGACAAAACATTGGATATTTGAGAAAACGTGAAGGCAAAAGGTTAAATAACAGAAAATTAACTTACTAGTCCCCATTTGGCTTAATCGACCACCTCTCCTCGCGGGTCACCGGCACAAGCGGGAGCCCCGAACTACCACGCTGGTAGACGGTGGCCCCCTTACCCAGCTCCTCGTCGCTATCAGCATGGCCACTTAGCTCAGGCTGACCCAGATTAGCCCAGGTATCCCACTAGGTCTCTCGGGACGTACCCTCATCCCTTCTTTGCTCCGGAGTCGTCTGGAATGAAGCCTCTGGGACACAAGTCTCCTGGGTCAAAGGCTCGTCGACCTGAGGCTCGTCGGCCTGAGGCTCGTGAACCGGAGACCGTGTAGCCTCCACCTCAGACGAATCCACCCTAGAAGTCATGTGCTCGGGTGAATCAGCTTGGGGTAGCGGCGAGGAAGGCGTGGCAGCCACCGCCCTACCTCTCCCGCAGCCACGTGTACCTTTAGTACAACATAAATACCAACATGAGTAATAAAATGTATATAAATACCAACATGAGTACAACATAAATATCAACATGAGTACAACATAAATACCAACATGAGTAATACCTTTTGTACCTCTCGGCTTCGCGGGGGGTCGACCTCCTCTCGTGGGGCCGCGAGAGTCGATGAAGCGGCCACTGCATGCAGAGTAGAGAGCAACGCTCTCCGAAGATGCGAGGCAGGAATGGAAGTACCCATCCCTCCACCCATCGATGAAGAAGGAGCCCCGGAGTGCTTTCGACCCTTTCCCACCATCTTTCAACAACTATCATGACAAAGAGTAAATGAAATTAGTACAACATAAATACCAACATGAGTAATGAAATGTATATAATTTAAGTGTGTCATCATCATAAATACCAACATCACTAATAAAAATTGAATACCTAACATGACTAATAAGAATCGTGCTCGTCTATATATGCTTCAGGGTCGATAAATGCATCATGATCATCACTATCATCAATAAATGCATCATCATCATCACTATCAGGAAGAACGTGTGGAAGGCCACCATTATGTAATCGGTCAAGAAGTGACGGGTCATCCGCAATAGTAACCTCTTCTTCTTCCGGCTCTTCCTGTTCGGGCTCAGGGGTTAAGATGTATTCACTGTCGCTGCCTACTTCAATTTTATGGGGTGAAGTAGAGCGGTTCTTGAAACGTTTCTTGGACATACGTGTTTCTTGGAAGAATTCTCCTTCATATGTGTCTGGGTTAATGTGAGGTTTGTAATCCTCTTGATTGAGGGTAGGTGGTCTGAAATGTGGCATCACTTCATAAACGACATCCCAACCTTACAGATTTGGATCAGTTTGGCAGGCCCATGGTAGATAGAAAACTTGTGTCGCATGTTGATCCATAATATATACATCGTAACATCTAAGTGGGTGTTTTGGTAGATTTAGACTAGTCCTATATGTTCATGAGTCCTTCTAGTCTCCCTCGGCTCAAACCAATAACATTTTAAGACTACGACTGTCAGTGGGTTTTCACCATAGAATAGAAGTTCATAAATTGCTTCAACTCTTCCATAATACTCAGTGCCTCCTTCGCCGATGGCAGCGATAGAACAATTTGTAGTATTTAGGTCGGGCATAGATAGCTCTTTGCCAAAGGTATGAAAGTGATACCCGTTGATGTTGTATTTGTCAAATGAACGGGCCTTATAGTCAAAACCATTAGCGACTTGTCTCAACTCGGTGTCCATAGACTCTGCATCAACCTACAAGTTTAATATGAAAGAATGGATGCATTAGCCGCAAATTAGACCAAGAAATCAAATGGCCCATTAATGGTAATTTATTACCCTTTGTTTGAACCAAGAGATGAAACCGGGATAGTCGCCTCCATGCTTTGCGAGAAGCTCATACTCTTCGACGGAATCCTTCTCGATGACCGCTCCATCCGAGAATTCGGCGACGTATCGACTATATCAAATATCCGATAATAAGAGTAGTTCAAAGGAATTAGAAGTTGCGGAACAATAATTTACCGAGAACTTACTCGATGTACGGTCGCACTTCTGTTAGATTGGTGAAGATATACAATAAAATGGTCCGCCATTCTTCGACACCCAACGATTTCCCTTTCGAAGCACCGGATGGTGCGAGCTTCCCTTTGAATAGGCCGAGGTTGGGTCGACCTTTTTTAGGATCTCCATCATTGTACCGAGGCTTCGGGTTATGCAAATGATGATTTTTGGCTTCGTAGTGTGTTGTCACGAAGTTTGCCGCCTCCTCGGTAATGAATGCCTCGGCCATCGATGCTTCAATTCTATGTTTATTTTTACATTTAGCTCGAAGTGTTTTCTGCATCCTCTCAGTTGGGTAGCACTATCGATTTTGAATGCCCCCCCCCCAATCTTGCCTCGGTCGGGAGATGCAAAATCAGATGGTGCATTGGATTAAAGAAGCCCGGCGGAAAGATCTTTCTCATTTGCAGATCAACTCCGTCACCAACTCTTCCATTTCATCTAGCACGCAAGACGATTATTCTTTCGCACAAATAGAACGGAAGAAATAGCTCATCTCTGTTAGTACTAGCCATTCATCCTCAGGGATAAAGCCCCGCAACATCACCGCATTACCCACTCAATCCATATGTGCCAATCATGACTCTTGAGACCAAATATTTTCAGTTTCTCAAGACACGCTCCCTCCTTTAGATTCGCAGCATACCCATCGGGGAACATCAACCACATTTTCACCCACAATAGCATTTCCCTCATAGCTGGCCTTTCAAGATTGAACCATGCCTTTGGCTTCGCTATGCTTTGCTTTGCCTTCCGTTGTCGCAAGTTTTGTAACGATCTATCACATAGAGCCTCCAGGTCGATTCTAGCCTTAGGATTATCTTCTGACTTCCCCTCTATGCAGACCAATGTACCAAAAATGGCCTCCGCAATATTCTTTTCAGTCTGCGTCACGTCGATGTTGTGTGGGCAAAGGAGATCTTTGAAGTAAGGCAGATCCCATAAGCATGACTTGTGAGTCCAGGTGTGTTCTGTATTATACCCTTTGAACTACCCTGGATGCAAAGGATCAGGCTCGAGAGCGTTTAACTGATCAAGGGTCTGTTGGCGTGTCAACGCAGTTGCTGTAGTGTTTTTGACAACTCTACATTTGATGAAATTCTTCTTGTCTTTTCTGAACTTATGGTCAGGATCCAGGAACTGTCTATGCATGACGAAGCAAGAAAACTTGTGACCAGCCTGCAACCAACGGAACTGAAGAGCTGCCTTGCATGTGGTGCACGGGAACCTTCCATGCACACACCAGCTAGCGAATAGCGCAAACACCGGATAATCATGCGACGAGTACATGTACCACACATGCATTTTGAAATTTGTTTTGGTAGCGGCGTCGTAGGTCTTGATCCCATTATCCCAGGCTTCTTGCAACTCATCCTTAAGCGGCTGCATGTACACATTCATAGTCTTCCCCGGATAGTTGGGCCCTGGAGTTATCAACGTCAGGAAAATGTTCTTTCTTTTCATACTCTCTCCTGGTGGGAGATTGAGTGGAATGACAAATACAGACCAACAACTGTATTGTGTTGTCGTCATACCATACACATTGAACCCAACCGTGTTGATGACAACTCTAGGATTCCTCGGATCTTATGATTTATCCTTATGTAATGCATCGAAGTGCTTCCACGCAAAACCATCTGAAGTGTGTAACAGCATCTTGTAACCATCCGCATCCAGTTCGGTTCTTTTGCCCAATTTGTGCCATGTCATCTGTCTGGCCGTCTCTTCGACCATGAAAAGAGGTTGAAGTCTTGGTACAATTGGCAGATACCGAAGAACACTAATGGGGATTTTGGTCCGATTCTTCTAACCCATACCGTTGTCTACCACAATATACCTAGAAGAATTGCAAATGGGGCAATAGTTCAAGGCCGCATACTCAAGCCTAACTAAGGCACATCCATCTCACATGCATGTATCTTCTCATAGGGCATCTTAAGTACACAGAGGATTTTTTGTGACTGGTACAGGTTTGCACGCAGTACATGGCCTTTGGGTAGAAAGCGTCCAAATATCGTGATCATCGCGTCGTAGCATTCTTTGCCTAGGTTGAATTGAGCCTTCAGAGCCATTACTTGCGTGATGGCATCTAGCTGACAAAGCTTAGTCTGCTCGTGGAGAGGACGTTTTGAAGACTCCAACATTTCATAGAGGGCCTTTGCAGATTCCTCCATCTCATCGTTCGAATGTCGAGCATCATCAAAGTCTTTCACCATGTCTTCGATCCCGGTACCATGCTCGTCGGTGTGACGATGAATCACCTGAGCTCTGGCACGTTGGTCAGACTCACCATGAAAAGTCCACACCATATAATTATGGGTAAAACCCCCACTTCTGCAGGTGTTTACCCATTTCAAACTCTGTCTGCTTTTTCCAGTTGTCGTAGTTGGGACAGGGGCACCATGTTTTTTGCTGGCCATTTGCAAATGCGGCTCTCACAAACCCCCTGGTTTTTGTTAACCATTCATGGGTAATGTCTTTCTGACTAGGGTGACCAGTGTACATCCAAGCACGGCCACTCATCTTGCCTAGCTACATATGGGCACACAAGAATTAAATATATAATTCATCATCTATATTCATCCGCTAATCAAGTTTATCAGTTTTATTACGTCCATGCAACCTACACGCTCATAGGTAAAGACAGGTCCTAATCCCACCCGAGTATGTGTAGATTGGGTTCGTTTTCCCATGCTCTACTCCAGATCCGACGCAGAATTTTAGCAGCACCTCCCTGTTGTTCTCCTGATACACGTCTCGGGAATAAGTAGAGAGGATGTGTACCCGGAGAAGAACAAGGAGGCACTGACAAAATTCCGCATCGGATCCGGAGCACGGCATACGGGAAAAC
The DNA here is from genome assembly GCF_904849725.1 of Hordeum vulgare subsp. vulgare. Taxonomy (NCBI): domain Eukaryota; kingdom Viridiplantae; phylum Streptophyta; class Magnoliopsida; order Poales; family Poaceae; genus Hordeum; species Hordeum vulgare. The sequence goes on from NC_058522.1 coordinate 391,449,810, forward strand.
GAACCCAATCTACACATACTCGGGTTGTCCATGGATAACGTTGGACAATTCACAAGGATGGCGGTTATAAATATGCAAAGACATGTCACGCATACTGGTCATGCATACTCATGACTGAATAAACCTATAGCTAGCAAGTTTCATCGGCACGAAGACCGAAACAGAGAAAATTAAGGGGGTAGGAGGAGAAGTCATTTGTGCTCACCAACAAACGCAGGAGCGGAGCTCGTCCAACACACGTGGAGGTCGTCGAACAACTGCACATTGAAATTCACCCGATCAACACAAATATGATGTTTTTATAATTAACATAATTGGAAAATATGTGACCTAACTCATAATTTACAAAACTATGACCCCGTCGGCCTCTGGAAGGCCGAAAAGTACCTTCTCTTTCAACAGGAGGTAGAAGAGGTGTCGGGGTCGGGGCTTAGTGGAGTCGGGAGTCAGTGTCGTCGAGGGTCGGCGGTGTCGGGTGTCGGTGGCGTCGGCGGTCGGGGGTTAGTAGCGTCGGTGGTCGTGGGTAAGTGTCGTGGGGGTCGAGGGTCAGTCGCTTCGGGGGTCAGGGGTATTTTTGATTAACAAGGGGCCGAAGAGGTGTCGGGGGTCGGGGTTTGGGGGGGCAGTGATGTCGGGGGTCGGGGGTAGGGGGTCGGTGGTCGGGGGTCGAGGGTCAGTGGCTTCGGGGGTCAGTGGTCGAGGTTCAGTTGCGTCGGGAGTCGAAGGTCAGTGGCGTTGGGTGTCGGGGGTCGGGGGTCGGGTGTCAGTTGCGTCGGGGTCGGGGGTCAGTGGCGTTAGGCATCGGGGGTCGGGTGCTGGGTGTCGGGGGTCGACGGTCGGGGGTTGATGGCGTCGGGCGTTGGGGGTCGGGGGTCGTGGGTCAGTGGCGTCGGGGGTCGAGGGTGAGTGGCGTCGGGTGTCGGGGGTCGGGGGTCAGTGGCGTCGGGAGTCGGGGGTCAGTGGCGTCAGGGGTTGGAGGTCGATGTTCAATGGCGTCGGGGGTCGAGGGTCGAGGGTCAGTGGCGTCTGGCATCGGGGGTCTGGGTCGAGGTTCTTCTTCTTCTTATTATTATTATTATTATTCCTGATCATCTTATTATTATTATTATTATTATTATTATTCTTTCTCCTCCTCCTCCTCCTCCTCTTCATCTTCTTCTTCTTTCTTTTCTCTTTCTCCTCCTCTCCTCTTTCTTCTTCTTTTTCTTCTTCGTCTTTTTCTTCTAGTTTTTTCTTCTCTTATTTTCTTCTATGTTTTCTCTTTTACATCTATTTTTTTCCTTTCTATCTACTTTTTTCTACCTAATAAACTAACTATCTAATTTAATAGGAAAAACAGAAAAAACTAACTATCTAATTTAAAAGAAAAAACAAAAAATAAACTAACTATCTAATTTAATAGAAAATAAACTAATCTGCTGGCTTGAACCGGAGACCTCCCACGGCGCGGGGCAGTGGGGGACCTTTGGCGGCGCAGGGAGGAAGGGAGGGCGACCTCCGGCGGTGCTGGGAGGAGGGGAGGGTGATCTCCGGCGGCACGGGAAGGAGGGGAGGGCGACCTCCGGTGGCGCGGGGAGGAGGGTAGGGCGACCTCCGGCGGTGCGGGGAGGAGGGGCGTGGGAAGCTCCGACGGTGCGGGGAGGAGGGGCGTGGGGAGTAGGGTGCGGGAAGGAGGGGCGAGGGGAGCTCCGACGATGCGGGGAGGAGGGGCATGGGGAGGAGGCGTGCGGCGAGCACCGGCGGCGTGGTGGGCCGAGGGAGCGGTGGGTCGAGGCAGGAACGGGGAGGAGGGGCGCGGGGGAGGAGGGGAGGGCGAGTTATGTCGGCGCGAGGAGGAGGGGCGTTGGGAGGAGTGATGCAGGGAGGAGGGGCGCGACGTGCTCCGACAGCGCGGTTGGGCGAGGGCACGGTGGGGCAAGGCAGGAACGGGGAGAGAGACGCGTGTGGGGGAGAGAGGGGTGCGGGTTTAGGGCGACGACCGTTAAAGGGTTTTTCTCTTTGCCGTCTGCCCCCACGGCGATGAGGTGTAAGGCAGACAACAAAGAGAGCGGTCGTTATGGGGAGAGAGGGGGTGCGTGGTGGGCCACCCCGTGCACTTTGCTGCCTGTCGTCCTGCTCTTTGTCGTTTGCTGGCGCACGACAAAGAGCAGACTGATGGCAAAGATACACTTTGCCATCAGTCTGATCTTTATCGTCCGTTTTTTGTGACTAACGGCAAATAGGGTCTTTACCATCAGCTAGCATATGGCAAAGAAGAGGCTGACGACAAATTTTCTGATTCTAGTAGTGTTTGCTGGGTTGGACACTCCCTTGGTAGGTGTTATGAAGAAGAATACAGTAGAAGAATCTCACGAGGATACTGAACTAAGCTCAAACATAAATTAGTGGCCAAGTATTTGATTAGCGGTGCGGGTAATGCACATAGACAATGGGCCTAAATTTTGGCCGAGGATGATCATCTACTAAGGAGACTCTCTTGGCAAATTTTTAGCTCAAATGGATGAACCTAGGTGGCACTTGCTTTGCAAAGTACCACACTGTGCAGAAATATGGATGTTGAAGCTGGGATCAAATGAATGAATGGGTTGAGCTGAAATTTGGTGGATGATGTTAATTTGGGTATATGAAGGTACTGTATTTTTGTCTTACCATTTGGACATGCCAAAGTGACACTTCCTTCACAATGTGCCAATCTGGACAGAAAATGGTAATTGAAATTGCGCTCACATAGATGATTGGATTGAACTACAATTTGGAGGAGGGTGGTAATTTGGGCACATTAAGGCACTGTAAAAATTTCATGAAATATGGATGAACAGAAATTGTACTTCCTTCACAATGATCTCTACTGAACAGAATATTGGGAAAAATATTGAGGGAAACTGGCTGAATTAAAAGAGCTAAAATTTGGTGGAGTGAGGTTATATGGTCAGTTTCATGCCATGCTAAATTTTCATCAACTATAAAGCAATATAAAATGTAGTTGTTTCACAAACTGAAAATATTACCAGAAACAAAGATTGGATGATGAGCTCACATGGATTGTTATATGGGGCTCAAATTTTGTGGAGAGCTATGGTTTGGGCATATAGAAGATGTACAAAAAATTCAACTCATTAGGATATTCCTAGCTTGTACTTCCTTCACAAAGCTGTTAGCTGAACACAAACTTCGGAAATTTGCTGAGAAATATTTACTAGGCAAATGCATATGAAAGTTTTCATGAGGCAATGATTTGGATAGGCAAGTGTGCCCAAAAAATTTGAGGGCAATCAAAAAAATAGAAATAGCACTTCCTTCACAAAGTGCTATTTTGAACATAATAGGAAAATGAATATTGCTGAATTATTTTCGAACTATGGAAGGAAGGGTTTTCACATATTGGAGGAATATATGATCCAAAGTATTTATGAGAATTTTACGAATGACGGAATAGCAGGTTGCTTCACAAACTAGGACAAAAATTGACACATGGACATGACACGTAGGCAAAACTGATGATGTGGCACCTAGTCATAGCTATGACCATCTATATTGGTCGTAATTAGCTACAAATTAGGCAGCAAACTAGGTCTATCCGCTTTACGACCATTTTCAGTAAGCAAGTTACGACCTTTCCGATGAAAATCGTCGTTAGTTTTTAGGGTTAGGACCCATCCGGACATGTTATGACCAATTGGTCTCAAATGGTCGTAGATTTACGACCATTTCCGCGAGCGTCACTGCCATAAGGTGGTTGGTTGACATATTTCTTGTAGTGGTTTGCTTTTGTTTTACTTATATACTTTGAGCTAAGGAGTTGCTCTAGTACTCTAGTTATATATTTAAGGGCAAGGTGGTGTATTGATTTTATAGAAATAGTTGTACTCTCGTTCTTACTTAAATTTGTTTGATAGTTAGTAAATAGTGACAGTAATTTGCATGAGTTATAAGAATGGTCCAAAAATAATAGATATTTTTCAATTAGTGCACAATCAAAACCACATGTGGCACATAAAAGAGAAATCGTGGGTTAATGATATTTATGTGGTAATATGAAAGGCTATGAGTGCATGCTTGTTGGTTAGTAAAAATATCGATAGTTAAATGATGTTAATTTGTAGTTCATCCAAATATTAGTTATGGAATGGTGATGATGTGTGATCATTCTTATTCCTCATTTAAATATTGTGCTGCTTAGGTCGGGGGCATGTGATGGTTAACTCCTACCAACCTCCGCCTAGGGGCATGCGAGTAGTACTTTACTTCGAGAGAGGCGATAAAATCGTGCAAAAAGTATGTGAGTTCTTTATGACTAATGTGAGTCCATGGATGTAAGCACTCTCACCACTTCATATTTGCTATCCTCTTCAATACCGTGCATTACCCATTCTCACCTTGAGTACCGGTGCAAAATTTACTGGTGCATCCAAACCGCACGACATGATACACTCAATTGCACATAAGCCACCTTATGTCTTCCAGAAAACAACCGCCATACCTACCTATCATGACATTTCCATAGTCATTTCAGATATATTTCCATGCAACTTCCACCATCACAACATATAACTAGTGCACTCGTTGTCATATTACTTTACATGATCATGTAGTTCACATTGTATTTGTGGAAAAGCCTTCGTTCATCATTACCATATATGTTACGCTAGATCATTGCACATCCCCGTACACTGCGAGGGAATTCATATAGAGTCATATTGTTTAGTAGTTTTCATATAAAGTTGTAAGTAAATAGAAGTGTGATTCTGTTCATTATTTAGGACACTGTCTCAATGAGGAAAGGATGATGGACACAATGATTCCCCCACAAGTCGGGATGAGACTCCGGACAAAAAATTTAAAAAGAGAAAAAGAAAGAAAGAAAAAAAATAAAGGAAAAAGGAAAATAAAAACGATAAAAGAAAAGAAATAAATAAAATGAGAGAAAGAGAGAAGGGATATTGCTACTACCTATTTTTCCGCACTTGTGCTTCATAGGAGCATCATGTTTTTTTCACATAGAGAGTCTGATGTTTTGTCAATTTCATATGATAGTGGGAATTTTTCATTATAGAACTTGGTTTATATATTTTGATGACGGGCTTCCTCAAACGCTCAAGGTCTTCATGATAAAGCAATTTGGATGCACACCCACTTAGCTTTGCGAAAGGCTTCCCACCAGTAGTCTGATACAAACCTATCGTCAGACCACTCGTTGTTTGTTGATTCGACTTTCATCACACGGCTGAGATGCCCAGGAAAAGCCATTCCCGCTTTTTACGCAGCCACCTTCGCTTAATCCCCCTCACCCGCTTCATAACTAAAATTCCGATCTCGTTCCTCCTGCGACCTACCTCACGCCAAGATTGTAATCCACCTGCATCATCCCTTTTTCTCCACCAGCGGCGTCGCCTACATTCAATCTACCGCACCCCGGAGCTTCCAATCCCCACCTCACTGTCAACGTATCCATGCACAGCCAGCAAGATTGGATCCCCTCCATAGCACCACATGACCCCGATGCAGCTCATGGTCCTCCTAACAGCCTAACAGGTACGTCATGGGGTCTTGGTGGTGGATCCTAGTAAATGTCCTGCACATGGACGACAACGAGGTAGATGGTGACAACGTCGACTTGCCATCACCCAACAAGAAGGCCCGAATCTTGGGACTGAAGTGAGTTCCCGATGGCATTGTCGTACTCTATCAGATTTCTGAGTTTGTAGTTGCTTATGGTGGAGAAGGGCGCATTCAGATGCTGTGTTGGCAGCCACCCAAGGTTACCGCGGGCCTTCTGTTGAAGATCTATCGATGCATAACCAGCGGAGCTTGCTAGTGGTTGTCTCAAGTCTGTGTTCTTGCTCGCTGCCGCCACCTCAAGCAATTAGCCTAAGTGATAAAACCATATGTAATTACATATGTGGTGTTTTTTCATGGAAGCAAATTGTTCGTCAACAGAAGCAATTTTTATTTCTTTCGAAACTCATCACAATTCATTGGAAGCATGTGTCATCTTTGTAAGTAAATGAAAATGAATCTTGTCAATGAAAACGAATCTTGTTCCTATTGAAGAAATTATCTACTCCATCTCTCTCAAAAGGAAAAAAGAAAAACAATTATCTACTAGATGGAATCAACTTGGTGATGCTTCCGAAACAATATATCAATAAGCAATATTTTTTGCGAGAACCAAGAAAATTTCACTAACCATGAAAACTCATTCTCCGGTCAAAGGATGCACAAGTCTCTTCTGTTGAAAGCATGAAGTAAGATTGCTTCACTAGGGAACCTCATTCTTCTGCCACTGAAAACATAAATTTGTTGCATTGAAAAATATTGAAGCAAATTTCATTAACCATGAAAATTCTTTCAACTAATTATTAACCATGGTATCTCAATTTTTAATAGGAGGTAGCACAGATATGTTGGATTTGAAACAAACCATGGAAAAACCAAATTCCTTCAGATAGAGGCAAATTTCGGCTTCACTGGAAGCAAACGTGAATATTATCAGAAGCAAAATAATTATATTCCATAAGGACGCAAACTAGTATGTCCAAGGAAAATCCTTTTAGATTTACTAGTTTCCTTAACGACTGAAATTTGTTTCATAAAAATATGGAAGAGGTAAATTAGGGAGCAATTAATAGTACAACCCACGTTTAGTTTTAATTGGTTTTAATTTTGGTAACTCCCTAAGGACACCATCCAACGATGAGCGGGGCTTGCATCCAAGGGCCATAGGCTGGTCTGATGGGAGGCTAGGCATCAGCTGTCTGATGCTTAGTGGTTCCCCTTAGCTTTAGTCGAGCTTTCATACACTTATAGGTCTAGTGCATGTGTTGCATGGAAATCCCTACTCCTTACATTGATATCTATTGATGAGCATCTCCATAGCCCGTTGATAAGCCTAGTTGATGCGAGACTTTCTTCTCCACTTTTACCCCTTCGGTACCTACCACCATATTCTATTCCACCTATATAGTATGTCTATGGTTCACGCTCATGTAGAGCGAGTAATAAAATGCTGAAGCGTGTTAAAAAGTACGACCAATTGTGTGGCTTAACACCGTGGTGCTTGACATTTGTATTTATGAGGTAAAGAGAGAGCCAATCCATGCTAATATCATAAAATGAATGGGGGTAAACATTATTTAAGGATCATATATTTTGAACATTGATGTTCGTGTTACTTATGTTCATGGATACTACTAAGTTGATGTTTGTTAATTCATCGTTTCTCAATGATCACACATGTAATAGATTACATGTTCAGTAGCATGTCACATCAATTTTTTTTTGTCATTTACCTACTCTAGGACGAGGATGAATAAAGCTTGGGGATGTTGATACATCTCTAACGTATCTGTAATTTTTATATTTTTGCATGCTATAATATTATCATTCTAGGATACTTTTGGGCATTTATTTGTTGATTCATATTATTTTTTAGCACTAACCTATTAACCCAGTGCCAAGTGTCGGCTGTTTTTCCTACATATTTTTGGCTTTTCGGGTTTATAGTACCGAACGGAGTCCAAATACAATGAGACATTTTTATGATTCTTTCTAGTCCAACGGAAGACCTCGAATCTTCGGGAGAAGACCGCAGGCTGCACGAGGGCCCCACAAGCCAATAGCGAATCAAGAAGGGGTGGTTGCACCCTATTATCTTATGGGGGACCCTCGGCTCTCCTTATATCGTTCGTTGTCTTATAAATTCCATATATTCCAAAAACCATAAGAGAGCTCCTGAAAGACTTTTTGTACCGCCGCAAGTCTCTATTCCATTATGTGCCCATATGGAGCCCTATTCTGGTGCCCTGCTGGAGGGGGGATCGATCAAGAGGGCCTTTACATCAACCTTGTTGCTCTCATGGTGATGTGTGAGTAGTATACACAAAGCTAGGGGTCCATAGATAGTATCTAGTGGATCTCTCTCTCTCGATGTTCTTCAATACAAAGTTCATCACATCTTCGCAATGATCTATTTGATGTACTCACTTTGTGCGGTGTTTTTGTTGGGATACAATGAATTGTGGGTCTATGTTCAGATTATTCGTGATAAAAGATTTGAGTCCTCTCTAAATTATTATTTGGTTCTTATTTGCATGATTATTATAGGTTTGTAAATCTCGTCGATTTATTGATTTGGTTTGGCCAACTAGACTGATCTATCTTCAGTGAGAGGGGTGCATTGTAGTGGATTCAATCTGGCGGTGCTCAATCCGAGTGACAGAAAGGGACATGCCATGTATTTGTATTGCTACCACTAAGGATAAAACAATGGGGTTTATTAATATTAATTGTTTTTTCTTTCTCTATATCATGGCATTGTTCTCCAAACATTACTCGATTTTACTTAATACTCTAGATGCATGCTGGATAGCGGTCGATGGGTGAAGTAATAGTAGTATATGTAGGTAGGAGTCGGTATACTTGTGTATGGACGTGATGCCTATATACACTTAATCATTCACGTGAATAAATATTGCATAACTATGCGCTTTTCTATCAATTTTCCAAAAGCAATTTATTTACCCACTGTATGCCTTCTTCGAAAGAGATGTCATTAGAGAACCCTATGGCACACGGGTCTATTCACATATAAGTTTACAGACACTACTATTTCCTTGCTTCCTTCATTTACTTTTTATTTATTTTGCAATTTATATTTATCCAACTATCATCTATACTACTTATTTGGTTGCTAGTAATGAGTTCAAGGGGATTGACAACCCTTTTGCCCGTGTTGGGTGCAAGTGCTAGCTCTTTTGTGTGTAGGCTTTTAAGATTTGAGTTGTGTGGTCCTCCTATTGGTTCGACATCCTTGGTTCTTACTAACGGAAATACTTATCTACACTGTGTTGCATCATCCCCTCCTCTTCAGGGAAAAACCCAATGCAGATCACAAGCATCACTTACCAGATCGACCATCAAGTCATGGATGTCCTGCTGAGATCCTTTGATGACAACGAGCTCTTGATGCTGGTGGTCCTCCACCTCGGTCTTCATATCGTTTGCTAGATCAATTGATGGCCTTTGAATGTTAAGCTTCAAACGACAAGACGTGGAAAGAAACCTTAGGTACTCCCTGAATGCTTCAAGGTCATTTTGTTCCCAAGGCACGCTCTCCTGCGCGTGCATCGAGTCGTTATGTGACACAGGTGCAACGTGACCCTGTTCTGGTGACCCTTCTTCTTCCTTCTATTCATCCTGCAATGGAACAAGATGAATGGGATAGTCAAGTGTGAACGACAATGTCCATATAGGTTGACAGATTGAGTGATGCAGTGCATACGCATGGAGCTCTCGGTTAGTACATGAGTTTGCTGTCGCGATTTCTTGTAACCGGCCGAACTATCGGCACACAATTTTTGGCATATAGTGCTCCATGATAAAGAAGCATATCAGAGGGCACTTCGAATGCCACATCAGGTGACCTTCGTAGCACATTATGTCCAATTCCAAACACTCATTCTCGAGATTGTCATACGGCGTCCAGTCCACGTGCAAAAAATACAGTCACGCCATCAAGTTCCTTGCTACGAATCGGTAGATGATAAATGTGTGTATTCATTACCCTCACTTAATCGCGTGTGAGTTAGCACGTCCAACAGCATGTTGTCGATCTTCTAAGAGAGCTGCACGTTGCCGACGAGATTTATTGCACGCAGAAAAAGTCTAGAGTAAGTAGGGCCAACATTGTTCTCAAGGTACAAAGATGTGTCACGTTTTTCCAACGGCATGGATGTGGGTCTGCACACAGGAATGTGATCCCAAGTCTACACTTGCAATAGGACCATGCATCCTATGATGTTTGACTTCTACTTCAAACGGCGACATGCCTCACGTAGTTGACGATACATCCAGTGAAGGGCAGAGGATCCCCAGCTGAACTCTCTAGCTTCCTTCCAATCAGACAGAAGCCGGAGCCAGATCAAGCTTTAATCTTTGGTGCCGTCCACGAACACCATGACCCCAGGATGTAAAGCATATAAGCCCTTGTGAACATGTGGACGACCTCAGCAGAAGCATTTGTCGGCGGGTCTTTCCTGAAGTTTGCTTCCAGCCATACATATGACACGCCGATCTTCAACCACTTCTTTGTATTCTTCATCTGCTTTCACACACCGTCTTCCCTCGGCTCTAGGTTGCCGGATAGTGGCACTTTTTTATTTGCCAAATTCTTCTTCCAACCTTGTGGAAATGAGTCATGTTGCACACCAAGTTTGGATTCAACTCGTGACTTCCAAACATTTGGATCAGTTATCCCAGTCACGGGTTTGCCGATGACTGGTAGTCCAGTTATGAGGTTGACATCCTACAGTATGATGGTCATCTCCCCGCACGGCAAGTGGAAAGTATGAGTCTCGGGCCTCCAACGGTCCACCATGCATGACAGGAGACTGTCGTTGAATATAGGCATTCCTCTAAGCAACAGTGTGATGAAGGGAGACAACCATGCTTCTAAAAACTACGGTGTGTGCCGATCATCGTACAACATGTTCTCGATGTCGTGAGACCGAATATGTAGTGGTCTCAGGTCATATGGTGGTGAGAGGAACGAAAGATGTTAATGATCAATAAAAGAAGGCCTCAACGAGTTGCACGTAAGGACAAATAATGAGACGGGTACCTGTCCTTCCACGGTTCGACAACCGTGATGTGACTGATCGTAGAAGTTGTCCAACACCATGTCCATGTAATGGGAGGGGTTAGGTCGTGGGACGTCCGGTGGACCATCAGCCCTGGTCGCCATTCTGTTGTGAACAAATACGAGCATATTAGCACATCAAAACAAATGTCGTGGCACTAATAAGAGGGGCACAACGAAATGACCTATTTATTGCAAACTCCCCACTCCACACATGGTCCGACCTCCGATATTTGCGAACCCCCCCTATGCTCAGACCCTATGCGGCCGGATAAAGCTACGGTGCACGTCCGCATGATGCATGATTCTTGCACGGACACACCCGTCGCCAAGACCCCTCGCTCTCTAGCGGCTTCGACATTCCTCATCTTGCATGTAAACTTATTGTTGTCTATGTGTCCGGCCTTATGATAGACGGTGTAGTCGTTCTGCGTGCGCGTCTCATACAAGAACGTATCAAAACTATTCCTCTTTTGCTTCATCTTGTCCAGCTCCATCTTGAACCTCTTTGACTGTCTTCGACCACGCGTAGTCCATACGGAACTCCTTGCCGGTGTATGCGGGCCACCGAGCAGGGTCCATGTATGGCTTATACCTCATGGACCAGGTAAGCTCCATAGCAGGTATGTTGTAATACGGGGAGACCATATTTTCCCAATTCAAAGTGTGTTGCATGGATGCCACCATTAGATGCGAGTAGGGCTCATGGTAAACCCTTTTCCTATGGCAGTTGCAAGTTTTTGTGTCAAGGTTCACCTCATGTATACGACCGGTCCATGATTGTCCTGCGTTGCTCAGGCCGCTCACCTCTTGTACCGAGTAATCTTGTTTTACCGGATCGTACGTCCATACCTTCTAACCAACATACTTGACCTGTTGTGTCTCTAGTCGCTCACTAACCTTTCAAGGCCATCGGTAGTCATTGTAGTTGCAATCGCCATCCGTGTGACCTGTGATGATGAAGCGCTTAACGGCAGACCACCATGATATACAATACTCATTGCACTTGTCGAAGGTGAAGGTGAGACCAACGACCACTGGGAGCCGCCTTGTTTCTTTGAGAACAATGTTGAAAATCTCAAGCATGTTGCTCGTCATGCGGCCGTACCTATCCCTCCCTTTGTCGAAGGCGTGAGCCCACTTCTCTTTCACAGGAAGGTGTGTCTGTATGAAATCAAGACGATCTTTGGAGACCACCTTCTAGAGGTGTTTTAGCCTTTCATAAAAAATGAAGGGCTCAAATTCCCCGCACAGAAGCTTCAATGCGCCCGTGTAGTCTTCGTTCTTTACCTCCGAGAAGAAGTTCTGAGCAAAATGCCGCATGCACCATCCGTGAATCACATTTGTATAACCTTCTAACCGTACGAGCATTGCGTTGATGATCGCAGGGTGTCGGTCCGATATGATGCATGGTAGCTTCTCAACACCAAGGACGTGCACCCGTAGAAGATTCATGAACCATTCCCAGTTGGAATTGTCTTCCTATTTGACGAGAGCGAAAGCAAGGGGCACAAGCTGATTATCAGCATCATGGGTTATGGCAATGAGAAACATGCCATGGACCTTACCGGCAAGAAACATTCTGTCAACCGAAAGAGATGGCTTGCAGTGACAGTACGCCTCTATGCACGCTCCGAATGCCCAAAATATCCTCCTAAAAATGGTGAATCTCCTAAATATCCTCTATGCACACCGTATGACCCCTCTGTGTCACAATACACCATCTTCAGAGCCAACTTCTTAGCCCTCCAGGCCTTTCTGTAGTTCACATCATACTCAAATATCATGGTTATGTAATCCTGCAGCTATGACGCGAATTGCATTGGCTGCTTGGCGACGACATGTTTTAGATGTTGGCCGATGAAGTTGGATGTAAGCATCTGGTGATTACATTATGTGCAGTTGCGCGCACATCAATGTGATACTACGTAGCTAACGATCTTCCATTGGTCGTCTAGTTTGCACTTACAGGCTGAGACCTTCCACGGACATCCCTTCTCCCTGTTCTGACACTGCACCATGAATCTTAATGTTTGGTGTGACTTGTCGATGTGGTAAAGCCGGTAGTGCCGCATTACATACTCTGATAGCCATATTTTTATATCTAGCATTGAGCTGAAACAAGCCCTGGACATATCAAAGGCTTCGAGAATGGATTTATCTTCTCCCCTTCATCTATGTGAGGCCTTGGCACAACCAATGGCTCCATATCGTACATCTCTTGCTCTACTACAACTGCTAGGTCAGCGCCGCTTAAATATCTGAACTCATGTGTGCTCATGTCTTTGCGGTATATAGTGCACAAGAGTATCTTCTCCAACAAGTTGAACTCGTATTCATCGGCAGGACCTTCGTCATCGGAGTCATCTGCCTGTGTCGTCGGGTATTCCAACATGGCCTCCTCCTCCTCCTCTTTGGAAGCAGCATAACTTGGGTCATTAAGTTCGTCCGATGCAAAAGTTGTTTGCTGACTGCGTAACTTCGTTGAGATTTCTCTGAGAGGAAGCTCCGGGGCCATTATTTACAAACACGACACGACCTCTGTCTCATCTCCATCCAGATCTATATCCATCTCTTCAGCAGCCTCTTACTTCTCATGGGCCACCATCTGTCTCTTCTCCATCAACAAATGGGTCCTTTCTGGCAAACCTGCATCACAGTCATCGTCGCTTCCTTGATCTTCTATCGGACCATAGTTCAGATCAATATAAGCACCCACATCCCAAGGAACAACATCATGTGTTGGAGGGGTGCTAACTTCTGTCGTGGCCTAATTCCTGGTCATTGTATCATAGAACTCTTGATTGCCTACACTATGGCTACTGATACGTCCATTTTTCATCATGCTTTCATTTTGATATTTATTGCTTTTTGGGCTGTTATTTCACTTCACGATACAATACTTATGCCTTTTCTCTCTTATTTTGCAAGGTTTACATGAAGAGGGAGAATACCGGCAGCTGGAATTTTGGCCTGAAAAAGGAGCAAGTTTGAGATGCCTATTCTGCGCAACTCCAAAAGCCGTGAAAATCAACGTGGAATTTTTTGGGAATATATAAAAATACTGGGTGAAAGAAGTACCAGAGGGGCGCCACCTGGAGGCCACAAGCCTGCCAGGCCCGGCCTACCCCCCTGGCCGGGGCTGGAGGGCTCGTGGGCCCCCTGTTGCCCCTCCAACGCTCATCTTTGGCTATATGAAGGGTTTTGTCCGGAAAAAATTAGAAGGGAGCTTTTTCGTGGATTCGTCGCCACCACGAGGCGGAACTTGAGCAGAACCAATCTAGAGCTCCGGCAGGACGATCCTGCCGGGGAAACTTCCCTCCCGGAGGGGGAAATCGTCGCCATCGTCATCACCAACACTCCTCTCATCGGAGGGGACTCGTCGCCATCAACATCTTCATCAACACCATCTCATCTCCAAACCCTAGTTCATCACTTGTAACCAATCTCCGTCTCACGACTCCTATTGGTACTTGTAAGGTTGCTAGTAGTGTTAATTACTCCTTGTAGTTGATGCTAGTTGGATTATTTAGTGGAAGAGTTTATGTTCAGATCCTTGATGCTACTCATTACCTCTCTCGTCATGAATATGATTATGCTTTGTGAGTAGTTACTTTTGTTCCTGAGGACATGGGATAAGTCATGCTAATAGTAGTCATGTGAATTTGGTATTCGTTCGATATTTTGATGTGTTGTATGTTGTTTTTCCTCTAGTGGTGTTATGTGAACGTCGACTACATAACACTTCACCATTATTTGGGCCTAGAGGAAGGCATTGGGAAGTAGTATGTAGATGATGGGTTGCTAGAGCGACAGAAGCTTAAACCTAGTTTATGCGTTGCTTCGTAAGGGGCTGATTTGGATCCACTAGTTCAATGCTATGGTTAGACTTTGTCTTAATTCTTCTTTCGTAGTTGCGGATGCTTGCGATAGGGGTTAATCATAAGTGGGATGCTTGTCCAAGTAAGGGCAGTACCCAAGCACCGGTCCACCCACATATCAAACTATCAAAGTAACAAACGCGAATCATATGAACATGATGAAAACTAGCATGACATAAATTCCCGTGTGTCCTCGGGAACGTTTTTCCTCCTATAAGACTTTTTCCAGGCTTGTCCCTTGCTAAAAAAGGGATTGGGCCACTTTGCTGCACCGTTGCTACTTTTTTACTTGTTGCTTGCTATGAATCACCTCACCATACAATCACTTGTTACCGATAATTTGAGTGCTTGCAGATATTACCTTGCTGAAAACCACTTGTCACATCCTTCTGCTCCTCATTGGGTTTGACACTCTTACTTATTGAAAGGACTACGATTGATCCCCTATACTTGTGGGTCATCAGCTACCTACTCGTGAACTACGGCCGCGGCCATCGCAACCTACCAACACGCGATTGAGGTCAATATGAGAGAGGTTATGACCTGGATGGACCACTGACCTATACCAAAGATCTTCATGCAAGATTCACCGACCATTGTCTTGTAGTTTTCCCAAGCATATGCAGAACGACGTATGATATGTGGTGGTGTCATACATTCCTTCCAACCTTACTACAAAACTTTCTTCCACATCCATCACTTGCCTCACCTTATCAACAAGTTCACCAAGAGTTGGATCCTTAGGGAAACACAATGCAAGGCTTTGGGTATTCACAAACTCCACACCAGTGAGCTAGATTGCATGTTATGAGCACCGCCGTGATGGAAATGCACTACATTACAATACTCCATCCTACACAAAAAGGCAATATAAGCAACATTAACCCACGTCATGTGCGACAAGTCTGGCATGCCATAATATGAAAAAAGGATGTGCACTGGTTGGCACACTCCTATTACCTAATGATATGTCATATACAACTAATATACACCTTGCCAAGTTGATTCATAAGAAGATTATCTGCTGCTTAGTGCAGATCTGGCTGATGTCGTGTGGTCTCCACTCCTCTACCACTGGGGATTTGGAACATCACATCCAGACTTGCATCTAATCTATGTAGATGAAGTTTGTGGTTTATTTAAGCTTGCAGGTTTGCCCGAGGATGAGGTCAAGAAGAAGGTATTTCCTTTATCTTTGAAGGATAAGGCGTTGACATGGTATAGGCTATGTGATGATACTGGATTACGGGACTACAATCGGTTGAAATTGGAATTTCATCAAAAGTTTTATCCTATGCATTTAGTACATCGTGATCGGAATTATATTTATAATTTTTGGCCTCGTGATAGAGAAAGCATCGCTCAAGCTTGGGGGAGGCTTAAATCAATGTTATATTCATGCCCCAACCATGAGCTCTCGAGAGAAATTATCATTCAGAACTTCTATGCTCGGCTTTCTCATGATGATCGCACCATGCTTGATACTTCTTGTACCAGTTCTTTTATGAAGAGAGATATTGACTTCAAATGGAATTTATTGGAGAGAATTAAACACAACTCTGAAGATTGGGAGCTTGAAGAAGGTAATAAGTCAGGTATGAATTTCCAGTTTGATTGCGTTAAATCCTTTGCTGAAAAAAATAGTTTTTGTTACTTTAGCGCTAAGTATGGACTTTACTCTGAGATAGTAGCTTCATTGTGTGAATCATTTTCTGCTCATGTTGATCTCCCCAAAGAGGAGTGTTTTAAATATCATCCTAATTTAGAAGTCAATGTAGTTAAACCCAATCCAGTTGAAGAGAAAGTCATTGCCTATAATGATCCTGTTGTTCCCAGTGCTTACATTGAGAAACCACCTTTCCCTGTTAGGATAAATGATCATTCTAAAGCTTCAACTGTGATACGTAGAGGCTACATTAGAACACTTACACCCCCTGAGCAAATTAGAGTTGAACCTAGCATTGCTATAATCAAAGATCTTCTGTCCGACGATGTTGAGGGACATAATATTCACTTCTGTGAAGATGCTGCTAGAATTGCTAAACCTCACGCTAGAGACAAACTTAGGCGTTTTGTCGGCACGCCTGTTGTTTCTATTAAGATAGGAGATCATTGCTATCATGGCTTATGTGACGTGGGTGCTAGTGTTAGTGCAATACCTCAATCCTTATATGATGAAATCAAAGACGAGATTGCACCTATTGAGATAGAACCTATTGATGTCACTATTCAGCTTGCCAATAGGGATACTATCTGCCCTGTGGGAATTGTTAGGGATGTTGAAGTCTTGTGTGGTAAAACGAAGTATCCTGCTGATTTCCTCGTTCTTGCTACCACCCAAGATAGCTTTTGTCCCATCATATTTGGCAGACCTTTTCTCAATACCGTCAATGCTCATATTGATTGTGAGAAGCAAACCGTCACTGTTGGCTTTGAAGGTGTGTCACATGAGTTCAATTTCTCCAAGTTTGGTAGACAACCTCATGAAAAAGAGTTGCCTAGTAAGGATGAAACTATTGCCTTAGCTTCTATTGCCGTGCCTCCTATTGATCCCTTAACGCAATACTTGCTTGAGCATGAAAATGATATGCATATGGATGAAAGGAATGAGATAGATAGAGCTGTCTTAGAACAATATCCTATCCTTAAGAATAACTTGCCTGTTGAACTGCTTGGGGATCCACCCCCACCAAAGGGTGATCTCGTGTTCGAGCTTAAACAGTTGCCTGATACTCTTAAGTATGCTTATCTTGATGAAAAAGAGATATATATTGTTATTATTAGTGCTAGCCTCTGAGAGCATGAAGAAAAGAAGTTACTAAAAACTCTGAGGAAGCATCGTGCTTCTATTGGATATACTCTTGATGATCTTATGGGCATTAGTCCCACTCTATGCCAGCACAAAAACAAAACTGATCCTGATTCCAAACTAGTTGCTGATCATCAAAGGAGATTAAATCCTAAGATGAAAGAAGTAGTGAGAAAATAAATACTAAAGCTTCTAGAAGCGGGTATTATCTATCATGTTGCTCATAGCGATTGGGTGAGTTCGGTGCATTGCGTTCCTAAGAAGGGAGGGATTACCGTTGTCCCTAATGATAAGGATGAATTGATCCCGCAGAGGATTATTACTGGCTATAGGATGGTGATCGATTTTAGGAAATTGAATAAAGCCACTAGGAAAGATCATTAGCCTTTGCCTTTTATCGACCAAATGCTAGAAAGACTGTCTAAACACACACACACTTCTGCTTTATAGACAGTTATTCTGGTGTCTCCCAAATACCAGTTGCACAATCTGATCAGGAGAAAACCACTTTTACCTGCCCTTTCGGTACCTTTGCTTATAGACGTATGCCTTTTGGCTTATGTAATGCACCTGCCACCTTTCAAAGATGTATGATGGCTATATTCTCTGACTTTTGTGAGAAGATTGTTGAGGTTTTCATGGATGAGTTTTCCGTTTATGGGTCTTCTTTTGATGATTGCCTCAGCAACCTTGATCGAGTCTTGCAGAGATGTAAAGACACCAATCTTGTCTTGAATTGGGAGAAGTGCCACTTTATGGTTAATGAATGCATCATATTAGGCCATAAAATTTCTGAAAGAGGTATTGAAGTCGATAAGGCTAAGGTTTCTGTTGGAATTATGCCCTAGAGGCAATAATAAATGTATAGTTATTATTATAATTCCTGTATCAAGATAATAGTTTATTATCCATGCTATAATTGTATTGAATGAAGACTCATTTACATGTGTGGATACATAGACAAAACACCGTCCCTAGAATGCCTCTAGTTGGCTAGCCAGTTGATCGATGATAGTCAGTGTCTTCTGAATATGAACAAGGTGTTGTTGCTTGATAACTGGATCACGTCATTAGGAGAATCACGTGATGGACTAGACCCAAACTAATAGACGAAGCATGTTGATCGTGTCATTTTGTTGCTACTGTTTTCTGCGTGTCAAGTATTTATTCCTATGACCATGAGATCATATAACTCACTGACACCGGAGGAATGCTTTTTGTGTATCAAACGTAGCAACGTAACTGGGTGACTATAAAGATGCTCTACAGGTATCTCCGAAGGTGTTAGTTGAGTTAGTATGGATCAAGACTGGGATTTGTCACTCCGTGTGACAGAGAGGTATCTCGGGGCCCAATCGGTAATACAACATCACACACAAGCCTTGCAAGCAATGTAACTTAGTGTAAGTTGCGGGATCTTGTATTACGGAACAAGTAAAGAGACTTGCCGGTAAACGAGATTGAAATAGGTATACGGATGCTGACGATCGAATCTCAGGCAAGTAACATACCGAAGGACAAAGGGAATGACATACGGGATTATACGAATCCTTGGCACTGAGGTTCAAACGATAAAGATCTTCGTAGAATATGTAGGATCCAATATGGGCATCCAGGGTCCCGCTATTGGATATTGACCGAGGAGTCTCTCGGGTCATGTCTACATAGTTCTCGAACCCGCAGGGTCTGCACACTTAAGGTTCGACGTTGTTTTATGCGTATTTGAGTTATATGGTTGGTTACCGAATGTTGTTTGGAGTCCCGGATGAGATCACGGACGTCACGAGGGTTTCCGGAATGGTCCGGAAACGAAGATTGATATATAGGATGACCTCATTTGATTACCGGAAGGTTTTCGGAGTTACCGGGAATGTACCGGGAATGACGAATGGGTTCCGGGAGTTCACCGGAGGGGGGCAACCCACTCCGGGGAAGCCCATAGGCTTTTGGGGGACACACCAGCCCTTAGTGGGCTGGTGGGACAGCCCCAAGGGAGCCTATGCGCCAAGATAAGAAAATCAAAGGAAAAGAAAAAAAAAAGAGGGAAGAAGTGGGAAGGGAGGGGGACTCCTCCCACCAAACCAAGTCCAACTCGGTTTGGGGGGGAGTCCTCCCCCCCTTGGCTCGGCCGACCCCTTGGGAGTCCCTTGGACCCCGAGGCAAGGTCCCCCTCCCTCCTCCTATATATATGGGGCTTTTAGGGCAGATTTGAGACGACTTTCTCACGGCTTCCCGACCACATACCTCCATAGTTTTTCCTCTAGATCGTGTTTCTGCGGAGCTCGGGCGGAGCCCTGCTGAGACAAGATCATCACCAACCTCCGGAGCGCCGTCACGCTGCCGGAGAACTCTTCTACCTCTCCGTCTCTCTTGCTGGATCAAGAAGGCCGAGATCATCGTCGAGCTGTACGTGTGTTGAACGCGGAGGTGCCGTCCGTTCGGTACTAGATCGTGGGACTGATCGCGGGATTGTTCGCGGGGCGGATCGAAGGACGTGAGGACGTTCCACTACATCAACCGCGTTCTCTAACGCTTCTGCTGTACGATCTACAAGGGTACGTAGATCACTCATCCCCTCTCGTAGATGGACATCACCATGATAGGTCTTCGTGCGCGTAGGAAAATTTTTGTTTCCCATGCGACGTTCCCCAACAGTGGCATCATGAGCTAGGTTCATGCGTAGATGTCTTCTCGAGTAGAACACAAAAGGTTTTGTGGGCGGTGATGTGCGTTTTGCTGCCCTCCTTAGTCTTTTCTTGATTCCGCGGTATTGTTGGATTGAAGCGGCTTGGACCGACATTACTCGTACGCTTACGAGAGACTGGTTTCATCGTTACGAGTAACCCCCCTTGCTCAAAGATGACTGGCAAGTGACGGTTTCTCCAACTTTAGTTGAATCGAATTTGACCGAGGAGGTCCTTGGATGAGGTTAAATAGCAACTCATATATCTCCGTTGTGGTGTTTGCGTAAGTAAGATGCGATCCTACTAGATACCCTTGGTCACCACGTAAAACTTGCAACAACAAAATTAGAGGACGTCTAACTTGTTTTTGCAGGTTATGATTGTGATGTGATATGGCCAATGATGTGATGTGATATATTGGATGTATGAGATGATCATGTTGTAATAGAAATATCGACTTGCACGTCGATGGTACGGCAACCGGCAGGAGCCATAGGGTTGTCTTTATACTAACATATTTTTGCTTGCAGATGCGTTTACTATTTTGCTAGGATGTAGCTTTAGTAGTAATAGCATAAGTAGCACGACAACCCCGATGGCAACACATTGATGGATGATCATGGTGTGGAGCCGGTGACAAGAAGATCGTGCCGGTGCTTTGGTGATGGAGATCAAGAAGCACGTGATGATGGCCATATCATGTCACTTATGAATTGCATGTGATGTTAATCCATTTATGCACCTTATTTTGCTTAGAACGACGGTAGCATTATGAGGTGATCTCTCACTAAAATTTCAAGACGAAATTGTGTTCTCCCCGACTGTGCACCGTTGCTACAGTTCGTCGTTTCGAGACACCACGTGATGATCGGGTGTGATAGACTCAACGTTCACATACAACGGGTGCAAAACAGTTGCGCACGCGGAACAGTCGGGTTAAGCTTGACGAGCCTAGCATGTGCAGACATGGCCTCGGAACACATGAGACCGAAAGGTCGATCATGAATCATATAGTTGATATGATTAGCATAGGGATGCTTACCACTGAAACTACTCTCGACTCACGTGATGATCGGACTTGGGATAGTGTAAGTGGATCATGAACCACTCAAATGACTAGAGAGATGTACTTTTTGAGTGGGAGTTTAGCATATAATTTGATTAAGTTGAACTCTAATTATCTTGAACATAGTCTAAGTCCACTTTGAATATATTTGTGTTGTAGATCATGGCTCACGCAAGTGTCATCCTGAATTTTAATACGTTCCTAGAGAAAGCTAAGTTGAAAGATGATGGAAGCAACTTTGTAGACTGGGCTCGTAATCTTAAGCTAATCTTACAAGCTGGAAAGAAGGATTATGTCCTTAATGCTGCGCTAGGAGATGAACCACCCGCTACGGCTGATCAGGATGTTAAGAACGCTTGGTTAGCACGTAAGGAGGACTACTCGATAGTTCAATGTGCAATCTTGTATGGCTTAGAGCCGGGACTTCAACGTCGCTTTGAGCGTCATGGAGCATTTGAGATGTTCCAGGAGTTGAAGTTTATCTTTCAGAAGAACGCCCGGATCGAGAGGTATGAGACCTCCGATAAATTCTATGCTTGCAAGATGGAGGAAAACTCGTCTGTCAGTGAACATGTGCTCAAAATGTCTGGGTACTCAAACCGTCTAGCTGAACTGGGGATTGAACTCCCGCAAGAAGCTATCACTGACAGAATCCTCCAATCACTGCCGCCAAGCTATAAAGGCTTTGTGTTGAACTACAACATGCAAGGGATGAACAAGTCTCCCGGCGAGTTGTTTGCGATGCTGAAAGTCGCAGAGTCTGAACTCCGTAAAGAGCATCAAGTGTTGATGGTGAGCAAGACCACTAGTTTCAAGAGAAACGACAAAGGCAAGAAGGGCAATTCGAAGAAGAGCGGCAAGCCTGTTGCCAATCCGCCGAAGAAACCCAAGGCTGGACCTAAGCCTGAAACAGAGTGCTTCTATTGCAAGGGTATGGGTCACTGGAAGCGCAATTGCCCCAAGTATCTGGCAGATAAGAAGGCGGGCAAAGAAAAATCAGGTATATTTGATATACATGTTATTGATGTGTACTTAACCGGCTCTCGTAGTAGTGCCTGGGTATTCGATACCGGTTCTGTTGCTCACATTTGCAACTCGAAGCAGGAACTACGGAATAGACGAAGGCTGGCGAAAGACGAAGTGACGATGCGCGTAGGAAACGGTTCCAAGGTTGATGCAATCGCCGTCGGCACCGTGTCACTTCAACTACCATCGGGATTAGTGATGAACTTAAATCATTGTTATTTAGTGCCTGCGTTGAGCATGAACATTATATCTAGATCTTGTTTATTGCGAGACGGTTACTCTTTTAAGTCTGAGAATAATGGTTGTTCTATTTCTATGAGTAACATCTTTTATGGTCATGCACCGAATGTGAGAGGATTGTTCATATTGAATCTCGATAGCGATACGCATATACATAACATTGAGACCAAAAGAGTTAGAGTAAACAATGATAGCGCCATGTTTTTGTGGCACTGCCGCTTGGGTCATATTGGTGTAAAGCGCATGAAGAAACTCCATGCTGATGGACTTTTGGAGTCACTTGACTTTGATTCACTTGACACGTGCGAACCATGCCTCATGG
Organism: Hordeum vulgare subsp. vulgare; assembly: GCF_904849725.1. Classification (NCBI taxonomy): domain Eukaryota; kingdom Viridiplantae; phylum Streptophyta; class Magnoliopsida; order Poales; family Poaceae; genus Hordeum; species Hordeum vulgare. Next base: position 391,472,474 of record NC_058522.1, read on the forward strand.
GCAAGATGACTAAAACTCCGTTCTCCGGAACAATGGAGCGTGCAAGTGACTTGTTGGAAATCATACATACCGATGTATGTGGTCCGATGAGCGTGGAGGCATGCGGCGGATATCGTTATTTTCTCACCTTCACAGACAATTTAAGTAGATATGGTTATGTCTACTTGATGAAGCACAAGTCTGAAACATTTGAAAAGTTCAAGCAATTTCAGAGTGAAGTAGAAAATCATCGTAACAAGAAGATCAAGTTCCTACGGTCTGATCGTGGGGGTGAATATCTGAGTTTCGAGTTTGGTACTCACTTAAGACAATGTGGAATTGTTTCGCAGTTAACACCGCCTGGAACACCACAGCGTAATGGTGTGTTCGAACGTCGTAATCGTACTTTGTTAGAGATGGTGCGATCTATGATGTCTCTTACTGATTTGCCGTTATCATTTTGGGGTTATGCATTAGAAACAGCTGCATTCACTTTAAATAGGGCACCATCAAAATCCGTTGAGACGACACCATACGAACTGTGGTATGGCAAAAGACCAAAGTTGTCGTTTCTTAAAGTTTGGGGATGTGATGCTTATGTCAAAAAGCTTCAGCCTGAAAAGCTGGAACCCAAAGCGAAAAAGTGCGTCTTCATAGGTTACCCAAAGGAGACAGTTGGGTACACCTTCTATCTCAAATCCGAGGGCAAAGTGTTTGTTGCTAAAAACGGAACTTTTCTCGAGAAAGAGTTTCTCTCGAGAGAATTGAGTGGGAGGAAGATAGAACTTGACGAGGTTGTCGAACCTCTCATCCCTCTGGATGGTGGCGCAGGGCAAGGGGAAACCTCTGTCGTTGCGACGCCGGTTGAGGAGGAAGTTAATGATGATGATCATGAAACTCCAGTTCAAGTTTCTGTTGAACCACGCAGGTCGACGAGATCACGCGCTGCTCCAGAGTGGTACGGTAATCCCGTCTTGTCAATCATGTTGTTAGACAACAATGAACCTGCAAATTATGAAGAAGCAATGGTGGGCCCAGATTCCAACAAATGGCTAGAAGCCATGAAATCCGAGATAGGATCCATGTATGAGAACAAAGTGTGGACTTTGGAGATACTACCTGAAGGCCGCAAGGCTATTCAGAACAAATGGATCTTTAAGAAGAAGACGGACGCTGACGGTAATGTGACCGTTTATAAAGCTCGACTTGTGGCAAAGGGTTTTTCACAAGTTCCAGGAGTTGACTACGATGAGACCTTCTCACCCGTAGCAATGCTTAAGTCCGTCAGAATCATGTTAGCAATAGCTGCATTTTTCGATTATGAAATCTGGCAGATGGATGTCAAAACGGCATTCCTTAATGGTTTCCTTAAGGAAGAGTTGTATATGATGCAACCCGAAGGTTTTGTCGATCCTAAAAATGCTGACAAGGTGTGCAAGCTCCAGCGATCCATTTATGGACTGGTGCAAGCATCTCGGAGTTGGAACAAGCACTTTGATGAGGTGATCAAAGCATTTGGGTTTATACAAGTGGTTGGAGAATCTTGTATTTACAAGAAAGTGAGTGGGAGCTCTGTGGCGTTTCTAATATTATATGTGGATGACATATTACTGATTGGAAACAACGTAGAGCTTTTGGAGAGCATAAAAGGTTACTTGAATAAAAGTTTCTCTATGAAAGACCTAGGAGAAGCTGCTTACATTCTAGGCATTAAGATCTATAGGGATAGATCAAAACGCCTGATAGGACTTTCACAAAGCACATACCTTGATAAAGTTTTGAAGAGGTTCAAAATGGAACAGTCCAAGAAAGGGTTCTTGCCGGTGTTACAAGGTACGAGATTGAGTAAGACTCAGTGCCCAGCAACTGATGAAGATAGAGAGCATATGCGCTCCGTCCCCTATGCTTCAGCCGTAGGCTCTATCATGTATGCAATGCTGTGCACTAGACCGGATGTTAGCCTGGCCATAAGTATGGCAGGTAGGTTCCAGAGTAATCCAGGAGTGGATCACTGGACGGCGGTCAAGAATATCCTGAAGTACCTGAAAAGGACTAAGGAGATGTTTCTCGTGTATGGAGGTGACGAAGAGCTCGCCGTAAAAGGTTACGTCGATGCAAGCTTTGACACAGATCCGGACGACTCTAAGTCGCAAACCGGATACGTATTTATTCTTAATGGGGGTGCAGTAAGCTGGTGCAGTTCCAAGCAAAGCGTCGTAGCAGATTCTACATGTGAAGCGGAGTACATGGCTGCCTCGGAGGCGACTAAGGAGGGTGTCTGGATGAAGCAGTTCATGACAGATCTTGGAGTGGTGCCAAGTGCACTGGATCCAATAACCTTGTTCTGTGACAACACTGGTGCCATTGCCTTAGCAAAGGAACCAAGGTTTCACAAGAAGACTAGACACATCAAACGACGCTTCAACCTCATCCGCGACTACGTCGAGGAGGAGGACCTAAATATATGCAAAGTGCACACGGATCTGAATGTAGCAGACCCGCTGACTAAACCTCTTCCACGGCCAAAACATGATCGACACCAAAACTATATGGGTGTTAGATTTATTACAATGTAATTCACATGGTGATGTGAGGGCTAGATTATTGACTCTAGTGCAAGTGGGAGACTGTTGGAATTATGCCCTAGAGGCAATAATAAATGTATAGTTATTATTATAATTCCTGTATCAAGATAATAGTTTATTATCCATGCTATAATTGTATTGAATGAAGACTCATTTACATGTGTGGATACATAGACAAAACACCGTCCCTAGCATGCCTCTAGTTGGCTAGCCAGTTGATCGATGATAGTCAGTGTCTTCTGATTATGAACAAGGTGTTGTTGCTTGATAACTGGATCACGTCATTAGGAGAATCACGTGATGGACTAGACCCAAACTAATAGACGTAGCATGTTGATCGTGTCATTTTGTTGCTACTGTTTTCTGCGTGTCAAGTATTTATTCCTATGACCATGAGATCATATAACTCACTGACACCGGAGGAATGCTTTGTGTGTATCAAACGTCGCAACGTAACTGGGTGACTATAAAGATGCTCTACAGGTATCTCCGAAGGTGTTAGTTGAGTTAGTATGGATCAAGACTGGGATTTGTCACTCCGTGTGACGGAGAGGTATCTCGGGGCCCACTCGGTAATACAACATCACACACAAGCCTTGCAAGCAATGTAACTTAGTGTAAGTTGCGGGATCTTGTATTACGGAACGAGTAAAGAGACTTGCCGGTAAACGAGATTGAAATAGGTATACGGATGCTGACGATCGAATCTCAGGCAAGTAACATACCGAAGGACAAAGGGATGACATACGGGATTATACGAATCCTTGGCACTGAGGTTCAAACGATAAAGATCTTCGTAGAATATGTAGGATCCAATATGGGCATCCAGGTCCCGCTATTGGATATTGACCGAGGAGTCTCTCGGGTCATGTCTACATAGTTCTCGAACCCGCAGGGTCTGCACACTTAAGGTTCGACGTTGTTTTATGCGTATTTGAGTTATATGGTTGGTTACCGAATGTTGTTCGGAGTCCCGGATGAGATCACGGACGTCACAAGGGTTTCCAGAATGGTCCGGAAACGAAGATTGATATATAGGATGACCTCATTTGATTACCGGAAGGTTTTCGGAGTTACCGGGAATGTACCGGGAATGACGAATGGGTTCCGGGAGTTCACCGGAGGGGGGCAACCCACTCCGGGGAAGCCCATAGGCTTTTGGGGGACACACCAGCCCTTAGTGGCCTGGTGGGACAGCCCCAAGGGAGCCTATGCGCCAAGATAAGAAAATCAGAGGAAAAGAAAAAAAAAAGAGGGAAGAAGTGGGAAGGGAGGGGGACTCCTCCCACCAAACCAAGTCCAACTCGGTTTGGGGGGGAGTCCTCCCCCCCTTGGCTCGGCCGACCCCTTGGGAGTCCCTTGGACCCCAAGGCAAGGTCCCCCTCCCTCCTCCTATATATATGGGGCTTTTAGGGCAGATTTGAGACGACTTTCTCACGACTGCCCGACCACATACCTCCATAGTTTTTCCTCTAGATCGTGTTTCTGCGGAGCTCGGGCGGAGCCCTGCTGAGACAAGATCATCACCAACCTCCGGAGCGCCGTCACGCTGCCGGAGAACTCTTCTACCTCTCCGTCTCTCTTGCTGGATCAAGAAGGCCGAGATCATCGTCGAGCTGTACGTGTGCTGAACGCGGAGGTGCCGTCCGTTCGGTACTAGATCGTGGGACTGATCGCGGGATTGTTCGCAGGGCGGATCGAGGGATGTGAGGACGTTCCACTACATCAACCGCGTTCTCTAACGCTTCTGCTGTACGATCTACAAGGGTACGTAGATCACTCATCCCCTCTCGTAGATGGACATCACCATGATAGGTCTTCGTGCGCGTAGGAAAATTTTTGTTTCCCATGCGACGTTCCCCAACAGATGCAATCAAGAAAATGCCATACCCCACAGATATCAAAGGTATAAGAAGTTTCCTTGGTCATGCTGGTTTCTATAGAAGGTTCATTAAAGACTTCTCTAAGATTTCTAGGCCTCTTACCAATCTCTTGCAAAAGGATATTCCTTTTGTTTTTGATGATGATTGTGAGGAAGCCTTCGAAATACTTAAGAGGGCTTTGATAACTGCACCTGTTGTTCAACCACCTGATTGGAACTTACCCTTTCAAATCCTGTGTGACGCTAGTGATTACGCTGTTGGTGTTGTTCTAGGGTAAAGAGTTGATAAGAAGTTGAATGTTATTCACTACGCTAGTAAAACTCTAGACAGTGCCCAAAGAAACTATGCTACTACGGAAAAGGAATTTTAGCAGTCATGTTTGCATGTGAAAAGTTCAGGTCTTATATAGTTGATTCCAAGGTCACTATTCACACTGATCATGCTGCTATTAAGTACCTCATGGAGAAGAAGGATGCTAAACCTAGACTTATCAGATGGGTTCTCTTGCTACAAGAATTTGATTTGCACGTTGTCGACAGGAAGGGTGTTGATAACCCTGTAGAAGATAACTTGTCTAGGTTGGAAAACGTTCTTGATGACCCACAACCTATTGATGATAGCTTTCCTGATGAGCAACTGAATGTCATCAATGCTTCACGTAGTGCGTCGTGGTATGCTAATTATGCAAACTATATTGTTGCCAAATATATACCACCTAGCTTCACATATCAGCAAAAGAAGAAATTCTTCTTTGACTTGAGACATTACTTTTGGGATGATCCTCACCTTTATAAGGAAGGAGTAGATGGTGTTATTAGATGTTGTGTACCTGAACATGAATAGGGACAGATCCTACAGAAGTGTCACTCTAAGGCCTACGGAGGACACCATGCGGGAGATAGAAGTGCACAAAAGGTATTGCAATCAGGTTTCTATTGGCCCCCTCTCTTCAAGGATGCCCGTAAGTTTGTCTTGTCTTGTGAAGAATGTCAAAGAATAGGTAATATTAGCAAACGTCAAGAAATTCCTATGAACTATTCACTTGTCATTGAACCATTTGATGTCCGGGGCTTTGATTATATGGGACCTTTTCCAAAATCCAACGGGTATACTCATATCCTAGTTGTTGTTGATTATGTCACTAAGTGGGTAGAAGCTATCCCCACTAGTAGTTCTGATCACAACACCTCTATCAAGATGCTTAAGGAAGTTATCTTCCCTAGATTCGGAGTCCCTAGATATCTAATGACCGACGGTGGTTCACATTTCATTCATGGTGCTTTCCGTAAAACGCTTGCTAAGTATGATATCAACCATAGAATTCCGTCTCCCTATCACCCTTAGTCCAGTAGTCAAGTAGAGCTAAGAAATAGAGAGATTAAACTAATTCTGCAAAAGACTGTCAACAGGTCTAGAAAGAATTGGTCTAAGAAGCTCGATGATGCACTGTGGGCTTATAGAACTTGTTGGGGAACGTCGGATGGGAAACAAAAAAAAAATCTACACGCACGAAGACCTATCATGGTGATGTCCATCTACGAGAGGAGATTTCGATCTACGTACCCTTGTAGATCACATAGAAGGAAGCGTTAAGAAACGCGGTTGATGTAGTGGAACGTCCTCACATCCCTCGATCCGCCCCGCAAACCGTCGCATGATCCGTCCCACGACCCGCTCCGATCTAGTGCCGAACGGACGACACATCCGCGTTCAGCACACGTACAGCTCGATAACGATCTCCACCTTATTGATCCAACAATAGGGGGCAGAGTGGTAGAAGAGTTCTCCGGCAGCGTGACAGCGCGCCGGTGGTGGTGATGATCTACTCCGACAGGGCTTCGCCTAAGCTCCGCAGAAATACGATCTAGAGGAAAAACTGCGTGGTATAGGGTCGAGCAGCACGTGGCAAAGTTGAGTCTCAAAAACCCTCAATACCACTAATATATATAGGAGGGAGGGAGTGGAGGAGGCAGCCTCAAACCCTCAAGGTTTGGCCGAAATTGGTGGTGGAGGAGTCCTACTCCAATCCTACTTGGGGTAGGATTCCACCTGCCAACTTGGAAACTCTTTCCACCTTGTGTTTTTTCCTTCTCAAACCTTATGGGCCTTAGTGGGAACTTATTCCAGCCCACTAGGGGCTGGTTTATCTCTTCACATAGCCCATGAGAGCTAGAGCATAAAGCTTATTGGCCAACCAAAGAGCTAAACTTCGATTTCAATCTTGCCGGTGAGAAGAGGTTATTTGACATTAGCTCGCTTGATGAATGGAGAACTCAGGCATATGACAATGCCAAGTTGTTCAAAGAAAAGGTTAAGAGGTGGCATGAGAAGAGGATACAAAAGCGTGAGTTCAATGTAGGTGATTATGTCTTGCTATACAATTCTCGTTTAAGATTTTTTGCAGGCAAGCTTCTCTCTAAATGGGAAGGTCCCTATATTGTTGAGAAAGTATATCGTTCCGGTGCTATCAAGATCAACAACACGGAAGTTAATTGTCCAAGAGTGGTAAACGGGCAATGAATCAAGCATTACATCTCAGGTACTCCCATAAATGTTGAGAGCAACATTATCAATACCATAACTCCGGAGGAGTACATAAGGGATATTTATCAACCTGTTTCAGACTCCGAAAACGAGGAGGTATGTGATTCGGTAAGTAAACCGACTCCAAAACTTTTCCCGTAGCAATTTTCCCCCGTTTTCGAATATTTGAAAAAATAGAAAAATTTAAAGCAGTCCGGAAAGTGCCCGAGGAGGCAACAAACCTCCTAGGCCCGGCCAACCCCCCTGGCTGGGGATGGAGGGCTTGTGGCCACCTCGTGCGCCTCCCGGACTCCGTTTTCGTGTGGAGTACTCCTTCTGGTCTGGAAAAAATCAATATATATTCTCCCAAAAGGTCTGACCCTCGTATCACGCAAATTCCCTCTGTTTTCGTTTCGAGCTTGTTTTCTGCCGTAGATCTAGGCCAAGATGTCTTCTCAGGATTCAGAGGGGGAGAGTTATGTGGCTGATTACCTCGCTAACTCCAAGGTCTATGGGGACTTGGATCCTTATGGCTGGACCACTGATAAGGAAGAAGATTATGATCCCAAGGGAAAGGAACAAACAAGTTCCGATGAAGAGGAGGCTCCTCTACCTCAACCTGGACACACGCATGTAGAGTTCAAGAAGTCGAGCCTCCCTGATTCAAGGAAGAAACCTAAGACTTTGTTTATCCCTTCTCGTTTCTTGCAAGAGAGTAAGCAGGAATTATGCCAAAGGGTGTTGAAGCTGGAAGAGGAAAATGACGATCTGAGGGAGCAGAATTTTATGCTCAAGTGGAAATTAAACAAGCTCAAGACCTCTTCAACAACTCCACCACCATCACCTCCAAAGGAAGACAACTGAGCATGGGTATGGGCAATCCCCTTGGCTTGTGCCAAGCTTGGGGGAGTTGCCCCAGTATCGTATCACCATCATATCTTTTGCTTTTAACTTTGTTTTAGTTTGTTTCTTTTCAGTTTACTCTTTCTCTAGTAGAATAAAAGTCTTAGTGTTTTAGTCTTGATTTTTGCTTTGTGTCACCCCGATGTATTCTATCTCGTGAGCCATATAATAAATAGTATCTTAGTTGAAGGGCTTTGCCTCTTGAAATGATCAAAAGATCGAGAAAGAACAAAAGCATGAAAGATCATATAGTGATCATATGGGAAGTGATGGCTTCACATATAAAAAGGATGATGATTGAAACTTGTTGAGGGTAGACAAACGTAGATCTTGGTCATTGTTGCAATTAATAGGAAGTGATAAAGAAGGAGAGGTTCACATATAAATATATCATCCTTGACAACATCTATGATTGTGAACACTCACTAAACTATTACATGCCTAGAAGTAGATGTTGGACAAGGAAGGGAACATAATGAATTGTGTTTGCTTGGTTCCGAACAATGTTATATGATCAGAGATCCCTTAGCATGTGACGATTGCTTCCACCTCATATCAGCCAAAATTCCCGCACCAAATAGAGATACTACTTGTGCATCCATAAACCTTCAACCTAGTTTTGCCATGAGATTCCACCATACCTACCTATGGATTGAATAAGATCCCTCAAGTAAGTTGTCATCGGTGCAAGCAATAAAAATTGCTCCCTAATATATATGATCTATTAGTGCATGGAAAATAAGCTTTGTACGAACCTGTGATGAGGAAGACAGAAAAGCGACAAATTGCATAATAAAGTTCTTTATCATAGGAGGGCCTATCCAAACCTCAAAAGCGCATGACAACCTCTGCTTCCCTCTGTGAAGGGCCTATCTTGTACCTTTACTTTTTGCCCTTGAAAGAGTCTTGGTGATCTTCACCAATTCCTTGTTTCTCCTTTATCTTGGCTAACGTCACATGCTAGGGAAAGATCTATATTCATATGTCAACTTGGAGGTAAGTATTCATGAATTATTATTGTTGACATTACTCTTGAGGTAAGCAGTTGGGAGGCAAAACTATAAGCCCCTATCTTTCTTTGTGTCCAGCTGAAACTTTGATCTCATGAGTACCACGTGAGTAGTACCATTTGTAGAGAATGAAAAGATGATTGAGTACGTGGATTTGCTTCACAAGGTCTTATTTGACTCTTTCTGATGTTGTGATAAATTACAATTGCTTCCATGACTAAAGGCTATCGGTTGTTACTTCTCGGTAAGGTTCTTGATTCATGCTTTACTTTGTGAAGAATTTATCACTTTAGCATGAGAGATTATATGTTGGTATTTCTGTTCTAATCCTGGTCATGATGCCTTCATGTTCGAATCTTTTTTTGTCGACACCTCTCTCCCTAAACATGTGGTCATGTTTATTGAGCTAGGCTTTCGCTTGAGGACAAGCGAGGTCTAAGCTTGGGGGAGTTGATACGTCCATTTTGCATCATGCTTTCATGTTGATATTTATTGCTTTTTGGGCTGTTATTTCACTTCATGGTACAATACTTATGCCTTTTCTCTCTTATTTTGCAAGGTTTACATGAAGAGGGAGAATACCGGCAGCTAGAATTCTGGCCTGAAAAAGGAGCAAGTTTGAGAAGCCTATTCTGCGCAACTCCAAAAGCCGTGAAAATCAACGTGGAAGTTCTTGGGAATATATAAAAAATATTGGGCGAAAGAAGTACCAGAGGGGCGCCACCTGGAGGCCACAAGCCTGCCAGGCCCGGCCTACCCCCTAGCCGGGGCTGGAGGGCTTGTGGGCCCCCTGTTGCCCCTCCGGCGCTCATCTTTGGCTATATGTAGGGTTTCGTCCGGAAAAAAAATCAGAAGGGGGCTTTTTCGTGGATTCGCCGCCGCCACGAGGCGGAACTTGAGCAGAACCAATCTAGAGCTCCGGCAGGACGATCCTGTCGGGGAAACTTCCCTCCTGGAGGGGGAAATCATCGCCATCGTCATCACCAACACTCCTCTCATCGGAGGGGACTCGTCACCATCAACATCTTCATCAGCACCATCTCATCTCCAAACCCTACTTCATCACTTGTAACCAATCTCCATCTCACGACCCCGATTGGTACTTGTAAGGTTGCTAGTAGTGTTAATTACTCCTTGTAGTTGATGCTAGTTGGATTATTTGGTGGAAGAGTTTATGTTCAGATCCTTGATGCTACGCATTACCTCTCTCGTCATGAATATGATTGTGCTTTGTGAGTAGTTACTTTTGTTCCTGAGGACATGGGATAAGTCAGGCTAATAGTAGTCATGTGAATTTGGTATTCGTTCGATAATTTGATGTGTTGTATGTTATTTTTCCTCTGGTGGTGTTATGTGAACGTCGACTACATAACACTTCACCATTATTTGGGCCTAGAGGAAGGCATTGGGAAGTAGTATGTAGATGATGGGTTGCTAGAGTGACAGAAGCTTAAACCCTAGTTTATGCGTTGCTTCGTAAGGGGCTGATTTGGATCCACTAGTTCAATGCTATGGTTAGACTTTGTCTTAATTCTTCTTTCATAGTTGCGGATGCTAGCGAGAGGGGTTAATCATAAGTGGGATTCTTGTCCACGTAAGGGTAGTATCCAAGCGCCGGTCCACCCACATATCAAACTATCAAAGTAACGAACGCTAATCATATGAACATGATGAAAACTAGCATGACAGAAATTCCTGTGTGTCCTCGGGAACGTTTTTCCTCCTATAAGACTTTATCCAGGCTTGTCCCTTGCTACAAAAGGGATTGGGCCACTTTGCTGCACCGTTGCTACTTTTTTTACTTGTTCCTTGCTACGAATCACCTCACCATACAATCACTTGTTACCGATAATTTCAGTGCTTGCAGATATTATCTTGCTGAAAACCACTTGTCAGATCCTTCTGCTCCTCGTTGGGTTCGACACTCTTACTTATCGAAAGGACTACGATTGATCTCCTATACTTGTGGGTCATCAGCTACCTACTCGTGAACTACGGCCTCGGCCATCGCAACCTACCAGCATGCGATTGAGGTCAATATGAGAGAGGTTATGACCTGGATGGACCACTGACCTATACCAAAGATCTTCATGCAAGATTCACCGACCATTGTCTTGTAGTTTTCCCAAGCATATGCAGAACGACGTATGCTATGTGCCGGCGTCATACCTTCCTTCCAACCTTACTACAAAACTTTCTTCCACGTCCATCACTTGCCTCACCTTATCAACAAGTTGACCAAGAGTTGGATCCTTAGGGAAACACAACGCAAGACTTTGGGTGTTCACAAACTCCACACGAGTGACCTAGATTGCATGTTAAGAGCACCGCCGTGATGGAAATGCACTACATTACAATACTCCATTCTACACAAAAAGGCAATATAGCCAACATTAACCCACGTCATGTGCGACAGGTCCGGCATGCCATAATATGAAAAAAGGATGTGCACTGGTTGGCTCATAAGAAGATTATCTGCTGCTTAGGGCAGATCTGGTTGATGTCGCGTGGTCTCCACTCCTCTACCGCTAGGGATTTGGAACATCACATCCAGACTTGCATCTAATCTATGTAGATGAAGTTAGTGGTTTATTTAAGCTTGCAGGTTTGCCCGAGGATGAGGTCAAGAAGAAGGTATTTCCTTTATCTTTGAAGGATAAGGCGTTGACATGGTATAGGCTATGTGATGATATTGGATTATGGGACTACAATCGGTTGAAGTTGGAATTTCATCAAAAGTTTTATCCTATGCATTTAGTACATCATGATCGGAATTATATTTATAATTTTTGGCCTCATGACAGAGAAAGCATCGCTCAAGCTTGGGGAGGCTTAAATCAATGTTATATTCATGCCCCAACCATGAGCTCTCAAGAGAAATTATGATTCAAAACTTCTATGCTCGGCTTTCTCATGATGATCGCACCATGCTTGATACTTCTTGTACCGGTTCTTTTATGAAGAGAGATATTGACTTCAAATGGAATTTATTAGAGAGAATTAAATGCAACTCTGAAGATTGGGAGCTTGAAGAAGGTAAGAAGTCAGGTATGAATTTCCAGTTTGATTGCGTTAAATCCTTTCCTGAAACAAATAGTTTTTGTGACTTTAGCGCTAAGTATGGACTTGACTCTGAGATAGTAGCTTCATTGTGTGAATCATTTTCTGCTCATGTTGATCTCCCCAAAGAGGAGTGGTTTAAATATCATCCTAATTTAGAAGTCAATGTAGTTAAACCAATCCAGTTGAAGAGAAAGTCATTGCCTATAATGATCATGTTGTTCCCAGTGCTTACATTGAGAAACCACCTTTCCCTGTTAGGATAAAGGATCATTCTAAAGCTTCAACTGTGATACGTAGAGGCTACATTAGAACACCTACACCCCCTGAGCAAATTAGAGTTGAACCTAGCATTGCTATAATCAAAGAGTTTAGGGATGCGGCCAGGCTGCTACTGGGGCCAGGGGCAGTTGCCGGTGTACGACGGGCTGCCTGGAGTGGGCGTGGGTTCCGAGGGGATCAAGGACAGAAGGGGAAGAGGACAGTGACCAACGAGTGTGGCCCTATGCATTCGGAAAGTGATGCTAGGAAGGGGGCGACTTGTTTCGGGGGAGGGTGGGTGGGGAGGGGGGTAAGGAGAGCTCAAATGGACATATTGCACCAATTTTTAAGAATACACATCTGTTACGTAAGCGCGGATGAAAAAAGAAGGGAAAGGAAACAAACATGTCAGCTAGGAGGCATACGAGGCTGACCTGCAATGCTGAATTGAAAGACGACACTAAGGACGACATTACATGCCCAATTTACAGGCTTCACACCCGACCAAAAGACACGCATGTTTAGAAGGCCGTGGCGGTTATATTATCCGCCACGCCAAACAACACAACGTGCTATGCATTGCGATAGAAACGCCAAACGATAAGATGAGTTTAGTGTGGGAACGCCAAACACACTGTCGTGTTCACTTTCAAGGTGTCATGCCTATATGTCAGACGTCCGTTAGAACATTCAACTAGAACAACAGATGTTGTGCTGCGACGATGCTCGGGGTTATAGGAAATGCACACTATCCCGCCGATATAGCCGTTTCATCCAGCGCTTGAGGGTCGCGGTGTGATCGAACACCGTGAACCGCGATCGGTCAAAGGCGCATAGGAAGAAGGCATGCAAATGTATATGCTACACGCCAAACAGTCACGCGTGAATGGAGGAGGTGAGACGATGAAATAACTTTTTGGAGGGATTAGTGCATGACATAAGTTCGTTTTTGGGGTCCTTAAGTAAAAAATAATATTTGATCAACCATGTCAAGAATGTTGGGATTATATGTGTCGTGCTAATATACTCGAATACTTGTTATCATTAATATTCACAATATCTCATATGGAATTATACATATGTTTTGTGCATGAAATTATTTTTGCTGGAATGTACTTAAATGTTACATGCTTAAGGAAGCTGGTCAATTATGGGTGAAAGATAATACTTTATATATTGTAAAGACTATCCAGGTACGTCGATAATTGGAAGAAGCTAGATCTTGTAATTAGATTACGGTCCTAATATTATTTTACCTAATTAAAGGAATTTATATTTTATTATAATGCGTTGCTCACAAATGTGTGCTTAAGGGACTCAACGGATATGATCCGCTAATAGATAAATTATATCATGGCTGATAGTTTGATGTGGTCTCTATCGAAAACTAGTTTAAAGACTAGAAATTTTATAATTGTATAAAAAAAGTAACTCTTTGAAAACACTATATAAAAATGTCCCTACCTCTAATCTTGTATATGCAATTATGAACGGCATCATAAAAAAGCATAAAAAATAGAGAAATAAGGATAGACCATAAGTAATTTCTAACAAAGAAGAAAACCCGGATCATCACACAGACGGTCAACCGGAGAAGTAGAGAACGTACGTGTGGGTTTCACACAAACGGTCCATGTTTTAGCATCGAGCATTTGTATAAGCTTTAAAATATTTATTTCTACTCAAATACTTCAAAATGCAGCTGTATTTTTAATAGTCTTAAACACATTCAGCTCCGATCCCACGCGCATGCATTTGTTTGGGGTTTTAAAATTTTCTAAAATCCGTAACTTTTGACTTTAACGTCGAATTTCAAATCAGTTTTCACAATTATGTTTGACGGATGAGTACTTCAAACTAGATCCCATATGAATAGGTTCTCACAAAAAAATTTTGAGCAACTTTGGGATTATTGAGACAACTTTAGTGCTAACAAAAACAACTTTTCATTAGTATGAGTAGTATGATCGCCTATCAACGAAAATTACTTCAAATTTGTTTATCATGACTAGAAGGTTAACTAACTTCACCCTTTAACAGCCACATGGCAAATATCGTCATCTCGGCACCGCATGCGTTGGATGTGCATTAATTTGTGTATGAAAAAAATTCAAAAAGCTATAACTATCAAACTGTGTGTTGGCATTATGATATGCTTTTGTCGTTGGGTTCTGGTGGAATTTTTATCTACTTTAGGACCAGCCCAATATATAATTTCAGAAAATTCCTAATAAATCCTAAAGGCCCACGCAGCCCATTTGTGCAAGGCAAGAGGTGAAAATGTTTAGTCCCACATTGCTAGTTTAGTGGGAGTTGAACCTCCTTATAAGGAAGGATGTTTCCACACAGGTATGAGCTTGAAAACAAGAGAGACATACACGCGCGCTCCTCCTCCGCCGCCCGCCTCGCCTCGTCATGATGGGTTACGGGAATGAGCCGAGCCGAACTAATGTTTTACCACGCACGGCTGATATACGAAACGTCACCTGGAAGCTGAACGTTTTGTTGTAGTGGATATTGAACGCGAACGTTGCACTCTTCGGCTGTTGTGTGTTCGTTTCGTCTCCCTTGCTTTCTTCGGCTCCCGTCGCTGGCCTATCACCTCCTTCTCTTGCGCCTATAAAAAAGAGGTTGCTCCTCTTCAGAGAAGACGCATCAGAACTTCCTCTCGTCACCGGTTCCTTTCTCTGTGCTGCTACTACGTTCTTCCCCATCCCGACTTGCAGCGTCCACCGTAGGTCGGGACAGTAGGCCTCTGAAACTCCATCTCTTCGAGTCTTGTACGGGAGAAGGGCGATAAGGTTTTTGGGGAGCGCTCAGCGCGACTACTGGCTTCCATCACGGACACCGACGATCTCTTCCCAGACGACGACTTCTTCCCCGACGTCAACCACCTCTTCGGTAACATGGAAAACGACAACACCAACCCTACTGCTGTTGCAACCCATTACGTGCTCATGTTCTTTTTCTTTGAGTTTCTGCCGCAACTACTTGCTCTAGTTTCACTTCTAGATATGTGTCGTTTCTGCTCATCCTTTCATATGATGCCTTGTGTATATAGAACGGTTATACATATGTTCTTTTCTAGATCATATGTGCACATGTATTTTGTCGTCCCATCTCTATATTGCATGTCTTGTTTCATCATTATTATGATGGTCATGTTTTCCCTAGCTTTTCTTTCAAGTAAATCCTATGGTAAATTGCTCATATTTCCAACAATCCAAAAACCGTATTATAGGCAATTTACCCCTAGTGGTTTTGCTGCTTCCATGAGACCTCCTATGTTTGAGGGTGTCCACTATAAGAGGTGGCGCGTGAGAGCTGTTCTATGATTTTAAATCATGACCTGCTATGACACCACTCTTGGCAAACCTGAAGGAGATCATGATGCTCAACAGGAGCTAGCTTTTCAGAAAATGGATACCTTGTTTAAGGCTGCTCTCCTGAGCTTTCTTGGTGAGAACATCGTTGATGCTTATGCATCAATTGATAATGGAAAAGATATGTGGGATGCACTCGAGGCCAAGTTTGGGGTCTCGGATGCTGGCAGTGAGCTGTACATCATGGAACAATTCTATGACTACAGGATGACTGAAGAGCGCTTCGTGGTTCAACAAGCTCACGAGATACAGTCATTTGCAAGAGAACTTGAGCACTTCAATTGCATTCTACCGGACAAGTTTGTTGCCGGAGGCATCATCACTAAACTTCCTCCTTCGTGGAGGAACTTTGCTACCTTATTGAAGCATAGGAGACATGATTTTTCCGTTCTGGATCTCATAGGTACTCTTGATGTGGAGGAAAAGGCGAGAGCAAAAGACACACGTGCTCGAGGCATTGAGGGAGGTTCTAGTGCCAATCTGGTATAGAAGAAAAACTTACAGCCCCACAATTTCAAGAACAAGGGCAACTTTCATGGTAAAGCAAAGTTCGATGGGAAGAACAAGGATGTACAACACACCAACTTCAAGAACAAGAATGACAAGAAGAAAGGTGTTTGTCATGTGTGTGGACATCCTGATCATTGGGCACCTAACTGCCCTAACCGTTATGACAAGCGTCAACATGGGAAAGGCGGCAAGTCCGCTAATGTTGTCATTGGTGACACTGACGTGGAGGATGCTGGGTATGGTATATTTCCCACTATCCTTTCAGTATGTCATTTTCCCGATTGGTTGATTGACACGGGTTCTAATGTGCATGTATGCGGTGATATTTCCATGTTTTCGTCTTATCAGTCCGCAGGGACTTCCACCGTGCTGATGGGAAACAGTTCAAGTGTGTATGTTCATGGTGTTGGCACAGTCGATCTGATGTTTACTTCGGGGAAGGTCGTGCGGCTGAAGAACGTGCATTATGTCCCCTCCGTGAATAAAAATCTTGTTAGAGGATCTCTTTTGCGTAGAGATGGCTACAAGCTTGTCTTTGAGTCGAATAAATTTGTAATATCCAAGTATGGAACTTTTGTTGGTAAAGGCTACGAGTCAGGAGGCCTGTTCCGTTTATCCTTGGCAGACATTTTCAATAAAGTTGTTAATTATATTTACAACAATAGTGAATCAAATGTGTGGCATTCACGTCTCTGTCATGTTAATTTTGGTTGCATGTTGCGACTAGTCAAATTGAACTGAATCCCTAGCTTCACCACCATCAAGGAATCTAAGTGTCAAGTTTGTGTGTAAGCCAAGCAACCTCGTAAGTCTCACACGACTGCCGAAACAAGAAATCTTGCACCACTAGAGCTCATACATTCAGATCTATGTGAAATGAATGGTATTTTGACAAAAGGTGGAAAGAAATATTTCATGACGTAAACTGATGACTCCACTAGATACTGTCGAGTGTATCTTCTGAAATCTAAGGATGAGGCTTTGAATTTTTTCAAGATCTATAAAGCCGAAGTAGAAAACCAACTTGATCAAAAGATCTAGAGGCTTAGGTCCGATCGTGGTAGAGAGTATTTCTCAAATGAATTTGATTCCTTCTGTGCTGAACATGGTATAATCCATGACAGGATGCCTGCCTATTCACCTCAGCCAAATGGGGTAGTTGAAAGAAAGAACCGTACTCTAACTGATTTGGTTAACGCCATGTTAGACACATCGGGGGGAGGCGATATTGACTGCATGTCATGTCCTAAACCGAGTTCCCACAAAGAACAAAGAGATAACTCCATTCGAGGAATGGGAAAAGAAAAGGTTAAAACTCTCTTATCTACGAACATGGGGTTGTTTGGCGAAAGTTAATGTGCCAATCCCAAAGAAGCGCAAGCTAGGACCAAAAACTATGGATTGTGTTTTCCTGGGATATGCTTTTCATAGCATTGGATATAGATTCTTGGTTGTAAAATCTGAGGTATCTGACATGCATGTCGGTACAATCATGGAGTCGAGTGATGCGACTTTCTTCGAAGATATCTTTCCCATGAAGGATATAGCTACCTCATCTAATCAGGAGATGCCTAATTCATCAAACCATGAATTAGTTACAATTACTAAACCTATCATTTTGATGGAACACTTTGAAAATATTGTGTAGGAGAACAATGAAGTTCCTACCAGGAGCAAGAGATAGAGGAGCAAGTGATGATTTTCTTGTGTATCTTATAGATGACACTTCCAGTTCTATTTTAGAGGCATATACGTCTGAAGATGCTGACTACTGGAAGTTTGAACGAACTCTAACAAATGCAGGCTTTGTTGTAAACAAAGCTGACAAATGGGTGTACTATCGCCATGGTGGGGGCGAGGGAGTTATTAAAGACGCATTTGTTGATAGTACACACATTTGTCGATAGTACACACATTTGTTGATGACATACTGATTTTCGGAACAAATCTGAACGTTATTAAAGAGGTCAAGGATTTCCTATCTCACTGTTTTGAGATGAAGGATTTAGGAGTGGTTGATGTCATTCTGAACATCAAGTTGTTGAGAGACGAAGATGGTGGGATTACGTTGCTTCAATCTCACTATGTGGAAAAGATCTTGAGTCGCTTTGGGTATAGTGACTACAAGTCCTCTCCCACACCATATGATGTGAGCGTGCTGCTTCAAAAGAATCGAAGAATTGCTAGAGACCAATTGAAATATTCTAAGATTATTGGCTTGTTTATGTACTTAGCCAGTGCTACAAGACCTGACATTTATTTTGCTGTTAGCAAACTGAGTTGGTTTGTCTCAAAACCTGGAGATGTGCATTGGAAAGATCTAGAAAGAGTTTTGCATTATTTGAAAGGCACTGCAAATTATGGAATCCACTATACTTGACACACAAAGGTGCTTGAAGGGTATAGTGATTCAAACTGGATCTCTGATGCTGATGAGATAAAGGCCACGAGCGGATATATATTCACTCATGGAGGTGGCGCTATTTCTTGGAAATCTTGCAAGCAAACGATCTTAAGAAGGTCAACAATGGAAGGAGAACTCACAACACTAGATACAGCTACGGTCGAAGCAGATTGGTCTCGCCGGCTCTTGAGTGACTTGCCGGTTGCCGACAAACCTGTACCGGGTATCCTTATAAACTGCGACGATCAACCTGTGATCACGAAAGTGAGCAGATCAAAGGATAACATGAAGTCATCAAGACACGTTCAAAGAAGGTTAAAATCTGTCAGGAAAATGAGAAACTCCGGAGTTATTGCATTGGATTATATCCAAACATCTAAAACTCTGGCAGATCCTTTTACTAAGGATCTATCACGTAATGTGATAGATAATGCATCGAGGGAGATGGGTATGAGACTGTCACACCCTGTTTTCACTTCCATCTTTCTCTTAATGCAAAAACCTGAGCTTATTAAAACTTCTTCAAAACTAATGTTGTGAGTGCCATGATTTTCATTGTATGCTTGTGTGCTTGATCATGTGATGATCAAAACCAAATTTCACAAAGACTGAATTGTTTCCAAAACCTTTTCTGATTTCTCATCAAGGTAACACCCTACTTTGAGTTGCACTACATGCCTTGATGGCAAGGAGTGTTCTTACCCAAAGTTGGTGATTTGATTCTAGCACTATTTTGGTACTCCAAAACCACAAAATAATTATTTTGTGAATTATTTTTCTAATTTATTTGCATGTCCATTTCTGAGGCCAGAAATAGTATTCCTATATGGAAAAACACTTTTCTACCTTAGAAAAATCTGATTAAATTTGGAGATGATTAGGAGGACATATATTTTCCATACATAAGATTTTCAACCCAATTTATATTAATATTATTTGAGTAAAACCCTGAAAACCATTTCTGTCTGTTTTGACCTTTTGAAATATTTCCAATGGAAATATTCTCAATAAATTTCTAAAAAATTCTAGTGGTATCCCTAAGTCATATTTGGTGTCCACATAAAGTTTCACCTTGATCCAAGGTGATTAAGGACCCCAAATAACTGGAAAACCCCTTGTGTCCAGATTGAAGTTACAGCAACTCTACCTAGCAAAGTTTGTCCAATGATGTTGAAACTATGCACGAGTGCCTAATACCTCAAATGAGGGTTCCACACCAAAATGGGATTTGTGGGACTTAGTTTGCCCACACTCTCTTTGGAAGGAACATATCTGGTTAAATGGTGAAGTTTTCAAGTTTACAAAGCTAAACTTGTCCAATGGAGCTCAAACTTGGTGAAACCCCATGTTTTAGCACCAAACCCAATCCTTTTAAGTAGCAGAACCAGTGGTGGGGTGCAACAACCCCAAACCAATGTCGAGCTCCTTCTAACAGATGGGTAAAAGCCCCTCTAACCATAGCTAAACCCAACCCCTTTGCCCCAAACTCTCAAATTAGGTGGCCAGTACCAATACCCAGCCCCAGTCAACTGGCCCCTCTCTGGTTCAAAGTAGAAATGCCAAAATCCCCATTCTAAGCTTCAGCTCAAAGCTGACAGCACATGTTTCTCTTGTCTCCCTTGACCAGCCGAAACTCCCACGGGACTTCAACGGCTAGCCTCATCTGAGCCAGTGCCCAAGACATGCTAGACCAGCCCAAAGCACCTAAGAGCGTGCCAGCATGCCGTGGCATGCCAAAACTGCGCTCTGGGCATGCTACAGAGAACTCCAAGGTGGAGGAGACGCCCTCGGCTAGTTCCAGCCTCCCCCGAGGTGTCCAACTTCTTCCCCGACAACCCTTCCGCATCACGCGACCATCACGGCCCCTCCTCTCCCGTGCTAAGAGCTGGTGCGACGCGTGCCCGCGCGCACCAGAACCGGACAAAGTTGTGCGGCCACGGATGCTCGTCTCTCCTCTCTCTCCTTTCCTTGAAGTGAGCCCTGGCAGTCCAAAACCACGTCCTGAGACCGTGGTTTTGACCCCCAGCTTCTCTTTGCACCCCCATGCGCGCCACGGTGATTCACCGGCGCTCCCGAGTCGGCTCACCGTCGTGGGCCTATAAATAGCCCTCCCCTCCCTCCAGCACCCTTCAGATAGCATAGCAGCAACCTCTAGCACCTTCCTAGCCACCTCGGCAAGCCACTAGAGCCCCGGTGCTTGAGATCGACCGAGGCCCCTCCGCCTCGGAGCTGCGGTCGATCTCCAACTACACGACGGCTCCTGCGTCCCTCTACCCACCAAAACACCCCCCTTGACCTCAGGGAGCTTCCCCCCAATTTTCCAAAGCTAATCCGTGCTCGTAGCTACCCCCTCGACCTTCGCCCAAAACTACTCCGCCGCGGCCTCCTCGTCGCTGGTGAACCTAAGCCTCTCCATCGTTGTTCCGACCACCGACAGGTAGGCGACGACGAGCTAGAGCCATTTCCGTCTTCGATGGGGTCCGAGGACGTCGGTAGCCACGCCGGCGTGCTCCTCCTCCTCTCTGGCCAGAGGTAGGAGACGACCCCGACATGTGTGCCCCACCTGTCGGTGGCCCATCTCTCTCTCCCTTGCTGCCCGCAGGGGCCCGCACGTCAGGTTCAAACCTGACGGCGCGCACGCCTGGGCAGGCTAGCTGGCTGGCCCTTGGGCCGGCCTATCCCAGGCCAAGCCAGGCCAGGGGCTGTAGCCCTATTTTCTTTATTTTAAAAACTGGATTTTCAAAGATTTTTATAAAAAGATTTAACCAGTGTAAAAATCTATTTTTTCCACTGTTATTCTTCTAAAAATATGTAGTATTTAATAAAACCATTGGTTGAATTTTTTTGCATCAACTATTATGTTTTATAATAATAAAAAGGATTAAATTGGAATAGTTTTGCTTGTGTTTAGTTGATTTTAAAAATATTCATTCATTTGAATCAGAGGCAAATATTTTTTTAAATAACAACCTACATTTATCAGAAATAACCAATATTTTATAATGACTTTGTGATCTGTTTTGCAGTGAGCTATTTCTTATTTTATCTTTTGGCGACGATAGCAAATCCGTGTGACGAGGGAATCGGAGCAGAAGACCTTGAAGACCCCGGATCCCTAGCTGACCAAGGCAAGCAGCCCTTTGACCATGACTAAGCATATGTTATATTGCATGCTAGTGTAGCAAATATTTCCGTTGCATATGATCATAAGTGCCGGTAAATCATTGAAGTGATGTTACCGATGGCTCCTCCGGAGCACATGCATTGAGCTTGATCCTACCACCTATGAGGGTCATGCTAATATCATGTTGCAAAGTAAAATTAGAGTAATATTAGCATGAGCATGTTGTTGGTATAAATGAAATTTATGAAAACCCCGTCGGGTGCCACTAATGCCCGAGCGTGATGATGAGTTAGGTGGCCACTTTTGGTGAAGTGGTGCACCGGGTATTTGTGTGAGTATGGTTTCGAAAATGGGAATAGAGTTATGATGTGTCGACCGTTCCAACTTTAGTTGTACGACCTTGTTACCCCATATGGGACGGGGCTGTGTTGATTACTCTGGTCGCTGCTAGCAAAGAGCCGCATTACTAGTGGCGGGAGTGATGTGTGGTCACTCTCGTGATGGGGTCGTGCCAGGTAGGGCGACTATGCCGTTTTTACGTGTACCAGGCACACCGTTGGTCCCCGCATGGTTGATACTGTCCAGAGTCGGTGCTCGTAAGACGTACAACATGTGGGCTGGGTACCAATTGAGTGGACCTCTTTGTCTAGTATCGTCAGGGGAAAGGCATTGATCGTGTACTTACCTCGAGTATGTTATATACCGCGAGTCGTGGATGACACGGTAGTTTCCCGGATCTTGTGGGTCCAGCGTACTACCTCTGCAGAGTGTAAAACTATTCGAATAGTCGTGTCCACGGTCAATGACAGTTGGGTGGTGCTGCTTCAACTACATCCAATTGTTTCCGCATAAACCAAGTGTGTGTGTGAGTTGTGATAAAAGGAGTTATTATGAAAGTAATATATGACCAAGTTTGGTGACTTGGCATATAGGGTTAACCCGGGTAGTTCAGCCCTTGGCAGATATATTGATATCTGTAACCTGTTCTTCAAAACTAGTTCTTAATTAACTTATGATGCATACGTGTGATCATGTTTATTTACCACCAAGAGATATCCACCAAAGAAGCATGTTATTGTTATCCTTCACTTGAATTGTTCATATCATGGGTTGTTTATGAGTACATTCAAAAGTACTCACTGGCTTGCCATTGGTTATATTATTGACCGGACATGGAAGGACCGGAGCTTGGAGATGAGCACATCTTCGGAGACGCCCCTACGAACTAGGACGCTTCCCAGTTAGAGTGCATGTTGGTGTAGGCTAATGGCATGGGCACCCGCTTAGCCCTATGAATTCCGCTACTAGTTGTATTAGTGTGGTTTGGCCTTATAGGCTCTACCTTGTGAACTTGACCATTCGGTCACGTGATGTAATAATTCGGTACTTGAATGTAAGACTCTTATTATTCAGTATTTGTGTGTTCGGTGAGCATTAATCTCTGGGATCACTCAGCACGTTCATTCAACGATCTCGACTCATAAGTCGGGGTCCCTAGAGAGCTGGTATCAGAGCCATCCTGACTATAGGAAGCCTTAGGTAGTATGGACGATAGTCGAGACGACTAGTGCACATAGAACATAACCTGAGATTATGCACCCACTAAAAACGTTCTAACCCTCTCCTCTACATCTTGTAGATGGCCGCCGTACCTGAGATGCTTCTGGATACGGGCTTTCCCCTACTTTTGGGTGATAGACTCGAAAAGTGCCAAGTATGTGCACGCCCATCTTCCACTACCACGAGCACTCAGTCAACACCGACACTAAGGAGTATCACGTGGATGTGATAGTGAAGGCTAATGACTCCCCGACTAGCTGGTTCTTTGAAGGACCACAGATGGAGGATCTCATGTTGGTAGTAGAGACAGCCGCACGAGAGGCGCTCGTGCATCTGCGTGACATCCTTCCTGAGATGGCTAACGAGCCAGCTACTTGTCACCTACCTTTTGTTAAGGATGGGATAGACAGGAGTTGGACACTGAACCCATCTTCTGAGGACAGGACGCCACTAAGGTTTCAGACCTACTTCAGCCTCTCCTCCGACACTTTGACGCACCTTTTGATCAAGGAGTCAACAAAGATTCGCCAAGTGATGGGGTTATAGTCCTAGGGTACGGTCATAGGCCTGCCTTGTAGGTCCTACCCAAGGACTACCCTCGTAGAGGACTAGACCCTTAGTCAGCTCCGACTAAATCAAGGAATCCCTGTCATCCAGTCGGTAATTTACCCTCGATCATCCAGTCGGAGACTAGCATTCGGAGCATATCAGGCTAACCGACTGGATACCACTCGGTACATCGTAACCCCGTGGAGGGAAACGGTCGTACGTTTCCCGGTGCATTTATTAGCATTTAGGACGTACGTTACCTGTAACGTACACATTCAATCGCCACTACTCCACCCCTGTACCAGAACCGTTGTGGAGGGCAGCGCACTCTATATAAGCCACCCTCCCCCACTGGTAAAGGGGTTAGCATTTCACTGTATTCCTATTTCCACTCGACAACAAAGCTCCCTGAGCACTGAGACATAGGGCTATTACCTCCACCGCAGAGGGGCCTGAACTCATACATCCTCGCCGTAGCTAAGACTCTGCCCATCCTTTTCGTACCCTACACATCTACTGTCAGGCTTATACCCACGACAGTTGGCGCCCACCGTGGGGCAGGCGTCTCAGCGACTTCCGGCGAGTTTGCGACTACTTCCTTTCGTCATGTCGTCCGGTGGAGGTTCGAGCATGGGTTGCCAGATCTTCTTCGACGCTCTCTCCTTCGTCATCGACGATTCGGCGTGGCTTCGGGATGCTCCTCTCAACGTCGAGGCGCTTCCCCGTCGCGGGGCTACGCACTTCCGTGCAGGCGCTCGCGGCATTCTTCTTCTCCAACAGTCGACTCCGGTGTCGACCTGCACTGCCATCACGCGTCGCAGCAAGCGGTCCCGCCGTCCGCGGCTCGAGCGTTGGGTGCAACATGCCCGAGCGCACCAGAACGCGTCTTCGCAAGTGGTGGTTCTTGAGTCCGTTGTGGTTGCCCCGCTGTCCCAGCACTCGGACTCGGTTCCAACTGAGTTTCCTTCCGAGTATGCGGGTCGCGGGCCCGCAGCAGAAGTACACATGGCCAACTCCCATGAAGATCCCCATCAAGCTGGCCGAAGCGAGCGCGAGGTTGGTGAAGCATCCGGTGCACGTCGTCCACCTTGCCGTTCTGCCAGTCGGCACACTTGGCGGAGCAACGTGGAGTTGTTCCGCATGCCCCTCCTCAACTTGGCTGCGGCTGCCAAGATAGCCGATTCCCTCCAGCCGACTGATTCAGAGGCAGGAAGGGGGATCGAGCAGATCCGAGCCCTGTTGCACACGGCGCAGCAGCAGAATTCGGCGGTCTCCCAGTCACACAACCGGATCTATAATAGTTGCGTTCATGCGAATACGCATCGGTCGGTTCACATCCCTGGTTCCCATCAGCGCCACAGGGGAGGCAGTCGTTCCGTGATTCATGAAGATCGTCGCCGCTCATGCACCCCTCCGTGGGGTGGGCCCTATGGGTCCCGACATCATGATGATCGGCGTTCAGTCGGCGACACTTACGACCCAAGACCAGATGCAAGAGGGCGTATCGCCCAGCGAAGAGTCGACAGGGGTCGAGCCCACCGTGATGGTCACGATATGGACCGTCCAAGTGGAAGCAGGACCATCGTGTCCGGTCCCGAGTGTTTTAGTCGAGCCATCCGCTCGGCTGACATCCCGCGCAACTTCCGATTGGCAGCGGGAATCAGTAAGTTTACAGGAGAGTCCAAGCCAGAAACATGGCTAGACGATTACCGAGTAGTAGTCCAGATCGGAGGAGGGGACGACCACGTCGCCATGAAGCACCTCCCTCTGATGCTTGACGGCTCGGCGCGAGCGTGGCTGAATCAGTTAGCCCCCTCGAGCATCTACAGTTGGGCGGATCTGACCCGAGTGTTCATCCGGACCTTTGAAGGGACGTGCAAGCGCCCTGCGGGCCTCGTGGAGCTCCAGCATTGTGTCCAGAAGCCGAATGAGCCCCTGCGCGACTTCATCCAGCGTTGGACGACTCTCTACCACACGGTGGAGAACGTCACCGAGCATCAAGCAGTCTGCGCCTTCAAGGCAGGCGTGCGGTACAGGGAGCTGTACCTGAAGTTTGGCCGAACAGGCGACATCTCCATGAGCAAGATGATGGAGATAGCAGCTCGCTACGCAAATGGCGAAGAAGAGGACCGCATCCGAAGCGGCAAGCACAATACAGTCGGCGACGGAGAAGGAAGCAACACTCGGAAGCAAAAGCAAAAAGCTCCGTCCACTCCGCAGGCAGAAGCCGCAGTCGTGACCAATGCCAAGTTCAAAGGCAAAGGGAAGGCGCAGTATACCCCCAAGAAGAAGCCGTTCAATAATCCCTTCCTGGACCAACCATGCCCGGTTCATACGAAGATGGACGAAGAGGGCAACCCCATATATCCCAAGCATACCACTCGGCAGTGCCGACTCCTGATCCAGGGATTCGGCAAAGGGCAACCGAGTGAGAAGGTCAGTGAACAAGATGAGGAGGATAAGGACGATCCGTTCCCCCAAGTCCATGCGACACTCATGATTTTTGCTGACGTCGAAAGCAAGAGTCGACTGAAGCTGGTGAACAGGGAGGTCAACATGGCCGTTCCGACCAGCCCCAAGTTCCTTAAATGGTCTCAGACTGCGATCACCTTTGACCAGTCGGATCATCTAGCGCTTGTTCCCACCCCAGGAAGACAGGCTCTGGTTGTCGACCCGGTGGTGGAAGGAGTCCGACTGCGCAAAGTCCTCATGGACGGCGGCAGCGGTTTGAACATCATGTACGCCGACACTCTCAAGGGAATGGGCATTCCGATGTCCAAACTCAGCGAGAGCAGCATGCAGTTCCACGGAGTCGTCCCTGGACGGAAGGCCAAGTCACTCGGCCAGACCGCGTTGGACGTCATTTTCGGCCTCGACAAGAACTTTCGCAAGGAAAAGCTCACATTTGAGGTGGTGGATTTCCAGAGCGCTTACCACGCAATCCTGGGCCACCCAGCGTATGTGAGCTTCATGGCCCGTCCATGCTACGTATACTTGAAGCTGAAGATGCCAGGTCCAAAGGGCGTGATCACCATCACGGGCAATCGGCAGCGAGCCGAAGAGTGCTTGCAGCAAGGATCAAGAATCGCCGACCAGCAGATGGCCGTCCTCGAACTCGACGAGTACAAGAAAATAGTCGACCCCGCCGACCTGATGTGCTCAAAGAAGCCAGCTTCAGAATCCGCATTCCAGTCGGCGGGAGAGACGAAGAAGGTCAACGTCCACCCGACGGACGAAACTGCTGCCCCGACGAACATCTCCACCACCCTCGATCCTAAATAGGAAGCCGAGCTCACCCAATTCCTCCATGAGAACTGGGACATCTTCGCATGGAAACCTTCTGACATGCCAGGTGTACCCAGGGAGTTGGCTGAGCACCGACTACATGTAGATCCCGTCGCTCGGCCTGTCCGAGAGCGCCTGCGCCGGTCCGCCGCGCACAAGAGGAAAGCAATCGGGGAAGAGGTGGCCAAGCTGCTGGCAGCCAACTTCATTCGCGAGGTTCACCACTCCGAGTGGCTCGTCAATGTTGTCATGGTGCCCAAGAAGGACAAGTCACTCCGGATGTGCATCGACTTCAAGCACCTCAATAAGGTCTGCCCGAAGGACCATTTTCCGCTCCCCCGCATAGATCAAATTGTCGATTCAACTGCGGGGTGCGAGCGTTTGTCATTTCTTGATGCCTACTCGGGCTATCATCAGATCCATCTGTATGGTCCCGATGAATTAAAGACAGCTTTTATCACCCCATTCGGGTGCTTCTGCTACATCACTATGCCATTTGGTTTGAAGAATGCAGGAGCTACCTTTATGCGCATGATCCAAAAATGCCTTCTCGACCAGATCGGACGGAATGTGGAGGCATATATGGATGATATCGTAGTCAAGTCACGCAAAGGTTCCGACCTGCTGACTGACTTGGCAGAAACGTTTGCCAACCTTCGTAGGTACGATATCAAGCTCAACCCCACCAAATGTTCATTCGGTGTTCCCAGCGGGAAGTTACTCGGTTTCTTCGTTTCCGAACGAGGGATCAATGTCAACCCCGAAAAGATCGGGACCATCGTTCGAATGGAGAGGCCGGTCAGAATACATGACGTTCAACGGCTCACAGGTTGCCTAGCGGCTTTGAGCAGGTTCATCAGCCGACTCGACGAGAAAGCACTTCCTCTGTACCGACTCATGAAGAAAGCAGATACTTTCGAGTGGACAGACGAAGCCCAAGTCGCATTCGACGACCTCAAAGTCCTACTTTCCACCCAGCCGGTTCTTACTGCTCCGCTCAGTAAAGAGCCCCTTCTTCTGTACATCGCGGCTACAAATCAAGTCGTGAGTACTGTTCTTATAGTCGAACGAGAAGAAGAAGGCAGAGCATACAAAGTTCAGCGGCCAGTGTACTACGTTTCCGAGGTCCTGACTCCTTCCAAGCAGAGGTATCCCCACTATCAGAAACTTATCTACCGGATTTACATGACTGCAAAGAAGGTGGCTCATTATTTCCAAGACCACTCGGTATCTGTCATTTCCGATGCTCCGTTGTCGGAAATTCTCCACAATCGAGATGCGTCAGGCCGAGTGGCGAAGTGGGCAATGGAGATGTTGTACTGCGATATCAAGTTCGAGGCCAAGAAAGCTATTAAGTCTCAAGCCCTGGCTGACTTCATAGCAGAATGGGTAGAGCAACAGCAACCGACCCACATCTACTCAGCCCATTGGACAATGTTCTTTGATGGGTCCAAGATGTTGAATGGCTCCGGCGCTGGCGTTGTGATCATATCACCAAAGGGCGGCAAACTCAAGTATGTGCTGCAGATACACTTCGATTCCTCCAACAACAAGGCAGAGTATGAAGCTCTCCTCTACGGGTTGCGTATGGCCATCTCACTCGGCGTCCGTCGCCTGATGGTCTACGGCGACTCGGATTTGGTGGTAAATCAAGTGATGAAAGAGTGGGACGTCAGGAACCCCACCATGACCACATACTGCAATGCAGTAAGGAAACTCGAGAAGAAGTTTGAAGGTCTAGAACTTCACCATGTTCCAAGACTGAAGAACCAAGCAGCTGATGAGTTGGCAAAACTCGGATCCACTCGGAGACCGGTCCCGAGTGACGTCTGTCTCGAGCACCTTCACCTCCCTTCAGTCAAAGAAGATCCTTTTACAGAAGAGCCAGTACAACCAAAGAGTTCAACAGATCCGACTGAAGTCGATGTACCAGCTGTGGTTGATCTGGTCATGGAGATTTTTGCTGTCATCCCCGATTGGACTGTGCCGATCATTGCATATATCCTGAGACAGGAACTACCAGAAGACGAAGCCCAGGCCAGGAAGATAGTCCGCAGGTCGAAGGCATTCACTGTCATTGATGGCCAATTGTACAAGGAGAGTGTTTCAGGCGTTCTCCAACATTGCATCTCCCCGGAGGAGGGGCAGTTGATCCTGGAAGAGATCCACTCGGGAACCTGCGGTCATCACGCCTCTTCAAGAGCAATCATCGCCAAGGCATTCAGGGCTGGTTTTTTCTGGCTGCAGGCGAATGAGATGGCGAAAGATATGGTCGACCGATGCGAGGGCTATCAGTTCTACTCCAACAAGTCCCACAAGCCAACTTCTGTGTTGAAGACAATCCCGCTTGTATGGCCATTTGCAGTTTGGGGATTAGATACAGTCGGACCATTCAATACAGGTCAAGGAGGCTACACTCATCTGTTGGTGGCAGTCGACAAGTTCACAAAATGGATAGAAGCCAAGCCCATCAAGAAACTCGACGCCTCAACAGCCGTCAACTTTGTCAGGGGCATCATCTCCAGATTCGGTGTACCTCACAGCATAATCACGGACAACAGGACAAACTTCGACTCGGACAGATTCAAAGGTTTCTGTACAAGCCAAGGTATCCGAGTGGATTTTGCTTCCGTAGCACATCCTCAATCCAATGGACAAGCAGAGCGGGCGAATGGGCTTATTCTTCAAGGTTTGAAGCCCCGACTCCTGTGAGAGGTGGGAAACACCGCTGGCGCATGGGTCATCGAATTACCTTCTGTACTTTGGGGTCTTCGCACAACCCTGAACAGATCAACGGGGCGATCACCGTTCTTCCTCGTCTATGGAGCAGAAGTGGTCCTTCCGAGTGACTTGCTCCATAATGCTCCACGAGTCGAACTCTTCTCCGAAGCTGAAGCATAACAAGCAAGGCAAGATGGGGTGGACCTTCTAGAGGAGGAGCGCGAGATGGCACTAACTCGTTCAACCATTTATCAACAAGATCTGCGACGCTTTCATGCACGTCATGTCAGGAGTCGCACATTCCAAGCAGGCAACTTAGTGCTCCGAGTGGATCAGCAAAGACCTCACAAGTTGGCTCCGGCCTGGGAAGGTCCGTTTATCATCTCCAAGGTGCTGAACAACGGAGGATACAGACTCTACAACATCCAGAGGGAGACAGATGAGCCGCGTGCGTGGAACGGAGACCTCCTGAAGCGCTTCTACACGTGATCGTCGACTGAAGCAGTGTAAAGAACAAGTATTGATGAAATAATATAAAGCAGATTCAGTTTTTTGTAGATTCACAATTCTTCCGCAGTTGCTGACTCCGGTCACACACACACAAAAAAAACTTAGTTGCGATCCAGAATCGCCTAAGTTCTAACTTTCTCCGAGTGTGCACTAAACGTCACACTCGGGGACTTAGCTGTGATCAAGAATCACCTAAGTTCTAACTTTCTCCGAGTGTGCACTAAATGTCGCACTCGGGGACTTAGCTGTGATCAAGAATCACCTAAGTTCTAACTTTCTCCGAGTGCGCACTAAACGTCGCACTCAGAGACTTAGCTGTGATCAAGAATCACCTAAGTTCTAACTTCCTCCGAGTGTGCACTAAACGTCGCACTCGGGGACTTAGCTGTGATCAAGAATCACCTAAGTTCTAACTTTCTCCGAGTGTGCACTAAACGTCGCACTCGGGGACTTAGCTGTGATCAAGAGTCACTTAAGTAATTGCTTTCTCCGAATGTGCACTCAATGTCGCACTCGAAACAACATTCAAACACAAGAGTAAACGCTTTGATTCAGATTCCAAAATTCTAGCAAGATAGCTCACTCGGTGCGGATCAAGCTTACCCGCACTGATTTAAGAATGTGACAGCCAACAGCAGTGGCCAAAGTACCTTACAGATAAACACTCGGCATACCGAGGATAAAGTTTTCTTACGCATCAGCTGGGCCGGCGCCAGGACTGGAGGGCTCCACGAAGGTGTCCAAGTCGATTCCGTCGGCGATGCGAGTAGCACTCTCAAGGAACGTCTCCATGAAGTCTTCGAATCGAAGCTTCTTCGTGTTGGCGACCTTCAATGTCTTCAGCTTCTCCTCCCGCACCTCCTTGCAATGGACTCGGACCAAGGACAAAGCAACATCTGCACCGCAACGCGCTGCAGATTTCTTCCACGATTGCACTCGGTTCAGAATCTCCTCCAGTCGCGCCATCAGGCTCTCCATCTCCTACCGCGCCTCATCTTCTGGCCAAAGCTCCTTGTCAATTCGGCCGACGACCTCTCTCAGTCGACCGATGAAAGGACCCACTTTGCCCATGCGGATGTGCGCCCGGAGCAGATCCCGATTGGCGTCCTCATAGAGTGGCACGTTGTCGCGAATGGACTGCTCCACGTCCGCTGCTTCAGCTTCAGCATCCATGCAAAAATCTGCAACAGGAGGGCAAGCAAACAATAAGCGTCGAGTGTGACGAACACAATAAAAGCACTTGGCAAACAACAGGACTTACCAGCCAGACGCGTCATCATCTGCCCAGCCCAGTCGCTGACATACTTCTCCTGCGCTATGCATCGTTTATTCAAAACGACCATCTGATTCGTGAGAGCAGTCCTTTGTTTCTTCATCTTCTCCAGTTCTTCAGTCAACACCTTGTTCGCCTCGCGAGCCTCCTCCAAGGACTTCTCTCGTCCCTCCAGAGCATCCTTCATGCCAGCCATTGCAAGCATGGCTGCATCAAGCTCACCAGCGAACTGGTTCCTCTCTGCCCTGAGAGCCTCATAGGCCATCCCCATTTCATAGGTTTTCTGCCAACAAACACCAGGGGACAACCAGAAAGTTCAACAATTAAAAGTCTAAGTTCTTCAGACCACTGCCGACGCAAGCAGTCGACAGCGGTCTCGGGGACTACACCCAGTGGGTTCACTAAGAGTGACCCCACTGGCATGCAACTCAAGCAGGCCTGCCCTATTGAGGTGCATGTTATCACCTACGCCTATGAGGCCAATACTACCCGACCTGAGTACAACTTACTCTCGGAGACTCTTACAGTAAGTGCACTCCGAGTGCAACAACTGCTAGCAGTCGGTCCAGTTATTTACAGACACGACCAAAGTAAAAACAATATGTGTAAAGACAACTGTCGGTGCAAGCACTCGACAGAAGTCTCGGGGACTACACCCACTGGGTTCACTCAGAGTGAACCCATTGCAAACAATAGCTGTTATCCAAGAACACCCACTCGGTTACAAGAGAAAAGTAAATACATACTAGACCACTTACTCGGGTATCATCCCGCAGCTCCAAGCTCCGCTGGTACAAGGACGCAACAGAGTCGTAGGCCCTCTTGGCTTCTCCAGCCATCAGCTCCGCCTGCACCATAGCTCCCTTGGCCGCTCCCACCTGCTCCTCCGGGAGACGCTGGATGTTGAATTCAGCATTCGACGAGCCTGGAATCGTCGGCAGTTCCTGAGGCATCCCAAGGGCCGCCCCAGTCGGCTCCTCATCCACCAGCACCGTTTCAATCTGTGGCAGCGCCTCAGTCGGCGGCACGTCGGCGGTGAGAGCGGCAGTAGGAGGAGCGGCCTCAAGAATAGGCTCTGCAGCTGGTTCGGCTGTCCCCTGGCCACCCTCGTCCAGGCACATCGCTCCTGACAGGCCGAACGACACTAGGTCTCAGAAAAAGAAAGAAGCAGGACCTATGATGGAATTCGAGACGCGATAGTATAAAACACTCGGCGTCACTACAACACACCTGGCTGGGACGAGACGACGTTGTCCGTGTCCATGGGATCATCTTCCTGGCGCGCCGGAGAGGTGGCGGAAGTAGCGACTCTGTCGAGTGAAATCCATTCGACCAGTAAAAAAGAGTCTACTCGAATATCAGAAAGAATTGGAAGATGGATACACTTACGTAGAAGTGACAGGAACAGCAACCCTCATTCGTGGCAGAGCCTTCCGAGGCTTAGGCCCAATCGGCTTGGCCGCCTTAGAAGACTGACCCGCAGGCTCAGCAGCGGCATCCCTGGCCCTCTTGGCGCTTCGAACACTTGGGGCCACCAGGGCAGTGGGGGAGCACTCGAAGACGCAGGAGGAGCCGAGGGGACAGCGGGCTCGTGTCGGCGCTTGGTCCGATGCTCCAGTTGCGGAGGCGGCGAGTCTTGCTCTTCGTCTTCTTCCTCCTCCTTGCTAGTCTCCTCCTCCGATTCCCCGCTATCGGAGACGTACTCGGCGCTCTCCACGCTGCCCTCCTGGCTGCCTTCCTCCTCTTCCTCGGCCGGATTCCCGTTCGAGACGGGGGAGAACCAGTTGGTCCACGCCTACATAAATTTCAGTCGGCAACATCAGACATCACACAGAGATTCAAACAAACGACAGGAATTCAGACAGTTAAGTGCACTCGACAAGTGTTACTCACCTGATTCGGAGGAGGATGATCCGCACAGTAAGGCTTCACTCGCCGAGATCCTTTGGGATTCTCGCAGGGGCCTGTGATCTGAAGCACCCACGAGGTCACCTTCTCCTCAGTCACACCCACCACGTTGGTCCGAGTGGAGTCTTCGGGCCCCGTGTAATGCCACATGGCATGGTCACGAGCCTGCAGAGGCTGGATATGCCGACCGAGGCAGACCTCCAGCAAGTCTATGCCGGTGACCCCCCTCCTGACGACATCCACGAGTGCCTCAACCAAAGGCTGGATGTCGTTCTTCTCCACCTTCGAGAGCGCGAGCTGCTTAGGCGGAGCGGGCCGATCCAAACTAAAAGGAGGCAGCCCAGTCGACGCATTCGGGCAGGCTATATCCTGGAAGTAGAACCACGTCGACTGCCAGTTCCTAACCAACTCGCTTAACTGGAGAGCAGGATAGCTACTCCGACTCTTCTTTTGGAAACCTAAGCCCCCGCCGAGCTGGAGGAGATGTGTCTTATCATCCGACTGACTGAGTCGTTTGATGGTTTGGGATCTGGCGGAAAAGATGTGCTTGAATAAACCCCAATGGGGGGCAGCCGATGAAACACTCGCACAAAACTATAAAAGCAGAGAGATGGGCAATGGCATTCGGGGGAAAATGATGAAGTTGTGCCCCGAAGTGATTCATGATGCCCTTGAAGAAAGGATGTGGGGGCAAGGAGAAACCTCGGTGGACGTGGCTGAGCAGCAAGACGCGCTCCCCCTCCCGAGGCGCCAGCTCGACCTCGTTCTCCGCTGGCAGCCTCCAGGACTTGTGCTCGATCATCCCGTGCTCCACCAGCTGCAGCAGATCCCCCTCCGTCACCGTGGAGGGGAGGAAGTCGCCCTGGATCCACCCCGCCAGCAGCGGCCGCTGCCGCCGCTGAGCAGGCGCCGTCGTCTTCCCCTTCTTCTTCCTCGCCTCCATCTTGCTGGTCTGACCCTTGGTCATGGCGGCGGCTGCGAGCCCTCGGGAGGAAGGAGAAGGAAGGAGTGTAGAAGCGCTGGAGGTGGCGAGAAGGACGGAGCAGGCGAGAGTAGGGGATTCAGCGAGCGTAACAAAGAAGCCTCGCCACCGAGATTTAAATAGGGTTCCGACTAGGTCACTAGCGGGTGGCCCCGAAACCTTATCCTCCCGACCCACCACGGCGATATTAGTGGAGAGGTTGAAGGCGCAAGAATCGAGGCGTCAGGCGCTACTCGAGAGCGCTAGCGTCATCCCCGCTGAGCACGCGGAAACCGAAATTTGAGGATCCCGGAAAATCTGGCGCTGTCAGTTGACTGGTCGCGTCAGAAGATGCCGCCGAAGCACTCGGCTCCCGACAGTCTGTTTCGCGAGTACTTCCACTCGGATCATCGATCAGAAAGGTCAAAATGGACCGAGGCAAGCAACGCCCAAGCCAAGTCTGTTCCAGTCGGATCCAACTTCAAACATCGCTTCGTCATTTCAACCCCAATCCATTCGGGGACTAATGATGGGGTTATAGTCCTAGGGTAGGGTCATAGGCCTGCCCTATAGGTCCTACCCAAGGACTACCCCTCGTAGAGGACTAGAGCCTTAGTCAGCTCCGACTGAATCAAGGAATCCCTGTCATCCAGTCGGTAATTTACCCTCGATCGTCCAGTCGGAGACTAGCATTCGGAGCATATCAGGCTAACCGACTGGATACCACTCGGTACATTGTAACCCCCTGGAGGGAAACGGTCGTACGTTTCCCGGTGCATTTATTAGCATTTAGGACGTGCGTTACCTGTAACGTACACATTCAATCGCCACTACTCCACCCCTGTACCAGAACCGTTGTGGAGGGCAGCGCACTCTATATAAGCCACCCTCCCCCACTCGTAAAGGGGTTAGCATTTCACTATATTCCTATTTCCACTCGACAACAAAGCTCCCTGAGCACTAAGACGTAGGGCTATTACCTCCACGGCAGAGGGGCCTGAACTCATACATCCTCGCCGTAGCTAAGACTCTGCCCATCCTTTTCGTACCCTACACATCTACTGTCAGGCTTATACCCACGACACCAAGAGCTGCACCAAGTCAAGGATCTACTCCGCATGGAGAAGATGAAGAACTGCAAGGTGAAGAAGGAAGGAGCACCCGAAGGACAATCAGGCATTGCTTTTCGAGGAGGAGTACCACCGCTTCAGGCCACTCCTATTTAGAGTCGCCGCTTGACCGTGGAAGAGTACCCCAAACTCTTCGCTGCCTCACCATCCAAGAGATGCCGTGATGGACTGCTTCATTCTCCCACCCCTTTGAAGGAGGTAAGTATTGATGAAGATAAAGACAAAGATCCTGCAGAACCCGCCTATAAGACCGAGCAGTCCGCCGCTTAGTATTACGACGTAGGAAATTAGGAGCTTCTCCCCAAGCGTAGGAGTTCATGTATCGGTTCGTGTGAACCAGGAGTGTTGTGTAAGAATGTTGGATGCAAGTCGCATTCTGCCTTAGGCAGCTTGTCAGCGACTACATCGCTTGTTTTAATCTAATGCATTAAGATTTTTTGAAAACCTTTGCCTTAAAATTTTCACACTAGCACAGCACCAGACCCCTCTTTACTAGAGCATCATCCCTTATGATTTCGGCCAGTTCGGCAAATTGACTTGTCTACTCCCCTGAAAGGATGGTGATTGCAACTTGCACCAGCACCTTCGGCAACCCTGGCTCGACCTCTTTAGGTCAGCAGCAGGGAACCAGAGGGGAAGCTCAAGCTGGAGATCACCACGAGCAGCAAGACGATGTTCCACTGCCACCACCTCCTCCTGAAAGCTTGACTATGGCTCAGTTCCTTCAAGCTCTCCGAGAGGAACATCAAGCCAACAATGCTTCTATTCAGCAGCTAGCTCAAGTCTTGGTGAACAACCCGCCGCAGAACGGGAATGGCAATGGTTGCTCTACTCTCTATGATTTCATGCGGACTACGCCACCCATATTCACGAAGATGACGGAACCATTGGATGCCGATGACTGGATCCGTACTATCGAAGACCTCCTCGCACTGGTCAAATACACCGATGATCGTGAGAAAGTCCTCTATGCTTCTCACTGTCTAAGAGGCACAACCAGAGCTTGGTGGGATGGACTTCAGATCATGCGAGCAGGGCAAGTCATCACTTGGGCTATGTGCAAAGAAGGGTTCCACGCTCCTCACATTCCTCCCGGAATAATGACCATTAAGAAGCGGGAATTCTGAGCCTTAAGGCAAGCAAGTGGATCCGTCAAGGAGTATTTGCAGAAGTTCAACCTCCAGTCAAGGTATGCACCAGAAGATGTAAACACTAAGGCCGCCAAAGTGGAACGCTTTATGGAAGGACTACAACAGTCACTCCAGTATCAGTTGGTTGTTTGTGAATGTCGGACCTTCAGCGATCTGGTTAATAAGGCCCTTATGTTGGAGGATAAGCATCGTGCTATGGATGACACCCGTAAGCGCAAGCTAATGGGTAGTGGAGGACCTAGTAACCCGAAGCCACGCCCATGGCAGTCAGCTCCAGCAAGACCCAACTATCAACAACAGCAGTACACATCTTCAACATTTCACCAGAACTACTAGCCTCAGCAGCAAGCCAACACCAAGCTAGCATTCAACCCACCAAACAACAGCGGAGTCAAGACCAATCT
The DNA here is from genome assembly GCF_904849725.1 of Hordeum vulgare subsp. vulgare. Lineage (NCBI taxonomy): Eukaryota > Viridiplantae > Streptophyta > Magnoliopsida > Poales > Poaceae > Hordeum > Hordeum vulgare. Next base: position 391,509,551 of record NC_058522.1, read on the forward strand.
TCCAGCACAAGTTACCTGTTTTAAATGTGGACATACATGGCACTATTCCAGGGAGTGTCCCAACAAGAAGCCCGAAGCCCCACGCCCCAATGCGCCAAATCAAGGCCAAGGAGCACCAGGTAGGAACCAAGCTCCCCGCAATCAGTAGTATCACAGCAGGGGGCGGATCAATCATATCCCCGTAGAAGAGGAACAGGAAGACCCGGACTACATTCTGGGTATGTTCCTCGTCAACTCCACCCCAGCAACAAGATTGTTTGATTGTGGTGCTTCACATTCTTTTGTTACACAAAGATTTGCGGGAAAGTGTGGTTTAAAGTCTACTATGCTTAACGGGCAAATGGCAATTCAAACCCCGGGAGCAGTGCTAAGGACCAACCTAGGATGTAGGAATGTCGTTATTGTTATCAATGGGATAAGCTTCTCAGCGGAACTCATTGTAATAAAGTCGCAAGGCCTAGAAGTAATTCTCGGCATGGATTGGTTGGCCAAACATCAGAGCATCTTGGACTGTGCCAACAGGGCTATTACCATCACAAGCGACCAAGGGGTCAAAGTCAAGTATGTCTCTGAGCCAGTAACCACTCGAGTACCGCGGGTTAACAACCTGTCATAGATAGAGCTTGATCGAGTGCCAATGGTCTTTGAGTACCCGAACGTCTTTCCTGATGAGCTACCAGGGATGCCTTCCGACCGAGACATCGAGTTCATCATTGAGCTCATGCCCAGGTCAAGGCCTATCTATAAGAAGCCTTACAGGATTGGATCTGAAGAGTTAGCGGAGATAAAGAAGCAGCTAGATGAGCAACTCAGGAAAGGGTTCATTCATCCGAGTGCGTCACCTTGGAGATCACCTGTTCTGTTCGTGTCCAAATAGGATGGGACTATCAGACTCTGTGTCGATTATCGTTCTCTCAATGAGGCCACGATCAAAAACAAGTATCCACTCCCCAAGATTGAAGACTTGTTTGATCAGTTAAACGGAGCTATGGTATTTTCCAAGATCGATCTCTGGTCTGGGTATTACCAATTGAAGATCCGACGTGAGGACATACCCAAGACTGCGTTCGTGACCCGGTACGGTCTATACGAATGCATTGTCATGTCTTTCGGGTTGACTAATGCCCCAACTTACTTCATGTACCTCACGAACAAGGTCTTCATGGAATACCTGGACAAGTTTGTCGTCGTATTTATTGATGACATATTAATATTTTCCAAGTCCGAAGAAGAGCATGAGCAACACTTGAGGTTAGTGTTGGAAAAGCTTCGAGAGCACCAACTTTATGCCAAATTTAGCAAGTGCCAATTCTGGCTGAACGAAGTTGGATTCTTGGGTCATACCATGACAGCAAGTGGATTGGTAGTTGATCCCTCCAAGATTACTACGGTAACCAACTGGGAGTCGCCAATTGATGTGAAGGAAGTCACGAGCTTCCTTGGACTCACGGGATATTACCGCAAGTTTGTAGAAGGATTCTCCCACATCGCTCGACCCCTGACTCAGCTCTTGAAAAAGGGCAAGAAGTTTGAATGGACGCCGGAGTGTGAAGCAAGCTTCCAAGAGTTGAAGAAGAGATTAACTACCGCCCCGGTATTGGCCACTCCAGATATCAGCAAAGAGTTTGAGATATATTGTGATGCCTCCCGAACCAGGCTCGGTGGGGTACTAATGCAGGACGGCAGATTTGTGGCGTATCTGTCACGACAACTGCGCCCGCATGAGGGAGATTATGCCACCCACGATCTCGAGTTAGCAGTCGTGGTGCATGATTTAAAGACATGTCGACATTACTTTCTGGGGAAGCGATGTGAAATATACACCGACCACAAAAGTCTGAAGTATATCTTCACCCAAAGGGAATTGAATATGAGGCAACGAAGATGGTTGGATTAATCAAAGATTACAACCTCAGCATTCAATATAACCCCGGTAAGGCCAATGTAGTGCCTGATGTCTTAAGCAGGAAGACTAGCACCTTGAACGTCATGCTCAAGGAAAGGCAACCCGCCTTATATGAAGAAATGGAGAACTTCGGATTGGAGCTAGTGGAATCAGGATTCCTAGCTAACCTCAAAGTCAAACCAACGCTGGTTGATGATATCAAGGAGGCCCAGAAGGGTCACAAGAGCATTGAAGGCATCAAGAAGAATATCCAAGAAGGCAAGACCCCAAAATTCTCAATCGATGAACAAGGAGTAGTGTGGTTTGGGAAACGATTATGCGTACCCAACAAGGCTGAACTCAAGGATTTGATCCTGTGGGAAGCACATGATACACCCTACTCTATTCACCCCAGTGGTACCAAGATGTATCAAGATCTCCGAGAAAAAATCTGGTGGCATGGCATGAAGAGGGAAATAGCGTCTTATGTTGCCAAGTGTGACGTATGCCAGCGAGTCAAGGCTCACCATCAGTGACCTGTTGGACTGGTACAACCACTTCAAGTGCCAAAATGGAAGTGGGACAAAGTCGGCATGGACTTCATCACTGGAGTGCCCAGGTCAAGCAAAGGGCATAACTCCATATGGGTCATTGTCGACCATCCGACCTAGGTGGCCCATTTCATTCTAGTCAACACCACTTATGATGGAAACCAATTGGCTAGTCTCTATATCCATCGTATTGTGAGCCTTCACGGAGTTCCCAATGAGATTGTATCTGACCGAGGCACGCAGTTCACCTCAAGATTTTGGAAGAAGTTCCAAGAAGCCCTCGGAACCAAGCTCTCTTTCAGCACCGCTTTCCACCCGCAAACAGGCGAAAAAATGGAGAGAGTAAACCAGATACTCGAAGATATGCTCCGTGCTTGTGTCTTGGCACATGGTGCCAAATGGGAAGACTGGCTGCTGTTCGCTGAGTTCTCATACAACAACAGCTACCAGTCCAGTCTCTAGATGGCCCCATTTGAAGTGCTGCACGGACAAAAGTGTCGCACCCCGCTCAACTGGTCCGAAACGAGTGAAGGGTTGATTTTCAGGCGGGAAGTTTTGCATAAGGCAGAAGAGAAGGTGCAGCTTGTCCGAGAAAACCTAAAAGCAGCCAAGTCGCGACAAAAGAGCTATGCGGATTCTCACCATAGAGAATTGGAATTTAACCTTGAACACCAGGTGTACCTCCATGTCACACCTCTCAAGGGAACCAAGTGTTTCAACGTGGAGAAGTTGCTTACCAGTTGGAGCTACCTCCGTAACTTTCGCGTGTGCACAACGTCTTCCACGTGTCACAACTTCGGAAGTGTCTTCAAGCGCCAAGCCGTTCCAATCTTCATAAGGAAATTGACCATCATGCCATCGACCTTCAGCCAAATCTCACCTACCGCGAGAAGCCGACCCGCATCCTGGATGAAGCAGAGCATTGCACCAAAATCCGCACCATCAAGTATTTCAAGGTTCAGTGGAGCAACCACACCGAAGCAGAAGCAACATGGGAGGGTGAAGACTGTCTCTGATCTGAGTTTCCAAACCTTTTTAGCACCTAGCTTAGGAATCTCACAGACGAGATTCTTGTAAGGGGGATAGGTCTGTCACACCCAGTTTTCACTGTTGGAATTACGCCCTAGAGGCAATAATAAATATAGTTATTATTATAATTCCTGTATCAAGATAATCGTTTATTATCCATGCTATAATTGTATTGAATGAAGACTTATATACATGTGTGGATACATAGACAAAACACTGTCCCTAGCAAGCCTCTAGTTGGCTAGCCAGTTGATCAAAGATAGTCAGGGTCTTCTGATTATGAACAAGATGTAGTTGTTTGATAACTGGATCACGTCATTAGGAGAATCACGTGATGGACTAGACCCAAACTAATAGACGTAGCATGTTGAACGTGTCATTTTGTTGCTACTGTTTTCTGCGTGTCAAAGTATTTGTTCCTATGACCATGAGATCATATAACTCACTGACACCGGAGGAATGCTTTATGTGTATCAAACGTCGCAACATAACTGGGTGACTATAAAGATGCTCTACAGGTATATCCGAAGGTGTTCGTTGAGTTAGTATGGATCGAGACTGGGATTTGTCACTCCGTGTGATGGAGAGGTATCTCGGGGCCCACTCGGTAATACAACATCACACACAAGCCTTGCAAGCAATGTGACTTAGTGTAAGTTGCGGGATCTTGTATTACGGAACGAGTAAAGAGACTTGCCGGTAAACGAGATTGAAATAGGTATGCAGATACTGACGATCGAATCTCGGGCAAGTAACATACCGAAGGACAAAGGGAATGACATACGGGATTATATGAATCCTTGGCACTGAGGTTCGAACGATAAGATCTTCGTAGAATATGTGGGATCCAATATGGGCATCCAGGTCCCGCTATTGGATATTGACCGAGGAGTCTCTCGGGTCATGTCTGCATAGTTCTCGAACCCGCAGGGTCTGCACACTTAAGGTTCGACGTTGTTTTATGCGTATTTGAGTTATATGGTTGGTTACCGAATGTTGTTCGGAGTCCCGGATGAGATCACGGACATCATGAGGGTTTCCGGAATGGTCTGGAAACAAAGATTGATATATAGGATGACCTCATTTGATTACCGGAAGGTTTTCGGAGTTACCGGGAATGTACCGAGAATGACGAATGGGTTCCGGGTGTTCACCGGGGGGGCAACCCACCCCGGGGAAGCCCATAGGCCTTGGGGGTGGCGCACCAGCCCTTGGTGGGCTGGTGGGACAGCCCAAGAAGGCCCTATGCGCCATAGGAAGAAAATCAAAGAAAAAAAGAAAAAAAAGAGGAGGTGGGAAAAAGGGGAATGACTCCACCTTCCAAACCTAGTTGGATTCGGTTTGGAAGGGGAGGACTCCCCCCCTTGGCTCGGCCGACCCCCTTGGGGCTCCTTGAGCCTCAAGGCAAGCCCCCCCCTCTCCCACCTATATATACGGAGGTTTTAGGGCTGATTTGAGACAACTTTGCCACGGCAGCCCGACCACATACCTCCACGGTTTTACCTCTAGATCGCGTTTCTGCGGAGCTCGGGCGTAGCCCTGCTCAGATTAGATCACCACCAACCTCCGGAGCGCCGTCACACTGCCGGAGAACTCATCTACCTCTCCGTCTCTCTTGCTGGATCAAGAAGGCCGAGATCATCGTCGAGTTGTACGTGTGCTGAACGCGGAGGTGTCGTCCGTTCGGCACTAGATCGTGGGACTGATCGCGGGACGGTTCGCGGGGCGGATCGGGGGACGTGAGGACGTTCCACTACATCAACCGCGTTTACTAACGCTTCTGCTATGCGATCTACAAGGGTACGTAGATCGGAAATCCCCTCCCGTAGATGGACATCACCATGATAGGCCTTCGTGCGCGTAGGAAAATTTTTGTTTCCCATGCGACGTTCCCCAGCATTCACTTCCATCTTTCTCTGTAATGCAAAAACCTGAGCCTATTAAAAACTTTTTCAAAACTAAAGTTGTGAGTGCCATGATTGTCACTGTATGCTTGTGTGCTTGATCATGTGATGACAAAAACCACATTTCACAAAGACTAAATTGTTTCCAAAACCTTTTCTGATTTCTGATCAAGGTAAAACCCTACTTTGAGTTGCACTACATGCCCTTGATGGCAAGGAGTGTTCTTACCCAAAGTTGGTGATTTGATTCTAGCACTATTTTGGTACTCCAAAACCACAAAATAATTATTTTGTGAATTATTTTTCTAATTTATTTGCATGTCCATTTCTGAGGCCAGAAATGGTATTCCTATATGGAAAAATACTTTTCAGCCTTAGAAAAATCTGATTAAATTTGGAGATGATCAGGAGGATATATATTTTCCATACATAAGATTTTCAACCCTATTTATATTAATATTATTTGAGTAGAACCCTGAAAACCATTTCTATCTGTTTGACCTTTTGAAATATTTCCAAAGGAAACATTCTCAATAAATTCCTAGAAAATTCTAGTGGTATCCCTAAGTCATATTTGGTGCCCACATAAAGTTTCACCTTGATCCAAGGTGATTAAGGACCCCAAATAACTGCAAAACCCCTTCTGTCGAGAATGAAGTTAGAGCAACTCTACATAGCAAAGTTTGTCCAATGATGTTAAAACTTTGCAGAAGTGCCTAATACCTCAAATGAGGGTTCGAGACCAAAAATGGGATTTGTGGGACTTAGTTTGCCCACACTCTCTTTGTAAGGAACAGATCTGGTCAAATGGTGAAGTTTTCAAGTTTACAAAGCTAAACTTGTCCAATGGAGCTCAAACTTGGTGAAACCCCATGTTTTAGCACCAAACCCAATCCTTTTAAGTTGCAGAACCAGTGGTGGGGTGCAACCACCCCAAACCACTGTCGAGCACCTTCTAACAGATGGGTAAAAGCCCCTCTAACCATAGCTAAACCCAACCCCTTTGCCCCAAACTCTCAGATTAGGTGGCCAGTACCAATGCCCAGCCCCATTCAACTGGCCCCTCTCTGTTCAAAGTAGAAATGCCAAAATCCCCATTCTAAGCTTCAACTCAAAGCTGACAGCACCTGTTTCTCTTGTCTCCCTTGACCAGCCGAAGCTCCCACGGGACTTCAACGGCTAGCCTCATCCCAGCGAGTGCCCAAGACATGCTAGACACACCCAAAGCACCTCAGAGCACGCCAGCATGCCCTGGCATGCCAAAACTATGCTCGGGGCGCGCTACAGAGAACTCCAAGGTGGGGGCGACACCCTCGGCCAGTTCCAGCCTCCCCCGAGGTGTCCAACTTCTTTCCCGACAACCCCTCTGCATCAGGCGATCATTAGGGCCCGTTCTAAGAGTTGGTGCATCGCGTGCCCGCGCGCACCAGAACCGGCCAGAGTTGCGCAGCCATGGATGCTCGTCTCTCCTCTCTCTCCCTTTCTTGCAGTGAGCCCTGGTAGTCCAAAACCACGTCCTGAGACCGTGGTTTTGACCCCAGCTCCTCTCTGCACCCCCATGCGCGCCACGGTGAGTCACCGGCGCTCCAGAGTCGGCTCACCGTCGCAGGCCTATAAATAGCCCTCCCCCTCGCTCCAGCACCCTTCAGACAGCATCGCAGCAACCTCTAGCACTAATACATCTCAAACGTATCTATAATTTTTGATGGTTTCATGTCGTTATCTTGTCAACTTTGGATGTTTCATATACCTTTTATATCTTTTTTGGGACTAACTTATTAATTCTGTGCTAGTTCCTGTTTTTTCTGTGTTTTTGACTCTTTTCAGATCTGATTTTGGAACGGAGTCACAACGGAATAAAATCCCCGAAATAAATTTTTCCAGAACAGAAGAAGATCGGGGGACTTGAGGGCCAAGGCAGGAGGCCCACAAGGAGCCCACAAGCCGTGACGCCGCGGCCAGGGGGGCGCGGCGACCAGGCTTGTGGCCTCCCTGGTGCTCCCCTGCCCTAGCTATTTCGCTTATATATTCCCTAAAACCCCAGAAAAAATCAACACGTCCACGAAACCAGTTTTCCGCCGCCGCAAGCTTCCGTTTCCACGAGATCTCATCTGGAGACCCTTCCCGGAGCCCTGTCGGAGGGGACTTTGAAGTTGGAGGGCTTCTACATCAACATCATCGCCTCTCCAATGACTCGTGAGTAGTCCAGTTCAGACCTACGGGTCTGTAGTTAGTAGCTAGATGGCTTCTTCTCTCTCTTGGATCTTCAATACAAAGTTCTTCATGATCTTCATGGAGATCTATCCGATGTAATCCTCTTTGGCGGTGTGTTTGTCGAGATCCGATGAATTATGGATTTGTGATCAGATTATCTATGAATTATATTTGAGTCTTTGCTGATTTCTTATATGCAAGATTTGATATCCTTGTAAGTCTCTCCGAGTCTTGGGTTTTGTTTGGCCAACTAGGTCTATGGTTCTTGCAATGGGAGAAGTGCTTGGTTTTGGGTTCATACTGTGTGGTGACCTTTCCGAGTGACAAAAGGGGCAGCAAGGCACGCATCATGTTGTTTCCATCAAGGGTAACAAGATGGGCTTTCATCATAGATTTGAGATTGTCCATCTACATCATGTCATCTTTCTTAAGGCGTTACTCTGTTCTTATGAACTCAATACACTAGATGCATGCTGGATAGCGGTCGACGTGTGGACTAATAGTAGTAGATGCAGAAAGTATCGGTCTACTTGTTTTGGACGTGATGCCTATAGATATGATCATTGCCATAGATAACGTCATGACTTTGCGCGGTTCTATCAATTGCTCGACAGTAATTAGTTCACCCATCGTCTACTTGCTTTCATGAGAGAAGCCACTAGTGAACACTACGGCCCTCGGGTCTAATCACAACTATCGTCTCCACTTTTACTTTTACTTTGCTTTGTTTACTTTTTGCTTTCAGTTCTCACTTTGCAAACAATCTATAAGGGATTGACAACCCATTCATAGCGTTGGGTGCAAGCTCTTTGTGTTTGTGCACGCTTGTGACTTGACTCGATCCTCCTACTGGATTGGTACCTTGGTTCTCAAACTGAGGGAAATACTTACCACCGTTGTGCTACATCACCCTTTCCTCTTCAAGGGAACACCAACGCAAGGCTCCAAGGCCGCGGGGGAATCCTTTGCATATTTTCCAAGGAAGTCCCTATATGCGTAGCCCGTAGCAGAAGGATTTCTAGCGCCATTGTCAGGGAAGGTCTTTTGTTGCCGTAGCAGAAGTATTTCTGGCGCCGTTGTCGGGGAGAGATCAAGTCAAGATCTATCCAAGTAGGTGTCACAAACTTATCTCTTGCATTTACCTTTTTTGCCATTTGCCTCTCGTTTTCCTCTCCCCCACTTCACATTTGCCGTTTTCATTTGCCTTTCTCCTTTGCCATTTTCTTTTGCCTTTTGTCGTTTCCTTTGCTAGTTTTCTTGCTTGCTTGTGTTCTTGTTTCTTTGTTGAAGTCATCATGGCTGAAAACACCAAACTTTGTGACTTCTCGAATACTAATAATAATGATTTTATTAGTGCGGAATCATATGAAATCAACGCTGCCTTGCTGAATCTTGTTATGAAAGAGCGATTCTCTGGCCTTCCTAGTGAAGATGTCGCATCCCATCTCAATACTTTCATTGAAATTTGCGATATGCAAAAGAAGAAAGATGTGGATAATGATGTTGTTAAGTTGAAGCTTTTTTCATTCTCTTTGCGAGATCGTGCAGAAACTTGGTTTTCTTCTTTGCCTAAAAATAGTATTGATTCTTGGAATAAGTGCAAAGATGCTTACATATCCAAGTATTTTCCGCCGGCTAAGATTATCTCTCTACGTAACGATATCATGAATTTCAAGCGACTTGATCATGAACACGTTGCACAATCTTGGGACAGGATGAAGTTAATGATTAGAAATTGTCCTGCTCATGGCTTGAGTTTGTGGATGATTATACAAATCATTTACGCTGGTTTGAATTTTGCTTTTCGCAATATCTTGGACTCCGCCTCACGTGGAACGTTCATGGAAATCACGTTAGTAGAAGCTACAAAACTCCTAGACAATATCATGACCAACTACTCTCAGTGGCACACTGAAAGGTCACCTGCTAGAAAAAAGGTACACGCTATAGAATAAATTAACTCGCTTGGTGCTAAGATGGACGAGTTGATGAATTTGGTTGCTAGTAGAAATGCTCCTTCAGATCCTAATGACATGCCACTATCTTCCTTGATTGAGAGTAGCAACGCTAGTTTGGACGTTAATTTTGTTGGTAGGAACAATTTCGGCAACAACAATGCTTTTAGAGGAAACTATGTTCCTAGGCCTTTTCCTAGTAACTCCTCTAACAACTATGGCAATTCCTACAACAACACTTATGGAAATCATAACAAATTACCCTCTAATTTAGAGAGTAATATCAAAGAGTTCATCAACTCTCAAAAGATTTTCAATGCGTCCATAGAGGAAAAACTACTCAAAATATACGATTTGGCTAAGAGCGTTGATAGGATGTCTTGTGATATTGATGCTTTGAAAGTTAGGTGTGTCCCTCCCAAGGTTAACTTGGATGAAACTTTAAAAGCTATGTGTGTCTCCATGAATGAGAGCAAAGAAAGAACCGCCCAAATTCACGCTAAGCATGAATGGTTTAAAAGGGTGTGTTCTAATGATGCAAATCACGAAGATCTTAAAGTGCTTGGTGTGACTCCTCTTGAATCTTTGTTTTCGCGTGTCAAACCTATTGATGAAGGGGCTGGATATGAATCCACTTTGGTTGAAAAATGCCCCAATGATTCGGAGTCCACCTATCTTGATGATAAAGGTGTGGAGAGTGGAGTAAAAAAATCAAAATACTGGGTAGTAATGAAACTCCCACTTTGGATTTCAAGGAATTCAATTATGATAGTTGCTCCTTGTTTGAATGCATTTCCTTGATGCAATCCATTGCAAACTCTCCACATGCTTATAGCCAAACCAAAGCCTTTACCGCACATATCGTAGATTCTATGATGAAATCTCTTCAAGAGAAACTCGAATTATAAGTCTCTATACCAAGAAAACTTCATGATGAGTGGGAACCTACTATCAAAATCAAAATAAAAAACTATGAATGCAATGCTTTGTGTGATTTGGGTGCTAGTGTTTCCGTGATTCCAAAGTCTTTATGTGATATTCTTGGTTTTCATGAGATTGAAGAGTGTTCTCTTAATTTGCATCTTGCGGATTCTACTGTCAAGAAACCCATGGGAAGGATCAATGATGTTCTTATTGTTGCAAATAATAACTATGTACCCGTGGATTTCATTGTACTTGACATAGATTGCAATCCTTCATGTCCCATTATTCTTGGTAGACCTTTCCTAAGGACTATTGGTGCTATCATCGATATGAAGGAAGGGAATATTAGATTTCAATTTCCTCTAAAGAAGGGCATGGAGCATTTTCCTAGAAATAAAATAAGATTGCCTTATGAATCTATGATGAGGGCTACTTATGGTTTGAACACCAAAGCTGACTATATGTGATTCCATCACCTTATGCCTAGCTAAGGGCGTTAAACAATAGCGCTTGTTGGGAGGCAACCCAACGAATCTATCCTTTTTCATTCTGCTTTGTGTTTTCCACACTTTCATAATTCTGTTATGATTGTGTTTTTTTGTGTTTCTTTTGCGTTTGTGCCAAGTAAAACCATTATGATTATTCTTGGGGATGATCGTTTGGTCATGCTGGAAAAGGCAGAAACTTTCTGCTCACGAAAAGAATTTTCATTTTTTTTTCTGTAAGAGCTTTTGAGTTGATTCTTTTTTCTTATGATGGCTACGCAAATTCTTCAGACTTTCGTAATGTTTCAGAATTTTTGAAGTACCAGAAGTATACAAAGTATACAGATTGCTACAGACTGGTCTGCTGTTAACAGATTATGTTTTTGTTGAGTTGGTTGCTTATTTTCATGAAACTATGGATAGTATCGGGGGTATTAGCCATGGAAGATTGGAAATACAGTAACCCAACATCAACATAAGTAGAATTTAAGTTTTCTACAATACCTAAGGAAGTGGTGGTTTGCTTTCTTACACTAATGTTATCACGAGTTTCTGTTTAAGTTTCGTGTTGTGAATTTTTCAAGTTTTGGGTGAAGTTCTTATGGACAAAAATATAAAGAGTGGCAAGTGCTCAAGCTTGGGGATGCCCAAGGCACCCCAAGTTGATTCAAGGATGTCGTAAAAGCCTAAGCTTGGGGATGCCCCGGGAAGGCATCCCCTCTTTCGTCTTCAATCCATCGGTAACGTTACTTGGGGCTATATTTTTATTCACCACATGTTATGTGTTTTTCTTGGAGCGTCTTGTATCCTAGGAGTCTTTTATTTTTGTTGTGTCACAATCTTCCTTGCTACACACCTAGATAGAGAGACATGCACTCACCGTGATTTTGTCGAGCTTCACTTATATCCTTTGGTTAGACAATTCAACTCACATGTGTTTCACTTATATCTTTAGAGCTACTTGATTTTTGCTCTATGGGTTTCACTTCTATATTTTAGAGCACGGAAGCGTGTGGCGTGGTAGTTGGCTTATGCTATGAAAGTAGTCTCAAAAGGGTAAGTTATCCAAAGGGATATGAAAACTTCCACCTTCATGTGCATTGAATAGTTAGAGAAGTTTGATTCATCTCAATTAGTTTTGAGTTGTGGTTGTCGTAATATTGAAGTTATACTAGGAAGGTGTTGTGGATCTAGAAATACTTGTGTTGAAGTTAGTGATTCCCGTAACATGCACGTATGGTGAACCGCTATGTGATGAAGTCTGAGCATGATTAGTCTATTGATTGTCATCCTTTGTGTGGCGGTCGGGATCGCGCGATGGTTTATACCTACCAACCCTTCCCCTAGGAGTATGCGTTGAATGCTTTGTTTCGATTACTACTAAAACTTTTGCAACAAGTATATGAGTTCTTCATGACTAATGTTGATTCCATGGTTTAGATGCACTTTCACCTTCCACCATCACTATCTTCTTTAGTGTCGTGCAACTTTCGCCGGTGCACAAAACCCACCATTACCCTCCCTCAAAACAGCCACCATACCTACCTACTATGGCTTTTTCAAAGCCATTCCGAGATATATTTCCATGCAACTACCACCATGACATGTGCCACCACTTCTACATTGCCATTGCATGATCATAAGATAGCTAGCATGATGTTTCCATTGATGTCTATGCCATGCTAGATCATTGTCACGATACACTACCAAAGGCATTCCATATACAGTCATCATTGCTCTAAGTTTTGAGTTGTAAGTGTGATGATCATCATGGATGGAGCATTGTCCCATGTGAGGAAATAAAAGAGGCCAGCGAAGCCCATTTACAAAAAGAGGCCAAAGATGCCCACCAAAAAAAAAAAAAAAAAAAGAGGCCAAAGAGCCAACCAAAAAAATGAGAGAAAAACAGAGAAGGGACAATGCTACTATCTTTCCACACTTGTGCTCATTAAGCACCATGATCTTCATGATTGAGAGTCTCTCGTTTTGTCACCACCATACAGCTAGTGGGAAATTTTCATTATAAAACTTGGCTTGTATATTCCAATGATGGGCTTCCTCAAAATTGCCTTAGGTCTTCGTGAGCAAGCAAGTTGGATGAACACCCACTAGTTTTCTTTAAGAGCTTTCACATACTCTTAGCTCTAGTGCATCAATTGTATGGCAATCCCTACTCATTCACGTTGATATCTATTGAGGAGCATCTCCATAGCTCGTTGATATGCCTAGTCAATGTGACCTTCTTCTCCTTGTTTGCCTTGCAACCTCCACCACACTCCATTCCACTTATAGTGCTAAACCCATGGCTCACGCTCATGTATTGCGTGAGAGTTGAAAAGGTTTGAGAAAGTAAAGGTGTGAAAACAATTACTTGGCCAATACCAGGGTTGTGCATGATTTAAATTCGTTGTGCAAGGATGATAGAGCATAGCCAGACTATATGATTTTGTAGGGATAACTTTCTTTTGGCCTTGTTATTTTGAAAGTTCATGATTACCTTGCTAGTTTGCTTGAAGTATTATTGTCTCCACGTCAATAGCAAACTATTGTGTTGAATCTAATGGATCTGAACATTCACGTCACATAAGAGGAGTTACAAAGGACAGCTATGCTAGGTAGCATGAAAGCATCAAAAATTCATTCTTTATCACTTCCCTACTTGAGGACGAGCGGGAGTTAAGCTTGGGGATGCTTGATACGTCTCAAACGTATCTATAATTTTTTTATGGTTTCATGTTGTTATCTTGTCAACTTTGGATGTTTCATATACCTTTTATATCTTTTTTGGGACTAACTTATTAATTCAGTGCCAAGTGCCAGTTCCTGTTTTTCTGTGTTTTTTACTCTTTTCAGATCTGATTTTGGAACGGAGTCCAAACGGAATAAAATCACCAAAATAAATTTTTCCAGAACAGAAGAAGATCGGGGGACTTGAGGGCCAAGGCGGGAGGCCCACAGGGAGCCCACAAGCCCTGACGCCATGGCCAGGGGGGCGCGGCGACCAGGCTTGTGGCCTCCCTGGCGCTCCTCTGCCATATCTCTTTGGCCTATATATTCCCTAAAATCCCAGAACAAATCAAGGCGTCCACGAAACCACTTTTCCGCCGCCGCAAGCTTCCGTTTCCGCGAGATCTCATCTGAAGACCGTTCTCGGTGCCCTACTGGAGGGGGCTTTGGAGTTGGAGGGCTTCTACATGAACATCATCGGCTCTCCAATGACTCGTGAGTAGTCCACTTCAGACCTACGGGTCCGTAGTTAGTAGCTAGATGGCTTCTTCTCTCTCTTGGATCTTCAATACAAAGTTCTTCATGATCTTCATGGAGATCTATCCAATGTAATCCTCTTTGGCGGTGTGTTTGTCGAGATCCGATGAATTGTAGATTTGTGATGAGATTATCTATGAATTATATTTGAGTCTTTGCTGATTTCTTATATGCATGATTTGATATCCTTGTAAGTCTCTCCGAGTCTTGGGTTTTGTTTGGCCAACTAGATCTATGATTAATGCAATGGGAGAAGTGCTTGGTTTTGGGTTCATACCGTGTGGTGACCTTTCCGAGTGATAAAAGGGGCAGCAAGGCACGCATCATGTTGTTTCCATCAAGGGTAACAAGATGGGCTTTCATCATAGATTTGAGATTGTCCATCTACATCATGTCATCTTGCTTAAGGCGTTACTCTGTTCTTATGAACTCAATACACTAGATGCATGCTGGATAGTGGTCGACGTGTGGAGTAATAGTAGTAGATGCACAAAGTATCGGTCTACTTGTTTTGGACGTGATGCCTATAGAGATGATCATTGCCATAGATAATTTCATGACTTTGCGCGGTTCTATCAAGTGCTCGACAGTAATTCGTTCACCCACCGTCTACTTCCTTTCATGAGAGAAGCCACTAGTGAACACTACGGCCCCCGGGTCTATTCACAATTATCGTCTCCACTTTTACTTTTACTTTGCTTTGTTTACTTTTTGCTTTCAGTTCTCACTTTGCAAACAATCTATAAGGGATTTACAACCCGTTCATAGTGTTGGGTGCAAGCTCTTTGTGTTTGTGCAGGTACTTGTGACTTGACTCGATCCTCCTACTGGATTGATACCTTGGTTCTCAAACTAAGGGAAATACTTACCGCCGCTGTGCTACATCACCCTTTCCTCTTCAAGGGAACACCAACGCAAGGCTCCAAGGCCGCGGGGGAATTCTTTGCATATTTGCCAAGGAAGTCCCTATAGGCGTAGCCCGTAGCAGAAGGATTCCTGGCGCCGTTGCCAGGAAAGGTCTTTTGTTGCCGTAGCAAGCACCTCCCTAGCCACCTCAGGAAGCCAGCAAAGCCCCGATGCTTGAAATCGACCGAGGCCCCTCCGCCTCGGAGCTCCGGTCGATCTCGGGCTACACGACGGCTCTTGCGTCCCTCTGCCCACCAAACCACTCCCCTTGACCTCAGGGAGCTTTCCCCCAACTTTCCCAAGCTAATTTGTGCCCCTATCTACCCCCTCGACCTTTGCCCGAAACTCCTCCGCCGCGGCCTCCTCGTCGCCGGTGAACCTGAGCCTCTCCATCGTTGTTCCGACCACCGACAGGTAGCCGACGACGAGCCGGGCACATTTCCGTCTTCGTTGGGGCCCGAGGACATCGGTAGCCACGCCGGCATGCTCCTCCTCCTCTCTGGCCAGAGGTAGGAGACGACCCCAACAGGTGTGGCCCACCTGTCGGTGGCCCATCTCTCTCTCCCTCGCTGCCCATAGCGGCCCGCACGCCTGAGCAGGCTAGCTGGCTGGCCTTTGGGCCGGCCCAGTCCCAGGCCAAGCCAGGCCAGGCTGTAGCCATTTTTCTGTGTTTTCAAAACTGTATTTTCAAAGATATTTATAAAAAGATTTAACCAGTGTAAAAAATATTTTTTCCACTGTTATTCTTCTAAAAATATGTAGTATTTAATAAAACCATTGGTTGAATTTTTGCAACAACTATTATGTTTTATAATAATAAAAATGATTAAATTGGAATAGTTTTGCTTCCGTTTAGTTGATTTTAAAAATATTCCTTCATTGGAATCAGAGGCAAATATTTTTAAAAATAACAACCTAGATTTATCATAAATAACCAACATTTTTTAAGTGACTTTGTGATCTGTTTTGGAGTGAGCTATTTCTTATTTTATCTTTTGGCAACGATAGAAAATCCGTGTGACGAGGGCATCGGAGCGGAAGACCTCGAAGACCCCGGATACCTAGCTGATCAAGGCAAGCAGCCCTTTGACCATGACTGAGCATATGTTATATTGCATGCTAGTGTAGCAAATATTTCCGTTGCATATGATCATAAGTGCCGGTAAATCATTGAAGTGATGTTACCGATGGCTCCTCCGAAGCACATGCATTGAGCTTGATCCTTCCACCTATGAGGGTCATGCTAATATCATGTTGACAAGTAAAGTTAGAGTAATATTAGCATGAGCATGTTGTTGGGATAAATCAAAGGTTATGAAAACCCCATCGGGTGCCACTAATGCCCGAGGGTGATGATGAGTTAGGTGGCCACTTTTGGTGAAGTGGTGCACCGGGTATTTGTGTGAGTATGGTTTTGGAAATGGGAATATATTTATGATGTGTCGACCGTTCCAACCTTACATGTACGACCATGTTACCCCTTATGGGACGGGGCTGTGTTGATTACTCTGGTCGGTGCTAGCAAAGAGCCACATTACTAGTGGCGGGAGTGATGTGTGGTCACTCTCGTGATGGGGTCGTGCCAGGTAGGGCGACTATGTCGTTTTTACGTGTTCCAGGCACACCGTTGGTCCCCGCATGGTTGATACTCTTAAGAGTCGGTGCTCGTAAGATGTACAACATGTGGGCTGGGTACCAATCGAGTGGACCTCTTTGTCTAGTATCGTCAAGGGAAAGGCATTGATCGGGTACTTACCTCGGGTATGTTTTATACCACGAGTCGTTGATGACACGAAAGTTTCACGGATCTCGTGGGTCCAGCGTACTACCTCTGCAGAGTGTAAAACTATTCAAATAGTCGTGTCCACTATCAAGGACAGTTGGGTGGTGCTGCTTAAACTACGTATAGTTGTTTCCGCATAAACAAAGTGTGTGTGAGTTGTGATAAAAGGAGTTATTATGAAAGTAATATATGACCAAGTTTGGTGACTTGGCATATAGGGTGAACCCGGGTGGTTCACCCCTTGGCAGATATATTGATATATGTAACCTGTTCTTCAAAAGTAATTCTTAACTTATGATGCATACATGTGATCATTTACCACCAAGAGATATCCACCAAAGAAGCATGTTATTGTTATCCTTCACTTGCATTGTTCATATCATGGGTTGTTTGCAAGTACATTCAAAAGTATTCATTGGCTTGCCACTGGTTATATTATTGACCAGACATGGAAGGACCGGAGTTTGGAGATGAGTATGTCTTCGGAGACGCCCCTACGAACTAGGACGCTTCCCTGCGAGAATACCTGTTGGTGTAGACTAAGGGCATGGGCACCCGCTTAGCCCTATGAATTCCGCCACTAGTTGTATCAGTGTGATTTGGCCTTATAGGCTCTACCTTGTGAACTTGACCATTCGGTCACGTGATGTAATAATTCGGTACTTGGATGTAAGACTTTTATTATTCAGTATTTATGTGTTCGGTGAGCATTGATCTCTCGGATCACTGAGCACGTTCATTCGGCGATCTCGACTCATAAGTCGGGGTCCCCACAGAGACCCATAATTTGAGTTGTTCATAGTGGTAACCTACTCTTTGTGATCGGAGATCCTGTGAATTAGATGTCGAAGACAAGCTGTTGGCCAACTGAGAGGAAAGTATCCTTATCATTGATAATGCCACTCCATGAAGATGCAATACTTTCCTAAACTGCATGGCAGGTTGATATACATCTTAATATGTTCTAAGTGGCTTATTGAAGCAAAGATGTTGTCCCACAGAACATATTTTGAACCTATATGAGTCTGATTGTTAACGTCGCAATGTACGAGAGTAGGGTGCTCTCTAGTAAACTCATGAAAGGTCTCGGAGTATGACGCATAAGCTCCACCCGTGGTGAAGTCCCACACTAGCCTAGTATCGATCAAGGCTCTGTGTGAAGCTAGATTCGCAGAAAACTTGCAGTTCAAGGCCTAGTCCACTGTTCAAGTTGCTTGCTAGTGTAGCATAGAGTTCTAGGTGGAAGTTCAACTTAACAGTCTCCACTGCAGTACCGGTATATAAAACAGTGTTTTGGAACCAAAGGAAAATTATGTGTGCCACTCGGAGCTCGTGGGGGATTGCTGAAATTTTTATCTACTTTTGGCCAGCCCATATATAATTTTAGAAAATTCCTAATAAATCCTAGTGGCCCACACAGCCCATTTGTGCAAGTCAAGAGGTGGAAATGTTTAGTCCCACATTGCTAGTTTAGTGGGAGTTGGACCTCCTTATAAGGGAGGATGTTTCCACACATGTATGAACTTGCGAACAAGAGAGACATACACGCGCGCTCCTCCTCCTCCACCGCCCGCCTCGTCACGACGCGCCGCGGGTTGCGGGAATGAGCCGAACTAAATTTTTGCCACGCACGATGTTTTGTTGTAGTGGATATTGAATGCGAACGTTGCACTCTTGAGCTGTTGTATGTTCGTTTCGTCTCCCTCGCTCTCTTCGGCTCCCGTCACTGGCCTCTCGCCTCCTTCTCTTGCGCCTATAAAAAAGAGGTTGCTCCTCTCCAGAGAAGATGCATCAGAACTTCCTCTCGCCACTGGTTTCCTTTCTCTGTGCTGCTGCTACGTTCTTCCCCATCCCGACTTGCGGCGTCCACCATAGGTCGGGACAGTAGGCCTCCGAAACTCCGTCTCTTCGAGTCCTGTATGGGAGAAGGACGATAAGGTTTTTGGGGGAGCGCTCAACGTGACTACTGGCTTCCATCACGGACATCGACGATCTCTTCCCGGACGATGACTTCTTCCCCGACGTCGACCACCTCTTCGGTAACATGGCAAATGACAATGCCAACGCCAACCCTACTGCTGCTACAGCCCACTACGTGCTCATGTTCTTTTTCTTTGAGTTTCTGCCGCAACTACTTGCTCTAATTTCACTTCTAGATATGTTTTGTTTCTGCTCATCCTTTCATATGATGTCTTTTGTATATAGAACGGTTATACATATGTTCTTTTCTAGATCATGTGTGCACATGTTTTTTGTCGTCTCATCTCTATATTGCATGTCTTGTTTCATCATTATTATGATGGTCAGGTTTTCCCTAGCTTTTCTTTCAATTAAATCCTATGGTAAATTGCTCATATTTCCAACAGGTTCCTCATGACGAACTTTTCAAAACAAGATCTCATATGAATATGTTTTGAAGATTTTTTTCAAAAGCAACTTCGATGCTAGATGAGGCAACTTTAATGCTAAACAAAAACAATTTTGATGCTACATGAATTGCATCGTGTGTATACACATGAGTTGCTTGTTGAATACACTCGAGTTGCGCAAAAACATACTAAAAGTTGCTAATATTTTTGTGATACTCGTGTGCAATTATGGAAACTATTTACGAATAACAAACAACTGGGCATTTATGGTAGGCTATTGAATATCAGCTGTAGACAATTGACTATCAATAATAGGCAACTGAGTATCAAAATTGAATAATTTAACAGTTTTGCTAGGCAACTGAGCATCAATCATAGTCAATTGATCATCATTGACTAATATGTAAAGCTTTTAGAGGTGAATCTAGTCAACTCGTACTCGTGGTAACCAACCTAAATAAAAACCTTCGCTGATAGGTAGACATACTAAGGGGGAAAGGAGTTGCTTACCTATAGAACTAAAGTTGCCTCTATAGCATACAAAGTTGCTCGGGAAAAAAGTTCGTTAAAATCTATTCATAGGAGATTTATTTTTAAAAAACTCGTCGCAATAAATCTAATAGTGAAAATAAATCTAAATTCCGATACTCGAATCAAAAGTTATAATTTAAAAAAAAAATGTCAATGAATGCGCGTGATTTTTTTTATTGTCCTCTCGGAGCATCTGAATGACGTTACTTTTTGTGGCGAGTTAAATACACCACGGGTGCCTTAACTTGTCATGTCCGATCAGTTTAGTGCCTAAAGTTAAAAAATACATAAAAGTGGTGCTCTAACTTGTCCGGCTGTGCAAATACGGTGCCTCGTACAGTATCCAGGCATATGCCTTGCCCGCATAGCGAGCCACTATGTTGGCGGCCCGCATGTAAGTGACCGGGAGCATTTTTTACATCCAACCCCTCACACTTTATTTATTTACCCATAATTGTATCAGATACAGATGCATACTGATGGGTCCAACCTGTCAGGTTTGGGTCCCGCATATCAGCTACACCAAGCACGGTTGTATGTGCAAATCATAGATATAATGAAAATTATAATAATAATACCGTGCAAGATATTAAAGAAAAATAAGAAAGAAAAAAGGATCTGAAGTTTCGAACCTAGGAGCTCACGTGTGCCACCCTTGCAATCTAGCCGATAAACCAAGCAAAATCTTATTTTTATTTAGAGCATCTAGTTGGAATTTTCCTATGAATTTATTTATAGCAAATGTGTTGAAGAATTGCAGAACGATACGCCGAATTGATCTGTATACATTTCTAGCTAATACTACTACGTATAACTTAGTTTGGCTCGGTGACCAACATATTATTGCATTAAGCAGGATGTCCGAGCTTCAAATTTTCATCCCAACAAAAATAAAAAATTACTCGTTCACTTCCAGCCACTGACTCGTGGGCCGCCGCCATGCTCGCACGTCACGCGGGTAAGGCGTACATCCGAATACGGTAGGAGGCACCGTATTTGCACGGTCGAACAAGTTAAAGCACCATTTTCGTGTATTTTACAACTTTAGGCACCAAACTGACCGCACATGACAAGTTAAGGCACCCTTGATGTATTTAACTCTTTTGTGGCAGATACCCTCGCTACCATAAACAAACGTCGGTGCGTTCACTAGTCGCGTTCTTATTTCTATGAGAAAAATCCAGTCCGAAACCGGAGCAGTCAGCAAGAATCCGAAGCTCCCAACCAGTGAATCAATTTGTGAGCGAGAGGGCACATCAATCCACGGACAGGAAGGGAAAGTGATGGCTACTCCTGCTCCTCCCTCGATGTCCTACATGTAGGTACATCATGCAGGCAACAGTGGCGTGGGATGTGACTGTGCAATCCGACGAGGATAACGAGACGGATTGGGAGTTCCCTCTCCCTTGGATTGCATCTCCTTGCGTGGGCGAGGGCGGGCAGCACTCTGGCAACTAGTGGTCTTACCGTGCATGTGATGCGATTGCGACATGCCAAATGGCCGGCGGGTCACTGTGCCTCGTGGACCAACAGGAAGAAGAAGCATGGCTTGGCTGTGATCCCTTCCGGCTCCTTTTGAGATTCTTCGACCAAAAGGGCACGTATCCAAGGCAGCAAGCAAGCAACGGAAGAGACCGGGGTCCCGGCGTTTGGCCCATTGGGAAATAGGAGTACATTGGAATGGAGCCATGAGAAAGCGAAATCAGGACGCGACAACGCTTTGGTGTGTACACAACCTCAATTCAAAAATGTAAATTTGCCCCATCGTGTCTTACAATTTCTCACAATTTACAGAAATGCCGGCACCATGCTAACAAGAATACCAATTTTCAAAGTCAAATCTTATATTTTTTTCTTTTGCGGGTGAAAGTCAAATCTTATATGACACCTTAATCGTCGTTTTAGTATGTTCTGCAAACCGACGCACACCCTTGGTCCGAACGGGCCGCCCGTCTAAGCCAAAAAACGACGAAGTTTGTTCGGGTTTTGTGAAGTTTCTAGAAGCTTCGTAACCCGATTTTGGGAAGTTTCCTATTGATTTTTTTTTGGGGGTTCGAATTTGGTTTTGTTCAGCTTTATTTGGATTTTTTTTTGTTTTTGTTTTTGTTTTCCTTATTTTCTCGGATGCGTGAATTTTTAGATATTTGATTTTTTTTATAAATTCATGAACTTTTTCTTAACTTGTGAATTTTTCCAACTCCATGATTTTTTTTTACAAATGTCATGAAGTTATTTATTTTTGCTAACAATTTTAGGTAACATTTTTTTAAATAATTAGTGAACATTTTTCAGATTTGTGACCTTTTTATTTTTTGCTAAAAAAAATTAGCGAGCCTTTTAAAAATCCATGAATTTTTCCAATTTGTTAAAAAAATTAAATGAAATCCATGTGTTCTTTCAAATTCCTAAAAGTTTTTAAAATTCATGAGCAATTTGTGAAGTTCACAAAATAAATGCATGAAACTGTATTGAATTCGGGCACATTTTTCAAATTCATGAACTATTTCACAATAGTTTTTCATAGGGTGTGCTCGCAACAGAAAGAAACACTAGCAAGCACACAATAGTGATGGATCGAATGAGCATCATCGAGTGAGAGGGAACAAAACATGAGTTGCCAAGCAAGCTATATGGCCCATGGCCCACTAGGAGAGCATGTGAGCGCTAGTTGTCTTTGTGGCGCTTAAGGTGCCAAAGAGGAGCTCTCATTTTTTATACACTACACCTAGCGTTGCAAATAAATAACTTCAATATTCCATGACATATGTGTTTTTAATAACTAGTAGGCCTGACAATGAGCATTCATAACAAGTCAACAGAGATGGCTTGTCTTCTAAAAGAAAAACAAGTTTGTCGGTCGGGCCAAAAGATAGAGCAAAGCCCGGGCAGGACTCTCTCCTTTTTATGTCCCGACAACAAGGATAGAGTAGACCTCCTCCTTAGTGCATGGTGCACCAGTTAAGCAAATGGCGCTCACCCGTGAGAGGGCATTTTAGGCCAGCCAAAAAACAAGTATTCACCACACACACACGGATGAGCGAGCATCTTGTGCTCGTGAAAAAAGTGTAGAACTGCACGCACTAGCCGGTTCACCCAAAAACTCAACCTGATGGGGAAAAGGTGGGATATCCATTTATACATCAACGCTCCCCTCGTGTGTGGTTACCTCGGGCCTAGAGGTGGATCGAAAATTCATTGCAATATTTTATCTTTAAATTGTGTCAGCCGATTCTTCAACTAAAGGCCTTTTGATTCTGATACCATGTAAAACTGCACTCATCGACGGTTCATCCAAAAGCTCAAGGTGATGGGAAAAGGTGAGCTATGCATTTATATGTCAACAAAATGCAAGCAACCGATCAGGCTGATCGTAGATTGTTTAACCGTGACACATTTTACTATTGACCTCTTGCATGTTCACAGTTTATGAGACAATCGATTTTTCTCCAAAAAAGTTCATAAAATGTTGAAATTAACATCATTCAAAAAAATGTTCAACGGTTTAAGGACAAAATCACAAATTTGAAAACAAATCGAAAATTTGATTTTCCGTTATGCAAATATGAAAAAAGTTCATGAATTTGGAAAAAGTCTACAAATTTTGGAAAACGTTTCTTCAAAAATTCATCAATTTCAAGAAGTTCATGAATTTTGAGAAAGGTTCATTATGTCTAAAAAAGTTCGGAAATTAGGAAAATATTCAAGAATTTAAAAGGAATAGGAATACATTTTATAAACTTGAGAAAAGTTTGCTAATTTGGAAAAGGATGAATTTCAAAAAATGATCACGAATTTTAAAAAGAAACAATTCATGAAAAAGGAAGAGAAAGAGAAAATATATAATATAAATTTAACAAAAGCAAATAAAAATGGACAGAAAAACACACACAAAAGAACCAGCTACGAGAAGAAAAATGATAGAACAACTGCTCGACCTCTACTCTCCTTTTTAGGGGATGTTTAGTGAGCGTCAAATGATGGGGACAGAGGGTGCACACTCAGTGATCAGTTTTTTCCCCTTTTTTTTGGACTCACATGTATTTTCTTTTTCCTGTTTTTTGTTGAGCCTCGCATTTACCCGTCCCATTAATTGTTTTTCTGCTGTTGTTTCTATACATCACATCTACCTAGCACAATATTTTGGTAGTTTTGATCCCAAAGGTGAAGAATCCATCTCTCTTGTCACAATTCCGACTAATAAGTCTTTGCAACATTCTCTACAAAATAGCATCAAAGGTAATCTATAACCGTATGAAGCAATTGCTACCAAATATAATCTTAGAGCAACAGTCAGCCTTTGTTTGAGGTCGGTTAATCACCGATAACATCATCACATCGTATGAGCGCCTTCATTTCATGAAAAGGAACAAAGCAAAGAAGAACCAACACTGTGCACCAAAAAATGTCAAGCTACGGGCCAGAAAATCAATTATGATAAATCATCAATATTCTTCAATAAAGGAGTTTCAATAGTGCAACGATGGAAATAAAGGGGTTACTAAATGTCCCTAATGAAACTTTGAGTGAAAAGTATTTAGGCATGCCATCCGACGTGGGTTATTCCAAAAATGGTACTTTCAAATATCTCAAAGATCGCTTGTGAGAAAGGTGCAAGGCTGGATTGAGAAAACCATGGCAACGGCAGGGAAAGAGGTACTTGTCAAAGGAGTTGCGTAGCCAGTCCCAGTTTATTCATGTCATGTTTCAAACTCCCGACGGGTTTGTGTGAACAACTAAACATGTTGATCCGAAAATTATCGTGGGAAAGTAGAGTTGGAAAGAGAAAACTAGCTTGGGGTTGCATGGAAGGATATGACGCAACCAAAGGACATGGGAGGCCTCGGCTTTAAGGATTTTGGGTTGTTTAACTTATCGATGCTTGATAGGCACTCATGGAGGATCTTGCACACCCCAGATTCCCTAAGCTCTCGTATACTCAAGGGTGTTTACTTCCCCACGTCAACAATACTTGAGGCAGTGCTTGGACGCCGGCCCAACCAAATTTGGAGGGCACTTGTTGAAGGAAGGGACATCCTTAAACAATGGCTAATACGAAGAATTGGTGATGGATCAACCACCAATATATGGGATGATAATTGGTTGCCAAGAGATGATGATACTGTATGGGTGTAGAACGAATAACCCTCCTCAGACCATGTCATAATTAATTGATGTAACCATGGCCAGCTGGGATTTGAACCGCATTCACCAGATCATGCTTCCAATTGATATCCCTTTTGTCATGAGCATCCCGCTTCGCACTAGAGTTGTCTCAGATTTTTGGTCATGGAACTATGAGAAAAATGGTCTGTTCTCGGTTCATACGGCCTACAAAATTCTTGTTACAACAAAACATCGAGGAGAGGCTTGGCTCGAAGGATCAGCAGCGACATCAAGTACAACTCATGGAAATCGCTTTGGCATGTCCAAGTTCCAACAAAAATATGAATGTTTATATGAAGAATAGTGAGACATTCTTTTCCAACTGATGATGTGAGGGGGCATCACAACATGTCAAACAACAACTCATGTGGATTGTGTGGAGCCCTAGATTCATGGAGGCACTCCCTCCTAGACTGCATGATGTCATGATGCATTTGGGCTCTTGTGGATGGCAAGCTAGCATATCAGTTGAGGGTATCACTAGAACAAGCAACAAAACCATGGCTATTCTCGATGATCCAACTATTATCACATGATGCTTTTTTGAAGCTATCTATTACATTATGGGCAACATGGACTTCTCGAAGGAAGGCTATACATGAAGGTGAATTCCAGAGCCGAAACTCAACTCCTACTTTCATTAACAGATACATGGCGGAGGTGGAAACCATAAAAGAGCAGCAATCATCAAGGCCGCCTAGGGCTACAAAGCTACTTCAACTAAGGTTCAATGCAAAACTGAAGGCCCCACCTGCAAGTTACGCAAAGATCCACGCAGATGCGGGGTCTCAAAATATCATAGAAGAGGTTCTGTTGTGGCAGTGTGTCACGACGAGCATGGAACATATCTGGGAAGCTCATCACTAATGGAACATATCAGGGAAGCTCATCACTAATAATCTTGGGGGTACATGATGTGGCGATCTTAGAAACAATTGCTTGCCGAGAAGCTTTTGCACTAGCTAGAGATCTTGCTCTCCAAAACATCATTATTGCTTGAGATGCAAAGCAAGTAGTGGAGACGAGGATAACGAGACGGATTGGGAGTTCCCTCTCCCTTGGATTGCATCTCCTTGCGTGGGCGAGGGCGGGCAGCACCGTGGCAACTAGTGGTTCTTCCCGTGCATGTGATGCGATTGCGATATGCCAAATGGCCGGCGGGTCACTTTGCCTCGTGGACCAACAGGAAGAAGGAGCATGGCTTGGCTGTGATCCCCTCCGGCTCCTTTTTAGATTCTCGAACAAAAGGGCACGTATCCAAGGCAGCAAGCAAGCAACGCAAGATACCAGGGTCCCGGCGTTTGGCCATTGGGAAATAGGGAGTTAATTGCAAGAGAGTGGCATAATTCGGGCCGTATTCATAAGTTGGTGTCATCTTTCAATTTTTTTTAAATACGTATCAAGATACAGGCCATATTTTGCAGATCGTGTATTTATACGTATAGATGCTCTTTCGGACATACATGGCCCACCTGTCAGCCTCTTAAAGAAAAAGCGCTTCAATCCAGAGAAAACCGACTCTCTTTCTCTTCATCCGGACCGGACAAGCAAGAAAAAACAGCCTCGGCCCAGCGGGCGCGTGCTGTCGACACCGCGAGGAGGCAGCTGCACCAGCCCTTCGTGCCGGACCAGTCCTCCACCGTGCCGCCGTCGCAGGCGCCGCCCGGCCCGGCGCCGCCCTTATTCCCCACGCTGTAGGCGCCGCCCCCGCCGCCTGGGACGCCGACCGCGCCGGAGCAGCCCACGTACCCGGCACCCCAGCCCTTGTCCTCCCCCACCCCAGACCCCAGCCGGGAGCGCCACGGTCGCGCCCTCCGACGGCGGCTCCGGAGGCAAGCGCTCGTCCAAGAGCACCTCCAAGCTCGTCCCGGCCATCCTGCTGCCGCTGCTCACCGTCGTCGTGCTCTCAAGCGCCGCCGGACCAATGCCGGCCATGGGGTCGGGGGCGGGTGCGTCGGCGGCGGGGAGAGCAAGTTCCTGCACCCGAAACGGGCCAGCCTCTTCGTGCACGACAAGTTCGGCGGGAGCGGCAGGGGCGCGCCGACGACCACGGCCGCGTCCACGGCCCCGTCCTCCCCGCCGACGCCGTCCGCTTCGGCCGCCGCCGTGGCTGTTGGCTCCTCCGGGGCGAGGCTGCAGTGGCAGACGGGGGGCAGGTGAAGCCTTCTCCCGGAGCGCCCTCGCCTCGGCGTAGGTCATGGCGGGGAAGGAGGCGACCACCTCCGGGTCGAGCCCCCGCGGTCGGGCCTGCTGCTGCTGCTCCTGCCGCGACAACACGAGGAAGGCCGCGACCGGGATGGTGGGGGAGTTACCGTGCCCCCGCCGACCGCCGCGAGGAGCCGCAGCAGCGCGTGAGGAGGGAGTGGCGGTGCTGGTGGGGGTGGAGGCGGGGGAGGGGGCGGAGGAGGGAGGGGCGGTGTTGGTGGGGGTGGAGGGATTGGCCGGCGGGGTGTGGCGCTGGTGGCGGTGAGGGGGAGGCGGGGTGGAGGAGGAGGGGAGATGGGGGAGATGGTGGGCTCGGTGGAGGTGACGTAGTTTTTTTTTTTTCTTTTGCCTGTCCGGTTTGGATGGAAAGAAAGAGTCGGTTTTCCTCGGATAGAAGTGGTTTGGGCCGGGTTTTTTTGTAAGGAGACTGACCGGTGGGCCATACCTGTCAGAAAGAGCATCTATACGTAGAAATACAGGATCTGCAAAATATTGTATGTATCCTGATACGTATTTACAAAAAAATTGAAAGATGGCATCAACTTATGAATATGACTCGAATTGTGGTAGTCTTTTGCAATTAACTCGGAAATAGGAGTACATTGGAATGGAGCAACGCGAAAGCAAAATCAGGACGCGACAACACTTTGGTGTGTACACAACCTCAATTCAAAAATGTAAATTCACCCCATCGCGTCTTGCCATTTTTCACATTTTACAGAAATGCCGGCACCATGCTAACAAGAATACCAATTTTCGAAGTCAAATCTTATATGGCACCTTAATCATCGTTTTAGTACGTTCTGCAAACCGACGCACACCCTTGATCCGAACGGGCTGCCCGTCTAAGCCAAAAAGCAAGGAAGCTTGTCCAGGTTTCGTGAAGCTTCTGAAAGATCCGCAACCCGATTTTGGGGAGCTTCCTATCAATTTTGTTTTTTGGGTTTTCGAATTAGGTTTTGTTCAACTTTGTGTGGACTTTTTTTTGTTTTTGTTTTCGTTTTTCCTTATTTTTTCAGATGCGTGAACTTTTTAGAAATTTGATTTTTTTATGAATTCATGATCTTTTTCTTAACTTGTGAATTTTTTCAACTCCATGAACTTTTTTTACAAATCTCATGAAGTTATTTATTTTTGCTAACAATTTTAGTTAACATTGTTTTGATAATTAGTGAACATTTTTTTCAAATTTGTGACCTTTTTAATTTTTGCTAAAAAAAATTAGCGAGCCTTTTAAAAATCCATGATTTTTTTCCAATTTGCTAAAAATTTAAAATGAAATCCATGTGTTTTTTTTTCAAATTCCTATTAGTTTTTTCAAATTCATGAACAATTTGTGAAGTTCACAAAAGAAGTGCTTGAAACTATGTTGAATTCGGGCACATTTTTCAAATTCATGAACTATCGCACAATAGTTTTTCACACGGTGTGCTTACAAAAGAAAGAAACACTAGCAAGCACACAATAGTGATGGATCGAATGAACATCTTCGAGTGAGAGGGAACAAAACATGAGTTGTCGAGCAAGCTATATGGCCCATGGCCCACTAGGAGAGCATGTGAGTCACAGTTGTCTTTGTGGCGCTTAAGGTGCCAATGAGGAGCTCTCATTTCATATACACTACACCGAGCCTTGCAAATAAATAAGTTCTAGAATAACTTCAATATTCCATGGAGTATGTTTTTTTAATAACTAGTAGGCCATGATGGCCTAGACAATGGGCATTGATAACAAGTCAATACTAAAAAAAAACAAGCTGGTTGGTCAGGCCAAAAGATAGAGCAAAGCCCGGGCAAGACTCTCTCCTTTTTATGTCCCGACAACAAGCATAGAGTAGACCTCCTCCTTAGTGCATGTTGCACCAGTTAAGCAAATGGCGCTCGCCCGCGAGAGGGCATTTTAGGCCAGCAAAAAAACAGGTATTCACCACACACACGGATGAGCAAGCAGCTTGTGCTCATGAAAAAAGTGTAGAACTGCACGCACTAGACAGTTCACTCAAAAACTCAACCTTGGGGAAAGGTGGGATATGCATTTATACTTCAATGCTCCCCTCGTATGTGGTTCCCTCGGGCCTAGAGGTGGATCAAAAATTGGTTGCAATCTTTTATTTTTAAATTCCATCAGCGGGGTCTTCAACTAAAGACCATTTGGCTCTAATACCATGTAAAATTGTACTCATCAACGGTTCATCCAAAAGCTCAAGCTGATGGGAAAAGGTCAGCTATGCATTTATATGTCAACAAAAAGCAAGCAACCGACCAGGTTGATGGTAGATTGTTTAACTGTGACACATTTTACGGTTGACCTCGAGCAGGTTCACAGTTTACGAGACACTCGATTTCTTGCGAAAAAGTTCATAAAATGTTAAAAATCAGATCATTCAAAAAAAGTTCAACGGTTTAAGGACAAAATCACAAATTTGAAAACAAATCGCAAATTTGATTTTACTTTTGGCAAATATGTAAAAAGTTCATGAATTTGGAAAAAGTCTACAAATTTTGGAAAACGTTTCTTCAAAAATTCTTAAATTTCAAAAAGTTCACGAATTTTGAGAAAGGTTCATCAAGTATAAAAAAGTTCGAAAATTAGAAAAAAATTCAAGAATTTGAAAAGGAATAGGAATACAT
Organism: Hordeum vulgare subsp. vulgare; assembly: GCF_904849725.1. NCBI lineage: Eukaryota > Viridiplantae > Streptophyta > Magnoliopsida > Poales > Poaceae > Hordeum > Hordeum vulgare. The sequence continues at coordinate 391,539,349 of NC_058522.1, forward strand.
TTTATAAACTTGAGAAAAGTTTGCTAATTTGGAAAAGGATGAATTTCAAAAAATGATCACGAATTTTAAAAAGAAACAATTCATGAAAAAAATTAATAAAGGAAGAGACAGAGAAAATATATAATATAAATTTAACAAAAGCAAATAAAAAGGGACACAAAAACACACACAAAAGAACCAGCTACCAGAAAAAAAAAGATAGAAAAACTGCACCACCTCTGCACTGCTTTGGATGTTTGGCCAACGTCAAATGATGGGGAGAGAGGGTGCACGCTTAGTGGTAAGTTTTTTTTTTCCTTTTTAGTGGGCTTGCATGTATTTTCTTTTTCCTGTTTTTTGTTGTGCCTCGCATTTACCCGGCCCATTAATCGTTTTTCTGTTGTTGTTTCTACACCTGGCATCTACCTAGCACAATATTTTGCTAGTTTGATCCCAAAGGTGAAGAATCCATCTCCCTTGTCACAATTCCGACCGATAAGTCTATGCAACAATCTCTACAAAATAGCATCAAAGGTAATCTTTAACCGTTTGAAGCAATTGCTACCAAATATAATCTCAGAGCAATAGTCAACCTTTGTTTCAGGTCGGTTAATCACCGATAACACCATCACATCGTATGAGCGCCTTCATTTCATGAAAAGGAACAAGGCAAAGAAGAACCAACAGTATGCACTAAAACTGGACATGGTGAAAGCATATGACATAGTAGAGTGGTCCTACCTAAGAGCAATAATGTTGAAACTTGGCTTCACAAAGAGGTGGGTTGGCATTGTTATGAGCATGACAGAATGAGTGAATTTTTTAGTTTTGTTCAACATTAAAAAGCTTCAGGAATTCCTACTTTCACGTGACATCTGACGGAGGGACCCTATCTCTCCTTATTTGTTTTTGTTGGCACCAGAGGACCTTTCATGCCTCATAAAATCAAGAGAAGACTTATCTAACCTTCATAGTTTACAAGTGGCATCCCAGACGGCGCTAACCACTTATTATTTGCGGATGATAGCATGTTGTTTTTCACGGCAAGTGGAGAGGGAGCATTAGGGGTGTACCAGTTGTTGGAAGCCTATTGTCAAGCTACGGGCCAGAGAATCAATTATGATAAATCATCAATATTCTTCAGTAAAGGAGTTGTGGATGGTGCAACGATGGAAACAAAGGGGTTACTAAATGTCCCCAATGAAACTTTGAGTGAAAATTATTTAGGTATGCCATCCGACGTGGGTTCTTCCAAAAACGGTACTTTCAAATATCTCAAAGATCGCTTGTGAGAAAGGTGCAATGTTGTATTGAGAAAACCATGGCAATGGTTGGGAAAGAGGTACTTGTCAAAGCAGTTGCGTAGCCAGTCCCGGTTTATTCCATGTCATGTTTCAAACTCCCTACAAGTTTGTGTGAACAACTAAACATGTTGATCCGAAAATTCGCGTGGGAAAGTAGAGATGGAAAGAGAAAACTGGCTTGGGGTTGCATGGAAGGATATGACGCAACCAAAGGACATGGGAGGCCTCGCCTTTAAGGATTTTGGGTTGTTTAACTTATCGTTGTTTGCTAGGCAGGCATGACAGATCTTGCAGACCCCAGATTCCCTAGGCTCTCGTATACTCAAGGGTGTTTACTTCCCCACATCAACAATACTTGAGGCAGTGCATGGACGTCGGCCCAACCAAATTTGGAGGGCAATTGTTGAAGGAAGGGACATCCTTAAACAATGGCTAATACGAAGAATTGGTGATGGATCTACCACCAATATATGGGATGATAATTGGTTGCCAAGAGATGAGATGATGAGACCGTGTGGGTGTAGGACGAATAACCCTCCTCAGACCATGTCATAACTAATTGATGTAATCATGGCTAGCTGGGATTTGAACCGCATTCACTAGATCACGCTTCTAATTGACATCCTTTTTTCATGAGCATCCCGCTTCGCACTATAGTTGTCTCAGATTTTTGGTCATGGAACTATGAGAAAAACGGTCTGTTCTCAGTTCCTACGGCCTACAAAATTCTTGTTACAACAAAACATCGAGGAGAGGCTTGGCTCGAAGGATCAGCAACGACATCAAGTACAACTCATGGAGATCGCTTTGGCATGTCCAAGTTCCAGCAAAAATATGAATGTTTCTATGAAGAATAGCAAGACACTCTTTTCCAACTGATGATGTGAGGGAGCATCATAACATGTCAAACAACAACTCATGCGGATTGTGCGGAGCCCCGGATTCATGGAGGCACTCCCACCTGGACTGCATGATGTCATGATGCATTTGGGCTCTTGTGGATAGCAAGCTAGCAGATCGGTTGAGGGCATCACCAGAACAAGCAGCAAAATCATGGCTATTTTCGATGATCCAACTGTTATTGCATGACGCTTTTTTGAAGCTATATATTACATTATGGGCAACATATGGACTTCTCGAAGGAAGGCTATACATGAAGGTGAACTCCAGAGCCCAAATTCAACTCCTGCTTTCATTAACAAATACATGGCGGAGGTGGAAATCATAAAAGAGCAGCAATCATCAAGGCCGCCTAGGGCTACAAAGCTACATCAACTAAGGGTCAATGCACAACCGAAGGCCCTACCTGCAAGTTACGCAAAGATCCACACGGATGCGGGGTCTCAAAATATCATAGAAGAGGTTCTGTTGTGGCAGTGTGTCACGACGAGCATGGAACATATCTGGGGAGCTCATCACTAGTGATCTCGGGGGTACATGATGTGGCGATCTTAGAAACAATTGCTTGCCGAGAAGCTTTTGCACTAGCTAAAGATCTTGCTCTCCAAAACATCATTATTGCTTGAGATGCAAAGCAAGTAGTGGCTGACATAAATCAAGATGAAAGAGGAGTATATGGTGCAATTATCACTGAGATCAGGGCCAGGGCGGCAAATTTCAACAGTATGATTGTCTTTGAAGGTCATTTTTCGAACAATGGTGCTCATAGCTTAACAAAGTTTTCTCTTAATACAGTACAAGGTCAACCTCATGATTCTAATTGTATCCCACAAACTGTGGTTTTCGATGAATAAAAGTTTGTTCATACCTAAAAAAGATCTATTGCTTATAGAGAAAGAAAAATGAAATTGCATAAACTTCAAACTGATACAGGAGCCAACAATCTGAACAACATCTAAGACTTCATCATCTGTTTGTGGTCTTCTTATTTATTTTGTTTTTTGTTTTCTAACAGTGTATACACAAGAAAGCTACCACGATTCGCGTACAGCTACACGTGCAAAAAAGGTTTGGACGTCGCCGCTCAAACAAGAAAACTACGCATGCGTGCCACCGTAGATCAATCAAGGTGCTTGCTTGTGTACTTGGTTTGAGGTTAGTTTTGCACGTACGAGCGATTGTAGCGCACTGGTACAAAACGAGCTTATGTGGAGACGTTTTAATTTTTTTATGAACTTCTATTTTTCCTGAAAAAGAGAACACATTTTCTAATTCCAATTTTTTTCTGGAAATTGTAAACATTTTTTGAAGAAAGAAAACATTATGTTTTTTTGAATATATTTCGAATTTTGAAAAAAAAATTGATTCCACTTTTAAAAAATATATATTTTTAAACTATTTTGGTCTTTTTGAGAGTTTTAATTCTAAACATTATTTTGAAATTGTAAACAATTATTGAAATTCTGTTTTTATGAACAATTTTTTAAGGCATCAGACATTTTTAAAAAATTGTGACTTTTTGAAAAAGACAAAAGAAAAAAAACCAAATAGCCTAGTTGCATGGTGGACTTGTAGTTAGGACAAAAAAGTGTCGGCCGAGTGCTGAGTCGGTGGAGGATTTGTATCTGGGATTAAAAAAAGGGTGAGCCCCGTAGTGAGTCAATGGTGGACTTGTAATTGTGTCCAAAAAATCTAGGCCACTTGCGAGTCAACGACGGACTTGTAACTCGCACAAAAAATAATCAAAGCTCTCATTGCATGTCGACCATGAACTTGCAACTGGTTAAAAATGGTGGATCCTAATTGTGAGTCGATGGTTGACTTACAACTACGACAAAAAAATAATCAAAGGTCCCACTTATGTATCGATGGTTGGCATGGAAAGCGAGACCCCATTGCCAGTCGGTGGTTGACTCACAACTACGACAAAAAAAGTCAACCCTAGTTGCAAGTCACGCCAAAAAAAAGTCGATCCCAATTGTGTGTTGATGATTGACCTGCAGCTAGGATAAAAAGAGGGTCTCACTCATTGCGAGTGGATGATTGATTTGCAATTAGGACAATTACACATCTAGCTACGAGTCAAGGATGAACTTACAACTGGAACAACCATGAACTACAAGCCTAGTTGCGAGTCAAGGATCGACTTGCAACTGGGATGAAACAAACTTCGGCCCGAGTTGCGAGTCAAGTTTGGACTTACAACTAGGATGAAAGAGAAAATACATGCCCAGTTACGAGCCTAGTTATAAGTCGAGGGTGTACTTGTAACCGGGACAACAACAAACTATGAGATAAGCTGTGAGTCGAGCGTGGACTTGTAACTGGGATGAAAGTAGACTACCGGTCCAGTTACGAGTCGAGCGTGGACTGACAACTGGGGCAAAGACTATGAGCCTAGTTATGAGTCGAAGGTGAACTTGCAACTTGGATAAACACAAACTGCATGCTCAGTTGCGAGACGAGGGTGAACATGCAACTGGGATGATCAACAAACTACGAGCTTAGTTATGTGTCGAAGGATGAACTTGCAACTGAAACAAGTACACTAAAGTACTATATAAAAAACCTTGGATCACAATTGCAAGTCGGTGGTAGACTTGCAACCGAGCCAAGAATAAAAAATAAAGGCCTTCTTGCAAAAATGAGGGTGCTATCGCAACAAATAAATCAAAGAGAGAATGATTGTACGAGAGGGTGAGCTTACAACTAGGATCCGAGAAACAAAAACAATCGGTGCTAGTTGTAAGCCAAAGGTGGATCTGCAAATTGAGGTGACAAAAAAACTTTGAAATCATTTGTGAGTTGAGCGTGAAGATATAAGGGCGATGAAAATATACTACGAGCCCAGTTGTCAGTTGAAGATGCACTTGCAAGTGAAAGAAAAACACAAAACTACGAGCCCAATTGCAAGTCAAAGGTCAACTTGCGAGTCGGATGAAACAAACTATGAGTTCAATTACGATTTAAGGATGGATTTGCAACTGGGATAAAAATAAAACACAGAATCCAGTTACGAGTCGAGGGGTGACTTGCAACTCGGACATTTATGATCCCAATTACGAATCACGTGAACTTACAGCCGGGACACCCACAAAACTACAAGTCCAGTTGCGAGTCAAGGATCGACATGCACCTAAGATGAAAAAACTTATGAGCCCAGTTGCGAGTCAAGGATGGACTTGTAACTTGTAAGTGGAATGAGAAACAAAACACATGCACCAGTTGCGAGTCAAGGATGTCATGCAACTCACACAACTACAGGTCTAATTATGAGTTAAGGATAAACTTGCAACTCGGACAACTACGAACCTAATTGCGAGTCAATGATCGATTTGCAACTAGGATGAAACAAACTACAAGTCTAATTATGAATTAAGGATGAACCTTCAACTAGAATGAAAAACAAAACACAAACAAAATAACAGGGGTCAAGGTCGCCGAGTAAGAAGATGGGAATAAATTTCGTTGTCGAGCGGCCCGACACAATAACATACATGAGCACATGTGAAAAAGAATCGTGAGAACATGCTGACACAAAATAACCGGGACAAAAAGACGCACCACAGAAAACGAGCTGATGCGCATGATTGATTGACTTTGTGCGAACATTAAAAAAATTGTATGGCTATAGACTTAGATGAGACATCACTAAATCTTGTCTAGATTAAATTTAGCAAAAAACATCTAATCACACTCTTCTCTAGCTATAATGTCTATTAAAAATAAAATAAAACAATGAAAAAAGATACATGTCACTCCACAAAAAGCTTCAGCCAACGAAATAAATGTGATACACAAAACATAAAAACGACCCACTAAAAAATTCATATCATGCCTCACTGCTTCACAAGGAACGGATAGAAAATACAACACAACGACAACAAACACAACCCGCAAACACATGTATCTAGCAAATAAATGAGTTAGATAAAACATTGTTAACTCCTATTTAGATAAAAAAAACTACTCCCTTTGTCATGGTTTAGAAGGCACGTTTGGAAAATCTCTGGGACCAAGGTAGTCATCGATTGGTTGTGAGATGTAGCAGGTGTAAATGCTAATGCGCCTAATCAACTGAGAAAATATTAGTATTAATGTGTGAGCAGCAAATTGGGAGGACGCATGCATGAGTAGTACTAGTATTAATTAATAAAAGTAATTGCTTTCACGTCTTAAATCTTGTTTGTTTTAAAAATATACGCAAGTTTAACTGTGTCTTCTAAACCGTGACGGAGGAAGTAGCAAACAAATATGAAACAAGACCCCGGGTAATGCCGTGAAAACGGTCCAACAAATATCGCACACCCAAACAGGCTGATAAATAGACACGGGACACATGACAAGATAGAGTGAAAAAAAGTTCATCAATTTAAGCAAATAAATAATGAAAAGGAGAAAATAGAAAATAGAAAAAAAAAATCATGAATTTAAAATAATTCATAACTGCTACATGTCATACAATATTTGGTAAACCCGTAAAAAATTATGTCCCTACCACAGAAATACAGTCTTGCTAAAATACACATAGTTGCAGCCAGTGAATGAACTTGGAGTCGTGCGTCTAATAAGTGACATGTAAGTGCCCTCCGATAAAACATTTCCGCCCCTTAGTTCTAGTTGCCTTGAAGACATATAGTTACAGGGCAACCTGTCCCTTGGAGTTGCGTGTTTGATAATGGGCAGCTGACACCGACAAAAAAACTTATGTTTTTTGAAAAAAAATCATGAAAACAATTAATAAAAAGTAAAAACAAAAACAAAAACAAAAGAAGAAGAAAGGAAAAAAATCAATTAGCAGGGGATGGATAGGAGAGGCCATACGTACAAACATATATACATGTTTTGTTGACTTTAGTTTGTCGCCGTGTTACTTTGTTGCAAAAACAAAAAATCACAGCCAGAGAAAAACATGGGAAACAACCTTAACGTCCAAAATTCGCATATGAGGCCGAGCACCTCGGTGTTCTACATCCCGTCCATCGACACTCGCTAGGGATCCGCGCGCCTCACCGTATAATGGGAGCTGTCCCCCGTATCGATAGCAGCACGCCGTGTATTGCGCAAGTCAACAGGGTGTACCATCAACGGGGTAGTGGACCAGCAGGTCACGGTGCGTGATGTTCCAATAGATGTCAGGGTTAGCTTCCAACCAAGCTTGCCGTCCATCAAACGGGCTCGATCACTGTAGAACCATGTGAAAATTAACAATGCAGACATCAATTCAACAGCATGCTCGGGTCAAATCGGAAGTATTTTTTTATTGTTTCTTAGCCCATTCAACATGCACGTCATTTACTCCCTCGAATCGTCGCCTCGTCTATGCCATCAGGTTTTTTCGCCATTTTTGTTTTTTTTGTAAGATGTCCCGGACGAAGTGGCGGTCGTGTGATAGCACGTGGCGAACGGTTGCAGGAACTTTCACATCGTTTAAACAGGGAACTGCCGCCGGGCACATCGTCTCCCTCGTCGCCTCGTCTCCCACTCCTCCCACTTCGTCTTCTCGCTCTCTCTCGTCGCACCATCTCCCCATTGCTCTCATCTCCCACACCCAATGGAGGGCGCTCGTCGCGCTGCCGCCGTTGCGGATGTTGAGAAGGAGATGCCGAAGCATGAGGACACGACCGCAACCGTTGTCGTCGCTGCAGATCTTGAGAAGGAGTTGCCGAAGCAGGAGGGCACGACCGCAACCGCTGTCGCCGCTGCGGATCTTGAGAAGGAGGTGCCGAAGCAGGAGGACACGACCTCGAGCGGTGCTGCGCAGGCTCACGACGATGAGGTGGGTTTTTTAGATGAGGTTTTCTGGTTTTTTATAGTTGATTCGTGCTTGAATGCTCCATAGATTTATTTAGACTTGGATTTCTTTTAAATTCAATCTTTGATTTGTGCATGTGGATGTGTTAATGCTTCCCGTTCAACTGCTTTCATAGTTATCGTTGATAAGCACATATATTCAGAGAGCAGAATACACTTTGTTTTTGCATGTGTTGACGAACTTTTGCATTTTTGTTGGCTTGAATCAACGGAATCTTTCTCTTATTAGTAAAGATTTCACCCAGGTCATGCGCTTGATATATACGAACAACCATTCCTAAATTACGCCTAGATTTTATTAGTAAGGATTATTAGTACGAATTTAATAAGAGTTAGGTTTTTGAATTGGGATCTGTGATTGCTGCATGTGCTTTAGATTTTATTCTCATAGAGTACATGCGAAGCTCAAATAGTTTAATCCAGTCCGTGGTCCACTTGAGTACTATTATCCATTTGACGCATCACACAACATGTCAGATCTGGGACACCACATATACGTGAATCAATCAACACAATTACCAGGCGCATTTGCTAAACAATGTAACACAATTACCAGGCGCATTTGCTAAACAATGTAACTGATTCTCTTTATTTTTTTAGGAAAAATGTAATTAATATTTAATCATATGCGTGTATCAATTTTGTCTGTTCGGTCAAACAACAAACAACAAACAAGTTAATAGTTTTGTTGTGGTTATCCTCTCACCGGGGCACGCCAGAGGCTGAGCAGCCCAATTGTGCTATATTTAATTTTTTTATATAAATCAGGCTATTTATGTTCATGAATAGGGTGGCTGATGCAGCAGCACTATGAATGTAATTAGAAGCACATTGTTGAATGGCTTGACCTTTTTGAATACTGTGTTACATAGTTTGTGCTAATCGAATTACTTGTATTGTAGGAAAGGGAAGCTGCACGCATGAAGAGGAAGCTCGTCAAGACTGGGTTCAAGAGCCCGTATGACTCTGACTACGACGACGACGACCCGTACGAGGTAATCCCAACTATTTTTTAGTTCAGCGTAAGCACTATATGAATGCATGTTGGTGGGCTTTTAATGAAATTGATGTAGAGAGTGTTTTAATATTGTTTGTTTAGTTAGATTACTGTACATGCCTTTTTTCTTTGTGTTGTTCATTAAAATTTGGTAAATGGGAATTATCTGATGTTTGTTCATTGCATCATTCTGAACCATAATGCTTAATTTGTGTGTGTAGTATAACTCTGGAGATGACGTCGAGGACGGCAACAAAGAGTCCTTCATTGAGAAGGAAGCTCAGAAGATCAGGAAGAAGGGGAAGGCGGCGTACTTCAAGAGAGGAATGTTCAGATGCCCATACTGCACCACAAAGCCAAAGCCCAAGGATGGGATTTGTGAACACCTTATGTCGCATGCACGCGGTTTAGCAACGAGTGCTGCAGACATCAAGACCAGGGCAGAGCATGCAGCCCTCCTGAAGGCTCTAGGTCCCATTTAGTCACCCTCCATGATCTAGATGTTGCTGTGAACTGTTTTACTTTTGCGCAAATGGCAGGTTGTTTGTGAACTCTTGGAATGTTTTATGGCAGACTGTTTGAGAACTGTTTGGAATGTTGTACTTTTGAGTTGGAATGTATTATGAGTTTATGTGCTGCAACGATCACGGTAGCTGCTTCTATTTTTGCTTCACTGATCATAAAGATTGGAAACAATGAGATTTGCTTCTATTTTTGCTTTACAGAAAAAGATTATAACACCTGGTCAATAAAGAAGAAACAATCACATTTGAAGTTAGCCTTGCACGCTCAAAACTAAGTAGGCGGTACACTAAATTCATACCCCCGCAAACAAAAATCCATAACCATGGATGATATTCGTTATCCAGCAAATCCCGCACAACAACATTGACTACAACTCAGGGCTGTCAAATGCCATAGTACCTACACCATTTTCAGCTCGAAGCAAGTAAGAAATGAAACCTCTTTTTTGGCAACCAATAATGAATAAGTGGGTGTTCAATACCTCCTAGTCCAGCTGCTCGTTGCTTCTGTGCATCTGGGAGTGAATCCGACACTTTGCGCATCATCCAGGACATCCTTCTAATGGATTTCTTCTCCAAGAGCTATGCTAAGAGACGCCTGAGACTCTCCCGGATGAGCCAAACATACTGGATCGGAAACAATGGGGGAAGGCTACGGATCCAGTAAAAAAAGAATGAGACCAAAGATCTGTGATTGGCCCAACACTGTTTTGTCCGGGGGAAGAACGTCGTACGGCGGATCCGACACCATTGTTCGAAATATATTTGGTGCGGGGTTTGTTACCTGGGCGCTCCATGATGGATCTCTCGCATCAACTGGTCCATGGCGGACCTCACCTTCAGGTTGAAGAAGAAGAGCTAATGGGGATAGCAAATGGGCCCGCACCCCCCTCACAGTTAAAAATAAGGCAAAGCGGTGACAGGACATGTTCCAAAGAGAACAGTAGACACATGTATCATGAAACATGTGTGCCAAACCAATACGTCTATGATGCCTAGATCCTCAACCTAACACGAGCTAGCAGGGGACAACCAGCAGACAGCTTACCATCCCAATGTGCTGCTGGACGTCCCGGATTCAGAGCACCGAGGTGCGCGGTCACACAAACTTCGCACTCCCTCAACGTGGCCTATATAAGCAGCCACGACATACACTGCCTCGAAAAACAAACGCATGGCAGTTGTTAAATGTAAATGAATGTAAATGAAACTTCTCTTTCATTGATCATCAACATGGAGTATTTATACATGGTGTCCCGACTATTCGGGGTGTCGGTTTACAGAAAAGGCGCATGTATAAAGCATCGGTTTGTGGAGAGACGCATGTTCGGGGTGAGCAGGCGTCTGTACAGGAAAAGATGCTTTCGGCACTAGTGACTGCTCGTGGCAGTTAGATCTAATCCTAACACTCCCCCTTGCACAAAGATACGTCCTGTATGTCTTGTATCCCTTAATAATCTTGAGATTATTCCATGTAGTCTTGATGATCTCTGAAGTTGATAATTTCTCCTCCAAAACCCCTGTGGGAAAAATATGAGGAGAATAGTATTTGATATATTGTTAAAACTCCTTAAAAACCTAGTGAGAAATGATAAGGTGAAAATGATGCAACATATAGTGATTATTGTCTTTTAATAACTCATATGAGAAAATCCTTCAAAGAAGGAGAAAAGTATTGATGAGTTATAGAGAACAATAAATATGCTTTTAGATACTTTCCTTTAAAAACCTTCATAGGAAAAATAGAAAGTATAGCATATGATCTTTGTGAAGATATTGCCTCATTAAAAACATCATGAGAGAAAAATTCAAAGAAACTCATAATGAAAAGAGTGCAATGAGATGTGCCATGAAAAATTCCTTTAAAACCTGGTAGGAAAAATATAGGGAGAAATATGATATGGCATGCATCAATGCTTGTATTTAATTGTCTCATTAAAATCCTTTTATGAGAAACCTGTTGAAAAAACTCATAAAGGAAAAGTGTACAATATTCATTACCTGATGATAATTAAAGGGTTATATTTTTAGGAGATTTCTCCCCCTGAACTTTGCAAATCTCGAAGTCGTCTCATACCAATTCCATGAATGTATTTCTAGAACGTTGAATTTGGTAAAGACTTTGTGAACAAATCTGCTAGATTGTCACATGATTTTGTTTGCAAAATATCAATTTCCCTATTTTTCTGTAATGCACGAGGATAGAACAACTTAGGAGAAATGTGTTTTGTGATATTACTTTTATATAACCCATTTGCATGTGAGCAACACAAGCTGCATTATCTTCATAAATAATAGTTGGTGATCCTAATGAACCAACACCACATGTAGTTTGAATGTGGTTAATCATCCTGCAAAGCCATACACATTCTTTTGATGCCTTAAGTAATGCGATAATTTCAGAATGATTAGTGGAAGTTGCTACGAGAGTCTGTTTTGTTGACTTCCACGAAAAAGCAGTTCCACCATATAAGAATACGAAACCTGTCTGTAACCTCGCATTGTGAGGATCAGATAGATAGCCAACGTCAGTATATCCTACCATAGTCATATCTTGGTTTTTCTGATAGAATAAGCCAAGATCTTTTGTGCCATGTAAATATCTAAGGATATTCTTTACTCCCGTCCAATAACGTTTTGTTGGAGCAGCGCTATGTCTAGCTAGTAAATTTACCGCAAATGCGATATCAGGCCTGGTGCAATTTGCAAGGCACATTAGCGCACCAATGTCACTGAGATATGGGAACTCAGGTCCTAATATCTCTTCATCATCATCCCGAGGTCTAAAAGGATCTTTATTCATATCAAGGGATCTGGCAACCATGGGTGTTTTGGTTGGATATGATTTATCCATATTAAATTTTTCCAAAACCTTTTGAATATAAGCAGGTTGGTATACTAAAATTCCTGAGGGAAGATGCTCAAGTTGTAAGCCTAAGCAGAATTTGGTCTTTCCCAAATCTTTCATCTCAAATTCCGCCATTAGATGATTTCGTGCTTCGTCGATATCTGGTGTACTTCCAATGGTATTGAGGTCATCAACGTACACTAAGATGATGCAAAATCCATTTGAGGACTTTTTTATAAATACACAAGGGCAATCATCATTATTTGAGTAGCCTTTCTGAATAAGGAACTCACTCAGTCGGTTATACCACATTCTACCCGACTGTTTTAAGCCATATAGTGACTTTTGTAATTTTACACAATATGCGTTGCGATTTGGTTTTGGATTCGGCATTTTAAGTCCTTCACGGACTTTCATATATATGTCCGATTTGAGTGACCCATATAAGTATGCTTTCACTACATCCATCAACTGCATAGATAAATTCATTTATACTACCATAGATATTAAGGCCCTGTTTGGGACCGCTCTGCTCCATCAAACGCAGCTCCGCTTCATCAAATCCACTTTGGAGCAGTTTCATACGGAAGTTGTAGCTCTTTCAAAGAGAACGTTTGGCTTTTATCCAACTCCAGCTTCACGAATTGAAAATTTGGTGGAAAGGATCTATTTGATTGGATGAGAGGGGAGAAACGAAGGGGTATCCACTTACGGGTGGCAGTGGTGGGTAATTTCGCTCCAACTCCAGCTTCTACAATTTTATGGAGCACCTCCTAGAGAGCTTCATAAAAAACAGGAAGTTGGACCCTAGATTCTAGTTTTTTTGTGGAGCTGTATATCGTGAAGCTACCCCGTTTGGCTTATGTTTTCTAGAGCGGAGCTGAATTTTCTGGATTAGAGCAGTCCCAAACAGGCCCTAAGTATCAAAACGTTATTCCACTCATAACAGGAGGGTATGTATCATCATAATCGATGTCGGGTCTCGTCGTGAACCCTTGTGCTACAAGCCTCGCTTTGTATCTCACCACCTCGTTGTTTTCATTCCTTTTTCGAAAAAACCCATTTTGCTCTCACAGGGAAGACATTCTTAGGAGTAGGTATTGCTGAGCAAAACACCTCTCTTTGGTTGAGCGAGTGCAGTTCTGCCTCAATTGCTTCCTTCCATTTAGGCCAATCAAGACGCTTGAGGCACTCCGTGACGGTCTTTAGTTCTGGATCCAGTTGAAGGGTTTCAGCAATTTCAGAGGCAAAATATATGTCGACAATTGTAGTCTCTCTACTATATGATTCTCTTGATTCTATATAGTTTATGGAAATTTCTTTTATACCTTCAGACTCTATGTGATTTCCCACAACAATAGAGTCACGGTGTTCCGATGTCCCAGCTATTATGTTTTATGCGCATTTATGCTAGGTTCAAGATGTTGAGCATCTGGTTGGTGTCCTTCAACTTGAGGTTGAATTGCATTTCATGGTAAAGGATTTGGTTTCCTCTGTTTCTACGGAGGCTTTTGAGAAGCTATATTCCGGTTAACCAGATTTTTCCCACTCTTACTCTCATTTGGGGTTTGAGTGGTTTTAGTTGGTACCTCCACTCGCTCTGATGCATTAACAGCAGGAATATGTGATTTAGTGACACCTTTATGGTCAGCAAATGCATCTGGCAGATTATTTGCAATGTGTTGCAAATCTATGATCCTCTGAACTCCAGTTTCAGATTCTTTAGTACGTGGATCTAAGGACTGAATGCCTCTTACATTCCAATCTATTTCCTGGCATTCTTTGTGGTATGATTCTCCCCCTAATGCCGGGAAATGGTCCTCATCAAAAATAGAATCAACGTAGCAGGCAGTAAACAGGTCCCCTGTAAGAGGTTCAATATATTTAAAAATTTACGGAGTATTATAACCCACATAGATCCCTAGTTTTCTGTGAGGGCCCATTGTTGTACGCTGCGATGGTGATATCGGTACGTATATTGCACAACCGAAATTTCGCAGATGGGAAATACTTGGCCGAGTGCCACGTACTAGCTGTATCGGGGAGGTTGTATGATATGCAGTTGGTCTGATTTGTATCAGATCTGCGGCGTGTAATACCGCATGTGCCCAACAAGATGCTGGTAAATTACAATTCTGTAATAGTGGTCAAGCAACTAATTTTACTCTTTTGATGAAGGATTCAGCCAAACCATTTAGAGTATGGACATAAGGCACAAAATGTTTTAAATGAATGCCCATAGCCATGCAATAGTCATTGAATGCACGTGAAGAAAATTCAGCGGCATTATCCATTTGAATTGTTTTTATTCTATTTTCAGGATGATTTGCTCTTAATTTGATAATTTGAGCAATTAGCTTGGCAAAAGCATGATTTCGTGTGGACAATAAACACACATGCGACCATCTTGTAGATGCATCTATGACTACCATGAAATACCTAAAAGGTCCCGATAGTGGTTGAATTGGACCACATATATCTCCTTGAATGCGTTCAAGAAAATTAAGTGACTCATTTTTTTACTTTAAGATAGGATGGTCTTATAATTAATTTCCCAGTTGCACATGCGGTGCACACAAAATCTGATGATTTTGGGAAATTTTTAGTTGGAAGGATTTGACCAATAGAATTGTCAATATTTTTCTCGTCATCCCTATTCCAGGATGACCTAGGCGATCATGCCAAGTCTTGAATTTATCAAGGTCTTGAAAAATTATTTTGTACGCAACACGTGGTACGGGTTTTATATAACGGTAATATAATCCACATGAAAGTGAGGGCAATTTTTCAAGAATTTGTTTCTCAAACTCATTGCTCTTTGTTAAAAGCAAATATTCAGAATTATTTTAAAAAATTGTTTCCATATGGAAATTATTTGATCTGAGGTCTTTGAAACTTAGAAGGGTGTGTGTAGATTCAGGATACAAGAGTGCTTCCTCAATTACAATTGTAGTACCCATAGGTAGAACGAGTGTGGCTCGTCTTGAACCAATAATCGACGCATCGTTGATGACCCACAAGTATAGGGGATCTATCGTAGTCCTTTCTATAAGTAAAAGTGTCAAACCGAACGAGGAGCAGAAGGATCTGACAAGTGGTTTTCAGCAAGGTAATCTCTGCAAGCACTGAAATTATCGGTAACAAGTAGTTGTGTGACAAGATGATTCGTAGCAAGTAACAACGGTAACAAAGGTGCAACAAAGTGGCCCAATCCCTTTTGTAGCAAGGGACAAGCCTGGACAAACTCTTATAGGATGTAAAACGCTCCCGAGGACACATGGGAATTTGTGTGAAGCTAGTTTTCATCAAGTTCATATGATTCGCGTTCGCTACTTTGATAGTTTGATATGTGGGTGGACCGGTGCTTGGGTACTGCCCTTACTTGGACAAACATCCCACTTATGATTAACCCCTCTCGCAAGCATCCGCAACTACGAAAGAAGAATTAAGACAAAGTCTAACCATAACATTAAACTAGTGGATCCAAATCAGCCCCTTACGAAGCAACACATAAACTAGGGTTTAAGCTTCTGTCACTCTAGCAACCCATCATCTACTTACTACTTCCCAATGCCTTCCTCTAGGCCCAAATAATGGTGAAGTGTTATGTAGTCGACGTTCAAATAACACCACTAGAGGAGAGACAACATACAACACATCAAAATATCGAACGAATACCAAATTCACATGACTACTTATAACATGACTTATCCCATGTCCTCAGGAACAAAAGTGACTACTCACAAAGCATAATCATATTCATGACCAGAGAGGTAATGGGTAGCATCAAAGATCTGAACATATAATCTGCCACCAAGTAATCCAACTAGCATCAACTACAAAGAGTAATTAACACTACTAGCAACCTTACAAGTACCAATCGGAGTCGCGAGACGAAGATTGGCTACAAGAGATGAGCTAAGGTTTGGAGATGAGATGGTGCTGATGAAGATGTTGATGGTGATCAGTCCCCTCCGATGAGAGGAGTGTTGGTGATGACGATGGCGACGATTTCCCCCTCCGGGAGGGAAGTTTCCCCGGCAGGACGACCCTGCCAGAGCTCTAGATTGATTCTTCTCAAGTTCCGCCTTGTGGCGGCGGCAATTCCTCCCGAAAGCCTCCTCTTTATTTTTTCTGGAACGAAACTCTTCTTGTAGCAAAAGAGGGGGGCCAGAGGGCCACCGGGGTGCCCACAAGCCCCTAGGTGCGGCCAGGGGGCCACGCCTAGCAGGCTTGTGGCCTCCTGCTAGCTCCCCTCTAGTACTTCTTCGGCCCAGTATTTTTTATAAATTCTAAAATAAATCCTCGTTGATTTTCACGGCTTTTGGAGTTGCGCAGAATAGGTATCTCAAACTTGCTCCTTTTTCAGGCCAGAATTCCAGCTGCTGGCATTCTCCCTCTTCATGTAAACCTTGCAAAATAAGAGAGAAAAGGCAAAGTATTGTATCGTGAAGTGTAATAACAGCCCATAAAGCGATAAATATCAACATGAAAGCATGATGCAAAATGGACGTATCAACTCCCCCAAGCTTAGACCTCGCTTCTCGTGAAGCGAAAGCCGAGATCAATAAATATGCCCACATGTTTAGAGAGAGAGGTGTTGACAAAACAAGATTCGTACATGCAGGCATCATGATCATATTCCGAACAGCAATACCATCATGTGAACTCTTATGCTAAAGTGACAATTCCTTCACAAGGTAAAGTATGGATCAAGAAACTTACTGATAATTAACAACCAATAGACTTTAGTCATTGAAGCAATTGCAATTTATCATAAGATCGGAAAGAGTCAAATAAGAGCTTGTAAGCAAATCCACATACTCAATCATCTTTTCATTTTCTACAATTGCTACAACTCACGTGGTACTCATGAGATCAAAGTTTCAGTTGGACACAGAGAAAGACAGGGGCTTATGGTTTCGCCTCCCAACTACTTACCTAAAGAGTAATGTCAACAATACTAGTTCATGAATACTTACTTCCAAGTTGACATACGAATATAGATCTTTCCCTAGCATATGACGTCAGATAAGATAAAGGCGAAATAAGGAATTGGCGTAGATCACCATGACTCTTTCAAGGGCAAAAAGTAAAGGTAAAAGATAGGCCCTTTGCAGAGGGAAGCAGAGGTTGTCATGCACTTTTGAGGTTTGGATGTGTGACCTCTTAGTGCGAAAGAACGTCACTTTATATTGCCTCCTGTGATAAAGAACTTTATTATGCAGTCTATCGCTTTTATGTCTTCCTCATCACAGGTTCGTACAAAGCTTGTTTTCCACACACTAATAGATCATACATATTTAGGGAGAAATTTTTATTGCTTGCACTGATGACAACTTACTTGAGGGATCTTATTTAATCCATAGGTGGGTATGGTGGACTCTCATGGCAAAACTAGGTTGAAGGTTTATGGATGCACAAGTAGTATCTCTACTTAGTGCGGGAGTTTTGGCTGATATGAGGTGGAAGCAATCGTCACATGCTAAGGGATCTCTAGTCATATAATTATTGTTCGAAACCAAGAAAACACAATTCATTATGTTGTCTTCCTTGTCCAACATCTACTTCAAAGGATGTAATAGTTTAGTGAGTGTTCACAATCATAGATGGTGTTAAAGATGCTATATTTATATGTGAACCTCTCCTTCTTTATCACTTCCTATTAATTGCAACAATGACCAAGGTCTATGTTTGTCCACCCTCAACAAGTTTCAATCATCATTCTTTTTTATATGTGAAGCCATCACTTCCCATAAGATCATTACATGATCTTTCATTCTTTTGTTCTTTTCTCAATCTTTTGATCATGGCATGAGGCAAGGCCCTTAACTAAAACTCTCTTTATTATGTGGATCACGAGCTCGAATACATCGGGGGTGACACAAAGAAAAACTCAAGCCTAAAACACTAAGAACTTTATTCTACTAGAGGAAGATAAAACCAAGAAGAATCGAACTAAGAAAAGGTAAAGGGAAAAGATGTGATGGTGATATGATATCGGGGCAACTCCCCGAAGCTTAGCACAAGCCAAGGGGATTGACCATACCCATGCTTAGTTGTCTTCCTTTGGAGGTGATGGTGGTGGAGTTGTTGCAACCTGGGTTTGATCCTCCGCCTTCCAAGGCATAGGTGCTCCATCATGGAAAGATGAATGAGTCTCCGGAATCCTCAAATCTGCAGCCAATCGTATTGTTTTAAATCTATACTCATACTCACAGTTTTGGTTCTGTAGGTCATAGATCTGGGCTTGGAGGAGATCAATTCTGTCATAGAGCCGGGAGAGGTGCTTCCCGATGTCATTGGCATCGATCTTGTACTTGTTGGTGAACTCCGTGATCATCATGTGGTTGGCGTTGAGTCCACGCTCCACCATCCCTTGGCACTTGAAGACTTGCTGCTCCATTGCCTCGAGCCTTGCCTCCATGCTTCCGGTCTTCTTGGGCCCCTCAACATCACGGATGTGCAGCATCCCCTCATGCATCTCGATAGATTGAGGGTGTTGCAGCACTCCCGCGAAGTAGGGATTGACGACCTTCTCGAAGATCTAGTCCTTCGGAGCATTTGGGGATGCCATAGCGATCTAGATCTGCAGCAGAAACAGGCTCGAAACGAAAACAGAGGAAATTTGCGTGATATGAGGGTCAGACCTTTCGGGAGAATATATAATGATTTTTTTCCAACCAGAAGGAATACTCCACAAAAAAACGGAGTACTGGAGGCACACGAGGTAGTCACAAGCCCCCCACGCGCGGCCAGGGTGGTGGCCCGCGCCTGGTAGGCTTGTCGCCTCCTCGTGCGCTTTCCGGACTACTTTAAATTTTTCTATTTTTACAAAAATTCCAAAACGGAGGAAAATTCCTACTGGAAAAGTTTTGGAGTTGGTTTACTTACCGAATCACATACCTCTTCGTTTTTGGAGTCTCAAACAGGCTGATAAATATCCCTTATGTACTCCTCCGGAGTTATGGTATTGATAATATTGCTTTCAACATTTATGGCAGTACCTGAGATATAATGCTTGATTCTCTGCCCATTTACCACTCTCGGAAAATTACCTTCTCATACGTCCATTTTGCATCATGCTTTCATGTTGATATTTATCGCTTCTTGGGCTGTTATTTCACTTTGCGGTACAATTATTATGCCTTTTCTCTCTTATTTTGCAAGGTTTACATGAAGAGGGAGAATGCCGACAGCTGGAATTCTGGCCTGAAAAAGGAGCAAGTTTGAGATGCCTATTGTGCGGAACTCCAAAAGCCGTGAAAATCAACGTGTATCTTTTTTGGGATTTATAAAAAATATTGGGCCAAAGAAGTGCTAGAGAGGCGCCAGCAGGTGGCCACAAGCCTGCTAGGTGCGGCCACCTCCCTGGCCGCTCCTAGGGGGCTTGTGAGCTCCCTGCTAGCCCACTGGCCCCCTCTTTTGCTACAAGAAGGGTTTCGGTATGAAAAAAATCGAGGAGAGGCTTTTCGGCGGATTCGCCGCCGCCACGAGGTGGAACTTGAGCAGAACCAATCTAGAGCTTCGACAGGACGATCCTGTCGGGGAAACTTCCCTCCCGGAGGGGGAAATTGTCGCCATCTTCATCACCAACACTCCTTTCATCGGAGGGGACTCATCACCATCAACATCTTCATCAGCACAATCTCATATCCAAACCCTAGTTCATCTCTTGTAACCAATCTCGGTCTCGCGACTCCGATTCGTACTTGTAAGGTTGCTAGTAGTGTTAATTACTCTTGGTAGTTGATGCTAGTTGGATTACTCGGTGGAAGATTATATGTTCAGATCCTTGATGCTATTCAATCCTCTCTGGTCATGAACATAATTATGCTTTGTAAGTAGTTACTTTTGTTCCTCAGGACACGGGATAAGTCTTGCTATAAGTAGTCATGTGAATTTGGTATTCGTTCGATATTTTGATGCGTTGTATGTTGTTTTTCCTCTAGTGGTGTTATGTGAACGTCGACTACATAACACTTCACCATTATTTGGGCCTATAGGAAGGCATTGGGAAGTAGTAAGTAGATGATGGGTTGCTAGAGTGACAGAAGCTTAAACCCTAGTTTATGCGTTGCTTCGTAAGAGGCTGATTTGGATCCACTAGTTTAATGCTATGGTTAGATTTTGTCTTAATTCTTCTTTCGTAGTTGCGGCTGCTTGCAAGAGGGGTTAATCATAAGTGGTATGTTTGTCCAAGTAAGGGCAGCACCCAAGCACCGGTCCACCCACATATCAAACCATCAAAGTAGCGAACGCGAATCATATGAACATGATGAAAACTAGTTTGACAGAATTCCCATGTGTCCTCGGGAGCGCTTTACCTCATATAAGAGTTTGTCCAGGATTGTCCCTTGCTACAAAAGGGATTGGGCCACTTTCCTGCACCTTTTTAACTTGCTACTTGCTACGAATCATCTTATCACACAACTATCTGTTACCGATAATTTCAGTGCTTGCAGAGAATACCTTGCTGAAAACCACTTGTGAGATCCTTCTGCTCCTCGTTGGGTTCGACACTCTTACTTATCGAAAGGACTATGATAGATCACCTACACTTGTGGGTCATAAAGACTCTTTTCTGGCGCCGTTGCCGGGGAGTGAAGCGCCTTTGGTAAGTGGAAGTTGGTAAAGAAACATTCATATAGTGTGCTGAAATTTATTGTCACTTGTCACTATGGAAACTAATCCTTCGAGGGGCTTGTTCGGGGTATCTTCACCTCGAACGGAAGCAGAAAGAGTTTCTCCTCAACCTGCTGCACCTACTGAAAATATTTTCTATGAATTTCCTTCGGGTATGCATGAGAAACTGTTGGCTAATCCTTTTACAGGAGATGGAACATCACATCCAGACTAGCATCTAATCTATGTAGATGAAGTTTGTGGTTTATTTAAGCTTGCAGGTTTGCCCGAGGATGAGGTCAAGAAGAAGGTCTTTCCCTTATCATTGAGGGATAAGGCATTTACATGGTATAGGCTATGTGATGATACTGGATCATGGAACTACAATCGGTTGAAATTGGAATTTCATCAAAAGTTTTGTCCTGTGCATTTAGTACATCGTGATCGGAATTATATTTATAATTTTTGGCCTCGTGACAGAGAAAGCATCACTCAAGCTTGGGGGAGTCTTAAATCAATGTTATATTCATGCCCCAATCATGAGCTCTGGAGAGAAATTATCATTCAGAACTTCTATGCTCGGCTTTCTCATGATGACCGCACCATGTTTGACACTTCTTGTACCGTTTATTTTATGAAGAGAGATATTGACTTCAAATGGAATTTATTGGAAAGAATTAAACGCAACTCTGAAGATTGGGAGCTTGAAGAAGGTAAGGAGTCAGGTATGAATTTCAAGTTTGATTGCGTTAAATCCTTTGTTGAAACAAATACTTTTCGTGATTTTAGCGCTAAGTATGGACTTGACTCTGAGATAGTAGCTTCATTGTGTGAATCATTTGCTTCTCATATTGATCTCTCGAAAGAGAAGTGTTTTAAATATCATCCTCCCTTAGAAGTCAATGTAGTTAAACCCAATCGAGTTGAAGAGAAAGTCATTGCCTACAATGATCCTATTGTTCCCAGTGCTTACATTGAGAAACCACCTTTCCCTGTTAGGATGAAGGATCATTCTAAAGCTTCAACTGTGATACGTAGATGCTACATTAGAACACCTACACCCCCTGAGAAAATTAGAGTTTAACCTAGCATTGCTATTATCAAAGATCTCCTGTCCAACAATGTTGATGGCCATGACATTCACTTCTGCGAAGATGCTGCTAGAATTGCTAAACCACACGCTAGAGACAAACATAGGCCTCTTGTTGGCACGCCTGTTGTTTCTGTTAAGATAGGAGATCATTGTTATCATGGTTTATGTGATGTGGGTGCTAGTGTTAGTGCAATACCTCAATCCTTATATGATGAAATCAAAGACGAGATTGCACCTATTGAGATAGAACCTATTGATGTCACTATTCAGCTTGCCAATAGAGATACTATCTGCCCTGTGGGAATTGTTAGGGATGTTGAAATCTTGTGTGGTAAAACGAAGTATCCTGCTGATTTCCTCGTTCTTGCTACCACCCAAGATAGCTTTTGTGCCATCATATTTGGCAGACCTTTTCTCAATACCGTTAATGCTCATATTGACTGTGAGAAGCAAACTGTCACTGTTGGCTTTCAAGGTGTGTCACACGAGTTCAATTTCTCCAAGTTTGGTAGACAACCTCATGAAAAAGAGTTGCCTAGTAAGGATGAAACTATTGCCTTAGCTTCTATTGTTGTGCCTCCTACTGATCCCTTAGAGCAATACTTTCTTGAGCATGAAAATGATATGCATATGGTTGAAAGGGATGAGATAGATAGAGTTGTCTTAGAACAATATCCTATCCTTAAGAATAATTTGCGTGTTGAACTGCTTGGGGATCCACCCCCACCAAAGGGTGATCCTGTGTTCGAGCTTAAACAGTTGCCCGATACTCTTAAGTATGCTTATCTTGATGAAAAAGAGATATATCCTATCATAATTAGTGCTAGCCTCTTAGAGCATGAAGAAAAGAAGTTACTAAGAACTCTGAGGAAGCACCGTGCTGCTATTGGATATACTCTTGATGATCTTAAGGGCATTAGTCCCACTCTATGCCAGCACAAAATTAAAACCAATCCTGAGTCCAAACCAGTTGCCAATCATCAACGGAGATTAAATCCTAAGATGAAAGAGGTAGTAAGAAAAGAAATACTAAAGCTCCTGGAAGCATGTATTATCTATCCTGTTTCTCATAGTGATTGGGTGAGTCCGATGCATTGCGTCCCTAAGAAGGGGGGGGGGGTATTAGCGTTGTCCCTAATGATAAAGATGAATTGATCCAACAGAGGATTATTACTGGCTATAGGATGGTGATCAATTTTAGGAAATTGAATAAAGCCACTAGGAAAGATCATTACCCTTTTCCTTTTATCGACCAAATGCTAGAAAGACTGTCTAAACACACACACTTCTGCTTTCTAGATGGTTATTCTGGTTTCTCCCAAATACCAATTGCACAATCTGATCAGGAGAAAACCACTTTCACCTGCCCTTTCGGTACCTTTGCTTACAGACGTATGCCTTTGGCTTATGTAATGCACCTGCTACCTTTCAAAGATGTATGATGGCTATATTCTCTGACTTTTGTGAAAAGATTGTTGAGGTTTTCATGGATGACTTCTCCGTTTACGGGTCTTCTTTTGATGATTTGCTCAGCAACCTTGATCGAGTCTTGCAGAGATGTAAAGATACCAACCTTGTCTTGAATTGGGAGAAGTGCCACTTTATGGTTAATGAAGGCATCGTCTTTGGACATCAATTTTCTGAAAGAGGTATTGAAGTCGATAAGGCTAAGGTTGATGCGATCGAGAAAATTCCATGCCCTACAGATATCAAAGGTATAAGAAGTTTCCTTGGTCATGCAGGTTTCTATAGAAGGTTCATTAAGGACTTTTCTAAGATTTCTAGGCCTCTTACCAATCTCTTGCAAAAGGATATTCCTTTTGTTTTTGACGATGATTGTGAGGAAGCCTTCGAAATACTTAAAAAGGCCTTGATAACTGCGCCTATTGTTCAACCACCTGATTGGAACTTACCTTTTGAAATCATGTGTGATGCTAGTGATTATGTTGTGGGTGCTGTCCTAGGACAAAGAGTTGATAAGAAGTTGAATGTTATTCATTATGCTAGTAAAACTCTAGACAGTGCCCAAAGAAACTATGCTACTACTGAAAAAGGAATTTTTAGCAGTCGTGTTTGCATGTGAAAAGTTCAGATCTTACATAGTTGATTCCAAAGTCACTATCCACACTGATCACGCTGCTATTAAGTATCTCATGGAAAAGAAAGATGCTAAACCTAGACTTATCAAATGGGTTCTCTTGCTACAAGAATTTGATTTGCATGTTGTTGATAGGAAGGGTGTTGAAAACCCCATAGCAGATAGCTTGTCTAGGTTGGAGAATGTTCTTTATGACCCACAACCTATTGATGATAGTTTTCCTGATGAGCAACTGAATGTCATCAATGCTTCACGAAGTACATCATGGTATGCTGATTATGCAAACTATATCGTTGCCAAATATATACCACGTAGTTTCACATACCAGCAAAAGAAGAATTCTTCTTTGATTTGAGACATTACTTTTGGGATGATCCTCATCTTTATAAGGAAGGAGTAGATGGTGTTATAAGACGTTGCGTACCTGAACATGAACAGGGACAGATCCTACAGAAGTGTCACTCCGAGGCTTACGAAGGACACCATGCAGGAGATAGAACTGCACACAAGGTATTGCAATCAGGTTTCTATTGGCCCACTCTCTTCAAGGATGCCCGTAAGTTTGTCTTGTCTTGTGACGAATGTCAAAGAATAGGTAATATCAGTAAACGTCACGAAATGCCTATGAACTATTCACGTGTCATTGAACCATTTGATGTTTGGGGCTTTGATTATATGGGACCTTTTCCAAAATCCAATGGGTATACTCATATCCTATTTCTTGTTGATTATGTCACTAAGTGGGTAGATGGTATCCCCACTAGTAGTGCTGATCACAACACCTCTATCAGGATGCTTAAAGAAGTTATTTTCCCTAGATTTGGAGTCCCTAGATATCTAATGACCAACAGTGGTTCACATTTCATTCATGGTGCTTTCCATAAAACGCTTGCTAAGTACGATGTCAACTATAGAATTGCGTCTCCCTATCACCCTCAGTCGAGTGGTCAAGTAGAGCTAAGCAATAGAGAGATTAAACTGATTCTGCAAAAGACTCTCAACAGGTCTAGAAGGAATTGGTCTAAGAAGCTCGCTGATGCACTGTGGGCTTATAGAATTGCCTATAAGAATCCCATGGGCATGTCTCCGTACAAAATGTACGGTAAAGCATGTCATTTACCTCTTGAGCTAGAGCATAAAGCTTATTGGGCAATCAAAGAGCTCAACTTTGATTTCAAACTTGCTCGTGAGAAGAGGTTATTTGACATTAGATCGCTTGATGAATGGAGAACTCAGGCATATGAAAATGCCAAGTTGTTCAAAGAAAAGGTTAAGAGGTGGCATGATAAGAGGATATAAAAACGTGAGTTCAATGTAGGTGATTATGTCTTGCTATATAATTCTCGTTTAAGATTTTTTGTAGGCAAGCTTCTCTCTAAATGGGAAGGTCCCTATATTGTTGAGGAAGTATATCGTTCCGGTGCTATCAAGATCAACAACACGGAAGGTAATTGTCCGAGAGTGGTAAATGGGAAGCGAATCAAGCATTATATCTTAGGTACCCCCATAAATGTTGAAAGCAATATTATCAATACCATAACTCCGAAAGAATTCCTAAGGGATATTTATCAGCCTGTTTCAGACTCCGAAAATGAAGAGGTATGTGATTTGGTAAAAAAACAGACTCCAAAACTTCTCCAGTAGGAATTTTTCTCCGTTTTGGAATATTTGAAAACATAAAAAAATTTGAAGTAGTCCGGAAAGCGCACGAGGAGGCGACAAGCCTGCCAGGCGCGGGCCACCCCCTGGCCGCGCCTAGGGGCTTGTGGCCACCTCGTGTGCCTCTCAGACTCCGTTTTCTTGCGGAGTACTCCTTCTGGTGTAGAAAAAATCATTATATATTCCCCCGTAAGGTCTGAGCCTCGTATCACGCGAATTTCCTCTGTTTTCGTTTCCAGCCTATTTCTGTTGCAGATCTAGATTGCTATGACGTCCCCAAAAGCTCTGAAGGACAAGATCTTCGAGAAGGTCATCAATCCCTACCTCACGGGAGTGCTGCAACACCCTCAATCTATCGAGATGCGTGAGGGGATGTTGCACATACGTGATGTTGAGGGGCCTAAGAAGACTCGAAGCATGGATGCGAGGCTCGAAGCAATGGAGCAACAAGTCTTTAAGTGCCAAGGGATGGTGGAGCGTGGACTCAACACCAACCACATGATGATCACGGAGTTCACCAGCAAGCACAGGATCGATGACAATGACATTGGGAAGCACGTCTCCAGGCTCTATGACGGGATTGGTCACCTCCAATCCCAGATCTATGACATGCAGAACCAAAACTATGAGTATGAGTATAGATTTAAATCAATACGGTTGGCTGCAGATTTGAGGATTCGGGAGACTCCTTCATCTTTCCATGATGGAGCACCTATGCCTTGGAAGACGTAGGATCAAACCCATGTTGCAACAACTCCACCACCATCACCTCCAAAGGAAGACAACTAAGCATGGATATGGCAACCCCCTTGGCTTGTGCCAAGCTTGGGGGAGTTGCCCCGGTATCGTATCAGCATCACATCTTTTGCCTTTACCTTTGTTTTAGTTTCTTCCTTTTAAGTTTTCTCTTTCTCTAGTAGAATAAAGGTCTTAGTGTTTTAGGCTTGAGTTTTGCTTTGTGTCACCCCCGATGGCTTCACATATAAAAAGAATGATGATTGAAACTTGTTGAGGGTAGAAAAACGTAGACCTTGGTCATTGTTGCAATTAATAGGAAGTGATAAAGAAGGAGAGGTTCACATATAAATATATCATCTTTGACACCATCTATGATTGTGAACACTCACTAAACTATTGCATGCTTAGAAGTAGATGTTGGACAAGGAAGACAACATAATGAATTGTGTTTGCTTGGTTCCGAACAATGTTATATGATTAGAGATCCCTTAGCATGTGACGATTGCTTCCACCTCATACTAGCCAAAACTCCCGCACCAAGTAGAGATACTACTTGTGCGTCCATAAACCTTCAACCCAGTTTTGCCATTAGAGTCCACCATACCTACCTATGGATTGAATAACATCCCTCAAGTAAGTTGTCATCGGTGCAAGAAATAAAAATTGCTCCCTAATATGTATGATCTATTAGTGTGTGGAAAATAAGCTTTGTACGAACCTGTGATAAGGAAGGCATAAAAGCGACAGACTGCATAATAAAGTTCTTTATCACAGGAGGCAATATAAAGTGACGTTCCTCCACACTAAAAGGACACGCATCCAAACCTCAAAAGTGCATGACAACCTCTGCTTCCCTCTGCGAAGGGCCTATCTTGTACCTTTACTTTTTGCCCTTGAAAGAGTCATGGTGATCTTCACCAATTCCTTATTTTGCCTTTATCTTGGCTAACGTCATATGCTTGGGAAAGATCTATATTCATATGTCAACTTGGAAGTAAGTATTCATGAAATATTATTCTTGACATTACCCTTGAGGTAAATGGTTGGGAGGAAAAACTATAAGCCCCTATCTTTCTCTGTGTCCAGCTGAAACTTTGATCTCATGAGTACCACGTGAGTTGTAGCAATTGTAGAGAACGAAATGATGATTGAGTATGTGGATTTGCTTTACAAGCTCTTATTTGACTCTTTCTGATGTTGTGATAAATTGCAATTGTTTCAATGACTAAAGGCTATCGGTTTTTAAGTCTCGGTAAGGTTCTTGATCCATACTTTACTTTGTGAAGGAATTATCACTTTAGCACGAGAGATTATATGTTGGTATTGCTGTTCTGATCATGATCATGATGCATGCATGTTCGTATCTTGTTTTGTCGACACCTCTCTCCCTAAACATGTGGGCATGTTTATTGATCTAGGCTTTCGCTTTAGGACAAGCGAGGTCTAAGCTTGGGGGAGTTGATACGTCCATTTTGCGTCATGCTTTCATGTTGATATTTATCGCTTCTTTGGTTGTTATTTCACTTCATGGTACAATACTTATGCCTTTTCTCTCTTATTTTGCAAGGTTTACATGAAGAGGGAGAATGCCGGCAGCTGGAATTCTGGCCTGAAAAAGGAGCAAGTTTGAGATGCCTATTCTGCGCAACTCCAAAAGCCGTGAAAATCAACTTGGGTTTTTTTTGGGATTTATAAAAAATACTGGGCCGAAGAAGTGCCATAGGGGCGCCAGCAGGTGGCCACAAGCCTGCTAGGCGCGGCCACCCCCCTCGCCGCGCCTAGGAGGCTTGTGAGCTCCCTGCTGGCCCACTGGCCCCCCTCTTTTGCTACAAGAAGTGTTTCGGTCTGGAAAAAAATCGAGGAGAGGCTTTTCGGAGGATTCGCCTTCGCCACGAGGCAGAACTTGAGCCAAACCAATCTAGAGCTCCGGCACGATGATCCTGCCGGGGAAACTTCCCTCCCGGAGGGGCAAATCATCGCCATCGTCATCACCAACACTCTTCTCATCAGAGGGGACTCATCACCATCAACATCTTCATTAGCACCATCTCATATCCAAACCCTAGTTCATCTCTTGTAACCAATCTCCGTCTCGCGACTCCGATTGGTACTTGTAAGGTTTCTAGTAGTGTTAATTACTCTTTGTAGTTGATGCTAGTTGGATTACTCGATGGAAGATTATATGTTCAGATCCTTGATGCTATTCAATACCTCTCTGGTCATGAACATAATTATGCTTTGTGAGTAGTTACTTTTGTTCCTGAGGACATGGGATAAGTCTTGCTATAAGTAGTCATGTGAATTTGGTATTCGTTCGATATTTTGATGTGTTGTATGTTGTTTTTCCTCTAGTGGTGTTATGTGAACGTCGACTACATAACACTTCACCATTATTTGGGCCTAGAGGAAGGCATTGGGAAGTAGTAAGTAGATGATGGGTTGCTAGAGTGACAGAAGCTTAAACCCTAGTTTATGCGTTGCTTCGTAAGGGGCTGATTTGGATCCACTAGTTTAATGCTATGGTTAGACTTTGTCTTAATTCTTCTTTCGTAGTTGCAAATGCTTGCGAGAGGGGTTAATCATAAGTGGGATGTTTCTCCAAGTAAGGGCAGCACCCAAGCACCGATCCACCCACATATCAAACTATCAAAGTAGTGAACGCGGATCATATGAACATGATGAAAACTAGCTTGACAAAAATTCCCATGTGTCCTCAGGAGCGCTTTACCTCCTATAAGAGTTTGTCCAGGATTTTCCCTTGCTACAAAAGGGATTGGGCCACTTTCCTGCACCTTTTTTACTTGCTACTTGCTATGAATCATCTTATCACACAACTATCTGTTACCGATAATTTCAGTGCTTGCAGAAACTACCTTGCTGAAAACCACTTGTCAGATCCTTCTGCTCCACGTTGGGTTCGACACTCTTACTTATCGAAAGGACTATGATAGATCCCCTACACTTATCGAAAGGACCCTGTTCATGTTCAGGTACACAACGTCTAATAACACCATCTACTCCTTCCTTATAAAGGTGAGGATCCTCCCAAAAGTAATGTCTCAAATCAAAGAAGAATTTCTTCTTTTGCTGGTATGTGAAACTAGGTGGTATATATTTGGCAACGATATAATTTGCATAATCAGCATACCACGGTGCACCACATGAAGTATTGATGACATTCAATTGCTCATTAGGAAAGCTATCATCAATAGGTTGTGGGTCATCAAGAACATTCTCCAACCTAGACAAGTTATCTGCTACTGGGTTCTCAGCACCCTTCCTATCAACAACATGCAAATCAAATTCTTGTAGCAAGAGAACCCATCTGATAAGTCTAGGTTTAGCGTCTTTCTTTTCCATGAGGTACTTAATAGCAGCGTGATCAGTGTGAATAGTGACTTTGGAATCAACTATGTAAGATCTGAAGTTTTCACATGCAAACATGAATGCTAAAAATTCCTTTTCAGTTGTAGCATAGTTTCTTTGGGCAGTGTCCAGAGTTTTACTAGCATAGTGAATAACATTCAACTTCTTATCAACTCTTTGTCGTAGGACAACACCAACAGCATAATCACTAGCATCACACATGATTTCAAAAGGTAAGTTCCAATCAGGTGGTTGAACAATAGGTGCAGTTATCAAAGCCTTCTTAAGTATTTCGAAGGCTTCCTCACAATCATCGTCAAAAACAAAAGGAATATCCTTTTACAAGAGACTGGTACGAGGCCTAGAAATCTTAGAGAAGTCTTTAATGAACCTTCTATAGACACCGGCATGACCAAGGAAACTTCTTATACCTTTCATATCTGTGGGGCATGCTATTTTCTCGATTGCATCAACCTTAGCCTTATCGACTTCAATACCTCTTTCAGAAATTTTATGTCCTAAGACGATGCCTTCATTAACCATAAAGTGGCACTTCTCCCAATTCAAGACAAGGTTGGCATCTTTACATCTCTGCAAGACTCGATCAAGGTTGCTGAGGCAATCGTCAAAAGAAGACCCGTAAACAGAGAAGTCTTCCATGAAAACCTCAACAATCTTTTCACAAAAGTCAGAGAATATAGCCATCATACATCTTTGAAAGGTGGCAGGTGCATTACATAAGCCAAAAGGCATACGTTTGTAAGAAAAGGTACCGAAAGGGCAGGTGAAAGTGGTTTTCTCCTGATCAGATTGTGCAACAGGTATTTGGGAGAAACCAGAATAACCATCTAGAAAGCAGAATTGTGTGTGTTTAGACAGTCTTTCTAGCATTTGGTCGATAAAAGGCAAAGGGTAATGATCTTTGCTAGTGGCTTTATTTAATTTCCTAAAATCGATCACCATCCTATAGCCAGTAAGAATCTTCTGTGGGGTCAATTCATCCTTATCATTAGGGACAACGGTAATACCTCCCTTCTTAGGGACGCAATGCACCGGACTCACCCAATCACTATGAGCAATAGGATAGATAATACCTGCTTCCACGAGCTTTAGTATTTCTATTCTTACTACCTCTTTCATCTTAGGATTTAATCTCCGTTGATGATCAACAACTGGTTTGGAATCAGGATCGGTTTTAGTTTTGTGCTGGCATAGAGTGGGACTAATGCCCTTAAGATCATCAAGAGTATATCCAATAGCAGCACATTGCTTCCTCAGATATTTTAGTAACTTCTTTTCTTCATACTCTGAGAGGCTAGCACTAATAATAACAAGATATATCTCTTTTTCATCAAGATAAGCATACTTAAGAGTATCAGGCAACTGTTTAAGCTAGAACACAGGATCACCCTTTGGTGGGGGTGGTTCTCCAAGTAGTTCAACAGGCAAATTATTCTTAAGGATAGGATATTGTTCAAAGACAACTCTATCTATCTCATACCTTTCATCCATATGGATATCGTTTTCATGCTCAAGCAAGTATTTCTCTAAGGGATCAGTAGGAGGCACGACAATAGAAGCTAGGGCAATAGTTTCATCCATACTAGGCAACTCTTTTTCATCAGGTTGTCTACCAAACTTGGAGAAACTGAACTCATGTGACACACCTTCAAAGCCAACAGTGACAGTTTGGTTCTCACAGTCAATATGAGCATTGATAGTATTGAGAAAAGGTATGACAAATATGATGGGACAAAAGCTATCTTGTGTGGTATCAAGAACGAGGAAATCAGCAGGATACTTCGTTTTACCACACAAGACTTCAACATCTCTAACAATTCCCACAGGGCAGATACTATCTCTATTGGCAAGCTGAATAGTGACGTCAATGGGTTCTATCTCGATAGGTGCAATCTCGTCTTTGATTTCATCATATAAGGATTGAGGTATTGCACTAACACTAGCACCCACGTCACATAAAGAATGATCACAATGATCTCCTATCTTAACAGAAACAACAGGCATGCCAACAACAGGCCTATGTTTGTCTCTAGCATGAGATTTAGCAATTCTAGCAGCATCTTCACATAAGTGAATATCATGGCCCTCGACATTGTCGGACATGAGATCTTTGATAATAGCAATGCTAGGTTCAACTCTAATTTGCTCAGGGGGTGTAGATGTTCTAATGTAGACCCTACGTATCATAGTTGAAGCTTTAGAATGATCCTTTATCCTAACAGGGAAAGGTAGTTTCTCAACGTAGGCACTAGGAACAATAGGATCATTATAGGAAATGACTTTCTCTTCAACTGGATTGGGTTTAACTACATTGACTTCTAAGGGAGGATGATATTTAAACCACTTCTTTTTGGGGAGATTAATATGAGCAGCAAATGATTCACACAATGAAGCTACTATCTCAGAGTCAAGTCCATACTTAGCGCTAAAATCACAAAAAGTATTTGTTTCAACAAAGGATTTAACGCAATCAAACTTGAAATTCATACCTGACTCCTTACCTTCATAAAGCTCCCAATCTTCAGAATTGCGTTTAATTCTTACGAATAAATTCCATTTGAAGACAATATCTCTCTTCATAAAAGAACCGGTACAAGAAGTATCAAGCATGGTGCGATCATCATGAGAAAGCCGAGCGTAGAAGTTCTGAATGATAATTTCTCTCAAGAGCTCATGGTTGGGGCATGAATATAACATTGATTTAAGCCTCCCCCAAGCTTGAGCAATGTTTTTTCTGTCACGAGGCCAAAAATTATAAATATAATTCCGATCACGATGTACTAGATGCTTAGGATAAAACTTTTGATGAAATTCCAATTTCAACTGGTTGTAGTTCCATGATCCAGTATCATCACATAGCCTATACCATGCCAATGCTTTATCCCTCAAAGATAAGGGAAAGACCTTCTTATTGACCTCATCCTCGGTCAAACCTGCAAGCTTAAATAAACCACAAACCTCATCTACATAGATTAGATGCAAGTCGGGATGTGATGTTCCATCTCCTGTAAAAGGATTAGCCAACAGTTTCTCAAGCATACCCGAAGGAAATTCATAGAAAATATTTTCAGTAGGTGCAGCAGGTTAAGGAGCAACTCCTTGTGCTTCCGTTCGAGGTGAAGATACCCTGAACAAGCTCCTCAAAGATTAGTTTCCATAGAAACAAGTGACAATAAATTTCAGCACACTATATAAATGTTTCCTTACCAAATTCCACTTACCAAAGGCGCTTCACTCCCCGGCAACGGCGCCAGAAAAGAGTCTTGATGACCCAAAAGTATAGGGGGTCTATCATAGTCCTTTCGATAAGTAAGGGTGTTGAACCCAACAAGGAGCAGAAGGATCTCACAAGTGGTTTTCAGCAAGGTAATCTCTGCAAGCACTGAAATTATCGATAACAAGTAGTTGTGTGACAAGATGACTCGTAGCAAGTAGCAAGTAACAACGGTAACAAAGGTGCAGGAAAGTGGCCCAATCCCTTTTGTAGCAAGGGACAAGCCTGGACAAACTCTTATAGGAGGTAAAACGCTCCCGAGGACACATGGGAATTTCTGTCAAGCTAGTTTTCATCAAGTTCGTACGATTCGCGTTTGCTACTTTGATAGTTTGATATGTGGGTGGACCGGCGCTTGGGTACTGCCCTTACTTGGACAAGAACCCCACTTATGATTAACCCCTCTCGCAAGCATCCGCAACTACGAAAGTAGAATTAAGACAAAGTCTAACCATATCATTAAACTAGTGGATCCAAATCAGCCCCTTACGAAGAACCGCATAAACTAGGGTTTAAGCTTCTGTCACTCTAGCAACCCATCATCTACATACTACTTCCCAATGCCTTCCTCTAGGCCCAAATAATGGTGAAGTGTTATGTAGTCGACGTTCACATAACACCACTAGAGGAGAGACAACATACAACACATCAAAATATCGAACGAATACCAAATTCACATGACTACTTATAGCATGACTTATCACATGTCCGCAGGAAAAAAGTGACTACTCACAAAGCATAATCATATTCATGACCAGAGAGGTAATGAGTAGCATCAAAGATCTGAACATATAATCTTCCACCAATTAATCAAACTAGCATCAACTACAAATACTAATTAACACTACTAGCAACCTTACAAGTACCAATCGGAGTCGCGAGACGAAGATTGTTTACAAGAGATGAGCTAGGGTTTGGAGATGAGATGGTGCTGATCAATATGTTGATGGTGATGAGTCCCCTCCGATGAGAGGAGTGTTGGTGATGACGATGGCGATGATTTCCCCCTCCGAGAGGGAAGTTTCACTCGCAGGATGACCCTGCCGGAGCTCTAGATTGGTTTTGCTCAAGTTCCACCTTGTGGCGGCGGCGATTCCTCCCGAAAGCCTCCTCTCTATTTTTTCTGGAACGAAACCCTTCTTGTAGCAAAAGAGGGGGGGCGAGGGCCACGAGGGTGCCCACAAGCCCCCTAGGCGCGGCCAGGGGGCCGCGCCTATCAGGATTGTGGCCTCCTGCTAGCTCCCCTCTGGTACTTCTTCGGCCTAGTATTTTTTATAAATTCCAAAATAAATCCTCGTTGATTTTCACAGCTTTTGGAGTTGCGTAGAATAGGTATCTCAAACTTGCTCCTTTTTAAGGCCAGAATTCCAGCTGCCGACATTCTCCCTCTTCATGTAAACCTTGCGAAATAAGAGAGAAAAGGCATAAGTATTGTACCGTGAAGTGTAATAACAACCCATAAAGTGATAAATATCAACATGAAAGCATGATGCAAAATGGACGTATCAATCGCGACCGGCGATTGTCATAATATTCCCTTTTCTCTTAGTTAGAGTTTGGAAATATTTTATTTCCCTTAATATTGTGTTAGTGGTACAACTGTCCACCAAACATAATTCTTCTTCCATTGGATTATTTTCCGTAAAATCTATATAGAGTAACATAATATTTTAGGATGAAACTTTATTCATATTACTCGCATATAAATATATATACAATGTACTCATATTACAGTTACAAATATAAATATGACATTATGTTTGAATTGCATAATATGATTGGTCCGTAGGACTTTATTCTACATAGAGTTATACAAATTATAACATCCATTATTACTATAAAATAGCTGATAACATCAAATGAGTGATGTGGAGATTATATGAGATCTCCATATGCATCTTGGGTGTATTCCACCATCATGTTGTCAACATCAAGAAGATCTTCATCCTTCTGGCTTGTTTCCTTAGGAACGCTTTGAGAAGTGCTAGCTTCAAGGTTTTCTTCTTGTTGTAAGGCGTTGAAGTGAGCTTCGGCTTTTTCGTGAACTTGTTTGCCTTTCCCGGTGGATTTGGGTATAAATCCGCTAGATTCTTGGGAGTTCGGCATTTGCTAGTATGATGGTTAGTACATCCACACCTTTGACAAATGTCAGAGTTGGTGTTTCGGTCATTTTTCTTGAAGTGAACTTTACCTTTAGATTGACCAAAGCTTTTCTGCTTGTTGTTCCTTTTCCACTTTCCATTGAATTTCTTGAGATTCTTTTTGTTGCCCCCATACTTTTTAGTAAACTGAGTGTTAGCATGTGCTTCAGGGAGTGGCATTGAGCCCGTTGGGCGTGTATGATGATTCTTCATGAGAAGGTCATCATGTTTCTCAGCCTCAAGTAAAGTGTACATGAGCTCAGAATACTTTTTGTATTTTTGTTGACGGTACTGCTATTGTAGTACTCTCATCGAGGGGTGGAAAGTGCACAAGGTCTTCTCAATAAGGTCTTCTTCAGAAATTGCTTGATTGCAAAACCTTAGTTTTGAGTTAACCTTGTGAACTACAAAGTTATATGTTGCCACATATTTGAAATCTTGGAACCTTATGAGGCACCATTCTCTCTGTGCTTCCAACAACATAACTGCTTTTTGTTGGTCACATCTCTCCTTGAGAGAGTTCCACAAAGCTAGTGGATCTTCTTCCATCAAATATTCCGACTTTAAGTCCGAACGAAGATGGTGCCTTAAGAAACTTAAAGTTGTATACTTGGCTGCCGTGGGGATTTCTCCGACGCCTTCAATGGGTGTGATGATAGTGGAACTGAGTTTACGACTTTCAAGGGCTATCTTTGCATCCATAGCCCATGGTAAATAGTTACTACCATCTAGTTCAAGTTCATGAAATTCACGATGCATGACGCCAACTGATACGTCTCCATCGTATATACTTTTCCAAACTCTTTTTCCCTTGTTTTGGTCTCTAATTTGCATGATTTGAATGGAACTAACCCGGACTGACGTTGTTTTCAGCAGAATTGCCATGGTGATATTTTTGCTCAGAAATAAAAGTTCTCGGAATGACCTGGAAATCTACGAGGATTTTTTGTGGAATATATAAAAAATACTGGCGCAAGAATCAACTGGAGGGATGGAGCGAGGAGCTCACAAGCCAACCACGCCCCCCTGGTCGGGCCTGGCAGTCTTGTGAGCCCCTCGGGGATCCGCCGCCTCCAATTCCAGCTCTATATATCCTCCTTCGACCGAAAAAAATTCAAGGAGAAGAGTTCATCGCGTTTTACGATACGGAGGTGCCGCCACCACCTGTTCTTCCTCTGAAGGGCAGATCTGGTGTCCGTTTTGGGCTCCAGAGACGGGAGATCGTCGCCATCGTCATCACCAACCTTCCTTCATTGCCAATTCCATGATGCTATTCACCATTCGTGAGTAATCTCATCGTAGGCTTGTTGGACGGTGATGTGTTGGATGAGATCTATCATGTAATCGAGTTAGTTTTGATGGGGATTGATCCCTAGTATCCACTATGTTCTGAGATTGATGTTGCTGCTACTTTGCTATGCTTAATGCTTGTCACTAGGGCCCGAGTGCCATGATATCAGATCTGAACCTATTATGTTGCCGTCAATATATGTGTGTTCTTGATCCTACCTTGCAAGTTGTAGTCACCTACTATGTGTTATGACCCGACAACCCCGGAGTGACAATAGTCGGTACCACTCCCGGAGATGACCATAGTATGAGGAGTTCATGTATTCACTAAGTGCTAATGCTTTGTTCCGGTTCTCTATTAAAAGGAGAACCTTAATATCCCGTAGTTTCCATTAGGACCCCGCTGCCACGGGAGGGATGGACAATAGATGTCATGCAAGTTCTTTTTCTTAAGCACGTATGACTATATACGAAGTGCATGCCTACATTACATAGACGAAGTGGAGCTAGTTACATATCTCCCCATGTTATAACTGTTGCATGACGAATGTCATCCGGCATAACTATCCATCACCGATCCAATGCCTACGAGTTTTTCCTACTCATCCTTGCTACGTTACTTTGCCGCTACTGCTGTCACTGCTGCTACTGTTACTGCTACTGCTGTTACTGCTGCTACTGTTACTGTTGCTATCACACTACTTTGCTACTGATACTTTGCTGCAGATACTAAGTCTTTCAGGTGTGGTTGAATTGACAACTCAACTGCTAATACTCGAGAATATTCTTTTGCTTCCCCTTGTGTCGAATCAACAAATTTGGGTTGAATACTCTACCCTCGAAAACTGTTGCGATCCCCTATACTTGTGGGTTATCAAGACTATTTTCTGGCGCCGTTGCCGGGGAGGCCTAGAACTATTCTCTGAGTCACTTGGGATTTATGTCTGTTGGTCACTATGAGGAATACGAGAGATCCAAAAACTAAAGTCTTGCTCTCAACTACAAGGACAGATAAGGAACTGCCATCTAGCTGTGCACTTATTCACCTTCAGTTATGAGTAAGTTTGCGACACCACCTCCTGCTAGAAATTTTGATATGTCGCCTGTGCTTGATGATGCTACTTCTGCTATCCATGATGCTTGTGATGATGCTTTGCTTGATACTGCTTTGCCACTAGGTGCATTCCTTGATGCACAAATTGCTAGACTGGCTGCTGAATGTGATGATACTTCTGAAACTGCTGAGATTATTGAAGTAGAACCTGCTATTTCACCTGTTAGAACTAGCTCTCCTATATATGAATTGCGTGATATACCTGAGGGTTATGTTATGGAGGGAAAGATAGCTGAGGACTTTCTTGCTTGTAAGCATAGCTATGATCTTGAGAAATTACTGCGCAAGTGGAAAGAAAAATCTCTGAACGCTAGGATGAAATACGATCCTAAGTTTGCTACTTCGCCTATCTTTGTGACTCATAAGGATTATGAATTCTCTGTCGATCCTGAGTTAATCACTTTGGTTGAATCTGATCCTTTTCATGGTTACGAGTCTGAAATGGTTGTAGCACATCTTACTAAGCTGCACGATATAGCCACCCTATTCACGAGTGAGGAAAAGATCCGCCACTACTATATCCTTAAGGTGTTTCCTTTCTCGCTAAACGATGATGCTAAGACTTGGTTCACTTCTCTTGCTCCTAGTTGTGTGCGTAGTCCACAGGATATGATCTACTAATTCTCTGAGAAATATCTTCCTCTCCATAAGAAACAAGCTGCCTTGCAGGAAATATATAACTTTGTGCAAGTTGAAGAAGAGAGTCTCCCACAAGCTTGGGGGAGGCTTGTCCAGCTGCTGAATGCTTTGCCTGGTCACCCTCTTGAGAAGAATGAAATACTTGATATCTTCTATAATGGACTAACCGATGCTTCTAGGGACGACCTAGATAGTTGTGCTGGTTGTGTTTTCAGGGAACGAACTGTGGAACAAGCTGAGATTCTATTGAATAATATCTTGTGCAATGAGAATGCTTGGACTATTCCCGAACCACATGCGAAGCGAACTCCAAAGAAAATAGGTATCCTATTCCCCAGTCCTGAAGCTATGCAAGAAGCTAAGAAATCTATGCGAGAGAAAGGCATTAAATCTAAAGATTTTAAAAATCCACCACCTGTCGAAGAGATCCATGGTCTTGATAACCCGACACACATAGTAGAGGTAAATTCTCTTCGTAGATTCAATGAGAGTGATATTCCTTTTGATAAACCTGCTAGCTTATGCTTGGATGAATTTGATAACTTTGTTGCCAAACAACAAAGTTTCAATGATGTTAGCACACAATTGGAACAGAATGCTCGTATGCTTAGTCATTTAAGTGCTTGTGTGAATAGAAATGTCAATGATCTTAAGCTTTTGAGTAAACATGCCTCTATGGTCACTACTCAAGTAGAACAAGTACTTAAGGCTGAAAATGACTTGCTCAATGAATTGAATGACAATTCCGTTAGAGTCATCACTAGAGTCGGTAGAATGACCTAGGAACCTTTGTATCCTGAGGATCATCCAGAGAGAATTGAACAAGATTCTCAAGGAGATAGCACTGAGGCACCTAGTCATCCTAGGAAGAAAAAGAAAGATGATAGGTACTTGCATGCTAGCAAACCTGTTGCTGTTACACCCGAGAGTCCAAATGATGTCTCTGTCTCTGATGCCGAAACACAGTCAGGTGATGAACATGAGCCTAGTGATAATATCGATAGTGGTGTTCAAGTTGATGCTCAACCTAGCAATGATAAGGATGTGGAGATTGAACCTAGTGTTGATCTTGATAACCCACAACCTAAGAATAGGAGATACGATAAGAACGACTTCATTGCTAGGAAGCATGGTAAAGAAAGAGAACCATGGGTTCAGAAACCCATGCCCTTTCCTCCCAAACCATCCAAGAAAAAGGATGATGAGGATTTTGAGCGATTTGTTGAAATGATTAGACCTGTCTGTCTGCAAATGCATTTGACAGATATGCTCAAAATGTCTCCTTATGCTAAGTACATGAAAGATATTGTGACCAACAAAAGGAAGATACCTGAGGTTGAGATTTCCACCATGATTGCCAACTACACCTTCAAGGGTGGAACTCCTAAGAAACTAGGTGATCCCGGAGTGCCCACTATACCTTGCTCCATTAAATGAAACTACGTTAGAACTGCTTTATGCGATCTTGGAGCTGGTGTTAGTGTTATGCCTCTCTCTCTCTTTATCGTACACTTGAATTGGATAAGT
This sequence comes from Hordeum vulgare subsp. vulgare, assembly GCF_904849725.1. Classification (NCBI taxonomy): domain Eukaryota; kingdom Viridiplantae; phylum Streptophyta; class Magnoliopsida; order Poales; family Poaceae; genus Hordeum; species Hordeum vulgare. Next base: position 391,579,300 of record NC_058522.1, read on the forward strand.
TGACACCCACTGAAATCTCCTTGCAAATGGCCGACAAATCAACTGCTTTCCCTATCGGCATTTGCGGGGACATGCCTGTTGTGGTTGCTAACGTTACTATCTTAACGGACTTTGTTATTCTGGATATTCCCGAGGATGATGCCATGGCGGTCATCCTTGGAAGACCCTTTTTAAACACTGCATGGGCTGTTATTGATTGCAACAAAGGCAATGTCACTTTCCATGTTAACGGTAATGAGCACACAGTGCACTTTCCGAAGAAACAATATCGAGTACATTGCATCAATGCTATTGAAAAAACATCATCGATTCTTATTGGGAGCTTTGAATGCCCTATACCTACTGTTAAGATGAAGTATGATTTGCTTGTTGGAGATATGCACATCCCCATTGAGGTAACCTAGTGACTATTCGAAAAATCTCCGGTTCTATGCGATTCTAAAAAAAGGTTTGTCAAGGAGACTTGATCAACCTCATTGACGGATTTCTTTTGATGACCATGAGATGGATGAATCTAAAAGTCACAACCCTCTGTTCCGAAACTTTTACCTTCGGCTGTTTAGAATAAAAATGATAAATTTAGTTAGTTTTTCCTATTTTCTGCTTTATCCGTCCCTTAGAAAAGTGTCCCGAAAATAGAAGTTCTTCAAATGCCTTGAAAATCAACATTGATTTTTTTTGGAATTTTTAAGAAATTCTGAGACAGAGAGCTAGTGAGGGGGATGCGCCAGTGTGTCACAAGCCCACCAGGCCTGGCCACCCCCTGGCCGGGCCTGGCAAGCTTGTGGGGCCCACGTGACCCCCCTCCACTTATTCCATCTCCCATCTCCTTCTCCTACCTCCAGAAAAATTTATTCTACAGCTCAAACCCGTGTTCTTGCTCCTCTTGTTGCACTTTTCGATCTCCTTGTGCAAAGCCCCATTCACCAAACTGTTTTGGGGAAATTGTTCCTTGGTATGTGACTCCTCCATTGGTCTGATGACCCACAAGTATAGGATATCTATCGTAGTCCTTTCGATAAGTAAGATTGTCGAACCCACCCAGGAGCAGAAGGATCTGACAAGTGGTTTTCAGCAAGGTAATATCTACAAGCACTGAAATTATCGGTAACAAGTAGTTGTGTGGTGAGATGATTCGTAGCAAGTAGCAAGTAACAAAGTACCAACGGTGCAACAAAGTGGACCAATCCCTTTTGTAGCAAGGGACAAGCCTGGACGAAGTCTTATAGGAGATAAAACGCTCCCGGGGACACGCGGGAATTTCTGTCAAGCTAGTTTTCATCATGTTCATATGATCCGCGTTCGTTACTTTGATAGTATGATATGTGGGCGGACCGACGCTTGGGTACTGTCCTTACTTGTACAAGCATCCCACTTATGATTAACCCCTCTCGCAAGCATCCGCAACTACGAAAGAAGAATTAAGACAAAGTCTAACCATAGCATTAAACTAGTGGATCCAAATCAGCCCCTTACAAAGCAACACATAAACTAGGGTTTAAGCTTCTGTCACTCTAGCAACCCATCATCTACTTACTACTTCCCAATGCCTTCCTCTAGGCCACAAAAATGGTGAAGTGTTATCTAGTCGACGTTCACATAACACCACTAGAGGAAAAACAACATACAACAGATCAAAATATCGAACGAATACCAAATCCACATGACTACTTATAGCACGACTTATCCCATGTCCTCAGGAACAAAAGTAACTACTCACAAAGCATGATCATATTCATGACCAGAGAGGTAATGAATACCATTAAAGATCTGAACATAAACTCTTCCACCAAGTAATCCAACTAGCATCAACTACAAAGAGTAATTAACACTACTAGCAACAATACAAGTAACAATCGGAGTCGCGAGGCGGAGATTGGTTACAAGTGATGAACTAGGGTTTGGAGATGAGATGGTGCTGATGAAGATGTTGATGGTGATGAGTCCCCTCCGATGAGAGGAGTGTTGGTGATGACGATGGCGACGATTTCCCCCTCCGGAAGGGAAGTTTCCCCGATAGGATCGTCCTGCCGGAGCTCTAGATTGGTTTTGCTCAAGTTCCGCCTCGTGGCGGCGGCGAATCCTCCGAAAAGCCTCCTCCTGATTTTTTCCAGACCGAAACCCTTCTTGTAGCAAAAGAGGGGGGCCAGTGGGCCAGTAGGGAGCTCACAAGCCTCCTAGGTGCGGCCAGGGGGTGGCCGTGCCTAGCAGGCTTGTGGCCACCTGCTGGCGCCCCTCTAGCACTTCTTCGACCCAGTATTTTTTATAAATCCCAAAAAAATCACGTTGGTTTTCACGGCGTTTGGAGTTGCGCAGAATAGGCATCTCAAACTTGCTCCATTTTCAGGCCAGATTTCCATCTGTCGGCATTCTCCCTCTTTATGTAAACCTTGCAAAATAAGAGAGAAAAGGCATAAGGATTGTATCGTGAAGTGTAATAACAGCCCAAAAAGCGATAAATATCAACATGAAAGCATGATGCAAAATGGACGTATCAACTCCCCCAAGCTTAGACCTCGCTTGTCCTCAAGCGAAAACCGAGATCAATAAATATGCCCACATGTTTAGGGAGAGAGGTGTCGACAAAACAAGATACGAACATGCACGCATCATGATCATGATTAGAACAGAAATATCATCATATCATCTCTTATGCTAAAGTGACAATTCCTTCACAAAGTAAAGTATGCATCAAGAACCCTTACCGAGAATTAACAGCCGATAGCCTGTAGTCATTGAAGCAATTGCAATTTATCACAACATAGGAAAGAGTCAAATAAGATCTTGTAAAGAAAATCCACATACTCAATCATCTTTTCGTTCTCTACAATTGCTACAACTCAGGTGGTACTCATGAGATCAAAGTTTCAGCCGAACACAAAGAAAGATACGGGCTTATAGTTTCGCCTCCCAACTGCTTACCTCAAGGGTAATGTCAACAATAATAATTCATGAATACTTACTTCCAAGTTGACATATGAATATAGATCTTTCCCTAGCATATGACGTTAGCCAAGATAAAGGCGAAATAGGGAATTGGTGAACATCACCATGACTCTTTCAAGGGCAAAAAGTAAAGGTAAAAGATAGGCCCTTCACAGAGGGAAGAAGAGGTTGTCATGCGCTTTTGAGGTTTGGATGCGTGTCCTCTTAGTGCGGAGGAATGTCACTTTATATTGCCTCCTATGATAAAGAACTTTATTATGCAGTCTTTCGCTTTTATGTCTTCCTCATCACAGGTTTGTACAAAGCTTATTTTCTACACACTAATAGATCATACATATTAGGGAGCAATTTTTATTGCTTGCACCGATGAAAACTTACTTGAGGGATCTTATTCAATCCATAGGTAGGTATGGTGGACTCTCATGGCAAAACTGGGTTGAAGGTTTATGGATGCACAAGTAGTATCTCTACTTGGTGCGGGAGGCTTGGCTAATATGAGGTGGAATCAATCGTCACATGCTAAGGGATCTCTAATCATATAACATTGTTCAGAACCAAGCAAACACAATTCATTATGTTGTCTTCCTTGTCCAACGTCTACTTCTAAGCATGTAATAGTTTAGTGAGTGTTCACAATCATAGATGGTGTTAAACATGATATATTTATATGTGAACCTCTCCTTCTTTATCACTTCCTATTAATTGCAACAATGACCAAGGTCTACGTTTGTCTACCCTCAAAAAGTTTCAATCATCAATCTTTTTATATGTGAAGCCATCACTTCCCAAAGGATCATTACATGATCTTTCATGCTTTTGTTCTTCTCAATATTTTCATCATGGCATGAGGCAAAGCCCTTCAACTAAGACACTCTTTATTATATGGCTCACGAGCCCGAATACATCGGGGGTGACACAAAGAAAAACTCAAGCCTAAAACACTAAGACCTTTATTCTACTAGAGAAAGAGAAAACTGAAAAGGAACAAACTAAAACCAAGGTCAAGGCAAAAGATGTGATGGTGATACGATACCGGGGCAGCTCCCCCAAGCTTGGCACAAGCCAAGGGGATTGCCCATACCCATGCTCAGTTGTCTTCCTTTGGAGGTGATGGTGGTGGAGTTGTTGCAACATGGGATTGATCCTCCGTCTTCCAAGGCATAGGTGCTCCATCATGGAAAGATGAACGAGTCTCCGGAATCCTCAAATCTGCACCCAACCGCATTGATTTAAATCTATACTCATACTCACATTTTGGTTCTGCAGGTCATAGATCTGGGCCTGGAGGTGATCACTCCTGTCATAGAGCCTGGAGAGGTGCTTCCCAATGTCATTGGCATCGATCTTGTGCTTGCTGGTGAAATTCATGATCATCATGTGGTTGCGTTGAGTCCACGTTCCACCATCCCTTCGCACTTGAAGACTTGTTGCTCCATTGCTTCGAGCCTCGCCTCCACGCTTCCAGTCTTAGTAGGCCCCTCAACATCACGGATGTGCAATATCCCCTCACGCATCTCGATAGATTGAGGGTGTTGCAGCACTCCCATGAGGTAGGGATTGATGACCTTCTCGAACATCTTGTCCTTCGGAGCTTTTCGAGACGTCATAGCGATCTAGATGTGCAGCAGAAACAGGCTCGAAACGAAAATAGAGGAAATCTGCGTGATACGAGGGTCAGACCTTTCGGGAGAATATATAATTATTATTTTTCAGACTAGAAGGAGTACTCCACACGAAAACGGAGTCCGGGAGGCACACGAGTGGCCACACGCCCCCAGGCGCGGCCAGGGGGTGGGCCCACGCCTGGAAGGCTTGTCGCCTCCTCGCGCGCTTTCTGGACTACTTCCAATTTTTCTATTTTTTCAAATGTTCCAAAACAGAGGAAAAATCCTACTGGAAAAGTTTTGGAGTCTGTTTACTTACCGAATCACATACCTCTTCGTTTTCGGAGTCTGAAATAGGCTGATAAATATCCCTTAGGTATTCTTTCGGAATTATGGTATTGATAATATTGCTTTCGACATTTATGGGAGTACGTGAGATATAATGCTTGATTCTCTACCCATTTACCACTCTCGGACAATTACCTTACGTGTTGTTGATCTTGATAGCACCGAAACGATATACTTCCTCAACAATATAGGGACCTTCTCATTTAGAGAGAAGCTTGCCTACAAAAAATCTTAAACGAGAATTATATAGCAAGACATAATCACCTACATTGAACTCACGCTTTTGTATCCTCTTATCATGCCACCTCTTAACCTGTTCTTTGAACAACTTGGCATTCTCATATGCCTGAGTTCTCCATTCATCAAGCGAGCTAATATCAAATAACCTCTTCTCACCAGAAAGTAAATGACATGCTTTACCATATACCATTTTATAAGGAGACATGCCCATGGGATTCTTATAGGCAGTTCTATAAGCCCACAGTGCATCATTGAGCTTCTTAGATCAATTCTTTCTAGACCTGTTGACAGTCTTTTGCAGAATTAGTTTAATCTCTCTATTGCTTAGCTCTACTTGACCAATGGACTGAGGGTGATAGGGAGACGCAATTCTATGTTTGACATAGTACTTAGCAAGCGTTTTATGGAAAGCACCATGAATGAAATGTGAACCATCGTCGGTCATTAGATATCTGGGGACTCCAAATCTAGGGAAAATAACTTCTTTAAGCATCCTGATAGAGGTGTTGTGATCAACACTACTAGTGGGAATAGCTTCTACCCACTTAGTGACATAATCAACAACAACTAGGATATGAGTATACCCGTTGGATTTTGGAAAAGGTCCCATATAATCAAAGCCCCAAACATCAAATGGTTCAATGACAAGTGAATAGTTCATAGGCATTTCCTGACATTTACCGGTATTACCTATTCTTTGACATTCGTCACAAGACAAGACAAACTTACGGGCATCCTTGAAAAGAGTGGGCCAATAGAAACCTGATTGCAATACCTTGTGTGTAGTTCTATCTCCCGCATGGTGCCCTCCGTAGGCCTCAGAGTAACACTTCTGTAGGATCTGTCCCTGTTCATGTTCAGGTACACAACGTCTAATAACACCATCTACTCCTTCCTTATAAAGGTGAGGATCATCCCAAAAGCAATGTCTCAAGTCAAAGAAGAATTTCTTCTTTTGCTGGTATGTGAAACTAGGTGGTATATATTTCGCAACGATATAGTTTGCATAATCAGCATACCACGGTGCACTACATGAAGTATTGATGACATTCAGTTGCTCATCAGGAAAGCTATCATCAATAGGTTGTGGGCCATCAAGAACATTCTCTAACCTAGACAAGTTATCTGCTACTGGGTTATCATCACCCTTTCTGTCGACAACATGCAAATCAAGTTCTTGTAGCAAGAGAACCCATCTGATAAGTCTAGGTTTAGTGTCTTTCTTCTGCATTAGGTACTTAATAGAAGCATGATTAGTGTGAATAGTGACTTTGGAATCAACTATGTAAGACCTGAACTTTTCACATGCAAACACGACTGCTAAAAATTCGTTTTCCGTAGTAGCATAGTTTCTTTGGGCACTGTCTAGAGTTTTACTAGCATAGTGAATAACATTCAACTTCTTATCAACTCTTTCCCCTAGGACAACACCAACAGCATAATCACTAGCATCACAAATGATTTCAAAAGGTAAGTTCCAATCAGGTGGTTGAACAATAGGTGTAGTTATCAATTCCTTCTTAAGTATTTCGAAGGCTTCCTGACAATCATCGTCAAAAAGAAAAGGAATTGGTAAGAGGCCTAGAAATCTTAGAGAAGTCTTCAATGAACGTCCTATAGAAACCAGCATGACCGAGGAAACTTCTTATACCTTTGATATCTGTGGGGTATGGCATTTTCTCGATTGCATCAACCTTAGCCTTATCGACGTCAATACCTCTTTCAGAAATTTTATGTCCTAAGATGATGCCTTCATTAACCATAAAGTGGCACTTCTCCCAATTCAAGACAAGATTGGTGTCTTTACATCTCTGCAAGACCCGATCAAGGTTGCTGAGGCAATCATCAAAAGAAGACCCGTAAACGGAGAAATCATCCATGAAAACCTCAACAATCTTTTCACAAAAGTCAGAGAATATAGCCATCATACATCTTTGAAAGGTGGCACGTGCATTACATAAGCCAAAAGGCATACGTCTATAAGCAAATGTACCGAAAGGGTAGGTGAAAGTGGTTTTCTCCTGATCAGCTTGTGCAACTGGTATTTGGGAGAAACCAGAATAACCGTCTAGAAAGCAGAAGTGTGTGTGTTTAGACAGTCTTTCTAGCATTTGGTCGATAAAAGGCAAAGGGTAATGATCTTTCCTAGTGGTTTTATTTAATTTCCTAAAATTGATCACCATCCTATAGCGAGTAATAATCCTCTGTGGAATCAATTCATCCTTATCATTAGGGACAACGGTAATACCTCCCTTCTTAGGGACACAATGCACCGGACTCACCCAGTCACTATGAGCAACAGGATAGATAATACATTCTTCCAGGAGCTTTAGTATTTCTTTTCTTACTACCTCTTTCATCTTAGGATTTAATTTCCGTTGATGATAAACAACTGGTTGGAATCAGGATCAGTTTTAATCTTGTGCTGGCATAGAGTGGGACTAATGCCCTTAAGATCATCAAGAGTATTGATGTCAATTGTTCTTCCCCTTTGCAACGGCACGAGAAGAATGCTGCTAGCACTCTCCGGCAATCGAAACTAGACGAATGTTGTTGACGCCCACCAGCGCGTCGGATCGTAGCAGTTTCCGAGGGTAGACTATTCGACCAAAATTTGTTGATTCGCACGACGGGAGGTGAGAGAATACTCTCAAGTATTAGCGACTGAATTTATCAGATTCAACCACACCTGAAAGATTAGTATCTGCAAGCAAAGTAGTAACAACAAAGTAGCGAGTAACGGCAGTGGCAAGGAACAACGGTAGTGACAGCAGTAGCAAGTAGCAACAGTAGCAAGCGACAGTAGTAGGAACAGTAGCAGCAGAGCAAGGCAAGTAACAGCAGTAGCAACAGTAGTAGCAGCAGCAGAGCAAGACAAGTAACATCAGTAGCAACAGTAGTAGCAGCAGCAGAGCAAGACAAGTAACAGCAGTAGCAACAGTAGTAGCAGCAGCAGTAGGACAAACTCGTAGGCAGTGGGTCGGTGATTTGTTTGGATGATATTCGTCATGCAACAGCTATAACACGGAGAGATATGTGGCTAGCTCCTGTTCGTCAATATGATGTAGGCATGCATTCCATGTGTCATCATACGTGCTTAGGGAAAAGAACTTGCATGACATCTATTGTCCATCCCTCCCGTGGCAGCGGGGTCCGAAAGGAAACTACGGGATATTAAGGTCTCCTTTTAATAAAGAACCGGACCAAGGCATTAGCACTTGGTGAACACATGAACTCCTCAAACTATGGTCATCACCGGGAGTGGTTCCGGTTATTGTCACTCCGGGGTTGTCGGATCATAACACATAGTAGGTAACTACAACTTGCAAGATCGGATCTAAAACACACATATATTGGTGACAACATAATAATTTCAGATCTGAAATCATGGCACTCGGGCCCTAGTGACAAGCATTAAGCATGTCAAAGTAGTAGCAACATCAATCTCATAACATAGTGGATACTAGGGATCAATCGCCATAAAAACTAACTGGATTACATGATAGATCTCATCCTACTCATCACCGCCCAACGAGCCTACAAATAGATTACTCACGAACGACGAAGAGCTTCATGGAATTGGAGAGGGAAGAAGGTTGATGATGACGATGGCAACGATTTCCCCTCTTGGGAGCCCAAGACGGACTCCAGATCTGCCTTCCAGATGAAGAACAAGTGGTGGCGGCGCCTCCGTATCGCAAACGAGACGAAAACTTCTCTTTTTATTTTTTCTGGGATGAAAGGGGACTTATAGACCTGAGGTTGGGGGAGGCAGAGCCATGTGGGCCCCACAAGCCTGCCCACCGCCACCAGGGGGTGGTGGCGGAGCCAGGGCTTGTGCCCCACTGGCCTACCCCCTCAGGTGGAACTTGGCGCAGATATTTTTATATTTTCCAAAACTGCTCCCCGTAGATTTTCACGACGTTTGGAGAACTTTGATTTCTGCACAAAAATAACACCAAGGCAATTCTGCTGAAAACATCGTGAGTCCAGGTTAGTTCCATTCAAATCATGCAAATTAGAGTCCAAACACAAGAGCAAAAGATTTTGGAAAAGTAGATACGATGGAGACGTATCAACTCCCCCAAGCTTAAAACCTTGCTTGTCCTCAAGCAACTCGGTTGACAAACTGAGAGAGAAAGAAAAACTTTGACAAACTCTGTTTGATTTGTTGTTGCAACTATGTCTAACTCATAACCAGAATTTTAGCAAGATCACAAGTTAACCACATAAGCAAATGACACAAAGATCTCACGGTAAACTAATATCAATGGCATAATCAGCTAACGAGCAAATAATAATGAGTTTCAAATACCAACACTTCAATCAAAACAAGCATGAAGCAATATGAATAGATGGTATCTCGCTAGCTCTTTCTGAAACCGCAAAACATAAATGCAGAGCACTTTTCAAATATCAAGGGCTGACTAAACATTGTAATTCATAGCAACGAAGATCCAGTCATAGTCATACTCAATATCAATCAAAAGCAAAACATAAAATGACAGAGGTGCTCTCTAATTGGTGCTTATATAAGAGGAGGATGACTCAACAGGAAAATAAATAGACATGCCCTTCGCAGAGGGAAGCATTGATTTGCAGAGGTGCCAGAGCTCAAGCTTTGAAAACAGAGATAATAATTTCGGGTGGCATGCTTTCATTATCAACGCAATGACCAAGAGTTCTCAATATCTTCCATGCTACTCATGCTATAGGCGGTTCCCAAACAGAAAAGTAAAGTTTTAACTCCCCCACCACCAATCAATCACACTCCATGGCTAGCCAAATCCTCGGGTACCATCCATACTAACATTAATCCAGGGGGACTCTTGTTTTACAGTTATGTTTTTGATTTAAGCGTGGAACTGGGCATTCCAATTACCAGCCCCTTTCTCGTGAATGATAGTGAATAAACACATGTCAAGGATAACACTCCTAGCATGGAAGATACCAATAGCCCCCTGTCACCACATGAGCGGTTCGGGCATGCAAAACAGATTATTTCTTGAAGGTTTAGAGAGTGGCACATGCAAATTTACTTGGAACGGCAGGTAGATACCGCAGATAGGTAGGTATGGTGGACTCTCATGGAAAAACTTTTGGGTTTATGGAAGTGGATGCACAAGCAGTATTCTGCTTAGTACAAGTGAAGGCTAGTAAAAGACTGGGAAGCGGCCAACTAGAGAGCGACAACAGTCATCAAGATGCAATGAGTTTGACTAACATTGAATGCAAGCATGAATAGGATATAAATCACCATGAACACGAACATCATAGAGGCTATGTTGATTTTGTTTCAACTACATGCATGAACATGCGCCAAGTCAAGCCACTTGAAACATTCAAAGGAGAATACCATCCTATCATACTACATCATAGTCATCTCAAAATCTATGTTGGCATTCAAGACAAACCATTATAAGCTCTCAGCTAAATAAGCATGGCATCAGAAACTATGATCTCTAAGTTTTCATTGAAAACATGGTTTTCTCACAACAAAGCTAAATCTGGGTCCACAAGCTAGTCATAGTTACAAAAACAAAATAGATAGAGTTCATACCAGCTTTTCAGTCTCAGTCACTTCATCATATATCATCATTATTGCCTTTCATTTGCACGATCGAACGATGTGAACAATAATATGCGCATTGGACTAAGCTGAATCTGTAGGCAAACAAAAAGGAGAAGACAAAGTAATATGGCTCTTTGAAAGGTAAACAGGTAAGCATGTAAGAACCAATAAACATTGTAACCAATATCTTCTACCTTGACACAAAGAAAAAGAAAACTATTTACACGGGAAAAATCCAAACAAGCAAAAGAAGAAAGAAAAATCTTTTTGGGTTTTCTCAAAAGGACACAAAACAGGAAAACAAGAAAACAAAAATAAACTAGCATGGATAATACAGTGGCAAAGTGTAAACACCGGCTAACAAAGTGAAAGCATAAGCATGAATGTAAAGTCGGTGAGAACACGTACTCCCCCAAGCTTAGGCTTTTGGCCTAGCTTGGCCTACTCCCATGGTGGGAAATAACCAGCTCCAGGATACTCCAGAGCAGACTGCGGATGCCACTGCTGTGTGAGCTCCTCTAGCTCCCACTGATAAACTGGCGTCTGGTACTCGACTGGCGGCCCGGGCACGGGCGCCTATGGTTGGGCCAAGCCCCAATATGCGTAGATGTCCGAGGGCATAATAGTGTACCTGCTTGCATGAAGATCGAACAAAGAAGGAGCAGGCAAAGTAATAGTCTCTCGAGTACCCTACCTAAATACCAGATTATAAATCTGTCTACTAGCATCTCTATCCAGAAAATCATAGCGAACCATGCTGTCATAATCCAGATATTTCTCAGGGAGAAGCATCTCTCCTTCCTCTCCCAGTCTAATGGGTATCTCAAAGTGTTTGGCAAGACGGGTAGCATAGATACCTCCATAGACAACACCTTTAGAACGGTTCAGGTTCAACCGTTGAGCTACTATAGCGCCCAGGCTATAAGTCTTATCGTTATAAAGTCCTTCGCGCAAAACCACAAGGTCTGGAGAACTAAGTGATCCAGCCTCCCCACGGCCAATCAAACATTTTCCCACAAATAGTGAGAAGTACCGAAGCACAGGAGAATGTATGCTAGCAATTCTAGCACGAGACACTCCTCTCTCCTCTCCAACAGCAATAGAACCAATGAAATCCTCCAATACCCGTAGACGAGGGTCACGGATATCCCCAACATAAGGTAATTTGCATACATTGCAAAAATCCTGCAGCGTCATGCACTGGGGGAGATCATATATCATGAACTCAACCATGGGAGGATTCTTCCTCGGATAAAAGTTGAAGCTCTGAACGAAAATATTGGTGAGGAGCAGGTATTGTGAGCACTTATCTTCAACGGACGTAGTAATACCTGCGTTTTCCACCAAGTAATAAAAGTATTCATAAAGTCCGGAGGCGCGCAAGAATTCATCACTTAGCCACTCGCACGCTCGAACTTCTGTGACTCGATGGACTACGAACTTGGGGTGGTTCTTCTCATCCTCCTTGGGGTTACGGCTTCAAGAGCCTCTCCAGAACCTCCTCATCTTTTCCTTTTTCTAGCTCTGAAAAATTCTGAAATTTTTAGAGACTTCGAAAGAAAAGTGAATAATGATTAACCCAACTTGTAGCAACTACTCCTACTAGTGCCTAGAGACCGTATCACGCGCTAAAACTACTTGGGACCAGCTAAAATCAACCTTTCTAGCTCAAGAACAGGGTCACCAAGGTAGCAAGAATTCGCGAAGGATAAAGCACTAGAGCAAAAACTAATTGGATCAATGGAGGAGTCACTTGCCAAGGAGTATTTTCCCCAAAACGGTTTGGAGAATGATGCTTTGAGCAAGGAGATCGAAAATCACAGCCAAATGAGCAAGAACACGGGTTTGAGCTGCGAAACAATTTTTTCTGGAGGTGGAAGAAGAGGCTGGGAGCTGGAATGAGTGGAGGGGGGTGCCTGTGGGCCCCACAAGCTTGCACTCTGCCACGAGGGGGGTAGGTGGCGGTGGCAGGGCTTGTGGCCCACTGGTCTGGCCCCCAGGCCAGCTCTGAGGCCGAGAAATTTTCAAAAATTACAGAAAAAATAATACTAAATTTTCAGGACCATCGGAGAACTTTTATTTTCAAGGTATTTTTCTCCGGGACGCTAAAACAGAAAACAGGAAAAAACTAAACAAATTCTATCATTTTTCTTCTAAGCAAAAGAAAATGAAAGCTCAAAACAGAGGTATGTGACTCTTTGATTCACCCGTTTCATGGTCATCGAAAAAAATCCGTCAATGGGATTGATCAAGTCCTTATGACAAAACTTTCTTGAATCGCAAGAGAGAACGGAGAATTTTCGAATAGCCACTAAGTCACCTCAATGGGGATATGTATCTCCCCAACAAGCAAATCATACTTCATCTTAACACGAGGAATAAGGCATTCAAAGCTCCCAATGAGAATCGATGAAGTCTTTTCGATAGCATTGATACAATGTACTTGATATCGTTTCTTCGGAAAGTGCACCGTATGCTCATTACCATTGACATGGAAAGTGACATTGCCTTTGTTGCAATCTATAACAGCCCCTGTAGTGTTTAAAAAGGGTCTTCCGAGGATGACAGCCATGGCATCGTCCTCAGGAATATCCAAGATAACAAAGTATGTTAAGATAGTGGTGTTAGCAACCACAACAGGCACATCCTTGCAAATGCTGATAGGGAAAGCAGTTGATTTGTCGGCCATTTGCAGAGAAATTTTAGTGGGTGTCAACTTATCCAACTCAAGTCTATGATAAAGAGAGAGTGGCAAAACAATAACACCGGCTCCAAGGTCACATAAGGCAATTCTTACGTAGTTTCCTTTAATGGAGCAAGGTATAGTGGGCACTCCAGGATGACCAAGTTTCTTAGGAGTTCCACCTTTAAAAGTATAATTGGCAAGCATGGTGGAGATCTCAAGATCTGGTATCTTCCGTTTATTAGTCACGATATCTTTCATGTACTTGGCATACGGAGACATCTTGAGCATATCAGTTAACTGCATTTGCAGAAAGATGTGTCTTATTATCTCAATTAAGCGGTCAAAATCCTCATCATCCTTTTTCTTGGATGGCTTAGGAGGAAAGAGCATAGGTCTCTGAACCCATGACTCCCTTTCTTTACCACGCTTCCTAGCAGTGAAGTCATTCTTATCGTATTTCTTAGGTTGTGGGTTATCAGGATTAACCGTAGGTTCAATCTCCACATCCTCATCATTGCTAGGTTGAGCATTATTATGAACATCACTGTCCATATTGTCACCATGTTCATGTTCATCACCAGATTGTGTTTCTGCATCATACGCAGAAATATCATTAGGTTCTTCCGATGTGACAGTATTTGATGAGTCATCAACTGGCGTGTAGGTTTCTATCATCCTTTTTGTTCTCCTTAGGATGACTGGGTGTATCATCATTGATTCCTTGAGAATCTTGATCAATTCTCTTAGGATGACCTTCGGGATACAAAGGTTCCTTAGTCATTTTGCCTCCTCTAGTAATGACCCTGACAGAGTTGTCATTTAATTCATTGAGCTGGTCATTCTGAGCTTTAAGTACTTGTTCTACCTGAGTAGTAATCATAGAGGCATGTTTACTCAGAAGCTTCAGATCGTTGACATTTCTGTCTACACAAGCACTTACATGGCACAGCATACGAGTACTTTGTTCTAAGTGTCTACTAACATAATCATTGAAACTCTGTTGTTTGGCAACAAAGTTGTCAAATTCATCAAAGCATAGGCTAGCAGGTTTATCAAAAGGAATATCACTCTCATCAAACCTACGCAGAGAATTTACTTCTAATACCTCTATCGGGTTATCGAGACCATGGATCTCTTTGATAGGTGGTAGATTTTTGACATCTTCACATCTAATGCCTTTCTCTTGCATAGATTTCTTGGCTTCTTGCATATCTTCGGGACTGAGGAATAGAATACCTCTTTTCTTAGGAGTTGGCTTAGGAGGTGGTTTGGGAATAGTCCAAGCATTATCGTTGATCAAGATGTTATTCAGTAGAGTCTCAGCTTGTTCTACAGTTCGTTCCCTAAAAACACAACCGGCACAACTATCTAGGTGGTCTCTAGAGGCATGAGTAAGTCCGTTATAGAGGATATCAAGTATCTCGTTCTTCTTAAGAGGGTGATCAGGCAAAGCATTATGTAGCTGGACGAGCCTCCCCCAAGCTTGTGGAAGACTCTCTTCTTGGAGTTGAGCAAAGTTGTATATTTCCTGCAAGGCAACTTGCTTCTTATGGGCAGGGAAATATTTCTCACAGAAGTAATAGACCATCTCCTGGGGACTACACACACATCCAGGAGCAAGAGAGGTGAACCAGACTTTAGCGTCATCCTTTAGAGAGAAAGGAAACAACTTAAGGATATAGTAGTGGTGGATCTTCTCCTCATTAGTGAAAAGGGTGGCTATATCGTGTAGTTTGGCAAGATGGGCTACCACCGTCTCAGACTTATAACCGTGAAAAGGATCAGATTCGACTAGAGAGATTATCTCAGGATCGACAGAGAATTCATAATCCTTATCGATGATAAAGATAGGTGAAGTGGCAAACTTCGGATCATATTTCATCTTAGCTTCCTGAAATTTTTCCTTCCACTTGAGAAGTAATTTCTCAGCATCATAGGCATCCTTACACGCAAGAAAATCTTCAGCTATCTCTCCCTCCATAACGTACCCTCAGGTGTATTAGGCAATTCATATCTAGGAGAGCTAGATCTAGCAGGAGCAAAAGCAGGTTCTATCTCAATAGTATCGGCAGTATCACAAGCATCACGAGCATTGGCAGTAACTCTAGCAATATGAGCATCAAGGAATACCCCTAGTGGAACATCAGGCAAAGTAGTATCTCTAGCAGTATTAAGCATAGCATCATCAGGCAAAATAGTATCTCTAGCATCATCAGGCAAAGCAGTATCAAGCATAGCATCTCTAGTAGTATCAGGCATAGCATCAAGCATAGTATTATCAGGCATAGTATCAAGCATAGCATCTCTAGCAGTAGTATCACAAGCATCATCAAGCACAGGCGACATATCAAGATTTCTAGCAGGAGGTGATGTCGCAAACTTACTCATAACTGAAGGTGAATCAAGTGCAGAGCTAGATGGCAATTCCTTACCTCCCCTCGTAGTTGAGGGCAAGACTTTGGTCTTTGGATCCTTCAGATTCTTCATAGTGATCAGCAGATATAGATCCCAAGTGACTCAGAGAATATAGCAATACCTCCCCGGCAACGACGCCAGAAAAATGCTTGATGTCAACTGTTCTTCCCCTTTGCAACGGAACCAGAAGAATGCTGCTAGCACTCTCTGGCAATCAAAACTAGAAGAATGTTGTTGACGCCCACCAGCGCGTGGGATCGTAGCAGTTTTCGAGGGTAGAATATTCGACCCAAATTTGTTGATTCGCACGACGGGAGGTGAGAGAATACTCTCAAGTATTAGCAGCTGAATTTATCAGATTCAACCACATCTGAAAGATTAGTATCTGCAAGCAAAGTAGTAACAGCAAAGTAGCGAGTAACGGCAGTGGCAAGGAACAAAGGTAGTGACAGCAGTAGCAAGTAGCAACAGTAGCAAGCGACAGTAGTAGCAACAGTAGCAGCAGAGTGATGTCTACTACGCAACCTTCTCCTTGTAGACGTTGTTGGGCCTCCAAGTGCAGAGGTTTATAGGACTGTAGCAATTTTCCCTCAAGTGGGTGACCTAAGGTTTATCAATCCGCGGGAGGCGTAGGATGATGATGGTCCCTCTCAAGCAACCCTGCAACCAAATAACAAAGAGTCTCTTGTGTCCCCAAATACAATGGTAAGTTGTATAGGTGCACTAGTTCGGCGAAGAGATGGTGATACAAGTGCAATAAGGATGGTAGATAAAGGTTTTTGTAATCTGAAATTACAAAAACAGCAAGGTAACTAGTAACAAAAGTGAGCACGAACAGTATTGCAATGCGTGGAAACAAGGCCTAGGGTTCATACTTTCACTAGTGAAGTTCTCTCAGCAATGATAACATAATTGGATCATATAACTAGCCCTCAACATGCAACAAAGGGTCACTCCAAAGTCACTAATAGTGGGGAACAAACGAAGAAATTATTGTCGGGTACGAAACCACCACAAAGTTATTCTTTCTGATCGATCTATTCAAGAGTCCGTAGTAAAATAACACGAAGCTATTCTTTCCATTCGATCCATCATAGAGTTCGTACTAGAATAACACCTTAAGATACATATCAACCAAGACCCTAATGTCACCTAGATACTCCATTGTCACCTCAAGTATCCGTGGGCATGATTATACGATATGCATCACATAATCTAAGAATCATCTATTCAACCAACACATAGAACTTCAAAGAGTGCCCCAAAGTTTCTACCAGAGAGTCAAAACGTGTGCCAACCCTTGTGCATAGGTTCCCAATGTCACGAACCCGCAAGTTGATCACCAAAACATACATCAAGTACTCACATGAATCCAAGTGTGCCAACCCATATGCATAGGTTCCCAATTGTCACAAACCCGCAAGTTGATCACAGCAGATAGACACGTGCAAGACATACATCAAGTGTTCTCAAAGACTCAATCCGATAAGATAACTCCAAAGGGGAAACTCAATTCATTACAAGAGGGAGAGGGGGAAGAACATCATAAGATCCAACTATAGTAGCAAAGCCCATGGTAATCAAGACATCTCAAGAACACGAGAGAGAGAGAGAGAGAGAGAGATCAAACACATAGCTACTAGTACATACCCTCAGCCCTGAGGGAGAATTACTCCCTCCTTGTCATGGAGATCCTCGGGATGATGAGGATGACCACCGGAGATGGATTCCCCCTCCAGCAGGGTGCTGGAACGGGCTCCAGATTGGTTTTTGGTGGCTACAGAGGCTTGCGTCGGCGGAACTCCCGATCTAGGTTTCTTTTTGGGGGTTTATGAATTTATAGGAATTTATGGCACTGGAATTACGTCGGTTGGGCCCACGAGGAGGTCACAAGCCTGCGCGCCACCACCGAGGGGGGTGGCGGCATGAGGGCTTGTGACTCCCTCGTGGCCCATATGGCCTTCTCCCAAAGCTTCGGGGGTCTCTTTTGGTCCAAAACAAATCATCGTAAAGTTTCATTCCATTTGGACTCCGTCTGAAAATGTGCCAAAAACACGGAAAAAACAGAAACTGGCACTTGGCACTGAGTTAATAGGTTAGTCCCAAAAAAGATATAAAATAACATATTCATGCATATAAAACATCCAAAGTTGACAAGATAATAGCATGGAACCATCAAAAATTATAGATACGTTGGAGACGTATCACAAAGCAAGGCAAGTAACAGCAGTAGAAATAGTAGTAGCAGCAGCAAAGCAAGACAAGTAACAGCAGTAGCAACAGTAGTAGCAGCAGCAGAGCAAGACAAGTAACAGCAGTAGCAACAGTAGTAACAGCAGTAGTAGGACAAACTCGTAGGCAATGGGTCGGTGATTTGTTTGGATGATATTCATCATGCAACAGCTATAACAAGGAGAGATATGTGGCTAGCTCCCGTTCGTCAATGTGATGTAGGCATGCATTCCGTGTGTCGTCATACGTGCTTAGGGAAAAGAACTTGCATGACATCTATTGTCCATCCCTCCCGTGGCAGCGGGGTCCAAAAGGAAACTACGGGATATTAAGGTTCTCCTTTTAATAAAGAACCGGACCAACGCATTAGCATTTGGTGAACATATGAACTCCTCAAACTATGGTCATCACCGAGAGTGGTTCCGGTTATTGTCACTCCGGGGTTGCCGGATCATAACACATAGTAGGTAACTACAACTTGCAAGATTGGATCTAAACCACACATATATTGGTGACAACATAATAATTTCAGATCTGAAATCATGCCACTCGGGCCCTAGTGACAAGCATTAAGCATGGCAAAGTAGTAGCAACATCAATCTCAGAACATAGTGGATACTAGGGATCAATCCCCATCAAAACTAACTCGATTACATGATAGATCTCATCCTACTCGTCACCGCCCAGCGAGCCTACAAATAGATTACTCACGAGCAACGAAGAGATTCATGGAATTGGAGAGGGAAGAAGGTTGATGATGACAATGGCAACGATTTCCCCTCTCCGGAGCCCAAGACGGACTCCAGATCTGCCCTCCAGATGAAGAACAGGTGGTGGCGGTGCCTCCGTATCGCAAACGCGACGAAAACTTCTCTTTATATTTCTTCTAGGACGAAAGGGGACTTATAGACATGAGGTTGGGGGCGTCAGAGCCGTGTGGGCCCCACAAGCCTGCCCACCGCCACCAGGGGGGTGGTGGCGGAGCCAGGGCTTGTGGCCCACTGGCCCACCCCCTCAAGTGGAACTTGGCGCAGATATTTTTTATATTTTCCAAAACTGCTCCCCGTAGATTTTTAGGACGTTTGGAGAACTTTGATTTTTGCACAAAAATAACACCAAGGCAATTCTGCTGAAAACAGCGTCAGTCCAGGTTAGTTCCATTCAAATCATGCAAATTAGAGTCCAAAACAAGGGCAAAAGAGTTTGGAAAAGTAGATACGATGGAGACGTATCAAGTATATCCAATAGAAGCACGGTGCTTCCTCAGAGTTTTTAGTAACTTCTTTTCTTCATGCTTTGAGAGGCTAGCACAAATAATAACAGGATATATCTCTTTTTCATCAAGATAAGCATACTTAAGAGTATCAGGAAATTGTTTAAGCTCGAACATAGGATCACCCTTTGGTGGGGGTGGATCCCCAAGCAGTTCAACGGGCAAATTATTCTTAAGGATAGGATATTGTTCTAAGACAACTCTATCTATCTCATCCCTTTCATCCATATGCATATCATTTTCATGCTAAAGCAAGTATTGCTCTAAGGGATCAGTAGGAGGCACGGCAATAGAAGCTAAGGCAATAGTTTCATCCTTACTGGACAACTCTTTTTCATGAGGTTGTCTACCAAACTTGTAGAAATTGAACTCATGTGACACACCTTCAAAGCCAACAGTGACAGTTTGCTTCTCACAGTCAATATGAGCATTGACAGTATTGAGAAAAGGTCTGCAAAATATGATGGGACAAAAGCTTTCTTGGGTGGTAGCAAGAACGAGGAAATCAGCAGGATACTTCGTTTTACCACACAAGACTTCAACATCCCTAACAATTCCCACAGGGCAGATAGTATCTCTATTGGCAAGCTGAATAGTGACATCAATAGGTTCTATCTCAATAGGTGTAATCTTGTCTTTGATTTCATCATATAAGGATTGAGGTATTGCACTAACACTAGCACCCACGTCACATAAACCATGATAACAATGATCTCCTATCTTAACAGAAACAACAGGCGTGCCAGCAACATGCCTATGTTTGTCTCTAGCGTGAGGTTTAGCAATTCTAGCAGCATCTTCACAGAAGTGAATATTATGTCCCTCGACATCGTCGGACAGAGGATCTTTGATAATAGCAATGCTAGGTTCAACTCTAATTTGCTCAGGGGGTGTAGGTGTTCTAATGTAGCCTCTACGTATCACAGTTGAAGCTTTAGAATGATCCTTTATCCTAACAGGGAAAGGTGGTTTCTCAATGTAAGCACTGGGAACAACAGGATCATTATAGGCAATGACTTTCTCTTCAACTGGATTGGGTTTAACTACATTGAATTCTAAAGGAGGATGATATTTAAACCACTTCTCTTTGGGGAGATCAATATGAGCAGCAAATGATTCACACAATGAAGCTACTATCTCAGAGTCAAGTCCATACTTAGTGCTAAAATCACAAAAAGTATTTGTTTCAACAAAGGATTTAACGCAATCAAACTTGAAATTCATACCTGATTCCTTACCTTCATCAAGCCCCCAATCTTCAGAGTTGCATTTAATTCTTTCCAATAAAGTCCATTTGAAGTCAATATCTCTCTTCATAAAAGAACCGGTACAAGAAGTGTCAAGCATGGTGCGATCATCATGAGAAAGCCGAGCATAGAAGTTCTGAATTATAATTTCTCTCGAGAGCTCATGGTTGGGGTATGAATATAACATTGATTTAAGCCTCCCCCAAGCTTGAGCGATGCTTTCCCTATCACGAGGTCAAAAATTATAAATATAATTCCGATCACGATGTACTAAATGCATAGGATAAAACTTTTGACGAAATTCCAATTTCAACCGATTGTAGTTCCATGATCCAGTATCATCACATAGCCTATACCATGTCAACGCCTCACTACAGGAATTAGCTTCTTTCTCGTCTGCCATCACAGACGGCAAAGAGTAAACCACCAACGGCAAAGAGTAATACACAGACGGCAAAGAAAACTCGTGTCGGCAAAAATTCTGCGTCAGCCTATGACGACATTGTAGCTTCTTTGCCGTCAGCCTCACCAAAGCGGACGGGAAAGAGCTTTGCCGTCAGCTTTTCATAAGAGCAGTCGGCAAAGAGGTCGAGACGGCAGCCGACAGGCGTTTCCTCCGTTAGGGGCTAATGGAGGCTTTGCCGTCTGCCTCGCCCTCTTCTTTGACGTCTGCCTCCACCTCCTCCCCCCTCCACTCTTTGTCGTCTGCCTCCACCTCCACTCTTTGCCATCTTCCTCCACCTCCCCCCCTCCACTCT
Organism: Hordeum vulgare subsp. vulgare; assembly: GCF_904849725.1. NCBI lineage: Eukaryota > Viridiplantae > Streptophyta > Magnoliopsida > Poales > Poaceae > Hordeum > Hordeum vulgare. Next base: position 391,600,621 of record NC_058522.1, read on the forward strand.
TTGTCGTCTACCTGCCCCTCCTCCCCCCTCCTCTGTGCCCTCTTCTTTGTCGTCTGCCCCCCAGGAAGCAGACGGCAAAGAGACTATATGGCCAGCTGCTACTGCCCAAGTTGCACAGCTGGGCGCCACATGGCACCTTTGCCGTCGGTCAGCTGATGGCAAAGGCCTTTACCATCAGCTGGCAGACGGCAAAGAGCCCATATTGTCACAGTTTTGTTTTTTTTGTTTATTTCACAACACATATACATATACATAACACATATATAGGTAACAACACATATACATATACATAGCACACATAATTCATAGCACATATATAGGTCACAACATATAATTCATAGCACATATATAGGTCACAACACATATTCATAGCACAAAGTTTCATCCATATACATACATATACATATAGCTCCACATATACTGTTCATCCATATATAAATATACATATAATTCCACATTGTTCATCAACTCAAATGAAAACTAGAACTAAAGCACTCCATCAGTGCCAGCTTCCATGCATGTAGTACACCCAATCTGCAAAATGGGAATAAGAAAGTCAGAAAAAGAACAACAAAAACATATATATGAAAAATAAGCTAAATTGAAGAAGAAAGAGAAGAAGCAAGAAGAGAACAAGGAGAAGAAAAACAAGAAGGGGGAGGAGGAGGAGGGGAAGGAGAAGGAGAAGGAGGAGGAGAAGAATAAAAAAGAAGAAGAGAAGAAGAAGGAGAAGAAGGAGGAGGAGAAGGAGGAGAGAACAAGGATAAGAAGGAGGGCTCCTTCTCCTTCTTCTCCTCCTTCTCCTTCTTCTTCTCTTCTTCTCCTCCTCCTCCTTCTTCTTCTTCCTTCTTTTCATTTCTCCTCTTCCCCTATTCTTGGAGCTAAATTAGCTAACTATGTCTTTTTGGAGCTAAATGGGCTAATTATGTCATTCTAGAGGAAAACAAGCTAAGTATATAATATTAATGAGCTAACCAAGGTTCTTATGCCATTTTGAGCTTATTATGTCTTTTAGGAGCTTAATTAGTCATTTTATTGAGCTAACCAAGGTTCTTATGATGTTTTTACCTCACTAAGCTAATTATGTCATTTTGGATGATAATTGGCTAAGTATGTCTTTGTTGGGGAAAATAAGCTAAATTGAAGAAGAAGAGGAGAAGGAGGTAAGAAGAAGGAGAATAAGGAGGGCTCCTTCTCCTCCTTCTCCTTCTTCTCTTCTTCTTCTCCTCCTCCTTCTTCTCCTTCTCCTTCTCTTCCCTTTCTCTTCTTCTTTTTGTTCTTCCTTTTCATTTCTCATCTTCTCCTCTTCTTGGAGCTAAATTAGCTAACTATGTCTTTTTGGAGCTAAATGGGCTAATTATGTCATTATAGAGGAAAACAAGCTAACTATATAATATTAATGAGCTAACCAAGGTTCTTATGCCATTTTGAGCTTATAATGTCTTTTTGGAGCTAAATGGGCTAATTATGTCATTGTTGGGGAAATTAAGGCAAGGAGAATATAAAAGAGGAGAAGAAAGAGGAGGAGGGGAAGAAGAAAAAATAAAGAAGAAGGATGTCTTTTTGAGCTAAATGGGCTAATTATCCCATTTTAGAGGAAAACAAGCTAAGTATATAATATTAATGAGTTAACCAAGGTTCTTATGCCATTTTGAGCTTATAATGTCTTTTTGGAGCTAAATGGGCTAATTATGTCATTGTTGGGAAATTAAGGCAAGGATAATATGAAAGAGGAGAAGAAAGGGGAGGAGGAGAAGAAGAAGAAGAAATAAAGAAGGAGGAGAAGGCGGAGGAGGAGGAGAAGGACTAGAAGGTCCTTGGCCTTCTCCTCCTTCTCCTTCTTCTCTTCTTCTTCTTCTTCTTCTTCTCCTTCTCCTTCTGTTCTCTTTTTCTTCTTATTTTTGTTCTTCCTTTTCATTTCTCCTCTTCTCCTCTTCTTGGAGCTAATTTAGCTAACTATGTATTTTTGGAGCTAAATGGGCTAATTATGTCATTATAGCGGAAAACAAGCTAAGTATATAATATTAATGAGCTAACCAAGGTTCTTATGCCATTTTGAGCTTATAATGTCTTTTTGGAGCTAAATGGGATAATTATGTCATTTTTGGGGAAATTAAGGCAAGGAGAATATGAAAGAGGATAAGAAAGAGGAGGAGGAGGAGAAGAAGAAGAAATAAAGAAGAAGGATGTCTTTTTGGAGCTAAATGGGCTAATTATCCCATTTTAGAGGAAAACAAGTTAAGTATATAATATTAATGAGCTAACCAAGGTTCTTATGCCATTTTGAGCTTATAATGTCCTTTTGGAGCTAAATGGGCTAATTATGTCATTGTTGGGGGAAATTAAGGCAAGGAGAATATGAAAGAGGAGAAGAAAGAGGAGAAGAAGAGAAGAAGAAATAAAGAAGAAGGGGGAGAAGGAGGAGGAGGAGAAGAAGGACTAGAAGGTCCTTGGCCTTCTCCTCCTCCTCCTCCTCGTCCTCCTTCTCCTTCTTCTCTTCTTCTTCTTCTTCTTCTCCTTCTCTTCTCTTTCTCTTCTTCTTTTTGTTCTTCCTTTTCATTTCTCCTCTTCTCCTCTTCTTGGAGATAATTTAGCTAACTATGTCTTTTTGGAGCTAAATGGGCTAATTATGTCTTTTTAGAGGAAAACAAGTTAATAATATAATATTCATGAGCTAACCAAGGTTTTTATGCCATTTTGTAGCTAAATGGGCTAATTATCTCATTGTTGGGGAAAATAAGGTAAGGAGAATAAGAAAGAGGAGAAGAAAGAGGAGGAGGAGAAGAAGAAGAAGAAATCAAGAAGAAGGAGAAGGAGGAGGAGGAGAAGAAGGAGGAGAAGAAGGAGGATAAGAAGGAGAAGGAGGAGAAGGTATTCTTCTTCTCTTCTTCTCTTCATCTTCTCTTCTTCTTTTCTTCTTCTTTTCTTCTTCTCCTTCTTATTTTTGTCTTCTCCTCCTCCTCCTCTTCTTCTTCTTCTTTTTCTTCTTCTTCTCCTCGTCCTCTTCTCCTCCTCCTCCTCTTCTTCTTCTTCCTATTCTTTATATTAAGCTAACCAACTATCTAACCTAACTAACCAAGCTAACTAAACCTATCGCTAAACCTATATAGCACTAAACAGCAAAAATATAACAAAAATAGAATCTACCACTAAGTAACTAAAAAAGAATCTAGCTACCACTAATTAACAAGACAAAAGCTACCACTAATTAACTAACTAAACTACCACTAAATCTACTAATTAACTAACCTACCAACTAAACTATATATGCCACTAAATCTGTTAATTAGCAAAAAAAGAAGAAAAAAGGACTCACCGGAGGGGGCGGCCGGGGAGGAGGAGGGCGCGGTGGTGGAGGAGAGGGCGGTGGTGGCGGAGTGGTTGGTGGTGGAGAAGGGGCGAGCTTCGACGGCGGTGGTGGAGGAGAAGGTCCCGGGGAGGAGGAGGGGGCGTGGTGGAGGAGGGGGCGCGTGGAGGAGGGGCGCAGGGAGGCCGGAGGAGGGCGCAGGGAGGCCGGAGGAGGAGGGGGAGGCGGCGCAGGGAAGCCGGAGGAGGAGGGGGCGCAGGGAGGCTAGAGGAGGAGGGGGCGCAGGGAGGCTAGAGGAGGAGGTGGGGTAGGGAGGCCGGAGGAGGAGGGGGCGGCGGCGCAGGGAGGCCGGAGGAGGAGGGGGCGCAGGGAGGTCGGAGGAGGAGGGGGCGGCAGCGCAGGGAGGCCGGAGGAGGAGGGGGCGGCAGTGCAGGGAGGCCGGAGGAGGGCGCGGCGGTGATGGTGGATTCGGGGGGTGAGAGAGAGGGGTGTGGGGTGGTCGTTAGGGAGATGAGAGGTGCGCGGGGGTGGGGCTAACGGTCGTTAGGGTGCACCCTCTTTGCCGTCCGCCTCCCGACGGCACAGAGGAGGAAAGCGGACGGCAAAGAGAGAGGTCGTTAGGGGGGAGGGAGGGGGTGCGGGGTGGGCCAGCCGAGCTCTTTGCCGTCTGCCTGAGTGATGTTTGCCGTGAGCCAGCTGACGGCAAAAAGCAGGCTGATGGCAAATGGTACCTTTGCCATCAGCCTTCTCTTTCCCGTCTGGTTTCTGGTAGCTGATGGCAAAGAGGGTCTTTGCCATCAGCGAGCAGACGGCAAAGAAGCAGCAGATGGCAAAATCTCTTATTCCAGTAGTGCCTTATCCCTCAAAGATAAGGGAAAGACCTTCTTCTTGACCTCATCCTCGGGCAAACCTGCAAGCTTAAATAAACCACAAACTTCATCTACATAGATTAGATGCAAGTCTAGATGTGATGTTCCATCTCCTGTAAAGGGATTAGCCAGCAGTTTCTCAAGCATACCCGAAGGAAATTCAAAGCAAATATTTTCAGTAGGTGCAGCAGGTTGAGGAGCAACTCTTTGTGCTTCCGTTCGAGGTGAAGATACCCCGAAAAAGCCCCTCAAAGAATTATTTTCCATAGTGACAAGTGACAATAAATTTCAGCACACTATATGAATGTTTCCTTACCAATTTTCACTTACCAAAGGCGCTTCACTTCCCGGAAACGGCGCTAGAAAAGAGTCTTGATGACCTACAAGTATAGGGGATCTATCGTAGTCCTTTTGATAAGTAAGAGTGTCGAACCCAACGAGGAGCAGAAGGATCTGACAAGTGGTTTTCAGCAAGGTAATATCTGCAAGCACTGAAATTATTGGTAACAAGTAGTTGTGTGGTGAGATGATTCGTAGCAAGTAGCAAGTAAAAAAAGTAAAAACGGTGCAGCAAAGTGACCCAATCCCTTTTGTAGCAAGGGACAGCCTGGACAAAATCTTATAGGAGGTAAAACGCTCGCGAGGACACACGGGAATTTCTGTCATGCTAGTTTTCATCATGTTCATATGATTCGCGTTCGTTACTTTGATAGTTTGATACGTGGGTGGACCGACGCTTGGGTATTGCCCTTACTTGGACAAGCATCCCACTTATGATTAACCCCTCTCGCAAGCATCCGCGACTACGAAAGAAGAATTAAGACAAAGTCTAACTATAGCATTAAACTAGTGGATCCAAATCAGCCCCTTACGAAGCAACGCATAAACTAGGGTTTAAGCTTCTGTCACTCTAGCAACCCATCATCTACTTACTACTTCCCAATGCCTTCCTCTAGGCCCAAATAATGGTGAAGTATTATGTAGTCGAAGTTCACATAACATCACTAGAGGAAAAACAACATACAACACATCAAAATATCGAACGAATACCAAATTCACATGACTACTTATAGCATGACTTATCCCATGTCCTCAGGAACAAAAGTAACTACTCACAAAGCATAATCATATTCATGACCAGAGAGGTAATGAATAGCATCAAATATCTGAGCATAAACTCTTCCACCAAGTAATCGAACTAGCATCAACTACAAAGAGTAATTAACACTACTAGCAACCTTACAAGTACCAATCGGAGTCGCGAGACGGAGATTGGTTACAAGTGATGAACTAGGGTTTGGAGATGAGATGGTGCTGATGAAGATGTTGATGGTGATGAGTCCCCTCCGATGAGAGGAGTGTTGGTGTTGACGATGGCGATGATTTCCCCCTCCGGGAGGGACGTTTCCCCAGCAGGATCGTCCTGCCGGAGCTCTAGATTGGTTCTGCTCAAGTTCCGCCTCGTGGTGGCGGCGAATCCTCCGAAAAGCCTCCTCCTGATTTTTTCCAGACCGAAACCCTTCTTGTAGCAAAAGAGGGGGCCAGTGGGGCAGCAGGGGGCTCACAAGCCCCCTAGGCGCGGCCAGGGGGTGGTCGCGCCTAGCAGGCTTGTGGCCACCTGCTGGCACCCCTCTAGCACTTCTTCGGCCTAGTATTTTTTATAAATCCCCAAAAAAAATCCACGTTGATTTTCATGGCTTTGGAGTTGCGCAGAATAGGCATCTCAAACTTGCTCCTTTTTCAGGCCAGAATTCCAGCTGCCGGCATTCTCCCTCTTTATGTAAACCTTGCAAAATAAGAGATAAAAGGCATAAGGATTGTACAGTGAAGTGTAATAACAGCCCAAAAAGCGATAAATATCAACATGAAAGCATGATGCAAAATGGACGTATCATAGTCCAATTAGCTTTTGCTCTAGTGCTTTATTCGTTGCGTATTTTTGCTGCCTTGGTGACCCTGTTCTTGAGCTTTGCATGTTCATTTTAGTTGGTCCCAAGTAGTTTTGATGCGTGATATTACCTCTAGGCACTTGAAGGAGTAGTTGCTATGAGTTTTGTTGAGCCTCGTTCACTTTCCTCTTGAGTCACTAAAAATTTTAGAAAAAAAGAAGATGTTCAGGAGAAACTATCATGGTGGTTCCTCAAGCAAAAGGGGTCTCCGTCTCTCGATTCGGGAGCCCGACTCTTATTAGCCGAGGAATGCACAGGTACAACCATGTGAATGGCCTTGAGATGAATTCATGATTGATGCAGGTTTCAAAGACGAGTTTGATACATTTGTTCACAACGTCGGGCTCGAAGAATTCATCTCCAACAAATGCGAACAGTATACTATGCTCACTGCCTCTTTTGTTCGTAGATTCAGATTTTCAGTTGGTCGTGACTCATCCATACTGTTTGATCTCTATGACAAATCGTATACCATGGATTTAGTGGATTTCAATAGAATTTGCAAGATACCTGATTGGGGTAGTCCCAATGATCCTCCTAAGTCTTTGGTTAGAGATTTCTTTTCTAGTATAACTGTTGCAGAAACTAGAGATATTATGCAGGCTACCTTGGGGAGCATTCAATTCCCTGCATTACATTATTTTTCCCTCTTCATAGGTAGATGTATTAATGGCAAGATTGATCATTGTCACCTCTGCGCACCTGACCTTAGTATTCTTAAGAGCGCAGTAACGGGTGATAGAAGTTTCAAAATGGGAGCTATAATCGCGAGGAGGCTAAATAATAATGCTAATGAAGGGGATTTATTTGGTGGGATCTATGCCACTCGCATAGCAAATTTTCTTGGAGTACCCATCCGCGAAGGAGATCCCCCACTTCATACAACTTTCCTTGATTGCGCCACTATGACACGCTATCAGTTCCTTAAGAGGGATAATGAATCCCTCCTATACCGATTAATATTTAACCGACGGCGTGTTTTCCATATTACCCTTCCTGCTCCTGCCTTCTTTGACTTTCAGGTAAAACGGAGATATTACATAACCAGAGGGGAGGCAGAGGAGTATGAGAGGGAGGCGAAGGCTGCTCGCCTCCGTGAGGCAGCCATTCAAGCGGTAGTTGTCGCGATCCCGTACAACCCCCATCATGATTTTGGATATCGCCCGGACCAGCCGTGGGAGTAAACCAACTTAGGCCAAAAGCCTAAGCTTGGGGGAGTACTTGTTTCTCACCAACTTTATATTCATGCTCACACTTTCACTTTGTTAGTTGGTGTTCACACTATGCCATTGTTTCATCCATGCTAGTTTATTTGTTTTTCTCGCTTTCTTCTCGTGTGTTTGTCTAGTTTAAAAGGAAACCCAAAAATATTTTCCTTTCTTGTTTTTCTTGTTGGGAGCTTTCCCGTGTAAATAGTTCTCTTTTTCTTTGGGTCAAGGTAGAAGACCATGGTTAAAATGTTTAGTGGCTCTCGCATGCATATCTGTTTATTCGTCAAAGAGCCATATTACTTTGTCTTCTCCTGTGTGTTTGCCTGCAGATTCCAGCGTAGTCCAATGCACGAACACTCTCTTTATGACTCACATCATTCGGTCGTGCAAGTGAAAGGCAATAATGATGATATATGATGAAGTGACTAAGCCTGGAAAAGCTGGTATGAACTCGACCTATTTTGTTTTTGTAAATATGACTAGCTCATCATTCTTAATTCAGCTTTGTTATGAGAGAAACATGTTTGCATTGACAACTTAGAGATCATAGTTTCTGATGTCATGCTTAATTAGCTAGGAGCTTATAATGGTTTGTCTTGGATGCCAACATGAATTTCAGGATGATTATGATGTAGTATGATAGGATGGTATCCTCCTTTGAATGATTCAAGTGGCTTGACTTGGCACATGTTCACACATGTAGTTGAAACAAAATCAACATAGCCTCTATGATATTCATGTTCATGGTGATTTATATCCTACTCATGCTTGCACTCAATGTTGATTAATTTCAATGCATATTGATGACTGTTGTAGCTCTCTAGTTGGTCGCTTCCCAGTCTTTTGCTAGCCTTCACTTGTACTAAGAAGGAATACTGCTTATGCATCCACTTCCATAAACCCAAAGTTGTTCCATATGAGTCCACCATACCTACCTATACGCGGTATCTACCTGCCGTTCCAAGTAAATTTGCATGTGCCACTCTCTAAATCTTCAAGCAATAATCTGTTTTGTATGCCCGAACCGCTCATGTGGTGACAAGGGCGATCGGTATCTTCCATGCTAGGCGTGTTATCCTCGATATGTGTTTATTCACTATCACTCACGAGAAAGGGGTCGGTAATTGGAATGCCCAGTTCCATGGTCAAATCGAAAAGATAATTGCAAACAAAACTCCCCCTGATTGTTGTTGGTATGGACGACACTCGAGGATTCGGCTAGCCGTGGAGTGTGATTGATCGGTGGTGGGGGAGTCAAAACTTTACTTTTCTGTTTGGGAACCGCCTATAGTATGTGTAGCATGGAAGATGGTGAAAACTCTTGGTCATCGCGTTGACAATGAGAGCATACCACTCAAAATTATTTATCTCTGTTTTAAAAGCTTGAGTTGTGGAACCTTTGCAAATCAATGCTTCCCTCTGCGAAGGCCTATCTATTTACGTTTCTGTTGAATCATCCTCTTCTTATAAAAGGCACCAATTAGAGAGCACCTCTGTCATTTTCATGATTTGCTATTAATTGATATTGAGTATGACTGTGACTGGATCTTCTTTGCCATGAATTACAATGTTCAGTCAGCCCTTGGTCTTTGAAGGTGCTCTGCATTTATGTTTTGCGGTCTCAGAAAGAGCTAGCGAGATACCACCTGTTCATATTGCTCCATGATTGTTTTGATTGAAGTGTTGATGTTTGAAACTTATTATTATTGCTCGCTAGTTGATTATGCCATTGATATGAGTACTTCATGAGACATATATGTCATTGCTTACGTGGTTAGCTTATGATCTTGCTGAAAATCTGAATATGAGTTAGACATAATTACAACAACAAGATCAAACAGAGTTCATAAAAGTTTTTCTTTTGTCTCTTTCAGTTTGTCAACTGGATTTCTTGAGGACAAGCAAGGCTTTAAGCTTGGGGGAGTTGATACGTCTCCATCGTATCTACTTTTCCAAACTCTTTTGCCCTTGTTTTGGTCTCTAATTTACATGATTTGAATGGAACTAACCTGGACTCACGTTGTTTTCAGCAGAATTGCCATGGTGTTGTTTTTGCGCAGAAATAAAAGTTCTCGGAATGACCTGGAAATCTACGAGGATTTTTTGTGGAATATATAAAAAATACTGGCGCAAGAATCAACTGGAGGGACGGAACCAGGAGCTCACAAGCCCACCAGCCCCCCCCCCCTAGCCGGGCATGGCAGGCTTGTGAGACCCTCGGGGCTCCGCCGCCTCCAATTCCATATCTATATATCCTCCTTCGGACAAAAAAATCAAGGAGACGAGTTCATCGCGTTTTATGATACGGAGGCGCCGCCACCACCTGTTCTTCCTCTGGAGGGCGGATTTGAGTCCGTTTTGGGCTCCGGAGACGGGAGATCATCGCCATCGTCATCACCAACCTTCCTTCATCGCCAATTCCATGATGCTCTTCATCATTCATGAGTAATCTCATCATAGGCTTGTTGGACGGTGATTGGTTGGATGAGATCTATCATGTAATCGAGTTAGTTTTGATGGGGATTGATCCCTAGTATCCACTATGTTCTGAGATTGATGTTGCTGCTACTTTGCTATGCTTAATGCTTGTCACTAGGGCCCGAGTGCCATGATTTCAGATCTGAACATATTAGGTTGCCATCAATATATGTGTGTTCTTGATCCTATCTTGCAAGTTGTAGTCACCTACTATGTGTTATGACCCGGCAACTCCGGAGTGAAAATAGCCGGTACCACTCCTGGAGATGACCATAGTATGAGGAGTTCATGTATTCACTATGTGCTAATGCTTTGTTCCAGTTCTCTATTAAAAGGAGAACCTTAATATCCCGTAGTTTCCATTAGGAACCCGCTGCCACGGGAGGGATGGACAATAGATGCCATGCAAGTTCTTTTCCTTAAGCACGTATGACTATATACAGAATGCATGCCTACATTACATTGACGAACTGGAGCTACTTACATATCTCCCCATATTATAACTGTTGCATGATGAATGTCATCCGGCATAATTATCCATCATCGATCCAATGCCTACGAGTTTTTCCTACTGGTCCTTGCTACGTTATTTTGCAGCTACTGCTGTCACTGCTGCTACTGTTACTGCTATTGTTGTTACTGCTGCTACTGTTGCCGTTGCTACTGTTGCTATCACACTACTTTGCTATTGATACTTTGATGCAGATACTAAGTCTTTCAGGTGTGGTTGAATTGACAACTCAACTGCTAATACTCGAGAATATTCTTTTGCTCCTCCTTGTGTCAAATCAACAAATTTGGGTTGAATACTCTACTCTCGAAAACTGTTGCGATCCCCTATACTTGTGGGTTATCACCAACCATTTCCTACATGGTATTATCATGCATAATTTTAGTTTTACTATGAGAGTAAAATATAAGTCACAACAAATGCTTTGGGGAAGCAAAATTTTCAAGTATAGCTGATGCTTTAAACTTGTATGTGTAGACCTCATTTTATGTATATGACACTTTGAAGTCCATTACCTTGTGTCATACTATATTTTACAAAAACACTTTGAAGGTAGTCATCTTGTCAAAAGACTAGATGTAGGCCTCTCAGGAAGAGTGAATAATCTGCAAATTATGTAGTAGATCACACAATTACCTTGTGATTTGCAAAAATTCGATGTAGTCACGTCAATTTGCATATTCAGGAGAGCACTTGAAGATAGTCATTTTGCCAAAAGAATGGAGGCAAAATGTGGATCTTTCAGCGACGAGGATAATCTGCAACGTGCAGTAGATGCCTCATCTACCTTGTGATCCCAAAATTTGAATTTAAAAAATGTTGTACTTGAGAACTACATATTCTAAAAAATGAAAAAATGTTGAGGCAATCATATAGAATATGTACGCATAGTCCGAGGCTTTATTTCACAGGATACACAATCTAAGTATTCAAACGTACAATACAATACTGAATGAATATGATAAGCACAGGTTCTTAATACAATAAGATACGACACTGAAATAAAAGGAACAGGCTGCAGTGCAATGTAGTAATACTATGATTAAACACAACACACTAATAGTCATTTTATTTAGGTAGTGTACGTGGTGGCATTTCTTGGCCTGTAGGCCTTTATGGAGTGAAACGTGGCCTGGTGCTGGCCCATGCACCGCATATAAGTGGATAAGGGAGCCTCGGAGAGAACGCATCAGGGTTTCCCCACAGCATCGCTTCTCCCGTTCCCAATCTTCTGCTCGATCTGGTGTACCACCTCACCACGCCAACCCTCTTCTCCCCATGGCGGCTTCTTCAGGGGAGGTGGGGTGTTCCCCGAGCCGCCGCACGGCCACCGCCGCTGCTGCTCGCCCCGGACTGCAGCGTGGTTCTGTGCCATGGCCACGGCGAACTGCCGCAGGATGCAGCGCGCCTCTGGTGGAGGCGTGGGAGGGAAGGGTAGTGCTGGAGGCGGGGGCTGAGTCACCGGTGATGGTGGAGGCGGCGGCATCGACGACGAGCCCTGGCCCTCTTCTTCTTCTTCCACCTTGATAGCTACATTCAGATCGGGAACGATGGGGTAACCGTCTGTTTCCGCTGCTGCCGGCATCGAGGACGACAGATCTGGGACGGGGCCGTATCCTGGGGGAAAGACGTGCTCCGGCAGTTCATCCGACGACGTCGGTGATGGCAGCCACGGTGGTGCACCGGTATGCGTCGGGTATGGATCAAACTTGTGCTGCAGGCAGTACAGGGGCAGGGCAGCGGCGCGAGTTCACAAGGGAACATCTCCTCCTCTCCGAGAAACGGCGCCGACGGTCCTGCAAGTAACCATTCCAGCGGAGGGATGGTGAAGGCCGATGGCGGAGTAGCCGGTACGATGTAGTCATCGGCGACGGCAGGAGCCGAAGGCCCGACCTGATGTATTGCAGGTATATCTTCATTTGCAACGGCGGTAGGAATGGAGGGTCCATCCCAGTGCACCGTTGGTGCTTGCCCACGTAGTGGGTGGTTGCCTCGCTGGGCATAGCCACGGCGACGGTTCTACCAGTTGTTCCTGGCGAAAAAGCTGCGTCGAGGGCCACTCGTTACACCAAGTCCATGACGGCGACGTGCGCCCTGGTGGTGATGAGTGCGAGGAAAGCGACGGCGACGGCTTTCCCGCTGGATGTAACAAGCGAAGGCAAAAGCAAGGGATGGCAAGTTCTCTCCTGCCATGTTCTCACCTTTTTCTTGTCTCTTTTGGCAAAGCAAGTGTTGATAACGTGTTAGATGTAAATGAATGTAAATGGGACTTCTCTTTCATTGATCATCAACATGAAGTATTTATACATGGTGTCCCGACTGTACCGGATGTCGGTTTACAGAAGAGGCGCGTGTATAAAGCGTCGGTTTGTGGAGAGGCGCCTGTTCGGAGTGAACATGCGTCTGTACAGGAAAAGATGCTTTGGGCACTAGTAACTGCTCGTGGTAGTTAGATCTAATCCTAACAGTAGTAACAAAGAAGCACCAACCCAAATTGTACAAACAGTTTACACTTATAGATGTGTTAGAATAAAACTATCTTTGATAAATTTCTTGATTAGTGGTAAGTAAATGTTCGCACACGAACACATCATCGTATATCCTCGACGTTCGGGATGATGCACCGCAGCTCACGTCGAACGGGACCCGTCCGGAAGCACGGTACGCGGGCAATCCGGTGGACGCTTTTATAGACCCGAAACCCCACACTGCTAGAAGGGACCCCGTCAGGGCATGCAGCGGCTATGGGCTGCCCTAGATCAGCCTAACCGCCCCTAGGGCCTTGTGGTTCGCCACCCTCCAAAAAAAGAACGTACGAAGAACGAGAAAGAAGATACAAGGGTAGAAGATAAAAATAGATGAACACGAAAAGTAGTAGATTGATTTGTTCGATTGTGTGTTGTTTTAATCGACTATTACCTCCAATATATATAAGAGATGGTTGGACTTTTCGTACAAACAAATGACTCATCTAGGATTTCCTTACAAGAAAAATACACCAAATCACGTCCTAGAGGGCCGAACAGCTCGGGCGACCCATCAGAAAGTTGTCTGATCCATCAGGCGACCTATCACACAGTTGTCTGATCCCTCGAGCCATCCATCACACAGTTGTGTGATCCCCCGCGCCATATTTTGCCTTGTGGTAGGGCCGCACTCCAGTGGCTCTAACTTTTGCATACGAGATCGGATCAACATGATTTTTATGTCAAAGCCGATTGTTTCGACGAGACAAAGACAATTCGTGTTAAAAAAAATTCCATATGAGGCTGTCTTGCGGGCTTAATCGACCCAAAAGTACTTTGAATATGAAATCTCAGCACTTTGAACACAGTTCTGGCCTTCAAGATGAGCTCGGAAAGCGATGGCCCAAACTTCAAAAAAATTCATGTCAACATCGTAAAACTTCTTCATGTGGATCACTTCTTCATTTGAAATAATCTTAATCATGATTTATTCCATGCCAAAATCTAGTGTCAACACATGCCCCCTGTTTTCCGGCAAAACTTGTATGTCCAAAAATAATCCACAATGTATTTGTTTTAAGGACGATGTCAACACTCCACTGGCCATTTATTCTTCTCACGGCGATAATTATATATTGGTCATGTTTTATGCTAAGGGCGACAATCGTATATCGGTCATTGCTTACTTGAACTTCTTGCCACACACTCGGGTGGTATTTTTTCAGATACTTGCCATTGAGAGCTCGAGGTAGCATTGTCCCTTGAATTGATTCCACCAAATATGAGTTTCTAGGAACTACTCTTGCAATCTTAAAAGGACATTCCCAGTTTGGAGACCACTTCCCGAATTTTCTATCTCTTGAACCAATCGGTAGGATCACTTTCCACATGAGATCGACAACTTGAAAATTCTTCAACTTTACCTTTTATTATAAGCTCTTGTGACTCTCAACTTATCTCTCTCTATGGCCTTTAAAGCAACCAAACGTTTATCGGCAACCTCATCAATATTTTCCATCATCAAATTATAAAAGTCCACTGCCGATAAATCATTTTGTTTCCATCATCAAATTATAAAAGTCCACTGCCGATAAATCATTTTGTTTGGCTATTCTCAAAGCACTCGAATTCACTTCCACTTGCAAAACGGCCTCTTGACCATATACCATCTCATAAGGGGTTACCTTTGTAGCACCGTGCTTTGAGATTCTATGTGCCCACAAAGCATCAGACAACAGCTCATGCCATTTTATTAGGTTATCCTCAATCTTCTTCTTGATAAGCTTGATTAATACTTTATTGCTAGACTCACCTTGTCCGTTATCTTGGGCATAATACGGAGAAGACTTGAGCAACTTTATCTTATAAGATTCGGCAAATTCTCTAACTTGATGTGACATGAAAGACGAACCTTGATCTGTAGTTAAGGTTTGAAGAAATCTGAATCTATGAATAACTAGATGATACCCCGGCGCATTGTTGCGGCAAACATGCTAAAAGAATGCATAAAAGTTGCAACAAAAAAGTCTCTAACTTATGGTAAGGGAGTATAATCTTAAAAATGAAAAAAACAGGTATAAAAAGAGAAAAGAATGATTGCAATTACAAGATTGTCGTTTTTTAACAAATACGTGAATGTTAAGTGCATATGTATAGTGCAAGCGACCAACACATATATTGACAATACAAAATCTAATGCAAAAAATAACTTATGAGTAACATGCATGAATTGATAAGTGGTGCTTGCATGCATAAAGTAATATAAAAGGCAATGTAATTTATGACTTGCATGCATAACTTGCTCATGTGACATAGTTGCATGGCTGTGAAAGATAGCTAGTGGGTTGTAGCTATTTAGAAATAGAAGATGTGCCCGGCTATGAATTGAATTACCTCCGCATGTGTCATGTTCTTGAGAGGTACTGCTTGAGACCATTTAGTGAAATAATCAGTTTCCACCAATACGAAATGATGCCCCTTTGCGGAAGACGTATGAATTTCTCCAATGAGATCTAAACCCCACCCTCTAAAAGGCCACAATTTGATAATAGGATGTAACATGATAGCAGGAGCCAATTGAATATCACCAAACTTTTGAGAAGCTTCACATCCTTTATAATATTTGAAGCAATCATTAATCATCGCCGGCCAATAAAACCCAGCACATCACAATAACCACTTCATCTCGGGAGCCGACTGATGAGTTCCACAAATACCTTCATGCACCTCTCCCATGGTAACTCTAGCTTTGTCTTCGTCCCCGCACTTTAAAAAAAGACCATCAACTGTTTGGCGATAAAGTTCATCATGTCTCATCATATATTCGAAAGCCATGCGTCGGACAACCATGTCCACCCTTTTACCTGGATCATGCAAGTAATCAATAATGGGTTTCCTTGAGTCTAAATTTTCACCTGCACTAGATTCTTTGTTAGCAGCCAAAGTGGAGGGTTCCGGTCCGGCCTCTCCCATACTGGCAAAGCTAGAAATCGGCTTTTGAGAAATATGAAACATGCCATGATCAACATGATAGCTGGATGCTTGTTTTGCCAAATCGTTTGCTCTCCAATTGTCATGTCTAGATATATGAGCAATGCTAAAATAATCCAAAGTAGAAATTATATCTAGACATTTATCAATATAAAGATTAGGTGATTCATCAAAACATTGAAAAACTCTGGATATTTGTTGTACTACTAATAATGGATCACCAAAAGCGTCAATATGTGTAGCACTATAGCCAGCAACATCTCTAGGCCAAATAACAATGCTTCATATTGGGCCTGATTATTTGTGCAAAAATATTCTAAGTGACATGAGGCTTTAAAAATAGCACCATGAGGAGATATATAAACAACACCAACACCTTGTCCATTGCTACAAACTGAACCATCAAAATATAATCTCCTTGGTACCAATGAGACAATATTTATATATTTACACATGTCACAAATCTGATGCACAATAGTAAAACCAACAATGATTTTTCCTCTCATACATTTGAATATTCATAAGCCAAATCATTTCTAATCAAGTCACACGCAACTCGCCAATTCTACAACTATGAATTGGCATATGGAACATATGTTGGATGACATCGCTTATAATGTCTCTACTCCATGCAAGCATGATGCATGTATAAATATAAATTTCAATGAACATGCAGCTTGTCTCAGTTTCCAATAGGACTACAAAAGATGCAAGTATATTATATCAGCCACACTTAGATAGATTCTTAGGGCGATAGATAAATGTCGGCCATAATCATAAGGTCCATGTAAAGTCCATCTACCAAAATCATGTATAGCCAAAATAAACAAATGAAATAACAAATCAAGTATTTAGGCTCTTTGGACGAGCAACAAACTCCTATCTAATCAAATGTATAGTGATTTGGTAATGCCTTCTTGTGATGCAGAGAATTATGTTGCACCCATGGATCAAAATAAATCCATGGAGGGTAATTGATCATACTTAGGGATGAATTCCATGGCAAAGGCATCAATGGCATAGTCGAAGAATATGGATGGTGTGCTAACCGAAGATTTTGATGTTGTGATGCAAACCTTCGGCTTAATTTTTTGTTGCTCCCATCCTTCTCTTTCTTTACTTTTGTAACACTTATTGCAATAGAAGGTTGTATATCATTTTTTATTTTGACTGCTCCTCTTGGAACCCATGCCATGTTCTTCTTTCTCAATTCTTGTGCACTAAGTTTTTGTAATTCCTTCTCTTGCTAATACAATAAACCGAGTGGACACCTCGGATGTGATTGTTATTCAACCAATGTCAATTCTTTTTTGGCCTTGTGCACTCCTAACATCTTTTCTTCAGATTTGGCACCTTGACTCGCAACAATTGTTTGCTGCATCTCATTGCCTTTATTAGTTAATATCAACATTTCAATTTGCTCCTTTTCATTTGAAACCAAATCTGAACTACACTTACGACCATATTTCTTGACTCAATATACCCGCTTGACCACCTCTTTCTTCTTTCTTGAGCTCCAAACCGATTATTTATGATCGAAATGGTCTTTGACATGTGATTGTTCAAATGTTGATCTTCTTGGGGCTGCATAATATTGGTGAGATGGTTTAACATAAGATGGAGAACATGCCCTTGTATCATACTTGTCCCATGATAGATATGAATCGACATGAGCATAGGGAGGTATCCATGGCATTGGCATTGGTGGCCCAAAATATGGATATGAATATGAAGCATTGAAATTTTCCCTTTGCCAATACTGATCTTCATATTTGCGACTAGGGGGTAATCTTGATGCTTTTGAATTTCTTGGCCGACAAGCATTCTTATCCTCACTTATATTTTGATATTTTTCCAATAGCTGTGCGAAAGTGACTTTCGGCCTTTTAACTTTTGTGCTTGCCTCGGCCTTTGCTTTCTTTGATTCTGCTCGCATCGATCTTTGGATTTTCCTGCTGCCCCCAGTATTTGGCATCTTCATTGCAACTTTGATGGAATTTTCACCCTCAAAAATATTATCATTGTGCACTTGAAAAACTTCCTTACTTGAAAGCTTTATCCCACTGTCCACAGTTTTTACCTTCTCGTGTTTAAATGGATCGGCTCGAAGTAGCCGATGCAAACACTGTTTACCATCAGGACCAACCAGAATAGACTGGTCATCTCTTGGTGTTTCAACAAATTTCAATCGTCCTTTGTCTATGACCGATTTAACTTTTTGACAAAATATATTGCAATCCTAAAAATTGTGCTTGTACGAATCATGCAATTTACAATACATTCGTCTTCGGATTGATGGCTTGACATGGCGACCAAGAATTCGAATATAAATATTTCTCAACAAAAAAACAAAGATTTGATCATACATGTTCAAATTGAAGGTAAACTTCTTACTTTCTAGCCGATCTTGATGTGGGAACGACTTTGAAACTAAGCACATGAATGTTTCAGATTTGGCATCTTTCCATTCGGCTATGAATGTTCTTTTGCATTCCTTTTCCGATGATATTGGATAACATATTATATTAGCATCAATTTTCTCAGCATATTTTAACATTGGCTTTAAATTTCTGAAACAAAAATAGTTAGAACATACATGACCCAACTGAGACCAAGTGTAAGCCAAGTAACAAATAATCAAAGGTACCCAATTATATATGAGCTTCACATAACGCAATGGGGAAAGCCTTGGGTGTAACAATAAGTCACTATCGGTCTTTGTGAATGGCGCAATGGTTTGACCAATATGCTTTATAACAATTTCATTGCTAACAAGTAAATTATCCTTCTTCATTGGCCTTTCAAAATTACTTATGATAATTTTTTAATAGATGCATCAACAATAAAGTTGTGACCAAATCTGAAAATAGGTAAATTACTTGCTAGACATACCTCTTTGAATTGTTGGGAGAGCATGATGGAGGTATGTCTTGAACAATATCTTGCTCCGTCGTATGGCTCTCCAATGCCTTTTCATTATTTTTTTCTTGATTTCGTGCATCGTTACTTTGAAAATCTTTGTCAACCGAACTTTGTTCGGCTACTTGTTCTTGTCCTTGAGGCTTGTCACTTGATATGGCACGAAACACATAGGGCAGGAAGTAATTCCATTAACTTCAGAAAAATCAAGCATGACGGTTTTGTTGTGCTTTCCATGCCCTTTCGCAATAATACTTGCCTCTTTGGATTTGTTGGATTCAAAATATATACTACTTGGTTCGGCTTTTTCAACCGGTGCACTTTCATGGTCCTAATCATCCTTATTTTCATTGATTCTACCAATTGACAATGGCTCTTTTCTTTGAGAGAATTCTTTTTCTGTTTGTTTCTGGCGGCGAACGGCAAAATTGGCTTTAAGTTTTTCTCGATTTCAGCCTATTCCAGATATGATTGCCCCCCAGTGCTTTTAGACTCTTTGGGCAATGACACATGGGTGATGCCAAAACTTTGCAATTCTGTAAGGGGGTGTAATATGATGTAGTACTAGGTGAAGGCTTATGTATTGTTGCGGAACCATATTCTTGCTCGCCAGTTTTACCAATTGGCAAAGATTCATCTCCTTGTAAAACTCTAGATTTTATTGCATTATAATCATGAACTAGCCCCTTATCATGTTCTTCAAGGCAAAGAGCACTAATCTTGTTATTTTGGGCTATACCCCTTTTTAATGCAGCTACATCCCATTATGTAAGGGATTGCTCCACAACACTTTCGGATTCTTTCGGCAATGGGTGGTTGCCAAAATTCCCGAATTGCGTATAGGATGCATTATATGCTACAATATTAGGTGTTGGCATATGCACCCTTGCAGAATTTTCACTTATTCAGCTATGACCATGAAGGTGCGGAGCCGAATTATGAAGATCTACAATTGTGTATGGTGCCAAAAAATTACAAACACGAGGTGTAGCACATGATGATTGAAGGTAATTGATCGAATATCTAGTAGCATGGCCAATCCTCCCGTCCATCGACATGTTTGGATCAACATATTGCAAGTTAGTTGTCGATGAAGAAAAAGGTGAAACGCTTTGTTGTATGCTATTGGAAGTTTCTACATGGGGTGTTTCAACTTGATTAACAGAACTCATCATGTAGTTCATCGGCATACAAATTTGTGGAGTTGCCCATGCATGAGAGTTGGAATACATATGTTGTATGTTACTAGAATTATATGAAGTTGAAGCATGGAGATTATTCTGAATCGGCTGTTGCACATTTAGATGCATGACGGATAAAACTAGAGCTAGCCGATACATTATGCTCATTAAACAATCTAGCAACAACACATGCATTATTTCCATCTACATAAGTGAATTGGGTATTCATATTACCTTTGTAGATTGCAAACCCTAGATGACGATCTCTTCGTAGCAAGAACGGGTTGGAGACCGTTTAAAGCTTCGTCCCCGACGGAGTCGCCAAAAAGTGTGTTTGCACACGAACATGTCACTGTGTACCCTCGACGCTGAGGGTGATGCACCGCAGCTCACGTCGAAGGAGACCCGTCCAGAAGCGCGCTACATAGGCAATCCGGCGGGCGCTTTTGTATACCTGAAACACCACACGCCCGGAAGGGACCCCGTCAGAGCGTGCGGCAACTATGGGCTGCCCTAGGTCGGCCTGACCGTCCCTAGGGCCTCGTGGATCGCTGCCCTCCAAAAGAAGAACGAACAAAGAACGAGGAAGAAGATACAAGGTTAGAAGATAAAAATAGAAGAACACGAAAAGTAATAGATTGATTTGTTCGATTATGTGTTGTTTCAATCGGCCATCACCTTCAATATATGTAAGAGGCGGCTGGACTTTCCGTACAAGCAAATGACTCATCTAGGCTTTCCTTACAAGAAAAATACACCAAATCACATCCTAGAGGAGTGAACACCTCGCATGACTCATCAGACAGCTGTGTAATCCCTCACGTGACCCATCAGACAGTTGCCTCATCCCTCGCGCCATCCATCACACAGTTGTCTCATCACCGCGCCATATTTCGTCATGTGGTAGGGCCGCACTCCGATGGCTCTAACTTTTGCATACGATCTTGGATCGACATGATTTTTATACAAAAATCGATCGCTTCGACGAGAAGAAGACAATTCGTGTTGAACATTTTTCCATATGAAGCTGTATTGAGGGCTTAATCGGCTGAACAATAATCTGAATATAAAATCTCAGCACTTTGAACACAGTTTCGGCCTTCGGGATGAGATCGGAAAGCGATGACCCAAACTTCAAAAATGTTCATGTCATCATGAAACTTTTCCATGTGGAGCACTTCTTTTTTGAAGCCATCTTAAATCATGATTTATCCCGTGCCAAAATCTAGTGTCAACAGTAAATCAATGAGTCTAGAAAAGTAAGAGATACACGCAATCGAGAAAGATAGTTTTTTTTATACAATTAAAGATACATGCAATCATGAGAGGGTTAATTCCTTTTTCTGGAGGGCTAATAAGAAAATTACAAGGATTTACAAGAAATGCACCTTACGTTACGGAATTTTTGACACAGTGATCAAGACACATAATTATAGAGGTGTTAGGACAGAATTATCATTGACAAATTTATTGGTTACTGACAAGTAAATCAATGAGTCTAGTAAAGTAAGAGACACACAGCTGAAAGAGATAATTTCCTTTTTTATAAAATTAGAGACACATGCAATCATGAGGGATATACTTTCCTTTTTTGGAGGGCTAATAAGAAAATTACAAGGATTTACAAAAAAATACACCTTACATTATGAAATTTTATCAAAAGCCAAATACACCTTATATGAAGGAATGAAGGGAGTAGCAGTCAATCATTTGATTGAACATTTAGATGTGTAATATATATATTGCATTCAGATGTGAAATAGCAATTCCGTTTTGTCTAAATCGGAGTACATCGATCCATCTAAGGTGGCACATGTCTCTTTCCGTCTGTGTTCATATCTGACGGCTGGCTGAGCCTCCGGAGTGAAGTACAGTCGTCGGTAAGAAAAAAACATGATATGAGACACATACAGGCTCACAAGACTCGAAGCCTTGCCGTTTCTTATGTTCTATTTTTATTTTTATTTGTAGGAGTCCATGATATTACCATTGTCGGTGAATGTGATGACGATGATGGACGTGGACGGTACCGGCTTCATCGTGGAGCCAGCGCCAACAAAGCCTAGTTGATGGTGCGAAGGCTACACAGTTGCTGATGTTTTTGTCTATGATCTCTTTTTTTATAGAAGTGATGGTAGCTTTATTTTATAAAAAGAGGCGAAAGATGATGGTCTACTGAATTTTTTCGTTTCATTTTCCGGCGCTCGTTTACCTCATTTTCGTTTGCTGGTTTTTTAGCACCGAGAAAGACCATGGGCATTAAGAGCATCTATAACCAGACCCCTCAAATCCTTCTCAGATGTTTGGGAAGGCTGCTCGGTCACTACCCAGACACGAAATTGCTATTCAGACAGTCCTTTTAAACCGATCTCAAACGTCTGGGTTGACCGCCACCCCATTTCAAGCCCAAATATGGGGCGGATATGGGGAGCCCGGGCGTGCCCGGGCACGTCCGCCACGTCGGCCTGACGGCTTGGCCTCACGCGAACTTGCCGTGAAAGACCGAGGGTTCGACGGGCGCCTCCACCGTCGGCGCGGTGTGAACGCCGCATGGCACCGCTCCGGATCCCCGCCCAAGGCCAGGGTTGGCTATTTAAGCCGGTCGGCGCCCCCAGCCCTAGCTCATCCGCCTTCTCCTTCTCTTCGTCGTCACCCGAGTCTGTTCGCCTCCTTTCGCAGTTCCCTCTCCGTCAGGATGGTCCGGCGGCTCATCAGCACCTGCGCGCAGCTCACTTCGGACCGGCGCCTGCAAATTGGGATGGAGATCCAGCCTCGTCGCGTCGATCGCATCGCTACGGGTCTCCCTCCGGGCTCGCCGTAGATGGATGAGGAGGAGGAACAACAGGAGAAGGAGCAGCCGGAGGCCATGGAGGAGGACGATCCGGAGGAGGAGGCTTCCGACTTGAGCATGACAGAGGCGGAGGCGGAGTTCGTCGTCGCCCAATCGAAGGAGATGATGGAGCAGCATGCCATCCTGGATTCCATCCGGGGTGATGCCGAGATGGAGGCCAACCGCCGACTCATCTGACAAAGGCAGGTGGAGGCCGATGTCCTCTTCGACGAGTTGAAGGCGGAGGAGGCCGCAGCGGAGCAGCCGACGGCGCCGGAGGGGGTGGAGCTGCGACGGGCAGCCATTTATCCGCCAGAAGGCATGGAGATCGCCGACATCTTCGACGAGGGCTAGATAGGTTCTACGTAGTACGTAGGTTTCATATCTTGCATGTTTTTATATGGATTTAAGGATCTTATATGAGATGTTTGGATGTAGAATGCATTATCTAAGATGTGACCGGTCAATGTCTGGGGACCCGTCCGACGTTTGGGGAACCAATTTTGTAAGGTCCGATTGTAAGTAATCTCCAAGCTGCGCTGCACAACTAGAAGCATCGATAGCAACAAAAAAAAAGAGAGAGAACCGTATTTCCGCCATGCGAACATTTGTTGCACTTGCCTTGAGGATATACGCATGTTCCTTCAGAACGGATTGTTCCGTGTAAAGTGGAATCCCATGGCGTCCTTGAGTGCAAGCAAACGCCTCTCACTTGAGTGCAGGCCGTGCTGACAGCTTGTCGGATTCAGGTTTCAAAATAACAAAAATTGCTATTATTTCTGAAGTTTATGTCCGGGTATTTCTTCGAAGCAACCAATACTTCTGAAGAATGAAGAAAAGAAACAAATACTACAAACAAGATGATGCGTCTTCCCACTCTTGCAACCAAAAACACGATTGGTTCATTTAATTAGCTGGAAATCCGCAAGCAACTGGAGAATTGAAAGCGAGCGTGCATTATTACAGCAATTTGGCAGGGATCGCACACAACCCTAAGCAAATGGTAGCAAGTAGTACAATTAGCTGCGCAATCTCGTGTCATCATCATAGATAATTTCAGATTTTTATAAGAGAGAAGAGCACACATGACATTGCTGACTGCTAGGCGATGGAGATGATCCACAAGGGGTCCATGGACTTGGTGCTGGTCCCTTGTGGGCTTGCGATCATGCTCGGCTACCACCTCCTCCTCCTCTACCGCATCCTTCGCCACCCACACACCACGGTCATCGGCTACGAGAACCACAACAAGCTTGCATGGGTGCAGCGCATGGCGCAGGTGGAGGACGCTTCTCTTGCTGTTGATCGATCCTGCTTCCTTCTTTTCTTTTCTGCGATCGGTGCCGGTTCTTCTGGCTGATCGCCGCGGTTCATGTGTGCCTGCCTGCAGACGACGGCGCCGGAGGAGACGGCCCTGGCGCTGAGCGTGATCTCCGACAGCATCTCGGCGTCCACGACGCTGGCGTCGCTGTGCATCGCGCTGGGCTCGCTGATCGGCGCGTGGGTCAGCAGCAACACCTCGGAGCCGCTCACCGGCGCCGGCCAGTCGGCGACGACGGGGATGGCGTCGGCCAAGTTCACGTCGCTGCTCGTCTGCTTCCTGGCCTCGTTCGCCTGCTTCATCCAGTCCGCGGGGCACTACGTGCACGCCAGCTTCCTCATGACCGCGCTGGGGTCGGACGCGCCGGCGAGCCACGTCCAGCGCGCGGTGATCCGGGGCGGCAACTTCTGGGCGCTGGGGCTCCGGGCGCTCTACTTCGCCACGGCGCTGCTCATGTGGGTGTTCGGCCCGGTGGCCATGCTCGCCTGCTCCGTGCTCTCGGTGGCCGTGCTCCACCTGCTCGACACCAGCTCCATGCCGCTGCACCACCACCAGTTCCTGGACAGAGCGAGCGTCACAGGGGGAGCCAGAGCGGCCACCACTCCGAACCCGGGGCTCCATAGCGCCGTCGCGGTGTTTTCTCCGGCATCGTATCTCAGGTGACGGAGGGGAACGTTTCTGGTGTATGACGTTTCAAAGATTTCCTCATCTTGGCTAAAATGAGTGTGAAGTTATCTTGATAGATTTCTGAATTGCAAAGAAAAAAAAAAGATACATTTGCTCCTCGACTCGATGCTTCACAAGTCATTGCTTTTCAGTTGATGTTATTACCAGAGGCGACGTGGTTGCCATGTTTTTTAGCTAGAGTTCATGTCAAGACTCAAGATCATCTAAACTCCAGAAAATATTGGTTCAGACATCGGTATAGAAAGGATGCAACTAGACTACTGATAACGTCAGTAGAATAAAGCATTTCAAACAACAATTAAAACCTCAGTAGGATCATTGTGCAAAGCATTTCAAACAATAATCTAAACCTCACAAGGATCCTGTTGTAAATCATTTCAAACAATTTAAATGCTTTGATTTCTTTTTGAAACAATCCTGTTAGGTTGGTCATGTTGTGCTCGTTGCATTTCACTGGTTCAATTTTGACAAAAGAACATTGTACCGTCACACATTGTACCGACACCTCTCATCAACCGAATTCCACCTCCTTTAACAAATGATATTATCTTGGTTATATTAGCATTAAACAACACAATAAATCCTTGAAATAGTCCATGGAAAATCTGCTGCAACTAGACTGCAAACTATATTCATTTAAAGGCACCAATCACTGTCTGCATACCATCAACTTCCAGGATCCAATACAATGACATAAACCTTTCTGATGTACTCCCTCTGTATAGTGATCTAAATGCTCTCATATTTCTTTACGGAGGGAGTACTAGGAATTACCAAAAGGTCAAAAGTAGATCTTCTAAGCCCACCTAACAGACTAGCAATTTTGCATTGCAATATGCAACATGATTCCATAGTTGTCAACAAGAACAAACTCTAGCTATTTTCTTACCCTCTATCCAGGTAGTTTGTGTACACACAAGAGCAAATAAAGATGCTAGTTCATAAAGTCACATAATACCCCACGAGGGAGTAAAATAAATGGAAGGGGCTTGTCTAATCTTCATCCAAATAAGAGCTTCTCAACTATATATAAATCCGGAAAGTAAATTAAATAAGTACTTCCTCAAACAGCAGCATAGTGAACACTATAGGCATAAAATGGCAGCATATGAAAACATAGGCTGATAAGAAACATGGATCTTCAATGCAAATTCTGTACATCTGGGAGGGAAGATACCCAATATAACAGTGTAAAACTCATACTGGCTACCAGTTACAGATGACATTTACCAAGTAGACATAACCTATTGTGATACAGAAGATACAGTATAATCTCTGAGGGCTACATAGTACACATCCATTCAGCAGGAAAGCCAAGAGAAGTAATGAACCATAGCTCCCATTACAACCTTTATCAGGTTAGGCTGCACAGTGAAATGTTGAGAAGATTCTTGTGTCAATTGAGGTGGGACAATACAGCAGCTAAGAAACCATAAAAGGTAACCACAAAATCACTGACATTCCAAAGGTTAGCATGTCCCCCATTATCAACCTGGGGTTAAATCTTGATATCTAAACGAAATTCTTGGTGCACCAGTATATTCTCGCAAACAACCAGGTTAGGAGGGAAAAAGGATGTCATATTTGCAGTTACCCATATAATCAGGTGAGCATATGATCCCTCTTCACAAGCAAAACGAATTTAGGATGAACAGCAGCCTGCCTTTTTCACAGCAGAGACATCATCCTTGCCACCAACGTTGATGGTTTGTCCTCTCGGTGGAGCAGCAGGGTCATCGCCTATGTCGAGGGCCTTCTTGCTGACCACGCGATAGATCTGAGTCAGAACCTCAGTGAAGGCGTTTTCAACGTTCATGGCCTCCAACGCAGATGTTTCCATAAAGAAGGTGCTTTCCCTCTCAGCAAAGGCCTTGGCATCCTCCACTGATACAGCCCTAAGGTGGCGTAGATCAGCTTTGTTGCCGACAAGCATGATGACAATGTTTGCATCTGTGTGATCCCGGAGCTCCTTCAACCACCTCTCCACATTCTCAAAGGTCACATGGCGTGTCACATCGTACACGACAAGTGCACCAACGGCCCCTCGATAGTATGCACTTGTAATTGCCCGATACCTACGCAGCAAGAAAAGGGCACACGTTAAGTCCATGCTACAGCAGAACCAAAATATTGAGAACTGATGTAGGAATTGTGCTGGTGAAACTGGTGCTAGATTGAGAGCTGATTGAGTAAGCCATGTTGGAACAGGTTATACAGAACACTCAGCAAAATCCCTACAATAGATTGCACATACTTGTCAAGCACATGTAACCCTTTGTGCACGTCAAGTGCAACTATTTGTCTGTAAACATCAACTGAATAATCTTAAGCATGAACAAAGGAATATTCTTAGCAGCAACATACTTTTTGGACAACAAGTAGGGGAATTAAATAGTCGATCTATAGCTGGACAGTAGATGAGCAGCGTTTCATTTGGAGACAGGTTTGCAAATACATGGTGCTCGCATCCCTCTTACAGATGTTGCAGCTTGCACTATCACAGGTTTTTATATCCAATGCCAGGTGGATGATACGATTTAAATAACATGGGCTCACATATCTATACCTCATTATCAAATATGACAAAACAAACATCACTTATTCTAATAACGATTTCAAACAGAATTTGCTGACAGCAACAAAAATATTGAGAATTGATGTAGAAATTGTGCTGGTGAAACTGGCAATAGATTAAGCTGATTGACTAAGCCATGTTAGGAAAGGTTATACAGAACATTGTCGGTAAAATCTCTACAGCAGACTGAACATGTGGACCTCCTTGCCACATGAAGTGCAACTATTTGTCTGTAAACATCAACTTAGCAGCAAGATGCTTTTTGAACAACAATTAGGGGAATTTAATACTGCTTAATCCATAGCTGGTAATCAGCAGATAAGTAGCATCTGATTTAGAGCCAGGATTGCAAATACAAGGTGCTTACATGCCTCTGTTACAGATGTTGCAGCTTGCACTATAACAGTATTTTATATCCAATGACAGTTGGACGATAGGATTTAAGTAACATGGGACCACATGTCTATACATCATTATCAATCAAAAATGACAAAACAAACATCACGTATTCCAATAACGATTTCACATAGAATTTGTTGACAGCGATGGTTAGAGAGAGTTAAATTGGAATACCGGTCTGGGCAATATAAAATGGTTTGTTGTTCCAGAGAGAACAAGGCACCCCCTGATTAACATTTATTGGGACCAACGAAAATCCAGGATTGTACAGAACAACATGCATCAGGAAGGTCACCGTTGCCCTGTTTGTGTCCAATGTGATGTGACGAGAACTACTAGGAAAATGGGCATATAATAAGTATTGCCATTCTTAATGTGATAGGCTATTTTCCATTGATCGTGGCTATCGTCGGACAAGATGAACCTGCCAGCCTAAAATGGATTAAGAGCCGCAGCAAGCCATTAATCATCTTTCGGTCCTGTTTTTTTCTATCAAGCAAACAGACTCAACCAACAGAAGAGCAGGAAAGCGATACGTATAATTTCGGTGAAGAAACAGCAAGCAAGAGAGAATGAGAATGAGAATGGGAATGAATTGGCGGGGTGGGGGTACCTCTCCTGTCCTGCCGTGTCCCAGATCTGGGCCTTGACGACCTTGTCGTCGACCCTGATGCTCCTGGTGGCGAACTCGACGCCGATGGTGGACTTGGACTCGAGGCTGAACTCGTTGCGGGTGAAGCGGGAGAGGAGGTTGGACTTGCCGACCCCGGAGTCGCCGATGAGCACGACCTTGAAGAGGTAGTCGTAGTCGTCCTCCGCCCTGTAGGCCATGGCCGACCCGACCCGACGACAGCCCCCTTCCTTGCTGGCGGAGGCGGGTGGGTGGGGAGGGAGGCCGCGGCAGCGCTTCCGGGAGGGCGGTCGTCAGGGGAAGGGCCGGGAGAGGAGGAGCGGTGGGGGACGCGAGCGGTGCCGTATATGACTATGAGAGGAAGAGAGGTGGGGAGAACGTTGAGGAGAGGCGACGCACGCAAAATAGAAACGAGAGACGTGCGTGCGCGCCGGGCTGTCGTCTCTCTCTCTCTCTCGCTCGCTCGGGTTGTTGTCGTTTGGCTCGCTCTGCCTCGCTGGCCGACGGGCGTTTGTTTTGCTAGCCAGCCGAGCCAACCAACACATGATGCGCCGCGCGCACATGATCTTCTTCCACCACCTGCACATGAAGGAGACCTCGGCTTTTGTCAGGTGATTCCAAGTCCAGCCCGCATGGCTGGACAGGGCAGCTGGGTTCGTAGCTGGCTGCGTTGTGTTGCATGTGACTCACGTCCTTCCTCATGTGGAATGAGTTAGGACAGATCACCAAATCGCTCTTAAATGTTTGAACAAATTGTTTGGACATTTTTCATCATTTGACGGCTGTCATCAAAATTGTTTGAACCGGCTCGGACGTTTGAAATCCTCGAACCAAAACCTAAGGAATGAGAGGTTCGTGGGGGTTCGGAAATCCGCCACATTGGGCTCCAACGACTCTGGTCCACCAGAAAACCATTCTTTCATCATGACCGCTCACTCTCTACACTGCATTCACATAGTCCCGTGAATGAAAATCCTACTCCAACCACCCGCATTAACCCGACGTTCCGCGTGCATAGACTATTTAAATCCGATTGGCATCGCCCCAAAACCCTCCCTTCGATCACCTTCTCCGACCATCCCAACTCGTGTGTCGTCACAATGGTCAAAACCTTTCATGCCTTGCGATCTGCGTTGAGTTTTTCATGAAGAGGAACGGATTATGGCAGCACAATGTGGTTAAATATTTTTCTCAGTTATGAAATCAAGATTTATTGAACCAATAGAAATATCAACCAGAACCGTCTTCAGCGGCTGCACATAAAAGAACAAACAACTTACACCAACACGGGCAAGAGGGTTGTCAATCCTCTTGACTTGTTATTTGCAAGCAAGTGAGGTGTATAGATAATTGTAGATAGAAAGGTAAAATAAAAATAAGCAAATGGCAGCAAGATATTGAAGGTATCATCAATATGTTGCGAATAGACTTGGGGGCATAGCTTTTTCTAATGGCATCTCTCATGAAAAGTTGCATACAGTGGGTAAACAAATTATTGTTAGGTAATTGACAGAAAAATGAATAGGTATGCGATATTCATGTCAATGATCATGTGTATATAGACACCACGTCCATAAACAAATAGGCTGACTCCTTCCTACACCTATTACTATTACTCCACTCATCGATCGCTATCCAGCATGCATCTAGAGTATTAAGTAAAACAGAGTAATGCATGGAGAAAATGATAACATGATGTAGACAAAGTAAATTCAAACAATATGAATAAATCCCATCATTTTATCCTTAGTATCAGCAACACAAAGACGCATCTTGACCACTTCTATCACTGGGATATAGAAATTCGCCAGGTTGAATCTACCACAACGCACCCCTCTCACCAAAAAAATATCGATCTAGTTGGCCAAACTATTTCAATAGATCGAAGAGAATTACGAAGCTATCATAATCATGCAC